>NC_083722.1:23615000-24865000 GCF_028564815.1 Eubalaena glacialis | reverse complement strand
TGAACTAGGTGGCTTATAAACAACGAACTTTTATTTCTCACAGTTCTGGAGGCCAGGAAGGTCAAGATCACGGCACCTGCAGATTCGGAGTCTGGTGAGGAACAACTTCCTGGTTCACACGCAGTGTGTTTTTGCTGTGTCCTCACATGGTTGAAAGGATAAGAGATCTCTGCCTGGGGCCTCTTTTATGAAGGTACTCATGACCTTGTGACCTAATCACCTACTAAAGACTCCACCTCCTAAAACCACCACCTTGGAGGTTAGAATTTCAACATATGAATTTTGGGTGGGGACACAAACATTCAGTCCATAACACCCTGTCAAGTAAAGAACCCCACTCAGCTGTGGTGCTAGTCAGGGGAATGTGGAATGGGTAGTGGAGGAAAGAAGCCATGATTCTCAAATTAGGCTTTGTCACTGGTTAGAGAAGTGAGGAATGTGGCAGCTGTGTTTTGCATTAATTGTCTCACCCACCCCTTTCCCTGATACTTTTTTGGTAATATTTTTAATAAAATAGAATTAATATAGCATAAAATTCACCATTTTAAAGTGTGCAATTCAGGGACTTCCCTGGCAGTCCAGTGGTTAAGACTCCACGCTTCCACTGCAGCGGGCGTGGGTTCAATCCCTGGTCAGAGAACTAACATCCCATGCAGCACGGCGAGGCCAAAAAAGTGCAATTCAATGGTTTTTAGTATATTTATATGTTGTGCAACTATCACCACTATCTAATTCCAAAACATTTTTGTTATCTCAAAAAGAAACCCCATACCTGTTAGCAGTTACTCCTAATTTCCCCTTTTCCCCTTCCACTGGCAATCACTATCTACTTTTTGTGTAGATAATCCATCTCTATTGATTTGCTTATTCTGGACATTTCATATAAATGCAATCATACAATACATGGCCTTTTATGTCTGCCTTATTTTACTTAGAATAATGTTTTTAAGGTTCATCCATGTTGTAGCATGTATCAATACTTCATTCCTTTTTATGGGTGAATGATATTCCATTGCATGATTATACCACATTTTGTTTATCAGTTAATCAGTTGATGGACATTAAAATTGTTTCCACTTTTTGGCTATTATGAATAATGCTTCTATGAACGTTCATGTACATATTTTAGTGGGGACATATGTTTTCTTTTCTTTTGGTTATATACCTAGGAGAGGAATAGCTGGGAAATAGTGCAATTCTGTTTAACTTTTTAGTGAACTTCCAATCTGTTTTCCATAGTGCTACACCATTTTACATTTCCACCAGCAACGTATGAGGGTTCCATTTTCTCCACATACTTGTCAGCACTATTATGCTATTGATTGATTGGTCAATTGATTGATTTCTATCCTAGCAGGTATGAAGTGTTATCTCAATGTGGCTTTGATTTGCATTTCTCTGACCACTATTCTTTTTCTTTCTTTTTAAAAAATTTTTTGGCGTGACATGTGGGATTTTATTTCCCCAACCAGGGACTGAACACGTGCCCCCTGTAGTGGAAGCGGCGAGTCTTAACCACTGGACCGCTAGGGAAGTCCCTCTGTGATGACTATTGATGTTGAACATCTTTCCATGTACTTACTGACCACTTGTATATCTTCTTTGGAGAACTGTCTACTCATATCCTTACCTGCTTTTTAATGGCTTTTTTTGTTTTTTTTATTGTTGTGTCATTAGAGTTCTTTATGTATTTTCAATACTGGACCCTTATCAGAGATATGATTTGCAAAATTTGCCTCCCATTCTGTGGATTTGTTTTCCACTTTCTTGATGGTATCATTTGCCACACAGAAGTTTTAAATTTTGGTGAAGTTCAATTTATCTATTTTTTTCTTTGGTTGCTTGTGCTTTTGGTGTCATATCTAAGAAACTGTGGCCTACTCCAAAATCAGAGATTTACACCAAGGTTTCTGTCTCAGAGTTTTATAGTTTCACCTGTTTTGTTTAGGTCTTTGTTCCATTTTGAGTTAATTTTTGTATATGGTGTGAGATAGAAGTCCAAATTCATTCGTTTCATGTGGATATTCACTTGTCTCAGGACCATATTTTGAAAAGACTATTCTTTCCCTATTCAATGGTCTTGGTACTTTTGTCAGAAATCAATTGAATATAAATGTATGGGTTTATTTCTGGACTCTCAATCTATTCCATTGATCTATATATGGTCTATATATCGGTCTTTATGCAAGTAGCACAATATTTTGATAACTGTTGCTTGGTAATAAGTTTTTTTTTTTTAATTAATTAATTTATTTATATTTATTATTTTTGGCTGTGTTGGGTCTTCGTTTCTGTGCGAGGGCTTTCTTCAGTTGCGGCGAGCGGGGGCCACTCTTCATCGCGGTGCGCGGGCCTCTCACCGTCGCGGCCTCTCCCGTTGCGGAGCACAGGCTCCAGACGCGCAGGCTCAGTAGTTGTGGCTCACGGGCCTAGCCGCTCCGCGGCATGTGGGATCTTCCCAGACCAGGGCTCGAACCCGTGTGCCCTGCATAGGCAGGCAGATTCTCAACCACTGCGCCACCAGGGAAGCCCCTTGGTAATAAGTTTTAAAATCAAGAGATATGAGTCCTCCAACTTTACTCTTCTCAGTGGTTTCTTTCTTTCTTTCTTTCTTTTTTTTTTTTTGCCTCTTTAGGGTCCTTTTCATTTCCATATGAGTTTTAGGATCAGCATGTCCATTTCTGCAAAAAAAGCAGTTGGAATTTTGATAGGGATTGCACTGATTTTGTAGATCCTCCTGCGGATTTAAATGAAGAGCAATGTCGTGGCTAAAGTTTAATGATATTGGAATATGACTGAAAGACATTACCCTATGAATGCATGGAGCTGTTGGGACTTTGTATGTTTCCTGTGTTGGGGACACAAATTTCTCTTCTAAACAAAGGACAAAGTAGATGCTGAGAAGTAACATGGGTGGATAGTGCTGGATATTTTCTGTTTTTCCCTCTCGATGCACCCTTTGCCTTTCTCCATACTGCTCTGGGCTCCAGGGGGGTAAACTGTGAATCGCAACCACCAATCTCCCTTGCCCTCTGGCTTTTGCTTGGATTTAGGAAACAGGAGGCACCAACAGGAGACTGGAGAATAGGAAGAAAGTGATTAGGATATTCCTCAGGCTCCCTTCCCTAATGAGGTGACGGTTGGAAGCTATTTTTTTAAATCAAAAGCCACACTTCTGTTGGGTTGCCCTGTCCTGCAGCAACAGATCTCTCTGAGTTCTGATAACCAGTCTATCTACTTACCTTTTCAGGCCTAAGGGTACTAGTGGCTTCCCACTGTGGCTTCCCCTTCCCTTACTGGTTTCTCCTAACCCTGCGCAAATCTTTATAATTAGTCCTGTTATTTTTCCCTGAACACCTGTTTGTAGTGTGCCATCTACTTCTTGTCCTCCCTGACAGTACAAAATGGAAAGAGCTACAAGATAAATTGTTAAATCAAAGAAGCAAAATACAGAGCAATGTAATATTGAATTATATAATATTGTATTATTTTGGTAAAAGAAGGGGTAAGGGAAACTGTATCTTCATATTTTTAAAAATATTTTGTTAGTTAGGAATTAGGTTTAGCTTCCAGTGATAATACTCAAAAGGAACAGTGGCTTAAAAAAGATAAAAGATCATTTCTCTCTGTAAACATCTAGGGGAAGGCAGTCCAGAATGGAGTCAGGGCTCTGCTACATGACACACTCACAGGGCTAGTTTCCTTCTAGCTCACCTGCCTTCCATTCTTAGGGCATGGCCTTGTCCTTGGTCCAAGGAAGCATCTCCTTTCCAGGCAGTGGGATGGGAAATGAGAAGAAGAAGGGACAAAGGGCATACACCAAGGAAAGTTCCTGGAAGCTGCCACACCTGGTCACACCCAGCTACAAGGGACACTGGGGAATATAATTTTGATTCCTGGCAGCCATTTGCTCCAATAAAAATTCTAATGATATTTAAGAAGAGAATTGATATTGGGAGTAATTAACAGTTTTTTTGGTCACATATATGCATTTAAAATAACTCAGGAAGGATATCAAGAAACTAGAAGCAGTGGTTCCCTGGGGAGATGGTTGGCAGGTGATAACAGGCAGATGAGGGATAACAGAATAGGCCGATGAGGGATTACTCTCACTGTAATATGTAGAGATGTTACATGTTTTGATTTCTGAACCATGTATACATATTACCTATTTACAAACTTAATACATTAACTTAAAAATTCCTCCCTAAAGATAAGTAAATAAAAAGAGAAAAAAGAAAAACTTTTCATTCAGTCTCAACTTTGGTCAGAACAAAGAAGCCATGGAGTCCAGTGGACTAATGGCCCCAGTGATTAGAATGACCTCATCAAAAGAGGAAGGTGTGACCTGGGTATGTTAGTTTTCTCTTGTTGTGTAACAAATACCACAAATTTTGCATCTCAAAATACCAGAAATTTACTATCTCACCATTTCTGTATGTTAGCAGTCTGGCACGTTTTAACTGAGTCCTCTGTTCAGGGTCTCATGAGGCTGAAATAAAAATGTTGAATTGGCTGTGTTATCATCATGAGGCTCGACTAGAAAAAGATCCACTTCCAAGCTCATTTAGATCGTTGGCCGAATTCATTTCCTTGCAGTTGTCAGCTGTCAACTGGGGCACACTCTCGACTCCTAGAGGCTGCTCTCAGGTTTTAGCCACAGGTCCCCCTCCATCTCAGTAACATGCCTTTGTCAAATCTTGCTTGTGCTGGTTTGCTCAAGTGACCAGCCAGAAAAAATTCTCTGCTCTTACATGGCTCATGTGGTTAGGTTAGGCACACCCAAATAATCTTTCTTTCTGAAAGCCAACTGTGCCCATATAAACCAATAAAATAGAACAGAGAGCCCAATATAAATCCTTGTATATATGAGCAAATGATTTTCGACAAGGCTGCCAAGCAGCCACTCAATAGGGTAAAGCATAGTCTCTTCAACAAATGTTGCCGGCAAAACTGGATACTCACATGCAAAATAACAAAAGTGTACCTTTATCTTTCAATACATACAAAAATTAGCTCAAAATGGATTAAAGATCTGAATGTAAGACTCAAAATTATAGAATTCCTAGAAAAAAACAGGGAAAACTTCATGACCTTAGATTTGGCAGTGATTTCTTGGATGTGACACCACAGGCATAGGCAACAAAAGCAAAATATACATAGGGTACTACTCCAAGCTTAAAAATTTCTGTGCATCAAAGGAAAAAAATCAACATTAAAAGGTAATCTATGGAGGGACTTCCCCTGGTGGTGCAGTGGTTAAGAATCCACCTGCCAATGCAGGGACACGGGTTCAATCCCTGGTCCAGGAAGATCCCACATGCCACGGAGCAACTAAGCCCATGCGCCACAACTTCTGAGCCCGCGTGCTGCAACTACCGAAGCCCGCACGCCTAGAGCCCGTGCTCCACAGCAAGAGAAGCCACCGCAGTGAGAAGCCCATGCACCACAATGAAGAGTAGCCCCCGCTTGCCACAACTAGAGAAAGCCCGTGCGCAGCAATGAAGACCCAACACAGCCAAAAAAAAAAAAAGGTAATCTATGGAATGAGAAAAATATTTGCAAATCATATATCTGATAAGGAGTTAATATCTAGAATATATAAAGAACTCCTTCAACTAAATCACAGCAAAATAACCTAATTAAACAATGAGTAAAGGACCTGAATAGACATTTCTTCAAAGATGATTTAAATGACCAAAAGGCATATGAAAAGATGATCAGCATCACTAATCATTAGAGAAATGCAAATCAAAACCACAATGAGATATCATGTCATACCTATTTGGATGGCTACCATCAAAAAACAGAAAATAACAAGTGTTTACAAGGATGTGGAGAAATTGGAACCTTTGTGTACTGTTGGTGAGATTGTAAAATGGTGCAACTGCTACGGAAAACATTATGGCAGCTCCTCAAAAAATTAAAAATAGAACTACTGTATGATCCAGCAATCCCACTTCTGGGTATGTATCCAAAAGATTCGAAAGCAGAGTCTTAAAGAGATACTTGCACATCCATGTTCACTGCAGCATTATTCATAATAGTCAAGAGACAGAAGCAACCCACATGTCCACCAATGGGTGAATGGATAAACAAAATGTGGTATATACATACAATGGAATATTAATCAGCCTTACAAAAGATCGAAACCCTGTCATAGGCTACAACGTTCATAAAACTTGAGCACATTATGTTAAGAGAAACAAGCCAGTCACACACAAAAAGATAAATACTATATGATTTCACTTATATGAAGTATCTATAGTTCTCAAATTTATAGAAGCATAAAGTAGAATGGAAGTTGTCAGAAGCTGGAGGGAGAGGGAAATAGGGAATTACTTTTCACTGGGTACAGAGTTGCAGTTTTGCAAGATGAAAAAGTTTTGGAGATCTGCTGCAAAACAATTTGCTTATAATTAACACTACTGAACTGTACACTTTAAAATGGTTAAGATGGTAAATTTTATGTAGTGTTTTTTACGACAATTAAAAAAAAGTCAACTGTGCCATATAATGTAACCTAATCACAGAAGTAATAGCTCATCATATTCACAGATTCTACCCATATGCCAAGGAGAGGGGATTACATGTTATTTGGGGGTCATCTAAGAATTCTGCCTACCACAGAGTAGGACTAAAACAAGCCACTTTTTCAGAGACTTTCCTATCTGGATTTTCACTTCCCACCTATGAACTTTGGAGGTTCTGGATTCTATTTTGTTTAAGAGACAGGATTTCCTTCTTTTATAATACTGGATGATGCCTGAGTACCACTCCTCTTGGTAGAAATTTATTTTCCAGAGTGGAATCACCGCTCATTTATGGTGTGTCCTTTGTGTTAGACTGACCTGCTTGTGGCACCTCTGGGTTTGTCCACCTCAGATAACCATCAAAGCTTGTCTGGGAAAACCTTATTTTTAGTGAAGAAATATTTTCTTAAGAGTTAATGGTTTGGGGCTTCCCTGGCGGTGCAGTGGTTAAGAATCCGCCTGCCAATGCGGGGGACACGGATTCAAGCCCTGGTCCAGGAAGATGCCACATGTTGCAGAGCAACAAAGCCTGTGAGCCACAACTATTTAGCCCGCGCGCCACAACTAGTGAAGCCCACGCGCCTAGAGCCCACGCTCCGCAAGAAGAGAAGCACTGCAATGAGACGCCCGTGCACCGCAACAAAGAGTAGCCCCAGCTTGCCGCAACTAGAGGAAGCCCGCATGCAGCCACGAAGACACAACGCAGCCAAAAATAAATAAATAATAAATAAATTTATTAAAAAAAAAAGAAAGACTTAATGGTTTGAACACACATAGGAAATAGGGAGAGGTAAGGACTTGGAAGCATTGTTTCTAGCACTTTTAACGTTGTCCCAGATCTCAAGGATTGAATAATCCTCGAGATTAAAAATGGAAAAATCTGAGTTTGAATGACATAATGGCTAAGTAAATACTCTTAAAGGTTAGAAGCTTGAGGAGATTGTGAATACAGTATTTTATGGAGCAAAGATACACAAATGAAGGCATAATGGCTGGTTTATAAAGAGAGCTTAATTTATTTTTTAATTTATTTTTTGGCTGCACTGCTCGGCATGCAGGATCCTAGTTCCCCAACCAGGGATTGAACCCATGGCCCCTGCAGTGGAAGCATGGATTCTTAACCACTGGACTGCCAGGGAAGTTCCAAAGAGAGGTTAATTTAATCATAGTATATAAAGCATATTTTAACAAGAGAGGTGGACAATAAACCAAGCAATTAACACTTAATTTATAGCACTAGCATTCTAAAAGCAAAGGAAAAAAACAATTTGTATATATATTTAAAGATCTAATTTGTGTGCAGAGAGAAGACCCCTGTAAACTTTCTTCCTCTTGAATTAGAACCTGAACTTGTTTAAAGAGCATACAAGCTGCCCACAATTTTTCCCATCTCAACTTGTTTCCTAGTGTCCTCATTTTTAGAAGTCAAATGACTGACATTGTTCTTGTGGGAAGGAAGATTAGTGTAGCCCGTTTAATGATTTGGATCATTAACCTGTTAGATGACCCCAAATTTCGCTCAGCTTAATGTGCCCAAAATATCACAGATTCTGAAGGGCCATTTTTCTCAGCAAATGAAAGCCTGAAGAGACTGTATCTTGGCTGTTTGCCTCCCCAGAACGCCAGAAAATACCTTAGCTAGAAAACAGAAGTAATGCCTCTTCCCCAGACAAGATGCTTTCAATTTTTCAGGAACACTCGGTGATTTGTTGCTGAGAGCATAACCCAGTTTCAAAGCTATTCTCGCCAAAGAACTACTACGAT
Organism: Eubalaena glacialis; assembly: GCF_028564815.1. Taxonomy (NCBI): domain Eukaryota; kingdom Metazoa; phylum Chordata; class Mammalia; order Artiodactyla; family Balaenidae; genus Eubalaena; species Eubalaena glacialis. The sequence continues at coordinate 24,856,703 of NC_083722.1, read as the reverse complement.
ATTTCCAAGCAGTACACTGATTGGTACCTTGGGTTGTCAACGATAGCTTGTCCCATTTCACACCAGTTTTTCACTCTGAGAAATGGAAATATACTAATGAAGCATCTTAATTGGTTATAATCATGGGGGCTGCTGATGCGAGCTCCTCCTGGCAGGTCTGTCTACATAATAAAGAGTCAGACTGTATGGACTGTGGACATGGACATTACAGGATAAATTCTCTTCCACCCTGAACCCATCTTGGGTAATACCATTTCTCCTTTGGCTTAACCTGAGGGCTCTTTGAGCAATCTCTATACTCCAGGGATATTGTCTAAACTGACAGGCACTTTATTTAATGTTTCTTCCCTGCCTTGTCCAAGCCTATGCATATCATATAAGCAAGCAATGAGGCATTCAGATCAGCTTAGAAAATTCTCTAAAAACCATTCTCTCCCAAGTACCACCTATTATTTGATTATTCTGATTTCTGTCTTACGGATTTTTCCCCCCTCTCTGCCAGGTCTTTTCTGGTTTTCAGCTGAGAGTCCACTAGGTTTTGGGATTCAGCTTCTCCCTGATTTAGGGTTGGGATGTGAACCGGCAGCCTGGAGTCCAGAGCACACAGGTCGGGGCTGGTCTGGGAGGGAGGCCCAAGACTCGTGGGCTTTGCTGGTGTAAATTGCTTTCTGGAGACAGCACTCACTTTCCGTCCCCAGTCCTATCTGCTCTGGAAGGCAGTTCTTCATGGCATTTCCTATACTTTTTGGACCATCGGTTCAAGGATGTTTGCAGAGCAAATGACCTTGGAAGCTAGAGATAATAAAGCTTGGAAATGTCTCCCTCCCTAGACACATTCCAGGTTAGTAAAAATCTTCTTCCTCTCCCTGGAGAGGTTTGCTTACACTCCAGAGGAAAAATAAAACCTCTTTATTTCTCTGGAGGGGAGAATGGGCAAGCCAGCAGTAGCCCTATATAAATCAGTTTTTCCTAATTTGGGGATTTCTCTCTTGCGACGCAAACCAGTGACTGCCTAGGTGACATCTGGTCCCCACTGTGTCACTCTGTGGGGATGGGGGTTTTGGGAACTGATGCAAGATATTGCTTTGGATGCTGATTTTGTTGTGATTAATAAACAGTTTTGTCTATGTCCAAACGGTGTGTATTCTTCTGTCACTGTCATGTATATACAACTGTATACAGCAGCCTTACTTGTTAGCTTGCAAGTAGGGTAAAATCTCTAACCCTTCAGTTTCTGACTTAATAGTATCCCTCAGTATTCCAAATTCTGAAATAGAAGAATGCAGTAAATGAGATCCCAAATTCTGGAAGAGAATAAAATTCAAGCCCCATTCCAGTTTCCCCTAATATGCATGTTGACACGTAGAAGACCTAGCTGCGATCTAGCCACATTTACTCTAGAATATTCTCATCACTCTACATTAGGAGGTCCACGCTGTCTATGCTTCTCATTGTCTGTAATGAGAAAGAGCTTTTATGAGGAATAACATCCCAGAAATGAATATGGGGGATTAGAACAGTGAGAAAACATTTCCATTTAAAGTATGAAGGAAAGCAGTTTACTTTGTCATAGAACTAGGTTAAACACAACACTGCCGTTTTGGGGATATTGCTCAAAGGATTATGTGAAACTGAGCTCAATAAGCCAATCAGGGAAACACAAAGCAAAACAGAAAAAAGCAATAACCTAATGTGAAGATATGTCCAATTAATAAAAATAGGAAATATTTTAGTTTCCTTGGGATAAAAGACTACTGAAGTCTCTGTAGATGGTGAGATATTTTCCCTTCATAGAAATGTTTTGAACACCACCAGGTGAGGTTTGAGAGTTGAATTAGGACTGATAGAAACAAGCCTCCTTCTAGCTTCTTAAGAATTCACACGTCTTTTGTCTTTTACCTTCTTTGCAAAATAAGTTAGAGCTTCCATTTTGCCTTGAGGCTTTGCACTTCTTGAGCCCAAAGTGAGTAGTAATAATTGATGACACATAATTTTTAATGCAATTACTTATGTGCGTTTGTTGTTACATCCAAGGAGAACAAAGGCATGTTTATTAGGTGGTAGGTTAGTAGCTCAGAGCTACAAAAAAAGGATGTTTGAAATCAATACATCCCACCATTGTGTTAGGATATTTTTGGTGTAGTCATGAGAAGTAAGCCTTTTGCATGCAAAACAAATACTGCACATAGAGTTTAGAGGTGACCGTGACCTTAAAGACCACACAGGGAAAATAAGAGTCAGTAGCTTTGCAGGAATTCCACAGCTGGAGAGTAGTGTGGCCAAGACTGGAAGGGTATGTGCTTCCTACACTGTGCAGTACCCCTGCACTTTATCTGTCCTCACTACCCATTAGATGGAACTCTCAGGTTGGCCAGGTGGGACACTTACCTATGAAGAGTTTGCAGAAGAGTTTCAGAACTAATGTTTCTTGGGCAGTTTTCTGTACTCAATTTTAGGATAGCATCATGGCTAGGAGCTTGAGCTTTGGTGTCAGTCATACCTGGACTTGAATCAGTTGCTGAGTCCAAGCTTGTACTGCTCACCGCACAACAGGCCAATAAGTTGAGAGACAAGTTTTTGGGGCAAGGAATAGTGACTTTATCTGGAAAGCCAGGCGTCAGAGAAGATGATGAACTAGTGTCCTAAAGAACTATCTTACCCAAGTTAGAATTCAGGCTTCTTTTATACTAAAGGGGAGGGGCATGGTTAGTTGTTGCAAACTTCTTGGTGTCAGAATCCTTTGTTCTAGCAGCTGTCCATGTAGGTCAGGTCATGATGTTCCTGTAAACCTCCAATAAGACAAATGTGCTGTTGTGCAACTTTTTAATCTCTATATCAATGGAAAAGTGTTACACTTTTAAAGGTCAGAGCTTTGAGAATGGGCTGTCCTGTATATTTCAGGCTACAGGCAACATTCTTAACTTGTAGCAAAAGCAATAAAAAACAAAGGTTAAAGTAAAAGAAACAGATCCAATATGGAGTCAGATTTGTTCTTCCCTATTACAAATCTTGGCTCTGTCACATATTAGCTTGTGACCTCAGGTGAGTTATTTAACTTCTCTGGGCCCCTCAGTGTTCTTGTCTGTAAAGAATAATAAGAGTCTTATTTATAAAAAGTAAATGATGATTCACTTTGCTGTACAGTAGAAACTAACACAATATTGTAAAGCAACTATACTCCAATAAAAATTAAAAAAAAAGAGTAAATGAGATAGTAAGTGTGTAGTGCTTAACATATAGTGCTTGGCAAGTAACAGGCGTTAAAGGAGTGATTAACATTATTACAATGATCAGATACATAGCACTGGACTAGGAACATTCTTCATATTCAACCTACCTTTGAGGTACGCCTCCATATGTGTTCTCTTTTCTTAATTGTTCTGTGATTTCATTGTGTCCCACCTTGTACTTCTGAACAGCAAAAATGAAGTCAACTCTTCCTTTGTTCCATCTCAAGTCCTTCTCCTCCTCCATGACGACTCCTAAGATTTCTTTAGTTCTCAAGGATCCCTTCCTTTTCTGAACTACTGAGTTACCTCTTACATCCAGAAGCCATTTAATTGATTGCTCTGTACCTTCATATATGCTGTTCAGTCTCCCCAAATATGCTAGAGGCTTCTGTAAGATTCCTCTCCTTCTTTTGACTGTCATAGCAGAGCGCTGAAGCTATCAAAGGATCTCAGTGAATAATTAGTAGGTGAGTTGATATACTGTGCCCACCAATGACACAAGCCTAGTTCAAGAGCAATTCAGGATTTTAGAGACCCATTATTTCCAAACCAAAATCAGCACATGTGATTTTGTCAAGTACAAGTTGACTTAGGGGAAAGTGGAGCAGAAGATTTGAAATTGGGACTGTTCCAGAAAATTCAGGAGGTGTCTTCATGATTCAGGTAGAGAATAGCCATCAATGTAGGAAATTACTTTTCTCAGTGAATCTTCTTGGCATGCAAAGTATTTTTAAAAGTCTGGTTTGTAAATCTCTTCTGGCCAATGAAAACTTGATGACCTCTCTGGTTGCTGCTGCTTCTTTTTTTCCTCCTCTTCCTCTTCCTTCTCCTCTTCTTGCTCTTCTTGCTCCTCCTTCTTTTTAACAAATTAATTTCGTGTAGAGGAACTGGGACAATAACAGTGATTGGGAAAAACAAATAGACAAGGAGAATCTTAAGGTAACCTTAAATTTTAACTTTAAATTTTATAAGAATGTTCTGGGTGGTCAGTGTGACTCCTATTTACTCTTATATAACTCCTATAAAGCATATATAAATATGCTTTCTGCAAAAGAAGTGTTCCAAAAAAATCTGTGCAAGTTGATTTCTGGAAAGGCTTATCATATTTTGAATCCATAGAAGATCTTTATAGACATTCTACAGTGATTCCTTTTGTCAAGAAACAGGTGTATTAGTTGTATGTTGTTGTATAAAAAATTACCCCAACATTTAGCAGCTTAAAGCAACAACATTTATTATCTCTCAGTCTCTGGGTCAGGCATCTGGTGCTGCTTATCTGGGTCCTGTGGTTTAGGCTTTCTACTATCAAGGTGTCAGCAGAGCTAGTCATCTCCAGGTCAATTGGAAATGGATTCATTTCCAAGTTCACACACGTGGATTTTGGCCAGAGGCTTCCTACAGTTCCTTGCTTGTGGGTCACTCCATAGGGTAGCTCACAATATGGACATTTGCTTCACCAGAGCAAGCAAGTGAGCAGAGCCAGAGAGAGAGAGAAAACCATCAAGACAGAGTCACAGTTGTTTATAACTTAATCTCAGAAGTGACACCCCATCACCTTTATTGCATTCTATTTATTAGACGTGACTTGTTAGATCCAGCCCACACTTCCGGGTTGGGGATTATACAAAGACATGGGGACCACGAAGTGTGTATCATTGGCGGCTGTCCCAGAGGACAGGGGACAAAGACAAACAATTGTCTTCGTTAATCTGGATTTTTGCATTTTAAATTTATGTGACATACCTCTGTGCAAAGTGGAGTTGAGAACTTCCTAATTCATGTTTCATCTGCTTGCATCCCCTAAGAAAATCCTTGTGGAGATAACTTAGTTAGTCATTTAGAGTTAACCTCCTCTTTCTCTAGGCTCATTCATCAAATTACAGGTTAAATCAGAAAGAAGCAAAGACCATAAAAGGAAAGAAGCTGGTACTAAAATTTTTTCCTTACTGTAAAAAATTTTCAAGATACAGAAAAGTGGAGAAAGTAGTATAATAACCTGCCAAGTACCCCTTACTCAGAAGAAGCAGTTCTAGCATTTATTGAGCACCTGTGCAAATCATTGTGCAAAATGTTTCCAGAGAATTGTTTTCACTAATCCATTCAACAAGCTTGTAAAATAAATATTATTTTACTTAAGCATAAGGTAAATATTATACTCTGTATGGAGAATACTGAGACTCAGGATGGGGTAAAAAAATTGCTCAAGCTTATACAACTAGCAGAGCTAGGATTTATTGTATTTTATTTATTTTCTCCAATTTTTTTTCTACTTCAGTATCACTCCTTTTCTCTTCTTTTTTTTATGTTACTATTGTCCTACAACTATACATCTTTATGAATTACAAGCCCATCAACAGTTTTATAATTATTGCTTTATGCAGCTATCTTTTAAATCATATAGAAGGAAAAAGTTACTAACAAGGATAAACTTATGCTGTCTTTTATATATATTTACCTATGTAGCTACCTTTACTGGTGCTCTTTGTTTCTTTGTGAGAATTAGAGTTACTGTCTAAGGTCTTTTTACCTCATTTGAAGGAGTCTCTTTAGGATTCCTTGTAGGGTAAGTCTGCCTTTGATCTGATCACTTGATTCTATTTCTATTTCTAAAACTATTTCTATCACACCTTACGGGCAGGGAGAACCCATGAGTCCCAGGACCAGCTTCCCACGAGGCACTCAGTTTCATCAACCTGAATGTTGATCTGGCCAGAATTTCTCAACACTCTCATGAATCCTTTTCACTTTTCACTGCTATAGAAACTTTAATAAGCAAGTGAGTTGCACTGCTTTCTTGGTCCATTTTGTCCAATATCACACTACTACAGCCAGCCAGGGGTTAAGAAACAGTGAGGCAAGGAATAAGTAGGAACTGATACCCATAGATGTGATGTAAGTTAAAAAAAAATGCGGATAATTTAATCATAGATCTAGTAAGAAAAGCAGTGAGTTTTTGCTGAAGTCAAATAGTAAAATTAGGAATCGAGTGATCAGATCAAAGGCAGACCAAAGTCAAGCCAAATCTAAGCAAGTAATCAGCTATGAGCATCATAACACAAAGAGATCTGTGCATTACCTAACCAGGACTAGTTTTGTTCAATGCTTGCAGCTCTGTAGATGACAGTATCAGGATTGCATAGTATTTGCCTGGTAGAAAGCTCAAAACTGGGCATAATCTAGGACGTAGAAGGGAGAACCAGGATTCCTCCTCTGGGTCCTATCCTTCCCATTGTGTTAAATTGGCATTTCTTAACTCTGAATAATGTATGCAGGGCTTCTCAGGGTGTGAAAGAGGCATGGACATCTTGAGGCTCCAGGTATAATTTTAAAAAGAAGAAAATGTGCTATGTTTTAAACGTTTAATTTTGTCAGTGTATCTCAGTTACAATATGTGCATCTTCATTTTGGAGAGAACATTGAAAAATCTGAGTTTCTTGTCTTTGTAAAATGTGAGACCCATGATCAGTGGGCCTTCTGGTCAACTTCCCTCTCCCCAGCCATACCCTGTGATAGCTCAGAAGGCAGACACCCATTTAAAAAGTATGGGTTTTGTAAACTGATTCATGCTTACCACAAAAAATTAAGTACTACAGAAAAGTTAAAGAAGAAAGTAAAAAACAAAAAACCAAGCAAAACAAAACCCACTATCAACTACCCAGAAATAAACATCAACTTTTGGCAGACAAGATCTTTGTCATTATCTCTCTTTATATGTATCCTTATGTGTGTATAGATATAATTCTATAAAAATAGGATCTCGGAGGGCTTCCCTGGTGGCACAGTGGTTAAGAATCCGCCTGCCAATGCAGGGGACACGGGTTCGAGCCCTGGTCCGGGAAGATCCCACATGCTGCGGAGCAACTAAGCCCTTGCGCCACAATTACTGAGCCTGTGCTCTAGAGCCCGCGGGCCACAACTACTGAAGCCTGCGTGCCTAGAGCCCGTGCTCCGCAACGAGAGAAGCCACCGCGATGAGAAGCCCGCACACCACCACGAAGGGCAGCCCCCGCTCGCCGCAACTAGAGGAAGCCCGTGCGCAGCAACGAAGACCCAATGCAGCCAAAAATAAATAAATAAAATTATTTTAAAAAAAAGTATCTCATTATAAATGCTTTTCAAAAATAAAAAGCATTCAATTTTTCTTTACTTGAATTTAACAGGAGAAAAACAAATGAAATTGATAGAATTGCTCAACCTCAGATTAATAAGAATTTCTTCATATCAAGCAATTTTATTTCCTAAAAGATAAGTCTAAAATTTCAGAAGATTCTTTCACTTAAAAAAAAAAAACAAGGGACTTTCCTGGTGGCACAGTGGTTAAGAATCCACCTGCCAATGCAGGGGACACGGGTTCGAGCCCTGGTCCAGGAAGATCCCACAGGTGGCGGAGCAACTAAGCCCGTGCGCCACAACTAATGAGCCCATGTGCCACAACTACTGAAGCCCGTGCGCCTAGAGCCTGTGCTCTGCAACAAGTGAAACCACTGCAATGAGACGCCCGCGCACCACAACGAAGAGTAGCCCCTGCTCACCGCAACTAGAGAAAGCCCACGCACAGCCAAAAATAAATAAATAAATAATATAATAAATTTATAAAACAAAAAAACAAAAAACCCAAATACCAAAAGACTTCCACTTATTTCTAATGCTTTTAACTTACAAACAATGTTGCAATGAATAACCTTATATATGTGTTGTTTTGGGGGGGGTGTGTGTATGTGTAATTTGCAGGATAAATTTCTCTAAGTAGAATTTGCTGATGTATATACACTAACATGTTTAAAATAGATAACTAGTAAGAACCTGCTATATAAAAAAAATAAAATTCAAATAAATAAATAAAAAAAAGAATTTGCTGGATCAAAGGGATGAACAGTTATGATTTTGGATGATAATGCTAAATTCTCCTTCATGGTTGCACGAATTTACATTCCTATGAGCAATAACCATTGCTCATAGGAATGTAAATTAATCAGCAAAATAATCAGCAGCAAAATAATAATCAGCAGCAAAATAATCAAACCACTATCCATCAAGATACAGGAAAAAAATAAATGCATAGATTTAAGGATATTTGCTTCTCTTGAACTTTACTAGCAGAAGGAGAACTGTTCTCATGCTCCTGACAGCACTTATGCAACAGGACGCTGGGGCACCTGGGGACCTGGTGCCTGGGCCTTCAAGAACTCATCGCGTTGTTCCATCTTCTCAGCTCAGGCGCGCTGCTCCCGGTGACTCGACGCCAGGCTCAGGAGCACGCTCTACGCCAGGCTCAGGAGCACGCTCTTCACCCGGCGCTGGACAGCCGGCCGCCCGAAGACGGTGATTTCCACCAACTTCCCGGCGTGAACTGCGTCCACCGTCAGCAGGGCCTGGCTCATCCACTCCATTTCCGGAACCACGTCTCGGTCTGGGCGGAAGATCGAGTCGGCCAGCCACGCCTCCAAAGAAAACACCAGCGGTTCCTCAGCTCCTGCACAGGAAACCACCACGGCCGGGAGCGAATCCGTGGCGGCGGAAGTGGGAATCCCAGCAGCCTGTCCCCCAGAGCCTCCGCGGCGCCCGCGTCGTCGACCATTGCTGGAACCGGCAGCCCGCGGGTAAGGGGCGAGCAGCTATCGCGGGATTTTCTTTCCCCATAACCTCATTAACACAGAGTATTATCTAGCTTTTGACCTTTGCTAATCTAGTAAATGAAAAATGGTAGCTCTGGTTAATTTTAATTTGTATTCTTTAATTATGAGTGAGATTGAACATCTTTTTATATTTAAAAGATATTTGTATTTCCTTTTTTGGGGATTGTTGTCCATTCAAAAAAGTGAGTTATTGGTTTTTTTTCTTAGCACTTTATACATGCTATAGGAAAAGTAGCCCTTTGTTTGCAATATAACGATGTAAATGTGTTTTCCCAGTTTGTTATCTTTGGAATTTATTTTCCCAGTTTGTTGTTTGTCTTTTGAATTTGTTTATGGTGGCTTTTGCCTTGCAGAAATGTTTGATTTTTATATTGTCAAATTTATAAATCTTGGGACTTCCCTGGCGGTCCAGTGGTTGAGTCCGCGCTTCCACTGCAGGGGGTGCAGGTTCGATTCCTGGTCAGGGACCTAAGATCCCACATGCCGTGCGGTGCGGGGAAAAAAAAAAAATTTATAAATCTTTTTGTTTATGGCCCTTGAGTTTTGTGTCATAGTTAAGAAGGCTTTTCCCACTCTGAGTTTATTAAAGAATTCTCTCATGATTTCTTACAGTATATTTATAGTTTCATTATTTAAACTGAGATCTTTGATCCAATAGGAGATTTTCCTGGTGTAAAGTGGGAAGTACTGATACAACTTTGGTTTTATTTTTAGATGGCTCCCCGTTTTCTCCAAATCATTTATAATATAAATCTATCTTTTCACCATTGAATTTAAGATTCCATCTTCATCTTTACTAAGTAAGAGAGAAGGCTTATGTATGGAGGTTGTAGAATATATTTGAATGCTAACGGGAATGATCCAGTAGAGACGGAGAGAACTGAAAATTCAAGAGTAAAATCCCTGAGATGGTGAGAGAACAAGATTCAGAACAGTTTAGTAATAAATAATGAAAGGTAACATTTTTGAGGGTTTATTATATGTCAGGCAATGTTTCAAATGCTTTACCATGGATTAAACAATTTAATCCTCTGAATAAGAGTACATTCCTACTTATTATTATTATTATTTTTTAATTTTTAAATTTATTTATTTATTTATTTATGGCTGTGTTGGGTCTTCGTTTCTGTGCGAGGGCTTTCTCTAGTTGTGGCAAGCGGGGGCCACTCTTCATCGCGGTGCGCGGGCCTCTCACTGTCGCGGCCTATCTTGCTGCGGAGCACAGGCTCCAGACGCGCAGGCTCAGTAGTTGTGGCTCACGGGCCCAGTTGCTCCGCGGCATGTGGGATCTTCCCAGACCAGGGCTCGAACCCGTGTGCCCTGCATTGGCAGGCAGATTCTCAACCACTGCGCCACCAGGGAAGCCCCTACTTATTATTCTTAATTAGTATAACCACTGTGAGCCCCACCTGCCCCTTTATTTATTTATATATACACCTCCCTCCCCACCTCAGTGAACTTCTTCACTGGTGCATGTTCCCTTGCCTGGCAAATAAACTTAGAGTTTGCTTTATGGATCATGTAATGGTCTTTGGCTTTCCCTTATAAGTTCACAACAACCTGATGAGGTGGTTCTAAAATTCCCCCTGTTTTACTCTCAGGGAATCTGAGGCCCAGAGAGGCTAAACAATTTATCCAAGATCACATTGCTACTAAGTGGTAGAGCCAGGCCTTGAACCTTTGTAGTCTAACTCCATGCTCTTAACGACAGCTCTGTGTTGAAATGGTAGGAGAGGAGATGATGAACATGTATATGCAGGTGGGTAGGGAATTTCATGGTGGGAAGGGGAGATGACTTCTATTTTCCTATCGAAGTAGAAGGTTATGATGAATATACAGAAACTGACCTGTCCAATTGCTTGATTATCTCCAGCCATGCTCACATGCCTCCATGTGGGCAAAGGAAAAGTCCACCCACTTTGGGGAGGAGGCTCTGGGAAGCCTGTGACTGGCCTGAAGAAACACAGAATTGGACAGAGAAGGAGCCTCTAAAGGAGAATCAAATAAGAGAGTAATAGGGCACTGATGACCAAAGACCCATTTCACAATGTTCTCTGGAGCTGCCCTTGCTCTTGGAATGGATGTGAGCCTAACTGTTCAGGGTTCAGGGTAGGGAGAGGAGTCCTTTTCTATCTGCCCACACTTAGTTCCAGTTGGCAGGGGCTGGCAGGTCATTATCCTGATTTTCTCCAAGGAGTCAGTTTCCCCACTGTCAGATGGCAGTGGTCCTTGGCTGCTCCAAATCACAATCATCCTTTAACTGAACTTGGGTGGCTCTGGTTATGGGTCATTTCATTGCTGAGCTTCATCAACCCACACATCTCGGCTGGGTTTCTAGTGTTTGCTCCCAGAACTGCTGATGCTGTGGACTGTGAGAGCAGCAGGTGGAGAACAATCTCATGAAAGATATGAGAATACAGGTGAACTGGATAGAGGGTTTTAAAAAAAGAAGATGCATTGAGAAAGTAGCAGAAGCTTCAACCTTTTAATAAACGTTCAAAAACTCTGATTGCAGAGGTAGATACTGGGTTAGAAGATTGAGTGGCTCCTAAGCCACTCCCGTGAAGGGAGAGAGCATGGTTTCATCTTTCAGCTCATCTTTGAAACTACTGGTTAGCAGTCCTGGTGCGAAGTGCTTAATAAATGTTAAGTGGATTAATAAAAAAGGAGGGAATATCTTAGTGTCTTTGCTGTGCCATTCTCTTTATGTGGAATACTTTATCTTCTGTACTATAACTACTTGAATCCTACCCTCTCCTCTATGAAGCCTTCTCTGATTAACTCCTGCTCACAATTTCTTCCTTCTCTGATTAACTCCTTCCCAATTTCTTCTCCCTTCCTAATGTCTGTACAAATGCTATATTTTGCTAAATATTTGTCTATATTTTGCTTCCATGTCTCTCTTTCTCTCATTCTGGCTCTTTCTCATAGTATATAGATACACATATAAAGTTTCCAACAAGTGTGTACATTTCCTAAAGGCAGAAACTACCTCTTTTACTTTTTCCCTAATACCCATAGTTACTGATATGCTAGGTATAAGGGATTGTCTTTGGAATACTTATTGATGTAACTTTTTTTTTTTAACACCTTTATTGGAGTATAATTGCTTTACAATGGTGTGTTAGTTTCTGCTGTATAACAAAGTGTATCAGCTATACATAAACATATATCCCCATATCTCTGATTTAACTTTTTGTTGTCTCCAAAGCAACACTGTCAGAAAAAAACGCCAAGGACTTCTTGTCAACCCAGACTGGACACAGAAAGAATTGTAATGACTTTTCTGCCTAATCTTCTAGCCCCGAAAATGTATGCATCCTTGATCCGTAAGGGATGCAATTTAGTAGTGAAAATTGAAACGTAAATGAAAACATCTTTATCTGGCAGTATCCTGAAACTGCTGAGGTTTGCAGACACGATCTTCATGTGAATGTTAAATACTCATTATCAGTCCATGTTCAAGTCCAGTGTTACTGAGCCACGACTGTAGCAACTCACTGATTTTTCTTTGAACATACTCTATTGACTTTGTCAACTCAAAGTTTAAAAATCAATGATTTTTTTCTCTCTGGTGAATATCATAATGATTTTCCTTTATACTAGCCTAAAACTTCTGAGATTTTTTAAAAGTCTAGCAGCAGGTTGTGAATGTTCAAATAGACAAAATTCCAAAGTACATGTTTATTATTGACTTAGCTCAGCTTCCAAGACAAGCAGAAGTTAAATTTCATCAGCTCTCTTTATACAAGCATGAAAGTAGATTCTGTAGAGAGAAGAACAGATAGAAGAGCGCCAGAAACATTATGGGGTAGATGGAGCAGACTTTCACAAATAGTCCCGACGTTTTCTCTTCCACGCCTGACTATCTGTTATATGTATTTTTATCACTGGTCCAGCCATAGCCTGGAGGTTCACACCACAATTTTGAGGCTCTTCAATGTAGCAGTCTCATTACCAAACTGCATATACGGTTTTACGGGAAAGCGTGAAGTTGAAAGGGTACTTGTTGGACCGTAAAATCATGAAAAAAAATTTATTGAAGTATAGTTGATTTACAATGTTGTGTTAATTTCTGCTGTACAGCAAAGTGATTTGGTTATACATATATATTCTTTTTCATATTCGTTTCCATTATGGTTTATCACAGGATATTGAGTACAGTTCCCTGTGCTATACAGTGGGACCTTGTTTAGCCATCCTATATAAAATAGTTTGCAGCTGCTAATCCCAAACTCCCAATCCTTCCCTCCCCCGGCAACCAAGTCTGTTCTCTATATTTATGATTGACCATAAAATAATTTGATACACTCATGGAAAATCAGTTCTGGACTAAATGATCTTTAATTTCTTATTCTGCTCCCAGATTCTACATCAGTTTCTTTTCATCGACCTAAAATGCACTTTCTAACCATTTTCACCTATTCAAGTCTTACTCTATTCAAATAAGACATTTTCTGTGATTTTTCTACCTGGAAGTGATCATCCAATCCTTTGAACTCTCTATAGAACTTTACCTGTAACTCTTTTACTTGTAACCCTTCTTGCTGGTGTTTTAGTTACAGGTGTAGTGTCTTCCTCAATGAACTGAAAAAGCTTCTTAAAGGCAAGGAGAGTGTCTTGGTCACGTGTATACTAACCACAGCAGAGTATTGTGCCTTTCAAAATTTTTTTAATGCTCACTAAGTGCTTCTTGAACGTGAATAAGCTTCTTTGGTATATTAATGTTAAGATGCAAACTCGTTCATTCATTCAATCATTCATTCATGGAAGAGCTTGCATCTGGGGAAAATGAAGAGTATATAGGGCAGAGAATCTGCGTAAGTAGAAGACTAGTTGGGAGTAGAGTGGAGACATTTGAGTGGATAAGAGTAAGGCATCCTAATTTTCTTCCTGCCTCCAAGCTTGTGGCCACTGTCTACCCATCCTGAACAATGCTTTTACAACTTAAATCAGATGTTACTCTCCTGCTTAAAAACCTCCAGTGGTTTCCCATAATTGTATTGTGGTGAAATCCCAAGTCCTTACCCTGCCTTACAAAGCCTTACTGAACTTTCCATCTGTGGCACCTACTGCCTCTTCTCCACTTGCTGTATCCACACTAAACCTCTTTTTGTTCTTTGGACATGTCAGTCTCACTTTCAGCCTAACTGTTCTAGACCTTCCCTCTGCCTACAATACTTTGTCTTGAGTTTCTCTTGGCTGGCTTCTTATTGTAACAGCAAGTACAGAGGCTCAGAGGTAGTAGCTTGCTTGGCCTGCTTAGGAAAGAGCAGAGTGACCACTGTGCCTGGAGCAGGGTAAGCAATGGGAAGAAGGGAGAAATAAAGACTGAGCAGGGGTCAGAGGCAACATCGGTTGGGGCTTGTCCACAAGGTAAAGACTTTGGATTTTATTCTGGATCAGAAGAGAAGCTGTAAGGGATTTTGAGCAGAGGAATGACACAATCTGATGTATATTTAAAATTAATTACTCTGACTGCTGTGTGGGGAATGCTATACAGAGATTTAGAGTAGAAGCAGGAAGATGGGGTAATTAGTCCAAACGAGAGATGGTGGCGTCTTAGATGAAAGTGACAGTTTGCAAAGGGACTTGTATCTAGAATATATAAAGAACTCTTACAACTCAATAATAAAAAGATAAATATTCCAATTTAAAATGGACAGAAGATCTTGTATTAGTTATCTTAGGCTGCCATAACAAAATAGCTGGATAGCTTAAACAACAGACATTTATTCCCCACATTTCTGGAGGCTGGGAAGTCCAAGATCAAGGTGCCGGCAGATTCAGTTCCTGATGAGGGCCTTTTCCCTAGCTTGCAGACAGCTGCCTTCTCATTGTGTCCTCACATGGTGGACAGAGAGGAAGAGAGAGCTGTTCTCTCTTCCTCTTCTCTATGCGGTTGTGAAGGTACAGGTTCCTATTTGCATTAAGTTACAGAGAATAGGAGAAGCATTTTCCTGTCCTCTGTGAATAAATTTTTGAAAAGTATGATCAACTGTTGCTAAGAGAGTAGATCTTAAGTGTTCTTACCACAAAAAAGAAATGGTAATTGTGCTACGAGATGGAGATGTGAGTTAACACTATTGCAATACCTAAGTGTATCAGATCAATAGGTTGTATACTTTAAACTTACACAATGTCATATGTCAATTGTATCTCAATAAAGTTGGGAGAAAATGCAAATACCCCCCAAATTAACAAACAGCGCTAAGATTCAGAATGTGCTTACAGAATTAACTATTAGTCAATTTAGTAATTATTCTGTTGATTCTGAAGAAGAGAGTGGAAGACACAGCTTAAAGGAGAGATAGGAGTGTTCAGACAAGAACAATAAGGTCTGGATTTTGGTTTTGATTGTGCCCCTTCTGACAGCAAGAGCTTGAGTAAGTCACTTACCTTGTCTGAACTTCAGTTTGTTCTATAAAAACATTTATAAACATTCTTCTGTAAGAACATTTATAAGCACTGACCAGGTGTCAGGCACCAGTCTAAACATTTTATGAATGCTTAAAGCAAACCAATATATTGTTGTCATCATTTCCATTTTAAAGGTGAGGAAATTGAGGCATCTAGAGATGAGCGGACTTTATTAGTGGCACCTCAAATATTTGAAACTGGGGCACTATGCTTTAACTCTCCTGACGAGGTCACCTGGTTTGCCTATCCCCCGTTCTCCATTCTGCTCTATGTCCTGGGGGGATGATCCATGTGGGTGTCCTTGCCCTCCGGCTCTCATTGAGTTCCAGCAAGGACAAGAGCTCAGAGGGTGGGAGGAGAGAGAGGTTGGACTCTTCCTCCCCCCAGGTGCCTGCCTGAGGTGTAACCACAGGTGGGCTGCATCCCATTCTCAGAGGTGATGTCTCTGGTCAGGTAGCCTCTCCATCTGTTCACATTCTAGAAACCAATCTTTTCCCAGCTCCCTCTGGCCTAGGAATGGCAACAGTTCTCCACTCTTGCCAGTCACGCTGCCCCATCCCTTACTGCTAGGATCCTTACTGATTGCACTTTGCCGTCTATAAAGTTGCGTACAAGGTACTATACCAGAAAGAGGTTCATTCTGTGGTCATAATATTGTCTGGCTGGGACCCTGGAGCCTGTGCTTATGTAAAGCCTCCTGGTTGGGCCTCTTGAAAGAAAAGAGCCGGAGCATGTTACAGTGGACAGCTCCGGGACTGAGGCGCTTGAGGGAGTGGGGAGGGCGGTAAACACTTTTCACCGTTAACGTCTCGGCCAGAATTTGTAGAATGTACGTACCTCCTAACCTTTCAAACTTTCTTAGTTCCAAAATACCAATATTCTTTCATTCACTGAGGATGTCACAAACTTGACAAAAACTCTTCCTTGTGCCTGGCACATTCCTTCTTTTTTGCCGAGAAAACATCTTTGGATATCAGTGTGAGTATACTTGCTTAGATGACTTCCTTGGACGTGCCTCTTGGTCCTGCCAGAATAAATCAGTATTCTCATTACATGCTCTATTAGCTTTTGGGAACTTACCTTCACAACCCTTACTAGAGTTTATAATTCTGCATTTGGGGATGATTCAGTCCATGTCTCCTTTCTCACTAGAAGGGGTGCTCCAGGAGGCCTGAGGTTGTTCTGGTTTTGCTCACCATGAAATTTCTAGAACTGAGCACAGTGACCCCAGTGTGCTCTGAAAAGGCTTGTTGAACGAATGGCTGGGTGTGTGACTGAGCATCCTGTAAAAGGGTGAAGATGGTAAACTGGGAACAGAAAGAGTCGGGAGACTGCTACTTCGGGGCTCCGGGTGCATCTAAGCAGAATGGGAACATGATTTTCCTGGGGCCTACAGAAGTGTTGAAATGCTTGAGGAAAAAGCTTTCTTTTTCTCAGGAGGCAGTAGACTACCTTTAGAAGTGACCAGACTGATGCCAGAAACGGCAACAGGAAGAATATATCACAAAGTTAAGGAAGTTCAGCTTCCACCGTGAACATGAGACGTGAGACCTGGATGAGGGAGTTTCCTTAGCATCGTCACTGTTGGGCCACAGATGGAGCCTGGAAGATGGGACAGGAGAGAACAGACCAAGTGAGTTGGATGCCCTGAGCTTCAGAGAACTTTAGGTACTGCAAGAAGAATGTGTACGAAACTCCAGAATCCAGTTAGAAGGAGAATGAGGGGGCACTAGTGACTTCAGGGGATAGGCTTGAAATAGTGACTCTTCTCTTTACTCTGTATTTCATGTTGTTATCCAAATACCCCTTTTAATTACATACCTTACCAGGTGTGGGACATGTGTGTTAGAAGATGTCTTTTAACTTAGCCATTGCTTTTAATGATTTCTTCATCCTCTCTTCCCCACAGAAAATGATATTTCAGCATTGATTCGGACTCCTCTGTAACATCTTTCCCATACTGTTTCTGTACATTGGCACCATATTTGAATTTAGAATCATGAGCCATTGGATAATCTATTTCCTAATTCATTTGGATCCAGAATTGGTCAACATCTTTATTTTTTAGTATTTTTTATTTGGTTTTGCATTTTTCCATTTAGCTTGCTCACTTGGATAGAAGCTTTCCTCAGTATAAGTTGCTTATTTAAATCAGCTGACATACCCTAAATGGAAAAAAAAAAAACAAAACTCACCTCACATGTAAATAATAAAATAGCATTTCTAAGTTTAGCTAGAAGTTTATTATTGAATTCTGTAGGGAACTGATTGAACGAACCCCAAATACCATCCTTTTTTGACAAATGTGTATGAACAGTTATAATAGTGCTGTGAACTCTGTCTGTAAGGCTGCAAGCCAAAAATCTTTGTTTCACAAAGGGACTGTTGTTCTTTGTGAATAGGCAATTATTCAGTGGCATTTCTGAAACTGGAAGCTGAGTAAAGCAGTTTGTCAGTGGACAGCCTAATAAAAAAGTTCCATTCAAAAATGGTTTAGGTACTGATACACTATGTATATATCTATTTACACATGTAAACATTACTTCTATATACATGTGACATTGATAAGGTATTTATCTTTAAAATGTATGCATTAGAGCAAATTTTATGGTGATGAAAAATTTGGCAACATTTTAGTGTAAAAATTGGACTCCCCAAAACTATTCTGTTTATAAATTTAATACCTACTTGTAGCAAGTGCAACAATAAATCCATAATAGTTTAAAAAAAAGAAAATGTCCAAAATCTGACTGTCTAGAAACAAACAGGGTTAACTTCCCTCCAAAAATATCACTCAGAGCTCTTTCCAAGCTAGTGAATATAGGTATACGTCATCATTTTTAACTGCAACTGTTCACAACATCAATTTTTAAAACCAAAGTTCAAAACCAATCTGTCTTAACCGAGGTTCCCTATGAAACAGAACCCAAGACAAGAAAGGTGCAATCCCAGGGGAGCCAGAGTGAAGGAAAAGATGCGTGAAGTAGTGAAAGTGGGAAGCCTTTGCTTCACAAGGAGACCCTAAGAGGCACCTGTTCCTTAGTAGGTACATCTTTTTGGTCCTGCAGGATGTACCCAGGAAGACTATGTGGAGAAGTCAAGCCTCAGAACAGTGTTTTGAACATTGAGGACAAAACACTTCACTGAGGACATCCTCAGTGAAGGGAGAGGACTTTCCCTGCTAGCCCCTCTCTTCTCTCTTCCACTGGTCCAGGTTTTCCTTACCAGGAAGTTGACTCCCTCACACTCCCTCTCATCACTCAGCATCTTTAGCAGCCACTGGCCGAACAAGATTTCAGGTTCTACAGTGAAATTCTCCATTGGAATTTGCAAGTGACCGGGAGAGTCAGAGACTGTGAGTGTGTGGCTGGTTGGCCATAGGAGGTGGGCTACTATGAGTCTTCGAAGAGTGGGCCAGCCATAGCAATAGCCAAGGCAAAGCAAAGGGTCTCAGAGCCAGGTGAGGCTGAGAGAAGCTGCAGAGGCAAATAAAATATATCCTGAAGTAATAGAATTCTCCAGTTTTCATTATAATATCTAAGGCTGCAATGAAAATCATTTTATATGCATCTTGTGTACTTGTCTGTGTATTATCTTAGAATAAATTCTCAGACATATGTGTTGATGAGTCAAAGGCTTCTAAATCCCAGGGAATTTTCCACATTCCCTTAAGAGAAATGAACAAGGAAAGGCAGGTTGTCCAGGGAGCTTGGGGGGAATCTAGTTTCACAGCATGCCTCTCGCCTTGGCAGCTGGCTGGATTCTGCTGCATGATTTAGAAACAATATGGGAGGTTTAGAATTGTCCCTTTTCTTATTTTCTCAGTTTTCATCTCTTTTCTTACTTATATACCTGATGTTCAGCCTAAAGATGGTTCAACCAAGATGTTCTAGCAGAGATATGCGGTCACTTTGACTTTAAAAACTCCTCTTTCCTTCTGGGAAGGTTGTCTACAACAACCAAGCATGTGGATTTGAGAGGGACTATGGGACTGACTGGTGGGCTAGGGGGGCTACTACCCCAGTCATCCCTACCAGCCTGGGGAGGGCAGTGGTGAGGCCGATGTTGCAGCCAGACTGTCCTGTGTTCCATCACTTTCCTCCTGCTAACTCGCCTGTGGCCCTGGGCGAGTCACTCATTCTCTTCTTTACTTTCCTACTTCTGTTAAATGAGGGGTTGATACTAAACTAGCCTAACTCTAAGGGACCCTTTAGCTTCAAGGTTTCGGTAAAAGCCAGAAGTACAACTTAACGAACTTTTATTTCTCCTTTGGTGCCAGACAGAAAAATAAAATATAGTGAATAGAAAGTCAGGAAGCTCCGCCAAGTCATAGCAATACTTTAAAATTTTTTGTAAATATTATTTATAATAGTGAAAAATTGGAAACATTCCAAATGCCCCAAATTAGGAGAATGTGTAAATCTTATATCTCTTTGGGATGGATTATTATGCAGCCATTAAAAATAGTGTTTTGGGGCTTCCCTGGTGGTGCAGTGGTTGAGAATCTGCCTGCTAATGCAGGGGACACGGGTTCGAGCCCTGGTCTGGGAAGATCCCACATGCCGTGGAGTAACTAGGCCCGTGAGCCACAACTACTGAGCCTGCGCGTCTGGAGCCTATGCTCTGCAACAAGAGAGGCCACGATAGTGAGAGGCCCGCGCACTGCGATGAAGAGTGGCCCCCACTTGCCGCAGCTAGAGAAAGCCCTAGCACAGAAACGAAGACCCAACATAGCAATCAATCAATCAATCAATCAATCAATAAATCTTTAAAAAAAAAATAGTGTTTTCAACTGGAAAGATAAATAATAAATTAATGAAAGTGGTTACTTTAGTGTAGAGAGGGTGATGGTGATGGTGGTGATGGTGGTGACAGTGGTGGAATCAGTATGGAGTGAGACTTCTTAATATGCACATAAATTTATTTTGTTTTGAGTTCTTTAATTCCAGTCAATATCAAAATTTTTTTAACTTAATATTTTCCAAATATACTTAATGACATTTAAAAATATTCATGACATTAAGATATTTTAAAAGCAGAGTGTAATATTGTACAAATGTATGTGTATAAAATGACCCTAATTTTGTTTAAAAATGCATAGAAAAAAATTGAAAGAAAATAAAGGATTAACAACTATTCTCTTTGGGAAATGAGATTGGAAGTAATATTTTTGCTTTTTATTCATTTTTATATTATCCAGTTTCTCAGCAATGAGTGTGTATTAGTTTTCTCAGTGAGAAAAATATATGTTTGATTCTTAATAGTATATATAGAAGAATATGGGAATATGTGCCGTCTCCAGCACATGTGGGTATTCATACCGTATCCTCCCAAATCTACCAGGAGCTTGTAGTGACTGATTGTGAGTTAAATGATTCCAGGGAGGTCAGAAGGGCCAGAGAGTCTTCTTCCAATACTCGGTCAGTTCCAGAAAATGCTGGTAATGAAATCCAGTCTGAGGCTAAGAAAAAACGTGTGTTGTAGACCGACAGTCGCTAAAATATACTCATGGAAATATGGGTTTTGAGGGGTTGCTTCTCAATAAAAGAAGTCTTGAGGAGAAACTGGATTAAGATGTAGATTGAGCACACACCATTCTGTCTTCAGGTTCATCCCTCAAAATCACAGGACACACACACACATCTATACCTATACCTATACCTATAATCTATATCTATATCTATATCATCTTTCCTTAGAGTGCCAGAAACCAAAAGACACCATCAACAGATCCACAATTCTGAAGAATTTAGATCCACAATTCTAAAGAATTACCAGATATGTAAATCACTTGAAAATAATTTTAATTCAGGTGGTGGATTAAGTACAAACTTTCACCTACTCTTCCTCCTGAGACCCCTATTTAAATGATAGTAAAGAAGTTTAAAAAAAGTATAAACTCAACAATTCAGGGGGCATCAACAAAGCAGATATTTCATAATAAAGCTAAATCAAGGAAATCAAATGCTAAAATAAGTACAGAGGGCAGCTGACCTACCCCGCAGAACGCATAGAATGGCCCGATGCAAAAGTCAGGAGTGACGGTGGGGTGGACATTGATGGGACTGATTGAAGATTCAGATGCAGATTTTTTTTTTTTCTTTTGGCCCTGTGCAGCATTTGGGATCTTAGTTCCCTGTCGAGGGATCAAACCCATGTCCCCTGCAGTGGAAGCGTGGAGTCCTAACCACTGGACCTCCAGGGAATTCCCTCAGATGCAGATTTAAAAAAAAAAAATTTATTTATTTTATTTTTGGCTGCATTGGGTCTTCGTTGCTGGATGTGGGCTTTCTTTAGTTGCAGCGTGCTGGGGCTACTCTTGTTGCAGTGCTCGGGCTCCTCATCGTGGTGGCTTCTCTTGTTGTGGAGCATGGGCTCTAGGCGCGCGGGCTTCAGTAGTTGTGGCTCACGGGCTCAGTAGTTGTGGCTCGCGGGCTCTAGAGCACAGGCTCAGTAGTTGCGGCGCATGGGCTTAGCTGCTCCGCGGCATGTGGGATCTTCCCGGACCAGGGCTGGAACCCATGTCCCCTGCATTTGGCAGGTGAATTCTTAACCACTGCACCACCAGGGAAGTCCCTCAGATGCAGATTTATGGCTCCACATGCCCACCTCTTCTGTCTCATCAACCTAAAAGGCAGCTAGGCATTCACTCCTTGGCCAAAGTTTTGACTGAAGGATTTCTTTTTCCTTAAGAAAGAGAACAAACTGACAGGGATGAACTAGGATGGCCAGTGTGGATTTGGTGTCTCCGAGTAAAGTCCTTCTTATTCTGGCGTTCAGGGTACCCCAAGCTCCCACCGCTTACTCTAAAGTGAAGCCAAGGGGAATAGGCTGTTTCCCAGCTCCTCACTCCCCAGGTGAAAGGAACCTGGAACAGGACAGTCACCCACATCACAGGAGAGAAGGTGGAGCTCAGATATTCTAACAAGTATACAAAGCCTCAGGCAAGCAATTGTCCTTCCCCACCCCGACCATCATCACTTAGATGATAGAAAAGTAAGATAGCCAGTGTCAACATACAGATTCAGGGAAGCAAAATATTATCAAATACAGTGAAAGAAAATGAAGAAGACACACAATGAGGCAAGAACAAAAGGAATATCTGGACAGAGCTTCCAAGAATTAGCAAGATGAAAGGCAATGTGTAGAAATTTTGTGTGACTGATACAGACATATATCTATATGTATAGATACATACCTACATATATACATACATATATATTGATATATATATACACTTATATATATATAGTGAAAAGAAATATAGCAGGCAAAGGACAAAAACCCAATTTAGAAGAATAAATGACTCAGAACATTCCCACCTGTTGCTTACCAAGAGATTCCTGACCTAGGGGAATAAATGTAGAAACAGATCAATGTATTAATGGGAATTTAGTTTGATAAAATAAGTGGAGTTTAGATTCAGAAAATGATATTGTGGCAAGTAACTATCCATGTAGAAAAAATAAAGTCATATCTCTAAATTAATACAATATTCAAAAAATCATATTGCTTAAAGAGCTAAACATAAAAAATAGTAAGAAACCAAAGAAAACTAAACAAACATATTTTTATAATCTTGAGTTATGTACAGTCTTCTTACGAAAACTGAAAACCTGAAAACTCCGTGAAGGAAAAGACTGATAAATTTGAATGTTCAAAAATTTGTGAACAATGAATGACAGCATAATTATGTTTAAAAGATTAAAAAATAATTGAGATAGCCAAAATGCCAAGAGAAAGAGTTAATAGTCAACATCTGACATTCAGAATAGGATTTTGCCACAAGAAATAAGCATATCAAGAGAAGGGAACTGGAGACAGATAGAGCATTTTCACCTTGGAGAGGTCTCAGTTAGGAGGAGAATCAGGGAAAGCTCACCCTATCCAGTCCTGAGGGATTTTTGGGAAAAGGAACTGGATAACGTGCCAGGAGAGTAGATAATTAGACACATGTCCTAAGAGGAGGTAATGTCAGATCAATTGAGGAAAACACCAAGGGCAGAAGGGCTGGCTTCACCTTCCATATGAGTCTTGGAGGAGACAGCTGTGCAGAAGTCTTGTGTTAACTTTGTCGTGTCCAGTAAGTTTAGGAGAGGGAGAGAGGAGGGTGGAGGGTAGTGCATTTCTGAGTTCCTGTGGTTCTTCAAGCGGACACACTGAGTTGAGAACCGTGGAGCCCACTATAAAGAGCATGAGTTGGCCCTACACCAAACCCTGAGCCAGAGGGCAGGATAAAATATGAGGCAGATGCTCAGTGGAGTGTGCCACTCAGCAAGGACTGGAGCGGGCCAAGGCAGTGGTGGTGGGGGTGAGGAGGGGTCACTGCTATGGCTCTCACCAAGTTGGGAATAAATCAACCTTGGTATCCCCAGCTGCAGGAGATGCTTACAGAATGCATGTGGCTTGGATGGAACAAACTGTAACCCAATGGGTACCAAGCCAGCCATTCTGCAGATGGCCCTGGGGAGACTCTGGAGCGCTGTGCCTATTCCCTGGGACCCTGCACTCTCTTCCTAGCTCACATTAGCCCATCTCCTCTTATATACCAAGTCCCATCTTGGGAGAAGTAGGAGCGAAGGTGGAAGTAGTGATGGTGGGGCGCAAACAATGAGACCGACTAAACAATTAACTCCTAAAAGTGAACATTACCTAAAAGAACTGTTTAAATTGTTAAATCAGACTAAGGGGTACATTGGTTTAACATTTTGTTAATTTTCCCTTCTCTTTAGCAAGTGGGGCTCATTCAGGGTGATGGATAATGGACAAAATAAAGAATCTACATTCTCTGCATGCATCAAAGATTGTGATCCCTTTATATCAGCAATAGAGTAGAAGAAAAGCCTTTTAAAAATACATGACAGTGAAATCATGTCCTTAATAAGAAAAAGACGTAACAGTAGGAAAAAGGCAAAGGATTGGAAAAGGCAATTCATAGAGGATAATAAAATGGTCCATACCTATACGAAAAGATGCTCAAGATCTCTTAAGGAACTACAGAGTAAAACAGTAATGAGATTTTTTTTTTTCTCAGTATATTGGCAAACAAGAAAAAGGTTGTTAATCCTCTGGCATGTTTTATGTTTTAACATAGTGTTTGCAAAGGTTTTTGATACTTTGGTTGACCACATGGTTCCTGATTGAAAATCCATGTGCTTTCTCCTATTTAAGGTCATCAGTGAAATCTAACACAGTCCTCTGGAAGAGATCTCAGGAGGCCCAGAACCTAGTGGCAGCTCTGAAACAGATTTCTTCAGTGACCTTATGTGTAGACTTTCAGCGCTGTATTCTCCTTCTAAAACTTAAGGAGGATGAGACCTACTTTTTCCATGTATCACTGAAATGTGATCAAGATTAATGGCCTAACATAGAAAATATCTCCAGCACCCTGAAAGACCAGGCACATTATTCAACACCTGAATCTATAAATCTGGCAAAAATGAGTCTAATTACTTAATTTGGGAAAATTGCTCACTTAAAAACCTAACAATTTCAGAACGTAGTGTTTAAAACTGATCTAACTCAGTATTTTTCAAAATGTTCCTCAGACTGAGAGTGTTAACTCAGACCTAGGGAATTGGTTGACTCTCAGAGGGTATAGATTTAGAAGCCACATACAATATCAACTAAATGCACACAGCTATTGTACTTGCCTCACACGTGAAGTACCCTTTCCCCCCCCGGGGGGCTACACTATGGTTATTGCATTTGTGTAAGCTGGCACTGAAACATTATAAAAATGCTTTGCTGCTCCAATTGTTAAGCTTTTACAGTGTAACACATGATTTTTCTGAAGTAAACTAAAATCCAGTTTCTCAGGGTTCATGCTGCCTTTTTTAGTAGCATTTGAGGGAGGATCTTCTGTACACTTATAATAGGTGAAAAATAATACAGATAGCAAGTCCTGTTTTTTTTTTTTTTTCTTTTAAATATTTAAACCATTTACAACTTTGGTCCAAATTGTGTTCATTAAGTTGAACTAAATTACACTAAACTAACCAATATGCGTGTATTCCTGTAAGCATATTTAAGTTAAAATAAACTATATTTAAAAAAGAAAGTCCCAGCTCACCTAGAATCCATCCTGGGGGAGGGAGCTTTGCCCTACTCCCCTCACTCAATGATATACTAAATGTAAAAATGTCTTCTATGTAATGAGTGTTACTATATGTCAATTGTTATACTTTATTCAGCTTATTTCACCCTCAAGATTCTACTCCCACTCTAAAGATGAGAGAGCTGAGGCTGGGAGGGGTTCAGTAACTTACCCAAGATCTCACAGGTGCTAGAACCTACAAGTTGAAGAACCAGAAAGTACTCTACCACTTCCTTATTGAAACAGAGCAGCTGCATTTTTATCGATTTTAAATATTGGGATTTGTTTCTGATACTGTTGAATGCTTTACACGGAGCCTTTAGGTAACTAAAATGCAACTCTAACAGAGTTCCTCTCAGCTTGAAACCCTTGAATAGCTTCTTATCACCTAGAGCAGTGGTTCTCAAAGTGTGGTCCCCAGACCAGCAGCATCAGCATCCCCTGGGAATTGCCAGAAATGCAAATTCTCAGACCCCACCTCAGACCTACTGAATCAGAAACTGAGGGTGAAGCCCAGAAATCTGGGTACAGACAAGCCCTCTGGGTGCTTCTGATGTTGCATGCTCAAGCCTGATCTTTGCATGACATTCGAGACCCCTGTGTGGTAAGGGTTACCTCTCTAGCCTTATCTCGCTGCTCACGGCTTCACTTCTCAAAGTGCATTTGTATCCACTAAATATACTACAGCTGCTTCCTGTCCAAGGACAGTGTCACCTGGTGGTTAAGCACAAGGATTCTGGAGCCAGACTGCCTGGCCTTGAATGCCACCTATGTCATACTAGTAGTGTGACCTCGGTCAAACGACTGAACCTATCTGAGTCTTAGTTTTCCCACCTATAACACGGGGATGAAGGTAATAACAGTATCTACTTCATTTATTGTTGTGAGGATTAAATGCATCACTACACATGGACACTTAGAATAGTGTCTGGAACACAGTAGTTACTCTACAAATACATCATGGTACCAAGCTTAGGATGCGACTGACTTATGATGGCTTGACTCACGATTTTTATTTTGACTTTACGATGATGTGCAAGTGATATGCTTTCAGTGGAAACTGTACTTAGAATTTTGAGTTTTGATCTTTTCTGGGCCTAGTGATATGGGGTAAGATGCTCCCTGGTGATGCTGGGCAGTGAGCCCAACTCCCAGTCAGCCACACAATCACGAGGGTGAACAACCGACACACTTACAGCCATCTGTGCCCAGACAACCTTTCTGGTTTTTTTTTTTCACTTTCAGGAGAGTATTCAGTAAATTACGTGAGATATTCAACACTTTATGATGAAATAGGCTTTGTGTTAGATGATCTTAACCCAACCGTAGGCTCATGTAAATGTTCTGAGCACATTGAAGGCAGCCTGGGATAAGCTATGATGTTGGGTAGGTTAGGTGTATTAAATGCAGTTTTGACTTTTGATATTTTCAAATTAATGATGGGTTTATTGGGACAAAACCCAATCGTAAGTCAAGGAAGATCTGCATTTGCTTGTTGTGTCGGTAGGTCAGCACGCCCTCTAGAGGCTCGAGGGGAGAATACATCCCTTGTCTCTCTTCAGCTTCTGTTAGCAGCTTGATTCCTCTGCTTGTGGTCGTGTCATGCTAATCTCTGCCCGAATTTTCACATTGCCTTTTCCTCTTCTCTGTGTGTAATCTCTCTCTGCTTCTCTCCTAAGGACACTTGTGATTGGGTTTACAGCCCACTCAGATAATCCAGGATAATCTCCCCTGGCAAGATTCTTAATCACATCTGCCAAGACCCCTTTTCCTTATAACATTTGCAGGTTCCAGGAATCAGGGCTTGACATCTTTCGGTGGCCATCATTCAGCTGACTACACGTGTTATCCTGGCTGCCTGTGGTACCCTTTTCTCTGTTTCCGCCTTCTCTTTGACTCAGAGTTTGCCTCCTCACTTCCGCTGTGCCATATTTAGTTCAGCCCTTCTCTGCTCCCATAACGTCCCGAACATACCCCCTCACTATCGTTTTTTTAAAAAAATAGACTTCATTATTACTCTTAATAGATGTTTTCTTCCAGTTTTATTGAGATATAATTGACACAGCACTGTATATGTGTACAGCATAATGATTTGACTCTCGTACATCATGAAATAATTACCACAATAAATTTAGTGAAAATACATCATCTCATATAGATACTTAAAGAAATAGGAAAAAAAATTTTTTTTTTGCTTGTGATGAGAACTCTCAGGATTTACTCTCTTACCAACTTTCATATATAACATACAGCAGTGGGAATTATATTTATCATGTTGTACGTTACATCCCTAGTACTTATGTATCTTATCACTGGAAATTTGTAGCTTTTGACTACCTTCATTTTTTAGAGTAGTTTTCAGTTTACAGAAAAAAGGTAGAAAGTACAAAGAGTTTCCATATATGCCCTCTTCTTGACCCCTCTTCACAATTTCCTCTATTATTGATGTCTTGCATTAGTCTGGTACGTTTGGTACAATTGATGAACCAGTATTGATTCATTATTAGTAATGAAAGTCCATAATTTACGTTAGGGTTCACTCTTTCTGTTTCATAGTTCTATGGGTTTTGATAAACGCATCATGTCTTGTATCCGCCTTTACCTTATCACACAGAATAGTTTCATTGTCCTGAAAGTGTCCCTATTCCACCTATTCATCCCGCTCCCCATTCCCCTGAATTCTTGGCAACCACTGATCTTTTTATTGTCTTCATAGTTTTGCCTTTTCCAGAATGCCATGTAGTTGGAATCATACGGAATGTGGCCTTTTCAGATTGGCTTCTTTCACTTAGCAGAATGCACTTAAGTTTCCTCAATGTTTTTTGTAGCTTGCAAGTTTATTTCTTTTCATTGCTGAACAATATTCTGTTGTTTGCATGTACCACACTTTATGCATTCACCTGTTGAGAGACAACTTGGTTGCTTCCAAGTTTCGACAATTTTGAATAAAGCTTCTATAAACATACCAGCGCAGATTTTTGTGTGGATGTAAATTTTCAGCTCCTTTGGGTAAATACCAAGGAGGGAAATTGCTGAATCATATGGGAAGAGTATGTTTAGTTTTGTAAGAAACTGCCAAAATAATCTTCCAAAGCGGCTGTGACATTTTGCATTCCCACCAGCAGTGAATGAGAGTTCTTGCTGTTCCACATCCTTGCCAGCATTTGCTGTTGTCAGTGTTTTGGATTTTTGCCATTCTAATAGGTGTGTAGTGATGTCTAATTGTTGTTCTAATTTGCATTTCCCTGACGACATACGATGCAAAGTGGATTTCATATGCCTATTTGCCATCTGTGTATCTCCTTCGATAAGGCGTCTGTTCAGACCTTTTGCCTATTTTTAAATTGGGTTGTTTGTTTTCTTATTGCTGAGTTTAATAGCTCTTTGTGTATTTTAGATACAAGTCTTTTATCAGATATGTTTTGCAAGACATCAGGTAAGTCTCCCAGTCCATGGCTTGTCTTTTCATTCTCTTTCGCAGAGCAGTTATTTTAATTTTAATGAAGTCCAACTTAATTTTTTTCTCCCATGGATTGTGCTTTAGGTGCTGTATCTAAAAAACTATTGCTAAACCGAAGGTCCCTTAGTTCTATCTAGATTAAATACATCAATATTTATCTAGATAAAAATAAATATATGTAGACCTATCTTCTAGAAGTTTTATCCTTTTTCATTTTACATTTAGGTCTACCATCCCTTTGAGCATGTCAGTGTCTTTTTATTGTCCCTGCCTCCTGCTTTATGGTAACTGTCTGTGAGTTTTCCTTTAGATTATGGATGTCTTATGTATTCTAGTACTCTTACTACTAAGTAAGCCTCAAAAAAATCAGTGAGGGTGTCGACAAAAATAATCAATAAACAATCTGTGATAGGAATAGAAAAGAGTTTTATTTGAGCCAAACTGAGGGCTATAGCCTAGAAGACAACCTCTCAGATAACTCTGAGGAACTGCTCTGGAGAAGCGGGGTTTTCAGTGCAGTTTTATGTCTTGTCAGAACAAAGAACATCAAACAAGTCAGGGATGCTTTCCTTCAGGGTTTAAAAAAAACCAGATCAGCACATACACAGAGAGTCAGCATGGCCTTGGCACCTGGGAAGGGAGTCTTATCATCAAAGGAGGGCCAGCATTGGCGGCGTCCCAGGAAGGGAGGCATTTAATCTTTATTGTTAACTGGACATTCTTTACTTCTGGTCAATGTGCCTTTTTCTTTAATAATTAAAGCAGATGTACAATGTATGATTGATAGGCCACAACCAGGCTCTTCTAGTCAGCATCAAATTCAAGATAACTCATGGATATGCCCAAAGGACTTACCCACACCTGAATATGTGAACGTTCTTTTATCAAGGGAGTACCTTTATCTTGCTCAGCAACTCAACCATT
The DNA here is from genome assembly GCF_028564815.1 of Eubalaena glacialis. Lineage (NCBI taxonomy): Eukaryota > Metazoa > Chordata > Mammalia > Artiodactyla > Balaenidae > Eubalaena > Eubalaena glacialis. The sequence continues at coordinate 24,826,937 of NC_083722.1, read as the reverse complement.
TTTTTTTTTTTAATTGAAGTATAGCTGATTTACAATGTTGTGCTACTTTCAGGGGTACAGCAAAAAAAAAAAATATCTATCTATCTTCTTTTCCAGATTCTTTTCCCATATAAGCTATTACAAAATACTGAGGAGTTCCCTGTGCTATACAGTAGGTCCTTGTTGTTTATCTATTTTATATATAGTAGTGTGTATATGTTACTCCCAAATTCCTAATTTATCTGCCCTCCCCCCTTCCCCTTTGGTAGCCATAAGTTTGTTTTCTGTGTCTGTGAGTCTGTTTCTGTTTTGTAAACAAATTCATTTGTATCTTTTTTTTAGATTCCACATAGATGTGATATCATGATATTTGTCTTTCTCTGTCTGGCTCACTTCACTTAGTATGATCATCTCTAGGTCCATCCATGTTGCTGCAAATGGCATTATTTCATTTGCAACTCAACCATTCTTAAAGCGATATGGCTGCTCAAGGCTTGGCCTGCAGAAAAGACTCAGGACTCCTGGGCTGGCCCTCTGCTTGCACGCTCCCATAAACGTGAAGCAGCTGCTTCCTCAGACCTCCAAGGACGCGCACAGTGGTGCAGGAAGGTCTCTGAGTGTCAGCAGCATTGTCTTGTTAAGAGGCTAAGAATAGATGAGGCTTTTGTTTTCCTTGGAACTGGACCTACTTCAGTGGAGACCTGCAAAAGAATGTCCTGTGGTGAGAGGTCGAGGTGGGGTTGGAGAGTCAGAAGTTTAAGGGTTATGTGGCCGTTCTCCCACCAATTCAATGTGACTCACAGTTTCCTGGGTTAAATATTATTTTTATATTTATATGCCTATGGGTTTAGAAATAAAAGCAAGCCCCTTAATCAGGGGAAGACTACGGAGTATGTGTTTCTCTTCTAAATCAGAGAAATATCTGTGTTAACCCCAATTTCCTTTTTCATGGAGAGATATACACAAAAATAAAATGTTAGATTCTATTGGCGCAGTGATCAAACAGCATAATTTCTCCGTGACGACGTCAATTTCAAATAAACGTGATTTAACTTAAACCTTTCAAAAACTTTTTATACAGATACATTCACAAATCAGGAAAATTCTTTCTTGGTCTCTCTTGGAAGGTGTCCCTGGGACATTCCCCTTTTGGAGCCCGAGGCTCACCAAGCAAACACCACTTTGGTTATAGATTCTTCTTTTAAGTCTTAGAGCCTCATCCTTAAACTTAACTTGGCCGCGGCAGCTTAATTACAATGCAGTGATTTTGTCTAGTACCGATGTGCTCTTTGCAATGAAAGCATGTAGTTGTCCTTTTGGATACATATTTTTAAAGGATTTCTGGGTTACTTGTGTTTGGTGGACTATTTGACCATCTAGTAAAAGTTAAATTTTACTTCTGGGCTTTATAGCAGGCCCTAAGTAGGGAATGCCCAATGATCAGCTTTGCATGGCGCAGTGTCTTGGGACCACAGAAATATGAAACAGGTCATCTCTGACCCCCCAATCTCTCAACTTCCAAACATAGTTAAGGATGAAAACAGCTCTCACGTCTTCCGGGTGCTCAGAACTCAGAAACCGGTTCTCTTTTCAATAAATCATAGGTCTCAGTTTCTTAATCCAGCATCTGTCTTCATAGTAGTGAAACTTTGAGCCTTGTTCAAACCTCTTCGGTGGAGAGATGAAAATCAGCTTTAGGAACAGCCATTAGGAGTGCCTACAAGAGGGAAATATGTTAACATTTTTGCCTCCCCCTATGTTTCTTTGAAGCACATAATATGGAAGCTCAGCCAAAAATTGTGAACTGTTAACTAGCTTTCTTGCAGCTTCGAATAAGTCTTTGTAGTCCAAGCAGAGATGCCTTGCTAGGTTAGGCAGGCAGCTGCATCCATTTGTTTCCTAGACTTAAGTAGCTCATTAGCTGAGTTTTTCTTTACACATATGGGCACTTAGAAGGGTGAGTCTCAAAGAACATGCTAATAATTTCCAGAAGCTCAGATTAGGATGGGATCTTATTATTCTTTGGATATAGAAAGAAGTGGAATTATGAGTACATAGGTCAATAGATAGTCAAGAAACAGTTAAAACATTTTTTTTTACATTATCCACTATGTGGCACATACAAAAATGTGTATTATCCTATCAAGAATAATAAGAAGATCTTAGGACATAGGACAAAATACCAGGCAAATGATTTTATCTAAGGAGAATGACATTAAAACCTACTGCTGTGCTTGCCCTTCAAGGCAAGCTAGGAAATAGAGCGTAGGCTTTCAAACATATTTTGACTGTGATGCACAGTGAGAAGTACATTTTACACCATGGTCAGTATATTTGCTCCCTGAAACTGACACACACACACACACACACACACACACCCCCACGAAATAAAAGTTTTAGAAGCAATACTCTTTAGGAATAATGTACTGGGATATTTTATCTTCTTCTCTGTTCTATTGCATTAAAATTACAGTTATTTTCAATACACTGAATTGCTTGACTAATGGGTCATAATCTGCCATTTGGAATCTGGTAATGTAACAGAGGAAGAACAGAACTAACACCATGTTGAAACTGCCTCCCTCATTCTATAGTTTATGTATTCTATTACCTTAGCCCTGCACACCAAGAGTTAAACATTAGAGAAATGTTCCTTGTGCCCAAATAGCTCATTAAGTTCCCTGAAGAAAGTTCCCATCCAAAGGTCCCAGGTTGGTTATGGCTATTACTTGTAGGTAAGTTCACTTTCGGCTTAGAAACCTTTCAAATAAGCAGAGATAAGAATGGTAAAGTAAAAATAACTGCTAGCATTGTAAAGCAATTATACTTCAATAAAGATGTTTAAAAAAAAAAAAAAGTACTGCTTAGGTTGTACCCTGCAAATTTTTATCTTTTGCATTTTCGTTTTAGTTCAATTCAAAAATATTTTCTAATTCTACTTGTGATTTCTTCTTTGACCCTTGCATTATTTAGAACTGCATTGTTTAATTTCCAAATATTTAGAGATTTCCCAAATTTCTTTCTATAGCTTATTCTAACTCTGTTGTGGTTGGAGAATATACTTGGATTATTTCAATCATTTTAAATTATTGAGACTTGTATTATGGACTAGCATATGGTCTATCCCAGAGAAAGTTTCATGTTCACTTGAAAAAAATGTGCTTTGCTCTTGTTTGTGTGTAATGTTCTATGGATTTCAGTTCAAGTTGGCTGACAGTGTTCTTCAAGTCTTCTTTATCCTTGTTGATTTTCTATCTTGCTGTTCTATCAGTTATTGAGACTCAAGTATTAAAATCTCCAACTAAAAAAAAAAAAAAAATAACTGCTAGCAACTTGAAGTTTTGCAGGAGCCTTGTGATCTAGCCCACATGAGCAAGCAGTAAAACAAAGAAATGTTACGCTTCCCTTGAAGGTCAGCTGGCTCCAAAAAGTCTGCAACCTGCTTTAACCCTATGATCTTGAACCCTCCCACTTCCTTTTTCCCTTAGCCTAAAAGAAGCCTGAATTCTACTCCAAGTTAAGATGGTTCTTTGGGACACTAGTCTGCCATCTTCTTGGTTTGCTACCTTTCTCAATAAAATCGCTATTCCTTGTCCCAACACCTTGTCTCTCTACTTGTTTGCCTGTTGTGAAGTGAGAGGTATGAACTTGGATTTGGTAACTCTAATGGAGAGGGTGTTGAGGTCAAAGACACTCTCTTGGCCGTGGGGCAGGTCATCCCCAGGTTGGCTGCAACCACAATGTCTCTGTCTGAAAAGCCAGGGCAGACTGCCCAGTCAGGTGCAGCTGGTGGTACATGTGGACAGAGGGGTCCGGCTGTCTCCATTTTGTCTAACCAGGGGAGATGCATCTGCTTTGGGACAGCACCCTAGACGCCTGCTTAGGGGACTGAGATGGGTCCAAGATTTTCCACAGTGGTTCCAAGTTCATGCAACTAAATTATTTCTAACAAAAACCAACCTACAGGGATAAAGGAGCTGTCAAGGGCTAGGTAGATTCTAATTGTGCTGTGATGGAGGACAAGACTCTTAACTCTAGGAGGGAATGATAGTACAAATCAGAGCCCAGGCTGAAGCCCTTGGATCCTAGACCACAGACCCCTTTGAGAATCTAATGCTGTGGTTTACAAAGCGTGGTCCCCGGTCGGCAGCAGCAGCATCACCCAGGAACTTGTTAGAAATACAAAATGTGCCCCACCCCAGACTTACTGAATCAGAAACTGCAGGTGTGGAGCCCAGCAGTGGGTGTTTTAGTAAGTCCCCCAGCTGATTTTGACATAAGTTAAACTTGAAAACCACTGATTTAATGCAATGAATGGACACTTTTATCAGAAAAAAATGTATACATATTCATGATATTTTTCATAGAATTTCAAATTTATATAGAGTTAGGGCATCTATAACTATTCTAAATTAATAGGGAATAAAGAAAATCTAGGCAGTTCAGTGAAATCTAGGCACGTGTGTACCTGGAGAGTGCATATGAAATCCCCAGTCACAGGAAAACAACACTGATTCCGGGCTCATACCGGTAGATAGGGCTCCTACTAGGCTGGCTGAGAAAGGACTGCAGGTGCTGCACCTTGGTTACTTGCACCTGAATGGGGTTATCATCAGTGTACAAGTATAGACCTTTGGTGTAATGGGGATTATAAACATCTTATTAAGGACATATTATGTAGGTCCCAGAATTCCCAGGATGATTCTGATTTCATGTACTTTTTTCATTTAAAAAAAAAAAATCAATCTTTTAAAGTATGAGTAAACATGGTTTCATTTTTTTTATCTCATAGGAAAAAATTTACAAATCAGAAAGAAAAAGTCATTGGGCCATGTGCCTTGGTTTCCTCTTCTGAGTAAGTGGTCATTCAGTCCGTATGGCCAAGTGAATGCAGTTTAAAAAGGCACTGGCCCCACCATCGTGGGTTCAGAAGTAAAGAAATAACTGGGTGGAAGTAGAGGCACTTGGCCTCTCCTGCAATTTTCATGGCAAATAACTTATTTTTTTTAAATCAAGATGAAATTCATGTAAAATAAAATTCACCATTTTAAGGTGAATAACTTAGGGGCCTTAGTTCATTCACAACGTTGTACAATAAATCTATTTAGTTCTAAAATATCTTCCTCGCTCCAAAAGAAGCCCCTGTACCTGTCCAAGCCATGGCTTGACTTCCTATTGCTTCTTCCTCCCAGCCCCTGGAAACCACCATTCTGTTTTCTGTTTACCTACTCTGGATATTTCATATAAAAGGAATCAGGCAATATGTGACACTTTGTGTCTGGCTTCTTTCCTGTGGTATAATGTTCTCAAGGTTCACCCATGTGGTCGCATCTATCAGTACTTCATTTCCTTTTGTGGCTGAATAATATTCCATTGCATGGATAGGCCACATTTTGTGTGTCCATTCATCCATTGATGGACATTGTGTTGCTTCTACTTTTTGGCTGTTGTGTATAGTGCTGCACTGAACATTCATGCACGTGGAAAATAACTTTCTTCTTTGGACCCCCTCAAAAGATGCAGATTGGAGGAACTTCACCTGACTTCATTCCCAATTCTTCTTCTGCTTAACCTCTTCAGTTTCCTTCTTATCCCAAATTCCAGCCTGGCTCATCACTGAATGGGAACAAAGGCACTGGTCACATGACCTTTTGATGCATCGTAGTATGTTGGCGTATGTATGTTTTGTACACCCTGCCCGATAAGTTCGGTATTGACCCTAGAGACGACCAAGAAATGCTGGAGAAATGATTCCTACACGTGGCCAGTTATAGTAATCTCTTAACTCGGAGAATTTCCATAGTGATAAATGATTTTTTCAAAGCCTGGAAGATGTCACCTCTTTGTGGTGACATGCCAGGTTCCCTGCCCTTCAATCCTTTTCTTCCCAAAGCTCGATTACTTCTACCCACCATCGTTCTCATAGCCCACTCTGTATAAAACTGGGAGTCTGTCTTTCTATTATTAAGTCCTGCAGGGCACTAAGGCCTTTGGGTGGGCTCCGTCTTGAGACCTAAGGTCAGCATTTCCTCGGTGCCTCTATCACTCCTCCTGACCCGGGTTCTTGGACTCTTTAATCAATAGAAATGGATAAGAGGCCAGACGAGGAATTCAGGCAAGGCTTTACCGGGACTCGCGCTGCAGCACAAGGGAGTGAGAACAAGTAACAGGTGCCTTTGCTCGCTCCCCACAAGGGGGCGAGCTGGTTCCTTAAACGGGGTGAGGGGAGGGGCGGATCAGTGAGTTGGGCTGGAGGGTTGGCTTAGGTGGTCCGCCCACTTGGTGGTGCTGTGTGCAGGGATCACACCCAGAAGCCTGCTTTTGCTCCCGGCACCTCAGAAGTGGCAGTTGGGTTTTGGCCTTTTTGTATCTTACTGTTCATAATCTACCTCAACTGTGCATGCAAGCAGTTCTTTTTAGTCCCTTATAGTTTCTTTGTATTCTGTTGCTTGAGGAGACATTTGTCCAGGGGCAAGCACTGCAGCAAAGGGTCCCAAGGTCCCAGGTCCCAGGTCCCAGCCTGTCTCATCACCACAATCCTTATTGGCACAATACTTATTTCTCTGAACTACAGTTATCTTAAATCATTTCCATAATGACTACCCCCATTCATACAAAATGCGGATCCTGACTTCTACCACTCATTGTTGTCCCAGGCATTAAGTAAGAAATGCAATGTTCCTTCCTAGCATATGGAAGGCTCACATTAAATGAGAGTGGTTGTGTTATTATAATCCTCCTCTCTTTACCTCTTGCTGAATCGCTCTGAGGTTGGCCCCTGTGTTTGGTCCCAGTAGTTTTCCTTTCCCGCCAACTGTTCCCTGCCTGCATGCTTGATTTCCGCTTCAATCTTTTCCCCACTACTGGGCCTGCCCCCAGTCATACAGTCCATTCTCGTCCTTGTGTGTTCTTTCCACGTGCGGGTGGGCCTCTCCTGCAGGGCCAGTCCATAGCCTCTGACCTCTCAGTCTAGGGTGATTTGCTTGGTAAACACGACTGTAGAAGGACTGAAGGGCTCCTTAGGTACATCCAGCCAACTTTCTCATTTGAAATGTATAACATTTTAAAGAAAGCCCACTCTCGTGTCGGCTGTCTTCCCATGATCCCTCGGAAGCATTAGATCCCACATACAGTCTAAATGAGCAATTTGTGCCATTGTATCAGTGACAAATCTGCCTTTCACAAAGAGATATTTCATTTGGCATCATTTGTCAAGTGGAGGAAATGATTTCAACAGTTGTGTTAAGGATGGAAATGGGCCCTTTAATCAATATCAGATGAGTTGCTCTTTGTCACTCTTCTGAGTCCCTATAATCAAAACTGACACACAACCAGATCAAGCTTTCATTATTTCTCAATTATATGAGAAGGAGCTGGAGTGCGGGAGGGGGGATGACTTTCTGAATGAGGCAATGGAATCTCCCAGGCCAAAGGTTTGGGGAAATAATATGCATCATTTTATAGTCCTTTTAGTTTACAAACAGCATTGCATTTCATCCTCACAGTACCCAAGGGTAGCACAGCCCACACGTTCAACCTAAACCAGTGACGGAATGCGTGTAAACACGCACCTGCACAGCACTAAAGCCCAGTCAAGAGTAATGAGCACTGTGTGTGTGTGTGTGTGTGTGTGTGTGTGTGTGCGTACATAGAGAGAGGGGGGCAGAGAGAGAGAAAGAGGGAGAACCAATGAGCACGTTAGCATGAGATCAATAAAGAATGAATTTTCATGGAAAATAGAACATGCACCCAGCAGCTTCGAAGAGCTATTCCTATTAGTCCCTTGGTAGCGTGTAAGAGAAAAGGAGCAAAGTAGGGTGGGTGGGGGGAGATGAAAGGTCTGTGTACATTCACTGCCTTAGTTAAGAACACACTCCTTGAGGACAGTACGGAGGTTCCTTAAAAAACTAAAAATAGAGTTAACATATGATCCAGCAATCCCACTCTTGGGCATATATCTGGAAAAGACAAAACTCTAATTAGAAAAGATGCATGCACCCCAATGTTCATTGCAGCACTATTTACAATAGCCAAGACATGGAAGCAACCTAAATGTCCATCGACAGATGAATGGATAAAGAAGATGTTATATATATGCAATGAAATATTACTCAGCCGTAGAAAAGAATGTAATAATGCCATTTACAGCAACATGGATGGACCTAGAGATTATCATACTAAGTGAAGAAAGTCAGAGAAAGACAAATACCAAATGATATCACTTACATGTGGAATCTAAAAAAATGATACAAATCAACTTAGTTACAAAACAGAAATAGACTTGCAGACAGAGAAAACGAATTTATGGTTACCAAAGGGGAAAGGGGCAGGAAGGGATAAATTAGGAGTTTGAGATTAACAGATACACACTACTATATAGAAAATAGATAAACAACAAGGACCTACTGTATAGCACAGGGAAGTATATTCAATATCTTGTAATAACGTATAATGGAAAAGAATCTGAAAAAGTATATTCATGTGTGTATATATATATATCTGAATCACTTTGCTGTACACCTGAAGCTAACACAACATTGTAAATCAACTATACTTCAAAAAAAAGCCGTTTGTGTTGAAAAAAAACCCCACACTCCTTGGACTGTCTGTTGCACAGTTTCTATCAGGTCAGCCTTCCTGTTATACAAAGGACTTTCCCACAGCTCTAAAGCAACTTGGAACAAAGCCATTCTCCGATGCTTTAGCGTGACTGAATCGTTGCTTTTTCTTCCACCCCCGTACTTATTCTCTTTCAGAAAACTTTTTCTTGATCTCAGCCTCTATCCCCACTCCAAGTTACATGTGGATTCAAATCCTGACTCTTTACAGCCTCTGTGAACCTGAGTGTCATCAGCTGGAACACGAGGACAATACCTGCTTCTAAGATCACTGTGAGGATGCAATGAGAGGATGTATAAACAAGTGTGGTGTCTTGCACATACGAGGGGTTCCATAAATGTCCCTTTCATTTCCTCCCTGGCTCCACCTATTCCTCTTTCTTACTTTCTGGTGTCAGTTAGGTGATCCTTCTGAAGAGACCAGCAGACAAGGAGATGCAGGCTGCCACCTGCATCTGGCCTCCTGGATGCCACCCGCAGGCCAGTATGCTGTAGCTCCCGATTCACCCGAGTGAGGTGGCTGAGCAGGGGCACAGATGCTAGTGCTAACCAGGTCGTACAGAGAAAAGGGGGTCAGTCGCTTTCTTAAGACCTACCCTAATGCGGCCTCAACCTAAGTATTAAAATTTACTTCTCACCACTTCCACCATATGCTTTCACCCTGCGTGACAATTTTCTGACCCAGGAACTGATAGCTTCCCCCCACCGCCCTGCCCTCTCTCTCTCCTCCACCCCGTGCTTTCTTGGTTTCCCCTACACAGAGCTCTTTCCTCACTTCTTCTTTGAAAGCCCACATTCTTTAAAAGGCATCATTCCCAAGAAGCCTGGTGTCCCTTAACCAACCCTTCTTACTTCCTTTTCTCACTCCACAGCCCCACCATGCTCAATCCACCAGACAATGCGATTCTATTTCCCTTGAACTCTCAAATTGTATTTTTGCATCTCTCATGAAACATATATTCTGCATTTCTACCCTGCCTTCTCCCAGAAAGGAATCAAGGCAGAATTCTGTGCTTCAGTTATTTCCGTATCTCTGTGAAGACTCTAGGTTGTAAGTTCCCTGAGGTCAGATGTTACATCCTCCTCATCTTTGCATATCCTTCCACTACCCCACTGACCTTTCCTAGTAGGGGCTAAAATATTTATTGAACTGACGTGAACTTATTTCCCCCTACTTTAGAGGAAGCTGAAAGAGGGAGTGGGGTCCTCAGGGCTGTCAGATAAAACACAGGATGCCCTGTTAAATTTGAATTTCAGATAAACAGAGAGAAATTGGTAGTATATCTCAAGTATTGCATGGGATATATTTATCCTAAAATTCTATGTGTTGTTTATGTAAAGCTCCAGTTTAACTGGATAGCCTATATTTTTATTTGCTAAATCTGGCAACTCTAACTGGGAAACATGTTGCAAAAGGCAACAATGGGGGCACATACCATATTCATTTGAAGTATTTTGGAGGCACAGACTCAAAGTCAACGCAGTTTTTTGACGCGCTCCTGAGAAAACTGCTGTGACTTTCGTATCTCAACCCACTCTGTCCATTACCAGCATTCACCTCTTCCACAGTAGCATCCTAGCTCACCTGGGAGACACACAGGTTGCTCTGGCCCTAATGAAGCCCCCGTGATGTCGGCAGGTGGTCCCAAAGCCTGTTACACCTTGCTGTTCCCTCACACCTTCTCTGAGCCAGCTCATTGGCTCTCAGAAGAAAAAGATCAGGGAGGTGATTTTTCTAGAGAAAAGCACTGGGGTAACCTAAATGATGTGTCAAGCCACGAATGTCCTCTTTCCCCTTTATTTGAGTAACCATTTGTATGCTTTATATAACTTTCCCAACTGTGTGTACAGTCAAACAAACGAAGCAGCAGCCTCTCACTGAGATGTTTTCTCTTCCATCACATAATATCTTTTTCTAGTTTCCTCAACCCCCAAAAAACCCCTTTCAAGTATACTTTCTCTGCTGTTTCACACTTTCATGCATCTCAGAGAAAGAAAATTAAAAAGTTCATTTCAGTAAATAAATCATAGTTTTAAAAAGGTTCTCATCATTTCACACTCCAAAAATAAGATGAACACACACGCCCCAAATGTAGAATTAAAAGCCATTACAGTCCCCTTCTGATTGCTCTGAACTCCATCCCTCCCTGGCAAACAACACAAACAAGGGAGAGCTTTCACCTCCCAGCTAGGCCCGCTTTCCAAAGACAGTGTTGCAGCAGGAGGGGGGCAGCTAGCTGCCCCGAAACCGGGAGATGCGGGTTTTCCACAGATGTTCCAAAAAACACCTGGCAGGTAGCGGAAGATTGCGCTTGCGCTTGTTCTCAGTCCGTCCAAGGTCAGACGGCTTCTTTGTCTTTATCATTACCTTTATGGAAACAAAAACAAGTAAACCAAAGGGTGAACATCTCTGTATAAACCCGGCGTCAGCCTCCTCTCTCTGTTAGAGTCACCATCAGACTGTTCTGATTGGGGAACAGCTGAGTGTGGAGGAGGAAGGGCTCCACCCCCAATTTTTTGTCTTTTTCTTTCATCCATGGGGTCTGGCCTTCACTTCCAATCTTTCACCTGAAACTATTTCTTTCAAAGGTCACCTGTAAGAGGGATCTTTTCAGAGTGAAAGGAGATGCTGCTAATAATTATACTAGACAACAGGTGTAAACATGGACCGTCCCCCCAGCACCTCCCATCTAACGAACCCAGACCTCTCTTCCCCGCATCTTTCTTGACCTTCCGCAGCATCTGACACGGTCACCACCCCTTCTTTTGGAGTTGTCGTTTCCACTGATCTCCTTGACACCACGGCTCTCCCCTGTTCAAAGCCAGCTTGGATCTCTGCTGGTTCCTCTTTCCACCGCTGACTGGAAAGGTTCCCAGCCTGACTGTCTGGCACTGCTGTCTCTCTCTCCGCCACTCTTCAGGGACCTGCCGCATTCCCGTGACTTCCGTTCTCCTCCCATCGTGATTCCCAAGCACAGAGCTCCATCCCTGACATCCCTGGTCTCATGAATCAAACTTCCTTCTAGATATTCGCATTTGAATATTCCACTGTCGACTCAGATTCTCCCTGGCACAGCCCGACTGCAGGAATTGCCATTCGCAGTGTGTTCTACCTGAATCCTGTTCCCAGGGTTTGCGCAGTGAGGTGGAACCAGCCACAGGACAATTCTAAACAGCCATCCCCATTCAAAGGTCACTTCCCACATCTCACACTCCTTCCACCCATTGCCACAAACCAGCTCATCTGATGTCTCCTTGTCTCTAGATGGCCCATCATGTATCCGGCTCTCCAGGCCTGAGAGTCAGCGTCCCCTTCACTCCATCCCTTTTCTAGTTATCATCTCTCCTACCTGATCTTGGATATAATTCTATCAATTCTTTCTCCATAATATCGCTTGGATCTCTCCCTTCTCTTTGATTCCCATGCCTCCATGACAATTGAGGTTTATTTTAAAAAGTTAATTAACTTTTTAAAGTAGAGTTGATTTACAATGTTGTGTTATTCTCAGGTGTACAGCAAAGTGTTCAAAATGATGAAGACTTTCAAGCCAACGGCAGCAGAGGACTGAAACAAGCGTGGGGCCTTTCTGAGTACAAGGCCCCGTGCGGCCACTGGTCCCACACCCTTGAGGCCAGCCTTGATTTCCAGTGTGGAGTTTGGGTAGAGGGACAGCTCGCACTGGCGTCCTGCTCATTTAGGATGGACCAATGCAACCCACTGTCAGAGTAGTGGCCCCAACTAGAACTGTGAAGGAAATTCTCTTACAATCATTTCACGCTCTTCAAAGAGAGGATGGAGTCAGTCTTTCGCATCATTGTTCTGAACCAGTAAGGCACACACATGTGTGCATACACCCACGTGCATGTGCACGCACACACACAAACACAGACGACATCTGAGTCAAATCCACACCAGCCGAACCTAGAGTCCTGTCTGTATTCACAGAGCTGCCCAGAGGCACCAGAATATCAAGTTAGAAAAAAAAACCTGGAAACAACCTTTACTTAGCCACTGTTTCCAGGGGCACGCTGCACGTCGGGTGCTGTTCTAGAGGCTTGCTATGCACTGCTGAACGCAAGAGCCCCTGCAGCCACAGGACTCATCGCTACTGGGGGAGAAGGACCGTGAACATAACACATAAACCGTAACATAAAATCAGATCATGACACGTGCGATGAGGACAAACAGAGGAGGGGTGTGGAGCGTGATGGTGTGTGACCCCTGTTTAGACAGGGGTCAGCGAAGGCCTCCGGAGAGGGCGCCATTTGTAGGAAGAGGACTGGAATGAGGAGGGAGTCGTGTGAGGAGTGGGGAGAGGATCGTGCCAGGCAGGGGGGAACGGCAAGTACAAAGGCCCTGGTGTGCCTGGCAGCTCCAGGGACGGGAAGGGGCCCAGTGTGATCAAACACGGTGAGCTTGGGGAGCTAGGAGATGAGATCAGAAGAGGTAGCCGGGGAGGCCCCTTGGCTCCTTACAGGCCAAAGTGAGGATTTGGGGGTTTAAGAGACACTGACCTCAGTTTTGAAAAGTGAGACGAGTCACCCAACAGATAAGGAGGAAGAAAAATTCCAGGTAGGGAAACAGCACATGCGGTGGTGCAGAGGAGGGCCTGGCCGATGTCTTTGGGAGGGCTGCTGGGAGTTGATATTGGTGGAGTCAAGGGTGAGGAGAGGCCAGCCTATGAGGAAGGTGGGGGCCAGGTCAGCCCCCCAGAGTGTAGCCACAAGAGTGGGTCTGGTGTGATGGCAGGTGCTGAAGGGAAGGGTCAGTTCAGATCTGTGCTGTCCCCAGCAGAGAACTGCTCATCCAGGCCTCCGGGGATTTCTTCTGCGGCCATTCTGTCCTCTTTCCTGAGCTCAGAAGCAAAGGACCAGGAAGCTACTGCTCCCTGCGATGGGAGGAATTTCACACCTGGGCAAGGCTGTGTGCTTGGAGCTGGGAGGTTGAAGGAAAAGCACAGGGTAGTGAAGGAATGAGCAGTTTGGGGCAGGAGGGGTGGACTTGCCTGGAGCCAAGCTGGAACTCAAGGGACAGAGTCTTCTCTCAAGGATGGAGGGGCTCTTCCCATGGGCCTGCTGCAGCCTCATCTCACGCTGCCCTTGAATCAGCACCAGGGAGCAATACTGGTGGGGTTTTGCTCTGGTCTCAACAATGGTGTCAGCTGATTGCGCTTCATGGTTATTGCCATCAGGGTATTGGGAGGCTTCCGCGTCAGGTACTCATTCCTAAAGGCCAGGTAAGAGGCCTAGGGTGGGGTGGGACAGGCAAAGAGCTGCCTCACTTCTGAAGGTGGAGACTGGAAACTGTGCCTTTGTCCTCTTTGCCTACAAAGAAAGACGCGATTTTAAGAGAGTGCTTGATCTAACGGAGGAAAGCATCTACAGGGATGGGCAGCAGAGAGGTGTGATGGAATAGAGCTTGCCTCCCACTGTGGGAATTATGTGTTCATTCATTTCTTTGACCAAAATTTATGTGTCTTGGTGTGGATCTCTTTGGATTGATGTTATTTAAACTCTCAGCTTCCTGGATCTGGGTGTCTATTTCTTTCCCCAGGTTAAGAAAGTTTTTAACCTTTATTTATTTAAATAAAATTTCTACCTCAGTCTCTTTCTTCTCCTCTGGGACTTTTAGAAGCAAATGTTAGTCCATTTGAGGTTGTCCCATAAGTCCCTTAAGCTTTACTTTTATTCCATTATTTTTTTCTTTTTCCTGTTCTGATTAGGCAAGCTGCTCTGGCCTTTCTCTAAGTTCACTTTCTCTAAGTTTCTTCTGCTTCATCTATTCTGCTGTTGAACCTCTCTCATGTATTTTTCAGTTTAGTTATTGTATTTCAGCTCTGTGTGTTCAGTTTTTTTTTTAATTAATTACTTTATTTGTTTTGTTTTGTTTTGTTTTTGGCTGTGTTGGGTCTTCGTTGCTGCGCGCGGGCTTTCTCTAGTCGCAGTGAGAGGGGGCTACCCGTCGTTGTGCGCGGGCTTCTCATTGTCATGGTTTCTCTTCTTGCAGAGCACGGGCTCTAGGCGCGTGGGCTTCAGTAGTTGTGGCACGTGAGCTCAGTGGTTGTGGCTTGCGGGCTCTAGAGTGCAGGCTCAGTAGTTGTGGCGCATGGGCTTAGTTGCTCCACGGCAAGTGGGATCTTCCCAGGCCAGGGCTGGAACCCATGTCCCTTGCACTGGCAGGCGGATTCTTAACCACTGTGCCACCGGGGAAGCCCTGTGTGTTCTGTTTTAATTTTCTTAGATTTTCTTTTATTTTCCATCTCTTCGTTGAAGTTCTCACTGTGTTCATTTACTCTTCTAAGTTTAGTGAGAAACTTTATGGTTGGTACTTTGAACTCTTCATCAAGTAAATTACTTATCTCCTTTTCATTAAGTTTTTTTTAAATTTCTGAGAATTTAACTTATTCTTTTGTTTGGTACACATTTCTTCATTCTTTCTTCATTTTTCTTGACTCTCTGTGTTGATTTCTATGTATTATTTGAAACGGCCACCTCTTCCAGGCTTTTTTTCTTTTTTTTGAATTTTATTTTATTTATTTTTTTATACAGCAGGTTCTTATTAGTTATCCATTTTATACATATTAGTGTATATATGTCAATCCCAATCTCCCAGTTCATCACACCACCCCCATCCCCCGACCCCCGCCACTTTCCCCCCTTGGTGTCCATACATTTGTTCTCTACATCTGTGTCTCAATTTCTGCCCTGCAAACCAGTTCGTCTGTACCATTTTTGTAGATTCCACATATATGCGTTAATATACGATATTTTTTTCTCTTTCTTCACTCTGTATGACAGTCTCTAGATCCATCCACGTCTCTACAAATGACCCAATTTCATTCCTTTTTATGGCTGGGTAATATTCCATTGTATATATGTGCTACATCTTTATCCATTTATCTGTCGATGGGCATTTAGGTTGCTTCCATGACCCGGCTATCGTAAATAGTGCTGCAATGAACATTGGGGTTCATGTGTCTTTTTGAATTATGGTTTTCTCAGGGTATATGCCCAGTAGTGGGATTGCTGGGTCATATGGTAATTCTATTTTTAGTTTTTTATTTATTTATTTATTTATTTATGGCTGTGTTGGGTCTTCGTCTCTGTGCGAGGGCTTTCTCTAGTTGCGGCAAGTGGGGGCCACTCTTCATCGCGGTGCGCGGGCCTCTCATTATCGCGGCCTCTCTTGTTGCGGAGCACAGGCTCCAGACGTGCAGGCTCAGTAATTGTGGCTCACGGGCCTAGTTGCTCTGCGGCATATGGGATCTTCACAGACCAGGGCTCGAACCCGTGTCCCCTGCGTCGGCAGGCAGATTCTCAACCACTGCGCCACCAGGGAAGCCCCCTATTTTTAGTTTTTTAAGGAACCTCCATACTGTTCTCCATAGTGGCTGTATCAATTTACAATCCCACCAAAAGTGCAAGAGGGTTCCCTTTTCTCCACACCCTCTCCAGCATTTGTTGTTTGTAGATTTTCTGATGATGCCCATTCTAACTGGTGTGAGGTGATACCTCATTGTAGTTTTGATTTGCATTTCTCTAATAATTAGTGATGTTGAGCAGCTTTTCATGTGCTCCTTGGCCATCTGTATGTCTTCTTTGGAGAAATGTCTACTTAGGTCTTCTGCCCATTTTTGGATTGGGTTGTTTGTTTTTTTAATATTGAGCTGCATGAGCTGTTTATACATTTTGGAGATTAATCCTTTGTCCATTGATTCGCTTGTAAATATTTTCTCCCATTCTGAGGGTTGTCTTTTCATCTTGTTTGTAGTTTCCTTTGCTGTGTAAAAGCTTTGAAGTTTCATTAGGTCCCATTTGTTTATTTTTGTTTTTATTTCCATTTCTCTAGGAGGTGGATCAAAAAAAATCTTGCTGTGATTTATGTCAAAGAGTGTTCTTCCTATGTTTATCTCTAAGAGTCTTACAGTGTCTGGTCTTACATTTAGGTCTCTAATCCATTTTGAGTTTATTTTTGTGTATGGTGTTAGGGAGTGTTCAAATCTCATTCTTTTACATGTAGCTGTCCAGTTTTCCCAGCACCACTTACTGAAGAGACTGTCTTTACTCCATTGTACATCCTTGCCTCCTTTGTCATAGATTAGTTGACCGTAGGTGCGTGGGTTTATCTCTGGGCTTTCTAGCCTGTTCCATAGATGTATATTTCTGTTTTTGTGCCAGTACCATATTGTCTTGATTACTGTAGCTTTGTAGTATAGTCTGAAGTCAGAGAGTCTGATTCCTCCAGCTCCGTTTTTTTTCCCTCAACACTGCTTTGGCTATTCGGTGTCTTTTGTGTCTCCATACAAATTTTAAGATTTTTTGTTCTAAAAAATGTTCTGTAAAAAATGCCATTGGTAATTTGATAGGGATTGCATTGAATTTGTAGATTGCTTTGCATAGTATAGTCATTTTCACAATATTGATTCTTCCAATCCAAGAACATGGTATCTCTCTCCATCTGTTTGTATCATCTTTAATTTCTTTCATCAGTGTCTTATAGTTTTCTGCATACAGGTCTTTTGTCTCCCTAGGTAGGTTTATTGCTAGGTATTTTATTCTTTTTGTTGCAATGGTAAATGGGAGTGTTTCCTTAATTTCTCTTTCAGATTTTTCATCATTAGTGTGTAGGAATGCAAGAGATTTCTGTGCATTAATTTCATATCCTGCAACTTTACCAAATTCATTGATTAGCTCTAGACGTTTTCTGGTGGCATCTTTAGGATTCCCTATTTATAGTATCATGTCATCTGCAAACAGTGACAGTTTTACTTCTTCTTTTCCAATGTGTATTCCTTTTATTTCTTTTTCTCCTCTGATTGCCATGGCTAGGACTTCCAAAACTATGTTGAATAATAGTGGTGAGAGTGGACATCCTTGTCTCGTTCCTGATCGTAGAGGAAATGCTTTCAGTTTTTCACCATTGAGAATGATGTTTGCTGTGGGTTTGTCGTATATGGCCTTTATTATGTTGAGGTAGGTTCCCTCTATGCCCACTTTCTGGAGAGTTTTTATCATAAACAGGTGTTGAATTTTGTCAGCAGCTTTTGCTGCATCTATTGAGATGATCATATGGTTTTTATTCTTCAATTTGTTAATATGGTGCATCTCATTGATTGATTTGCGTATATTGAAGAATCCTTGCATCCCTGGGTAAATCCCACTTGATCATGGTGTATGATCTTTTAATATTTTGTTGGATTCTGTTTGCTAGTATTTTGTTGAGGAGTTTTGCATCTATATTCATGAGTGATATTGGTCTGTAATTTTCTTTTTTTGTAGTATCTTTGTCTGGTTTTGGTATCAGGGTGATGGTGGCCTCATAGAATGAGTTTGGGAGTGTTCCTTCTTCTGCAATTTTTTGGAAGAGTTTGAGAAGGATGGGTGTTAGCTCTTCTCTAAATGTTTGATAGAATTCACCTGTGAAGCCATCTGGTCCTGGACTTTTGTTTGTTGGAAGATTTTTAATCCCAGTTTCAATTTCATTACTTGTGACTGGTCTGTTCATATTTTCTATTTCTTCCTGGTTCAGTCTTGGAAGGTTATACCTTTCTAAGAATTTGTCCATTTCTTCCAGGTTGTCCATTTTATTGGCATAGAGTTGCTTGTAGTAGTCTCTTAGGATGCTTTGTATTTCTGTGGTGTCTGTTGTAACTTCTCCTTTTTCATTTCTAATTTTATTGATTTGAATCCTGTCCCTCTTTTTCTTGATGAGTCTGGCTAATGGTTTATCAATTTGTTTATCTTCTCAAAGAACCAGCTTTTAGTTTTATTGATCTTTGCTACTGTTTTCTTTGTTTCTATTTCATTTATTTCTGCTCTGATCTTTATGGTTTCTTTCCTTCTACTAACTTTGGGTTTTGTTTGTTCTTCTTTCTCTAGTTCCTTTAGGTGTCAGGTTAGATTGTTTATTTGAGATTTTTCTTGTTTCTTGAGGTAGGCTTGTATAGCTATAAACATCCCTCTTAGAACTGCTTTTGCTGCATCCCATAGGTTTTGGATCGTCGTGTTTTCATAGTCAATTGTCTCTAGGTATTTTTTGATTTCCTCTTTGATTTCTTCGGTGATCTCTTGGTTGTTTAGTAACGTATTGTTTAGCCTCCATGTGTTTGTGTTTTATACGTTTTTTTTCCCGTAATTGATTTCTCATCTCATAGCGTTGTGGTCAGAAAAGATGCTTGATGTAATTTCAATTTTCTAAAATTTACTGAGGCTTGATTTGTGACCCAAGATGTGATCTGTCCTGGAGAATGTTCTGTGCGCACTTGAGAAGAAAGTGTAATCTGCTGTTTTTGGATGGAATGTCCTATAAATATCAATTAAATCTATCTGTTCTATTGTGTCATTTAAAGCCTCTGTTTCCTTATTTATTTTCATTTTGGATGATCTGTCCATTGGTGTAAGTGAGGTGTTAAAGTCCCCCACTATTATTGTGTTACTGTCGATTTCCTCTTTTATAGCTGTTAGCAGTTGCCTTATGTATTGAGGTGCTCCTATGTTGGGTGCATATATATTTATAATTGTTATATCTTCTTCTTGGATTGATCCCTTGATCATTATGTAGTGTCCTTCCTTGTCTCTTGTAACATTCTGTATTTTAAAGTCTGTTTTATCTGATATGAGTATTGCTACTCCAGCTTTCTTTTGATTTCCATTTCATGGAATATCTTTTTCCATCCCCTCACTTTCAGTCTGTATGTGTCCCTAGGTCTGAAGTGGGTCTCTTGTAGACAGCATATATATGGGTCTTGTTTTTGTATCCATTCAGCAAGCCTGTGTCTTTTGGTTGGAGCATTTAATCCACTCACATTTAAGGTAATTACCGATATGTATTGTCCTATTACCATTTTCTTAATTGTTATGGGTTTGTATTTGTAGGTCCTTTTCTTCTGTTGTGTTTCCCACTTAGAGAAGTTCCTTTAGCATTTGTTGTAGAGCTGGTTTGGTGGTGCTGAATTCTCTTAGCTTTTGCTTGTCTGTAAAGCTTTTGATTTCTCCATCGAATCTGAATGAGATCCTTGCTGGGTAGAGTAATCTCGGTTATAGATTCTTCCCCTTCATCACTCTAAATATGTCATGTCACTCCCTTCTGGCTTGTAGAGTTTCTGCTGAGAAATCAGCTGTTAACCTTATGGGAGTACCCTTGTATGGTGTTTGTCATTTTTCCCTTGTTGCTTTTAATAATTTTTCTTTGTCTTTAATTTTTGTCAATTTGATTACTATGTGTCTCGGTGTGTTTCTCCTTGGGTTTATCCTGCCTGGGACTCTCTGTGCTTCCTGGACTTGGGTGGCTATTTCCTTTCCCATGTTAGGGAAGTTTTCGACTACAATCTCTTCCAATATTTTCTCGGGTCCTTTCTCTCTCTCGTCTCCTTCTGGGACCCCTATAATGTGAATGTTGTTGTGTTTAATGTTGTCCCAGAGGTCTCTTAGGCTGTCTTCATTTCTTTTCATTCTTTTTTCTTTATTCTGTTCCATGGTGGTGAATTCCACCATTCTGTCTTCCAGGTCACCTCTCCATTCTTCTGCCTCAGTTATTCTGCTATTGATTCCTTCTAGTGTATTTTTCATTTCAGTTATTGTATTGTTCATCTCTGTTTGTTTGTTCTTTAATACTTCTAGGTCTTTGTTAAACATTTCTTGCATCTTCTTGATCTTTGCCTCCATTCTTTTTCCGAGGTTCTGGATCATCTTCACAATCATTATTCTGAATTCTTTTTCTGGAAGGTTGCCTATGTCCATTTCATTTAGTTGTTTTTCTGGGGTTTTATCTTATTCCTTCATCTGGTACATAGCCCTCTGCCTTTTCATCTTGTCTATCTTTCTATGAATGTGGTTTTTGTTCCACAGGCTGCAGGATTGTAGTTCTTCTTGCTTCTGCTCACGTCTTCCACTCTTGAAGTGTCAGCCTTGTGTAGGACATGAACATTACAATAATGGAATCATTTCACATAGAAAATTTTCAGTTTATATTTATATTGGTATCAAATACTTTTAAAAGTTGTATTTAGTTAAGATTTTAGCATTTTAAGGGCTCTTTTGCTAATATCTCTGAAGGATTAATTTATAATTAATCCTTATTAATTATACCAAATTATTAATTTACCAAATTAAATCAAAACATTTTAAACTATTTAAAATGTTTATTCCAACTTATATTAAAAGCATTTAAAACAACCTATGAAATTGCCTGTGAAGCGTAGTTGACCTGCTTTAATTTTGTCTTTACAAATGCATTTGTTATAAAGCTTCATGGAAACAGGAGCTGTTTGTTGGCAGAAATACAGAATAGAGTCCCAGGAAGCAGGGGAACAGGGCCCATGGGAGAGCAGGAGAGCCCCAGACACTTGGAAGTCTATGATTCTCAGCCCTCTAATACAATTCCAAACCATCAAATATGAATTTACACAAACCTTAGGAATAGGAAAAAAAAAAAAAAGAAATGAGTTTAGGGTACATTAATGTTAGTAAATTTAGCAAACTGGTCATTGGTACATTGGTTCCTCTCTAAACTGGCTTTTGTTGGATTGGGTTCATCAAATTAACCTTGATCCTTTTTGGATCACAGAAAGTAATCTACAGTCCCTTTGAAAAGTCTCCTTCACACTGCTTCCAAGGTGGTTTTATGAACGGAAAAGCATGTCATGGCACTCTGCTGCTTAAATTCCCTCTATTCTTTCTCATTAACCTGAAGAAAATGCAGGCAACTTCCAACGGTACTATCATCAAATCTCACAAAGACTAGGATACTTGAATCCCACCCTCTAATCATACCAAACCACAAGTTGTGAATGATCCCTGTCTCCCCACCCCCAGTCTTGCCAAACATCTGGGTCTGCACTCAGGTATGTCTCTTTGCCTGGAATCATCATAGCCCTTTATGTGTTGAGCCATCACTTCCTCTGAGAAGTGCACCTGAAAAACCTTTCTTTCAATCCTGTCATGACTTCTATGCCATTAACTCCCCACCCTCACCATCTTGAAAAATTATTATTTATGAATTAATCCACAAATAATCATCATCTCCTAGTCCTGTGTTGCCAACCCTTTCCAAGAGAAAAGGAAATAACTGAACAAATGGGCATCATTATCAATTTAGAGTTTTAAATGTACCCTGAACCTTGAACACTGCCCAGTCTTGTCTTTAGTCAGTAGTATTTGACATTCCCCTTAGTAGCTGTTGCAAACTTTTGTCTCTTTTATTTTTCCCCATATATGTCTCTCCTCCAATGTGTGGACTCCTAGAAGGCAGGATCCATGTATTTTCATCTTTGGAACCCAGGACCTTAACTCTGGAGCTGTATAAAAATATTGGTAACTGACAGTAACCACCATCTAGGGTGTGCTGAGTTTTTGGGAAGGGGGACAAAACTCCTGGAAACCAAACCATATAGATGTGTCAGAGCTCAGACACAGGGGGACCCCTGACAATGAGGGTGAGGAAAGCAGGGCACTCGGGCATGTGGCATAGGATGGGTCTTTTAGATATTTGGCAGAAGCTACAACGAGGAGTGGCCGGTCCCTCTTCCTCTAAATCAAATCAAGATGTGTGAAATATGACCCTGGGCTCTCTGCCATAGCAGTCTATGAAGCTCACAAAGCTGCATTCACGTTCTTCTTCTTTCATCAATTTGTATTAAACTCTGTTTTGCACTCAAGTTTCCACATTTGTGAGCCCACTGAGAAGAGGACCAGTTTCTGAGATCTGAAATTATAGTTAAAATGGCAGTTCTGTGCAAGGGTAGTCATGAGCTTCGGAGAGGGAAAATGCAGTGGATTCATGATCAAATATACCTAACGTGCTTTCCCCTCTCTTTTTCTCCATAATGAGGATTTGAAACCATGATGATTCTATCATCTGAGTAGAAATGGCAAATAACAAGAAGACTTTTCTTTAATGACATCAAGAAAGATGAACTCACTACTATTATATTAAAAACTAGTGTGTATGTAACTCACCATAGATTGCAGTGGACTTTTGCAAATTATATCTGTGTTCATGAAGTGGTCCTGTGATATGTGTATTCTTTCTGCAGATGAGGCAGAACTAAGGCTTTCAGAACTGAAATGGCTTATACATGGTCACTCTGTTACTAATTTGACTCTTTCTTCAGAGTCTGTAAAATGTGATTTTAAAGAGATAACTGTGCAAAGAGAAAGGACCTACTTTATATATGTTATGGAAACTTCATATAACTGGTTACTTAAGTGTTCATATAGGGGACGTGTGTGAGCAGCTTCACAAAGATTTGGAAAAACTTAGGGATAGTGGTGTGACAAATTTTTATTGAAGGGAATAATATTCTGGGGGAAGTATTACTAATTATATTACTACTGGCATTAAGAAGGTCATGGAACCTTTCAGAATGTACAATGTATTTTGTTTCCTGAATTGAATGTAGAATAGGGTCCTGGATGGCCCTTCTGGTGACAAGATGATTAGTACCTTCACAGTTAACTGACCAAGTACAGATTCCGAGGGATGTTGACCAGGGAAGATGATTTCTCCCTGAATTTCCACAAGGAAACAGTCCACAGCTTTTGTGTCTCATCCTGAGGGAACAGAGGATGAACCACGAGAGTCTTCCTACAGGAACCCTGACCCGTATCAACGACTGTTTCTTGATGCCACTGTCTACCCACATGGGGTACACACTCTAGCCTCATCCTAGGTGCTCTGCCTCCACAGGGTGATTCAGGTAGACACCTGGAATCAGAAGGGCTGTGCGTGTCGCCTTCTCTCAGGCCAGACCAGCAGTGACTGCCCTGAGTAGCACAGCAGGGATATGGACAGTACAGAGAACTCTAGAAAATGTAGAGAATGCTGCCTGGCTTGGGAGAAACAGCAGGCAGAAGCTCAAACCAGAGCCTTGCAGATGAGGTTTTAGCCAATCAGAAAAAGGATTTTAAGCGGACACTCTTGCTGCTGCTAGTTGAAAAGTCTGCGTGAAGAGGCCTGTAGGACCAGGCAATCCCCAGGTCTGAGGCAGCATCCACTGCACAGCCCCAGAGTAGAACGGAGGGAATTGCTCCCTTAGGACAGGAGGGAGGACATGGGCCAGAAGCCTCTGTTTATTCCAAGGGACCCTGAGGTAAGGTCTGAGGGAACTGAGGCACCTTCAAAATCCCTCTCTGACTGTTCTTTGTTGCCTGCCAACCCTATTACCGGTCTGAGTTTGATGTTCCTCCTTTATGTTTTCATCCCACCATGGAAGCCCCCCTTGCTCTGAAATTACCCTGACCCTGAGTGCACCACTGCTGGTGGAAGCCCAGTGACAGATTTCCCAGTCTCAGGTGCTCTGGGACTATGCACCTAATTCAGAATATTGAACCAACTCATTGTCTTCATGTGCCACTAATGGAAACTTCTTGTCGTTGCCTCTTCCCTATTTCTTTTTACCTGGTAAACTCTTTATGTCCTGCTTTTAGATCCTTTCCTCTATTTTGAAAGAAGAACCTAAAATTCAGGAAGAGAGAGAATAGAGGGAGAAACACTTATTGTCTTGTTTATTAATGTTTTCCAGACACTGTTCTAATTGCTCTATAACCATTTAATACTGCCCCTAGTCATGGGCAAGAGGAGCCTGATAAATAATACATTTATTAAAAAAAACACATTGATACTTCTGCCACTGGGGATTTGATGCTTAGGGCTGGCACAATCTGTACAATACAATAGTATTGTACTGTAGTACAGTCTGCAACTATAAGTGTCTGCTCCCTCATTAACACTATTCAAGCTGCAGGAAATGCTTCTCCACATCTTTTGCTCTCTGTCCTCAGAAATAAAGGTGACTGTGTCTGAATGCTGTTAATGTTTGTGGATTGTGTTTTTGCTGACATCAGATGGTTCAGGGAGGATTTGAGCAGCTGAAGAGATTTTAAGAGAAAAGTCAACTTAATTTTTCAAATACTTTCATTCAAAGAGCATAAATGCAATAGATTCTTGTGTAATGAAAAAATCACTTGCCAGCAGGACTGGTTGTCAAATTTTGTTTGTTTTCTTGCTCCACGTATAAACCTGGTACTGCCAACAGTTACACCTGGCAGCTGAGGAACATTTTGCGATACTAAGCAAGTCATGATACTCTTAAGTTTGTATATATGAAGGCCTAGATATAAAATGCACGAAGCATGACTCACATTTTACAAAGAGAAGTCTGAGGCAAAAAGGTTCAGTATTTTGTTGACTCTCATAAAGCACATCAGTGGTAGACAACGTCCCTGGTAGTGCACTGGTTAAGAATCCACCTGCCAATACAGAGGACACGGGTTCGAGCCCTGGTCCGGGAAGATCCCACATGCTGCAGAACAACTAAGCTTGTGCACCACAACTACTGAGCCTGCACTCTAGAGGCTGCGAGCCACGACTACTGAAGCCCGCGTGCCCAGAGCCCGTGCTCCGCAACAAGAGAAGCCACCGCAATGAGAAGCCTGTGCACTGCAACGAAGAGAAGTCCCCACTCGCTGCAACTAGAGAAAGCCCGTGTGCAGCAACGAAGACCCAACGCGGCCAAAACATAAATAAATAAGTTTAAAATAAATTTAAAACAAACAACAACAAAAAAACCACTTTTTTTTTTGTTGTTGTTCTTCCATGCCTTTATTGGTGACAGCAATGGACAACCACAATGCCAGGCATAGCAAGATACCTGGGGTGGCAAGCAGGCACTTGCTGCATCAGTGCAGCTCAAAACGATTTCCTTCAAGAACTCTGCTCTTCCCACCACAACTTAAGGCTCCTCAGAGTGCCTAAGATACTAAAAGTGAACTTCTTTGCGACAATGATTTTCTCTCCCTGAAATATGATCCCCACTTATTTTCCCTTACCCAAAATCCCAAGAACAATAGGTTTTAAATAAATATCACAGAGATGTCTACTCTTGAATCTTTTTTTTTTTTCTTTTCGTTCTTTAAACTCCGAAGGCATTTAATCTTCAGATCATTCAAAACTGAAAGAACTCTTCACCCGAAATGTTCATCCAGCGTTTGATGAAGACAGAGTGCCAGGCATTAGATTGAGAACCTTCAAAAAAGATGTCTGCCCAGAGATACATGAGGTACTTCAGCTCCAGTGCTGATTGGTTCCTTTCCTTGGGACTCTCCAATCCTGCCATACATGGAAGCTTTCATAGGCTTTTATTCTCTAAAGTAGGCACAGCAGATCCACCGGGTGTGAGCTGTGTTCACTACCATTACTTCTTCCTTTGTTCTCAATTATGTCTGGGACGGTGGCTCTGCAGATCCCCAGAGGCCTTTGGACAACAGCTGTGATGGTGATGCTGATGGTGTTGAGCACCCCAGGGGCTGAGGGCAGAGACTCTCCACGTAAGTGCAGGGCAGCTGCTCCCCAGAGCCACCACTCTGGGGACCAGGCTCTGAGGGACACTTGGCCTGGGGTGTGATCTCAGAATATTTCCTCTCTTCGGGGATGTTCTCATTTCCACCTCCTAATGACAAGGTGAGGACAGTCTCCCTCCCACAGGCTTAAGCCTGGGGATATTATAATAGGGAGGAGGAGACAAAGTGTGTATCTACTACAAGTGCTGGGACAAAGTGAGCATGGGTATTTTGTTTTAAAGAATTTCGCCAAAGAAGACACAGCAGGACTTGTCATTTCAGGGTCCCCCAAGACCTTGTCTGGACTTAATACTGTGGGATCCTGGGTTGGGGAAATGTAGGGCAGCAGTGGTCTCTGTAGTCTCAGAATTTGAGGAAAAGGACTCTACATTCCTGACTCTGAGTGGAGGGTTCCTGGAAGCAAACTCCTGGTATTTGAGTGGAGCTGACTGGGTGGCCACCGGCAGAATCTTAACCTCAAGTTTCACTGATTTACGGTCAAATAGTGACTTGAGTGGTATTCAGAGACTTGAGTTGAGGATGGACGGGATTTAGGAGAAAGGAGAACGTAAGAAGAGAAATATGTATATTGAGAAAGCATTCATTTCAGACACAGGATTAGTATCTTCATATAAATTCTCTCTCAATCTTCCTAACACCCCTATGTGTAGCTATAATGACTTTTTACACAGTTATACTTAAGATACAGATACTCTGTTAAGTAACCCACCCAAGCTGGTAACTGTCTCAGTTTAATTGGAATCCAATTTATCTAATTTGAAAGTCTGTGCTCCTTCCGTGAATAAACCATCCTTTTTAGGACTGGGGCGGTGTCGGTCCCTTCTAACCACACAGGAGTCGGGTCGGGGTGGCAGAAACGCAGAGGAAACCCACGCATGGGAAGGAAGGCACTTTGCCAGGGACCAAGAGAATGTGCCTGTCAGGACGAGGACAAGCTCCATTCTACACCTCCTTTGTTATTCCCTTGAAGTCTTGTGCTTATGTGGACACTTGTTTGCCTCTGAGGTTCCCAGGATTTCGAGGGAAAATGACATTTCATGTGAGAACGTCCTGATCCCTCTAAGTACAGAGATGGATGTGAAACCCACCCGACAGCCCTGTTTACTCGGTTCTCAGGCTCAGGCAGGGATCACAGGTCCCGGGGCTCCCCTCAGAGACAGGCCTCCTCACACGAAGGTCATTCTGGAAGCCCTCAGACGGGGCGGGAGGCCTTGGGAGAGCCGCCTGGAGGATCCGGGTTCGCAGCAGGAGGCGCAGGGCTGGGCTGGGCCGGGAACCCGGGGTTGAGCGGCGGGTTTCAGGTTTTTCCGACCCAGCTGGCCACGGGCCGACATCTCCCCGCCCTGCCGAGCGGCTGCCGCCTGGCTGAGCGGCGCTGTCTCCCGCAGAGGATTTCCTGTTCCAGCATATGGGCCTGTGTTACTTCACCAACGGCACGGAGCGGGTGCGGCTAGTGAGCAGCTACATCTATAACCGGGAGGAGTACGCGCGCTTCGACAGCGACGTGGGCGAGTACCGGGCGGTGAGCGAGCTGGGCCGGCCGGCCGCCGAGTACTGGAACAGCCAGAAGGACATCCTGGAGCGGGAACGGGCCGCGGTGGACACGGTGTGCAGACACAACTACAGGATTGATGAGAGGCTCACGGTGCAGCAGCGAGGTGAGTGCAGGCCGCCCTCCGCGGGGCCCACCCCCACCTGCCGAGACTCCGCGCGGGGGGGAGGGGGCGGGGCCTCGGAGGTGGGATCCCCAGGCCCGCGGAGGGGACAGCGAGGCCCGGCGTCCCGCGCGGAGGGCCGGGGACCGAGGGCACAGCAGGGAGACGGAGGTTGGTAGCCCTGGAACATTCCCCGCAGAGGCGGGTCCGGGACTGCTCAGTATGGCCCCAGCTCTCGAGAGCCCCGTCCTGTGCAGTTCTTTCCACTAATTCCGCACGTTCCCGCCTCGTGCCTTTGGCTTGTTTGCTTCCCGAAGCTCAAGAGCCCAGCCTGGTGGAGTTAGGGCTGCTCCACGGCTGCTCTCGGGGCACCTTACACACGTGGTGATATATTACAGCCATGAAAGAATACATTTTCACTTTTTGGTTTCAAATCATTATTCATCTTAATCCTGGTTTCTTAAATGGATGTCACTATATCACTTGTCCCGGCCCTCTTTCTGGCAAGGGACTGTCTTAATTATCCCTGTGTGCCTAGTACCTGACACATTGGCAGGTAGTATGAGCTCCATAAACCTTGCTTAAATTAATGAATAAATGTTCTCTGTTGCCCAGCCACTTAGGCTCAAGAGAAAGCACAAAGGTAAATAGGGTCTTAAACACTGACTGTATTAATTATTCTTTACGATTTGCTTAATACTTTAAAGTAAACTCTTATTGACTTGGATCTTAACAATTTAGAATTTGTGAATGCAAAGCCTGAGGGAAAAAAGTGTTTAGTAAAAATAGAAACAGTTCTTGAGTGGTGTTATAAGGCAAAGTTTTAATTTCTTAGAAAAGCTCAACAAATGGCTGATAACAGAGCTGAAGTTTTGGGGTAAATAAGTTGATGCCATTTAATTACTGAATAAAAATTGTTTCAGGTTCCGTTGGCCTGCCTATCCTCTCTCTCCCTGCCAGCTCCCCCAACATCCACTGCAGGGGTAGACATTCTGAAAGTTAATTATACCAGTTTCATGAGCACCTATTGCTAGACAATTGTCTTACCAAACACTACCTATATTATGCCACTTAATTTCCTTGGTGTTAGCAATCAGCATCACCACTTTATATATGCTAATATTGGTACATAATAAACAGTTTAAGTAATTACACACAGTTATTCACTGTCTTGAAGCCTCCCCCAGATACACAATAGTCATCATGTTCTTTACTACATGTATGTAGAGTCTAATGGAAGCAAAGCCTCATTTAAGCCAGTTATGACCAGAAGCAGCAATGAGTCTGTTCCTGCCTATTTTCAATGTTAGTGGGACAAAATGATACATTCGAGGGATTGAAAACTCACTGATTGATCCCTAGTCTGACCCCGGTGTTATCTGTGTATGTTCACATAACTTTTAGCTTACTTTACCCAATCTTGCCTTCTCCTTCATCCTGATGCCACCAAGTACATACTTATATTTTTGCTATTTCAGTTTTTTCATAAAAATTATTCTAACATTTCTCTCTTGAACTTGTGACCTCCATTTTTTACTCCCAATCTGTTTAAGACGAACAGATTTTATAAGTCCACCTAGCTGACCATGACTTTAGTCAGAGCCCAGGAAGAAGAACCTGATCAAGAGTTAAAGTCCAAACTGAAAACATGATTCTTTCCAGATGATGGCTCACGAGTACCATGTTACTGGGGTGACGAGAGTGCCTGCCGACCTCAGCAAGTCCCAGTTATATTGTATGTTCATGTGACATGCTCACTAACCCAGGCCAACTTCTGCAAGAATCTCAGAATATTTTCTATAGAGAACATACATGATAATGATGTCTGATTTCAGAACAAGGCAGTTATTCTTAATAGCAAAGGGATGGAGTAGGGTTGGCAGCTCACTTGAATGTTAAAAGAAAATTAGGGGAAAAAAGTAAATGAGAGTACATAATATATTATCAAATAGATAAAACACTACATGAAATATTTACTATAGTTTTGCACTAAGGGAATGAGGGAGATGCAATAAAATGGCTGCAGAGATAAAGGATAATATGTGTAAAACAGGTTGGGAGGTGTGTCATATTTGACCATGAGTAGCAATCTGAGAAGATAAAGGAATCAAGGCATGGGCAAACATGATGTTTTATCAGTGTTACTTGTTTTCAAGGTTTCCTTTCTTTTCCTTCAAAAATTACAAACTTTTGACATAACACTTGTGGTTCTTTTTTGTTTTTATTTTTTGTTTTATCTTTGTTACTAGATTGCAAGTTCTGTAAAGGCAGGGGCCACAGTTTGTTGTTTATCTTTGGGTCCCCAGTGCTTGTCAAATTTATATTTGTTGAATGAATGAATGAATGAATGAATGAATCAAATAAAGTATATGTGGCATAAATGAACTAGAGATAGAAGTGTAGGTATTTAATTATATAAATTTTTGTGGGGAGTTCACCACAGAATGGCATTTGAGCTAAGATGAGGCTAAAAACTGAGAGAGGTGCTTTGCTGACCGGTAAGAAGTGCTCTCGCTCTCGAATTCTGTATTACAGGGCTGAGGATTATAGAAGTAGCCTGTTTGAGAAACACTGCTTTGTAGGAAGGATGTGATGGTCACTGTTGTCCCATTTTACTGGACATAGAAATGTCTGTACTTTCTTAATTCTCAGTCCATGGGGTCATGACTACTGTTGATCATCTCATGGCCAGCAGGTGGGAGTCAAAGTTGCTGGATTTTCTCTACTGTGGGGAGCATGGAGACTAACAGAAAACAGTGTCACTGACCTAGCACAAGTCACTAGAGCTGATCGTGATGGTCACTTCTAGGTGGGAGAGCGAGGGGGAACAAGTCCAGGTTTATTATTTTATTTAAAAAATAGTATAAATAGTGGCCTGTATAATATAGCAATTTATAATTTTAAAGTGCTTCATTTTTATCAATTAGTGTCAACAGAGTAACTCCCATAGAATGATTAAAACTGTCTCTTGAGACTCTGAAAAGTAAACTGACTAATGTTTTTCTTCAAGCTAATAAAGTGGTCCAGGTTAGATCCAAATCCAAGATTTGGAATCCAAGGATCTTTCCACCCTGGTACCAGGGAAGGACTCTTCCCGGTGGGGAGACTTGCTGTGTGGTCTCACATCTCACTGTGTCTTTTCCTGTCTGTTACTCCCTCAGTGGAACCTACAGTGACCATCTCCCCATCCAGGACAGAGGCTCTAAACCACCACAACCTGCTGGTCTGCTCGGTGGCAGATTTCTATCCAGGCCAGATCAAAGTTCGGTGGTTCCGGAATGACCAGGAGGAGACAGCTGGCGTTGTGTCCACCCCTCTTATTAGAAATGGGGACTGGACCTTCCAGATGCTTGTGATGCTGGAAATGACTCCCCAGCGAGGAGATGTCTACACCTGCCATGTGGAGCACCCCAGCCTCCAGAGCCCCATCATGGTGGAGTGGCGTAAGGGGCACTTGGTTTCCTTTCACCGTGGGCCCCACAGGACAGGGGCAGATAGAGCTTCCTTGGTCCATCCCATCTCATCCCTTGTCCCCAGAAGCACTACTGAGCTGGAAATTACAGGACACAAGAGTGCCTCTTGCCTCATAGTAAGGGCATCAGAAGAATCCTGATCTCATTGTCTTTCCAGATACAGGGAGCTCACGCTACACACCAGGGCCCCAGAGCCCAGCCCTGGTAGCTCTGAAGGATTGACTGGTGACCAGAGTCTTAGGGCATAAGGTTATGGATGTGTCCCTGAGGAGCAGGGATCCACTTTCCCCTTCTCCCACCCGCCCACTCTGTCCAAGGATCTGTTGGCGGGTCCCTCCCCTAGGGGTAGTCAGAATGGAGAACTAGGTTCCCCTGGCACCTCCACCTCCTGTATCTCAGACTAGACTTCAGGCTTCTCAAAGGGACACCCCCCTTTGGTGTGGGGACAAACCCTGACACTCAGGCTCTGATCCCTAGGGGCACAGTCTGGATCTGCCCAGAGCAAGATGCTGAGTGGCGTTGGGGGCTTTGTGCTGGGGCTGATCTTCCTCGGGCTGGGCCTCGTCATCCGTCACAGGAGCCAGAAGGGTAAGGAACTCTGGGGAAAAGGGGGAGATGGGCTGTGACTGAGACCCTCTGTTCAGGGAGGCCTGTGCCTCTAGATGTAGCTCTTGCCTCCTGACCCTGAAAGGAAAGAGACCAGGCTGGTGGTGGGTGGAAATGGAACGACCTAGGGAGACATTGGAGTCTGATTTTACTGGTTGGAAAGCAGCCCTTTCACAGAGGTGACAGGTGGGATTTATTCTAGGGCTTCCTTCTAGTGACAGCTCCATTCATTTGGGGAGATTTTATTTTAGGGCAGTTAAGGCCTTGTGGGTAGAGGGGATGGGTAGGGAAGAAATATATTTCAAATTAAGTTGCTTATCTCCTTTCCCTTTGGGGCGGGTGAGACACTTGCTGTTTGTGTCATGAGACCTTTTGTGGGACCTCCTGGGCCTCCACCAGCAGGTACTGTTTTTGCTCTGTTTCACTGGGGGTTATGGGGACAGATAAAAGAGGGAAGGGTGTGAGGTGAGTATACCTGGGCACAATGGTCTCGTCCATGGCCTATTTTCTGCTATGGGATCAAGAGTTAGGGGAGATGTTCACCCAGTTTCTGTAGGAAGCTCCTGAGGTTGTTCTCCAGAATCAAGCCATAACTTTGGTGGCATCTTTCTGTGAAACTTGGAGCCAGAACTGTGGTGTTAGTGCTAGACACCAGGATGATACCCACTTTGTGCCACATGTTGGTGGCTACTGCCTGTGGGCATTTATAGTGACTGAAAGAGGCTATGAGTGGTGGAAAGAAGGTGAGTTATTATCTAATTTATTAAAAGTTTGACATCTTCGTGTCCCCCAGAAGGATAACAGCTGCTCCCCATCCTTCCACACATCTGCGTCAGGCTGAAGTGTTGTGTCCTCTTTAGTTGATTCACCTCTACACAGATGTTAGGGGAGGTGATGGTGATATGCCCCGGACCTCAGCTTTCTCTGTCGGATGCTGCAGGCCGAGAAGAGGTGAGGGGGCACGTCCCTCAGGGTGCCATGTGCTGATCACTCTCTCTCTTCTCCAGGGCTCGTGCACTGACTCCTGAGGATGCTTTGACGGGGATTGGTTTTTGCTCTTCTGTAATAGCTGCCTGTTCTTGCCCAGAATTCCCAGTTGCCTGTCAACCTGTTCCTCTGAGATCAGGTTCCTCCATTAACTCTGACACAGTCACCAGGTTACCCCTTGCCCTGCCCCAAGGATTTGACTGTGATGCTGCTTCCTGCACTGACCCCGGAGCCTCTGCCCGTGTACTGCCAACAGCGTCTACTGAGCGTCTACTCAGACCCCAAGGGATTTTTCTGTTTGCATTCTCCCTCCGCAGACCGCTCAAGAGAAGCACGTTGAAACCATTACCTGGCTATAGGGTATATCATAATTAAACATGAGTATGAGTTATCTATACCCTGAGCCTTCTTTTTTATTAAGCTTATGCTAATCATATTTTTTTAATATTTATTAAGACTCGCGCCGGGTCTTAGTTGTGGCACACGGGATCTTCGTTGCTGCATGTGGGATCTTTAGTTGCGGCATGCGGGCTCTAGTTCCCTGACCAGGGATTGAACCCGAGCCCCCTGCACTGGGAGCGCTGAGTCTTAACCACTGGACCACTGGACCATAGGGAAGTCCCTATGCTAATCATATATTTTTTATTGAGGTATAATTGATATACAACATTATATTAGTTTTGGCTGTACAGCATGATGATTCAGTATTTGTATTATTGCAGAATGATCACTACAATAAGTCTCGTTAACATCATCACTATAGATTGTTACAATTTTTTTCTTGTGATGAGAACTTTTTAGATCTACTCTTTTCAATGACCACCTGTCAGGGTTACAGGAAGGAAGCCTCCCTTGTGGGGAGGTTAGATAGTTATCTAGCTGTCAGACCAACACACAGGCTGGGAGCTGGTTGAGAAGCAGCCTGTACCCAGGAGTCTGATTCAGCAGCTCTGGGTAGAATCGAGAATCTCGACTGGGAAACCACTGGAGCAGATCAGTGGCTTCCACAGTGGTGGGAAGAATGAAAAGGACATCTCCTTCATATTTACGTTTTATCTAGAAGTTAAAAAAAGGAAGTAAGCTTACTAATATTTGAGGTCTAGTGAATCAGACAGTCTCGTGTCACAACTGAGATGTCACATAGAATACTGTAGGTAGAGCAGGAGTACTCCATCACTGAAAGCTGCAGCTGTATCTTCATTTGTTCACTCACATTAGCGTGTTTCCGTGTATTGTAGTTTACTTTACCCTCTTAAAGAAACTTACGGACTATATTATTTTATTTTAATTATTTTAAATAACAGAATTGCAAATGGTAGAATCTTTACAATATTTTGAATGAAATGAGGAATAACCATGATAATCTTTTGTGTCACAGAGAGGTTTGTGGGTTATCTTGGGTCTAAACAATTAAAGCGTAGTCAAATTTTTAAAAAAAATCTACTCTTTTAGCAACTTTCAAATATACAACACAGTATTATTAACTAGATTCACCACACTGTACATCACATCCCCAGGACTTATGTATGTTATAACGGGAAGTTTGTGCCTTTTCACCACCTTCACGACTTTTGCCCACCTCTGGCAACCACCAATTCGTTCTCTTTATCTATGAGTTCTTTTTTATTAAAGATTCCACATAAGTTAAGTG
Source organism: Eubalaena glacialis (assembly GCF_028564815.1). Taxonomy (NCBI): domain Eukaryota; kingdom Metazoa; phylum Chordata; class Mammalia; order Artiodactyla; family Balaenidae; genus Eubalaena; species Eubalaena glacialis. The sequence continues at coordinate 24,792,610 of NC_083722.1, read as the reverse complement.
AGATTTTATGGTATTTGCCTTTCTCTGTCTAACTTATTTCACTTAGCGTAATGCCCTCGAGGTCCATCCATGCTGTTGCAAATGGCAAGATTTCATTCTTTTTATGGCGGAATAATATTCCATTATGTGTATATACACACCACAGTTTCTTTATCCATGCATTCACCAATGGCCACTTATGTTGCTTTCATATCTTGGCTATTGTAATTAATGCTACAATGAACATGGGGTGCATAGATCTTTTTCAAGTTAGTGTTTTTGTTTCCTTTGGATAAATATGGATCATATGGCAGTTTTATTTTATTTATTTTATTTATTTATTTATTTATTTATTTAAATATGTGGTTTAACACAAAGTTTGAATGCAAAGTTAATTTTTTTTAATATTAATTAATTTATTTATTTTGGCTGTGTTGGGTCTTCGTTTCTGTGCGAGGGCTTTCTCTAGTTGTGGCAAGTGGGGGCCACTCTTCATCGCGGTGCGCGGGCCTCTCACTATCGCGACCTCTCTTGTTGCGGAGCACAGGCTCCAGACGTGCAGGCTCAGTAATTGTGGCTCACGGGCCCATCCGCTCCGCGGCATGTGGGATCTTCCCAGACCAGGGCTCGAATCCGTGTCCCCTGCATTGGCAGGCAGATTCTCAACCACTGCGCCACCAGGGAAGCCCAGGCAGTTTTATTTTTAATGTTTTGAGGAACCTCCATGCTGCTTTCAATAGTGCTGCACCAATTTACATTCCCACCAACAGTGCACAAGGATTCCGTTTTCTCTACATCCTTGCCAGCACTTGTTATTTCTTGTCTTTTTGATGATAGCCATTCTAACATGTGTGAGGTGATATCTTTTTTTAAAAAGATATTTATTTAATCTTAAAATTTTATTTATTTATTCATTCATTTATTTATTTATTTTTGTGGTGATACCTTATTGTGGCTTTGATTTGCATTTCCCTGTTGATTAGTGATGTTGAGCATCTTTTCATGTACCTGTTGGCCGTCTGTATGTCTTCTTTGGGAAAATGTCTATTCAGATTCTCTGCCCATTTTTTAATCAGACTTTTTTTTGCTTTTGAATTGTATGATATTTTTATATATTTTGGATATTAACTCCTTAGCAGATATATAATTTGCAAATTTTTTTCCCATTCAGTAGATTTTCTTTTCGTTTGGTTGATAGTTTCCTTTGCTGTGCAGAAGCTTTTTAGTTTGATGTAGTCTGACTAGTTTATTTTTGCTTTTGTTGCGTTTACTTTTGGTGTCAAAAAGTCATCGCAAAGGCCAATGTCAAGGAGCTTACCATCTTTGTTTCTTCTAGGAGTTTCAAGGTTTCAGGTCTTACATTCAAATCTTTAATCTATTTTGAGTTAATTTTTGTGTATGGTGTAAGATAGTGGTTCATATTCTTTCTTTCTCATGTAGCTGTCTACTTTTCCCAAAACCATTAGTTGAAGAGACTTTTCTTTTCCCACTGTGTATTCTTGGCTCCTTTATCGAAAATATGTGTATGGGTTTATATTTGGGATCTCTATTCTGTTCCATTGATCTACGTGTCTGTTTTTATGCCAATACTATATTGTTTTGATTACTATAGTTTTACAATATATTTGAAATCAGGGAGCTTGATATCTCCAGCTTTGTTCTTTCTCAAAATTTCTTTGGCTATTCTGGATCATTTGTGATTCCATACACATTTTAGAATTATTTGTTCTAATTCTGTGAAAAAATGCTATTGGTATTTTGATAGGGATTGCATTGAATCTGCTTTGGTCATTTTAACAATATTAAATTCTTCCATTCCATGACCATGTTATATTTTTCCATCTGTTTGTGTCATCTTCAATTTCTTTCATCAGTGTCTTATAGTTTTTAGAGTACAAGTCTTTTACCTCCTTGATGAGATTTATTTCTAGGTATTTTATTCTTTTTGATGCAGTTGTAAATAAGATTGTTTTCTTAATTTCTCTTTCTGATAGTTTGTTGTTAGTGTATAGAAACACAACAGATTTCTATGTACTAATTTTGTATCCTACAACTTTACTGAATTAATTTATTGCTCTAATAGTTTTTTGGTGGTGCCTTCAGGATTTTCTATATATACTGTCATGTCATCTGCAAATACTGCTTCTTCCCTTCCAACTTGGATTCCTTTAATTAATTTATTTATTTTAATCTGATTTTAGGACTTCTAATACTATATTGAATAAAAGTGGCTAGAGTGGTCATCCTTGTTTTCATTCTGATCTTAGAGGAAATGCTTTTGGCCTTTCAATGTTGAGTAGGGTGTTGGCTATGGGTTTGTCATACATGGCCTTTATTATCTTGAGGTATGAACCCTCTATACCCACTTTGTTGAGAGTTTTTATCATAAATAGGTGTTGAATTTTGCCAAAAGCTTTTTCTGCATGTATTGAGATGATCATATGTTTTTTATTCTTCTATTTGTTAATGTGGTGTATCACATAGATTGATTTGCAGATGTTGAATCTTGCAGCTACAAAAGCCAGGGCACCAGAAGAGTGTAAGAGCTCCCTTCTGAGAGCTACTGGCACTGTGGAGTGTGGCAAGGGAGAGTGAAATGATAGTGCCCACCCTCCAAGGTCTCTGGAAAGGATTACAGTCAGCCCTTAGATTTGTGTTTAATTAGAAGCTTCCCCCTCAGGCTGTAGCTATGATGGTAAGCTAATAGGCCTCTTTCACAGAAATACTGATCTCCTGGGTCTGTTGCCTCTTACTGTGCCCTGGGTTGGTAGCTGTTTAAGAACTTTTCTACATTTGTTATAGTTCTTTGTCACCCATGAGCCTAGTGTCACCCCACTAGTCACCAAAGCCAGAAAATGTAGAGGCATCTCCTAGCACCAGCTGGAAAAATCAGGGCACCAAAGGTATAAGCTTCTTTGGAGGGCACCAGTGGGCTGGAGCAAGGCAGGGGGAGAGTGCAAAGATTTTGTCCACTGGCTTCTGTTGCATGAAAGTACCTCTATAGCCCCTTAGAATTGTGCCAAACCAGAAACCTGCCCCTCAGGCCAAAACTCCTGGACAAAAAATAAGCCTCTTTCTCAGAAAGACTGGGAGTGTGTTTCAGTCTGCTATTTGTGCAGTACCCTTGGGGTGGTAGTCTGCCAAGAACCGTATCTGATTGTTACAGTCCTATTGGACCTAGGAGTGTGAACCTCCCTGCCTTCCAGAACCAGGTGATCCAAAGACATCCCACTGGGTTGCAGCCACAAAAACTGGGACACCAGACACAAAAACCAGGACACCAGACCCATGTAAAAGTTCCCCTGCAGGAAATACTGGTGCTCTGGAGTGTGGCACAGGAGTAGTGTGAAGATAGCACCTGCTGGCTAGCGCGATACAAAGTGGGAGTGTAAGGATGGAATCCCTGAAAAAAAAAGGCCTAGAATAAAAAAATAAAAAGGTGTCTGCCCACTTTAGCATAGCAGAGGGAGAGTGCGAAGATGGTGGCTACCAGCCTCCATCCCTGGGGAGTATCCCAGGAGACCCCTGCTCCTTAGGCTGACACTTTAAGGTCATCAGATGAGCCTCATTCCCATAAAGTGTGGGCACTTTTCAAATGGCTTCTGTGCTGGGACCTGGGTCAAGTGAGTCTGTGTGTGAGCCCTTTAAGAGCCATTTCTCGGTTCACTACAATATTGTCACATAGACGTGAGAGCCATTGGCTTTCAAAGCTTGAAGTTTTGGGGACTCATCTCTCAGGTGCAGGTCTTAAAAGTTGGGGTGTCTATATTGTGGTGTTCAAACCCCTTGCTCCTCAGGGAGAAGCTCTGGATTTTGAGTTCCTTCCCAATTGTGGGTTGCTGTACCTGGAGTAGGGTTTACGGAAAGATAATGACTCAGCCTCTCTTGCCTTGATGTGGTTTCCCTCTCATTTGCCTGATGTACAGGTGTTGTTAAGCCAGTTTTTAGTTTAGTTATTTTTTTTTCTAGAGGAAATTGTTCCATTTATAGCTGTAGACTGGGTGTGTCCATTGGAGGAGGTGAGTTCATGATCTTCCTTCATCAACCTCTTGTACCAAACTCTTTCAGCAATTTTGAATATATCATCATCTTCTGTCCTTAAACGTAAGTTTTCTTTTGAGAAATCTGATAACATTATAGTTTTCATCATAAGTTGCAAGCTTCTTTTCTCTTGCTGCTTTTAAGATTATCTCTGTCTTTGATTTTTTACAACTTTATCATAATATATCTTTGAGAAAATCTCTTTAAGTTGAATTTGTTTCTTAACTATGAGCTTCATGATCTTAGATATCCAAATCTCACCTCAGATATGGGAAGCTCTCAGCCATTGTTTCTTTTCTTTCTTTTTTCTTTCTTTTTCTTTCTTTCTTTTTCTTTTTTTTAAAGAGAGTGATACTGGCAGGGCTATTTTATTATTTATTTACTTATTTTTTTGCATTAAAAATTTTTATTGGAGTATAGTTGATTTACAATGTTGTGTTACTTTCTGCTGTACAGCAAAGTGAATCAGTTATACATATACATATATCCACTCTTTTTTAGATTCTGCCATTGTTTCTTTAAATAAGCTTTATGTTCCCTTCTCCCTCTCTTTTCCTTCTGGGACTCCGATAATTGACAGAGGGTTACATTTGATTGTATTCCACAGATCTTCTAGGCTTTATTCACTTTTTTTCATTCTTTTTTCTTTGTTTTGTTCTGAGTGGATAATTTCAAAGTTCCTGTCTTCTAATTCACAGATTCTTTCCTCTACTTGATGGAAAGAAGAGGAAAAAATCTTCCTCTTCTTTCCATCAAGCAGAAAGAGCATTTTTTGTTGTACTTTTCATATCCAGAATTTCTATTTGGTTTTTTTTTTTAGTGATTTCTATTTCTCTATTAAACTTCTAATTTTGTTCATGTATTGTTTCCCTGATTTCATTGAGTTGTCTTTCTGTGTTTTCTTGTAGCTCATTGAGCTTCCTTAAAAGAGCTATTTTTGGGTAAATTATAGATCTCCACGTCCTGGTGTCAGTTACTGGAAGATTATTTCGATTCTTTGGTGTGTCATGTTTCCTTGATTTTTCATGTTTCTTGAAGTCTTTCATTTCTGTCTTTGCATTTGAAGTAGCAATCACCTTCTCCAGTCTTTACTAACTGACTTCGGGAGAGAAACACTTTCTGTCAGTCTTGCTAGGGATTCTGAGACTCTCTCAGACCTTTTATGGATATGCCTGTACCACACTTCTTGCTCCCTCGTGGCAGAATGCTTAAACTTGTATGCCTTCTCTTGATTCTGCAATGTACCAGGCTGGCTGCTGACAGCTTCCCTTTTGTTTTCCCAAGAATGGAGCTGAAGCTCAGGTTCATGTTCTCTCCCTGGCCTACAGATTTGGGCTGGCTTTCTGTGCTACTCATTAGTTGTCTGCCAAAGCTCACTTTTGCTGCTGTTAGGAGTGCACACAGGGAGCTGGCCACAGTGTGGGGTGTTTGTGGGTGAGGGGCATGGAGTGTTGGGAGTGCCTGTGGGCAAGTTGATGGGATTCAATGGTGAGGCATCCCCAGTGGCTTGTTGGTGGACTTCTTGAGGGATCTGCGCCTCTTTCATATCTTCCAAGAGTTCTATCTGCCACTTTGCTGGCCTCTACCCACCCCCAGTAATGTAAGTTGTGACTCACTACTCTGGATGGGGTGAGAGAGAAATGAGCCTCTTTGGCAGTTTCCCGCACAGCTGAGGAAGACAGGTGCTCACTCACATGCTCTCACTTTCCCTTACAGGATAATTCTTGAGTTGAGAAGGTCTCTCTTGGCACCAAGCTGTGCTGCCTTGGGGAGGAGTGATGTTGTTCCTCCTACCCTCTCCAGTGTGTCCAACTTGTATTTCTTTGCTCCAGTGGTATGCTGGAAGTTCTCCACCGGAAACCTGGACTTCCACAAAGGCTCTCTCACCTATGAGTAATTGTCTAAGACTGTTCTCCAGGCGCTCCCAGATAATAGCTAAGAGGGGCTGAGCCAGTTCATGGGCCATTGCAGGGTCCCTAGCCATGACTGAGGTCTGTATGCTTGTTATCTGATGCATGGTGGGCAAGACTCCTCCTGGATTCCTTAGCATATGGTGATGGATCCCATAGTTCCCCCAAAGGTATCTTTATCCAGGAATGGATACCAAATTGTTGTTAAAAGGGGGATATGAACGAAGGACATCTTGTTCGACCATGTTGCTGATGTCACTCCCCAAGTACGTTCCTGTTTCCTGATTAACAACCTCACTTAACTAAGTCATATTCTTAATCAACTTCCAATAAAGCTATGTGTGCTAGGTACATTTTATATTCTTTTATGTCTAACAGTATTTTATCCTTTCTTCATGACTAATTGTGATTTTGAAAAGGTATACATTTATTAATAGAAAATAATTTTCCTTTAGAACTTCCAGGCCTTTCTCATTATCTTAATGATATAAGTATCTGACGGTTTAACAGTGTCTGTTGTAAGTTTGTTTTGTTTCCCTCATTGGGATATTTTATGATCTTCTTTCAACACTTGAGATTCTGAAATTTTAAAAATGATTTAAAAATTCTTTAAAGTATCTAAGAATGAGGTTTTTTCCATTAATTTTGCTAAATATCTGAAAGTCCCCATTCCATGTAAAGAAGTAGGTCTTTTATATCTGGAAAATTTTCTTTTACTTGTTTTCATAAATTTCCCCCTTCATTTTTCTGTTTCCCTCTCTAGCTCTGTTACTTGATGTTGCCTGGTCTATTCTCTGTGTCTTATCTTTTCTACCATATATTACATTTCTTTGTCTTCCTTTTCAGGGAGAAAATTTCAAGGAGGTTTTCTTGATTTAATTTTTCTATTACATAATAATAATTCTATTATTATAATTTTTATATTATTCTATTATTTTTTTAATCTTTCTATTACATTTTCCAATTTTTTAGCCCCTCATTATTACTTTTATAGAGGCAGTATCTTTTCACTAAGGATTCTAATTAGAAAGAATTTAAATAGCTTGCTTGCTCTTACATAAACTTTCTCTACTAAACTGTAATAATTTTTGTTTTATTTTATTGTCATACTCTCTTTTTTTTTTTTTATAAATTTATTTATTTATTTTTGGCTGTGTTGGGTCCTCGCTTCTGTGCGAGGGCCTTCTCCAGTTGCGGCAAGCGGGGGCCACTCTTCATCGCGGTGCGCGGGCCTCTCACTGTCGCGGCCCCTCTTGTTGTGGGGCACAGGCTCCAGACGCGCAGGCTCAGTAGTTGTGGCTCACGGGCCCAGCTGCTCCGCGGCATGTGGCATCTTCCCAGACCCAGCTGCTCCGCGGCATGTGGCATCTTCCCAGACCAGGGCTCGAACCCGTGTCCCCTGCATCCGCAGGCAGACTCTCAACCACTGCGCCACCAGGGAAGCCCCTCATACTCTCTTTTTAAAAAGTATTTAATTAACTTGGCTGCATCAGGTCTTAGTTGTGGCATGCGGGATCTTTCATTGTGGCATGCGGGCTCTTCATTGCAGCGTGAAGATTTCTCTGGTTGTGGCACATGGGCTCAGTAGTTGTGGCGTGCCCTGTGGCATGTGGGATCTTAGTTCCCCGATCAGGGATCGAACCCACGTCCCCTACATTGGAAGGCAGATTCTTAACCACTGGACCACCAGGGAAGTTCCTCATACTCTCTTTCATACTGTTAGATTTCTCAAACATTTGCTGTGCCCTCTTTAACCTTGGCCTTCACTTACTGTAAACCATCTTGTTTCATCTCAGACATTTATACAAGCCTTCTCTAAACACCAAATTATACTTGGTTCCTGTGCAATACTCTCTCACATTACCTTGTTCTTTTCCTTTATAAATTCTTCAGAGTTTGTAATTGTATGTTTGTGAAATTATTTCATATATGTATGCTTCCTCTTATTGGAATGTAAATTCTTCAAAGACAATAAATGTATCTGTTTTCACATTACTTTAATACACTCAGAATGTAGTATGGTATGTATCAACAGCATCGCTTCTAAGTGACCATTTTTACATTATAGATTGAACTAGTAATTATATTTAATAATGTTTGGGGTTTAGCCCAACCAATAATAAAGTGAGCATTACTCTGCTTTCTTTTGCTATTATTCTTTGTTGTATACACACTCTTTAGGGTTACATTTCTGAGAGGTTCTATGGTGTAGAACAGGATTTGGATACTCAGTGTTTTTTAACTGCAATAAAAATAAGGAAAACCTTAAAAACCAAAATAACTTCAAACAGAATGCTTCTCTGCTTATTTTTTCTTTTGGCTTTCCTGGAATATCTAAAAAAAAACTTTGTATTATGGAACATTTCAACTATATACAGTAGTAGGGAGAATAGTACCATGTATCAACAGTCCAGTTTTAAAAATGATCAGTTCATGGACAATTTTGTAAATCCACCCATTTAATATTATATGCATACTGGATTATTTTAAAGATAATCTTAGACAATATATAATTTCGTTGACAAATATTTTACAATGAAAATCTAAAATATAGCAACTTTTTAGAAATATAACAGCAATGCCATTACCACACCTAAAATTATTTCTGATTGTCTCACAATAATTTTTTAAAGTTGTTTTGTTTGAATATGAATCCAAATAAAGCCTAGCATTTGGTTGATATGTTTCTTCGGTTTTTTTAAATGTATAGTTTCTCTATTCTCTATTTTTCCTTGCAAATTATTTGCTGAAGAAATGTGATTTTTCAGTTATGTAACTTTTAAATAGTATTATATTAGATATTAATAAAGTCTTACTTTATGCATACAATCTGAATTAATTCAAATAACTCAAATAATTTTTTAAAGAATCACGTAATTAAAAAATCATGTTGTCTTATAGCCAATTTTGTTTCCAGTAATGTCATGTGGTGATCCTACTTTTTACTTTTAGGTGATGAAATGATTGCTCTTATTTTTTAGAGTTAAATTTTTAAAGTTTGTATTAATTAATTTTTTCCTTATTTCTGACTTTTTAATATAAGGAACATGTTTTTAAATAGTGTAAGCTTATTAGTTTACAGTTAATTTTATTATACATTCATTAGTCATTCAGAGCAAAGTAAATTCCAATTAGTTAATTTTAGTTTTCTATTGTATATTAATTATTTCCAGCCCCTTAAACTATTTGTTATATAACACTTATTTTATTTATTTTTTATTTTTAAATTTTTATTTATTTTTTAAAATGGAAGTATAGTTGATTTACAATGCTATATCAGTTTCAGGTGTACAACATAGTGATTTGATATTTTTATAGATTATACTTCATTTAAAGTATTCAGTAACTCCACTCTAGGGTATATATCTGAAGAAAAGAAAAAACTAATTCAAAAAATATGCACCCAATGTTCATAGCAACATTATTTATAATAGCCAAGATATGGGAGCAACCTAAGTGTTCATCAACAGATGAATGGCTAAAGAAGGTATGGTACTCAACCATAAAAATTATGAAATTTTGCCACTTACAGCAACATGGATAGACCTGGAGGGTATTATGCTTAGTGAAATAAATCAGATAAAGACAAATACTGTATGTTTTCACTTATATGTTGAATTTTAAAAATAAACAACTGAATACAACAAAACTGAAACAGACTCATAGATACAGAGAACAAACTAGTGGTTACCAGTGGGGAGAGAGGTGTGGGGAGAGGCAAGATAAGGGAAGGGAATTAAGAGTCACAAACTACCAAGTATAAAATAAATAAGATACAAGGATGTAATGTACAGCACAGAGAATGTGACCAATATTTTACAACAACTTTAAATGGGGTATACTCTAGAATTAATTTTAGTCCTGCTATTTAAAATTATGTGAAGACTTTATGAATGAATGCTTTAACAAAATGCAACTAACATTGAATTTGCTTTCCTGAATACTTGACGAGGAAGGAGCCTGAGTAGGTCAACATTTGTATATTTCTGAGCCACTGGTCATAATGCCATTCAGTATAACCCTATATTGCAAACACACAGACACACAGACACACACAGACACAGACACACACACACACACACCCCCTCCAAATTGCTGAATTCTTACTTTATGAATCATTGAAATTTACTTAAAATTTCCTATTCAAAGGAAAAAAAAAATCCTATTGCCAAAAGGTCTTCTCAGCACATTTGTGCATAGTGAGGGACCTATATTTTTTTTACACTGAAATTTTTATTTTATACATTTGGGATCATAATTGCTGACATTTTCTTTAATTTTAAAAAAATACACTTTGTTTTAGAGCAGTTTTAGATTCACAGCAAAATTAAGCAGAAGGCACAGAGATTTCCTACATATCCTTGCCTGCACCAAACATATCCTCTGCTACCATCAACATCCCCTACATTTGTTACAACTGATGAATTTACATTGACACATGTGTATCACCCAAAGTTCATAGCTTACCTTAAGGCTCACTCCTGGTGTATATTCTATGGGCTTGGACAAAAGTATAATGACATGTATCTACCATTATAGCATCAGAGTAGTGTCAATACCCTAAAAATCATCTGTGCTCGGTTACCTACATTTTTATGATCACCTCTGGTTCAGGTTCCCTGTATTGACTAATTCCTACTCTGCATTTTTAATTATCCTCTTACTTCTACCTCACAGCTAGCTTTTTCTCCTTGAATCTTCCCTACCTCTTCCCCAAAGTAAACGTGCATAAATATCCATTTGCATATAACATACCTTGCCTAAAAATTATGAGCCGTAGGGGGGACATATTTTTTATTAGAGAGTAAAAATATCCAAAGTCAAATATTACAACTTCTTTCCTTAAGAGTTCTCTTAGCAACCCTTTCATCACTGGCAACTGTACCCTATTTATTCTCTCAGCCTAACCCAATCTCAGCTTTTCTCATTCAGGAAAACAAAATCCTCCAATTAACATATGAAAAGAATTTATCCATAGCTCCATGTTTGAATCTCCTAAATCATTAAAAGTCTCAGGAAAACAAAAGTGCTTTCTTATGATATGATCTACTCTTTTTAATAAATTGTGAATGTAACTAGCAATGTTTTCTTATGTATTTGTATAGTATGCATAAGGCACTTCCTATATAACAAGCTTATTCAAATGCTGTCAATAGCTCTGCAAGGAAAGTATCATCACCCCACATAATGGACGAGAAAAATACAGCTCAGAAATGTTAGATATTTTCCCCAGTGTTTTATAAATTTTAACTACTAGCTATGAAGTGCTGAGTTCTGGATTTGGATTTAGGTTTCTTTCCACCAAACCAAGCTGTATCATGTTGTGTTAATATTGTGTCTTCTTTCTCAATTACATTTTAAGCTCACTGATGCAGATGGCATGGACAGGGACAGTCTCAAAAATTTCATAGTTGTTCCATAATACCACCCGAGATGCAATGTATGGACTTAGTAACTGAAGAATGGAAAGACTGAGACAATGTGCCTGAAACATTTTCAAAGGGCAAAATGACTCCAAGTCAAGTCACATGCACTCTCAAGAGTGAGGTTTTGGACACACTCAGGAAAGCCAGAGAATCCATCTGTTGATCCATTTCCTCCACAAAGATTTCCACTGGAGACAGTGAATCTGGAGGAGAATATAACACTCATAGCTGCTGCTACATTTTCTCAATGATGTTGTCCTTCCTGGGATTTCTCTCTCATAGGCTCATGGTTTCCTTAGCTAGGAGGGTGAAGGGCAGGGGCTGGGGCTACTGAAATGTTCTGCTGTGCCTCAGGGCAAACAAGGATGCACAGGGATTCAGTAAAATGACTTAGACTTATCTGCCTAGAAACATTCTGCAGCTATATTCACTCTACTGTCCCTGACATGCCATGTCAGGAAAGTCTGCGTGATTATCTAGCAGGAATTCATGTAGGAAGTGAGGCAAACTACACCTGTGCTCTAGGGACCCTAAATATGCCTGTGGTTTCTACCCCATCCCTTTTCCCATTGTTACTAACCCTAAGTAAGGACAAAGTTTTTGGTCCTTCTCAGATACCTGCATTATGTTGTATTCTGATCCTCTCCTAACTGACTTTCATTTCTTTCTCTGCCTAGGGAATCCTTAGCTCCTTAAGGGTGGGGAGGAGAGAGGAATGCTTTTACTATCCTCATTCATTCTTCACAAATTTAAAGTTTTGGGAACAAATTTTGACTTTTGGTACCAAAAATTTGGCTTTTGGTACTTTTAAGATTCAAAATTCCTTTCTCCTATTTCTCTGTCATAACTTTTAAAAGCTATATTAAGATGAGTACAGACTTATTTCTTGGTTTTTGTATTTCTGCTATAACAAATCTACACCATGGGAGAAGAGTATATATTATCTTCAATGATGCCTGAATTAGGGGGGTGGGTGACAGTGCCAAGAGTGGGAACAGAAGGAAGAGAGAAATAATAATCGCAGCTAAGATATCAACATATTATTAGTCTACACAGGTTGCTCCTGTGTTGCTGGGCATGAAACATGATCTGAGAAACGAAATTAAGGGGCCTAAAGCATAAGGGAACAAGGTCCTAGTCAGCCTTGAGATGAAAGACAGGAGAAGTTCCAATAAAAGGAGGATTTATTGCTTCCATGATGATACTGGATCCGGGTCACTAGGGATTAGGTAACTGGGTGGAATACGCCAGTGATCCCATGGTATGTAACTATTGAGAACAGAAAAAAATCATCAGGTAGTCAGGGGGAGAATCCCGAGGTATATGTGCGCTTTAAGGGATAAGCATCTTAAGTCCCAGAGAAGAGGTGAGAGGAGGAGTGTAAGAGGAGAGAAGCTATATGAAGAAAGTTCTAGGTCATCTAGCATGTCCACTCTTCTGCTCTGGTAGACGGGCTGTGCACCTGCAACAGGATAGACATGAGATTGATGAGTCCTAGGGGGCTTCTGTGCAATCATCATGCCCTTTCCCAGTTCTCCTCAACTTTTTAACCACATTTGAGTCCACAAACCTCTTCCCACTTTCTTTCCTCCTGTACTGTCTCCAATGCTGACAAATCTGAATCCTTACCTTCCCTTCTAGGGTGCAACTCACAAGGGCCCTTGGTGTCTGGAGGGACCACCTGAGCGCAGGCCTTGGATGATGAAGACAGTGCCCACCACGATGCCTACGAGGCCCACAGTCAACCCCAGGGCGCAGACCACAGTCTCTGTCAGCTCTGACATAGGGGTTGGAATCTCAGGCTCTGCAAAAGTGAAGTTGTAAAACTCAGAATACAGAGTGTTGGTTCACGTGCATGTGTTTGGGATGGGACAGGAGGTGTGGTGTTCATTCTACAAAGACTCAGGGCACCAGGCTTAGGGAAGAGTGGGAAGTATATCTTTAGAAACACTTGAAGTGTGGAAAACAAGCTCTGGACCGTGTGATTTAGGGGCTAAGAGGCAGGACATTCTGTACTTGATAGAGAAGAGAACGTATCAAAGGGGCGGAACTCGTACGTACCCCAGTGTTTCAGCAGTGGCTCATCCAGGCCCCAGTGCTCCACTTCGCAGTCATAAACATCTTCATCAGAAGGGAGGAAGGTGAGATAACTGATCTTGAGGAAGGAAAGATCATTCTTCGGGAGGAAGCTGATCTCAGAAACACCCTCTCTGACTGAGTGTCCGTTCCTCAACCATGTGATGTTGATCACAGGAGGATAGATGTTGTCAACAAGACAGATGAGGGTGTTGGGTTGATGCAGCGACACAGGGAACTTAGAAAACACAGTCACCTCAGGAACCTCTGTGGTGAGAAAACAGCACTGATGTGAAATGAGGATAGCTCTGCCCTGAGGTTCTGCATTGCATCCTGGGGGAGCCCTCCCACCATTTCCCAGTCTGACAGTGGAAGAGCTCTTGTTTCCCTTTTGCTTGGGAGATGCTACTCACTGCCTCTGCTTTATCCCCATGTTCTCCGTGGGCATGCTTGTCAAGGAGGGAGGTCTGTGGGACTCCTCCTTGAGGGATTCAAGGAATATGTTATGGGAGTAGGGATCCTTATATTACATGGAAATATGTGATCTTTGAGAAGAGGGAGGATGAGGGTTCAGTAATTACTATGAGAAGATCTGGGGACTCCTTGGAAAGGAGAGAGTTTTATAGAGTGGTGAAGGGTATCTCTCCTTAGGGAACAAGAGAGTGAGGCCTGATATGAAAGAATAGATTCAGTAAAGAGAGGCAGAATGGTGGACACCTACCATTGGTAACAGGGGTAAAGTTGGAGCGTTTAATCAGGATATCCAAGTTATGTTTCCCCACAGCTATGTTTCTCAGGGCACCCTGTGGGTCAAAACCTGCGAATTGGCTAAACACAGGCAGCCGCCAGACAGTCTCCTTCTTCTCCAGGTCCACATAAAATAGCTCATCGCCATCAAATTCTTGGGTGTACTGGCCAGAGGGACCATAAGACTGGTAGATAGTTGTGCCATAGGTGCCAACGTGGTCAGCTGATAAGTGAGGGTGAGGAGAAGGAAGGTGGAGAACAGAGAGAGAGGAAAGAACCATGTTAAACAAAGTAACAGAAGAAACTTAACTCTCAAACATTGTAGCCTTCACCTTTTTTTGTTTGTTTATTTGTTTTGCAATGCTTTTATTTGACAGCTTTGTCAAATACAGCCTTTCACGAAGTATTTTGAGGGAGCGGCAGAGAGGAGGAGGAGGGGCAGGGAAAAAAGCTCACTTGTCTGCTCCACTAGCACACGTTCAGCAGGACCAGTGTTTTGGTTTTTTCATATTCATTTAAATGACATATTTGAAACTGAAAGTGCTGTCACAGGATAGGCATTTGCCATTGCATCTCCCACACAAATCTTGACGGTGGGGCCTTTTGGAGTCCACGTGGCGAACTTTTACTGGGCAGGAGCATCTAGTCTGTTTACAATTTTGACAGGTGATATCCTCTACTCGGTAAGGGTTATAAGACTTCTGACATGTTCTGCAAAACTGCTTGTAGTAAACCTTGTTAGTGCCCTGTACACACCACACGTAGGCACTTTCCCATCGGATGTTGCCGTCCTTGCAGTGATAGTAGCCATATTTCTGCACAGTCTCTAAGCAAAATTCCCAGCACCTGTTTCCTTCGCCCTCAGTGTTGGTAGCTGTCCTGTTAGAATCCAGTCTGTCTTTCCACTATAACATATGCTCAGAAGGGCGGAACTTTCACAGGCCTTGTTTACTGCTCTTTCCTGCATGTCCAGCTCAGTGCCTGGCACATTGTAGGCTTGTGATAAATATCATAATGGAAAGAAAGAAGAAAGAAGGGAATGAATGAATGATCATGGTGTTAGTTTACTTCCCTTTGCTTCATAAGTTTTCTTTCTCATTTAATTCTTTCATCAGGTAATGACACGTTCATTATGGTCCCTCTCCCCTCAGGACTGGCTCAGAGCAGAACGTTTTCTATACAGGATTCATTTTTTATTTTTTCTAAACCAAGGAAAAGCACACGGAATCTTATTATTTTAAAAGAGTTTCCTCTAACTGTTACAGCGTGTAAGAACGAGTACGACAAGGACAGTGAGAGTATTACAAAATATATAAAGAATAAACAATGGTTTTAAGTTGTCTGTTTTGTTAACAGTAGTGATCCTTAAAGGAGAGTGCCTGATTGCTTCTGAAGTAAGAGATGGAAGTTTTATTTTGGATTTCTGTTATTTCCCACCACTATTTTTTTTCTTTAAGGAGGTTACTAGACTTCTTTTTCTGACTCAACACATATTTGTTGAGGACTCAAGGTACTCTTCTGCCGTTTTCTTCAAATGGACAATATACTTTTCTGAGGATGCCAAAGCAGAATGGCAACCAGTTCAGTTTGACTCTACTCAAGTAAGCCTAACTGGACAATTTTGTCCAGACACATACAAGCCTTTTATCATTTTCTCTTTCCTTCCTTCCTCAATTACTGAGCATCAACAGGGTTTCAGACATTGTGGGAGGCAAAGAGTAAAACATCAATCAGGCATGGTCTCTGCCGACAAGGAGAATATTGATTAACGGGAGAGTCAGGTGAGTAAAGGAGCAAGTACAGTGTACTGTGCTGAGTTCTGGGATGGATGTATCCAACATCCTCATCTGACCTTATCTATTAATCAAACCAAATGACATTATCCTTTCATGTTCCTTGGTCTTTGCAGGGGTCTATTTTTTTTTTTTTTCCCCCCTGAAATGAAATTATCTGTTAGGATTTCCTGGACACCTCCAGTTCATTCTTTTTTAAAAATTTATTTATTTAATTAATTTATTTATTTTTGGCCGTGTTGGGCCTTTGTTGCTGCGCGCGGGCTTTCTCTCGTTGCATCCGGTGGGGGCTACTCTTCGTTGAGGTGAGCAGGCTTCTCATCGTGGTGGCTTCTCTTGTTGTGGAGCACGTGCTCTAGGTGCCCGGTCTTCAGTAATTGTGGCTCGTGGGCTCTAAAGTGCAGGCTCAGTAGTTGTGGCACACGGGCTTAGTTGCTCCGCGGCATGTGGGATCTTTCCGGACCAGGGATCGAACCCTTGTTCCCTGCACTGGCAGGTGGATTCTTAACCACTCTGCCACCAGGGAAGCCCCAGTTCATTCTTGAAGTTTCTGCTTAGTTACCAACTTTTTAGCTAAGTTCTCTCATTACACATGTTTTTGCTCGCATTATAACCTCCAACCTCTCCATCCCAGGGTCCTGCTTTCAAGTCAGTCTATTCCTCAACATTACCCAGCATGACCCCTTGGTTGATCACTTAAAAGGCCTTCCAGCATAGCCTCCTTATCCCTGTAGTGAATATTCTTGACTCCTTTTCAATCATGAATATATGCAATTATTCTCTTCATCGGCTACTTGTCCTGAGTTGCCAGCACTGAAGAACATCACACTGCTATGCCAACTGGAACCAAGTCACTTTTACAGCTTCAGCCTCAGCTGCATCCATTGCCCTGCTCAGCAATACTCCCTCTGTTTTTTTGCACCATTTTCTTAGCATTTCTAATCTTAGTACACTCTATGGGACAGAGAGCATGTTTTTTCATTTTTGCATCCCCCAAACTTAGCTAGCTGTGTGTTCAAAAATGTATACAAAATGTCAATTACTATTCTTGAGGATCACAGAGACTTTGGGGAAGACTGACAAACACAGAGGTAGCAGAATTATATGACAATCAGAATCAGCAGTGACCAGGGCTGCAGTACGATTGTGAGCCCTAAGCACTGTTGCTTAGGCAAGCTTTCCTCCATAAAAATATTAAAAGTCATATTTTACGGCCATACTGGTATAAAGACAAATATAATCTAGGCTAAATTAAAAATTAAAACATTTTCTTCTATCCTAAAAGTTCATTTTTTCTTCTAATTAAAATAATAAAATATTTTCATGGAGCCCTATAGGCACTGCAGGCCCTTGGCCTGTGTCCCCTGTGCCTAATGGGGAAGTCGAGCCTGACCAGGACACTCTAGTGTGACGGTGAAGAAACAAAATTTAGAAGTGCTCTGGAGAAGTACGTGAAACTTCCACTACCACACACAATTAGAACGGGAGCAGCCATGGTTAGCAAAGTTGCTGAAGATTAGAGTACCCTCCATTTCACTTCCCTTTTGAACTATCTGGCCTTTCTACTTTGGTTTTTACAAACTCACTCAATGTCTATAAAATAACAAAGGTATGGGCCAGGGATGGATCCTGTAAGGAAAGGAAGACGAAGGAATGTATGAAAAGAGGGTGGAAGGAGGGGGACGGCAAAGGCAGAGGGGCCTAAGGGACCAAATAAATAATCTGTGCTTGCCCATTCTTCTTGAAGGACTTCCTTAGATGGGGCGAAGAACTGGTAATTCGGGCTAACAATTTGAAAACAATATAATTTGATTCATCAAGTTTCTTATCATAAAGTTCTCAATTTTAAAATAAAAATAAGGAAATTTCTTACTTTGTTAAAGAAAATAAAGCAAAGTTACACTTGTAATGGTAAAACTAAAAAAATAAGAATAATCTTTGACATTTGTGTGTCTTAATCACTTAGAAAGCATTTCTACACACCTATTTTACTTGGTTATTTGTGAGGTGACACGTATGAGGTAACTGAGGTTAAGTGAGGACCCTGCGGTAAAACGCCTCGTGTAAAGGCATTCTGCTGGGCTCGCTTACCCTCTCCCCACCTGTGCCAGATGACAGCATGAAAATGTATGTAGATCTGAGACTGAAAAGGTCACCCTTCTTTGTATCTACACAGTATACAGAATTCATGGAACTATTTACCCCAAGATACACTTTAGGAGAAATATACAAAAAGCTTCAAAATTTGCTCAGAGAAATTTGGGAGCAATAGTTCATAAAATTTTAGTAACAAAAGAGCCACTTATGGAAACATTTCTAATCTTTGAGGCAATAATGAATGAATGCCCTAGAGCCCTCCAGGACATATTCACTGGATCCAATATCAGAAACAGAATAATGTCTTTGGTGAACTCTGCAACAGCACAAGTAGCAAAGAGAGTGGGTCTGGGCTCTGGTTTCCTGTAGGAGGAATGACTGTAAGTTTTAGATTTGCTTAATATTGAGAACGCTTTGAGGAGTCGCTATTATTTCTAGGCCAAACTCTATCTTTTTTTCCCTCCAATTCCCTGTTCCCCAACTCTAGTCCCCACATCCCTCAAGCGTGCACTCACCCTCAATGTCTTCACCTCCACAGGGGCTCATCATGGTGGTCAGGGTGAGGGCCCCCAGAATCAGAGCTCTGTTCAGGACCATCCTCTTTTAAGGTGGTCTCAGCAGTTGCCGTTCTGAGTTGCAGAGCAATGACGAGGGCTGAGCTGAGAAGGAACTCTGTAGACACCCAAACCACACTCTGCCAGTTCAGGATCTGGCCAATCAGAAAAATCCCCTATGATGACACCTCAGTTGCCAGATGAAGACTTTGTACTAAGAGGCCTCGAAGGGACTGGGAAATCTCCCGGTTCTGATGCGGCCTCCACTCAGAGTGGACCTGAGGGAATTTTCTGTGAAAGGAGGGAGGGTATTAAATCAGAGTCTTCTCACACATGTGTATGCCTGCTGGTGACAAGAGGGCTGGGAATTTCTGAGCAGCCTCGTGGACGGATGAGGTCCTCACTAATTTGGTGTCCGACAGGATATTCTGGGCTATAACTTCCAGGATCTCTCCCCTGAGTTCGTCCCCCTCCCTGGCAGGCCCCACCTCCTCCCATTTCTCTTGCCCCCTTATGTGGGTTAACTGTCTTTCTCTTTGTTTCCATAGTGCATATGGAATTCTCTAAATACTGAGTTGATCCAAGTGATTTCTGCTGGTGGTAGCCAAGGAATACCTTTGCCTTTTCTACTTATAGAAATCCAGTTGAGTAAATTATTCTTTTCGTACTCTCAAAAGCTTTTATTACCCAGGGCAATAAAAGTACTTGTAATGTCGTGTAATGCTGCCTAAAGTAACTGCATGATCTCTCATTTGAGTTTTTTCCCTGTCTTGAGTATTCTTTATGCTCTATATTTTGGTGAACCTATCTACTTTTAAAGGAATTTGGGGAGCATTGACTACATTAAAGAAAGCTCTGGCTGGTATGCTGTATAATTTTTTTAAACTTAAGAATGTCAAGTCAAATATTGAGGGTAGAATTCAGGGAATTGTCCTGACTTTGAAAATTTTCTTCCTTTAATCTATTGGATATTTTAATATTCTTTATCCTGCCACATTAAAACCCCAGGTATTTGTGAGGGACTAAGGATTGAGCTAAGGTCAAAGACAATTTTTAGAGGGGAACTTATTTTTTCAGAAGAATTGATTTTCTGCGTGTTATGGAAGCCACGGGTTAATGGGGGTTCCATTTAGAATCAATCACCCTGTCCCTGTTAGATGGCCCCCAGTTTCTCACCACTGTCTTACCTCACAGTGACAAAGACTATAAAGAAGAGTGAGACAGAAAAAGCCCTGGCCCCTGGGAGCTGCCTGGGACTATTAATTAGGTCTTGGTGTTGCCAGGAGCTGGCCTGCAACTCACAACTAGGTTTTGGTGTTTTCTTGCTGAACATAAGCAACGTCGTACAGCAACAGCATCAGACAGCCATTCTGTGACCATCAGCCATTCTGCTTTGACCATCAAAGCAGAAAACAAGGCCACTCAGTAATTATGTCTCAACACAGACAAAACATGAACTGTGTCCAAATCACAAAAATGACCAAGCCTACTTCTCTCCTAGATAATATGAATGACATCTGCTTCTTTCCTAATTACAGCGTTAGCCTCAGTATAATCTTCCTTCCTCCTAGGTAAGATTTATTAAGGTGCCCGATTACAGAATTACCCCACCTCACCACCCACTTCTTTTTTTTTTTTTTTTTTTTTTTGACATAATGCAAAAGAATTCTTTTATTACGCAAAATTTACCTTGGAATTCAGGAGTTTTGTTTGTTTTTGTTTCTTTTTAAGCCTTTTTTTTTTTTTTTTTTTTTCACACACACTGTATTTTATTTTTACAAGAGATAAATAGACTGACACCAAGCATTGTACATGGATGACCACAACAAAAGCAACAATGATTGCAATTACCAAACATGAAACACACTCATACTATGTCATAATATTGACATTCAGTCCAGTAATCCTCCACTGCAACAGCTCCTTTACTTTGCAGTGAAAATTGATTTGTATATTCTTTGCCTCTGAGTTCTTGTGGGATTTTTTTCTTTTTTTAAATTCAACCAGAAAGTCACAAAAATTATACTCATCCTCATCAGTTCACTCAGTCCCATGTAATTAATTTTTTTTTTTTCATCTTGATCTTTTGTTAGCACTTTTATGAGCTCGTCAGTTTTTCATTAGAGTTCTGAAAATGCTTATTCATTCAGTTCAGCAGTACAGTCAGGTACCAGAAACCTGTACTTGTCAGAGTCTTTTCCATGAATTTCCTGAAGATGAAACCCTTTTATAGGAACATATTTATAAAAGCATCAGAGTACACCCAGAACTGTCTGTAAATGACAAAAGACTTAAAAATGACCACGGTTAAAGATTTGATGAAAGTTCATAATAATGCAGTTGACAAGAAAATTAGTTATTTTTGAGATATACATTTTAAAGTAATAACTAGGATTATGACTTATAACATTATACCAGAACATATAAGATTTTTAGAAATTTCATGTAATGTCTGAAACATTTATATTAACATATTTCCATACAAATAACCCAATGAAAGTTTAGTATTAGTTGTTTTGTTTGTTTGTTTATACTGCAGGTTCTTATTAGTCATCAATTTTATACACATCAGTGTATACATGTCAATCCCAATCGCCCAATTCAGCACACCACTATCCCCACCCCACCGCAGTTTTCCCCCCTTGGTGTCCATATGTCTGTTCTCTACATCTGTGTCTCAACTTCTGCCCTGCAAACCGGCTCATCTGTACCATTTTTCTAGGTTCCACATACATGCGTTAATATACAATATTTGTTTTTCTCTTTCTGACTTACTTCACTCTGTATGACAGTCTCTAGATTCATCCACGTCTCAACAAATGACTCAATTTCGTTCCTTTTTATGGCTGAGTAATATTCCATTGTATATATGTACCACAACTTCTTTATCCATTCGTCTGTCGATGGGCATTTAGGTTGCTTCCATGACCTGGCTATTGTAAATAGTGCTGCAATGAACATTCGGGTGCATGTGTCTTTTTGAATTACAGTTTTCTCTGGGTATATGCCCAGTAGTGGGATTGCTGGGTCATATGGTAATTCTATTTTTAGTTTTTTAAGGAACCTCCATATTGTTCTCCATAGTGGCTGTATCAATTTACATTCCCACCAACAGTGCAAGAGGGTTCCCTTTCCTCCACACCCTCTCCAGCATTTGTTGTTTGTAGATTTTCTGATGATGCCCATTCTAATTGGTGTGAGGTGATACCTCATTGTAGTTTTGATTTGCATTTCTCTAATAATTAGTGATGTTGAGCATCTTTTCATGTGCTTCTTGGCCGTCTGTATGTCTTCTTTGGAGAAATGTCTATTTAAGTCTTCTGCCCATTTTTGGATTGGGGTGTTTGTTTCTTTAATATTGAGCTGAATGAGCTGTTTATATATTTTGGAGATTAATCCTTTGTCCGTTGATTCGTTTGCAAATATTTTCTCCCATTCTGAGGGTTGTCTTTTCGTCTTGTTTATGGTTTCCTTTGCTGTGCAAAAGCTTTGAAGTTTCATTAGGTCCCATTTGTTTATTTTTGTTTTTATTTCCATTACTCTAGGAGGTGGATCAAAAAAGATCTTGCTGTGATTTATGTCAAAGAGTGTTCTTCCTATGTTTTCCTCTAAGAGTTTTATAGTGTCCAGTCTTACATTTAGGTCTGTAATCCATTTTGAGTTTATTTTTGTGTATGGTGTTAGGGAGTATTCTAATTTCATTCTTTTACATGTAGCTGTCCAGTTTTCCCAGCACCACTTATTGAAGAGACTGTCTTTTCTCCATCGTATATCTTTGCCTCCTTTGTCATAGATTAGTTGACCATAGGTGCGTGGGTTTATCTCTGGGCTTTCTATCTTGTTCCATTGATCTATGTTTCTGTTTTTGTGCCAGTACCATATTGTCTTGATTACTGTAGCTTTGTAGTATAGTCTGAAGTCAGGGAGTCTGATTCCTCCAGCTCCGTTTTTTTCTCTCAAGACTGCTTTGGCTATTCGGGGTCTTTTGTGTCTCCATACAAATTTTAAGATGATTTTTTCTAGCTCCGTAAAAAATGCCATTGGTAATTTGATAGGGATTGCATTGAATCTGTAGATTGCTTTGGGTAGTATAGTCATTTTCACAATGTTGATTCTTCCAATCCAAGAACATGGTATATCTCTCCATCTGTTGGTATCATCTTTAATTTCTTTCATCAGTGTCTTATAGTTTTCTGCATACAGGTCTTTTGTCTCCCTAGGTAGGTTTATTCCTAGGTATTTTATTCTTTTTGTTGCAATGGTAAATGGGAGTGTTTCCATAATTTCTCTTTCAGATTTTTCACCATTAGTGTATAGGAATGCAAGAGATTTCTGTGCATTAATTTTGTATCCTGCAACTTTACCATATTCATTAATTAGCTCTAGCAGTTTTCTGGTGGCAGTTTTAGGATTCTCTATGTATAGTATCATGTCATCTGCAAACAGTGACAGTTTTACTTCTTCTTTTCCAATTTGTATTCCTTTTATTTCTTTTTCTTCTCTGATTGCCGTGGCTAGGACTTCCAGAACTATGTTGAATAATAGTGGTGAGAGTGGACATCCTTGTCTCGTTCCTGATCTTAGAGGAAATGCTTTCAGTTTTTCACCGTTGAGAATGATGTTTGCTGTGGGTTTGTCATATATGGCCTTTATTATGTTGAGGTAGGTTCCCTATATGCCTACTTTCTGGAGAGTTTTTATCATAAATGGGTGTTGAATTTTGTCAAAAGCTTTTTCTGCATCTATTGAAATGATCATATGGTTTTTATTCTTCAATTTGTTAATATGGTGTATCACATTGATTGATTTGCGTATATTGAAGAATCCTTGCATCCCTGGGATAAATCCCACTTGATCGTGGTGTATGATCCTTTTAATGTGTTGTTGGATTCTGTTTGCTAGTATTTTGTTGAGGATTTTTGCATCTATATTCATCAGTGATATTGGTCTGTAATTTTCTTTTTTTGTAGTGTCTTTGTCTGGTTTTGGTATCAGGGTGATGGTGGCCTCATAGAATGAGTTTGGGAGTGTTCCTTCCTCTGCAATTTTTTGGAAGAGTTTGAGAAGGATAGGTGTTAGCTCTTCTCTAAATGTTTGATAGAATTCACCTGTGAAGCCATCTGGTCCTGGACTTTTGTTTGTTGGAAGATTTTTAATCACAGTTTCAATTTCATTACTTGTGATTGGTCTGTTCATATTTTCTGCTTCTTCCTGGTTCAGTCTTGGAAGGTTATACCTTTCTAAGAATTTGTCCATTTCTTCCAGGTTGTCCATTTTATTGGCATAAAGTTGCTTGTAGTAGTCTCTTAGGATGCTTTGTATTTGTGCGGTGTCTGTTGTAACTTCTCCTTTTTCATTTCTGATTTTATTGATTTGAGTCCTCTCCCTCTTTTTCTTGATGAGTCTGGCTAATGGCTTATCAATTTTGTTTATCTTCTCAAAGAACCAGCTTTTAGTTTTATTGATCTTTGCTATTGTTTTCTTTGTTTCTATTTCATTTATTTCTGCTCTGATCTTTATGATTTCTTTCCTTCTGCTAACTTTGGGTTTTGTTTGTTCTTCTTTCTCTAGTTTCTTTAGGTGTAAGGTTAGATTGTTTACTTGAGATTTTTCTTGTTTCTTGAGGTAGGCTTGTATAGCTATAAACTTCCCTCTTAGAACTGCTTTTGCAGCATCCCATAGGTTTTGGGTTGTCGTGTTTTCATTGTCATTTGTCTCTAGGTATTTTTTGATTTCCTCTTTGATTTCTTCAGTAATCTCTTGGTTATTTAGTAACGTATTGTTTAGCCTCCATGTGTTTGTGTTTTTTATGCTTTTTCCCCTGTAATTCATTTCTAATCTCATAGCGTTGTGGTCAGAAAAGATGCTTGATATGATTTCAATTTTCTTGAATTTACTGAGGCTTGATTTGTGACCCAAGATGTGATCTATCCTGGAGAATGTTCCGTGCGCACTTGAGAAGAACGTGTAATCTGCTGTTTTTGGATGGAATGTCCTATAAATATCAATTAAATCTATCTGGTCTATTGTGTCATTTAAAGCTTCTGTTTCCTTATTTATTTTCATTTTGGATGATCTGTCCATTGGTGTAAGTGAGGTGTTAAAGTCCCCCACTATTATTGTGTTACTATCAATTTCCTCTTTTATAGCTGTTAGCAATTGCCTTATGTAATGAGGTGCTCCTATGTTGGGTGCATATATATTTATAATTGTTATATCTTCTTCTTGGATTGATCCCTTGATCATTATGTAGTGTCCTTCCTTGTCTCTTGTAACATTCTTTATTTTAAAGTCTATTTTATCTGATATGAGTATAGCTACTCCAGCTTTCTTTTGATTTCCATTTGCATGGAATATCTTTTTCCATCCCCTCACTTTCAGTCTGTATGTGTCCCTAGGTCTAAAGTGGGTCTCTTGTAGACAGCATATATATGGGTCTTGTTTTTGTATCCATTCAGCAAGCCTGTGTCTTTTGGCTGGAGCATTTAATCCATTCACGTTTAAGGTAATTATCGATATGTATGTTCCTATGACCATTTTCTTAATTGTTTTGGGTTTGTTTTTGTAGGTCCTTTTCTTCTCTTGTGTTTTCCACTTAGAGAAGTTCCTTTAACATTTGTTGTAGAGCTGGTTTGGTGGTGCTGAATTCTCTTAGCTTTTGCTTGTCTGTAAAGCTTTTGATTTCTCCATCAAATCTAAATGAGATCCTTGCCGGGTAGAGTAATCTTGGTTGTAGGTTCTTCCCTTTCATCACTTGAAGTATATCATGCCACTCCCTTCTGGCTTGTAGAGTTTCTGCTGACAAATCAGCTGTTAACCTTATGGGAGTTCCCTTGTATGTTATTTGTCGTTTTTCCCTTGCTGCTTTCAATAATTTTTCTTTGTCTTTAATTTTTGCCACTTTGATTACTATGTGTCTCGGCGTGCTTCTCCTTGGGTTTATCCTGTATGGGACTCTCTGCGCTTCCTGGACTTGGGTGGCTATTTCCTTTCCCATGTTAGGGAAGTTTTCGACTATAATCTCTTCAAATATTTTCTCTGGTCCTTTCTCTCTCTCGTCTCCTTCTGGGACCCCTATAATGCGAATGTTGTTGCGTTTAATGTTGTCCCAGAGGTCTCTTAGGCTGTCTTCATTTCTTTTCATTCTTTTTTCTTTAGTCTGTTCCGCAGCAGTGAATTCCACCATTCTGTCTTCCAGGTCACTTATCCGTTCTTCTGCCTCAGTTATTCTACTATTGATTCCTTCTAGTGTAGTTTTCATTTCAGTTATTGTATTGGTCATCTCTGTTTGTTTGTTCTTTAATTCTTCTAGGTCTTTGTTAATCATTTCTTGCATCTTCTCAATCTTTGCCTCCATTCTTATTCCAAGGTCCTGGATCATCTTCACTATCATTATTCTGAATTCTTTTTCTGGAAGGTTGCCTATCTCCACTTCATTTAGTTGTTTTTCTGGGGTTTTTTCTTGTTCCTTCATCTGGTATATAGCCCTCTGCCTTTTCATCTTGTCTATCTTTCTGTAAATGTGGTTTCTGTTCCACAGGCTGCAGGACTGTAGTTTTTCTTGCTTCTGCTGTCTGCCCTCTGGTGGTTGAGGCTATCTAAGAGGCTTGATGGGAGGCTCTGGAGGTGGGTAGAGCTGACTGTTGCTGTGGCGGTCAGAGCTCTGTAAAACTTTAATCCACTTGACTGTTGCTGGGTGGGGCTGGGTTCCCTCCCTGTTGGTTGTTTTGCCTGAGGCAACCCAACACTGGAGCCTACCCGGGCTCTTTGGTGGGGCTAATGGCAGACTCTGGGAGGGCTCACGCCAAGGAGTACTTCCCAGAACCTCCGCTGCCAGTGTCCTTGTCCCCACGGTGAAACAGAGCCAGCCCCCGCCTCTGCAGGAGACCCCCCAACACCAGCAGTTATGTCTGGTTCAGTCTCCCCCAGGGTCACTGCTCCTTCCCCTGGGTCCCGATGCACACACTATTTTGTGTACGCCTTCCAAGAGTGGGTTCTCTGTTTCCCCCAGTCCTGTCGAAGTCCTGCAATCAATTCCCACTAGGCTTCAAAGTCTGATTCTCTATGAATTCCTCCTCCCGTTGCCGGACCCCCAGGTTGGGAAGCCTGACGTGGGGCTCAGAACTTTCACTCCAGTGGGTGGACTTCTGTGGTATAAGTGCTCACCAGTCTGTGAGTCACCCACCCAGCAGTTATGGGATTTGATTTTACTCTGATTGCGCCCCTCCTACCGTCTCACTGTGGCTTCTCCTCTGTCCTTGGACGTGGGGTATCCTCCTTGGTGAAGTCCAGTGTCTTCCTGTCGATGATTGTCCAGCAGCCAGTTGTGATTCTGGTGCTCTCGCAAGAGGGAGTGAGAGCACGTCCTTCTACTCCGCCATCTTGGTTAATCCTCACCACCCACTTCTTGACAGAATCCAATTAAGAATAAAGTCTCTGTTTCTTAAATCCTCCTCAAGATCACCTAACACAAGCCCAAATCCTATAATAGTTTAAGGGTCTGTTTCATGTGTTGCCTAGGCTATGGTCCTCAGTTATTCACTCAAACATTAACCTAGGTGTTGCTCTGAAGTTATCTTATAGATGCGATTAAAGTCCAAAATCAGTTGACATTATGTAAGAGAGATTATTCTAGATAATCTAGGTGAGGCTGGACGAATCAGGTGAAAAGTCTCAAGAGCAGACCTGAGGTTTCCCTGAGGGGAAGAGATTTCACTGTGGGCTGTAGCTTCAGCCTGTGCTGAAATTTCCAGCCTGCCTTTCCTGACAATAGCCCTCCCTATGGGTCTTGGACTTGCCTAGTCCACCCCACAACTGTGTAAACTAATTCTTTGCAATGAATCTCTTAAAAGATCTCTCCAACAGGTTCTGCTTCTTTGGTTCCAACATCTTCATATTGAGATGCCCCTGATTCCCCATGGTGAGTTTATGAACAATAAAACCAACTTGTTCATCCATGGATGTGCTTCTGATGATCCTTGGCTGAAGACGTTAACAGCACTTCATTAGATTGTTGTGAGGAACATAGATATACTCCACCTGGAATGAAAAATTCCCACGGCTCTTTATACTTGTAATACATTAATATCATCCCCATTTTACAAGGAGGACATCAAATTTCAGAAAGGCGAGAGAATTTGCCCAAAGTCACACAGCTGGTGAGTGCAGAGCTGAAATGTGACAAGGGCAAGCCACGAGGCCCTGTGAGGGAGGGAAGGGGTCTCCTGCATGGATTCAGAATACAGTGTCCTGACATAATTAGGATAAATATTTGACCCTACAGGTGGCCTTATCATTCTTTCTAGTCTCTCCCATTATGGACCAAGAGAAATTTTGAGGTTCTACTTGAGATGTGCTCCTTTTACCATGCAGCATCCTCCTTTCTATGCAGTAAATAACATGTTTCTATGCTTTTTTCTGGATCCAGACTTACCTGCTTTATATCTTAAATAAATCACTTACAGTTTGGCAAATTGTCAAAACTTTTCTTGATGGTGCTTCAGAATTTCACCTACTAATTTTACAGTTAAAAGAATTCAACTCAAATTAGGAAGTTAGGATGTTAAACACTCAGGATTAGAATTGTATCTCGGATGGGAAGTTGAAGACCAGTCTCAGATTTCACATCCAGTGGGATGCAGGGGAAGTCCAAGCAAGGCAATGTTACTAGCTAAGAGATAGAAGATGAGCTTTCTGTCTTTAACCTGATTCTGTGTCCCTCTTTTTCCTGCAATCACACAATGAACCTTGTTCTAGTTTCTTCTCTCTTCATGTCATAATTTTAACATAAAGTAAAATTATTAGTGAATTAAACTCAGAGGAATGGTGTACCACTTTGACAAAAACCAATTTGTTACCTCTGTCTAAAAGGAAAATAAAAGATCCTTTTCATAAATTAATGGTGGAAATGAAATTTGCAGTTTAAAATATTAATTTAGACCAAAATTTTTCTATTTTTTTAACATCTTTATTGGAGTGTAATTGCTTTACAATGTTATGTTAGTTTCTGCTGTATAACAAAGTGAATCAGCTATATGTATACATATATCCCCATATCCCCTCCATCTTGTATCTCCCTCCCACCCTCCCTATCCCACCCCTCTAGGTGGTCACAAAGCACTGAGCTGATCTCCCTGTGCTATGCAGCTGCTTCCCACTAGCTATCTATTTTACATTTGGTAGTATATATAAATCCATGCCACTCTCTCACTTCG
The DNA here is from genome assembly GCF_028564815.1 of Eubalaena glacialis. NCBI lineage: Eukaryota > Metazoa > Chordata > Mammalia > Artiodactyla > Balaenidae > Eubalaena > Eubalaena glacialis. The sequence goes on along the minus strand of NC_083722.1, from coordinate 24,763,773 downwards.
TCCCAGCTTACCCTTCCCAGTCCGCATGTCCTCAAGTCCATCCTCTACATCTGCGTCTTTATTCCTGTCCTGCTCCTAGGTTCTTTAGAACCATTTTTTTTTTTGATTCCATATATATGTGTTAGTATGCAGTATTTATTTTTCTCTTTCTGACTTACTTCACTCTGTATGATAGTCTATGTCTTTTGGTTGGAGCATTTAATCCATTTACATTTAAGGTAGTTATTGATATGTATGTTCGTATTACCATTTTCTTAATTGTTTTGGGTTGGTTTTTGTAGGTCTTTTTCTTCTCCTGTGTTTTCTGTCTAGAGAAGTTCCTTTAGCATTTGTTGTAAAGCTGGTTTGGTGATGCTGAATTCTCTTAACTTTTCCTTGTCTGTAAAAGTTTAATTTCTCCATTGAATCTGAATGAGATCCTTGCTGGGTAGAGTAATCTTGGTGGTAGGTTTTTCCCTTTCATCACTTTAAATATGTCCTGCCACTCCCTTCTGGCTTGCAGAGTTTCTGCTGATAAATCAACTGTTAACCTTATGGGGATTCCCTTGTGTGTTATTTGTTGCTCTTCCCTTGCTGCTTTTAATATTTTTTCTTTGTATTTAATTTTTGATAGTTTGATTAATATGTGTCTTGGTGTGTTTCTCCTTGGATTTATCCTGTATGGGACTCTCTGCACTTCCTGGACTTGAAAGACCGTTTCCTTTCCCATGTTAGGGAAGTTTTCAACTATAATCTCTTCCAATATTTTCTCAGACCCTTTCTTTTTCTCTTCTTCTTCTGGGACCCCTATAATTCGAATGTTGGTTCATTTAATGTTGTCCCAGACGTCTCTGAGACTGTCCTCAATTCTTTTCATTCTTTTTTCTTTATTCTGCTCTGCGGTAGTTATTTCCACTATTTTATCTTCCAGGTCCCTTATCTGTTCTTCTGCCTCAGTTATTCTGCCATTGATTCCTTCTAGAGAATTTTAAATTTCATTTATTGTGTTGTTCATCATTGTTTGTTTGCTCTTTAGTTCTTCTAGGTCCTTGTTTAACATTTCTTGTATTTTCTCCATTCTATTTCCAAGATTTTGGATCATCTTTACTATCATTACTCTGAATACTTTTTCAGGTAGACTGCCTATTTCCTCATTTGTTTGGTCTGGTGGGTTTTTACCTTGTTACTTCATCTGCTGCATATTTCTCTGTCTTCTCATTTTGTTAAACTTACTGTGTTTGGGTCTCCTTTTCTCAGTCTGCAGGTTCATAGTTCCCGTTGTTTTTGGTGTCTGCCCCCAATGGGTGAGGTTGGTTTAGTGGCTTGTGTAGGCTTCCTGGTAGAGGAGACTGGTGCCTGTGTTCTGGTTTGTGGAGCTGGATCTTGTCTTTCTGGTGGGCAGGGCCATGTCTTGTGGTGTGTTTTGGGGTGTCTGTGAACTTAGTATGATTTTAGGCAGCCTCTCTGCTAATGGGTTGGGTTGTGTTCCTGTCTTGCTAGTTGTTTGGCATGGGGCGTCCAGCACTGAAGCTTGCTGGCCGTTGGGTGGAGATGGGTCTTAGCATTGAGATGGAGATCTCTGGGAGAGCTCTCATCGATTGATATTATGTGGGGCTGGCGGGGTCTCTGGTGGTCCAATGACCTGAACTTGGCTCTCCCACCTCAGAGACTCAGACCTGACACCAGGCCGGAGCACCAATACCCTGTCAGCCACACGACTCAGAAGAAAAAGGAGAAAAAAAGAAAGAAAAGGAAAATTATTAAAATTAAAAAAAAAGAGAGCAACAAAACCAATAAACAAATCCAGCAATGACAATAGGAGCTAAAAACTAAACTATGGTAAACATAAAATTCAGAAACAAATCAGTCACCGACAGCAAACCCCAAGTCTACCATTGCTCCCAAAGTCTACCGCCTCAATTTTGGGATGATTCGTTGTCTATTCAGGTATTCCACAGATGCAGGGTACATCAAGTTGATTGTGAGGATTTAATCTGCTGCTCCTGAGGCTGCAGGGAGAAATTTCCCTTTCTCTTCTTTGTTTGTACAGGTCCTGGGGTTCAGCTTTGGTTTTGGCCCCACTTCTGCATGTAGGTCGCCCTCAGGCATCTGTTTGCCACCCAGACAGGAGGGGGTTAATGCAGCGGCTGATTGGGGGCTCTTGCTCTCTCAGGCCAGGGGGAGGGAGGGGTAGGATAGTCATAATTGGAATGTGGGGTGAGCCTGCAGTGGCAGAGACCAACGTGACATTGCAACAGCCTGAGGCACGCCATGTGTTCTCCTGGGGAAGTTGTCCCTGGATCTTGGTACCCTGGCAGTGGCGGGCTGCACAGGATCCCCAGGGGGCGGGTGTGGATAGTGACCTGTGCTTGCACACAGGATTCTTGGTGGCAGCAGCAGCAACGTTGGTGTTTCATGCCCGTCTCTGGGGTCTGGACTGATAGCCACAACTTGTGCTCGTCTCTGGAGCTTGCTTAGTCTGTGTTCTGCCTTCTGTGGGTACACAGGGAAGGAATCCCTTCTCCTCGTGCACCCCAGAACAATGGTCTCTTGCCTCTTCAGCAGGTGCAGATTTTTTGCTGGACTCCCTCCCGGCTAGCTGTGGTGCACTAGCCTCCTCAGGCTGTCTTCACACACCAACCCCAGTCCTTTCCCTAGGGTCTGACCTCCGAAGCCCGAACCTCAGCTCCCAGCCCCCACCCGCCCCAGTGGGTGAGCAGACAAGTGTCTCAGGCTGGTGAGTGCTGGTTGGCACCGATCCTGTGTGCAGGAATCTCTCCGTTTTGCCCTCTGCACCCCTGTTGCTGCGCTCTCCTCCATGGCTCCGAAGCTTCACCCCCACCCATTTCCTGTCTCCGCCAGTGAAGGGGCTTCCTGGTGTGTGGAAACCTTTCCTCCTTCACAGCTCCCTTTCAGAGGTGCAGGTCCCGTCCCTATTCTTTTGTCTCTGTTTTTTCTTTTTTCTTTTGCCCTACCCAGGTACCTGGGGAGTTTCTTGCCTTTTGGGAAGTCTGAGGTCTTCTGCCAGCGTTCAGTAGGTGTTCTGTAGGAGTTGTTCCACATGTAGATGTATTTTTGATGTCTTTGTGGGGAGGAAAGTGATCTCCATGTCTTACTCCTCTGCCATTTTGAAGGTCCCCCCCCAATAATTTTCTTAAAAATCATTAATTTCCTGCCATTGATTTAGTACCTAAAACTGTCAGTGTAAATGGAATGTGTCATTATACCTTACATCTTTGGGCGTCCTCTAAGAAATTATTTAGATAGAACTCATGTTACTTCTAATTAACATTTATATCATTCTCTAAGAAACTGTGTATTTTCAAATTCTTTGGTTCTGACTTTCAACTGTTTTCTCCTGACACAACCCTAGTTATTATGCATTGGTGAGGTTTTACTGAAAACGCCAAGCCTCTACTATCTTGCAGCAATGAAAGATGCTTCACAACAACAACAGAGTCCAGAGTAGTAAAGTAAAAAGAAGATGGACTTTGTAATCAAATGAATAAGTGTTCAATAATGATTTTATCAGCTGCATCATCTTGGGCAAGTCACTCAAAATACATGAGCTTTAGGGTACTTTACTATAAAATGGGATAAAAACTGCTACATGATAGTTAATATGATAAAATAAAATGGTAACTAAGTACAAATTATAAGGTTTAAATACAGTCCAGTGCCTGGCACATAGCAATTATTTCCAAATGAGAGCAACTATATAATGACAAATACTAACTGTGCCTAGGCCAGGGACAGCCTATAGCTTTTTTCTTATTCAGCCAACCTTCTCCCTGTGGCAGTGTAGGTATGTGGGAGCCTGTGAGTCACAGAAGCACTAATTGGTCACTAGGAAATAGGACACTTTGAGGAGTGTTGTATCAGTCAGATTTTTTTAATGTAGCTAACTACTCCAAAACATAATTAATAACTTTAAACAATGTTTTATATTTTCTTATGATTCTGTAAGACAGTAAATTGTGCTAGGTCCCCTTGGGTAGTTGTGTCTGTGCCAGCTCAGATGTTTTCAGGTGTTCACCCATCTGTGGCATCTGTTGGTTCAGCTGGGATTACTGAGGTTCTCTCCATTTGGGCTCACCATCCAGTAGGCTGGCTGAGGCTTGCCCATCAGGTGCTGGAAGGCTCCCTAGCGCGAGAGAAACGGCAGGGCTTCTTCTACCTAAATTTACATTCTATTAGCCGATGCAAGTCAGAGCACTGGCTCAAATTAAGAAGTGGGTTAACAGATTGCATTTCTTGATAGGATGAGCTGCAAAGAATCCGTAGCTATTTTTGCAATTTACCATAAATGTCCTCTGGCTTTTGGGTATATATAAATGAGCTTTGAATGTAAGAGTTGGAGTGTTTCCATATACGGACTCAATTCCTCCCGCGCACCTACTAAATTTTACTGTATCCCCATTGAAAGCACAGCACAGCTTTCTCAAAGGAGATTTGAACAAATAATTGTTTTTTTTAAATTTTATTTTATTTATTTTTTTATACAGCAGGTTCTTATTAGTCATCAATTTTATACACGAGTGTATACATCTCAATCTCAATCGCCCAATTCATCACACTACCACCCCCTGTGGCTTTCCCCCCTTGGTGTCCATACGTTTGTTCTCTACATCTGTGTCTCAACTTCTGCCCTGCAAACCGGTTCATCTATACCATTTTTCTGGTTCCACTTTAATCTGCTTGTCTGCTGATGGGTGGGGCTGGGTTTCCTCCCTGTTGGTTGTTTGGCTTGAGGCGACCCAACACTGGAGCCTACCTGGACTCTTTGGTGGGGCAAATGGTGGACTCTGGGAGGGCTCATGCCAAGGAGTACTTCCCAGAACTTCTGCTTCCAGTGTCTTTGTCCTCATGGTGAGCCACAGCCACCCCCTGCCTCTGCAGGAGACCCTCCAACACTAGCAGGTGGGTCTGGTTCAGTCTCCTATGGGGTCACTGCTCCTTCTCCCGGGTCCTGATGTGCACACTACTTTGTGTGTGCCCTCCAAGAGTGGAGTCTCTGTTTCCCCCAATCCTGCCAAAGTCCTACAATCAAGTCCCACTAGCCTTCAAAGTCTGATTCTCTAGGAATTCCTCCTCCTGTTGCCAGACCCCCAGGTTGGGAAGCCTGACGTGGGGCTCACAACCTTCACTCCAGTGGGTGGACTTCTGTGGTATAAGTGTTCTCCAGTTTGTGAGTCACCCACCCAGTAGTTATGGGATTTGATTTCATTGTGATTGGGCCTCTCCTACCGTCTCATTGCGGCTTCTCTTTTGTCTTTGGATGTGGAGTATCATTTTTGGTGAGTTCCAGTGTCTTCCTGTCAATGATTGTTCAACAATTAGTTGTGATTTCGATGCTCTCGCAAGAGGGAGTGAGCGCACGTCCTTCTACTCTGCCATCTTGAACCAAACTCCTCTTTTTTTTTTTTTAAAAAAGAAGTTGCTCAACCTTAGAACTATTGACATTTTGAGCTGCATAATTCTTTTTTTTTAATTTTATTTTACTGAGATATAATTGACGTGTAACATTATATTAGTTTCAGGTGTACAACAGGATGATTTGATTTTTGTATATATTGCGGAATGATCACTGAAATTAGTCTAGTTAACATACATAACCACACAGTTACAAATTTTTTTCTTGTGGTGAGAAAAAGATCCACTTTTAAGATCCACTCCGTTAGCAACTTTCAAATATACAATACAGTATTAATCAATCAATCAATCAATTACTAGTTAACTATTAATAGTTAACTACTGATACTATTGATATCTTAGTATTATATAATAGTTAACTATTGATACTAATTAGTTTACTATTGATAACTAATCAGTAAATTATTAACTATAGTCACCATACTGTACTTTACATCCCGTGACTTATTTATTCTGTAACTGGGAGTTTGTACCTTTTGGTGCAATGATTTGGATAATTCTTTTTTGAAGGGGGCTTTCACGTGCATTGCACAATGTTTAGCATCATCCCTGCCCTCTACCCAACAGGTTCCAGTAGCATCCTTCCCAGTTGGGACAACAAAAAGTATCTCCAGATGTTGCCAAATGTCACTTGGGGGATCACTGCTCTATAAGGTGACAGATTCTCTGAAGCAAAAGTAGTAGCAAAGTGTTGTGTGTTTATGGAATATGAAAAAGTGAAGTATATGACAATAATTGCACAAAAAATGGGAGAGAGGAATTTGGAGTATACTAATCTAAATTCCTTGCATTAGAATTTGAAGGTAGATTTTATATTTATATATAGTAAATCCTAGGGCAACTGCTAATCCAAAAGAAGGCAGGAAAAGAATAAAACATAAACAAATATCTAATAGAATTAATAGAAAATATCCAGCAAAAATAATCCAACCATATTAAGAATTTTGTTAAATGTAATTAATATAAACATATACTAAATGACAGATATGATTAGGTTGAATAAAGATGGCATTATCAAACTATAATCTGTCTACAAGTAACCCATTTTAAATATAAAGACATAGCTACATTAAACTTAAAAGGAGGGTAAATATATACCTTGGAAACAAAATCGAAAGAAAACTGGAATAATTATGTCAATACTAGACAAAGTCAATGTCTAAGACAGGAACATTATGCATGATAAAAAGGGACATCACTTATCGATAAAGCGTTTATTTCCCCAAAAAGACTTAAGAATTCTAAGTGTGTGTGCACCTAACAACAGAGCTTCAAAACACATGAGACAAAATCTGACAGAAATGAAAGGACAAATAGAAAAATCCAAATTTAGAGTTGGAGATTTTATACTTGTTTCTCAGTATTTGTTAGAAAAATAGAACAGAATGTCAGTAAGACTATAGAATATCTCAACAATACTATCAACTAACTTGACTAAGACTCATTTATAGAACACCCCACTCAACAACAGCAATGACTATCCATTTTTTTTCAAGTGGATGTGGAATACTTCCCAAGGTAGTCCATATTCTGGGCCATAAAACAAATCTTAAAAACTTAAAAGTATTGAAATTATATAGTGTTTATACTTTCTTGGACCATGAGGGAATTAAACCAGCAATCAATAGAAGAAAAATATTTGGAAAATCCCTAAATAGTTGGAATTTAAAGAAAAGGCTTTTAAATAACCTATCAAAGTGAAAATTACAAAGGAGGTTAGAAAAGATTTTAACTTGAAAAAAAATTAAAAGCCACATATCAAAATGTGTGCAATGTGGCTAAAACAATATTGAGAAGAAGTTTCACAGAATTAAATACCTTTATTAGAAAAAAAGAAAGGTATTAAATCAATGATCTAAATTCTACCATAAGAAGTTAGAAAAAAGAGCAAATTAAACTCAAAGCAAGTAGAAGGCAGGAATAATATTAATAAGAGGAAATTAATGAAATTGTGAACAGACAAAAAACAATACAGAAAATCAATTAAATAAAAATCAGAATGTTAAAAAAATCAATAAAATTGCTAAACCTCTAGTCATATGAACTAAGAAAAAAATAAAAAAGATGCAAATTACAAATATCAGAAAAAAAGAGGGAGCATTCCTGTAGACCATACAAATATTAAAATAATAATGACATGCAACAAACAACTTCATGGCAATAAATTCAATAAAGTAGATGAAATGGACATTTTTTTTTTAAAAATGCAAACTTCCAAAGCTCTTTTGAAAAGAAAAATATACCTCAACATAACAAAGGCCATATACTACAAACCCACAACTAATATATACTCAATGAAGAAAAATTGGAAGCTTCACCTCTAAGATCAGAAATAAGACAAAGATGCTCACTGTCACCACTCTTATTCAATATAGTACTGGAAGTCCTAGCTGGAGAAATTAGTCCCAGGAAAGAAATAAAAGGCATCCAAATCAGAAAGGAAGATGTAAAATGTCACTATTTACAGATGACAGGATTTGGTATATGGAAAATTCTGAAGACTCAACCAAGAAACTGTTGGAACTAATTGATTTCAGTAAGGTTATAGGCTATAAAATCAGCATACAGAAATCAATTGCATTTCCATACAGTAATAATGAAACATCTGAGAAAGAAATAAAAAACTATCCCATTCACAGTAGCATAAAACCAATAAAATACATAGGAATAAATTTAGCCAAGAAAGTAAAACATCTGTAAAACAAGAACTGTAAGACTTTGCTGAAAGATATTGAAGAAGACACAAACAAATGGAAAGGCATCTCGTGTTTATGGATTGGAAGAATTAATATTGTTAAAATCTCCATATTAGCCAAAGTCATCTATAGATTTAGTGGAATCCCCATCAAAATACCAATGACATTCTTCACATAAACAAGCAAAAAATTCCTAAAATTTGTAAGGAACCATAAAAGACCCTGAATACCCAAAGCAATTCTGAGGAAGAAGAACAAAGCTGCAGGTGTCACACCTCCTGGTTTCAAACTATACTACAAATCTATAGAAATAAAAACAGTATAGTACTGGTATAAAAATAGACACATAGAGCAATGGAACAGAGTAGAGAGCCCAGAATTAAACCTCTGCATAAACGGTCAATGAATATTTGCCTAGGGATCCCAGATCATCCAAAGGGGAAAGGATATACTCTTCAACAAGTAATGCTGGGAAAACCGAACAAATGTTTGCAGAAGAATGAAATTGGTCCCCATCTCACACCACTCACAAAAATTAACTAGAAATGGATCAAAGTCTAAAACATAAGATCTGAGGGCTTCCCTGGTGGCGCAGTGGTTGAGAATCTGCCTGCCAATGCAGGGGACACGGGTTCGAGCCCTGGTCTGGGAAGATCCCACATGCCGCGGAGCAACTAGGCCCGTGAGCCACAACTACTGAGCCTGCGCGTCTGGAGCCTGTGCTCCGCAACAAGAGAGGCCGCGATAGTGAGAGGCCCGCGCACCACGATGAAGAGTGGCCCCTGCTCGCCGCAACTAGAGAAAGCCCTCGCACAGAAACGAAGACCCAACACAACCAAAAAAAAAAAAAAAAAAAAAAAAAAAAAAAATATATATATATATATATAAAACATAAGATCTGAAAGTGTAAAGCCCCTAGAAGAAAACATGGGGAAGAAGCTCCTTGACATTGGTCCCAGCAACGATTTTTTGGATATGACACCTAAAGCACAAACAACAAAAGCAAAAATCAACAAATGGGACTGCATCAAACTTAAAAGCTTCTGCACAGCAAAAGAACAAGTAGCAAAATAAAAAGGCAACTTTCAGAGTGGGAAAAAATTTTTGCAAACCATATATTAGATAAAGGGTTGATATTCAAAATATATAAAGAACTCAACTCAATAACAACAACAACAACAAAAAAAAACCTACCAAATAAACAATCAGATTAAAAAATGGGCAGAGGAACTAAATAGACATGTTTCCAAAGAGGACATCCAAATGATCAACAGGTACATGGAAAGATACTCAACATCACTAATCATCAGGGAAGTACACGATCAAAACCACAATGCGATATCACCTTACACCTGTTAGAATGGCTATCATCAAGAAGACAAGAGATAGCAAGCGTTGGCAAGGATGTGGAGAGAAAGGAGTCCTTGTACACTGTTAGTGGAAATGTAAATTGGTTCAACCACTATGGAAAATAATATGGAGGTTCCTCAAAAAAGTAAAAATAGATCTACCAATGATCCAGCAATTCCACTTCTGGGTATTTACACAAAGGAAATTAAAGCAAGACATCGAAGAGATATAGTTACTCCCACGTTTATTGCAACATTATTCTCAATAGCTAAGATATGGAAACAATCTAAGTGCCCGTCAACAGATGCATGGATAAAGAAGATGTGAGATTTTATATATATATATATAATGAGAAAGGACATTCCACCATTTGCAACAACGTAGATGGACCTTGAGGACTCAAGATGTCAATTCTCTAAAATTGATTTATAGAGTCAATGCAGTTACAATCAATATCTCAGCAGGATTCTCACCCCCTCTCCTCCGTAGAAATTTCTGTATTAATTCTGAAATTTACATAGATACGCATATGCAAAGGACCTAAAGCAGTCAAAACAATTTTCAGAAAAGAAGAAAAAAATTGAAGAACTTAAATTATCTGGTTTTAAGACTTACTAGGAAAAAAAACTAGAGTAATCAAGAGAATTTGGACCTTACACTTACAAATATAAGTCAATTATATCTCAGTAGAGCTGGGGGAAAAAACCCTTAGAGCCTTTTTGGGCTCTGAATCAAAGGTTTTCAATCCTTGGCATCTAATTAAGTGTTTTACGCTTTAAAGGAACACATAGCATTATACCTTTCTCTGAACAATTCCTTTCCGGATTTGGATTGGAAAATTGGTCAAGATTTTGTAAAAGGCACACAAATACAACTCTATATAAAGATGTTTTTGGTATTGCTTTCAAACATTGTGAGCCTCAGTCCTGGCAAAGGTTGCTAACTGCTCGTGGATGTTTGAGAGCAGGGAAGCAGCCAGTGAGAGAACCATTGTTTTTTTTTGTTTTTTTTTTTTTAAATAAATTTATTTATTTATTTATTGGAGGCGTTGGGTTTTCGTTGAAGTGCACGGGCTTCTCACTGCAGTGGCTTCTCTTGTTGCGGAGCGTGGGCTCTGGGTGCGCGGGCTTCAGTAGTTGTGGCACACAGGCTCAGTAGTTGTGGCTCACGGGCTCTAGAGTGCAGGCTCAGTAGTTGTGGCGCATGGGCTTAGTTGCTCTGTGGTATGTGGGATCTTCCCAGACCAGGGCTCGAACCCGAGTCCCCTGCATTGGCAGGCGGATTCTTAACCACTGCGCCACTAGGGAAGTCCCAGAACCGTTGTTTTTTGATAGCCTATGGCATGGCAGGTGCTTTAGGGATATTATCTTGTTAAAGTCTCACACTCACATTATCAGTCAGGTACAGTATAACCCTTAATTTATGGAAAAATGACAGATGAAGGTCAACAAGATCCTCTGAGTTTAGGCTTAAAACTCATTGTCCTAAAAGCAGAAATGCTCAGCTTTGAAATCCCAGATTCTCATATAACTTATTCTGCAACTCTCTTCACTTATAATCAATGCCTGCACTGTCCAGTACGTTCACCAGAGTGACTACTGAATGCTTGCAAAGTGATTAATCCAAACCGAGATGCACAGTGTCAAATACATATCAAAGTTCAAAGCCTTAGTATGAACAAAAAAAATCTCATTGTTTTTTTACTGCTTGTATGTTGAAATGATAATATTTTGGATGTATTGGGTTAAAGTATATAATTACAATAAAAAAGAGAGCTTGGTATTAGCATAAGATAGACAAATCAATAAATGGAACAGAATAGTCTAGAAATAGAGCTACTTATATACTGTCGATGTTTTGCATAAGTACCATGACAATTCAATAGGGAAAGGATAATCTTTTCAATATTTGGTGCTGTATAAATTATTATCTGTACAGAAAAAAAATGAACTCTGACTTCTAATGTACACAAAAAATTAATTCAAAATTGACTTGAACTTATTAGCTAAAACTATAGAGTGTTCAGGAGAATGTCATTGGACCTTGAGGTAGTCAATGACTTAGAGTGTAAAACCACTAGCCATAAGAGACTGATTTTTAAAAAGACTGGTTAATTGCACTTTATGAAAATTGAAAACTTCTTAAGAAACACTATTTAAAAAATCTAAACGCAGGCTAACACTAGGGGAAAACACATGCATCATACATCTGATAAAAAACTGTATCCAAACTGTATCAAGGATTCCAATTATTCAGTAATAAATAGACAAAGAAGCCAATAAAAATAAAAGGCAAAATATTTCATAAAAGACATTATATGAATTGTCAACACATGCACGACAAATGTTCAACACCTTTAGTCAGCAGGGATAAGTAATTGGTATTGTCCCTCCTCCCTTTCCCAGAGTAACAAATGATGTGTTTCTGTCTTACATACAGCCAATTAGTTGCTCTGAGTTTCTGGAACAGACAAATTAGGGAGAGGATTTGTTGAAGTGTTATTTTTAGCTTTTTGGAGGCAGACCTTGTGATCAGGCAGTCTGTCAGCTACCTTAGCCTGAGGTCAGGGTTCTGCTCCTTCCTTCCTTTCCTGTAGCTCTGCCTTTGACTCTGCGTCTGCACTAACACTTGATACTTTACCCTTTGTGTTTCCTGCTGTGTTCACTAGGATCCCAAAGCCTGTAGCTCAGGGGTCTTTCCTCCCCTCTGATTGTGACTGATTGTGAAGTACCCGCCATACGCATTTTTATGGCTTGAGTGTAGTGAGTGGTTCCCAGCCCTGGCTGGGCATAAAGATCACCTGGGAGATTTAAAAATATGCTTGAGCTCTACTCTCAGATATTCTCATTTAATTACCTAGGAAAGAGGGCTGAGCATCAGATGATTTTTATGTGCAGCTCTGTTTGAGACCACTGCTCTGAAGCAGGGTTTCTAGAACTTTATTGTACATCCAAATCATCTGGGGATATTGTTAAAATGCAGATTCTTACTCACGAGGCCTGGGTGGGTCCTGAGATTTGGCATTTCTAACAAATTCCCAAAGTCTACAGATCACTTTTTCAGGGGCAACGCTCAAGAAGAGGATCTCTCAACCTCTGCACTATTTTATTTAATTAAAATTTAGTTTTAAACCTTTATTTCACTAAAACTATTCATATTGGGGGCAGGATAATTTTTTGTTGTTGCGGGGCTGTCTTGTGCATTGTAGGATGTTTAGCAGCCTCCCTTGCCTCTATCCATTAGATGCCGGTGGAAACCAAAAACGTCTCCAGCATCGCCAAATATCCTCCTGGCAGAGGGTAAGTGTGGATTGCCTTTGAGAATCACTGCTCTATAGTACTAGTCCCCCAAGTTGGTTGTATCCTGGCACCACCTGGGGACCTTTAAAGGTACTGATGTTTGGTTCTCTCTCTCATAGGTCATGAATTAATTGATCTAGAGTGCATCTGGGCATCACATACTGAATCTCATTTGGATAGTGGGAACTCCAGGGTGCTCTTACCTTTCAGTTTCCTTAAGAGGAGATCCATGGAGGGATATACTGATGATGGCTTGCAGGAGATGATAGTTCTCGTTTGCATAGTGGTACTTGATATTCTAGGCATATTAAGCTTCTTGTATCCAAAGCTTCTCTGCCTCAAAGCTGTTTACTACTTCAAGCTCCCCCCTCGTAATGAGTAATGTAGATTCTCTGGTGTTGATTAATGGGAGAAATAAGTACAAGATACAGTCTCTGGTCAATAATGTACACAGATCTGGGTCATCCTAATAGTTGAAGTATCTGTCTCCAATATGTACAGGTATGTCCGGTTGGACTATATTAAGAGATGTCTTGCATTTCACAACACATAGGGTATGGCTGGAGTTCAGGTGAATTCTGATTCTTTATCAGGAGACTGATGGCAGCCAGAGTGGGGGGGTGGTAGGTGAGTTGGGCGGGTAGGTGAGAAGGATGTTAGTCAAGCTTTTGAAGTTCGAAATAAAATATTAGTAGCCCATGAATTTATTGCCTCTGATATTTGTGAGAGGTTCTCCATGAACTATAATCACTTTTGTAGAATCACCTAGATACTTTAAACATAGAGGTTGTGCTTTAGGACCTATAGATCTTATTTTTGTTAAGTGGGTGAAGTCTGGACAAGAGACATATACAAGTCTAGAACCCAGATTCAACTAACCATGTCGATCAAGTACACAGCTTTCCTTCCCCTACTCCTGGGCTTTCTCCTTTCTGAGTCTAGAAGATCATGTGACCTGTAAGTCATGAGCTTTTAGGACATGGTATGAACAGCCCAATTAGCAACGATCCAGTGTTCTTAGCGCCTTAATCACATAAAAAAGATGATGTTGCAATTACTCTTCTATAATACGCAAGTTTGTTTTCTCACTCCCTATCCCATGGATTAATGTAGTGAATAAAATGAGCATCTGTTTTCCTTAGAGCCATCTAGATCTTTGGGGCTGAAAAGGAGAGATTCTTGGTCCTTCAGATAACTGAATACAAGCCGTCATAAACCTGGAAGAGCTTACTTCTTTAAAATACCTTGGCAATGGAGTTTAAAAGACTGATGATATAAGTGTTGTAGATGACAGCCTGAGCGTCTGGTATGGAGAGAGTAGATATGTTTGTCAACAAGGTCTCACCTCCAGGCTGCAAACATGTGAGGCAATCATAGAGTTTTGGGAAGGCTTTTTTCCAGCTCTGTATTTCTCAAATACCTCGCATATACTGCTGACATTACTGGCTAGCTGAGGTGACAAGGGATTGTAAATTTACAATCAGAACTAAGGTGAAATTCACTACTCAAGTGTCCAGGTCACTTCCATGATAAATGCAGACACCATGAAATCCCGCTTGCCTTTGTCTTATTGTGTGGGGCTGGAGAGTTAATTTGTACTTGTGTGTCCCTTCCAGCTACTGACTTTAGGAAATATTTCACCCCTCAAACTATAGAAATATTTCAGAAATTATTGTCTCCTTAAGAAAAGGAAATGCTTTTTTAAAAAAATTCTTAAAAAGGAAACATTTTTGAAAATTAAACAGCGTAGTTGAGAAGAGAGTAATTATAAACCAAGTGGTGAAATTAATAAGAGAAAGTGTTCACTGGTCTTGCCTAGTTATCACGCCTACTGAATTTTAGAAGCGCATTGTTAATTTTACAGTTTCATGTGGCATTTGATTTATATTTTTATCTCTTCAGCCCTTCATGTTACATTAAATATGTTAGTAAAGTTCTGTTACATTCTTTGCTTCCTACATATTACGTTTTGTTGGTATTGTGAAGACAGACACTTTTTCTGTACACAGTTGGCTCTATTCTTGTGAGTTCTCTGAATAGCTTAGTTTTCCAGAGCCAAGTGATGTTGCCCTACACCCGATCCTCATTGGCTGGAGAGAACATGTTCAATGCCAGATTTGCTGTTCCGCTTAAACACAACTTCTCCAAATGTTCTTTATCAGTGAATTCTACTTTAGCTTAGGATCTCTTTGTGGAAAAGAGGTAGTGGTGGGTGGGAGTTGAGCAGAGCAAGGCAGGACTGCAAAACCACTCTGGATGTTTTCTTTTTTCCCTCTGGTACCTTGAACCTGTCTCTAGGATTTATTTCTTTAGACCCGAACTATAATTATTAATATGGTGATCAGAGCTAATGGAATAAATCATCTCCATATAAGAACAAAATAATACAAAAAAACCAACACTTTTGAAAATTAAGCAGCATAGTAGAGAGGAAAGCTAATTATTTTTTTAAAATTGCTCAATACGGTAGCAGCCTTGTATAAATAGGTACTTTTCATATTGATTTTTGGAAACACAATATCACATGTTGATTTTGACTGAAACTGCATTAAATCTATGTGTTATATTCCTTTCTGGGAACAACGTATTCTCCCTCACTTATTCATCTTTTGAGGTCTCAGAAAAGTTTTGTAATATTTTCACTAATCACTCCTTGTTAAATGTATGACTTAGTATTTTACAGTTTTAAAATAGATACTTTTTTCTTTTTCTATAACTACTTTTTCTTATAGTCTTTCATGGCTTAGTCTGCCAGAGACAAAGGATGCTGCCTCCCATATGGTTCTAATTTGCCTGAGAGGAAACTTTCCAATGTCTCATTTTGGTTTCACTTAAACCCAACTTCTGCAAAGTTTGTTTGTCACCACAGTCTGGCTAGAGAGGAGTGGCATTGTGGAGACTGAGGGTGAGGAAATGTAGATAGCACTTACTCCATGGGTGTGCCTTCTAGGGTGCTCTGCTTCTCTGTCTAGAAAAATGTTCCACATGAACAGAGAAGTGAAGGGCTTAGCAGTCAGCTGAGACCACATGTACTCTACTACCCTGTTATCTAGGTCATGATCAAGAACTTAAACCAAGGATGGGTTCACACCCATACACCTGTAGAGAAATGAGAACCGTAAATATTAACACCTTAAAGTGTTTCTACTTCTGGAAATGCTGAGGATACTTAATTTCTTTATGTCCACTCAGTCCCAAGTGAATTTCATGATATGCCAGTTGGGTCTTATGGTGTAGACTCTGTTTACTAAACAGCACACGCTCATAAAATCGACTGTGAGTTCAACCTACCGGTGTGAACCTGATTTTTGCAGTTTTAGAATCAACCAACAAATTCTGGGATGTGTAAATGGTGGAAAGGAAATCCGGACGGGGTGAAGGGATGGACCCAGCTATTTCCCCTGATGTCTGGGATCTGGTGAGTTTCCTGGAGGTGGCTAGAACAACAGCAGAATCTAAAGCATGAAATGGCTATTTCTCTCAAATTCCTTCTCTTTTCCCCTTTCTCCCCAAACATAAAGAAAGCCAGGCTTCTTTTGGCTTTTGATCCTGCCCCAGACGTGATGGATCCTTATTAGCCAGACTGGTGAGAAAATGAAGACAGATTGCGAGATTACCCTCCAGCCATGGTGATAATGCTAATTAATAATAATGATAATAACCATAATGCCTAATATATTGAGAGCTTACTATATGCCAGACACTCTTTGAAGTGTTTTTACTATATTAACTGACTTAATCTTTATGATATCATGAGGTAGGTATATTATTATTACTTCCCTTCCTCATTTTATCAGTTAGGAAATTGTAGCATGGAGGAGTTGAATCCTTGCCTAAGGTTACAGCATTAATAAGAGGTGGAGCCAGGATTCAAACCCAGGCAGTCTAACCCCAGAGTGATGTGCCAGAGGGACCTTGTGCTACCCTGTGTCACAGAAGGCCATTGATGCCGTACTTCCCCTCACAGGCACTGGACCAGTTGTTAAACCACCCACTTAATTCTTCTAAAGAAGTGGAAAGTTGTATTTTTGCAGCTGACTAAGCTCTTCTTGTGGACTCCCTATGGGTAGAAAAGGGGTCTTCTGTATCCCTTTGTTTCTCATACTTAACGCAGTATTTGACTCATGCATGCACGTATGAACACTCCTGATGAGATCCAGGATCATTTATCTTCCAGTTATTTAAAGAGATGATATACTTTGGAGTCTTCATGATCAGCTGAAGAATCTGAAATGTTATACAGTTAGACTTAGAAATCTTATAGTCTCAAACACATTGAGGCTAAAAAATCTTTCCAACTTTATCAAAAACCAAAGAAATGTTCCTGAGCTGAGACCATTGTTAAACATGGCCAAAGAGTCAAGGCTACACCCAACCCCAGAAGTTCCAACACAAGAGTTGCTGTATTTTAACTACAGACTGGACACTTCTTCTGAAAGTTTCCTTTTGCAGCAAAAAGAGTGTGAATCTCAATAGCGTTCTTCTGTCTGCTTGCTTGGGCATCACAGGGATCATGGGCTGTGAATTTAAGGCCCATCAGATTTGGGGAGTGTTCATGTTTTTTCTCTCCTCTTTATCTCTGAGGAACAAAGTGGTAATTATTTAAGTTCCATGAGGTGATTGATTAAAAAAAGAACATTTTGGAGGGAAATGAGAAGTAGAAATGGCTAAAGATATTTTATAATAACTTTATATAAAGTATGGTATAACCTATAAAAATATCAGATCACTATGTAGTGTACCCAAAACTAATATGTTATTGTAAATCGACTATACTTCAATGGAAAAAAAAAGACCAAAGGTATGTAAAAGGATTGAAAAGTGGGCTTGAGAGCTCAGCTAAGATTGGAGACTTACATGTTTATGGCCACAATCCTAGGGGGACCATGAATGCCTGTGGGAAAAGAAGAAAGGTAGGGAATAGGCACAGTGGGAACGGCATGGGCAGATAACTTCAGAAATTCTATATAATGCTCCACATTCAAATATTCCATATACTAATTTCACTGAACTGAGATGTAAATGGAATTTCTTTCCCCCCATCCCTGCCCTCCACCACAACTTTGAGTATGCCTTTTGGACATTTTAGTCTGCCAGAGACAAATGATGCTGCCTTCCTTCCTTCTTCTTATTAGCTGGAAAGAAAAGTATTTTATGATACATCACGATTTCATGTAAATGTGGTTTATGCAAAGATTTATGTCATCATCCTTCCTGTTGAACCACAGCCCTGGTCTAACAACCACTTCCCAAACAACTCCTCTCTTCCTACAAGCATCAGATAGATTATTAGTTTTTCTGAGGTTTTCAATGTAAACTTTAGATGGCAATATAGTCTTTGGTCAGTCCTCCAACAATCTTCATACAAGATGTGAAGAACATAAGAACAAACTATTTATACATAAGTTTATCAAAGGAATGTATTGTAGGTTAACCCTCCCAATTGTGAAGGAAATTTTCACTAAGGCACAATATTTTACAGGGCACCTTCTTAGCATATGAATCCAACGTATTCGTAACATCGTAGAAGTTTCTCAAAAAGAGAAAAAAGCATTTGGGAAACCCATTGCGATAAGAAGAATCCGTAATTGTTTGGTATAACAGTGAAGCTTGTGTCCAGCTCTGGGTCAGACAGAAATAGGGCCACTGTTTCAATATTTGACAGAGAATGGGGTTTTGAATGGTGAGGACTGCATTATCCAGAGCGCTGGATGTTAGAGTTCACATTTGAACAGAGATTGGAAGCATGCTTACTGCCAGCTCTGGGGCCCAAGCAGTGAAAGAGCCCCCTGCTGGAGGCCAGACCTCAAACCCTGTGCATATGCTAGCCCATTACTAAGGGCACAGGTATATTTTCTGGAACAGTGAACACTTCAGGGCCTGGACTAAATTAGCCAGCTCCCTCTATCCCTTCACCCCACCCAATGGTAAATCCAGTAAAGCAGCTCTAATTTGCTTTGCATTATAGGATTTGCTAAATGTGATGGCTGTTACTTTAAGCCAAGTAGCTTCTCTTGCTGACTCAAGAGCAATGTGTAAAGGTAACTCGAGTATGAGAATAGAATTATTATGCATTGCTATGCAGATTTACCAGTGACAGATAATCTGTCTCACTGTCTATTCATATGCCTGTTCTTTTCTAGTGCCGAATAAAGATCTACACAATAGTAAGCAGTTTGTAACAAGATTGGTACCACGAAATGCTCAATTTTAGCTCTCTAGGGTTTTCTCTCTTGAAGTTTGTTGTATCTTTCTTACTTTTGCCAAGGCAGTATCAACTAAGCTTGTAAATTTTGAAATCTCTTTCTTCCAGTAGCTTTTCTATGTCTAAATTTTAATTTAAGACTAGGAATCCTTTCTGACCCTTGGACACTGAAAGGAAGCATCTCTCTCTTCCTTTGTTTACTTACCAACCTTTCTATGAGCTGGTGAGTCTGGAGGTTAAAGTACAAACTGGAAGTAATAAATCTCCCTGCTAGGTACCTCAGTTATTGAGATCTCCTTAATATGGGAGTCCTTACTATGTCCCCTGGGGAAAATGAAGGACGTGACTGGCTTTGTGGTGTTGGTCATGGGAAATCAGCTGCACTGTGTCAGGTAATTCGGTGAAAGGCGCTGATGTCTTCCCCTACTCTGAGCATTTTGATCTGAAGGACTTCTTCATATCAAACCTCTGGGGATCCCTGGAGATTCTGAGAATGTTTCTGAGAACATTTCCCATAACAGAATTCTGGTTACTTCTATTCTTCTTTGTCTGCTATTATGATCCCTGCCTCTCTGAACATCCTTGTGCATGTCTCCTGGTCCACATGTGTAAAGTTCCTTAGAGCATATGTAAGGGTAGAATTGCTGTGTATTGTATGCGTATTTATAGCTTTACTAGATTTAACTAGTTGTATGAATTTACACCTCCACTATCAGTGTATAATTAATCTAACTAATTGACTTTCTTGCCGGTAGTTGGTACTTTCAGACTTTTTCATTTTGTCCATCTGTTGAGTATTAAATGGTGCCTCTTGGTGCTTTTAAAATGCATTTTACTGATTACTAATAAGGTTGGGAATCTTCACATGTGTATTGGTCTACTCTGTTTCCTTTTCATAATCTAGCTCTAGCCCTTCCAGTGACAATAAGTTCCTCATTATTTTTATAAATATATAAAAATATGTCTAGATAGAAATAAGTTTATAGGGGTTAGATTTTAGTTTTTACTATCTCAATTTCCTATATAAGTTATATGCATTAAAATGATTTCTCCCAATTTGTTACGTATTTTTAAAAGTGTCTTAGGGTTGATATAATTTTAAGAAACACGTAATAAAGTCAATTTATCTATATTTTACATTTTTTGCTATTATATTCCTCTTAAGAAATGATTCCTTACCTAAGCTCATAAAAGTAAACTTCTAAATTTTTCACTAGAAGTTAAAATTTTTTCTTGTTCACATTTAAGTACTTATTCTTCATGGAATTAATTTTTGTTATGTGTTATGTAGTCTGGATCCAATGCTGAGTTTTCCCTCTGGATAATCAACCTCACAGGATGATTTATTAAAAACTATACCATTTCCTAAATGAATTCCAGTGCCAACTCCAGTAGATGGATGGGTTGGTTCTGGGCCCTTTGTTTGTGTTCGTTTGTCTACATGTCTGTCCCTGCACCAATCTTACTCTCTTATTTTTACTTAAGTTTCATACCATTTTGGTCAGAGTAGATACTTGATATGAGTTCAGTCTTCTTAAATTTGTTAAGACTTGTTTTGTGACCTAACATATGATCTATCCTGGAGAATGTTCTGTTTGTGCTTGAGAAGAACATACGTGTATTCTGCTGCTGTTGGATGGAATGTTCTATATATGTCCGTAAGGTTCATTTGGTCTAAGTTGTCACTCAAGGTTCATTTGGTCTAAATTGTCACTCAAGTCCATTTTTTTCTTATTGATTTTCTACATGGATGATCTATTTATTGTTGAAAGTGGGGTAATGGACTTGAGAGTCGCCTACTCTATTACATTACTTTCTGTTTCTCCCTTCAGATCTGCTAATAATTGTTTTATATATTTAGGTGCTCCAACAGCCATCTATTTCAACAGTGCCCTGGGGCATAAATTCCTCTGTAAACTAATCCAATAAAGTTGTGACTCTTTCTATGGGATAGTTTCTGAGGTCAGTGTTTGATATTTGTTCTGACGCCAGGAGGGCACCCCTCAGCTCTCTTATTCCCTGGTTTTTACCTGCAAACTTGCCAGCCTATAGCCTAGGATGTGTCTTCATTAGATCCATGAATTGCCTCCCAATTGCCTTTCATCACAACATCTACTGCTCATGAGAGAGCCTTTCTGTAATTATTTTCAGTTAATTGAAATGATCAGTGACAGTGGAATAAAAATTAAATGTTTATTAACATTTATCATGTTTGAGGAATCAGTTCAGTGTTAACATGGGCAATCATGTAATTCAATTCCTTAATTTCAATGATGAAGAATGAGAAGCTCAAAAGAGTAAGTCATTGGACTAACCTACAGATCAGGTCCCAGAATTCTGACCTTATGACTGTGAACACTGCTTTTTCCACCCCAGTGTATATTCACTAACTGAGCTACAGGATAACTCTGATCAAGTGAAAGTTGCTTTGTATTGGAAGAATATTAAAAGAGGAAATGTTAAGTTGAGGTGCGTGAAATTCGTAGAATGAAGGTTCACTCAACTCTTACTCCAGATACTCTTCTGACCTCAGAAAAACTAATATTTTATTTCCTGGGTTTTGGACTTAGGCAGAACTAAGTTTGGATCCTAATAATTATGACCTTATATTTCTTAAACTCACTTAAATCTTAGTCTCCTATTCATTTATTAATTAATTGCCTAGCTGGTTATTCCATGCTAAGAACTACTCTGGGTGCTGAAAATTCAGCCGTTAAGAAAAATTCAAGACTGTCATGATGATAAATAGAGAGATAATACATCTGGAAGTGCTGCTTCTCTAGAGCAAAACTGTCAGCATGTGGTAATATGACTTTCCCTTAAATTGTCCTATGACAATCAGCAGGTGGGTTCATGGACTTTTTCACAATTTCCATCTCGTCCACCACAGGTACTCATGCATCAGTATCAAGGAGAGTTCAGTGTCATAGCCATTTCCTTCTTTTTAAAACTTGAGCAGGGACTTCCCACAGATGCATGAAAAATATCAGGTTCCCTCTCCTTTTTCCATCCAACACCAAATGCTTAGATACCCTCCACTCTGCTTCACAACTACAAAATGTGGTTTTTTTTGTTCTCTAACATGGAATATCATTTTTTTCCATGAAACTAGGTTGTCAGCCACTCCTCTCACTACATATTAGTCATCCTGCCTCTTCTCCATCTTCTCCCCAAGACCTGGGATCAGATGAGACCTTCTTAAAAGATACATCTGCTTGGAGACAAGTGATGCTGCTTCATTTTCTATTCCTATTGGTTGAAGAGAAAGGTTAAAGGGATGGGGATTTCCAGGAACGCTTTTCTTTCTTAAAATGCTTCAGTATGAAAAGCTGGAATGCCTTCCTAAAAAGGAATTAACCTGGACCTGAGTTAACAGATGAGGCAGATTCTGGGTTTGAGGGCTCAGCCTGTAGGTGGTGCCTTTGAAAAGAGAGAAGATGCATTCCTTCTAAAAGGACTCATCTTTCCCTCTTTATCAAATGATATTTCCTAGTGCAATTATGAGAACATTAGTGCTCAGCAAATTCAAACCTTCCTTCCATTCTAACTGTCACTTCTTAACCTTGTAACTGCATTGGGATTACCAAAATAGCTTGGTTCATTTCCCCTTCTATTTGCAGCTATACAATTTTGCTTTATTGGGGGTAGCTTCACTTTGTATTTTCCCTTCTATTCCTTAAGGAAGACTTTTCTCTCACATCGGCCAGGACTCTTCTCCCTGCCTGCATCTTTCATCCTTTATTGTCCCTGCATATCCTTCCATTATATTTTATTTGCCTCTTCTGCTCTGTAATTAACCTGAAACATACCCCCTTTCCTCTTTTCATGACTCTTACTACCTCACATAAATGGAGAACTCCAATCTTTAATTTTTAATGTTCTTATAGATTTGTAAAACATTTTATCAATTTTTCCCACTTTTGACAACATATGGCTCCACCAATTTATGCTCTAACTATACGTTATAAACAAATCTATTGCAGCTCTTGTTGTAGTGTATTATAGCAAGACTACGTAGACTCTGAACTCCTAGGAACAAGAGCTACAAATCCCATTCATCCTGGCAATGCCAGCACCTTGAAGAATGCTTCGCACAATTTTCAGCACTAATACATTTTTGCTAAATTTATAGTCTTCAGAGAGAATATTCTTTTCTTTTTTGAAGTCAGAATAGAATTCCTGTACTCCTATTATCACTTCTAAAAATAGTATGAAATGTTATTTGTAGGGTTGTTACAGAGATTAAATGAGATAATTGAAAACTGCTTAATCAGGGCCCAGAACTATTGATTTCTTTTTCCATCATTGTCCCTTCACTTTCTCATGATAACCAGCAGGTGGAGAGATGGCCCTTAATACCTCTCTCTTCTTTCAGTCTTCCCTCCACCACAGAGATTAAATTTTTACCAGCAATGAGATACTAGCATCATAGCAATTTCCTTTCCATTTAATCCTGTCCAGGGGCTTTCCAAAGATGCCTGAAAAGGAATAAATATCCTGATTATAGCACTCTAGACCCATCTAAATCATGCTTGAAAACCAAAAGGGGAGAGTTCTTGGCAATCCACATAGCCATATCCTGTTTCTTCTCACAAACTCTAGGTATTAGACCTTCCTCTCACCACATAACTCATAACTTGTCCTGACTCCACTTTCTCACAGGATCTTGAAACCAGACTAATACTAGGACCATTACAGTAACATTATTTGGTGGAGACAAATGATGTTACTTCACTTATTGGTTGTATAGGAAGGAAAGTGATAGAAATGAGAATTTCCATAAAGTATCTTTGTTCAGCAAATTGACCTGCTTTGTCCTAGAAGAAAGAGCCTAGGACCCAGGCTAGAGAAGCAGCCTGAGATTGAAGGACTGGGTCTTTTGATATTACTCCTGAAAAAAGAAAAGAGGCAGTTCTTTTTTTTTTAAATTGAAGTATAGTTGATTTACAATGTCATGTTAGTTTATATATATGACATATATATATATTTATATAAATATATATATATATTTCAGATTCTTTTCCCTTACAGGTTATTACAAAATATTGAGTATAGTTCCCGTGCTATACAGTAACTCTTTGTTGTTTATCTATTTTTTATATAGTAGTGTGTATATGTAAATCCCAAACTCCAATTTATCCCTCCCCTTCCCCTCATTTCCCCTTTGGTAACCATATGTTTGTTTTCTATGTCTGTGAGTCTAGAAAAGAGATGGTTCTAAAAAGCTCTGCATTTACTTTCCCTACTCATCCAATAGTAGTACCCTTACAAGTTTGTGAAGACACAAGACATTCAGTGATACCAACCCTCCATTCTCACCCTCACCTCCCTAGAATTGAAGCTCTTCTTATACCTATATGACACCTGGGTTACCAACAGTTGATTTTGCTGCTTTGCATTTGTGTATCTCAGTTCATCACTTTACTAAAGAAGTAACTGCTCTGCTCAGCCTCTAAGGCCTTTCATACAACAGGTCCTCTCTGCCTATCCGCTCTTATTCCACACTGTTCTTCAATGTGGACATGCACTCCAGTCAATCAGGGCTTCTCCTAAAATTACTTCACTCCTCCTTCCCCCAGTACTTCCAACCCTAAGCCAGTACTGTTTTTGCTCATATGATTCATGATTGTTCCTTTTCCACTGCTGTTCTGAATCATTTCTTCCTCCTTCTCTGATTCAAGTCTCACTTCTGCAAACGAACTACATTTTCAAGTTTCTTCTAAATACTCCAACCTATATGAATATACCCTTTTTCTACTATGTTTAAACTTGATTACTTTAAAATAATACCCATTTGTATTTTCATTGTAATTATAAATGCCTGTCTTCTTTTTTCTTTTTTTAAATTGAAGTATAGCTGTTGTACAATATTATATGTTACATGTGTACAATACAGTGATTCACAATTTTTAAAGGTTGTACTTCCTTTATAGTTATTATAAAATATTAACTATATTCCCCGGGTTGTATATTCTTGCAGCTTATTTTACACCTAATAGTTTGTACCTCTAAATCCCTTACCCCTATGTTGCCCCTCCCCTTCACTGTATTTATTCATAATGTATTGTTTATTAATTCAACAACTATTTATGATTACCTCCTCTGAACCAGGTGTTTCTCCAGGAACTGAGAAAGAATGGTACACAAAGAAGATAAAGTCTCCGACTCACAGAGCTATTATTCTACCGTGTCTTTCTTTCTTTGCCGGTGGAGATTGATAATCCTGAGATCTTTATCTTGGTATTGCTAGCCACTAACACTCTTTTGAATATAAGAGGTATCCAGTAAGTGTTTGCGCTTTGAATTTCACCAGTTGTACTCCGTGCTTCTATGTCCACGTAGCACTTAGCATGATGCTTGACGTTCATAGGTGAGCAGGATTAAATTTGCTGTTTAATTGATATCATTGAGTCAAGGAGAAATTAAGATGAACATTAAGGAAGACTTTTCTGACTTTGGAAGTGATGATTTGGGGGGTAATCTCTGCCATGCCACTCTCCTTCCCCTCTTTGCATTTTCACACTTTGGTTCATCACCTTCCTAAAGGTCACCTTGTTTCCCAGATTTAACTGCCCCTTTCCTTCCAGTGATTTCCAAAGTGTTCGAGAGTGTGTTCCTCCGTCGTTCTTATTCCTCTTTTTCCTAGAACCAGAGAAACTGGAGCCCAGCTAGTGAGAGGCTTCTAGAATCAGCATGATATGCTTGTTGAAGGTCCTCATCAGGAGTTTTCCTAGTACATCCCATGATACTCACTAGTTGTACCCAATAAATTCTTACTATCCCTATTTAAATGTTATACTTGTGACTTCCGGGTAATCTTTTTCTTTATAACTAGTGAACTTTGTATCCTATTTTTAAAATCTTTTTATACTTCAAGGTCATAAAGATATCACCTAACATTATCTTCTAAAGATTTTATTGCATTGCGTTTTTATATATAGATATACAATTCAACTGGAATTAATTTTGTGTATGGTGTGAGATGGGTGTCAAATTTCATTCTTTTTTTTAAAAATAAGGGTATCCAACTGATTCAGCAGCATTTATTGACAAGACCATCCTTTCCTAGCTGCTCAATTGAAAACGATTAGGTCACAAAAGAGGCACAAAAGAGAACATACTGTAATAATTCAATTTATATAATGCTAGTAAGCACATTTAGAAATAAATGTCAGGTTGGGAAAGTACGTGGAAAATCAAGGAAGTGATTGGTATAGACATCTGGATAATGAATTATCCTGGTGGAGAGAGAGAGAGGAGTGTGGATGGAAAGAGGCACATTATGCACTTACAGGGTGTTGGCCCAATGTCCCCAATGTTCTATTTCTTGATCTGGGCAGTGGTTCCATGAATATTGGCACTATAAAAATTAAGTTGTACATTTATGCTTTCTGTGTTTTTCTATATGTGTGTTCTACTTCACTACAAAGTATCAAAAATGTAAAATGTTTAATTTCCTGACTAGATCCTTGTAGTCAATATTATTGAGTATCACTAAGTGATCAGCATTTTTCCATGTGTTGGGGATGCAGCAGTTAACTGAAAATACAGCGTGATACAACACAGCCATTTCGAGGCTATGATGAGAACTAAATGAACTAAAGTGTCTGGAAGTACATAATCAGTGCCTTGTAGAAAATAAACAATAATTCATTCTTTGATTTTCCCTTCATTTGTCTGTGCAACCAGAGTTGGGATAGTAGATCTCATTCACAGTCCCCATCCCTTCTAGGTCAGGAACAGCAGGGAGATACCAGCATCATAGCTTTTTATTTGTGCTTTTTAATCATAGCCAGGGACTTCCTACATAGGTATGAAAAGTCAGGCATCATATCTCTATCAAAACGCCTATCTCCTCCAATCCTCACTCCACACTTTGCTTTACTCTGCAAATACTCTTTCCTCGCTAACCACTTAATCATGTCCTAATTCATTCCACTAAAGGGTATTTTTGGCTTTTATTATCAATATCTAACTTAGTCATTCTGTCCTTTCCTGATTTCTACCCAAGACTTTAAATAAGACCTTCTGGTCAGATGTATCTGCTGGAGATAAGTGATGCTGCCTCATTCTTTATCCCTATTGGTTATAGGAAAAAAAAAACCCAAACAGTTATCTGAGGAAGGATGTGGTTTTTCCAGCAAATCTTTCTCTTTCTCTTTCTTTCTCCACAATGTCTCACTCAGAAGGAAAGAACCAACTCCCAGGCTGATAAAAGGGATGATCTTTCTATCTCCAAAAGGAAAGAAAAGATACTTCTAGAAGATCTCATGTTCCTCCCTTATTCATCAAATATCAGTTTTTTATATTATACATGTCTAGGAGTCCTATATTGTTTATTCCTACTGTCATCACACTAATCTCTTTGCCCAACCCCTCATAACTAACCTTGGGTTGCTGAAAGTTTTCCTAGTTAATATTTTTTTCTAACCTCATTCCCATCTTTCTAAAAGATGTAATTTTACCATTTTTACAATGACTTACTTAGCATAGTTTAACTCTGCATATCCACTCTCTCATATTGCCCAACATTATTTAGGTAGGATTACAATTCTGTCAAAAAGGACTCTTCACCATCTACTGCCTCCTGACCACTCCCTCCCTCCTACACATATGATTTCACTGTGGTTCCTATTCCCCAGATGTCTCTAAACAACCTGACGCATAACCCCTTCCTCTATGTTCTAAGTCTCACTTCCTCCAGAACTCACGTCTCTACAAATGCTTCCTTGTTATTGTAAATTATGTTTTTACTTGGCTTTAATTATTTTGTTTTATCAATTTGTGTTTTGATTGTTTTTTTTTATAGATGTTTCTACTGTAGGTCTTGTAACATTGTTTTACTTTAATTTTATATTTCTATCTTTATTGTGGGTTCTAGTTTTCTTAAAAGTATGATCTAAATCATATATATCTTTTTATCCCTAGCATGTGGCTCCAACAATTTCTCCTACATAGACACAGATAACTATTTCTTCCTAGAAAATGAGAGGATGAACTGACTAGTGATCAAGGGTTAACCAGTCCCAGGATCATGTCCCAGATGATACTCTGTGCTCCTTATTTCATAATTTATTATTAATCACAAAAGATTTTCTGGATGCTTACTCTTCGGGTCTTTTGAATGTCCTTTATTCTACTTTCTCCCAGTCCTCAATATATCCACAAAAGGTCTCATCAAAACTGTATTCTGATATTTTATAGAATTACCTATTTCAGACCCTCTTGAGATTGATCTCTCATCTCCTCATTCTCCTGTACCAAATGCTGGAGTCCATGAAGTGCAAAGGGGCTAGTGTTAGCCATGTGCTTATTTTGGGCCTCTGGTCAGGAGCTTTCCTAGAATATCCTGTGGGAATCAGTAGCCTTGTCCCAGTGTTTTCCCATTATTTTCCCATTATTCACTATCCCTATTTAATGCTGCTGCTGAGGTATTTCTTCCTTTCTTGACTAGACTTTAGTAATCCTGGCCCATGGCACCATCTTGGTTCACTCTCCATATCTTATTGTCCTTCTATGGCTCACATGTGCTACTTCCTGTGAACCATCTGTGCTCTTGGTCACAGAACACAATGCTCAGCTTTTTCCCCAGGTCCTATTCCTTCTCCCAAACATTTGCATTTAAAGAAATGTTTCTTCTCTATCTCCCTTTTCTACACTTACTTTCTTTTATCTGCCCTAGTATTCACAAAAATACTTCCAGTTCTCTTGGGACCTTTCATGAAAAAAAAATGCTGAGGCAGTCCAAGATGCCCATGTAGGAAGACCCTGAACTCACCTCCCATGAACACACCGAATCTACCGCTCCATATGAAACAGTTTCCTCTGAAAAAGACCTGAAAACTAGCTGAGCAGCTACTTCACGTTGCAGACAAGAAAAGGGCCACATGGAGGTGGGTAGGAGAGGCTGAGACAAGGTCTCGCCATAAACCCCAACCCTGACACAGCAACCGTAATAGGGAGGGAACCCACAGGCCTAGAGCTTCTTTCTGAGAAGCAAAGTGTTCGTACCTCAATAAGGCATCCAACTTTTAGGACCTGTACCTGAGAGACAATCCTCCAAAACATCTGGCTTTGAGAACCAACAAGACCTGTGGGACAGCGGTAAACTGAGAAGACACCCTTAAAGGGCTTACGCACAGGTTCACTTGGCCAGGGTCTAACACAGACGCAGTCATTTCAAAAGGGCCCAGACTTCACTGAAAAAGATTTATTGCTAATCTTTTTTCTTTTAACATCTTTATTGGAGTATAATTGCTTTACAATGGTGTGTTAGTTTCTGCTGTATAACAAAGTGAATCAGCTATATGTATACGTATATCCCCATATCCCCTTCCTCTTGCGTCTCCCTCCCACACTCCCTATCCCACCCCTCTAGGTGGTCACATGTCTTAAAGCTTTGGCTGGAGGTGCAGAAGCCTGTAGGGTTACTCTTGGGGACAGAAGCATGGGCCAGCACCATTTCTGAGCTCTCCCTCTGCCTTGCTAAAGCTGGTAGGCACCGTATATATATATTTTCCTTCAGGAAGTGCCATCTTCATGCCCTCCCTCTGCCACTCTCCATAGTGCCAGTATCTCCCGAGGGGAGCTCTTACACACGTCTGGTGCTCCAGTTTGTACAACTATGGCCAGGAAACACCTCTACGTTGTCTGGCTCTGGTGGCCATCAGGGCTTATGCTCACAGCTCCCACCCTCAGGGCACAGCAAGAGGCAACAGACTCAGGAGCTGAGTCTTTTTGTGAAAGAAGCCTGTATGTTTATCATCATGGCTTCAGCCTGAGGGGCAGGGTTTTTAAATTAAACACACATCAAAGGGCTAACTGTAAACCTTTCCAAAGACCTCAAAACGCAGGCGCTATCTTGCACTCTTCCTCTGCCACACTCCAGAGTGCCAGTATCTCTTGGAGGGGAGCTCTTACACATGCCTGGTGCTCTGGTTTCTCATCTGGTTCCCTGGCTTTTGTAGCTGTAACTCAGGAGACACCCTTTCATCTCTTGGCTCTGCTAGGGGGACTTGTGTTCCAGGTTCCTATGGGACTGTAACAATCAGAGACAGTTCTTGAGGGGCTACCACCCCCAGGACACTGCACACATGCCAGACTGAAACGCACCCCAGCCTTTTTATGAAAAAGGCCTATTTTCTTATCCTGGACCTTCAGCCTTAGGGGCAAGCTTCAGGTTTGGTCCCCATCTAGAGGTTATGGATGTGCTCTCAGGGAATGTAGGCCTGGGGATGCCATCTTTGCACTCTTCCTCTGCCTTGCTACAGATCTCCCGGAAAGGGAGCCCTGATTTTTGTGACCGTTGCTCAGGAGACACCTCCAGTTCACCTGGTCTGATGGCCAGCAGAGCTTAGCTTGTGGTCCTACAGGACTATATATATTTGCTTACTTTAAAAGCTGCTACCTGAGGGTCTGACTTCCAATCAGTCTGAATCTAGGTGCTGATTCAGATCCCCCCACTGGGACACTGGCAGGACTTGGCACACACTCAACTACTGAGAGCTGTAAAAATATAATAGGCTGTTTAGAAATCACAAAGGTTTGAGAGACAGCCAAGAGCTAGGATAAGGTTGAACCATAAACTTCATCTCCTACCCAAAGCTACTTCTTCCAGACTGGGAGAGGTAGATGATGATTAAATGATAGTCTCAATAGATGCAGAAAAGGTATTGGACAAAATTCAACATCCATTTATGATAAAAACTCTTAACAAAGCGGGAATAGAAGGAACGTACCTTCACAGAATAAAGGCCATATATGACAAGCCCACAGCTAACATCATATTCAATGGTGAAAATCTGAGAGTTTCTCCTCTAGGAGCAGAAACAAGACAAGAATGCCTATAGTCACCACTTTTATTCAACATAGTACTGGAAGTCTTAGCCAGAGCAACTAGGCCAGGAAAAAAAAGTCATCCAAATAGGAAAGGAAAGTAACACTCTCATTATTTGCAGATGACATAATTTTATATATAGAAATCGCTAAAGACACCACCAAAAATTATTAGAATTAATAAATAAATTCAGTACAGTGGCAGGATACAAAATCAATACACACAAATATATTGCATTTTTATACTAATAACAAACTATCAGTAAGAGAAATTAAGAAAATAATCTATTTATGGTTTTTACTAGAGAAACAATTGACCTATTACCAGCTGATGGCTACCATGGTTACCACAGAGGAGTTCTGCACCTTCTTTCTAATGGCTATTGTATATGGCTTTAGGGCTATAGAAGGCTTTTCATGCCACTGGGATGGCTCGTGGCCCCTGTTTGGAGGATGCTGCTATAATGATTAACAGTAACAAAACTGCCTTTGAGTTTAATGGCTGTTTCTTTTCATTTTGACCACATCTACCATTGTAAAAAGATGAGAACATTGTGGCCCAGTTCCTCTGGGGTAGTTTTATAACATAAATATTATTAAAATATATGATCTGCAGAGCTACATGTTTTAGGTGGAAAAATAAATTGAAGATGATTCCTGAAGACAACTCTCAACTTCAGACTTTCCATGGGAGCTGAGACCAGAGGTGCATCTTGAGGGATTTACCCAAAGGATTTCCTTTTATATAAGGCTTCTTAACACAGGAAACCCTTTATTACTATCCTACTGTCCATATTAGAAATCTTTTTTTGGGTGTGGTTTTGGGGATAATATTTAGGGCACAGTAAGGGATAATGATATACCTACCAAGGATGTTTTTCATTGTTCTGATTAGGGTATATGGCAAGCTGATGTTTACCCTGTTAAACTCATGCAGAGACCCTTAGAAAACACCTTAAGGACTAAATGACAGAAACCTGCTTTCTAGTGGAACTCGATGCATCTCTCACAAAGGTAACAGGGACATGAAGATATTTGAAGTTTTGCATTTCAAGAACATTGTCATTGAACTCTCTGGAGACTATATCAGACTGCAATTCTCGAAAGTTTCTGAGTTTCTACCTAGGTGTAAATTATAAACTTGAGGTCTACTACAGAGAGGATTGTCATTATCAGTTTGTGCCCCAAGAGATCAGCCTGAATTATGCCAAATTTCCTGATTTTATTTTTGGTAAGTTTGTACAGCCACAATTTCCAACACTTCTTGGTTGGGAAACCTGTGGAGAGTCTGAGAACATCTCTTCGTTATTCCAAGAAGTTTCTATTTGGACTTCACAGGTGATATCATAACAGTGATCTGCCAGAGTTGTGCCAAAGATTCCCGAATGTCACAAGTTAGTACCAACGTTTTTTGTTTTTTGTTTTTTTGCCTACTTGAACATTCTTGAAACTAGAATTTTACAACTTACTTAACAGTTCAAATCTTTATCATGTTAGTGCTTCTATCATTAACTAATAGACAGGGAAAATACAGGTTCCCTTAGAAGCTGATCCAGGCAAAAACTTCAGTGAACTGTCCATAGAGGAGCATAACAGGAAGTTCCATTTTTGTAGTCTGAAGTAACATGGCTATAAAATTATAGGTGAATCAAGAAACAAGAATCATCTCAAATAAACAACCTAAGCTTACACCTAAAGCAATTAGAGAAAGAAAAACAAAAAACCCCCAAAGTTAGCAGAAGGAAAGAAATCATAAAGATCAGATCAGAAATAAATGGGAAAGAAATGAAGGAAACAATCGCAAAGATCAATAAAACTAAAAGCTGGTTCTTTGAGAAGATAAACAAAATTGATAAACCATTAGCCAGACTCATCGAGAAAAAAAGGGAGAAGACTCAAATCAATAGAATTAGAAATGAAAAGGGAGAACTAACAGTTGACATGGCAGAAATACAAAGGATCATGAGAGATTACTACAAGCAACTATATACCAATAAAATGGACAACCTGGAAGAAATGGACAAATTCTTAGAAAAGCACAACCTTCCGAGACTGAACCAGGAAGAAATAGAAAATATAAACAGACCAATCACAAGCACTGAAATTGAGACTGTGATTAAAAATCTTCCAACAAACAAAAGCCCAGGACCAGATGGCTTCCCAGGTGAATTCTATCAAATATTTAGAGAAGAGCTAACACCCATCCTTCTCAAACTCTTCCAAAATATAGCAGAGGGAGGAACACTCCCCAACTCATTCTACAAGGCCACCAACACCCTGATACCAAAGCCAATAGAGATGTCACAAAGAAAGAAAACTACAGGCCAATACCACTGATGAACATAGATGTGAAAATCCTCAACAGAATACTAGCAAACAGAATCCAACAGCACATTAAAAGGATCACACACCATGATCAACTGGGGTTTATCTCAGGAATGCAAGGATTCTTCAGTATATGCAAATCAATCAATGTGATAACCCATATTAACAAATTGAAGGAGAAAAACCATATGATCATCTTAATAGATGCAGAAAAACTTTTGACAAAATTCAACACCCATTTATGATAAAAACCCTCCAGAAAGTAGGCATAGAGGGAACTTACCTCAACATAATGAAGGCCATATATGACAAACCCACAGCCAACATCATTCTCAATGGTGAAAAACTGAAACCATTTCCTCTAAGATCAGGAA
Source organism: Eubalaena glacialis (assembly GCF_028564815.1). Classification (NCBI taxonomy): domain Eukaryota; kingdom Metazoa; phylum Chordata; class Mammalia; order Artiodactyla; family Balaenidae; genus Eubalaena; species Eubalaena glacialis. Next base: position 24,730,277 of record NC_083722.1, on the reverse strand, counting down.
CAAGACAAGGTTGTCCACTCTCACCACTATTACTCAACATAGTTTTGGAAGTTTTAGCCATGGCAATCAGAGAAGAAAAAGAAATAAAAGGAATCCAAATCGGAAAAGAAGAAGTAAAGCTGTCACTGTTTGCAGATGACATGATACTATACATACAGACTCCTAAAGATGTTACCAGAAAACTACTAAAGCTAATCAATGAATCTGGTAAAGTAGCAGGATATGAAATTAATGCACAGAAATCTCTTGCATTCCTATACACTAATGATGAAAAATCTGAAAGAGAAATTAAGGAAACACTCCCATTTACCATTGCAACAAAAAGAATAAAATACCTAGGAATAAACCTACCTAAGGAGACAAAAGACCTGTATGCAGAAAACTATGACACTGATTGATGAAAGAAATTGAAAATGATACAAACAGATGGAGAGAGATACCATGTTCCTGGATTAGAAGAATTAACTTTGTGAAAATGACTATACTACCCATAGCAAGCTACAGATTCAATGCAATCCCTATAAAACTACCAATGGCATTGTTCACAGAACTAGAACAAAAAATTTCACAATTTGTATGGAAACACAAAAGACCCCGAATAGCCAAAGCAATCTTAAGAAAGAAAAACAGAGCTGGAGGAATCAGGCTCCCAGACTTCAGACTATACTACAAAGCTACAGTAATCGAGACAGTATGGTCCTGGTACAAAAACAGAAATATAGATCAATGGAACAGGATAGAAAGCCCAGAGATAACCCAGGCAGATATGGTCACCTTATTTTTGACAAAGGATGCAAGAATATACAACGGAAAAACGACAGCCTCTTCAATAAGTGATGCTGGGAAAACTGGACAGCTACATGTAAAAGAATGAAATTAGAACACTCCCTAACACCACACTCAAAAATAAACTCAAAATGGATTAAAGACCTAAATGTAAGGCCAGACACTATCAAACTCTTAGAGGAAAACATAGGCAGAACACTCTATGACATAAATCACAGCAAGATCCTTTATGACCCACCTCCTAGAAAAATGGAAATAAAAACAATAATAAACAAATGGGACCTAATGAAACTTAAAAGCTTTTGCACAGCAAAGGAAACCATGAACAAGACGAAAAGACAACCCTCAGAATGTGAGAAAATATTTGCAAATGAAGCAACTGACAAAGGATTAATCTCCAAAATATACAAGCAGCTCATGCAGCTCTATATCAAACAAACAACCCAATCCAAAAATGGGCAGAAGACCTAAATAGACATTTCTCCAAAGAAGATATACAGATTGCCAACAAACACATGAAAGGATGCTCAACATCACTAATCATTAGAGAAATGCAAATCAAAACTACAATGAGGTATCACCTTACACCAGTCAGAATGGCCATCATCAAAAAATGTACAAACAATAAATGCTGGAGAGGGTGTGGAGAAAAGGGAACCCACTTGCACTGTTGGTGGGAATGAAAATTGATATGGCCACTATGGAGGACAGTATGGCGGTTCCTTAAAAAACTAAAAATAGAACTACCATACGACCCAGCAATCCCACTACTGGGCATATACCCTGAGAAAACCATAATTCAAAAAGAGACATGTACCACAATGTTCATTGCAGCTCTATTTACAATAGCCAGGACATGGAAGCAACCTAATTGTCCATCGACAGATGAATGGATAAAGAAAGTGTGGCACATATATACAATGGAATATTACTCAGCCATAAAAAGAAAAGAAATTGAATTATTTGTAGTGAGGTGGATGGACCTAGAGACTGTCCTACAGAGTGAAGTAAGTCAGAAAGAGAAAAATAAATACTGTATGCTAATACATATATATGGAATCTAAAAAAAAAAAAAAAAAAAAATGGTTTGGAAGAACCTAGGGGCAGGACAGGAGTAAAGCCGCAGATGTTGAGCATGGAGTTGAGGACACGGCTCTGGGGAAGGGTAAGCTGGGATGAAGTGAGAGAGTGGCATGGACTTATATATACTACCAAATATAAAATAGATAGCTAGTGGGAAGCAGCCGCATAGCACAGGGAGATCAGCTCTGTGCTTTGTGACCACCTAGAGGGGTGGGATAGGGAGGATGGGAGGGCGACGCAAGAGGGAGGAGATATGGGGTTATATGTATATGTATAGCTGATTCACTTTGTTATAAAGCAGAAACTAACACACCATTGTAAAGCAATTATACTCCAATAAAGATGTTAAAAAAAAAAGAATTATAGGTGAAACTACTATGGTCAAATTAGAGATACTGTAGTTAATAACAGCAATAGCATTGAAGAAAATGTTAATGGTTAAAAGATTTTAGTGTTTAACTCCTGTTCTGAGTGGAAAATAAACTAACAACTATGTATTTTGCCTAGGAAGCAGAACCAATTTCTGTAGGACTAATTCTTGTTAGGCCGTTGTGTTTTTCATACCTTACAATTCATAAAAGCAGCAAGTATTTCTCATTTCTGGAGAAGCTGATTATTGCTAATAGTCATTGTGCTATCTTCTGCTTTGGTAATTAGATAGCTTTTTTCCTCTGGTTAATAATGTAGCCATGGTGTAGATAATTTTTTTTTATTAACTGGCCCCTTTGTTTTTATTTTAACACATGACCATACTCCTTTCTCCTCTGAAAGTTTTTGTTTTGCTTTGTTTTGTTTTTGTTTTTTTAAGACCAGGTCCCATGTTCTGAACTATAGAGGCTGATAGGCCATTTTTTACACCCAGATTATCTTTAGCATCTCTAGGTGGATGTGTAATAGCAACAAGTTTTCCTATTTTATCTCGCATAAATATGGATGCTGGCAACAATTTGTGAGGGTCATATGCTTCAATATTCTCAAAATTGGTCTACAATATTGAAAGAATTGATTCATTTGACAGGCACACAATGTAGAAAGAGATGTCAATACAGAGGGAGTAGCTCCTTCTCTCACTGTGAAAGAATAATTACTAGTAAGTTTACTTTTTGAGGGTAGAAACTTGTTTATCTATAAGAATGGACCAATAGCAAAAGAACTGTTGAAAGATTTTTTAAATATATTTTGAATAAAGCAGACAACATTCCAGACACACACCTGGAATCACTAGGTAGTTGCCAGTGGAAAAGCAAAGTGAAATTTTGAAAAATAATCTGGCCAGTATTTGTACTGGATAAAGAGGTGGCTACAACACAATTAACACAAGATCTAGATCAAAGAGAAAGAAAACTAAAACTCTTCCTACATACAACATTAAAGGATGGGCCTATGAAAATTCTAGTTGTCTATCTGTGACGACTCAATTGCAAACATTCTGGGTTTTTTTTAAGTGCTGTTTTAAAGTTTTATAAAACACAGGTAAGTTGAATCAAAGAATGACATTGGGAAGTTAAAGAAACCCTGTCAACTGACTTAGACAGCACCATGGTGTAAATACTGCTCCATCCAAAGTTACTAATGGAGGAGATCCCTGCGATCTAACTGGAAAGAGTCTTACCAAGCCTGCAGAGGGATGATATGGCCTGTAAATGGCACAATCTTCTGTTGAGGATACATGTCTTTCATGGTAAGAAAAAATTGGACCTGTTTATTCATTTCTTATTATTAATATTTTTTCCTTAGATAAAGGGACCACTGACCTGCTTCTCACTAAGTTCCAGATTAGTGGTGGTAGCTTCTGAAAATTACAGAGAATATATCCAGACTACTCGGACAAGAGAGAGACATTCTATACTAAATGGCTTGCTGATATCTAAGAGCCCATTTTCCCCAGGTGTATTGTGACCTTTCAGGCTTCCCACTCTGTGACAATTGGTAGGACTCAAGACATCCCATAATGCTACAAATTTCAACCTGCCTGTTGTTCAACAAAATTCTGTGCATCTGATGTCACTTGATTGTTCCTAATAGTGTTGTGATTTATTTTTCGTAAAAGCAAGACTATGCTCTCATGCCTCAAGAACAGAGATTAGAACTTTAGTACCAAGAAACATTTTCTTCCAAAAACCAATTTAACTGCCTTTTACTCAGGAAATAGGCCTTTATTTGACACTTGTTTTACATACAACAGTTGTGCAGAATTTCTTCTCTTGCTTTCAGTGAAGAAGCCCTCCCTTGAGATCACCTGTAAGATACAGTTGTCACCAAAGCAACTTTGGTGACAGTTGCTGCGTTATTTCACCCGAAATGTCCTTACATTGAATCAGTATTGCAGAAAAGTGTGAGATATATAATATTTAAGACAGCACATTTTTGCTACTCATAAATGTATACAACATACAGAATTTAGGTCATAGTCATTGGCTCATTCTTTTTAAAAATAAATTTGTATGACTTGTAAATTGTATGTGAAATTTATCTAAACAAGTTTTGATAGTGTTCTCTTTTACTATATTTCGGTATGTTCTTGATATAGAACTACTTTTTTTTTGCCATTCCTATTATCCTATAATATATGGTGAACCTTAGCTTGGCTTTCCCTGATTACCATGTCACAAGTAGTGAATTCTGAGTAAATTATGATTTTCCATTTGTCAAATTAAACATGATATTCTTTCCCATGGTTGCAACTGCACAACTTCCAATAGTATTAATTATTGTTGGCATCTAGGGACATAGATTCTTCTCAAATCCAGAAACAATGGTGACTTTTTACCCAACCTCTCTAAGAAATGTTGAACTTCCCATATTAATAGAAATATATTTTTCCAAAATAAGGGACATACTATTTATGTTCTATTCAAAAATGTTCAAACTTGCATTACATTATGCTGAGAAGTCTGAAATAATGATTGAGAACAATAGATTGGATTTAGGAATTTTAAGGCCTCTGTTGTCTTCAATAAGAAGGAGACTTGTGGGGAGCTGTGGGTATCATTACATAAGATCAATGCAAATTTTGTTATTTCCAGAGGAGAGTAACAATGCTGATGAAAGGAGTCTTTTAAGTAACTAGAATTGCTACAAGTAGCTGCTTCAATTTATATCAAATGCTGTCATTCATTAAAAGGAGTAGTTTTATTGATACGCATATCTATGCATTAAAGTGACAAAAATAGATTCAATATAAGGGACACTATTCTCTTCAGAAATTGAATGTGAGTTGGTATGGTGTAATGTCCGAGCTTGTGGGGTTTGGAATCACATATAACTTGCTCAATCTGGAGTGTACCATTTACCAGCTTTGCATCCTTGCAAAAGCTGTTTATCTTCCACCCATCATTTTATTATCTCTATCTGTAGGAATGAAAGTGTACTTAAATCACTGAGATGATGTGAGAATTAAATTTTTAAAAGATGTATAAAAAAGCCCTTGTATAATTAATTCATGGTAGAAAGTAAAATGCTTAAATTTGTTCAATAAATTTTAGTAATTTTTATTGTGGCATGGTTGGTACTGTTACAAGAACTATTGAGGTACATAAAGAAGGGCTGCTTATAAGAACTGCAGTGGAGCATGAATTAATGCAGAATTTCAGGATGATAGTTGACTTTTGAATTCCATTCTAAATCTGAGATATTACATTTACATTAATGTGTAATATTTATCTAAAAATAGAATTACATGTTAAATTATATGATTATATCAAAGGATGCAACTCATAGCTTTTCCAAAGTGTTCTATTTCCTGAACACTCTGTAATGTATTCATTAGCAAGGTCTTCTTATATCTTTTCTTAGAATAAAGCAAAAGATGTTGAATAATAAGGAGACACATCCCCAATAAAATGTGGAAATCAAAATGGAACGCAGAAGTAAGGGGTTGAACACATTTTCACACAAAATATTTGTTATTCTAAGGCAGAGTTGCTGTGCCAAAGGGTGACTTTGAGTCCTTTATCCACCTCTCAGCCCCCTGCACATTTTGCTTTGGACAGTTGGCCTTCCCACCTTGTTACATTATGTGCTCTACAAAGGTACCTTCAAGACCCTCCATTCCACATAAATTGTCTCCTCTAAGCCCTTTCTCTAAGTGTTTTCTGGAGGTGCCACTAAACTCAGTGACAGCACCAGAAGACAGACCTGAAAAACCTTTTCACTCAGGTTAAATTATTGACTAACTTTAAATTTCCTTTAGTTTATCAGGGACATCTCGACCTGTAAGGAGGTACAGACTACTCTCCAATCAACAGCTATAATTCTGTCACATCATCCGTTACCAGGGGATGCTGTTCCTTGAGGAGTCCACAGAATCTTTCAGTATTGAAATAACTGAAAGATCACAGTGCCTTCATTTCAACTGTAGAGGTTAAGTAACTTCCCCAAATCTACAACATTAAGTTACGGTGCAATAAGGACCGGATTAAAGGTCTCCAAGTTAAATGATTAACTTGCAATCATTTTCTCTCCAGCAACTCAACTCCTAAACACAATCACACATACATTTGTCAAAATAGCTTTGTCTCAAGCAGAGAGGAATGAGTGCTTCTAAAAGGCTCAAACGTGTGACACATCACTGACCAGCATGGAGCTGGCTCACAATAGAGGCCCAGTTAAAATGTTTCAGATGCAGCTGGATCAAACCTCTAAAGCACTAAATTAAAACTAATCCTTTTAGGGGGCTTCCCTGGTGGCACAGTGGTTGAGAATCTGCCTACGAATGCAGGGGACACGGGTTCGAGCCCTGGTCTGGGAAGATCCCACATGCCGCGGAGCAACTAAGCCCGTGTGCCCGTGTGCCCGTGTGCCACAACTACTGAGCCTGCGCGTCTGGAGCCTGTGCTCCGCAACAAGAGAGGCCACGATAGTGAGAGGCCCGCACACCGCGATGAAGAGTGGCCCCCGCTTGCCGCAACTAGAGAAAGCCCTCGCACAGAAACGAAGACCCAACATAGCCAAAAAAAAAAAAGAATAAAAATAAATAAAAATAAAGGAATTCCTTTAAAAAAAAAAAATCCAGTGAATTCCCTTTAAAAAAAAAAAAAACAATCCTTTTAGTGGAGGAAATGCTAAGCTTCAGAAGAGGACCTTCCTACTGAATCTCTGACCAGTCACTGATGATGCTTCTCGTCTGTGATGCTGATTGGTTCTCTAACACTGAGATTATCCAATCCAGGAGCAAATACTGAATTCCTTGGTTGGTGTCACTTGGGTGGAGGAGGGTCACAGTACCCATTTGAGTGGGGCTTGCCTGCTCCCCTCACACCCTGTCCTCTCCTGTTCTCCAGCATGGTGTCTCTGTATTTCTCCGGAGGCTCCTGGATGGCAGCTCTGACAGTGATACTGATGGTGCTGAGCCCTCCCCTGGCCTGGGCCAGGGAGACCCAACGTAAGTGTATACCTTGGATGGTGAGCTATCAGAGGGTGGGGGAAGGAAGGTACTTAGTTTTGTCACTGTGTCCAGGCCATGTCCCTTAAAAATTGTGATATATTCTTCAGTGACCAGCTATCTTTCCCATAGGGATCCCCAATTCTTTCCACAACAAAAGGTGTCTAGATATTTGTCCTCTCTATGAGAGCTGCATCAGGGTCTTCCATATGTATAAGACATTTATTTTTCTCAATTCTCCTCCAATAAAACCTCCCTAGCCTTGCATCCCATTCTTTCATTGTCTTAAGAGGATTTAGAAATAAAGATAACTCCCCATTTGGCATTTCCCTTTATTATGTTGAGTTATGCCAGGAAAAGGGAAAGTTTCTCTGAGAATTTTATGGGAAATCGCAAGGAATTAGAAAGATCCCTCCTAGAAGAACCTGTGTTATATCCTCAAGAAGATCTGTGATGTTGGTGCCTCTCTCTAATATGTGAGAATGTATCAAAGGGCCTTCCCCCATATCTTTTCTTTCTCCTGAACCCCAATGTTTAAAATGCCTGTATCCCTGCCCTGGAGGTTCTCTGACAGAAGTTGGGATTAGTTTTCTCTCTATTTCTCCTGGGTAAAGCATCCTGGAGCTGAAACGACTCTTAGTAATCCTTAGTACTTGAAATGACTCTTTAGATCAGGAGCATCCATGGGGTGTTCTTTGATGCCTTAAATAACTTAGGACATCTTCTGAAAACCCGACACAGGTTAGTGTTCACTGTGAATCTATTTTGAACCTTTCTAGATGATTAGTTTCTCCTACATCTCCCCATTCTTTGGCCTGAGCATATGAGAAGAGATTCAACTAGTAGAGGATAAATTATAGGTTCATCCATTGTGCTATGTTCCTTAATTAGCCATGTTTGGTTACCTCTCCTTCAAGTTTGTCCCTATTTTTCCCCAGCTATGTCATCAGCATTACTGAAAGTCCCCAACGTTTGCACAGACCCCAGCACTATAATGGATCCATTGGATGAGCTAAAACTTATGAAATTTTCCCTCTTGCTTAAAATCACCTTTTTCTTTCCTGTGAATGCCTCTTACAACTAGTAGAAGAAGAAAGAGGACGTTTGTCTGAATTTGTCACAGAAAGTGGAAGGGATATAATGTGTCATCAGAATAAAAGAGTGTTGGAGCTGGAGCCCCTTCTTGCTTTCCAAGATCCTCACAATAATCAATTCCCCAAACCATGAGTTCATTCATTTAGACCACAAATGTTTATTTGAGCAGCTATTATATACTAGGCTCTGTCTAGACTCAGAATTCTATATGAATAAAAGCTAGAAAAGTCTCAATTATCATGGAACTTACCTAATGACAGGAGAGAAAGATAACAACCCAATTAACAAAGAAAAACATTTCAAAGAGCAGTAACTGCTCTGAAAAAAATATATCAGGGCTATGGGACAGAGAAAATGGGATTCACTTGACTTTTGTTCAAGTGGCTAGGGAGGTCTCCCTGAGAAAGTGACCTTTAGTTGAAACATGAGTGATGAGAAGGAGGCAGTTATGTAAAGGGTGCAAGGGAACAGGGAAAGAACAAAGTGTGGAAAGATATTTGCTGTGTTTAAGGGACAGAAAAAGGCTAGAGTGGCTGAAACAGAGCAAGCAAGTTAGCACGTGGAATAAAATGAGATCGGAGAGGAAATCAGGAGCCAAATCATTTTGGCCCTGATGGCTAAGGTAAGATTTTTGAATTTTATTGAAAAAGATATGTGAAGCTACTGAGGGGTTACAAGGAGTGTCAGTTTATGTTTATTAAAAAAACAATTCTAGCTACCATGTGGAGATTGGATTGTACGGATTCATCAGGGAGACCTTTTAGGATCATGGTAGAATTCTCCAGGGAAGACGTGCTTGTGGCCTGATTTAGTGTAGTAGTGACAAAGACAGTAATAAAGAGAAAGGCAACAGATTTGAAATAGATATTTGTATGACTTGTTAATAAATTATATTAGGAAGGGGTAGAAAATTAAGCTTATCCCTCAGGATTTTGTCTTGAATTACTGGAATAAACATAATGGTGCTGCTTATTGAGGTAAGGAAGACTATGGGAGGAAAAAATTTGAGGTGGGTGGTTAGGAATAAAAGTTTTGTTTAAGTTTAAAATGATTTTTTGACATTTTTGTGGAGCTGTCAAGAAGCCAATTGAATTTATGAGACGAATTCAGAGGGAGACCAGGGGTGGAGACATATAAGTTGCAGTCATTGACAACTGTGTTAAATTTCAGGAAAGTAGAAGAGGTTGCACATAAAGAAGGAGTGTGGGAGTGTGTAGTAGAAGGCAAAGAGCGGGCCAGGGTCAGTAAGTCAGCAAAGGGGAGTGGGAAGGAGTACCAGGGATAGTGACAAAAACCAAGAGAATGTGATGCAGAGAGTGAGGGAACTTAGATTTTTCAAGGATGGAGAGAGTGACGATTTGTGGTGAGTATGACAAAGAGGTGGGTGAAATGAGAAAACATGACAGAGAAGTGAGCACTGGGTATGGTGGACCTGACATTTGCTGTCAGTGGAGTGTACAAGACAGGAGCTAGATTGAGGAGAGAATGGGAGCTGAAGAACTGAAGAATGGATTACAGATGACTCTTTTGACTAGCTGACCTCAGGGACAGACTGTGCTCTAGCATAAGGGAATCAGCTGGACCTAAAGTATAAAAATAAGAGCCTGATGAGAAGCTGGGAAAACCTGAGAATCAGACATGTTTAGTTAGTCATCAGCAAGGAAGCATTAGAGTGCCCTTGAATGCCAAGGTTATGCAAAAAAACATTAATTAATACAGCCAGTATTTATTCATGTCCTAGAATACACCAGTTATTATACCTTAGGTGGTAATGTTGGAGTAACACACCAAACAAATCTGGTTTCTGTCAACGTGGAGCCTCATAACATTTTGCAGCTACTCTGTACCAGGCCTATAAATTTCAGTATGTAATTCTTATAACTATCCTATCATATCTGTAGCAATTAAAAACATATATATCACATGGAAGCAACCTAAGCGTCCATCGACAGATGAATGGATAAAGAAGATGTGGCACATATATACAATAGAATATTACTCAGCCATAAAAGAAACGAAATTGAGTTATTTGTAGTGAGGTGGATGGACCTAGAGTCTGTCATACAGAGTGAAGTAAGTCAGAAAGAGAAAAACAAATACCGTATGCTAATGCACATATATGGAATCTAAAAAAAAAAAAAAAATGCTTCTTATGAACCTAGGGGCAGGACAGGAATAAAGACGCAGACGTAGAGAATGGACTTGAGGACACGGGGCAGGGGAAGGGTAAGCTGGGATGGAGTGAGAGAGTGGCATGGACATATATACACTACCAAATGTAAAATAGATAGCTAGTGGGAAGCAGCTGCATAGCACAGGGAGATCAACTCAGTGCTTTGTGACCACCTAGAGGGGTGGGATAGGGAGGGTGGGAGGGAGACGCAAGAGGGAGGGGATATGGAGATATATGTATACATATATCTGATTCACTTTGTTATACAGCAGAGACTAACACAACATTGTAAAGCAATTATACTCCAATAAAGGTGTTAAAAAAAACCAAAAACCAAAAAACATGTATATCTATGGAATCTAAAATTCAAAAAGTTTGAGTTATTTACCCAGTGCCACACTGTTAGTTCTAGAACTTAGATTATATTATCAAGTCTGAGTATATAGAAATTCCCTTTCTTCTAAGTCAGCATACCCCTTTTGTGTTAGATTTATATATACCACATTATTATATATAAAATGTTCTGCTCTTATTTGCTCAAAATGGTAATTAGTGATTATATTAATTGAAGACAATTGCCAAATGATGATGAAGATATTACTTGCTTTAGGAAGTTAAGGAATAGAAAGATCTTGTGAGCTTGCTTTCATAGGGTTATAAAAATAAAAATGTCAATATATTTATTGAGTATTTATTATATGATCAGTACTAGGAAGTGCCACTCTTTAATTTCACACTTAAAAATATACTGTGAGGGATATACTATCATCAGATCTGTTTTGGAGATCAAGAAAAAAGGCTCATGGATGCTAAAACTGACTTAAGTAGAAGAGCTCATGTTCAAATTCAGAAGTTCTGATTCTACAGCTTGGGATTCTAACCCCCATTAGTGGATAGTGGCTTGATTGTGTCTGAATTACTGACAAAATTTCTGATGTTCATATGCACAGTGTGTGTCTTGGGCGTGTGTGTGTGTGTGTGTGTGTGTGTGTGTGTGGAGGGGCGCTGCAAGGGCTGCTAGACCCAATACAAAAGAGACGTACCTACTGTATAGCACAGGGAACTCTGCTGAATGTTATGTGGCAGCCTGGATGGGAGGGGCGTTTGGGGGAGAACGGATACATGTATATGTATGGCTGAGTCTCTTTGCTGTGCACCTGAAACTATCACAAATTGTTAATCGGCTATACTCTCATATAAAATAAAAAGTTAAATTAATAAAATAATAAAATAAAAAATAAGATGTAAATGTATCTTTTTTGTTGTTGTTGACAAAAAAGAGACATTTACAAAAAAAGAGACATTTACATTCATTCTGCATTTATTAGTTGAAAAGTCCATATGTGTTCACACTTCCTGCAGCCTGCCATGGGCATGTGTTAAAGAATACAAAGAAGAAGTATTAAATATCCTCCTCCTTCTGAGGCTACATTAGCAAGTTGGGCTAAGGTTGCCAAATTAAATACAGGATGCTCAGTTAAATCTGAAGTTCTGATAAACAACAGTAATTTATCAAAATCGAAATTTCACTGGGAATCCTGTATTTTTATTTGCTAAATCTGGCAACCTTAAGTTGGGGACGAGAACTGGACAAACAGTGCTAACCATACAAGCTACAGTGAACAGTAACTTCACACTTTTTAATTTTGTAACGTTGGTGTCATGTGTCGATAAGATACTTGAGAATTTCTTAATAGTAAAATAGACCTGGTCTGACCCAGAGTACCCTTCTTTCTGCCATCATTTCTAGGTGATGGTCTCTACTTAAAGTCTGGGGACCTGCTCAGTTTTTTGTTAACTGTCTATATGAGAATATCATCTTCTTCTTAGTTTCTCCCCTTCTGAGGAGACTTGACTACAGAAACAAGTTCTACATCTGGCCAAGGGTGGTAATTTGATGCCTACTTGTATTGTTGGAACTAGGAGACAAAGTTAGAACATGAAATCGTTGAGGCACGAACAGGAATAAGATGTCTGTGGCTGTAATTTACTACTATAGATAAGTAGTGGACCCAAGGCAGAGAAATTAAGAAAAAAGATGATGTGAAGGATAAACTATGACTTTGCAATTGGTTGGCAAGCAAAGAAATAAATAAGCCTGGGTCCTGAACAAATTAATTTTCCTGGAAAAACAGCTCTTCAGTGGGTCCAGATTCTTAAAAAATATAAATTTCAGTGGGACCAAGATTTTCAACAAATGTAATGTCGGCTGCCGCGTGGGGCTGAGGCCTGACTGAGCGGCGGTGTCTCCCGCAGAGGATTTCCTGTTCCAGTTTAAGGGCTACTGTTACTTCACCAACGGCACGGAGCGGGTGCGGCTAGTGGTCAGACACATCTATAACCGGGAGGAGTACGTGCGCTTCGACAGCGACGTGGGCGAGTACCGGGCGGTGACCGAGCTGGGCCGGCCGGACGCCAAGTACTGGAACAGCCAGAAGGACCACCTGGAGCAGAGACGGGCCGAGCTGGACACGGTGTGCAGACACAACTACGGGGTTGTGGAGAGCTTCACGGTGCAGCGGCGAGGTGAGCGCGGGGCTGGGCGGCCAGCGGGCGGGGGCGCAGCGCGTGTGGATGTGTGTTTGAGACAGAGACAGAGACAGAGACAGGGAGACACAGAGACGGGGACAGAGGAGACTGCGTTCGGGGGGCGGGGGGGTGTGTAGGACTGCGAGCAAGTACGAGTTAGGCGGGTTCCTGTTGTCTGGAGACAGTGTGTGATTTTGTCAGTGACTGTGAGAGGGGACAGAGCGTGTGTGGTGTGGGGAGGCCCGGGAGGGAGGGGAGGTGTGGCGGGAGGGGTGCAGGAGGGAGGCTCCGGGCGTCCTTGGTGGTCCCTGTGGGGGAGGGGAGGGGAGGGGAGGGGAGGGGGGGAGGGGAGGGGAGGGGGGAGGGGGGAGGGGAGGGGAGGGGAGGAAACCCCGACTGGGGTGGGCGGTTAGAGATGCGGGAGCGACTTCAAGGTGTCTATGGTTGGGGGAAGGTTTGGGGGAGGAGAGGTGAGGAAAGTGAAAGGATTGGGAACCTGTGAGGAGAAGAGTCACAGCGTGCTCTGGGCACACACCCTCTTACTCCTGACACCCCAGAAATAAGTGTGCCGCGTCAGTCTGTGTGCAGGAGCACTTCACTGAGAAAAAGGTGTCAGACTACTTTTTGACAGGTGCGGGCAGGGGAGCCTCTGAGGCACCTCTGATCTTCCTGAGACTTCTTCTAGGTCTAAATTTTTCGCCTTTGTTTTTTTTTTCCCTTAGCCTATATATTTTTACATAGTTGAGATGACTGTGTAATAAGCTTTTGAATTATAATTATGTTAACACACTGATGTTACTATTTTTATAACGCTAATAGTATTCGAGTAGTTACATAATATTTCTTTTTATAAGTGTAACAATTCACCTCACAATCTCCTTTATCAGATCTTTTTTCAAAGACATATAGTGCCAAGTACTCAGTTTAAAAGTTACATTTTTTATTTTAAATTTATATTTCTTTGATTCCTAAAGTTCTTGAATATCTCTCACATATTCATTGGCCCCTTGTTACTGCTCTAACTATTATTTATTCTCTATTATTTCTGGGATCCTGGTGTTTTTCTCAGTGATATAGATTTTCTATGCAGCAAAATTAACTCTGTTGATATTTGATTCAGCTTTCTGTCCAGTTCGAGGTTTATATTTTGATTCAGTTTATTATTTTCCATGATAGAAATTTAAACATTTTTACTTAATAAAATAAACTGCAAAATTGTTAGGAAAGATTTACCATCAATTTTAAACTTACCATTTTAGAGTATTGTAAAAATGTTTTTCACCAAGTTTCTCCATCATTTAAAAAAAATTGTGTTTATTAAGGCTGATACTGTCAGATTGTCTCAGGCGCTAAGCACACATATTTAATGAGTCCCAGACCCTTGCCTGAACTTATGTGTCAGCTTAAAAAGAGAGATAATTGCAAACTGATAACAATTCCAGTAGTAAATTCACTTGTTTTGCAAAGGAGAGGGATTGATTAGCAGAGTTTAATTATAAGAAATTTTTTTTTAAAATAATGACTTTTCTTCCTTCTTTCCTTCTCCTTCAGGACTCATGGGTTTTTTTGGAATTCAGCTCAGAGTTAGAGATTCACTTGTGTCTTTCCTTCTTCCTAGGGTAGAACCTTTTCTGAGGTGTTCTAAGGTGTGAGTGCCTGGAGACAGCTTTCCCAGGATTTCATCCTCTGTCTCCACGCACACCCCCTGCTGTTCCCTAATTTATCCACACTGCTTTGAATCATATATTCTTTCAAATTAAACAAGGGTAATAAATAGCTCTGATATACTGAAGGCTAAATTCCAGTTATGATTTTATATACTTCAGGTTCATTAATCCTCACATAACCCTACGAGGTGAATTAGAATTATTATTCCTTTTTATAGGTGAGAAAGATGAGACACAGAGGAATGGAAAAATTCTCCTGGGATGAATCTGTAAGAGACAGAGCCTGGCTTTGAACCCAGGCAACATGAATTCAGAAATGACACTTTTAATTAAATGCCTTGCAAAGATTTGTAAACATGTCAACAATAAATAACTGTTTCACGCAATGGGAAAAAAAGACACACAAGTATCCTCAGCATCTATAAAATCTAATGGGTCCATGCAGTAAGGGTTAAATTAAGGATCATGGTACTAACTCCTAAAGTTGGGCCACATGGCCACCTTTGAGGGAGACCTGCCCAAGGCTGCAGTCTGGGACTGAAGAGTGGATGCAGAAAGGCAGCCAACCAACGAGACTTACTCTGTCTCCCTCACTTATCCCCTCTACCTTTTCTCTCCTAGTGGCGCCTACAGTGACTGTGTATCCTGCAAAGACACAGCCCCTGCAGCACCACAACCTCCTGGTCTGCTCTGTGAATGGTTTCTATCCAGGCCACATTGAAGTCAGGTGGTTCCGGAACGGCCAGGAAGAGGAGGCTGGGGTGGTCTCCACAGGCCTGATCCCTAATGGAGACTGGACCTTCCAGACCATGGTGATGCTTGAAACAGTCCCTCAGAGTGGAGAGGTCTACACCTGCCGTGTGGAGCACCCCAGCCGGACGAGCCCTATCACAGTGGAATGGAGTGAGAAGCTTTCTGACCTCATAAGTTCCTCACCCACCATGGAGGGGGCTTGCTTACCCCTGAGTGTCAGGTTTCTCCTCTCCCCACAGCATATGTTCATTTGCTCTATTCTCTCCTATCCTTCAGCTTAGGTTAGGAGGGTAGTCATGTGAATATCCTGTGATAGAAATCCTCTGATATTTTTAGATATCCTGTGATAGTTTGTACAAAGACCTGTACCCCCTGAGAAGGCAGTTATGCCTGACAAGCAGAATAGAGGTGTCCCCGTTTTGAGCCTCCCATCTTATCTCAGGTCATGGACACCTCTTTGGCCCTGGGCACCAGTCCCCTTCTTCAGGCTGGGCTCGTACTTCTGACATTGTTGCTCTGAGTTGTTCATTGTGATCTGAGAAGAGGTGTGTTCTCTACGAAGTAAGGACCTTCCTGACATGAAGGGAGTCCAACCTCAGCTCTGCCTTTTATTAGCTCTGCCACCCTAGACAACCTACTTAACCTCATTGAGTTCCTGGCACTTCACCCTTAAGATGTTGAAGTAGTGGCCTTATGTCAAGGCTGTGATATTTAAATGAGTTTAATTCTCAGTGTGTATCTACTTAGTGTGATTCTTAAACCTCTTTTCCAGAAATGGCCAATTATTCTATTTCTTCCAGGGCAGGCTTTTTTCCCCCATTGTCACAGTTCTGAATCTCAGAGTCTCAATTAGAGAAGTAAGAATTGGGGTAAAATATCACTAAAACCAGCTTCTTTTCTCAGGGGCACAGTCTGAATCTGCTCAGAGCAAGATGATGAGTGGAATCGGAGGCTTTGTTCTGGGTCTGCTGTTCCTTGGGGTGGGGCTGTTCATCTACTTCAGGAACCAGAAAGGTAAGGAGCCTGTTGGCAGCTGAGCCTCCCCACAGACTTTTGGGGGAAGAAATATGACTTTGCTCAGTTAGTTCTGTGTATATCAATGACCCTGTGTAAAGTCTTTCT
The DNA here is from genome assembly GCF_028564815.1 of Eubalaena glacialis. Lineage (NCBI taxonomy): Eukaryota > Metazoa > Chordata > Mammalia > Artiodactyla > Balaenidae > Eubalaena > Eubalaena glacialis. Next base: position 24,713,686 of record NC_083722.1, on the reverse strand, counting down.
TTGCTTAGTTGACCTCAAATTTCCTGAAAATCCAGAAATTGACAGTCCATGGTTAGCTACGGTTAAAATATAAGAGGTGATGGCCTGCAGAGATAAGAAAAATGTTAACATGCTTGGAGATTTTGGGTGGAGATCCTGGGGCAAATGCAGGAAGAGACACTAAGACTGATGAAGTTATACTGGATTTGTGTGACAGAAGCTTCGTAGCTTACCAGCTCTCAGTGTCTGCTCTCCTCCCTGCCCTGGCATCATGTGATTAGGTTGTGGTATTAGGGGAATCTGAGGTGGGGGTCGGGGGTTGGGAACATTGTGTCTGGGGACAGATTAACCTCCATATATTTTAAGTATATATCTTCCCTTCTCTTTCCCAGGACACTCTGGACTTCAGCCAACAGGTAATGCTCTTTAACTCTCTTTTAGAGACATACTTAGTCTCCCTAGAACAGATGGTAGGGGTGACAAGACAGGTGACAGAAATAATGGGAAAGACCTTGGATCTGACTTCGGATCAGGCAGTTTCCACTAAAGCTTCTTCTCTCCACTAAACAGAAGACCTGTGCTCCGAAGTAACTTTGGCTCAGGGAGACTTAAGAATTTGTTTCCCTTCTTAATTCAGTGCTTTAACATGAGACCCTGAAAGAGGAGAAAAAAACTGCTTGCAGAGTTAGATCTGGAAACAACCCTCTCCTCTGTCTTTTGCAGGACTCCTGAGCTGAAGGGAGGATGGTGACACTCAAGCAAAAACCTTCTGTCCTGGCTTCTTCGCAGCATGAAAATGTTTCCTGCTTTGCTGTAATTCTTCCACAATGATAGTACTTCTCAGGATCTAGTTTGCTCTTGGTTGAGTGACCCTGCAGAAAATGTCCTTCTTGATGGCTTCCTCAGCCCCTATGCTTGACCTGGAAGTCCCCAATATTGATCGCAATACCTTATCTTCATTTTTTCCTGGTCCCTTTTGTTTTTAACCTTTACTGCCTCCTGTGCATCTGAACTCATCTTCTGCCCACTTTTCTTTTTAAAGTCTTTCTCAAATAAATATGGATGAAAATCATCTGCTTCATACAGTTCCAAGGAAGGAAGTAGAAAGAAAAGAAAAAAGGAGAATTGCATCATATAACAATAATGGTTTTCATTAACATTACTGAAATTTGGTCACTTGGGGATCTGAAAGATTTCCTTGCTTCCTTCCCTGTTTTTTTCTTGGGCTTTCTGTATTCTCTAATTAGGAATGTTTTCCTGAACTAGAATAAAAACCTTGTTGAACTCATTTCATGGTTGTCTCCTACATCTTTGCATTCTCACAGACAAGCATGCAAGTTTCTTCACACCATGGGATACAGAAAGGGGCAAAAAATATAAGAAATACAGGTGACTTGTAAGGATGTGATGCCCTGACAATTTTTGTAATCATGTTCTTTTTTCTCTTTTTCCCTGTTTTTTTTTTTTTTTTTTGAAGAAAATATCTAATCCTGGGTACTTCGTGAACTCCTCTTTTATTAGACTAATGGTGGGCTTCAACACTTCAGTCTTTTACTGTCTCTCAGATAAAAGGCAGTGGCATGCCGGCTCTTTGGCTGAGATGCATTCTTCCCCATAAATAGGGTTCAGAAGGCCTTCAGGACAAAGCCAAAACCATTGGAAAAGGTACATTTCTGAGACCCTCCAGATTGTGCAGTAAACTTACTGTCTGTTACAGGAAAATCCTTAATGGACCTTATCTTAGCAGAAATCAGGGACAGTTCTGGGAAAGAAAAGGGATTATATAAATTCACTGATGTACATCCAAACAGTGAAATACTCTGCAGCTGGAGGAAAAAATGAGAATAACCTGCTATGGAATAATATCCAAAATGCCCTTTCAGTATGTACAGGGCTGTGTGTATAGTACATAACATTTTGTTTAATAAGATAGAGGAGGAGAATAAGAATATATAGATACACCAATAGATACACCATTCATTTCATCTGTTTATCTATTTTTCTATCTATCATCTATCTATCTATCATCTGGTTTTGTTTGTAAATAGAAATAATGGAAGGATTTTTTAAATGGTTACCTATAAGGCAAAAGAAGGGAATAGGTTAAATAGGACAGAGATGAAAGCTGGACTTTTCCTATTATGTCTTTTTAATAGTTTTAACTTGAGGCACATTCAAATATTTTATGTAATAAAAAATTTAAATCAAAAGTTTAAAAAGGTGATACATAAAAACTGAAAACAAACTGTAAGGATATAAACTGTTGATGGAAAAATAACTAATCAATAGTCAATCTAAGAAAGAGAATTTTATTCCAGCCAAACTGATGATTATAACCTGAGAGATAGTCTTTCAGATACCTCTGAGGACTGTTCCACCCATTAGAGGTCAAAGCACAGTTATATAAATTTTTGAGACAAAGGGTTATATATCAAAGTAACATATTGTCAGTTTACAGAGTCCAGCAAGGCAAGTAATGGGTCATTGTGACCCCTTGCAGAATTAAGGAATGAATGTTACTTCCTAAGGAGCTACCTTGCTGACTCCAGGAGAAAATTGCTTTTTTTTTCTTTTTGGGTGAATAGGCATTCCGATGTCTTATAATGGGATCTAGCTAATGTGTAATGCACAATGCACACAAAAGGGGGAGAGATAGTGGTTCAAATGGCAGAAAGATTTTATGTCAAATTTTTCCTGTCCTGCCTTAAAATAATTTTGTTACTGAGTCTAAGCTCACACAGCTTGCCACACAACAGGCCAGTCAATTGAGAGACAAGGTGTTGGAGCCAGGAGTAGGGACTTTATTTGGAAAAAGCCAGCAGCCCAAGAAGATGGTGGACTAATGTCCTAAAGAACCATCTTGCCTGGGTTTGCATGCTAGTTTCTTTCATAAAGCAAAGAGGGGGAGGTGAGGAGGTAAAGTTAAAAAGGTAATAGGTTGCTGCAAATGCTTCCTGGTTCCAGCCAGACTCCGGAGGGGATGTGTTAAAATTCTTTCCTGCAGCCATTCACAGGTGGGTCTGGTCAGGATGTTTCCTGTGAGTTAAACTAAGGTATTTTAGCTTAATGCTCAGGCCTGGGGGGCAGGGTTCTTAGAGATGGGCCATTATGCATGTTTTAAGCTATAGGCAACCTCTCTTTAGTGATTACCTTGAGCAAAGGCAGTAGAACGCAAAGGTTAAAGAAAAAGACCCAAATATGGAATCAGACTTGTTCTTTCCTATTACAATTTCGTTCCATCAAAAGAAACTTGACAAAAAGTATATGATGGGAAACAAGCTAGAAAAGTAAATCAAACTTTCTTTGACCTTTCATAAAACATTGTGGATCTACAACTGTAAATCAGTATATAGTTCTAAATTCCAAAGACTTCAATAATATAAAGGAATTGGATAGGTTTCAAAGAAAGCACTAAATGGGTTAAGAAGATGGTGGCTTCTGCTATCATATTCCATCCTAAGAGTCAGTTTCAAATGTAAATCAACTCTAAAGAGTAGATAATTCAGAAGTTTATTTTAAAGTGATGGTCATTTGAACACAATGTCAGAGAAAGTCAAAGAGCAGGAATTGTGTGATCAAAAGATTTGAGAAGTATGCTAGGGCCAGAGGTTAGTGAAGCATGGGGCACCTGGTGTAAAGATTAAGTTAAAATATAGCTTGGTGAAGTCTATTATCTGTTAGCTACAGAAGATGGATCTTGGCCCCTAATCTCACAGAAATGGAATAATGTCTGATAGTGGGGATTTGTAAGCAGCCCCTAAAAGCATACCTCTCAAATCTTTTGATCACACACTGCCTCACCTAACATTGTTGATTCTTTTCTTAGACTAAAGAAGTTGGAAAGAATAATAAACGAATAATGGGTGACTAGACCCTTTCCACAGCTTCCCCTTCAGTAATCCTGTGAGAAAACTATGTGAACAAGATAACATCTAGAGGAAGATCACAGAAGGCAGCAAGTCTGCACAGAATGGAAAATGATGAAGAAGCTAACCCCCTACCTTAATGATCGACTGAGATTATTTCCCCTTTTCCCTTTAAAAACTGTCATGGCCAAGCAGAATCTTCAGAGTTTTTGCTTGAACACGAGTCTGCCTCCTCCCACCACAAGTTGCCAGCCTCCTGAATAAAGCAAATTTTCCTTTCCATCCAACACTTGTCTTCCAAGTATTGGCTCTTGAGCAGTGAGCAGCCAAACCTAAGTTTGGTAACATTCATTGTGGTGGCGTGGGAAATTGGGAAGTAGATAGAAGGCAGGAAAACATCTCTATAGATTCATGCAAACAAGTATAAGTAAAGAAATTAAAGATGTGAACCATCTTTACCAAATTTTTATTTATAATTGACACATATTTTGACTACATCCAATAACCACAGGGTATGTATTTCCTTAAGTTTTACAAAGAATATCTACAAAATAAACCATACTTTATGGCCATAAAACAAATTGCACAAAACTTCACAGGAATAAAATCTCACAGAATATATTCTCTGACAACAATCCAATTAAATTACAATCAATAAGATTGAGAAAATAGCCAAGTTTTTGGAAGTGAAGTAATACACTTCTAAATAATCCATGGCTTATGAAAGAATAAATCAGATGAGAAATTAGAAAATACTTTAAAGAAATATTAAAACAGATTTTCAAAATTTGTGACATGAAACCAGAACTGTCCCTAGAGAGAAATTTATAGGTTTAAATGCTTAAATTATAAAAGGAGAAATATATAAAAATCAGAGATCTGAAAGCTTAAGTTAAGAATCAGGAAAAATAGGTAGCTAGTGGGAAGCAGCTGCATAGCACAGGGAGATCAGCTCGGTGCTTTGTGACCACCTAGAGGGGTGGGATAGCGAGGGTCGGAGGGAGACACAAGAGGGAGGGATATGGGGATATATGTATACATATAGCTGATTCACTTTGTCATACAGTAGAAAATAACACAACATTGTAAAGCAATTATACTCCAATAAAGATGTTTTAAAAAATTAAAAATAAATAAAAAAAAGAATCAGGAAAAAGTGAATTTAACTAAAAAAAAGTAGAAGAACTGAAACAGAAAAAGTAAGAGAGGAAATTAATACAATTGAAAATCAATGTATATTAAAGACAATCAACAGAGCCAGAAGATTTTTCCTTTTCCTTTTCGGATAAACTTGCAAGACTGATAAGGAAGAAAAACAGAAAAAATCCAAATTACAAATTATTAACATCTGGAATGAAAAAGATGCCATCCTTACAGATCCTATAGGCATTAAAAAGATACTAAGAGAATATTATAAAGAATTTTGTGGGGTTTCCCTGGTGGCGCAGTGGTTAAGAATCCACCTGCCAACACAAGGGACACAGGTTCATGCCCTGGTCTGGGAAGATCCCACATGCCGCGGAGCAACTGAGTCCGTGCACCACAGCTACTGAGCCCGTGGGCCACAACTACTGAAGCCTGTGCTCCTGGAGCCCATGCCCCACAACAAGAGAAACCACTGCAATGAGAAGCCCACACACCACAGTGAAGAGTAGCTCCCACTCGCCGCAACTAGAGAAAGCCCACGTGCAGCAACGAAGACCCAACACAGCCAAAAATAAATAAATAAATAAATAAAAGAAAAAGAAAAAAAATTAAAAAAAAAGAATTTTGTGGCAGCAGGTTTGATATTTTAGATGAAATTTATTGAAAGACAACAAATTTCATGATCTATTTCTGCATTAACAAATCGTTCTCAAACTTAGTGGCTTAAAACTACAGCTATTTGATGGTTTTTCACAGTTCTGAGAGTTGGTTGAGCTTAGTGGGTGGTTTTCATGGAGGGTCTCTCACATGGCTGCAGTCAGACAGTAGCTGGGGCTGGGGTCCTCTGGAGGCTCATCTGGGACACTGAGACACTCTCTCCCTCTGCATGAAGTTCCAGTGCCTCTAATGTGGCCTATGTGGTCCCATCAGATATGAAGACAAACTTCTTTCCTGATAGCTCAGGACTCCCAAGAGAGGAAAGTAAAAGCTGCAAGACTTTTTTAGACTCAGCCTCAGAAATTGTGTGGTATAACTTCCACAACATTCTAATGGTCTAAGTGAGTACATGTCCAGTGCTGATTTAAGGGAAGGGAAAATACAATCTACCTCTCCATGAGATGAATGGCAAATAATTTGCACCCATCTTTTTTTTTTTTTTAAGATCTTTATTGTAGTATAATTGCTTTACAATGGTGTATTAGTTTCTGCTTTATAACAAAGTGAATCAGCTATACATATACAAATATCCCCATATCTCCTCCCTCTTGTGTCTCCCTCCCACCTTCCCTATCCCACCTGTCTAGGTGGTCACAAAGCACGGAGCTGATCTCCCTGTGCTATGCGGCTGCTTCCCACTAGCTATCTATTTTACATTTGGTAGTGTATGTAAGTCCATGCCACTCTCTCACTTCGTCCTAGCTTACCCTTCCCCCTACCTGTGTCCTCAAGTCCATTCTCTACGTCTGCGTCTTTATTCCTGTCATGCCCCTAGGTTCTTCAGAACCATTTTTTTTTTTTTTTTTTTTTTTTTTTTAGATTCCGTATATATGTGTTAGCACACAGTATTCGTTTTTCTCCTTCTGGCTTACTTCACTCTGTATGACAGACTCTAGATCCATCCACCTCACTACAAATAACTCAATTTCGTTTCTTTTTATGGCTGAGTAATATTCCATTGTATATATGTGCCACATCTTCTTTATCCATTCATCTGTCGATGGACACTTAGGTTGCTTCCGTGTCCTGGCTATTGTAAATAGAGCTGCAATGAACATTGAAGTTGCACCCATCTTTAATCTACTCCACAAATTTACCAAACCTGACTCAAAAATAGACAATCTGTACAGTCTTACAGGTGATAAGGCAATTGCATCTATTACTAAAACCATCCCTTAAAGAAAATTCCAGGCCCAGTTTGCTGCAATGTTGAATCCTACTAAATATTTTCAATCCATCTGCAATTGGTTTTTATTGAAATTTGTGTAGGTGTCACAGTATATTTTCTCAAATGGACACTTAAATGACTTAGTAGGGTTTTTTCCACTCATTGCTTTGCAGTGCCACCATAAACCAGAGCACTGTCTTTGGGAAAATATTTATTTCTAAAATTTCTGTTTTGTTGTCTAGTTTGTCTGCACTTGAGTCAACATCACACTATGTTCATTAGTATGCCACAATATGTTAACTAGTATAGCTAATACCACACAATGTTAATTAACGTTAACATTTTATTATAATTAGCATTTTATTACCTTGGACTCAAGTTCTTCCAGTTTGTTCTTATTTTTCAAAATTTCCTTGGTTAATCTAACACTTTAGTAGTTACATATGAATTTCAAATTCAGCTTGACAATCCTCCCCACACCGACCACACACACAAAAGAAAACAGAAGAAACAGGAATCAAACAAAACAAGCAAGCAAGAAAACAAAGGAAATGTTATGTGTGCAAGCTTATGTCTTAAAACTGGTATTTAGATTGGTTTAAATTATTTGATTTTTTGGCTGATAATGTGTAGCTGATAATGTGTAGCATATCTTAATGTGGAGCATATCTTAATATCTTAATATGGATTTTTTGGCTGATAATGTGTAGCTGATAATATGTAGCATACCTTAATGTGGAGCATATCTTAATGTGGAGCATTAAGATAATGTGTAGCATTAAGGGAGCATTAAGTTTGTAAAACTTATCTGAAGAACCCAGAATGTAGAATCAGACAGGAAGTAATATAGTTGAGTGATTTATATATTTATCATTCTTCTTTTTTCACTTCTGGATGTTTGGGAGTTCTACACTATCATTATTATTATTGTTTGACTATGACTCTAGAAATGACAGCATACAAACTTTAGTCCAATATGAACCAATATTTTTATCCAACTCCTGAGTAACACAAGGATCTTGGAACGATTTAACAGCTTATACTCTTTCTCAATTTATATATTATTGTTTTGACTATTTAAGTTTTAAACTCCACAGGATAACATCAGTATTGCTTTATAATTGATATATTTTAGAATGACCCACGTATTTGCTGTTCCCTTCATTCTTCATTTCTTATTTCATCCCAGACTTTCTATCTGGGGTTACTTTCCTTCTGCCTGAAATATATACATCTTTCAAATTTTCTACATTAAATCTGTTGGTGGTAAAGACCAGCAGTTAGTCTAATCTTCTCTCTTTGAAGACAATCTGTATTTTCCCCCCTCTGACTGCTTTAACATATGTTCTGTCTTAGTTATACTCTGGTTTTATTAGAGCATCTAGGCGTTTTCCTTTTTATTTATACCGCTTCTGATATTTTGAACTTTAAATATGTGAATTGGTGTTTCATTAGTTCTGGAAGCTATTTTTAGAAGAGGTAAGCAGCATCATCAATATTCAGGAAACATTTTTCAACCGCTTCAGTCCCTGATACTAGTTAGATTCTGGCTGGCTGACTGTGGCATAGATTCAATTATTTTCTAGAGGAACATTTGATTTATTACCAGGTGGTGATTACCACGGTTACCACAGTGGAATGCTGCACCTTCTTTCTAACAGCTACTGTATACAACTGTAGGATATCTATATAGCAGGCTCTTCATGCCACTGGGATGTCTCATGCCATTGATTGGGGGGTGGTGCTGTAATGATTCATGGTAACAAAACGGCCTTGGAGTTTAATGTCTGTTTCTTTTCATGTTGACCACATGTACCACTGTAAAAAGATCAGAACATTGTGACCCAGTTACTTTTGGGTAGTTTTGTAACATAAACAGTATCAAAGTATATGATCTTCAAAGCTCCATGTTTGAGGTTGGATAATGAATTGAAGATGATGCTTAAACATCAATTCTCAACTTCAGACTTTCCATAGGAGCTGAAATCCAGGAATGCTTCTTGAGGGACTTATACAAAAAGCTTATTATACTACAGAACCCTTCATTACTATCCTACTGTTAATCTCAGAGATCACAGTTTTGTGAGTTTGGAGATAATATTCAGACACAGTTAGGGGTAATATGTAATATACCTATCGAGGATATTTTCATCTTTCTGATCAGGGTAAATGGCGTGCTGTTGTTTATTCTCTGTTGAATCCATGCAGAAACCACTAGAAAGCATTCAATGACAGCAACCTCTTTTCTAGTGGAACTCTGCCAAAGGTTACAGGGGCACCAAGATGTTTGACGTTTAGCATTAAAAGAACATTTTCATTGAACTTTTTGGAGACTGTATCAGACTGCAAGACTGGAAAGTTTCCGAGTTTCTACCTTGGTATAAATTTCAAACCTTGAGGTCTATCCAATAAAGAGAAGACTATTATATTAATTTGTGCCCTGTGAGATAAACCTGAATTGTCCAGGTTTTCTGCTTTTATTTTGGGGCAAATTTGTACAGTCACAATTTCTAAAACTTCTTGGTTAGGAAAGCTGTGGAGAATTTGATTACATCTCTTCACTTTCCCAAGGCGTTTTATATTTAGACTTCACAGGTGATGCTATAACAGTGATTTGCCAGAAGTGTGCCACAAGTTTTCCCAACATTTCATGCCTTACTTGAACATTGTTGAAACTACCGAGAAATTTACAACATACTTAACAGTGTGAATCTATTCCATGTAGTGCCTTTATCTTTAATAGAGAGGGCGACTAGAGGTACCCTTAGAAGCCTATCTATGTATACATTGCAGTGGGTTGTCCATATATGAGCATAACAAGGAGTTTGTTTTGGATGGCCTGAAAACACATGACTGTAAAACTCTAGGTGAAAGGATCATGGTCAGACTAGAGATATTGCAATTAATAATAGCAGTAACACTGAAGGAAGTGCTGACAGTTAAAAGAGGTTAGTGTTTAACTCCTGTTCTGGAAGGAAATAAACCAACTGCTATGTATTTTCCCCAGATGGCTGAATCAATTCCTATAGGACTGATTCTTGTTATGCTTTTGTGTTTTTCATAGCTTAGGACTTGTAAAAGCAATAAGTGTTCCTCACTTTTGGAGAAACTTAAAATTTCTAATAGTCATTATGTTTCTTCTGCTTTGGTTATTAGAAAGCAATTTTCGTGTGGTTAATAATGTAGCCATGGTTTAGATAATGTTTTATTAACTTGTCTCTTCTTTCTTATTTAACAACAGACTAGGCTCCTCTGAAAGGTTTTTCTTTACGGTCAGACCCCAAATTCTGAACTATAGAGACTGATAGGGTACCTTTTGCACCCAGATCATCTTTAGCATCTCTAGATGGATGTTTAATAATACCAATTTTTGCACATTTATTTTGCTTGTGGAATAGACATATGACTAAATTATGGATACTAGCAATTAGTAAGGGCTGTATGCTTCAACATTTGCAAAATGCTCTACAATACTGAAAGAACTGATTTGTTTGATAGGCACACCATGTAGGAAGAGATGTCAAGACAAAGGGAGTAGCTCTTTCTCCCACGTAGGGAGAATAATTACTACTAAGTTTACTTTTCGAGGGTAGAAATAGAAACTTATTTATCTATGGGATGAACTATTAGCAAAGGAACTGCTAAAAGATATCATTTATTTTGAATGAAATAGACAACATTACAGACACACACCTGGAACTACTGAGCGGTTGCTAGTGAAAAACCAAAGTGGAATTTGTAAAAACAATCCGGCCAGTATTGTGCTGGATAAAGAGATACTTTGCCACAGCACGATTAACACAAGGTCTAAATTAAAGAGAAAGAAAACTAATACTCTTCCTACAAACAATATTAATGGAAGGGCCTATGAGATTTGTAGTTGTCTCTCTGAGACTATTCAATGGCCAACATCCTGGTTATTTAAGAAAAAGTGCTGTGTTGAAGTATTATAAAACAAATGTAAATTGAGTTAAAGAACAGCATTGGGAAGTTGAAGAAGCCCTGTCAACTGACTTAGTTAGCACCATGGTGTAAAGACTGGCTCCATCCAAAGTTCCTAATGGAAGACATCCCTGAGATCTCACTGGAAGTAGATTTACCAAGCCTGCTGAGGGCTAACGCGGTCTGTAAATTGCAGTTGTCTGCCCAGGTTACATGTCTTTCATGGTAAGAAGAAATTGGATATGTTTATCCATTTCTTATTAATATTTTTTCTTTAGATAACTAATGTCACTTGCTTGTTCCCAAGAATGTTGTGATTTATTTTCCATAAAAACAAACTGCTTGTCACATGCAACAAGAGCAGAGACTAGAACTTCTGTACTGATAACCACTTTCTTCCAGGAACCAAATTCACTGCCTTTTCATCAGAAAATAAACCTTTATTTGACACTTCTCTTACACAGCAGGAGTTGAGCAGGATTGCTTCTCCTCTTGTTTTATGTGAAGAAGTTCAGCCTCGAGATCACCTGCAGGATTGATGGTTTGGTGACAGTTGCTGCATTGTTTCACCTGAGCTTTCTTTATACTAAATTGGCACCAAAGAAAGATTGAAGAAAAACAGCACATTTTTTACTCATAAATTTGTACAACGTAACAGAATTTAGGTCTCAGTCATTGGTGAATTCTTTTTAAAAAGAAATTTGCATGATTTGTAAGTTGCATGTCACCTTTATAAGAATAAGTTTTGACAGTGTCCCCTTTAACTATATTTCAGTATGTTCTTGATATAGCATTACTATTTTTTTTAACATCTCTATTGGAGTATAATTGCTTTGCAATAGTGTGTTAGTTTCTGCTTTAAAATAAAGTGCATCAGCTATACGTATACATATATCCCCATATCCCCCTCACTCCCATTCTCCCTATCCCATCCCTCTAGATGGTCACAAAACACCGGGCTGATCTCCCTGTGCTATGCGGCTGCTTCCCACTAGCTATCTGTTTTACATTTGGTAGTGTATATATGTCCATGCCACTCTCTCACTTCGTCCCAGCTTGCCCTTCTCCCTGCCTGTGTCCTCAAGTCCATTCTCTACGTCTGCGTCTTAATTCCTGTCCTGCCCCTAGGTTCTTCCAAACCTTTTTTTTTTTTTTTTTTTTAGATTCCGTATATATGTGTTAGCATACAGTATTTGTTATTCTCCTTCTGACTTACTTCACTCTGTATGACAGACTCTAGGTCCATCCACCTCACTACAAATAACTCAATTTCATTTCTTTTTATGGCTGAGTAATACTCCATTGTATATATGTGCCATATCCTCTTTATCCATTCATCTGTCAGTGGACACTTAGGTTGCTTCCATGGGCTGGCTATTGTAAATACACCTGCAATGAACTTTGTGGTACATGACTCTTTTTGAATTATGGTTTTCTCAGGGTATATGCCCAATAATGGGATTGCTGAGTCATATGGTAGTTCTATTTTTAGTTTTTTAAGGAACCTCCATACTGTTCTCCATAGTGGCTGTATCAACTTAAATTCCCACCAACAGTACAAGTGGGTTCCCTTTCCTCCACACCCTCTCCAGCATTTATTGTTTGTACATTTTTCTATGATAGCCATTCTGACTGGTGTGATATGATACCACATTGTAGTCTTGATTTGCAATTCTCTAATGATTAGTGATGTTGAGCATCCTTTCATGTGTTTGTTGGCAATCTGCATATCTTCTTTGGAGAAATGTCTATCTAGGTCTTCTGCCCATTTTTGGATTGGGTTGTTTGTTTTTTTGATATGGAGCTGCATGGGCTGCTTGTATATTTTGGAGATTGATCCTTTGTCAGTTGCTTCATATGCAAATATTTTCTCCCATTCTGAGGGCTGTCTTTTCACCTTGTTTATGGTTCCCTTAGCTGTGCAATAGCTTTTAAGTCTCATTAAATCCCATTTGTTTATTTTTGTTTTTATTTCCATTTCTCTAAGAGGTGGGTCAAAAGGGATCTTGCTGTGATTTATGTCATAGAGTGTCCCGCTTATATTTTCCTCTAAGAGTTTTATAGTGTCTGGCCTTACATTTAGGTCTTTAATCCATGTTGAGTTTATTTTTTGTGTGTGGTGTCAGGGAGTGTTCTAATTTCATTCTTCTACATGTAGCTGTCCGGTTTTCCCAGCACCACTTATTGAAGAGGCTGTCTTTTCTCCATTGTATATTCTTGCCTCCTTTATCAAAGATAAGGTGACCATATGTGCGTGAGTTTATCTCTGGGCTTTCTATCCTGTTCCATTGATCTATATTTCTGTTTTTGTACCAGGACCATACTGTCTTGATTACTGTCGCTTTGTAGTATAGTTTGAAGCCAGGGAGCCTGATTCTTACAGCTCCATTTTTCTTTCTCAAAATTGCTTTGGCTATTCGGGGTCTTTTGTGTTTCCATACAAATTGTGAAATTTTTTGTTCTAGTTCTGTGAAAAATGCCATTGGTAGTTTGATAGGGATTGAATTGAATCTGTACATTGCTTTGGGTAGTAGAGTCATTTTCACAGTGTTGATTCTTCCAATCCAAGAACATGGTATATCTCTCCATCTCTTTGTATCATCTTTAATTTCTTTAATCAGTGTCTTATAGTTTTCTGCATACAGGTCTTTTGTCTCCTTAGGTATGTTTATTCCTAGGTATTTTAATTCTTTTTGATGCAATGGTAAAAGGGAGTGTTTTCTTAATTTCTCTTTCAGATTTTTCATCATTAGTGTATAGGAATGCAAGAGATTTCTGTGCATTAATTTCATATCCTGCTACTTTACCAAATTCATTGATTAGCTCTAGTAGTTTTCTGGTGGGATCTTTAGGATTCTCTATGTATAGTATCATGTCATCTGCAAACAGTGACAGCTTTACTTCTTCTTTTCCGATTTGGATTCCTTTTATTTCTTTTTCTTCTCTGATTGCTGTGCCTAAAGCTTCCAAAATTATGTTGAATAATAGTGGTGAGAGTGGACAACCTTGTCTTGATCCTGATCTTAGATGAAATGGTTTCAGTTTTTCACCATTGAGAACGATGTTGGCTGTGGGTTTGTCATATATGGCCTTTATTATGCTGAGGTATGTTCACTCTGTGCCTGCTTTCTGGAGAGTTTTTATCATAAATGGGTGTTGAATTTTGTCAAAAGTTTTTTCTGCATCTATTGGGATGATCATATGGCTTTTCTCCTTCAATTGGTTAACATGGTTTATCACATTGATTGATTTGCATATATTGAAGAATTCTTGCATTCATGGGATAAAGCCCACTTGATCATGGTGTATGATCCTTTTAATGTGCTGCTGGATTCTGTTTGCTAGTATTTTGTTGAGGATTTTCGCATCTTTGTTCATCAGTGATATTGGCCCGTAGTTTTCTTTCTTTGTGACATCTTTGTCTAGTTTTGTTATCAAGGTGATGGTGGCCTTGTAGAAAGAGTTTGGAAGTGTTCCTCCCTCTGCTATATTTTGGAAGAGTTTGAGAAGGATAGGTGTTAGCTCCTCTCTAAATGTTTGATAGGATTTGCCTGTGAAGCCATCTGGTCCTGGGTTTTTGTTTGTTGGAAGATTTTTAATCACAGTTTCAATTCCAGTGCTTGTGGTTGGTCTGTTCATATTTTCTATTTCTTCCTGGTTCAGTCTCGGAACGTTGTGCTTTTCTAAGAATTTGTCCATTTCTTCCAGGTTGTACAATTCTACCTCAAGAAACAAGAAAAATCTCAAATAAGCAACCTAACCTTACACTTATAGCAATTAAAGAAAGAAGAACAAAAAAAAAAAAAAACCCAGTTAGCAGAAGGAAAGATATCATAAAGATCAGATCAGAAATAAATGAAAAAGAAATGAAGGAAACAATAGCAAAGATCAATAAAACTGAAAGCTGGTTCTTTGAGAAAATAAACAAAATTGATAAACCATTAGTCAGACTGATCAAGAGAAAAAGGGAGAAGACTCAAATCAATAGAATTTGAAATGAAAAAGGAGAAGTAACAACAAACACGGCAGAAATACAAAGGATCATGAGAGATTACTACAAGCAACTATATGCCAATAAAATGGACAACGTGGAAGAAATGGACAAATTCTTAGAAAAGCATGGCCTTCCAAGACTGAACCAGGAAGAAATAGAAAATATGAACAGACCAACCACAAGCACTGAAATTGAAACTGTGATTAAAAATCTTCCAACAAACAAAAACCCAGGACCAGATGGCTTCACAGGCAAATCCTATCAAACATTTAGAGAGGAGCTAACACCTATCCTTCTCAAACTCTTCCAAAATATAGCAGAGGGAGGAACACTTCCAAACTCTTTCTACAAGGCCACCATCACCTTGATAACAAAACTAGACAAAGATGTCACAAAGAAAGAAAACTACGGGCCAATATCACTGATGAACAAAGATGCGAAAATCCTCAACAAAATACTAGCAAACAGAATCCAGCAGCACATTAAAAGGATCATACACCATGATCAAGTGGGCTTTATCCCATGAATGCAAGAATTCTTCAATATATGCAAATCAATCAATGTGATAAACCATGTTAACCAATTGAAGGAGAAAAGCCATATGATCATCCCAATAGATGCAGAAAAAACTTTTGACAAAATTCAACACCCATTTATGATAAAAACTCTCCAGAAAGCAGGCACAGAGTGAACATACCTCAGCATAATAAAGGCCATATATGACAAACCCACAGCCAACATCGTTCTCAATGGTGAAAAACTGAAACCATTTCATCTAAGATCAGGATCAAGACAAGGTTGTCCACTCTCACCACTATTATTCAACATAATTTTGGAAGCTTTAGGCACAGCAATCAGAGAAGAAAAAGAAATAAAAGGAATCCAAATCGGAAAAGAAGAAGTAAAGCTGTCACTGTTTGCAGATGACATGATACTATACATAGAGAATCCTAAAGATCCCACCAGAAAACTACTAGAGCTAATCAATGAATTTGGTAAAGTAGCAGGATATGAAATTAATGCACAGAAATCTCTTGCATTCCTATACACTAATGATGAAAAATCTGAAAGAGAAATTAAGAAAACACTCCCTTTTACCATTGCATCAAAAAGAATTAAAATACCTAGGAATAAACATACCTAAGGAGACAAAAGACCTGTATGCAGAAAACTATAAGACACTGATTAAAGAAATTAAAGATGATACAAAGAGATGGAGAGATATACCATGTTCTTGGATTGGAAGAATCAACACTGTGAAAATGACTCTACTACCCAAAGCAATGTACAGATTCAATTCAATCCCTATCAAACTACCAATGGCATTTTTCACAGAACTAGAACAAAAAATTTCACAATTTGTATGGAAACACAAAAGACCCCGAATAGCCAAAGCAATTTTGAGAAAGAAAAATGGAGCTGTAAGAATCAGGCTCCCTGGCTTCAAACTATACTACAAAGCGACAGTAATCAAGACAGTATGGTCCTGGTACAAAAACAGAAATATAGATCAATGGAACAGGATAGAAAGCCCAGAGATAAACTCACGCACATATGGTCACCTTATCTTTGATAAAGGAGGCAAGAATATACAATGGAGAAAAGACAGCCTCTTCAATAAGTGGTGCTGGGAAAACCGGACAGCTACATGTAGAAGAATGAAATTAGAACACTCCCTGACACCACACACAAAAAATAAACTCAACATGGATTAAAGACCTAAATGTAAGGCCAGACACTATAAAACTCTTAGAGGAAAATATAAGCGGGACACTCTATGACATAAATCACAGCAAGATCCCTTTTGACCCACCTCTTAGAGAAATGGAAATAAAAACAAAAATAAACAAATGGGATTTAATGAGACTTAAAAGCTATTGCACAGCTAAGGGAACCATAAACAAGGTGAAAAGACAGCCCTCAGAATGGGAGAAAATATTTGCATATGAAGCAACTGACAAAGGATCAATCTCCAAAATATACAAGCAGCCCATGCAGCTCCATATCAAAAAAACAAACAACCCAATCCAAAAATGGGCAGAAGACCTAGATAGACATTTCTCCAAAGAAGATATGCAGATTGCCAACAAACACATGAAAGGATGCTCAACATCACTAATCATTAGAGAATTGCAAATCAAGACTACAATGTGGTATCATATCACACCAGTCAGAATGGCTATCATAGAAAAATGTACAAACAATAAATGCTGGAGAGGGTGTGGAGGAAAGGGAACCCACTTGTACTGTTGGTGGGAATTTAAGTTGATACAGCCACTATGGAGAACAGTATGGAGGTTCCTTAAAAAACTAAAAATAGAACTACCATATGACTCAGCAATCCCATTATTGGGCATACACCCTGAGAAAACCATAATTCAAAAAGAGTCATGTACCACAAAGTTCATTGCAGGTGTATTTACAATAGCCAGCCCATGGAAGCAACCTAAGTGTCCACTGACAGATGAATGGATAAAGAGGATATGGCACATATATACAATGGAGTATTACTCAGCTCTAAAAAGAAATGAAATTGAGTTATTTGTAGTGAGGTGGATGGACCTAGAGTCTGTCATACAGAGTGAAGTAAGTCAGAGACAAACAAATACTGTTTGCTAACACATATATATGGAATCTAAATAATAATAATAATAATAATGGTTCAGAAGAACCTAGGGGCAGGACAGGAATAAAGCCGCAGATGTAGAGAATGGACTTGAGGACGTGGGGAGCGGGAAGGGTAAGTTGGGACGAAGTGAGAGTTTGGTATGGACATATATACACTATCAAATGTAAAATAGATAGTTAGTGGGAAGCAGCCGCCTAGCACAGGGAGATCAGCTTGGTGCTTTTTGACCACCTAGAGGGGTGGGATAGGGTGGGTAGGAGGGAGATGAAGGAGGGAGGAGATATGGGGATAAATGTGTATATATAGCTGATTCACTTTGTTATAAAGCAGAAAGTAACACACCATTTTAAAGCGATTATACTCCAATGAAGATGTTAAAAAACAATAAAGCTTGTGTTTCCTTATTTATTTTCATTTTGGATGATCTGTCCATTGTTGAAAGTGGGGTGGTAAAATCCCCCACTATTATTGTGTTACTGTCAATTTTCCCTTTGATGGCTTTAGCATTTGCCTCATGTATTGAGGTGCTCCTATGTTGGGCGTATAAATATTTACAACAGTTATATCTTCTTCTTTGATTGATCCCTTGATCATTATGTAGTGTCCTTCTTTGTCTCCTGTAATAGTGTTTATTTTAAAGTCTATTTTGTCCCATATGTGAATTGCTACTCCAGCTTTCTTTTGATTTCCATTTGCATGGAATATCTTATTCCATCACCTCACTTTCAGTCTGTATGTGTCCCTAGGTGTGAAGTGGGTTTCTTGTAGACAGCATATATACAGGTCTTGTTTTTGTATCCATTCAGCAAGCCTGTGTCTTTGGTTGGAGCATTTAATCCATTTATATTTAAGGTAGTTAGCGATATGTATGTTCTTATTACCATTTTCTTAATTGTTTTGGGTTTGTTATTGTAGGTCTTTTCCTTCTCTTGTGTTTACTGCCTAGAGAAGTTCCTTTATCATTTGTTGCAAAGCTGGTTTGGTGGTGCTGAATTCTCTTACCTTTGCTTGTCTGTAAAGTTTTTAATTTCTCTGTCGAATCTGAGTGAGATCTTGGTTGTAGGTTTTTCCCTTTCATCACTTTAAATATGTCCTGCCACTCCCTTCTGGTTTGCAGAAGTTCTGCTGAAAGATCAGTTCTTAACCTTATGGGGATTCCCTAGTACATTATTTGTTGCTTTTCCCTTGCTGCTTTTAATATTTTTCCTTTGTATTTAATTTTTGATAATTTGATTAATATGTGTCTTGGCATGTTTCTCCTTGGATTTATCCTATATCGGACTCTCTGCACTTCCGGGACTTGATTGACTATTTCCTTTCCCATATTAGGGAAGTTTTCAACTATAATCTCTTCAAATATTTTCTCAGTTCCTTTCTTTTTCTCTTCTTCTTCTGGGATCCCTATAATTCAATTGTTGGTGCCTTTAATGTTGTCCCAGAAGTCTCTGAGACTGTCCTCACTTCTTTTCATTCTTTTTTCTTTATTCTGCCGTGTGGTCGTTATTTCCACTATTTTATCTTCCAGGTCCCTTATCCGTTCTTCTGCCTCAGTTATTCTGCTATTGATTCCTTCTAGAGAATTTTAAATTTCATTTATTGTGCTGTGCACCATTGTTTGCTCTTTAGTTCTTCTAGGTCCTTGTTAAACGTTTCTTGTATTTTCTCCATTCTGTTTCCACGATGTTGGATCATCTTTACTATCATTACTCTGAATTCTTTTTCAGGTAGACTGCCTATTTCCTCTTCATTTGTTTGGTCTGGTGGGTTTTTACGTTGCTACTTCATCTGCTGTGTGTTTCTCTATCTTCTCATTTTGCTTAACTTACTGTGTTTGGGGTCTCCTTTTCACAGGCTGCAGGTTTGTAGTTCCCATTGTTTTTGGTGTCTGCCCCCAGTGGCTAAGGTTGGTTCAGGGGGTTGTGTAGACTTCCTGGTGGAGGGGATTGGTGCCTGTGTTCTGGTGGGTGAGGCTGTATCTTGTCTTTCTGGTGGGCAGGACCACGTCCGGTAGTGTATTTTGGGGTGTCTGTGACCTTTTTATGATTTTAGGCAGCATCTGTGCTAGTGGGTGGGGTTGTGTTCCTGTCTTGCTCGTTGTTTGGCATAGGGTGTCCAGCACTGTAGCTTGCTGGTTGTTGAGTGGAGCTGGGTCTTAGCATTGAGATGGAGATATCTGGGAGAGCTTTCCCTGTTTGATATTATGTGGATTTGGGAGGTCTCTGGTGGACCAATGTCCTGAACTTGGCTCTCTCTCCTCAGAGGCACAGGCCTGACACACGGCCAGAGCACCAAGACTGTGTCAGCCACATGGCTTAGAAGAAAAGGGAGAAAAAATGAAAGAAAGAAAGATGAAAGAAAAAATAAAATAAAATAAAGTTATTAAAATTAAAAAAGTATTAAATATAAGAAAAAGAAAGAAGGATGAGAGCAACCAAACCAGAAAAAAAATCCACCAATGATATCAAGCACTAAAAACTATATTAAAAATAAAAATTAAAAAAAAACGGACAGAAAGAATCAGGACAAATGATAGAAGCAAAGCTATACAGACAAAATCACACAAAGAAGCATACACATACACACTGACAAAAAGAGAAAAAGGAAAAAAATCATATATCTATATATATATTAAAAAAGGAAGAGAGCAACCAAATCAATAAACAAATCTACCAATGAATAAAATCTCTAAATACTAAACTAAGATAAACATAAAACCAGAAACAAATTAGATCCCGAAAGCAAACCCCAAGTCTACAGTTGCTCACAAAGTCCACTGCCTCAATTTTGGAATGATTCGTTGTCTATTCAGGTATTCCACAGATGCAGGTACATCAGGTTGCTGGTGGAGCTTTAATCCGCTGCTTCTGAGGCTGCTGGGAGAGAGTTCCCTTTCTCTCCTTTGTTCCCACAGCTCCTGGGGTTCAGCTTTGGATTTGGCCCCGCCTCTGCGTGTAGGTCGCCTGAGGGCGCCTGTTCCCTCTCAGACAGGACGGGGTTAAAGAAGCAGCTGATTCGGGGGCTCTGGCTCACTCAGGCCGGGGGGAGGGAGCGGTACGGAGGAGGCGGGGCGAGCCTGCGGCAGCAGAAGCCGGCAGCCTGAGGCGCTAGCCTGAGTCGCGCCGTGCGTTCTCCCGGGGAAGTTGTCCCTGGATCACGGGACCCTGGCCGTGGCGGGCTGCACAGGCTCCCGGGAGGGGAGGTGTGGATGGTGACCTGTGCTCGCACACAGGCTTCTTGGTGGCGGCAGCAGCAGCCTTAGCGTCTCATGCCCGTCTCTGGGGTCCGCGCTGATAGCCGCGGCTTGCACCTGTTGCTGGAGCTCATTTAGGCAGTGCTCTGAATCCCCTTTCCTCGTGCTTCCCGAAACAATGGTCTCTTGACTCTTAGGCAGCTCCAGACTTTTTCCGGGACTCCCGGCTGGCTGTGGTGCACTAGCCCCCTTCAGGCTGTGTTCACGCAGCCAACCCCAGTCCTCTCCCTGGGATCCGACCGAAGCCCGAGCCCCAGCTCCCAGCCCCCGCCCGCCCCGGCGGCTGAGCAGACAAGCCTCTCGGGCTGGTGAGTGCTGCTCGGCACCGATCCTCTGTGCGGGAATCTCTCCGCTTTGCCCTCCGCACCCCTGTTGCTGCGCTCTCCTCCGTGGCTCCGAAGCTCCCCCCTCTGCCACCCCCAGTCTCCGCCCGCGAAGGGGCTTCCTAGTGTGTGGAAACCTTTCCTCCTTCACAGCTCCCTCCCACTGGGGCAGGTCCCGTCCTTATTCTTTTGTCTCTGTTTTTTCTTTTTTTCTTTTGCCCTACCCAGGTACGTGGGGAGTTTCTTGCCTTTTGGGAAGTCTGAGGTCTTCTGCCAGCGTTCAGTAGGTGTTCTGTAGGAGTTGTGCCACATGTAGATGTATTTCTGGTGTATTTGTGGGGAGGAAGGTGATCTCCATGTCTTACTCCTCCGCCATCTTGAAGGTCTCCCTCCCAGCATTACTTTTTATTTCGCCATTCCTTTTATTCTATTATCTAAGGTGAACCTTAGCATGGATTTCCCAGATTATCACAGGTCACAACTAGTTAATTGCACCACTTTCAATAGTACTGAATTATCGTTGTGGTCTAGGGACATAGGTTCTTCTCAAATCCATGGACAATAGTGGCTTCAACCCAACCACTCCAAGAAATGAAACTTCCATATTAATAGAAATAAATTTTTCTAAAGGAAGTGATACTATTTCTATTCTCTTCCAAAATGTTCAAACTTGCAATTTGTTATGCTGAGAAGTCTATAATAATAATTGAGAAGAAGATTGAATATAGGAATTTGGAGGCCACTGTTATCTTCAATTGAAGGAGACTGATGTGGAGCAATAGGTGTGATTACATAAGATAAATGCAAATCTTGTCATTTCCAGAGGAGAGTAAGGATGCTGATGATGGGAATCTTTTGAAGAAACTAGAATTGTTACACAGTAGCTGTCTCAATTTATATAAAATGTTGTCATTAATTAAAAGGAGCAGTTTTACTGATACATATATCCATGAATTAAAGTGATGAGAGTAGTTTCAATCTACAGGACTCTATTCTCTACAGAAATGGATTGTGTTGTAGTATGATGCACTCTTTGAGCTTGTGTAGTTTAGAGTCACATATATCTTGACTCAGTCTGGAGTGTACTATTTTCTAGCCCTGTAACCTTGCAAAGGTTTTTTAACCCCCACCTATAATTTTATTCTCTCTATTTGTAGGATTAGGAAGAGTACTAAAGTCACTGAAATGATGTGAAAATTGTATTTCAAACAGATATATAAAAAGTTCCTTATATAATTCTGGGTACAAAGTAAAAAGCACAAAAGTTGCTCAATTAATTATTGTCATTTTTATTGCAGCATGGTGAATATTGTCACTAGAACTATTAATGCACACAAAGAATGAATGCTTATAAGAACTGGGGTGGGGTGTGAATTAATGCTGAACTTTAGGCAAACAATTGGCCTCTAAAGTCCATTCTAAATCTGACATATTACATTTATACTAATATAATGTGTAATAATTATCTAACATAGATTTATATGTTTAAAATTATATGATTATATCAAAAGATATGATTCATAGTTTTCCCATAGTGTTCTATTTCCTGAACCCTCTGTAATGTATTCATTAGCAAAGTCTTCTTATATCTTTTCTTAGGATAAAGCAAGAGATGTTGAATAATGAGGGACATATCCCCAGTAAACTGAGGAAATCCTAATGGGAAATAGCAATAGGAATTGAACTGTTTTTTATATAAAATATTACATTCTAAAGCTGAGTTATTGTGCCAAAGGCTGACTCTGAGTCCTTTATCCATTTCTCAGCCCCCTGCATACTATGATTTGGGCACTTGGCTTTATTACATTGTTAGGTTAAGTGCTACAAATGTACCTTCAAGACCCTCCGTTCCATGTAGGTTGCCTCCTATAAGCCCCTTTGTCTCTGCGTTTTCTGGAGGTGCCATTAAACTCAGTCATAGCATCAGGAGACAAACGTGAAAAACATTTTCACTTAGGTTAAATTATTGACTAACTTTCAATTTCCTCTGGTTTATTGGAGACATTCTTATCTGTAAGGAGGTATGGACTATACTCTCCATACAACAGTTATAATTCTCTCGCATCATCGGTTACCAGGGGTGCTGTTCTTTCAGTTGTCCGCAGAATCATAGAAGTTTTCAGTGTTGATGTACCTGAAAAATCAAAGTGCCTTGTTTTCAACTGTACAAGTTAAGTAATTCCCCCAAATCTACAACACTAAATTATGATGCAAAAAAGGACCAGATTAAAGGTCTCCTAAAATGCAATAATTTTCTCTCCACTTCCTCAATTCCTCACACACTCACACATACATTTGTCAAAATACCTCTATCTTCAAGTAAGAGAAATGACGTTCCTAAAAAGGCTCAAACGTGTGACACACCACTGACCAGCACAGAACTGGCTCACGGTAGGAGCCCAATTAAAATGTCTCAGATACAACTGGATCAAACCCTTAAAGTACTAAATTAAAACAGTCCTTTTAGTGAAGGAAATTCTAAGTTTCAGAAGAGGACCTTCATATTGAATCTCTGACCAGCAAATGATGATGCTATTCATCTCTGATGTTGATTGGTTTTTCTAACACTGAGATCACCCAATCCAGGACCAAAGAGTTCATTGGTTAGTATTGTTTGGCCATGTGGGTTGAGGAGCATCCTAGTCCTCACTGAGTGACACTTACCTGCTCTCTCACACTCTGTCTTCTCCTGTTCCCCTGCATGATGTGTCTGTGGTTCACTGGATGGCAGCTCTGACAGTGATACTGATGGTGCTGAGCACTTCCCTCACTTGGGCCAGGGACACCTGAAGTAAGCGTGCACCTTGTGGGGGTGAGCTATAGTGGGTGGGAGAAGAAAGGGAGTTACCTTTGTCTCTGTGTCCAGACCACGTCCCTTAAAAAATTGTGACATTTTCTTCAGTCATCACCTGTCTTTATCACATGGATTCTCCATTCCTTCCACAACAAAAGGGCCTTGGATGCTTGCCTTCTGAGTGCTGCTTAAGGTGCCCCCATATATATGGGATATTTCTTCTCAACTGTCTTCCAACAAAACCTCTCCAGCCTTACATCCCATTCCCTCAGGATCTTAAGAGGATTTCGAAGTAAAGATGTCAGAATAATTCCACGTTATGCAATTCCCTGTATTATGTTGAGTTATGTCAGAAAAAGGAAAAGTTTCTCTGAAAATTTTACAGGGAATCTCAAGGAATTAGAAAGATCTCTCCTGCAAATCCTGTGTTATATCCTTAACAGGATCTATGATGTTGCTGTCTCTCCCTAATATGTGAGACTGTATCAAAGGGCATCCCTCATTATATGTTTTCCTATCTCTCTGAACCACAATGTTTAAATGTCCTGTATCCCTGTCCTGGAGGTTCTCTGACAGAAGTTGGAGTTAGTTTTCTCTCTATTTCTCCTGGGTAAAGCACCCTGGAGCTGAATCATGGATTCTTAGTACTTGGAATGACCCTGTAGATAAGGAGCATCTATGGGGTGTTCTTTGATGCCTTAAAGAACTTAAGGCATCTTCCGAAAACCAGACATAGGTTAGTGTTCTTTATAAATCTATTTTGAATCTTTCTACATGATTAGTTCCTCCTACATCTCCCCATTCTCTGGCCTGAGCACATGTGAAGGGATTCAACTAGTAGAGAATAAATTATAAGAAATTCTGTTTTTGTAAGTTAAAAGTAGTCAAATATCAACATTTTCATATGGTAAACCATGAACCCTGAGTAGGGTCCTGAGAATGTGAAGGTTGTTTCCATCCCATTGGGCTGAAAGCCAATAAGCAACTCAAGGGAACTCATTGGCCTATCAGGTCTTGGCCCCAAATTTCATAGGTTCATTAATAATGCCCTTTGATTTCTTTAATTAGTCATGTTTGGTGTCCTCTCCTTCTGTTTCTTCCCTATTCTTTCCTCAGCTATGTCATCACCATTACTGAAAATCCCCAAAGTTTGCACAGACCCTTAGCACTATAACAGATCAATCACCTTTTCCTTTCCTGTGAATGTTTCTTCTACCTAGTAGGAGGAGAAAAGGAAGTTTGCCTGAATTTCTCCCAGGAAATGAAAAGAATATCATGTGTCATCAGAATAAAAGAGTTTTGGAGCTGAGCCCTTTCTTGCTTCCCAGGATTCCCACAAAAATCCATTTCCAGAACACTGGGTTTATTCATTTTGACCACAAATATTTGTTTGTTTGTTTGTTTTTCTGAGCAACTATTATATACTGGGCTCTGTTCTTGGCTCAGAGAATTCTATTTGAATAACATAGGAAAGTCCCCTACTGTCATGGACTTACCTAATGACAAGAGAGGAAGACAACAACCCAATAAACATTTAACAAGGAAAAACATTTCAGAGAGCAATAAGTACTCCGAAAAAATACATCAGGGTTATAGAACAGAGAGAATTGTATTCACCTGACTTCAGTTCAAGTGTCTAGGGAGCTCTCCATGAAAAGGTGACACTCAATTGAGACATAAATGATGAGAAGCCAGACACATGAGAGATCTGAGGGACAAGTGCTCCAGGGAGAGGGAGCAGCGGAAAGGACGAAGTGTGGGAAGATCTTTGCTGTGTTTAACGGACAGAATGAAGGTTAGAGTGACTGAAGCAAAGCAAGAAGGTTGGGGAGTGGAAAAAGATGAGGTCAGAGAGGAAGTCAGGAGCCAAATCGTATTAGGCTCTGATGGCCATGGTGAGAACTTTGACTTTTATTTACAGAGATACGTGAAGCTCCTGAGAGATTATAAGGAGAGTCAGTCTGTTGATTTCTTAAAATAATCCTAGCTACCACGTGGAGACTGGATTCCAGAGGTTCACAAGTGGAGTCAGGGACACCATTTAGGAACATGGTAGAATTCTCCAGGGCAGATGTGCTTGTGGCTTCATTTAGTGTGGTAGTGACAGAGACAATAGTAAAGATAAAATGAACAGATTTGGGGTAGACTGTTGTGTGGCTTGTTATTTTTTAACTTTGCCATGTGACAGGGAGGTATTAGAGAATTCCTGGATAGTGAGTAGACCTGGTCTGATCCAGAGCACACTTCTCTCTGGCGTCATTTCTTTTTCTTTTTTTAACATCTTTATTGGAGTATAATTGCTTTACAATGGTGTGTTAGTTTCTGCTGTATAACAAAGTGAATCAGCTATACGTATACATATATCCCCATATCCCCTCCCTCTTGCGTCTCCCTCCCACCCTCCCTATCCCACCCCTCTAGGTGGTCACAAAGCACCGAGCTGATCTCCCTGTGCTATGCGGCTGCTTCCCACTAGCTATCTATTTTGCATTTGACAGTGTATATATGTCCATGCCACTCTCTCACTTCATCCCAGCTTACCCTTCCCCCTCCCCATGTCCTCAAGTGCATTCTCTACATCTGCGTCTTTATTCCTGTCCTGTCTGGCATCATTTCTAAGTGAAGGTCTCTACTCAAAGTCTGGGGTCCTGTTCTTTTTCTGTAAACTGTCTATATGAGAATGTTATTTCTTCTAACTTTCTCCCTTACTGAGGGTAATTGACTACAGAAATAGAGAGTTCTACATCTGGCCAAGGCTGGTAATTTGATGCCTACTGGTATTATTGGATGCAGGAGACAAAGTTAGAAAATGAATTAGTTGGGGCTTTGAATAGGAATAACATATCTGCGGCTGTAGTTTTCTACTATAGATAAGTAGTGGACCAGTGGCAGAGAAATTAAGAAGGAAGATGATTTGAAGAGTAAATTATATGTCTTTTTAATTGGCTGGCAAGGCAAAGAAATAAGTAAGCCATATTCGAATTTATTTCGCTGGAGACATAGCTCTCCACTGGGGCTGGATTCTTGAAAACTAGAAATTTCATATAGGAACAAGATTTTCAACAGATATAATATTGGCAAAACTTTTAATGTAATTCTCAGTGCTCCATAATTAACAGTGACTTTTGACCACAGATTTTCAGATGGTTTATACTAGTGGAGCTCATCCAGTGACAGATCACCACTCCTTCCCCCTACTCCTTGACCCCCGAATATTTGGCAATATCTGGAGCCATTTTTGGTTGTTACACTGAAGGTTTCTTCTGACATCAAGTGGGTAGAGGCCAGGGATGCTGGTAGACGGCCTACAATGTACAGAACACACCCCCTCACCTCCAGGTACATATTTGATCTCTTACCTCATCAGGTCAGATTTGCCAAGTGAATTATGGCACCAAATTTTAAAAAATTTGGTTTTCTGAGCTATCTGGATTTGGAAATGCAGAAAAGAAAAGGTAGAAGTGTATTGGGATCATGGTTTTAATTTCCTTAAAACTCTTCAAAAGTTTCCCATTACATTTAGCATAAATTCAAAACCATAACATCACCCATAAGCCTTTTAAGTACCTGGCTTCTGTGATTTTTCAGTGGAATCTTTTACCCCCCTTCCTCACTTTCTGTGCTTAGTGAAATGTTTTCTTCTGGTTTCTTGCAGAAGCTCTTCATCTCTTTCAAGCTTTTACACATGCTACTACCTTTACCTGAAATATGCCTTCTTTTTCTCCCAAACATACACACCCCCCACATCTTTCCCTCATCCCACATCAACTTAACCTTTCATGTCAAATCTTTTTTTTTAAATTGAAGTATAGTTGATTTACAATGTTGTGTCATGTCACATCTTAAATGTCATTCTTCAGAGACTACTTCTCTGACACCCTAATATTAATTATTCTCTGTTCTAGATCTCCGCGCTTTTCTTGTGACATTTCTGGCTCCTGTATAATTAATTCTTGTGTGGTTGGGTTTTGTCCATCACTTTCACTAAATTTTATGCTCCTAGAAGGTAGGGGAGATGTTTGTTTTTCCTTCTGTGGATTTCCAGGGGCAGTAGCACAGGCTTGGCACAAGGTCAGCACTAGGTAAGGAAGTGTTTCAGGAACAGCTAAAGGGTCGTGGGGTGAGAGGAGGAAGCAGAGAGTGTTTTTCTGGTGGAGGCATTCAGGAGGAGGTGGTGTTGGGGCAAATCCTGGTCCCGCTCCGGCTTGGAGGTCCCCAGCCAAGTACAGAGCTGACTGCATCCCAAATGCCTTAGGATCAGAGAGGTCTTCTCCGCCCACCATGGTCTCGCTTGACCCTGCAGATCAAAGATGAACCCGTGGGGTGCTTGTAGTTGGGGGCGCCAGTGGAGCTAATGAAGGGGGTCCTAGTGCTCCCACCCGCGCTTGAGCGCCCCTCGTTGGTGGGTGTAGCAGTCAGTCATTTCCCAGGAGCCCGCCCAGTGACCAGATCCTTCCTGTCCTCACAGCAGTTTTCATGCATCAGTTTAAGGCGAGTGTCATTTCTCCAACGGGATGGAGCAGGTGCGGTTCTTGGCCAGATACACCTACAACGCGCAGGAGGATGCGCACTTCGACAGTGACGTGGGAGTTCACGGCGGTGACCGAGCTGGGGAGGCCGGACGCTGAGTCCTGGAACCAGCAGAAGGACTTCATGGAGCAGATGCGGGCCAAGGTGGACACGGTGTGCAGATCCAGCTACTGGGGTATTGGTAGCTTCACGAGGCAGCGGCGAGGTGAGCCGAGGCAGGCGGGTGGCCAGGGGGAGGCGGTGTGTGTGTGTGTGTGTGTGTGTGTGTGTGTGTGTGTGTGTGTGTGTGTGTGTGAGAGAGAGAGAGAGACAGAGACAGAGACAGAGAGACAGAGACAGAGAGAGACAGAAACAGAGACAAAGACTCAGTCTGGGTGAGCGTTGGATTGTGAGCATTACACGTTGCGAAAGTTACTGTGAGAGAGTGAGACAGGGAGTGACAGGCTGTCGGGGAGACAGTGTGTGACCTTGTCAGTGTGTGATTGTGAGAGGGGAGAGAGCATGTGGTGCGAGGAGGGGGCCTGGGGTCTGGGAGGACTGGGAGGGAAAGGAGGTGTGGGGGGGAGGGAGGCAGGAAGGATGGATGGTTCTAGGCATCCTTGGTGGTGCTGTGGGAAAGGTGAGGTGGGAGAAAGGGGGAGGGGAGATGGAGGAATACTGATTGGGGTGGTTGGTTAGGGAGGAGGGAAGGGAATTTAAGTGTCTGTGGTTGTGCTACCCAGAAAAGAGCTTTGGAACTTGGACATTTATGGAAAGGTGTGGTAAAGGGGCTTCAGCACCTGATCTTCCTGGACAATGGACCATTTGCTTCATGTCTGAGTCTTTTGGTTCTATGGTCAGGGGAGAAACTTTGACTCTGGGTGTTTGGCTCTAGGTCAAAATTTTATCCTCTGCCTCATGCTTCAGCTGCATGACTCATGGTTTTGTTCTGTGGTCTCTGAAAAAAACCTCAGTATCTTGCTAGAAACTGAATAGTTTCCATACCAGTTTGGAGCTGGTTCTGGGGTTACACAATTATAAGAATTATTTTTTTTTAATTAGTGACTTTCCTTCCTGCTTTCCCTCTCCTTCAGGACTCAAGTTTTTCTTGGGATTCAACTCATAGAGTTAGAGATTCACCTGTGTCTTTCCTTCTTCCTGGGGTAGAACCTTTTCTGAGGTGTTCTAAGGTGTGAGTGCCTGGAGACAGCTTTCCCAGGATTTCATCCTCTGTCTCCACACACACCCCCTGCTGTTCCCTAATTTATCCACACTGCTTTCAATCATATTTTCTTTCAAATTAAACAAGGGTAATAAATAGCTCTGATATATTGAAGGCTAAATTCCAGTTATTGTTTTACATACCTTAGGTGCATTAATCCTCACATAATGCTAAGAGGTAAATTAAGTATAATTATCCCCCTTTATAGGTGAGAAAGCTGAGGCACAGAAGAATGTAAAAATCCTCCCAGTATCAATCACTAAGAGGGAGAGCCTGGATTTCAACCTAGGCAGTCTGACTTCAGAAATTATGCTTTTAATTAATACACTATATGCCTTGCAAAGGTTTGTAAACACTTCAATTTAACAATGAATTACTATTCGTACTATGAAACACACACACACACACACACACACACACACATTTCCTCAACATCTCTCAAATCTAATGGACCCATGCTGTAAGAATTAAAGTCAAGGCTTATGGCACTAACTCCTAAAGTTGGGCCACATGGCCAGCCTGGCCTACCTGAGACTGCAGTGTGGTCTGGAGACTGATGGTAGAAAGGCAGCCAATCAAGGAGACTTACTCTGTCTCCCTCACTTATCCCCGCTACCATTTTCTCTCCTAGTGGCGCCTACAGTGACTGTGTATCCTGCAAAGACACAGCCCCTGCAGCACCACAACCTCCTGGTCTGCTCTGTGAATGGTTTCTATCCAGGCCACATTGAAGTCAGGTGGTTCCGGAACGGCCAGGAAGAGGAGGCTGGGGTGGTCTCCACAGGCCTGATCCCTAATGGAGACTGGACCTTCCAGACCATGGTGATGCTTGAAACAGTCCCTCAGAGTGGAGAGGTCTACACCTGCCATGTGGAGCACCCCAGCCGGACGAGCCCTATCACAGTGGAATTGAGTGAGAAGCTTTCTGACCTCATAAGTTCCTCAGCCACCAAGGAGGGGGCTTTGATTACCACTGATTGTCAGGTTTCTCCTCACCCTGCACCATATTTTTATTTGCTTCACGTTCTTCTCTTTTTCAGCACAAGTTACTGGGGGTAGCCCTGTGATATCCTGTGATAGAAATCCTCTGATAGTTTGCAGATATCCTTTGATAGTTTCCATAAATACCTATACCCACTGGTGAGACAATTCTGCCTGGCAGGCAGAGAAGGGGTGTCCCTGTCCTGAGCCTCCATGATATCACAATTCATGGTCACCCCATTGCCCAAGGCACCAGTCCCCTGCCTCGGGCTGGGCTTGCACTTCTGACACTGTTGCTCTGAGACGTTCACTGTAATCTGAGAAGGGGCACATCTCTACAATGTAGGGACCTTCCTGACATGAGGGGAGTCCAATCTCAGCTCTGCCTTTTATTGTATCTGTCACCCTAGACAAGCTCCTTAACCTCATTCAGCCCCAGGGTCCTCATCTATCAGAT
Source organism: Eubalaena glacialis (assembly GCF_028564815.1). Lineage (NCBI taxonomy): Eukaryota > Metazoa > Chordata > Mammalia > Artiodactyla > Balaenidae > Eubalaena > Eubalaena glacialis. The sequence continues at coordinate 24,682,709 of NC_083722.1, read as the reverse complement.
ATTGAAGTCTTGTGGCCTTATGTCAGGGCTGTAATATTTAAATGAATTCAGTGCCTTAACCTTGAAGCTACTCAGTGTGATTTAAAAATGTTTTCCTAGGAATGCACAATTACTCTATTTCTTCCAGGGAAGCCTTCTTTCCCCATTCTCAAAGCTCTCAGTCTTAGAGACTGAAATAGAGAAGTTGGATTTGGGATAAAAATCACTAAAACCAGCTTCTTTTCCCAGGGGCACAGTCTGAATGTGCTCAGAGCAAGATGCTGAGTGGAACTGGGGGCTCTGTTCTGGGTCTGCTCTTCCTTGGGGTGGGGCTGTTCATCTACTTCAGGAATCAGAAAGGTAAGGAACCTGTTGGCAGCTGAGACTCCCAACAGACGTTTTGGGGAAGAAATCTGACTTTGCTCGGTTAGTTCTCTGTATATCAATGACCCTGTATAAAGTCTTTCTTTACCTAGTTGACCTCAAATTTCCTGGAAATCCAGAAATTGACAGTCCATGGTTAGCTGTGGTTGAAACATAAAAGGTGATGGCCTGCAGAGATAAGAAAAAGGTTAACATGCATGGAGATTTTGGGTGGAGATCCTGGGGCAAATGCAGGAAGAGACACAGGGGTGATGAAATTACACTGGATTTGTGTGACAGAAGCTTCATCCTCTCAGTGTCTGTTCTCTCTACCCTGGCATCATGTGAAGTGGGTTGTGGCGTTAGAGAAGTCTTAGAAGAGTGGTCTGGGCCCGGGGACATTGTGTTTGGGGATAGATTTACCTCTGTATCTTTTAAGTATATATCTTCCCTCCTCTTTTCCAGAACACCCTGCACTTCAGCCAACAGGCTGAACTCTCTTTTAGAATCATATTTAGTCTCCCTAGAACAGATGGTAGAAGTGACAAGACGGGAGACAGAAATAATGAGAAAGACTTTGGATCTGACTTCTGATCAAGCAGTTTACATTAAAGCTTCTTCTCTCCACTAAACAGAGGGCTTGAACTCTAAAGTGGCTTTGGCTCAGGGAGACTTAAGAATTTTTCCCCTTCTTACTGAAATACTTTAACATGAAGGCCTGAGAGACAGAGAGAGGGAAAAAAGCTGCTTGTAAAGTTAAGACGGGAAACAACACTGTCCTCTGTCTCCTGCAGGACTCCTCGCTGAAGTGAAGATGGATGGTGACACTCAAGGAAGAACCTTCTGTCCCGGCTTCTTCACAGCCTAAAAAGGTCTCCTGCTTAGCTCTTATTCTTCCAAAATGAGAGTGTTTCTCAGGATCTGGTTTGCTCCTGGTTGAGTGACCCTGCAGAAAACGTCCTTCTTGCTGGTTTCCTCAGCCCCCGCGTTTGACCTGGACATTCCCCATATTGATTGCAACACCTTATCTTCATTCTTTCCTGGTTCCCTCTGTTTTCAACCTTTACTGCCTCCTGTGCACCTGATCTCATCTTCTGTCCATATTATTATATAATGTTTTTCTCAAATAAATATGGAGTGACAATCATCTGCTTCATACAGTTTCAAGGAAAGAAGAAGAAAGAAAAGAGAAAGGGAGGATTTCATCGCAAAACAATTAATTGTTACTATTTATATTCCTGAATTTTGGTCACTTGTGGAACTGGAGGTTTCCTTGCTTCTTTCCCTGTTTTTTCCTTGAGTTTTCTGCATTTTGTCATTAGGCGTGTTTTCCTGAGCTAGGAGAAAGCCCTTAATTCACCCTATCATGATGGTTTCCTGCATCTTTGTAATCTCAAAGATAAGCACACTTTATAAAAATCTGTTATTATTTTAAAATTATGAAATTTATAATCATGCTCTTTTTCTCTTTTTCCATGATTTTTAAAGAAAGTATCTAATCCTGGGTTAGTTCACACCTTGATCACCTCTTTAATTAGACTAATGGTGGGCTTCAACATTTGTCTTTTTCTGTCACTCAGATAAACATCAGTGACATGCTGACTCTTTGGCTGGGATGCATTCTTCCCCATAAATAGGTTTTGGAAGGCCATAAGGACAGAGCCACAACTCAAGTCAATAAGATGCATTTCTGAGGCCCTCCAGTTTCTGTCACAAACTTACTGTCTTTCATGGGAAAATCCTGTATGGATTTTATCTTAGCAGAAATCAGAGACAATTCTGAGAAACAAAGGAAAATTTATGAATACAGGGATGTTCACCCAAACAATGAAATATCCTGCAGTTGGAAGACAAATGAGAATCCCTGTTATGGAATACTCCCCAAAATGCACTTTCAGTAGGTATAGGAGATTTGTATAGTATACAACATTAAAAAAAAATAAGATAGAAGAGGAGAATAGAAATATATAACTATACCCATTCATTCTATCTATCTATCTATCTATCACTTACTTACATTTGTAAATATAAACAATGGCAGGATTTTTTTAAAAAAATGATTGCCTTTAGGGCCAGATGAGAGAATAGGTTAAAGGGGACAAATATGAAAGCCAGAATTTTTCGAATATATTTAATAGTTTTAACTTGAGGGACATTCAAATATTTTATGTAATAAAAAATTTAAATCAAAAGTTTAGCAAGGAGATACATAAAAACTAAAAACAAACTGGAATGATTAAAACAAACTTGACAAAAAGTATATGATGGGAAACAAGCTAGAAAAGTAAATCAAACATTTTTTGACCCTTGCATAAAAGATTGTGGAACTATAATTGTAAATAAGTATATAGTTCTAAATTCCAAAGACTTTAATAATGTAAGGGAGTTGGATAGGCTCAGAGAAAGGTAATTAAATTGGTTAAGAAGATGGTGGGTTCTGCTATTGTATTCCATCTGAAGAGTCAGTTTCAAATGTAAATCAAATCTAAACAGTAGTTAATAGATTCAGAAGTTTATTTCAAAGTAAGAGTTGAATTCTCCACAGTCAGACATAACTATTATTTTATTTTCAAGCAAATTAAAAGCTTATTTTTGCATATGTTAATTATACTGTGTTATTTGTGTGAAACAGGTTATCATCCTGTAGGAGTTGGATAAACCAGTAGTCATGTCTGCAATGTGCATACAGTTGGGATAAGTTCTATTTGATCCCAGGGTTGCACCTTTACTGTCACTTTGTTCTCTGAGATGAAAAAATAAGTTGTCTCATTTTATTTGAGACCTGTGGTGTGAAATGATAAGGTAGAATTAAAGTATACGGTATGCATATATCTATGAAGATGCTTTCTGCTGCTAGTAGCAGATAATCCAATCTAATTGGCTTTACTTTTCTTTAAGTTATTTATCTCACATAACAGATAGACCCAAGGTAGGGAATCTCCAGAGTTGGTCAATTCGTCAAGCCAGTTGCATCACCAATGATCTTAAAGGCAAGAAAAGAGAACTGTTTCTTCTCGTGTGGTTTTATAAGGAGCAACCAAACTTTTTCCAGAGTTTTCCCAATAGACCCACTTCCCCACACATTAGGAGGACCATGGATTACAACGGTAGGCTCAGACAAACCATGATTCATCCTTTGTGACATGGGCCTGCCTCCTGTGATGCACAAGGGAAGAAAAGGTTTAAAATAATCTTTTTTAGAGAGAAAGAAATGGCCCATGGGTAAGGAGGATGATTTTAGGGTATGGAACTATTAGACTGTGTTTTTAGTAATTTCCTTATGAAGGATGATAGGTATTTAATGGACAGCATCATTGCAAGGATTTTTTTTTAGCATTGAGACTTAAATATCAGCCATAAGCCACTTCCTTCCCCCCAAAAAGCAAGCAAGCAGGAGGATTATTTACTTGATTTTAGAACATATACTGACTCTTAATTTTGTGAGGAAAAGTATATCTTCCAGGGAAATTTTTTTTAAAAGACACATAATGAGGAATGACTCACTTTTTAAAATGCTAAAACCTATTATACCTTTATTTTATTAAGCACTTTTTGGCATTGATTCATTATTTGTTATATGCACCAGTAAAACAAAGCCCAGAATTAGATCCCTGGACATTTGAGGTTTAGATTTGTATAGAGAGTTTCAAGTTGTTTGCCAGGTATATCCCATACTCATTCCTTTAAACAAAATGGATACTTCACAAATATGCATGTGCAAATGTTCATAGCAACATTAGTTGCTATATTATAACACAAAACTGGAAACAATCCTGGTATCCATCAGTCAGTGAATGGAAAAACAAAATGCACTGTATCTATACAATGGAAAACTATTTAGCAATAAAAAAGAACAAGTGAAACACATTTAAAGGAATTGATGATACATGATGCAAAATGGATGAACTTCAAAAATATACTAAGTGAAATAAGGCAGACACAAAAGACTACTTGTCATATGATTCCATTTACATGAAACATCTAGAAAAGGCAAATTTATAGACTGAAAGCGAATCAGTGGGTCTCTAGGGCTTGGGGTGGGGGTGGGAATTAACTGTAAACAGGAAACTTTTTGGGGTGACAGAAATGTTCTAAAACTGGATTGTGGTGATAGTTGCACATATTTATAAAATTACTAGAAATTTCCCAGTTGAGTATGATGTAAACTGTGGGTTTGCCTTAATTAGCCTTTATTATGTTCAGCTCTGTTACTTCTAGATCCATTTTATTGAGAGTTTTAATCATAAATAGGTATTGAATCTTGTTAACAGCTTTTCATACATTTATTTAAATAATCATGTAAGTTTTATCCTTCAGTTTTTAATATGGTGTATCATGTTGTTTGATCTGCTGATGTTGAAACATCCTTTCATCCCTGTAATAAATCCCACGTCATGGTGTATGATCCTTTTAACGTACTGTTGCATTTCATTTGTTAATATTTTATGGAGGATTTTTACATGTATGTTCATCACAGAAATTGGCCTGTAATTTTGTGTGTGTGTGTTGTATCTGGTTTTGCTATCAGGATAATGTTGAATCATAAAATGAGTTAGGAAGAATTCCTTCCTCTTCAATTTTTTGGAATAATTTGAGAACAGTACATATTAAATCATTGAATGTTTGGTAGACTTCATCTGTGAAGCCATCTGGTCTTGGATTTTTGTTTTTTGAGAGGTTTTTGATTACTCTTTCAATCTCTGGGCTGGTGGTTGGTCTATCAGATTTTCTGTTTCTTCATGAGTCAGTCTTGGAAGGCTGGATGATTCTAGGAATATGTTTATTCTTCTAGGTTGTCCAATTTGTTGGTGTGTAGTGTTCATAATATTCTATTATAGTTCTTTGTATTTCTGTGGTATCTGTTGTTATTTCTTCTCTTTCATTTCGGATTTTATTTATCAGATCCTTTTCTCTCTCTCTTTTTTTTTTTTCTTAGTCAGTCTAGCTAAAGATTTGAGAATTAAAAAAGAAAAAGTTTGCCAATTTTGTTTATCTTTTCAGTGAATCAGCTCTTAGTTTCGTTGATCCTTTCTGTTGCCTTTTAACTCTCTAATTCATTTATTTCCACTCAGATCTTTAATATTTGCTTCCTACTGTCTTTGGGATTCATTTATTCTTCTTTTTCTAGTTCCTTTAGGTGTAAGGCTAAATTGTTTATTTGAGATTTTTCTTGAGGTAGGCCTGTATTGCTATAAATGTCCTTCTTAGTATTTCTTTTGCTGCATCCAAAGGTTTTGGTATTTCATATTTTTATTTTCATTTATCTTTAGGTACTTTAAAAATTTCTTCTTTGATTTCTTCATTGACCTAACGGTTATTTGGTAGCATGTTGTTCAGTCTCTGTGTATTGGTGATTTTTCCAGCTTTCTTCTTGTAGTTGATTTCTATTTTCATACCATTGTAATCAGCAAAGATGCTTGCTATGATTTGAATCTTCTTCTTAAATTTATTGAGACTTGTTTTGTGTCTCAACATATGGTTTATTCTTGAGAATGTTCCATGTGCACTTGAGAAGAATGTGTATTCTGCTGCATTTGGATGGAATGTCTTTACAAATATTTAAAATCCATCTAGCCTAATGTTTTATTTAAAGCCACTGTTTCTTTGTTGATTTTCTGTCTAGATGATCTATCCATTGATATAAGTGCAGTGTTAAAGACCCCTACCATTATTGTGTTGAGTGTTGATTTCTCCCTTTAGATAGATTAATACTTGGTTTATATATTTTGGTGCTCCTGTGTTATGTGCACATATATTAATAACAGTTATGTCTTCTTAATGAATTTTTCCCCTTATCATTATAAAATGTCCATCTTTGTCTCTTTATCTTTTTTGGCTTGACGTCTATTTTGTCTGATATGAGTGAGGCTCCACCCACTTTCTTTTGGCTGCCATTTCCTTGGAGTATCATCTTCCATCCCTTCACTTTGAGCCTGTTTGTCTTTAGAGCTGAGGAGAGTCTCCTTAGAGGCAGCATATAGTTGGGTCTTGTTTGTTAATCCATCCATCCACTGTGTGCCTTTGATTGGTGAACTCAATTCATTTACATTTAAGGTGATTATTGATAAATGAAAACCTAGCACTAACATTTTGTCTTCTCTTTTCTGGTTGCTCTGTATCTCCATTATTTATTTTCTTTGTGTCTCTGTCTGCCATTTTAGTTTGGTGGTTTTGCATAATGTTTTTCTCAGTTTCCTCTTTTTTGTTTCGTGTGTCTGCTCTAGGTTTATGTCTTTTGGTTACCTTGAGGTTTGTATAAAATGTCTTACAGATAAAATAGTCCTTTTTCTGCTGATAGCATCGTATCTTCATTTGTCCATACGGGTTCCATCCTTCTCCTCTTCTTCTCTTATGTTTCTGTTGTCTAAAATTATCCCTTTCCATGTTGTGAGCTTGTTACCAAATTGAGGCAGCTATAGCTATTTTTACTGCTTTTATTTCTCCCTTTCCCCTTCATGCTATAATGAAGTGTTTTAAAATCCGTTGTGATATAGAGTTGCAATTTTCTGATTCTGTCTGTCAGCATATCATCTTACTTAAAGATTTGTGTACTTTTGCCTTTTTGTCTCAGGTAGAAGGGCACTTTCAACTTTTCTTGTAAGGTTTATGTTGGTGACCTCCTGCAGCTTTTGTTTGTCTGGGAAAGCCTTTATTTCTCCTTCATATCTGAATGATAACTTTGCTGGATAGAGTATTCTTGGCTGACAGTTTTTACCTTTCAGAAGTTTGAGTTTGTCATTTCACCTTTCTGTCGAGTTTCTGCTGAGAAATCTGCTGATAGTCTAATGAGGGTTCCTTTGGAGTATACCATCCTTTTTCCTTGGCTGCCTTTAAAATTCTTTTTTTGTCATTAATTTTTGAGAGACTTAATGTAATGTGTCTTACAGAGGTCTTTTTGCATGGAGATAATTAGGTTTGTTCTTAGCTTTGTGGACTTGCATATCCAGTTCCTTTCACGGGTTTAGGAATTTCTCAGCTATTATTTCTTTGAATAAACTCTTTGCTCCCTTCTCCCTCTTTTTTTATTTTTATTTTTTTGTGATACCCATTACCCTAATTTTCCCTTTGTAAAAGAGTCAAATAATTCTCATAGAATTTCAGCATTTGTTTTTAGATCTTGAGTCTCTTTTCTCTTCTATTTGTATCATTTCTAGATTTCTATCTTCAAACTCATTAAGTCTCTCTTCCATATGGTCTCCTCTATTTCCAATGCTTTCAATGCATTCTTCATCTCATTTATTGATTTCTTCAGCTCTAGGATTTCTGTTTTTTTCTTTTTAGAGTTTCTACCTCTTTTGTAAATATTCCTTATGTTCCTTAATTTTATTCCTGAGCTCATTGAACTGCCTTTCTGGATTTTCTAGTAGCTCGTTATTTTGAAATCTCTGTCAGATCACAATAGTCCATGACTCTAAGTTTGGTTTCTGGAGAATTGCCATTTTGTCATTTTCTCTTTGTGGTACCATGTAACAATGGTTCTTCATGGTGGTTGAAGAGTTGTTCCTCTGCTGGTGTATTTGAAGTAGTGAACACCTTTCTTCTTTAGGTAAAGCTTTTAAAAAATTTTAAAACCTTAATTCTGAGTTCTTTCTGTGTTTTCCAGTAGGTGGTGCTACAGCACAGGTTTTTGGTTTCTCTTACCTGAGCTGCCTCTGGTTATGTCTGAGAGTTGGCAATTTCCACCTCTCACTGCCTCTGTCAGAGGTGTTGGCCACCTAGTACCCTCGTTGCTACTGCTTGTACTTCCTGGGTCATTGGTACCTTGCAGCTGCCAGTGTCGCTGGCATTGCCACCTGGGGCAATGGGATGATGGGCACTTCTGGATGGAGCATGGGGGTCTCCTGAGTCACAGGCTCTGCTGCTGTTGGGAGGGGAAGAAGAGGGTGGGGGGAGGGGGGCCAGGGTCAAGGGCTTTTCTACTCTGTCCTGAGTTGTCAGTTACACTGGAACCACCACTGTGGGCAGAGGCCGGGGGGTTGGAGTTGTGGGTTCCTCTGTGATGGAAGGATGGGGTTGTAAGCCCCCCTACTGCTGCTGCCTAGTTCCCTGTGGCTGTGGGCACTGTTGTGGCCAGGAGGCTAGAGTCCTGTGCTCCACCTGCCCTGTGGCTGCTGGGTTCTCTAGGGCTGCGAGCTCAGCTGCTTAGGCTGGGGGCGCTGGATCCCAGGCACCACCTTCACTGTTTTCCTGCTTTGCCTGCTTTGTGTGTTCCAGTCCACCCACCTGCAGATATATAGATGTGTGGCATTCTCCGGCATCCTGGTGTGTCAGGCAGAGCCATCTGTGTTGAGTTGTGCATGTTTCAGTGGTTGTAGATGAGGGGGACAGACAAAGGAAACATCTCACTCCACCATGATGATGATGATGTTACTCTCACCATTTCTTATTAATAATAGTTTTTCCTTAAATGAAGGGACCACTGACCTGTTTCTCACTAAGTTCCAGATTAGTGATGGTAGCTTCCGAAAACTACAGAGAATATTCTGAGACTATTTGGACAAGACTCATTCTACGCCAACTGGCTTGCTGACAACTAAGACCCCATTTTCCCCAATGTATTGCAACCCTTCAGGCTTACTACAAGTGAGTCCTAGTCTGTGACGATTAGTAGTACTCAAGGCATTCCGTAATGATACAAATTTCAGTCTTCCTGTTGTTCAACAAGTCTGTGCTTCTGATGCCACTTGTTTGTTTGCACGAGTGTTGCAATTTATTTTCCATAAAAACAAACCTGTGGTCTCACACAACAAGAGCAAAGACTAGAACTTCTGTACTGATAACCACTCTCTTCCAGAAACCAATATAACTGCCTTTTCTTCAGGAAATAAGCCTTTATTTGACACTTCTCTTACAGAGCAGAAGCTGAGCAGGACTGCTTCTCCTCTTGCCTTCAGTGAAGGCGCTCAGCCTCAAGATCACCTGTAGGAGTAATGGTTTGGTGACAATTGCTGCATTGTTTTACGTGAACTGTCCTTCTATTGAATTAATATTGCAGAAAAGTTGAAATATATAATATTTGGAGCAGCACATTTTTATTATTCATAAATGTATACAACGTACAGAATTTAGGTCATCGTCATTGGTTCATTCTCTTTAAAAATAAATTTGTAAGATTTGTATATTGTATGTGAAATTTATATGAACAAGTTTTGGTAGTGCTCTCTTCAACTATGTTTCAGTATATATATTATACAATTAGTAAATTGCATGTCAAACTTATATGAACAAGTTTTGATACTGTTCTCTTTAATTCTATTTCAGTATGTTCTTGATATAGAATTACTTTTCTTTGCCATTCTTCTTATCCTATAACCTAAGGTGAAGCTTAGTTTGACTTTCTCAGATTTTCACATGTCACAACTAGTTAATTCTGAGTAAATTATGATTTTCTCTTGGTCAAATTAAGCATGAGATTCTCATGGTTGCAACTGCATAATATCCAATAGTACTGAACTATCACTGGAGCCTCAGGGACATAGATTGTTCTGGAATCCAGGGACAATAGTGACTTCTACCCAACCTCTCCAAGAATTTTGAATTTTCCACATTAATAGAAATATATTATTCCATGGTAAGCAAGATACTATTTCTGTTCTATTCCAAAATGTTCAGATTAACACTACATTATGCCAAGAAATCTAAAATAATGATTGAGGACAATGGATTAGATTTAGGAATTTGGAGGCCTCTGCAACCTCAATAAGCAGGAGACTTGTGGGGAGCAATGGGCATTATTACATAAGACAAATGCAAACACTGTCATTTCCAGAAGAGGGTTACAATGTTGATGAAGGGAAATTGTAAAGAATTATAATTGCTATACTGTAGCTACTTCAATTTACATGATGCTGTCAGTCATTAAAAGGAGTAGTTTTATTGATACACATATCCGTGAATTAAAGTGATAACAATAATTTAAATGTAAGGGACATTATTTTCTTTAGAAATTAAATCTGAGGTGGTATGATGTGATGGCTGAGCTTACAGGGTTTGAAATCACATGTAACTTGGCTCAATCTGGAGTGTACCATTTACTAGTCTTGTATCCTTGCAAAGATTATCTAACCTCCTTCCACTATTTTATTTTCTCCATTCGTAGGATTAAAAGGGCACTTGAATCACTGAGATGATGTGAGAATTACATTTTAAAAAGACATATAAAAAGTCTTTGTAGAATTCTGGGTACTAAGTAAAACTCTCAAAATTTACTCAATAAATTTTAATCATTTTAATGCAGCATGATGAGTACTGTCACTAGAAATATTAAGGCACATAAAGAATGGCTTGGGCAGAGTGTGAATTAATGCATAATTTTAAATAAGTAGTTACATTTAAAGTCCATTCTAAATATGAAATATTATATTTATGTTAATATAATGTGTAATAATAATCTAAAAGTAGAATTACATTTTTAAGATTATATGACTACATCAAAGGATATAATTCGTAGTTTTTTCATAGGGTTCTATTTATGAACACTCCATAATGTATTCATTAGCAACACCTTCTTATAATATCTTCTGGGGATAAAGCAAGAGAAGGTGAATTATAAGAGGACATGTTCCCAAGAAAATAAGAAAATCCTAATGGGAGCCAAGAATAAGGAATTGAACATATTTTACATAAAATATTAATTATTCTAAAGAGGAGGTGTTGTGTCAAAGGCTGACTTTGACTTTTTATCAATCTTTCAGTCACTTGCAAACTCTGATCAGTACAGCTGGCTTTATCACATTAAGTTAAATGTTACAAAGATGTCTTCAAGATCTTCCATTCCACGCAGATTGCCTCCTCTAAGCCCCTTTCTCTATGAATATTCTGGAGGTGCCACTAAACTTAGATAGCATCAGGAGACAAACCTGTAAAGTTTTTTCACTCATGTTAAGTAATTCACTAAATTTCCATTTCCTTTAGTTTATCAGAGACACCCCTGCCTGTCAGGAAGTACAGATTATACTCTAAACAACAGCTGTAACCCTGTCACATCATCAGTTACCAGGGGATGGTGTTCCTTAAAGCATCCAGAGAATCACAGCATTTTTCAGTATTGTTATACCTGAAAGATCACAGTGCCTTCATTTCAATTGCAGAGGTTAAATAATTTCGCCAAATCTACAACAAGTACAAGAAGGACCAAATTAAAGGTCTCCTAAATTGCAATCACTTTCTCTCTACCTGCTCAACTCCTAAACACACTCACACAATTAATATTTGTCAAAATATCTATGTCTTCGAGTAAGAGAAATGAATGATCTTTAGGCTCAAACATGTGATACATCATTGACCAGCAGGGAGCTGGCTCTCAAGAGAAGCCCAAATAAAATGTGTCAGATACAACTGGATCAAACATTTAAAGCACTAAATTAAAACAATCCTTTTAATGGAGGAAATTCTAAGTTTCAGAAGAGCACCTTCATGCTGAATCTCTGACCAGTAACTGATGATGCTTCTCATCTGTGACGCTGATTGGTTCTCTAACACTGAGATCATCCAATCCAGGATCAAATACTGAATTCCTTGGTTGGTGTCACTTGGGTGGAAGAGGGTCACTGTACCCATTTGAGTGGGGCTTGCCTGCTCCCCTTACACCTTGTCCTCTCCTGTTCTCCAGCATGGTGTCCCTGTATTTCTCCGGAGGCTCCTGGATGGCAGCTCTGACAGTGATACTGATGGTGCTGAGCCCGCCCCTCGCTTGGGCCAGGGAGACCCAATGCAAGTGCACACTTTGGGGGGTGAGCTATTGTGGGGTGGGGGAAGGAAGGGAGTTAGCTTTATCTCTGTGTCCAGACCAGCCTTCTTTAAAAATTGTGACTTTTCGGGCTTCCCTGGTGGTGCAGTGACTTTGTTTTTAGTGACCACCTATCTTTATCACATGGATCTCCAATCTATCTACAACAAAAGGTGCCTGGATACTTGCCCTCTCAAAGAGTGTGGCATACGTAGCCTCCGTATCTATAGTCTATTTCTTCTCAAGTGTCCTCCAATGAAACTTCCCCAGCCTTGCATCCCATCCCTTCAGGTGTTTGAAAAGATTTAGAAAAAATGATGTTAAAATAATTTTCCATTAACAGATCTCTTTATTATGTTGAATTGTACAAGAAAAAGGGAAAGTTTCTCTGAAGATTTTATGGCGAATCTAAATAATTAGGAAGATCTCTCCTAGAAGGTCCTGTCTTATGTCCTCAACAGGATCTGTGATGCTGCTACCTCTCCCTAATATATGAGGAACTCCCCCATTATCTTCTTTCCATTTTCCCTGAACGCCAATGTTTATAAGGTTTGAATCCCTGTACTAGGAGTTCTTTGACAGAAGTTGGGGTTAGTTTTCTCTCTATTTCTCCTGGGTAAGGCACCCTGGAGCTGAAGCAAGGATTCTTAGTACTTGGAATGACCCTGTAGATAAAGAGCACCTATGGGGGTGTTCTTTGATGCCTTAAAAAATGTAAGGCATCTTCTGAACACCCAACACAGGTTAGTGACCATTATGAATCTATTTTGAGACTTTCTTTCTTTAAAAAAAACTAATTTATTTATTTATTTATTTATTTATTTTTGGCCGAGTTGGGTTGCTGTGCACGGGTTTTCTCTAGTTGTGGCTAGCGGAGGCTACTCTTCGTTGCGGTGTGCGGGCTTCTCATTGTGGTGGCTTCTCTTGTTGCGGAGCATGGGCTCTAGACATGAGGGCTTCAGTAGTTGTGGCTCGAGGGCTCTAGAGTGCAGGCTCAGTAGTTGCGGTGCATGGGCTTAATTGCTCTGCGGCATGTGGGATCTTCCCAGACCAGGGCTCGAACCCGTGTCCCCTGCATTGGCAGGTGGATTCTTAACCACTGCGCCACCAGGGAAGCCTGAGCCTTCCTATACTATCAGTTTCCCCCATATCTCCCCCTTCTCTGACCGGAGCATAGAATAAATTATATGAAATTTTGATTTTGTAGTTCACAGATAGTCAAATATCTGCAGTTTTACATGGGAAACCATGTACCTCATTATGGTACAGACAGTGTGAAAGTTGTTTCCATCCCATTAGGCTGAAAGCTGGTAAGCAAGTCAAGGGAACTCATTGGTCTCTTGGAGTCTTGGACCCAAATTTCATAAGATCATGCATCATGCCCTCTGTTTTCCTTTATCAGCTATGTTTGGTTACCTCAAATTTTAGTTCCTCCCTATTTTTCCCCAGCTATGTCATCACCAGATCTGATAATCCCCAAAGTACGCACAGACCCACAGCACTACAACAGGTTCGCTGGATGATTTCGAACATAATGAACTCCTCCCCTTTTCTTAAAATTACCATTTCCTACCTGTGAATGTTTCTTCCAACTAGTAGAAGAAGAAAGAGGAAATTTGGGTTTTTCATGAGAAGTAGAAGGGATATAATGTGTCATCAGAATAAAACAGCGTTGGAGCTGAACCCTTTCTTGCTTTCTGGGATGCCCACAAAAATTAATTCCTAGAACCCCGGGTTTATTAATTTAGACTACAAATATTTTTCTGAGCAACTATTATTATATGCTGGGCTCTATTCTAGGCTCAGACAATCCTATTTGAATAAGATAGAAAAATCCCCAATTATCTTGGAATTTACTTAATGACAAGAAAGACAACAATCCAATAAACATTTAACAACAACAATGACAACCAACAAAACCAAAAAACATTTCAGAGAGCAACAAGTCCTCTGAAAAGAATAGTTCAAGGTTATGGGGCAGAGAGTATTGGATTCACCTGCCTTCAATTCAAGTGTCTAGGGAGCTCTCCCTGGAAAGGTGACATTCAATTGAGACATAAATGATGAGAAGAAGCCAGACATGTGAGGGATCTAAGGGACAAATGCTCCAGGGAGAGGGACCAAGGGAAAGGCCAAACTGTGGGAAGATGTTTGCTGTTTAAGGGACAGAAAGAAGGCTAGAGTGACTGAAGCAGAGCAAGCATGTTGGGGAGTGAAATAAGATAAGGTTGGAAAGGAAATCAGGAGCCAGATCATATTAGGCCCTGATGGTCATGGTGAGAACTTTGATTTTTATTTGTGGAGATATGTGAAGACAAAGTCCTGAGGGATAAGCTTGACCTTCTATCCACCAACCCCCACCATTTAATTCATTAACAAGTCATACAACAATCTACCCCAAATCTGTTCACTCTACTTTTACTACTGTCTTTGTCACTACCACACTAAATGAAGCCACAAGCACACCTTCACTGGAGAATTCTACCATGTTCCTAAATGGTCTCCCTGTCGCCACTTGTGGACTCCTAAAATCCAATCTCTATGTAGTACCTACAATTATTTCTTAAAAGTAAACATAAATGACCCTCCTTGTAACGCTTCAGTAGCTTCACGTATCTCTACCTAACCTAGGTTAGGGTTAGGGTTTCCCATTACATTTAGTATGAAGTCAAAATCCTAACATTGTCTCCAAGGCTTCTAAGTACCCCACACCATTTCTCCAGTCTAGTCTTTTACCCTCCTCCTTCCTCACTCTCTGTGCTCAGTGAACTGTTTTCTTCTGATTTCTTGCAGAAGTTCATCATGTCTTTCAAGCTTCTGCACACGATATTATCCTTACCTGAAATATGCCTCCTCTTTCCCTCACATACACCCCCCTACACCCACTCTCCCTTTCAGCTCACATCAACTTAACCTTTCATGTCACATCTTAAATATCAGTCTTTAGAGACTACTTCTCTGACACCCTAATATTAATTATTCTCTGTTCTAGATCTCCGCGCTTTTCTTGTGACATTTCTGGCTCCTGTATAATTAATTCTTGTGTGGTTGGGTTTTGTCCATCACTTTCACTAAATTTTCTGCTCCTAGAAGGTAGGGGAGATGTTTGTTTTTCCTTCTGTGGAATCCCGGGGGCAGCAGCACAGGCTTGGCACAAGGTCAGCACTAGGTAAGGAAGTGTTTCAGGAACAGCTAAAGGGTCGTGGGGTGAGAGGAGGAAGCAGAGAGTGTTTTTCTGGTGGAGGCATTCAGGAGGAGGTGGTGATGGGGCAAATCCTGGTCCCGCTCCGGCTTGGAGGTCCCCAGCCAAGTACAGAGCTGACTGCATCCCAAATACCTTAGGATCAGAGAGGTCTTCTCCACCCACCATGGTCTCGCTTGACCCTGCAGATCAAAGATGAACCCGTGGGGTAGTTGGGGGTGCCAGTGGAGCCAATAAGGGAGTGTCTTAGTGCCCCGTCCTCCGTCTGGGTGCCCTGCATTTGTGGGTATTGCCTTCAGTCTCTTCCCAGGAGCCCGCCCAGGTGATCAGATCTTTCCTGTCCCCACAGCACTTTTCATGCAACAGTTTAAGGGCGAGTGTCGTTTCTCTAATGTGACAGAGAGGGTGGGGCTAGTGGTCAGACACATCTATAACCGGGAGGAGTACGCGCGCGCTTCGACAGCGACGTGGGCGAGTACCGGGCGGTGACCGAGCTGGGCCGGCCGATCGCCAAGCACTGGAACAGCCAGAAGGACCACCTGGAGCAGAGACGGGCCGCGGTGGACACGGTGTGCAGACACAACTACGGGGTTGTGGAGAGCTTCACGGTGCAGCGGCGAGGTGAGCGCGGGGCTGGGCGGCCAGCGGGCGGGGGCGCAGTGCGTGTGGGTGTGTGTTTGAGACAGAGACAGAGACAGGGAGACACAGAGACAGGGACAGAGGAGACTGCGTTCGGGGGGCGGGGGGTGTGTAGGACTGCGAGCAAGTACGAGTTAGGCGGGTTCCTGTTGTCTGGAGACAGTGTGTGATTTTGTCAGTGACTGTGAGAGGGGACAGAGCGTGTGTGGTGTGGGGAGGCCCGGGAGGGAGGGGAGGTGTGGCGGGAGGGGTGCAGGAGGGAGGCTCCGGGCGTCCTTGGTGGTCCCTGTGGGGAAGGGGAGGGGGAGGGGGAGGGGAGGGGAGGGGGAGGGGGAGGGGAGGGGAGGGGAGGGGAGGGGGAGGGGGGGAGGGGAGGGGGAGGGGAGGGGGAGGGGAGGGGAGGGGGAGGGGAGGGGAGGGGGAGGGGAGGGGAGGGGGAGGGGAGGGGAGGGGGAGGGGGAGGGGAGGGGAGGGGAGGGGAGGGGAGGGGGAGGAGGGGGAGGAGGGGAGGGGAGGGGAGGGGAGGGGAGGGGAGGGGAGGGGGAGGAGGAGAGGGGAGGGGAGGGGGGAGGGGAGGAGGGGAGGGGAGGGGAGGGGAGGGGAGGGGGAGGAGGAGAGGGGAGGGGAGGGGGGAGGGGAGGAGGGGAGGGGAGGGGAGGGGAGGAGGGGAGGGGAGGGGAGGAGGGGAGGAGGGGAGGGGAGGGGAGGAGGGGAGGGGAGGGGAGGAGGGGAGGGGAGGGGGGAGGGGAGGGGAGGGGAGGAAACCCCGACTGGGGTGGGCGGTTAGAGATGTGGGAGGGACTTCAAGGTGTCTATGGTTGGGGGAAGGTTTGGGGGAGGAGAGGTGAGGAAAGTGAAAGGATTGGGAGCCTGTGAGGAGAAGAGTCACAGCGTGCTCTGGGCACACACCCTCTTACTCCTGACACCCCAGAAATAAGTGTGCCGCGTCTGTCTGTGTGCAGGAGCACTTCACTGGGGAAAAGGTGTCAGACTACTTTTTGACAGGTGCGGGCAGGGGAGCCTCTGAGGCACCTCTGATCTCTCTGAAGCTTATTTCAGCTCTAAATTTCTTGCTTTTTTTCTCCTTAGTATATATATTTTACATAGTTGAAATGATAGTGAAATCAACTTTTTGAATTATAATTTTGTTACTTAATATGCTGATGTTACTATTTTTTATAAAGCTAGTAGTATTTGAGTAGTTACATATTATCCTTTTTATACTTGTAACAATTTACCTCATTTTACTTTACATTCCCCTTTATTAGATCTTTTTTCAACATTACCAAACAGTTGAAAATTTACATCTTTTTGTTTTTATTTTCTATTTCTTTGATTTCTAAGGTTCTTGAACATTTTTCACATATTTATTGGCTAACCTTTGTTATGGCTCTAAGAATTATCTATTGTTGACTATGTCTGGGGTCCTGGTGGTTTTCTCGGTGATTTTACGGGTTCTCTATGCATTAAGATTAACAAGTTGCTGACATTTGATTTGGCTTTTTCTCCAGTTTGTGGTTTATGTTTTGATTCTGTTCATTATATTCCAAGTTAGGAATTTAAACATTTTTATTTAATGAAATATACTGCAAAATTGTTAGTGATGATTTACCATCAGTCTTAAATCTACCACTTTGCATTACTGTAAAAATGTTTTTCCCCCCAGGTTTCTCTTTTGCAAATAATAATTGTGTTTATTGTGGCCGGTGGTGTCAAGGATTGTCTCAGGAACTAAGCACACATATTAATGAGTCTCAGACCCTGCCCTGAACTGAAATGTCAGCTTAAAAAGAAAGACAATTGTAAAATGATACACTTCCAGTAATAGATCTGCTTGTTTTGCAAAGCAGAGGAATTGATCAGCTGAGTGTAATAATAAGCTTTTGTTTTGTTTTGTTTTGTTTTTTTTAATGAATGACTTTACTTGGTCCTTTCTCTCCCCTTCAGGAATCATGCTTTCCTTGGGACTCAACTCAGAGTTCAAGAATCACCTTTGTCTATTCCTGCTTCCCAGGGTAGAACCCCTTCTGTGGTGTTCTAAGGTGTGAGTGTAGCATTCCCAGGATTTTATCCTCTGTCTCCCCATCTACCCCAAGCTGTCCCCTAATTTATCCACACTGCTTTGAGTCATATTTTCTCTCCAAGTAAATGAAGATAGTAAATAGCTAACATATATTAAAGACTAAGTTCCAGCCATCGTTTCACATACTTTAGGTACATTAATCCTCACATAACCCTAAGAGGTAAGTTAGTATTATTATCCCCCTTTACAGGTGAGCAACCTGAGGCACAGAGGAATTTTAAAACTCACCCAGGATCAATCAGTAAGAGGCAGAGCCTGGATTTGAACTCAGGCACCCTGGCTCCAGAAATCATGCTATTAATAATACACTATATATACTGTGCAAAGATTTGCAAACACATCAATTCAACAATGAATAACTCTTTCATGCTATGAAAAAACAAAACAATAGAAAACAAATTTCCTGAACATCTGTCAGATCTAATGGGCCCATACTGTAAGCATTAAAGTCAAGTCTTATGGCACTAATTTCTGTTGGACTACATGACCAGCTTTCAGGGAGGCCTGCCGGAGACTGAAGACTGGGACTAGAGACTTGGGGCAGAAAGGCAGCCAACCAACGAGACTTACTCTGTCTCCCTCACTTATCCCCTCTACCTTTTCTCTCCTAGTGGCGCCTACAGTGACTGTGTATCCTGCAAAGACACAGCCCCTGCAGCACCACAACCTCCTGGTCTGCTCTGTGAATGGTTTCTATCCAGGCCACATTGAAGTCAGGTGGTTCCGGAACGGCCAGGAAGAGGAGGCTGGGGTGGTCTCCACAGGCCTGAACCCTAATGGAGACTGGACCTTCCAGACCATGGTGATGCTTGAAACAGTCCCTCAGAGTGGAGAGGTCTACACCTGCCATGTGGAGCACCCCAGCCGGACGAGCCCTATCACAGTGGAATGGAGTGAGAAGCTTTCTGGCCTCATAAGTTCGTCACCTACCAAGGAGGGATCTTGCTTACCTCTGAGGGTTAGGTTTCTCCTCTCCCCATAGCATGTGTTTATTTGCTCCATGTTCACCTCTCCTTCATCTGAGGTTATTATTGAGGATATCACAGGAACCTTATAATATCCTGTGATAGAAATCCTGATAGTTTACAGATATCCTATGATATTTTCTACAAGTACCTATACCCCCTAGGAGGCAATTCTGCCTGCCATGCAGAAAAGAGGTGTCCCTGTTTTGAGCCTCCATGAAATCTCAGGTCATGGTCACTACATGGCCCTGGGCACCAGTCTCCTGCCTCAGGCTGGGCTTGTACTTCTGACACTGTTTGTCTGAGATGTTCACTGTGATCTGTGAAGGGGCACATCCTCTACAATGTAGGGACCTTCCTGACATGAGGGAAGTCCAACCTCAGTTCTGCCTTTTATTAGCTCTGTCACCCTAGACAAGCTACATAATATCATTGAGTCCCAGGCTCCTCACCCATCAGATGTTGTAGTCATGGCCTTATGTCAGGGCTGTGATATTTAAATGAGTTCAATGTCTTAACCTTGTAGCTACTCTGTATTTTTAACCTCTTTTCCAGAAATGACCAATCATTCTAGTTCTTCCAGGGCAGCCTTCTTTCCCCATTCTCAAAGATCTCAATCTCAGAATCTCAATTAGAGCAGTTGGATTTGGGATAAGAATCACTGAAACCAGCTTCTTTTCCCAGGGGCACAGTCTGAATGTGCTCAGAGCAAGATGCTGAGTGGAATCGGGACCTCTGTTCTGGGTCTGCTCTTCCTTGGGGTGGGGCTGTTCATCTACTTCAGGAATCAGAAAGGTAAGGAACCTGTTGGCAGCTGAGATGCCCCACAGACTTTTTTGGAGAAAGAAAGATGGTTTTGCTCAAGTTTGTTCTCTGTATATCAGTGACTGTGTATAAAACTTTTATTTCCCCTTTATTGACCTCAAATTTCCAGAAATCCAGAAATCAACAGTTCATGGTTACTTATGGTTGAAAAATAAGAGGTGATGGCCTGTAGAGATAAAAGAAGAGTTAACATGCATGGAGATTTTGGGTGGAGATCCTGGGGCAAATGCAGGAAGAGACACAAAAGCTGATGAAATTACATTGGAATTTTGTGACAGAAACTTCATGGATCACATGCTCCTAGTGTCTGCTCTCCTGTCTACCCTGGCGTTAGGGGATAAGTGTTGTGGTGTAGGGAAATATCAGGTGGGGGCCTGGGGCTGGGGACGTGGTATCTGGGGACAGAATTCCTTCCATATCGTTTAAATATATATCTTCTCTTCTCTTTCCCAGGACACTCTGGACTTCAGCCAACAGGTAATGCCCTTTAATCCTCTTTTAGAGATAGATTTGGTCTCCTAGAACTGGTTGTAGAGATGACAAGACAGGAGACAGACATAATGGGAAAGACTTTTTGAATTCTAAACTTCTTCTTGCCACTTAACAAAAGGCCAGTTCTCTAAGTAGCTTTGGCTCAGGGAGATCTAGGAATTTTTTTTCCCTTCTTACAGTACTGCTTTAACATGAGACCCTGGGAGAGGGGGAAAGAAGCTGCTTGTAGAATTAAGCTTGTAGTAAAAACAACTCTATCTTCTGTCTTCTGCAGGACTCCTAAACTGAAGTGAAGATAATGACACTCATAAGAGGAAGAACCTTCTGGCTCAGCTACTTTGCAGCATGAAAGTGTTTCCTGTTGGGCTTTTAATCCACAAAGAGAGTACTTTCTCAAGATCTGGTTTGCTCCTGCAAAAAATCTCCTCCCTGATGGCTTCCTCAGCCCCTGCCGCTTGACCTGGAAATCCGGAATATTGAAGGCAGTATCCTATCTTCATTCTTTCCTGGTCCCTTTTATATTCAAGCCTTATGGCCTCCCTTTCATCTGAACACATCTTTAACCCACATTTCTTTACAAAGTTTTGCTCAAATAAACGTGGAGTGAGAAGCATCTGTCTGATACAGCTTCAAGGAAAAACATAGGCAAAAAAGAAAAAAGAGAGAGAGAGAGAAAGGGAGCGTCTGGTGGGGAGGGTGGGCAGCGGGAGGGTGAGAATTTCCCCCTCTATCCTTCCTGAGTTCCTGTGGCTAGACTATTAATAAAATTGATGCAAGACAGATTAGCAAGAGAAAAAGAAACAAATTTTAATTCACGTGCATGGAGGTCTCTAGAAATAGGACCTAAGAAGTGGCCAAAGCAGGTAGCTTTTATGCTTTTTAGACAAAGAAACAATAAGTTTGTGAGTAATTGACAGGACAAAGAAACTTAGGTTTTGGGTGCTCTAATAGTGAAGAACCTCACCAAAGTTTGGGCTTGAGGTAGTATCAATAAATTAAAGACGCAACAAGGTTTGTTTATATAGGTTTCTTGGTCTGAATTCCTGTCTCTGGTGATAAGTGTGTCATACCTCCAGATGCAGGGAGTGCATCTTTCACATGAGAGGTTATTTCCTGCTTTCAGGGAGACAGAAGGAGGGTCAGAGTGTCCCTCTTGCATTGGCCATTTCTTAAGTAACTTTAGTTCAAAATAATCAATATGCCATTGTGACATATTTGGGAACAGCCTTCCCTGAGCCCCAACAAGAGGTTTTCAATAATAGTTTTTATTTTTATTCCTGAATTTTGGTCACATGTGGGTCTTGTAGGTTTCTTTGCTTCATTCTCTGTTTTATCTTGAGTTTTCTGTATTCTGTAATCAGGAATATTTAGCTGAGATAGTAGCCAGTTTTGGGAAGTGAAGTAATACACTTCTAGATAATCCATGGCTTATCAAAGAATAAATCAGATGAGAAATTAGAAAACTATGGGAATGTTAAAATAGATTTTCAGTACATGTGATATGCAACCAAAGGAATCTCCAGAGGGAAATTTATAGATTTAAATGCTTATATTATAAAAGGAAAAATATATAAAAATCAGAGACCTAAACTTTTATCTTAAGCATCTAGGAAAAGTAAATTTAACTTGAAAAATAGAGGAAAGGAAATAATAAAGGTAAAAGAGAAAATTAATACAATTGAAAATAAATGTATAATAAAGAAAATTAACAAAACTAGAAGGTTTTCTTTCTTTTCTTTCACTTTTTAAATAAATCACCTACAAGATTGCTAAAGAAGAAAAAAAAAATCTAAATTACAAATTATTAACACCTCAATGTAAAAGATAATATTCCTAAAGATCCTACAGGCATTAAAAAGATACTAAGAAGATATTATAAAGAATTTTATGCCAGTAGATTTGATATTTTAGATGAAATTCATTGAAAAAACACTAAATTTCATGATCTATTTCTGTGTAACAAATCATCCCCAAACTTAGTGGCTTAAAACTGTAGCTATTTGATGATTTTTCACAGTTCGAAGAGTTGGTTGAGCTTAGTGGGTGGTTTTCATGGAGGGTCTCTCACATGGCTGCAGTCAGACAGTAGCTGGGGCTGGGGTCCTCTGGAGGCTCATCTGGGACACTGAGACACTCTCTCCCTCTGCATGAAGTTCCAGTGCCTCTAATGTGGGCTATGTGGTTCCATCAGCTGTGCAGACAAGCATGATGCCTCAGGACTCCCAAGAGAGGAAAGTAAAAGCTACAAGACTTCTTTAAACTTAGCTTCAGAACTTGTGTGGGGTAATTTCCATCACATTATAATGGTCTAAGTGAGTATAGGGTCAGTCCAGATTTAAGGGGAGGGGATATACAATCTACGTCTCCATGAGATAAATGCAAATAATTTGTACCCTTCTTTAATCTACCCCATATAATTTACCAAAACTGACTCAAAATAGACAATCTGTATAGTGGTACATCTGATAAAGAAAATTAGATCATCCGTCAATTGAAATCCAAGGCCCCGTTTGCTTCAGTGTTAAATCTTACTAAATTTTTCCAATCCACCTGAAATTGGTTTTTATTGAAATTTGACTAGGTGTCACATTAAATTTCCTTAAATGGACCTTCAAATGACCTAGCAGCATTTATTGAAAAGACCG
Organism: Eubalaena glacialis; assembly: GCF_028564815.1. Classification (NCBI taxonomy): domain Eukaryota; kingdom Metazoa; phylum Chordata; class Mammalia; order Artiodactyla; family Balaenidae; genus Eubalaena; species Eubalaena glacialis. The sequence continues at coordinate 24,659,788 of NC_083722.1, read as the reverse complement.
TCTTTCCCCCATTGCTCTGCAGTGTCACCATAGACCAGAGCACTGCATTTGTGAGGGGATCTGTTTCTAGAATTTCTCTTTTGTTCTGTTGTGCAGTTTGTCTATACTTGAGCCAACACCACACTATATCAATTAATATATCACACAATGTTAACTCATATAGCTTTCATTATCTTGTGCTGAATTTCTTCCAGGTTTTTTTTTTTTCTAATTTTTCAAAATTTTCTTGGCTAATCTAAGACTATAGTATTTACATGTGAATTTTTAAATTCAGCTTGGCAATCCTCCCACACCACCACCACCACCAACAACAACCACAAGAAAACCCCAAAACAGTGAAGAAACAAAACAAAACTAGCAAGGAAACCAGCAAACAAAATTCCTTGCCATGATGTTAATGAGATTTTTACTGAATTTAGATTAATTTAGAGAGAACTGACATCTTTAAAATATTTACTCTTATGATCGATCTCCAAACTTTGTATTCTCATCATTTATGTAGTTCTATTAATTTCTCTTAATGATGATTTGTAGTTTTCACTATAGAAATCTCACTCATCTTTTATTAGATTTATTCCTTGATAATTGACAGTTTTGGATGCTATTGCAAATGGTATCATTTTCTTGATTCCAAGGAATGCTCCCCCCCCAAAAAAAAACCCCACTGCTACAACTAATAAGAAAGTTCATCAAGGTTGCAGAATTCAAAATCAACCCAAAAAATCGATTTGTATTCTATATATGGCAATGAAGGCATTAAACAAAAAATACGTATACAATATCATTTACAATCTGGTAAACTGAGGCCCACCAAAATTTTTTCAAGACTTTATTTGAGGGACTATCAATTCAAATCCAGCAGTGCCAAACTGAAAGTGGTTAGGAGCACTCCACCAACACAAGCTGGGGGAAAGATTTTTATAAAAATGAGGCAGAAGGAAAGAAAGGAAATTATTTGATTGGCTATAACTTAAGTGGCCGCCTTACTTGCAAAAGCCTAGTTGGGTGTTTGTGACTGGTTGCTCTTAAATTCGTTTTCTGGGATACGAGTGCATTAACGGATATTAGATCTGGCTTGGGTTTGGGTTTGCTTATGCAGGCTACCAAGGCATTCGAGCCATCTCAGTCTAATGGCCTCCTTGTGTAATTACTTCAGCAATTCCCCCCTTTTGGTCATCCTCTCATGTGTTTGTTATTAGCACACTCTCAGTTATCATCAGGGTGACTTGTTTCGCTGTGAAACTTATAGGTTATGAAATCACTTTTGAAGAAGGTTTTTGCTGTTCATCTCATTGTTCATCTTATTTCTGTTTCTCAAAACACAGTGAGACAATCTGATGTATTAATGGTGCTGTGAACACCTATAAAACCCTTGAGAGAACACAGCTCGTCAGGGAGACAACAATGATGGCTATCAGAAGGAAAATACCAAGAGACTGAAATATGCATCTATTCAGAGGCCCCATGAACCAAACCATTCTGTACCAAACAAATAAAAGAATGTACATGAAGAGGCACTAATTTCTTTTAGCCAAGTGGCTTAATAATTTTTTGTATTTGAGTTTCTACAATACCAGAGGTATTTGCAGGAGATATTTGGTATCGCAGATTCCTGTGGCCAGCAAGTAATTTAAATTCTATTATCTAAAACCACCTGTTAGGTCAAAATAATCCTTATGCCAAAGAGGCATATTGTGTGGTGGCATATTCTGCTACCCTTCGAGGTCATGCTGCCATGATTTGTGCTTGTTTTGCTTATTTTTATTTTGCTTCTCTTAGATTTTTATCAATAGGCTGTAAAAATTTTGAAGAAAACTAATGGAATTTATAATATCACTAAGCATGATATCTAACTATTTTGCTTGCATTTTAATTTGAAATTTTCATAATAACTCAATGTGATAAAAATTAGTTTCAGTCTAAGTTAAGAAAATGGGTAAAGTGATGAAAGGGAAAAACCTACAACCAAGGTTACTCTACCCAGCAAAGATCTCATTCAGATTCGATGGAGAAATTAAAACCTTTACAGACAAGCAAAAGCAAAGAGAATTCAGCACCACCAAACCAGCTTGGCAACAAATGCTAAAGGAACTTTTCTAGGCAGGAAACACAAAAGAGGGAAAAGACCTACAAAAACAAACCCAAAACAATTAAGAAAATGGTAATAGGAACATACATATCAATAATTACCTTAAATGTAAATGGATTAAATGCTCCCACCAAAAGACATAGACTGGCTGAATGGATACAAAAACAAGACCCGTATATACGCTGTCTACAAGAGACCTACTTCAGACCTAGGGACACATACAGACTGAAAGTGAGGGGATGGAAAAAGATATTCCATGCAAATGGAAATCAAAAGAAAGCTGGAGTAGCAATTCTCGTATCAGACAAAATAGACTTTAAAATAAAGACTATTACAAGAGACAAAGAAGGACACTACATAATGATCAAGGGATCAATCCATAAGTTGTAAATATTTATGCACCCAACATAGCACCTCAATACATAAGGCAAATGCTAACAGCCATAAAAGGGGAAATCGACAGTAACACAATAATAGTAGGGGACTTTAACACCCCATTTTCACCAATGGACAGATCAACCAAACTGAAAATAAATAAGGAAACACAAGCTTTAAATGACACATTAAACAAGATGGACTAAATTGATATTTATAAGAAATTCCATCCAAAAACAACAGAATACACTTTCTTCACAAGTGCTCATGGAACATTCTCCAGGATAGATCATATATTGGGTCACAAATCAAGCCTTGGTGAATTTAAGAAAATTGAAATCGTATCAAGTATCTTTTCTGACCAGAACGCTATGAGACTAGATATCAATTACAGGAAAAAATCTGAAAAAATACAAACTCATGAAGGCTAAACAATACACTACAAAATAACTAAGAGATCACTGAAGAAATCAAAGAGGAAATCAAAAAATACCTAGAAACAGATGACAATGAAAACACGATGACCCAAAACCTATGGGATGCAGGAAAAGCAGTTCTAAGAGGGAAGTTTATAGCAATACAAACCTACCTCAAGAAACAAGAAAAATCTCAAATAAGCAACCTAACCTTACACCAAAGCGATTAGAGAAAGAAGAACAAAAACCCCCAAAGTTAGCTGAAGGAAAGAAATCATAAAGATCAGATCAGAAATAAATGGAAAAGAAATGAAGGAAACAATAGCAAAGATCAATAAAACTAAAAGCTGGTGCTTTGAGAAGATAAACAAAATTGATAAACCATTAGCTAGACTCGTCAAGGAAAAAAGGGAGAAGACACAAATCAACAGAATTAGAAATGAAAAAGGAGAAGTAACAACAGACATTGCAGAAATACAGAAGATCATGAGAGATTACAACAAGCAACTATATGCCAGTAAAATGGACAACCTGGAAGAAATGGACAAATTCTTAGAAAAGCACAACCTTTCGAGACTGAACCAGGAAGAAATAGAAAATATAAACAGACCAATCACAAGCACTGAAATTGAAACTGTGATTAAAAATTTTCCAACAAACAAAAGCCCAGAACCAGATGGATTCACAGGCGAATTCTATCAAACATTTAGAAAAGAGCTAACACCTATCCTTCTCAAACTCTTCCAAAATATAGCAGAGGGAGGAACACTTCCAAACTCATTCTACAAGGCCACCATCACCTTGATACCAAAACCAGACAAAGATGTCACAAAGAAAGAAAACTAAGGGCCAATATCACTGATGAACATAGATGCAAAAATCCTCAACAAAATACTAGCAAACAGATTCCAGCAGCACATTAAAAGGATCATACAACATGATCAAGTGGGGTTTATCCCAGGAATGCAAGGATTCTTCAATATACGCAAATCAATCAATGTGATAACCCATATTAAAAAATAGAAGGATAAAAACCATATGATAATCTCAAGAGATGCAGAAAAAGCTTTTGATAAAATTGAACACCCATTTATGATAAAAACCCTCCAGAAAGTGGGCATAGAGGGAACCTACCTCAACATAATAAAGGCCATATGTGACAAACCCACAGCCAACATTGTTCTCAATGGTGAAAAACTGAAACCATTTCATCTAAGATCAGGAACAAGACAAGGTTGCCCACTTTCACCACTATTATTCAACATAGTTTTGGAAGTTTTAGCCATAGCAATCAGAGAAGAAAAAGAAATAAAAGGAATCCAAATCGGAAAAGAAGAAGTAAAACTGTCACTGTTTGCAGATGACATGATACTATACATAGAGAATCCTAAAGATGCTACCAGAGAACTACTAGAGCTAATCAATGAATTTGGTAAAGTAGCAGGATGCAAAATTAATGCACAGAAATCTCTTGCATTCCTATACACTACTGATGAGAATTCTGAAAGAGAAATTAAGGAAACACTCCCATTTACCACTGCAACAAAAAGAATAAATACCTAGGAATAAACCTACCTAAGGAGAAAAAAGACCTGTATGCAGAAAACTATAAGACACTGATGAAAGAAATTAAAGATGATACAAACAGATGGAGAGATATACCATGTTCTTGGAATGGAAGAATCAAGATTGTGAAAATGACTATACTACCCAAAGCAATCTATAGATTTAATGCAATCCCTATCAAACTACCAATGGCATTTTTCACAGAACTAGAACAAAAAATTTCACAATTTGTATGGAAACACAAAAGACCCCGAATAGCCAAAGCAATCTTGAGAAAGAAAAATGGAGCTGGAGGAGTCAGGTTCCCTGACTTCAGACTATACTACAAAGCGACAGTAATCAAGACAGTATGGTACTGGCACAAAAACAGAAATATAGATCAATGGAACAGGATAGAAAGCCCAGAGATAAACCCATGCACATATGGTCATGTTATCTTTGATAAAGGAGGCAAGAATATACAATGGAGAAAAGACAACCTCTTCAATAAGTGATGCTGGGAAAACTGGACAGCTACATGTAAAAGAATGAAATTAGAACACTCCCTAACACCACACTCAAAAATAAACTCAAAATGGATTAAAGACCTAAATGTAAGGCCAGACACTATAAAACTCTTAGAGGACAACACAGGCAGAACACTCTATGACATAAATCACAGCAAGATCCTTTATGACCCACCTCCTAGAGAAATGGAAATAAAAACAAAAATAAACAAATGGGACCTAATGAAACTTAAAAGCTTTTGCACAGCAAAGGAAACCATAAACAAGATGAAAAGGCAACCCTCAGAATGGGAGAAAATATTTGGAAACGAAGCAACTGACAAAGGATTCATCTCCAAAATATACAAGCAGCTCATGCAGCTCAATATTAAAAAAACAAACAACCCAATCCAAAAATGGGCCGAAGACCTAAACAGACATTTCTCCAAAGAAGATATACAGATTGCCAACAAACACATGAAAGGATGCTCAACATCACTAATCATTAGAGAAATGCAAATCAAAACTACAATGAGGTGTCACCTCACACTGGTCAGAATGGCCATCATCAAAAAATCTACAAACAATAAATGCTGGAGAGGGTGTGGAGAAAAGGGAACCCTCTTGCACTGTTGGTGGGAATGTAAATTGATACAGCCACTATGGAGGACAGTATGGATGTTCCTTAAAAAACTAAAAGTAGAACTACCATACGACCCAGCAATCCCACTACTGGGCATATACCCTGAGAAAACATTAATTCAAAAAGAGTCATGTACCACAATGTTCATTGCAGCACTATTTACAGTAGCCAGGACATGGAAGCAATCTAGGTGTCCATCGACAGATGAGTGGATAAAGAAGATGTGGCACAAATATACAATGGAATATTACTCAGCCATAAAAAGAAACGAAATTGAGTTTTTTGTCGTGAGGTGGATGGACCTAGTGTCTGTCATACAGAGTGAAGTAAGTCAGAAAGAGAAAAACAAGTACAGTATGCTAACACATATATATGGAATCAAAAAATAAAAATGCTTCCTATGAACCTAGGGGCAGGACAGGAATAAAGACGCAGGCGTAGAGAATAGACTTGAGGACACAGGGAGCGGGAAGGGTAAGCTGGGACAAAGTGAGAGAGTGGCATTAATATATATACACTACCAAATGTAAAATAGATAGCTAGTGGGAAGCAGCTACAGAGCACAGGGAGATCAGCTCTGTGCTTTGTGACTACCTAGAGGGGTGGGATAGGGAGGGTGCGAGGGAGATGCAAGAGGGAGGGGGTATGGGGATATATGTGTAGGTATAGCTGATTCACTTTGTTATACAGCAGAAACCAACACAACATTGTAAAGCAATTATTGTCCAATAAAGATGTTAACAAAAAAAAAAGAAAATGGTAATGCCAACCTCAGTGTCCAATCTCATGCCTCCTTAAGTCTAAAATGCATGGTGTTGATTTGGAAATCCTGTTATATATATGAACACTCCTGTATTCTGCTCACTGCTCCACCACCATCTGTTCCCCACCATCTGTCTCATCCATTATCAGAAGTCTTCCTTAGGATTTAAGATTCACTCTCCTGAAGATCCAGATATCTCATTGATTTGGAGGCTTAAGAATCCAAACCAGATTACGAACCTGTTGCTAAGTCATCTCTCAACAAATAAACTCTACTCTAGGGTTTTCTATATAAGGACCAGACCACAGCAACTGGATTGCTGGCAGATCCTCTGAATGGACTTGGGTCCTAATGAACCGGACTATTTCTGATTAACTACAGAGCCTATAAGATACATTCAGCGTTCAGACATTTCAGGATGAAAGGATCACATATACTCCCCAGCCACCATGAAGAATTGGCTCAGATACCAAAAACTCCACTTAAGACCCACTCAAAGTTTATTGTATTCAGAAAAATCACAATTGCAGTCAGAAGAAACTCCAAATAATAAGTATACAAGAGATAGCCCATAGAACATTCAAAAGGTTCCATAGCAGAGAAAGGATCCTATGGGCTCTATTCCAAAGGCATTACATAGTGATAACAAAAAGACAGTGGAAAACGGAGGGAAAGCCAATACAAGAAGGAGCAATAGACAGGGAATAACTAGACATTAGAATTTGGAGATTGTAGAAGACGTCTTTACTCTTAGAGTAGCTAAAGGGTCGGGAAGTGCTGAAGGATGGTTGTCGTCACTGAGGTGAACAATTGGAGTACTGCCGGGTTTGTAGAGCTATTAAAGCAGAAATATCTTCATCGATCTTTTCTTTAACAAAGTCCATTACCTGTAGCAGGACACACACAGTTACTATAGAGTTTAAGATGAATATTTTGAGCTCTTACCTTCAGATTCCTTCCTCTTCACCTTTAATCCTTTGACTTTGGAACAGTCTCTTAGTATTTGTGTGACCTCTTGTAAATACAACCTTTCCAACCTTCCAAGTAAGCACGAATGAGCAGACCATGCTTTACTTTCTCTTAGACCTTCTGACACTATTTTTCAGAATGGGGTAAAAACAGGCTTTGGCCTCCAAGAGATTTCCACTTCATACAATGAATCTACCCTAAACCCCAAAGAGTGAAGCTCTGGAAATGCTTCAGAACAGATATCCTGCTCAGGAAATATAAGCCAGGAGGAGTCTTAATCTTGAAGTTGACTTTCCCAGATCACAGGACTCAGTATTCTAATGTGAAACAATTATTTTAGGTACTGGAGATAAGTTCTAAGACAGGAGGTGTGGTTTTAGGGGCACATGTATGGAAAGGAATGTAGGACTGTGAGGCTTTGGAGTATCAGATGATGGCAATGTCTGATTTTGTCCAGCAAAGATAAATCAAGGGCCATGACTTTTGCACTTGTTTTCCCTTAAAGGCATCACATGTCCTTTCCCTCACTCTGTTTCCTTCCTCTGGATCATTCCATATATGTCTTCCTCTGACCACAGCAAACCCACCTGCAGGTGCCTCACAGAGGCCCACGGTGTTCAACAGTGTTGCCTTTGCGCACGCCCTTGATGATGAAAATGGTCCCAACAATGATGCCCACCAGAGCCACAACCAGGCCCAGGGCACACACCGTGTTCTCTGTGGTCTCTGGGAGGGGGGTTGGAGCTTCATACTCTGGGGAAAAATAAATCAGAGTACAGAATAATGCATGTGGTAGGGAGCAGCACTTAGGACCAAATATAGGGTACTTAGTCAAAAGAATATTTTTCCATCAACTAAATAAGAGGAAGACAAGATGATGTATTAAGGGAATTACAGATTAGAAGTGGGGAAAGCTGAGCAATGGGAGACCAGGAACAGGAATTGGAGCAGTTGTTATGAAACAGTTAGGGGACTTGTGGCCCCAAAGGGCCAGACACATGTATCACAGGAGGAAACCGTAAAATACAGGAGATTGAAGGATGGTTCTTACCCCAGTGCTTGAGAAGAGGCTCCTCCAAACCCCAGTGCTCCACCTTGCAGTCATAGACATCTTCGGTTGAGGGCACGAAGGGGAGGTAGTGAAACTTGCGGAAAAGGTGGTCATTCCTGGGCAGGAAGACTGTCTCTGACACTCCTGTGGTGACAGGTTTGCCATTTTGAAGCCACGTGACATTGATCGCTGGTGGAGAAAACTTGTCGATGAAACAGATGAGGATGTTGGGCTCTCCCTGTTCCACAGGGGTGTTTGAGAGCACAGTCACTTCTGGAGGTACTGGGGGACAGGTGACAGAAATTAGCTTTCCCTGCTTAGCCCTGCCCTTCTCCCTCCCACCAAGGCTGAAAAAGCAATTGAAATTGTGCCCTGAGAATCTGTGTCATGGTCTCAGATACCCAGCTCTAATACCCTCCCCCACGAACGGGAACCAACATTGAGGTGTAAGATACCCAAGGACCTCATTCCTGGCTCCCCCAGCATGGATTCAGGGCAATGACTTTATGAGAGACTGTGGATGCTAGAGACGAGATGTGAGCACATCAAGAAAGGAACAAACTCATAAAGTTCTTGGGCTGGTGGCATGAGAATTTGGAGCTTGCATATGGCAAGAACAGGTCCCTGGGAGGGAAAGGCAGTCATATAACATAACACAAAGAGCTGAAGTATCTATCAAAAGCTACAATTCCCAAGTCTAGGAGTGCAGCAGAGAGAGGTACCATTGGTGTTTGGGGTGTGGTTGGAGCGCTTTATCAAGATGTCCAGGTTGGCTTTTCCCACAGCAATATTGGCCAATGCACCCTGAGCCTGAAAGCTGGCAAAATTTCCAAATTCTTCAAGCCGCCACACTGTCTCCTTCTTTTCCAAATCCACGTGGAAAATCTCATCACCATCAAAGTCAAACATAAACTCGCCTGATTGGTCAGGGACCAGAGAGAATTCAGCCTGGATGATCACATGATCCTCTGAAAAGACAAGAAAGGGAATTAGGGTGGGAACCAGGAGAGAGTGTTGAAGAAGAACCCAGGATGTGAGACACACACATGTGGGCAGGGGTAGTGGAAAGAGAGGGCCAAGTGGAAAGGAGGAGTGACGGAGAGTAGGGATGAGTGGGAAGATGAGGCCTGGGTGAAGGACATTCGTGTTCAACAGAGCTGGGAGTGGACAAGCAAAGGTTCAATGTAGAGAGTGTGGATTGAGGAAATGAGCGCTGAAAAACTAGAGTCTCGTGAAGCTTTTGTTTGACTCCATGTTACTGCCTGAGAAATGATTCCCTCTTTAGAATTTCAGCAGTAGCCCCTAAAAGAGAAATGTTCTCTTACTCTCTTGACCTAGGAATTAAATAATTTAAGCCAGAATCCCAGGGCATGTCTCAGAGCACCATAAATCTAAGAAGAGAGAAACAATGTTTAAAAGGTTGGGTTTGAACTCTGGAATCAAATTAAATCTCGAATTCTCATTCAGCTACCTAGTGATCTTGAGTAGATTACTTTATCTATTTATATGTAGTTTTCCCATTATATTCCACTGTGGTTTTGCTTCTATGTTGGGTTTGTTTTTAAGATGAAATGAGACTAGTTTTAAGTAATTTCTTAGTATATCATCGGGATTACAACAAGTACTTTAGCATCAGAAACTGCTTTATGTTTAAGGGCCAGACCCATGGAATATATGACTGGAGATTGTGGTAGCCAAATAATTAAGTTTGAGACCTTGTAGCATTGTAGAGCACTCACTTTCCTGTATCCACACCCACACCCTGCATCCCTCTGAGGGAAGTATTATATTTGGATTGACCTCACCAACGTTCCCTTGCATCTTAAAGATCTTTAGATTGAGACTGTCATTAAGGGACATATTCTATTATGGTTGATAGTGAGAATAATCTGCACCAAGGGAATAATGGACTTGAAATAAGAAAGCTACAATTGAAGAGTATGCTGCCTCTGTGGTGCATGTAAATGAGCGGCGGGTTTTAAAATCCGACTGTATATTGATAAACCTAGGGATTTATTTAGCATTTGCAGCTACACACACACACACACACACACACACACACACACACACACACACACATTCTAACTTCCTCTTTTAGCTCCAAGGGAAGCTATCTTTCCTGGAAGGCATCCTTGTATGTGGCTCTTTCTGGGCAATAGAAACCTACACTGTCATCATGGGTCTTGGAGCTAGGTTATTACTTTACCTATTTCCAGTCTACCTGCCACCTTCTTTGGGGGGCACTCTGGGCGAAGAAGGTTTTTTCACAATACACCTTCACAACGGCACAATATTTGCTCTGGAGATGGTAGAGAGTAATATCAGACACTTCACTTCCTTACTCATTTTTCTACTCTCTTAAGAATATTACTAAGTTACAGTGACCAAAGATCCTTTTAAGATCCACTGTAATTGGGGTTATCACCGTCCCAAGAGACAGTAAATTAAATGCAATTCATATCAGCATGCCTGCCCTTTTCCCTCCCCTGGGTGAATGGTTGCTTTTTGGTGATTTTCCTTTCTAGTGATCTTTAGTATAATGTCTGTGCTCCAAATAGGCTGACAGAATTGACAGGCCAAAAGATAGCTACCGTGGCAAAAATAGTTAAGAACAGGTGTCAAGAAATCTCATATTTTTTTCTGATTTAACCCTCATGAAATTACATGAGGTTTTTAATTTTTACTAATTTTCCAGGAATGAAAAGTTAAAGAGCAGAAAGGTATCTTGTTAATGCCTATCAGAAAATATTTCCCTGAAAGTTTGGCTTATATCAAAGTCAATAGTATTAATCAGTATACAATTCAGTTTTGCTTCTCTAATCTAAATTTTACTTCAATTGCTGGTGAGCAGAGAACTCTTTTAACTACAATTTATTATAATGTTAGAGTTAGACCCAGAAAATACCTGTCACTCTTCTTTTTCACTCCAAAGATCGTCTTTCAAATGTCCACAATTCACTTCTCCGATGCTCTCAGAACTTATTTATCCCTACTTTTGATTCTTTCAGCACTTACCTGTGATAGCCCATGATTCCTGAAGGCTTATCAGGACAGTGATGAAAAATACTGGTATTGGGACTCCAATTATGGCCATTTTCTTTTTAGGTGTCTCGATGAGGGTCAGTAGAGCTCAAGGTGGGTCACAACAGACTGGAATACAAGTAAAGAGAATGTAGGGTGTCAGAGTCTGACTGATTAAAATTTAGAATCAGTTGAGCTGCAGCCAATCAGAAAAATCGTTTGAGAGGACACTGCTGTTGCTAAGGGAAGGACTTTTGCAAAGGGTCCAGGAAAGGTGATGCTTTGTTCATTAGATGAAAAGGAACTTCTTTTTTTTTTTTTTCCTATTTATTTATTTATTTATTTATTTATTTATTTATTTATTTATTTATTTATTTATTTATTTTTGGCTGTGTTGGGTCTTCGTTTCTGTGCTAGGGCTTTCTCTAGTTGTGGCGAGCGGGGGTCACTCTTCATCGCGGTGCGCGGGTCTCTCACTGTCGCGGCCTCTCTTGTTGCGGAGCACAGGCTCCAGGCGCGCAGGCTCAGTAGTTGTGGCTCACGGGCGTAGTTGCTCCATGGCATGTGGGAATCTTCCCAGACCAGGGCTCGAACCCGTGTTCCCTGCATTGGCAGGCAGATTCTCAACCACTGCGCCACCAGGGAAGCCCGAAAAGGAACTTCTTAATCAATCAAACAAACTCACAACCAACAAAAAGAACAAAAAAATCGAGTTTTCAAGAATGATGGGCAATCACTCAGAGACTCTTCCATCCCAATCCAAGTGCCAGAAATGGATCTGCCTGAAGCACATTAGTGAGAATAGAATCAATGGAAATATCCTAAGATGAGAGTTAATGGCAGATCATGTCTCTGTGCTGTGACAGCCGGGGAATTTATTTAAGGGACAGTAGTTCATCTAAAAAGAAGGTAAATGGTCAGGCTATGAGGAATGCCTGAATCTTGGCAGTGTCGGGTGACAGAGCTGCCCTTAAGGCACCTCTTAACTGCTTCAGGCTCCCTCCAGTGTCCTAGACTCCAAGGTGGCCAACTCTGCCCAAGAGTTTGGGATCCCTGACAGTTCAGGAGAACATCAGAAGAGAAACTCTGAGTTCCAACACTCCCAAAGCTGGAGATGTATGGAAAGCTACACCTTGGAACGTAGGTAGTGGTTACTGGAGATAGTAGACTGGAAAGGGGGAATCCTATTCCTAATTCCTGTTACCTTAAATATGTCCTGAGATTGGAAAAGACTTCTGGGCACATACCTTTCCTGAAGAATCAGATAGATGAATAAAGAGAGTAAATGGGGCAGAGCTTATTTTACCTGGAAGACTAGAGATAATAACCTGTAGGAGGGCTTTACCATTACTTCCTCATGATGAAAGTTCTGATTCAAAGAATTTATCTTGATGTTCACTGTTGAGAATACTGAAAGTTAGCACATGTTGACTGACCCTCATTTTTTGAAAATATAGCAAAATAGAAAGGAAAGTGTTAAACCAACCCTAGAAAGGGCTGGAATCCAAATACTTGCAAGGAGGAGAGACCTGGCAGTGAGGCGGCTCATGAGATGGTGAGTTTACTCTTTAAGATCAGTCATGACACATATACTTAGGGTGGGTTTTCCACAGTGTTTTCTACACTGCTGAGGTCTTATCCTGCCCTACAACTCCCCTCCCAGTTCAGAAGAGCCAAGACTCTACACATGGCTGATTTTCTGATTGTATCTAAGGGCTTTGGACATCCTCTGATACTGACTTCTAGATGCCTGGGAGGATGCACACACAGTTCTGCCCTAAAATTGTTGAGGACTGTGTTTCCTGGAGGCACTGGAATGGGCCAGAGGAGACTTCTACAGTATCAGTCTCTGCTGAGAGTCTGATCCTATAATTTAGGTTTGTCATCTCCTCTATCCTAACCTCCTCTAATCACACTTAACCAATATAATTTTTCTGTGTTTGCCCTTTGCTGGCTGCCATAATGCCTTGTTCTTACAAGATGCTCAATATATGTACAGTAAACTCAGAGACTATATATGTCTCTGTGTTCTACATGTTGTAATAGCACCTTCAACCCAAGATGTTGCTCAGCAACTTATGATGTCGTTTAGTCCTAAAACACTGATTGGTTCTCCTCATGAGATTATTAAACTGGGGAGTCTTTAGAATAGACTTTCAGTTCCCTTTCTCTGTGATGAGAAAAAAGTTTCTATTTGGACATTAATCATGGTTCCCTGTTTTCTCCTGACCTCTAACTTCCTGTGTGTTTGCGGGAATTTCTGAGGGCACCTGAATGAGGTTGTCTCGGGAACATTAAAAGGCGAGGAGCCTCTGTACTAGTCGGAGTTCATTCAGGAAATAGAAATCCCTGAGGACACCCTAAATGGGATTATTTGTTACAATTCTACTCTATTATAGGGAATTATACCTCAAAACTGTTGGAAGCCTGGAGGAGCACAAGTCAGTACAGACCCCTAACTTTGAGAGGGAGGGACCTGTAGGAGCCACTGCTGACATCATGGCTCCTCTAGAGCTCAGGGGGAAGGAATGTCTTGGGAACACAAGGATGCTGCCAACACAAGACCCCTGTCTGTGAACCCTTGTATCCACGACCTGAGAAACCTTCAGCCTGTCTCTGCTTCCCGAATCTCACAATCCTAAGTTTCACTTGCAGAATGTAGACCACATTCAGAAACCGGGGGTAGGGAGAGCCTGGGAAATGTAATATTCTTGGTTTTATTCCCTACTATACAGACAAGACCATAGAAGCAAATAGGAATTTTTTTTAAAAACTACTAAATGCAAATATATCTCTCTACCTCTATCTCTGTATCTCTATTTCCCCCATAGTTCACTCGGGTTCTCCCCACAGTCCAAACTTAGAACCAGAGAAAATGTTATTTTGGAGTAAAAGGCGAGGGCTTGGAAATGAGATCGCTTTCTCCTTGGACCCAGGTCAAGTCTGGGACCTCGCTGCTTCATGTTTGTGTGGTTTGAGCTCTGAGAGCCTCCAACCCCTTCCTTTAGCTGCCTTTCCCTCCTTTTCCCTCTAGCACTCAGAGTCTTCATGGTGTTTCTCCTGCTGAGGACTTCCTACCAGAGGATCTTTGGGGATATTGATCTAGGCATTTCTTCCCCAAGTCCCCGTGTAAAAAACTCTCCTTGTTCTCTATCATGTCTCCTCTCCATCCTGAGAGGGGGCAAAGGCTAATCTGCTGAAATAAATCTGTGTCAGACTGAAAACTGCCAACTGATGACATCAACAAATGTGCTGGGATGATGGGTTAATAATGGACCTTCCTAAGATGTCCTGTGTGAATAAAGGGGTCCATGGTGTTTGGGCTCATCTCTACCCTGGGAGGATGAGAGTTTGAGAGTTTGATTCATTTTTTTCTTTACCTCCACTTGAAATCTGATGCTTCAAAGGCCTGAGTTTGTACAGGCTCTCAGGGGTGCGAAATCACTTTTCTTTGTGTAGCTTTTGTAAATAAGGATTTGCAGACACACACACACACACACATTCACACACACGTGGGGAGAGGGGTTGGAAACTTCAAATCCACATCTCGGAATATTTCCACAGGCCCCATTGTTATGATTTGAGCATCTAGAGTCAGATTGTTCTATAATTCCCAATTTTCTTGTCTCTTCTAATAGGCTGAACTTGGTAGTTGAGAGACTGTGAAGGAAAAGTTTCATTCGAAAAATCACCAGCGAAGCCTGAGAGTGGCTGCCTTCACCAGCTGCCTCCTTGTGCCTGGACAATGGCTGATTCACTCCTTCAACTTTCTGTTCCTTCCACGTTTTGGCAAATTATTTTCAGAGCCATTTCCAGCTCCATCTATCATCTTTGCCACCCTGTGGCAAAGTTAAACGTGAGGAATGAATCCCTAGGCCTGCTTACTGGCTGGATTAGGATAAGGAAGGTGGTAGAAGATGATCAAAAAGTACCTTGTAGTTAGGTTTCAAGTCTGAATGTTATGATAAATGAAAGAGATTTTCAAAAAATAGAGGTCATGATGAGAAGGTGGCTCTCATGCGCATTGACATAGCACGGGTCAAGCGTAGAGTGTAAGAGGGAAGTTTGTTAGGTGATCACAGTAGAACACGGGAGAACATGAGTGGGTGAATGTCATCTAACACACAGGGCATTTCAAGACTTAGATAGGATAATACATGAGAAATGACCAATGCCGTAAAATGCTTTAGCAAAATCAATGTTTTTATCTAACTATGATGAGAGAGAATTACCTATTTTTGATCTAAGTTTACTTTTGAACTTTGAAGTTTTATGGTAGAAAGAAAAGCGAGAAATCGGCCAGAGAACTGTCATTGGTTTTACTGAAAGTCTTTTTTTTTTTTTTTTTTTGGTACGGTCTTTCTCCCTTACCAATTAAAATATTACTAATAAAATAGTAAATATCATATTAAATATTACCATTATATTTTCTACCATTATATTTCCAATTTATTCTGAGGAAACCGAGATTTACAGAAGTCTAGCCCTTTGGTCAATGTCTCACTTAGAAAGTGGGAAGGTAGTTTTGTAAATCACGTCTCTAACTCTATAGCCAGTAATATGTGGAGTCCAATAACGAGTCCATTCAAAACACTAAAACCACTCCCATCACAAATGCAGCCTCAGGTGGGGATGACAGTTGTTTTGTCTTGTACACCGTGTTTATTGGTGAATATTTTAAAGGTTCTTAGTAAACGTGGCTTTCCTTTGAGGTTGTTTTGGGTTTTTGGGGGGTTTTTTGTTTTTTTTCCCTAAAGCGTAGTGAAAGTGGAACTAGGCTTCCCTCTTGTGGTCAATAGTATTTAATTCTTCATATCAGTTTTTCTGACATTGAGCATTCAGAAAGCTAGTGAATGATCCAAGATTTTAAAAATCAGGATGCTTTAACTAATTTTTTCCTCGTGTACATACTCAGAAATTCCCAGATGTGTTTGATCTAATTAGGTTGCTTAAATGGTTTGCAATTTAAAAACCTTTAAAACCTTTTTATACTAAGCATCACAATGCTTTTTTTTGGATAAGCACACAAACAAAACATGGAATGTGTTTCTTTTAAGTAATTTGAAAAATAAAATGATGCTTGATAAAGAAAACAAGTAACTAAATCACTTTCATTCTTGCGGGTAAAAGTTTAATACCCTTTCTATTTCTCCAGGACAAATTTAATCTTAGACTAAATCTCTAGCTCTTTTTAGGAAACCTAAGAAAGGAAGAATGTCAGCTAACTTTCTAGACAAAATTATCTATTGTAAAAATGGCTTTTGCTTGGTAAGTTGTATTTGGCTAGGAGGAATATCTGATGAATTATAACAGGTGTGGGAACCCATACATAGCTTGGGCATCTCTGAATGCAGTGACCCTTGTAATTGGGCATGCACTTACCAGGGGTCTGGAAGCTACGCTCATGAACTTGATGCAAAGGTCATTGACTCCAAAAAGATGAGGATTCTACCGCAGGGTAGATGCCACTTTCACAGGTGTAAATTCATCTTGCACCTAAGCTGTCACTTAGGGGCGAGGTGGGCAGAGACCAGCACCTGGTCTGCATTATGGACTGTTTCAAGAACTTCTCCCACAGAAGAGAATGATCAGATGCTGCTCCCTTGAAATGCTTTGATTCTGTCTGCTATCCTTCTGAGTGAATCTGAGAGCTAAGTAAGCCTGAATATTTGATTAAACCTAAGAAGATTCCCTGGGCCTTCATACACGGACCGTTTTCATTTTATTTATTTTTTGCACATATATGTGTATATGAGACATCCTCAGTGTTATTAGAGATCCCCCTCTAATAAGTGTCTGCTTCTACATTTACACAGATAAAGGGGTTACTAATGTCCCATCTTGCTTTGATCACTCTTCCCCCATTTTCCTGTAGTAGGACCATAGCCCCAAACAAGTCTCCTTATCACCACCACCTTGTGATTTATCAAAGTGGCAGAAAGTTTGAGGCAGGTAGTTTCCCTATATGTTCATGATTAAGTCTAATAACCAATGGGTTTAACTTCCATATGACATTTAACATTTGTATTTCTTCTGATTTGTCCCAATGTACATCACGTGAAAACACTAAAAAATTTTTTTTTAAAAATAATACTTTTGGAATCGGTATTTGAATATCCTTAAGATGCTATTTCTATCTTTAGACTCATAATTTTTTTTTGCATGACGTCACTCTTGCTGTCTATCGACACTGCTTTGGGAATCAAGAAATTCTACCGTTTCTCTTTGTGAATTGCTTTGCTCCTACCTGCATGGATAATTTAGGTTTTCAATATATGTGGATTGCAGGAAACACGTTTCTGTCTACTCTGAAAGCACTCACAGCACAGGAGAGCACCTCTTCCTCTGGCCTTACCCTGTCTGGGATCGTCTTGATGCTCAATGCCAGGGAGACGTACCACCGCTGCAGCCTCCTCCCTCGTACAAAGCTGGGACTTTCCTTAAAAAGCTCTCTAGAGCCCCCAAAGGAAGGTGTGGGCAAAGGGTCCTCCATCCCTCACATGGATTGATGCTCACCTGGACTCTGCAGATATCCCTGGGATTCTGGGGAAAGGGGTGGGGAATACAGTGAACAGGAAGTCTGTGAAAAAGTGAGATGAGAGTTACCATCATTAAACCTTTAGGCACATAAAGTCCATGATCTGGAAAACCTAGTCTTGGGTAGGAGCTTTTATAACACTTAGGATGTGTCCCTGATGGTGACCTCACATGAATGGTGGAGGTATGTTCCATTCATATTGCTTGCACCATGTCACACCTGGATCATGCACCAGTGTACTCACTGGGCATCATTAAACAACCAGGCACTGGATGACACTGTTCCCACGTGTCCCCTCACAGGCTGGTTTCAATGGCACTCCTGTTGCAATTGGGTAGACTTTCTGTCAGGCTTCTGTGAAACTGATGTCACATGTGGGGAAATAACTCAACGTATTCAGCTGCGGTATGGGCTGTTTTGCCCTGGACGAGACAGCAGAGCAACTGCTGATAATGGTCAGCAGCTAGAGACCCATACTTGCTTATGCAGAGCCTTGTAGGCACGTCTGGAGGCCAAGAGAGAAAGCCAAGAGTGACGATCAGGCACTTAAACTGCACAAAGAATCAATTTCTGCTTTATGCTGGCTCCCACCTGGAGAAGGTATAAGGATAAAGTTTCAAGTAGGGACGGCTGTGTGGTGCTGGGCAGTGAGATAAGGGTGGAGGGGAGGTGATAGGGCTGCCAATGACCCCCATACCCACTCAGCCTGTTCAGACCCCAAATCTGAAATCACAAGGATGGGTCTCACCAGAGGTCCAGTACACAACACAGAAGACCCTGGAGAAAAGGTAGGAGCCCTAGAGATATACATATTTTTTTCTTTTGTGAAGGATCTGATACATTATTGTGAGTTGCCCTGAAAGAGAAGCCGGTTCTTTGGATTATATTCCTGTTCTGGAGGCATCTCTCACCCTTGACAATCTGCCTATATGTTCAGCATGCTTCAAGGTGATGGCTCTGGAAAGTTGGAGCAAGTTTGGTGCAGAAGGTCAGGGTCCATAAACCTACAAAGTTCGTCTCTCAGATTGGCTCTGATGTGCTAGGGTGCAGGCCAGGGTTGGAGGGGGCTTTGGTACTTTCCTGACAACATTTTTTTGCCATTCCTCTTCTCTGTTTAGATTTATTGCTCCTCAGTCCTACCAGTCTTACTGCTCCCCAAGAAAAATTGCCCAAGGGGCATATGAGTCTAGTTATTGCAAAATTATGTGCAGTAGGAAAAGACTGGAAACAGCTCAGATGTCCATTTCAAGTGACAGGTTGAACAAATAAAGTACAGACACACAACAGCGCAATGAAGCTGTTAAAAGTAATCATGAGGGAGGGGAGGACAAGCAGAGAAGCCCTAGAATAAGGGACTTTTGGCCTGGGCTTTGCAGGTATCGGTAATTGGAGCAGCAGAAGCTACAACTGAAGGCAGAGGCTGGAACTGGTGCCCAGAAGAAATAATGTCACTGGACCATGGAGCCAAACATAGAGCTTATCGCGGAGAGCTGCCTAATTTTGCCAACGGTTCCTGGATTTTTCCTCACTCTTCTCCTCTGCTGATGTAAATGTTTCTTTATGATAAAAATCTCTGAATGGTTTGCAGACCGGAGAAAAAAATCTGACCATGTGAGCAGCTGCAGACAGCGCTCTCCCCACGTGGACCTGCTCCTCCTTGGTGATATTTCCTGCTCTGTGTCTTCTGATTATGTCAACTACACACCAGTCATCGTGCACCAGGAATTAATTTCAGCTGAGCTGATCTTATTTAGGCAAGAAGTGAGGATTGTGGGACTGCTGAGTTCTTCCAGGGGGTGGTCACGTCCATAAGGGAATTATGATTATCGTGCTGCTTACAGAGCGCTGTCAGCACGGAACGCTATCAGAAAGTGACTGGTTACCATGCGAGAGTGACTCTAATGCCCTACACAGTGGCCAACAGGAGAGATCCAATGCTGAATATGCACCACTCCGAAAATCCAGGTGAAGGTCACTTTCAATAGCCCTAAGAAAGTTATTTATGTTTGTGAATTTAGCTATAATTTATATGAAGATATATAAAGTTATGTAACCATTCAATGGTTAACAGATACTTAAGTTGTTTTCAATGTTTCGGTCTTATGAATAAAGTTGTTATGAGCTCACAACAGTTTCTCTAGGTGTATATTTAAGAGTATAATGCAGTATGTACCTCTTTTCAATGTTACTATGTAATTTTGACTTCCAAAATGACTGCATCAATTTAGACTCCCATCAGCTGTATACTGGCAGAAACATTGTTCCACATCCTTGCTTACAACGGATATGTTTTGACATTTTTATTATTTTTCCAGTGTGTTTTTGGTTTGCATTCCTCTGATTAGTACTGAGGCGGTTGAACGACTTTTCCTATTTGTACATAATTTAGGTATCTTGGCTGTAGAATGTTTCTTCTTGCCTTTACCACTTTTTTTTTTTTACCCTGCACATTATAAGTTTTAGAATTGTTTATTTCTACAAAGCAAACCTGCTGGGAACATTGATCAGGATTATGTTGAGGAGAACTGGTGTTTCAACAATATCAATTCTTCCACAACCAGCCATATACTATCTCTCCATATATTTGAGATTTCATTCATCTCTCTCATCAGAGCTTCATACTTTTCACTGTAGAGAGAGCAAACATATTTTGGTTAAACTCATCTTTAAGTATTTTATGCTTTTATTGCTGTTGGAATTACCTTTTAATTTTATACGCAGTATTCTGCTGCTAGCGTATAAGATTACAATTGTTTTGTTGTATATTGCCGTCGTTAAATTCACACATTCTAGACATTTTAATAACTTTCTTAGGGTTTTCTATGTAATCATATAAAATGCTTTCCAGGCTGCAATGTTCATTCTTTGTCCAAAAGAGTCTGAAACAACGGGAAATCTGCTTGGCTTATATTAAACTTCAAAGTAATATTATTTTGAGAAATAAAGCCTGATTAATCAAAACAATTAAAGAATATTTTAAAGATTGTTTCTCGTACCCAATTTTATGTTAAATTACAACCAGATACAGTTAATTAAACATCTTAGACATGATCATGGAACTAGTCACCAATTGTTTCCATGTTCCAGTTTAAATAATTTTCATAGCCTTCAGGGTGTAGATTTCCTTTCTCTCTGCCAATATCTGGAATACTCTTTATTCTCACATGTGTCCACAAGTAGATATTTCTCCGATGTTGAAAGCTCCGTGTCCCTGAGAGTTGCTCCACCTCCGCCAGCTCCTGCACCTGTGGCTCACAGCTCTCAGTGAAGTATGAACTATGCCGTATGTTCCATCCCGTGAAGCATCTCCTCCATAAAGATTTTCTTGACTCCCTCATTCGTCACTGAACTATTATAATTTAGTGCCTATGTTCTCTCCTCTTAAAACTGTAAATGCCCTTGAGAACTGGATTTATAATTTTTTCAGCGTTGCTTCTTTAAGAGTGCCTGGTGATGAAACACGGTAACAATGAATGTAAGACAAGGAAGCAGCCTCTCTCTCAAGAAACCTTTCCTTTTTCCTTTCGCCTCCCCTTCAGTCTCTCTTTCCGTGTCTTTCTCTCCTTCTCTTCTTTTCCCATCCGCACCTGTATCTATAGGGTGGTTCAGTCACCGAATTCTGGACCCCCAGGAGACTGGAGCAGATTCAGCAGCATCAGTTTTCCTATTTCTGCTCCCATTTCGCAAGATTTACGAAAGGAAGAGATTGGAAGTTAGGATCTGGGACATTTTAGGACCCAGCTCTCAGCCCTCCCCACCGCACTCAGAAAGTCGTTAGCCTCCTTGAAACCTGGTGCACGTTCTTGGACAAACATGCCATCTACTGGTCACATGAGGAACTGCAATAGCCTGCTTGGGACTGCCAGGAGGGCCAAGCACAGTATTTGAACCAAGGAAGTATGGGAGGGTACAAAGGTGCAAAGGCAGGAGGCTTGCTAGGTTGGTGTGCTTTTCTTTAACCCTCTTTTCCCCAACATTCAGAAGGTTCTCCTATTTCCGGTGTGAGATGCTTGGCTGTCTCTGTGATTGTGCATTCTCTGGGGTCCTGGGAGGAGTTTGCAGTTATTAAGACACATCCTGTGGTCCTCCTAATTCCCAAACTGAGGCATCTGTGCTAGTTTGCTAGTGCATTAGTGTGTGTTTCACCAACTCTTCCCATGAGCTTCACTCCTACAGGCTAAAACCTGCAGCGGAATCAATTTTACATAGTTTTATCACTTTCGAAAAGTCATGGATGATAATTAGTGACTGTGTTTACACTTCTGTAACTTTCTCACAAAAGTAAATTTCAAAGTAAAAACTGAAATTTAAAAGTACATTTAAAAAAATTTAAACACTTCAGAGGAGTAATTGGTTTGTCAGACACTTTTTGGATTCTAAGACTGGGATGGCTCTAACAGTACTATGAGCTCTTCAGCTAGGATTTAGCTCAGTCCCCCAACCCTAAATGTTTTGGTATTTTAAGCACCACTGTGCAAAAGTTCCACTGCTTTTTATTTTTATACTGACTTCTGGTGGAAAATCTGTAAGATGGGGAGATTCTGTTAAGAAAGCTGGATCTGAATGAGAGTCCTTGGGGCCAATCACAGTATTACAGTTACCCTATTTTTGTGGCAAGAACTTTAGAAATCACTATATTCTTCCTTCTCCTTTAAATGATTCCTCAGTCTGTAGGATCTCACTTTGTCACTGATTCTTTTTCCTCCTGGGTTTTGGCCAGACAGCAATGCCGTGCTTCCCTTTGATTTAAAGGAACAGGGTCATGGCCCTAAGCCCCGCAGGTCTCCGGAAGGGAAGCACAATTCCATGTCCATTGTGTCCCCTACTGAGGCCAAGGTGACACTGGATAAGGTAGAGTAGGACAGGGAGGCATACACACCAAGGAGTCCTCAGAGATCTTCCCCGAGCATTTATTACCACATCACCTTCATCTCTATGGACCTGAGATATCACAGTGGGGCCTCCAATATGGCTACGGACACAGAGTAACTTGCTTCTACCCCTTCAGGACTTGGGTTAATCTTCAGGCTGTTTATACCTGGGAACACACCACCCTTTGGGGTGCAACATACCCAGAGTCAGGGTTGCTGACTTGCCCCTGTTTGGTCAGCTTCCTCCTGCACACAAAGCCCCCTGGTGGGTCTACTTCCTCCCCCTACTGTCCCTGTTACGGGTAGCTTGAACTTCTCATTTTAGGCTCGAATATTACCTTCAAGTGAGGGAATCATCCCCCTCTATCAAAGCTAATTATCTTTTATCCTGTGTCAGAAAAACACATTTGCGAGAGGAACAGATCCAAGAAATGTTATTTTAAACAAGATTTTAGAGCTTCGGGCTTCTTCCAAGCAATAGCGAGAGCCAGACTTTCCTATCTGTAGTTGTTCCAGATCGTCAAAGGTGATGGAGAAGAGAGACATAGAAGGTTACCCTTCCCGAGGTGCCAACTGCACTGTGGTCATGCATATGAAGAAAGGCCACCGTCCAACTCTGAGCATCAACCCCCCTCCCCACTCTGTGCTTTGGGGAACATTAGACACGTGCCTCAGCATTTGGGTGGGCATCTCAGAGCCCTGCCAGTGCTTTCTCCCCTCTAGTCAGAAAACAAACCAAGAAGACAGTAGAATGATAGATTGCTATGCCACCAGGATATGAGAGTTGAGTTGATACTTTTTCTTTCTTTTGCCCAGAGAGAACTCTACATTTATAAGACCCATTGCTAGGGGACTCCATGAAATAATTATTACCTTTATGGTGAGTCCACCTGACAACTCTCAAAATAGATTTCCACCAGGTCCCCCAAATAGAAGTTGACAGTGATCACCTGAATTTCTCTGAATTCATAGCAAGAGTCCTGATGTCCTCTCTCAATAAGGCTTTTTCTCTTATTTTCATTTATCTCCCCTATTGTTTTAGCCTCCGACCTTTCCAAGACTCTCTACTCCCAATAATGAAACCTAAATAGGGATTTTGTGTCACAGTTATATTTTCACATACCCTTTAGGAATGTTTAAATGTGAGTAGCGTACATTTTAAAGCTAATGAAATTGAAACCTCAGAAATGAACAGAATTATCCAAAGAAAGCTTGCCCAAATTTATAGCAAAACTAGAATTTAAATCTCAGACATCCTAAGCTCAGGGCTCCTTTTGTCATCTACTAACTAAGAGAGTCATGAATGTGTGTCATACAGGACAGTAGCATTTGGAGGAGGAAAGGTCTGGAGTGAATCAGGTTTTGAACAAAAGCCCTTGAGGGGCAGACAGTGAGCATGTCTCTGCTGCCATCTGGTGGCCATATTTATGCATGACACCCTTTCCCTCCATCCTCTCTCCTGCCTTCTCTGGAATCCTCATTCTCCCTGGTTTCCTCACTGATAGGAGCATTTGTCTTGTTTTCATGCCTCTCTCTTCCACATACCAACATGTCCCTACACAAAATGAATATCCATAATCCACAGCATAATTCAGGACACAGTTCTTATTTCAAAACTGGGGTCCCCTTGAAAAAGTGTATGTACGGGCCTTTTGTGAAGAGATGCATAAAATTTTAACTAGAGCTTCTTTAAGTGGTCAGTTGGTGCTAATGTGACTGACCATAAACAAAACGCAAAGACAAGTCCTAAGGTCCTGGGAAAATTCCAACAACATATACCATCAAGATGATACAGAATATGTGTCATGAGTAGAATATTTTCATACCACAAAATTAGGTGTGAAAAAATAAATTTCTGTGTTTTCCTATTACTGATCCTAATTTTTATGTCAAGCCCTATAATGTCTTAGAGCAAAGGGGTCAATCTAGTAATTTCCAGAAAATTCCGTGGCTTTCACAACAATTAATAATTTAAAAACAGCTCTCTGCCCAGGGTTATTTCTAAGTCCCCAGGTAGGAGGTGGTGCAGGGCTGGTGCAGAAGGCTCTCCTCATATTTACAGCGTTGGCTCCCACTGTATGTCATGGTCACACTGCCCCTGCTCGTCCCTGTCCTTCCCATATTGGTGATGATGACTGTTATATCCATATCATCACTCTCCTCTTCCTGTATCATCCCATGCCAGCATTTTAGGCAGCAAATTTTCATTCTAATAGTTGAAGCTTCCAGGGCACAATTCTTCTTGCCTTGGGTAGATTTCCCTTTCCTGATGCTCTTTGGTTCTGTTGTAGGAGAGAGACGTCTGTGGCACTGCTGCCATTCTGGGAATCAGAGGTGAAGTGGGGCACGGTCCCTTCTACCCTCATTGAGAGAAAGAAACAGGGTAAAGGAACTTTCACCAATGTTTAATTATTTTTTTCTCCTCTTCAAACCCCTCATCCTCCACAATGGGAAGGGTCTTTATCTGCACTGAAGATTGGAGGGAAAAAATTCTTCATTAAGAATAGCAGTTTCAAGTTAGATGGCCCAAATATGGGCTGATCATACCAGAGGAGAGGAAGAAACTTCAGGAAAAAAAATCAGCTTAAACACTACCACACCATAATGTTGCATATGCTTCTATTTTACATTGAAATGAACACCTAAAATTAAATTTAAATTGTTCTGGAGAGGGAATTCCCTGGTGGCGTGGTGATTAACAATCCTCCTGCCAATGCAGGGGACACAGGTTCGAGCCCTGGTCCGGGAAGATCCCACATGCTACGGAGCAATTAAGCCCATGCGCCACAACTACGGAGCCTGTGCTCTAGAGCCCGTGCTCTAGAGCCCGAGAGCCACAACTACTGAGCCCGTGTGCCACAACTCCTGAAGCCCACGCACGGAGATCCTGTGCTCAGCAGCAAGAGAAGCCACCGCAATGAGAAGCCCGCAAACCGCAACGAAGAGTATCCCCCGCTCACCACAACTAGAGAAAGCCCGCGCGCAGCAACAAAGACACAACGCGCCAAAAATAAATAAATAAATAAAAAAGAAAAAATTGTTCTGGAGAACTCTTGAATTCCTGAGAATATACAGGCATACCTCGGAGATACTGCAGGTGTGATTCCAGACCACCACAATAAAGCAAGTATCACAATAAAGCGAGTCACACAAATTTCTTGGCTTCCCAGTGCTTATAAAAGTTATGTTTATACTGTGCTGTAGTCTATTAAGTGTACAGTAGCATTATGTCTAAAAAAGTACATATCTTAATTAAAAATACGTTATTGCTAAAAAATGCTAGTCATCATCTGTGCCTTCAGTGAGCTGTAGGAGTAGCATCAAAGATCACTGATCACAGATCGCCATTCAAAAATAATAATAATGAACAAGTTAGAAGTATTGCAAGAATTACCAAAATGTGACATGAGACATGAAGTGAACAGATGCTGTTGGGAAAATGGTGCCAATAGACTTGCTTGACTGAGAGTTGCCACAAACCTTCAATTTGTTTTTTAAAAAAAATGCAATATCTGGGAAGCATAATTAAAGGAAGTATGCCCATATCTGCAGACCCCCAGGGGTACTTGCACTCTGATTCAAGAAAATGGACTTAAGAGGACTTTAAAGGAAAATCTAACTTAAACCAAAACAGACACACACACGCAAAATGTGCCTATAACTTCCATCATTATAATTTTTGTGCCTAAACATTGTGTTGAGAAGCTTATTAAATTTCTTTGGTTTAATGTCTGAGAATAATTAAGCTCTTTATTACCCAGCAAAGGGAGATAAAGAACCAAAGTTAAAAGAGCAATAAACTAGCACGGAGGAGACCTTGGCCTGGCGCTCTGATCCTGGAGAAGGTAATGCCTTTCTCTGGGCCTCTGTTTTCTCATCAGTAAATAGAGGGGAAGGATATTTGGTATTCAGTCGTGCTTCCAACTCTAAGCCCCATGCACACTGTATTCTGGTGGAAACTTGGCATTAGATGGAAGTCCTTGACGTGTGGATAGGTAGAGGGGATGCTGTAGACAGACCACCAACCTGAGGTGCTGTGTGAAGACCTGATGAGATGGCACAGATGGGTGTCCGATGGGACCTGGCTTTCTGGGGAAGGGTGAGGAATGTAAATGTCACGGTTTGGTCTGCAGCTCTAAAGAACTCATAACTAAACCCAGCCAAAGTTCACTCGCCATCTCAGTTTCACTTTCCAGAGGATTACAGCCAGGAGGTTAACATGCGATTCTGACTGGAATCTCATCTTCAGGGATCTGGCTCTTCCTTCAGTTTGGGTGAGGTGGCTTAAATCCTCCTTCACCCAAAGTCTTGGGGGACGGGGGCTCCCTCCACCCCATCTGGCTGTCCCTCAATTCTTGCTCCAGTCAGCACTTCAAGCTCTGACCTGTCTTTGGACATCTGCTCTGTTGATGCAGGGTACAGCTGAGACGCAGTGAGGAGAAGCCCCAGCAGCCCCAGGTTTCTCCCCCAAGCAAAGACGGGGACACGTGAGTGGTTTGGAGACTCTCTGGTGGAGGACAGCTTGGGGAGGAAAGGGAAGTTGACTAAGATGATGAAGCAGGGCATAGAGACACCTGTCAGGGACCCTCTGCCCCTTGTCGTCATATCACCTACTTGTATTTTTTTTAATTAATTAATTAATCTTGGTTGCGTGGGGTCTTCGTTGCTGCGCACGGGCTTTTCTCTAGTTGCAGCGAGCGGGGGCTACTCTTCGTTGCCGTGCACGGGCTTCTCATTGCGGTGGCTTCTCTTGTTGTGGAGCACAGGCTCTAGGCACACAGGCTTCAGTAGTTGTGGCACGTGGGCTCAGTAGTTGTGGCACGTGGGCTCAGTGGTTGTGGCTTGCGGGCTCTAGAGCGCAGGCTCAGTAGTTGTGGCGCACGGGCTTAGTTGCTCTGCGGCATGTGGGATCTTTCCGGACCAGGGCTCGAACCCGTGTCCCCTGCATTGGGAGGTGGATTCTTAACCACTGCGCCACCAGGGAAGTCCCCCTACTTGTATTTTATACTCAACTCCACTTTACGTTTTTCAAAGTGCTGCCATAGTGTATTCGAGCCTCACAATATTGCTGTGAAGCAGGCTGGGTGAGGAAGGGGCTCTAGATTAAACCTCAGAAAACCAGGATCACATGACTCATTTGTCATGTCGGATGTTGGGCTTGTGCCTCTGAGCCTTGCTTCCTTGTCTGTCACATGGCGATGATACAGCTGGAAAAATGTTAGGAATGATTGTCTCCTTCAGAGAGGAGACAGAGGAGAGGTTCAAGGAAATAGAGTGAGATTCTCAAGGTCACAGAAGTAAACACAAAGTCACCTTGGCTCCAAGAAATCTCATGCTACTTTGCTTTCTCTCTATAAAAATGGGGATCTATTGTTCAAGTGTATATAGATAAATAAGCTTCAAACTTCATGAACTGATTAAATTCATTAACACCAGTTAATTACTACGGTTACTTGGCATTTTGAGAATTTAACTTTTGAGGTTTTTTACTGAAAAAAAAATCCTCTAACAACCCATGACATGTAGAAACTTGTAATTTTCTTTGGCATGAATTTTAATAGCGCACACATAGACCTTGAAATCTGGAATGGTTACTTACCCAATGCCTAAATACCATCTCTTATCACCTCATCTTAACAGTTGCACTTTATCCAGAAAACTAAATGAAACATGGATTTTTGAGAATTTGATGAAACACATGCATATTAGGTCATATCACTTTACAATATCAAAGTTTACCATATTTAATATCAATGGCGGTTTCAGAAGATTCTTGGCTTACACTCAAGTCGTAACGCGGAGATGTCAAAAGCTTATGATTAAAATGTTTTGATTTAACGATTACAATGTGAGTCCAGTTATTTATTTACAAAAAAAATGTGCCAAAGATTTTCAGCACGCTGACAGCCGATGGTCTATGGCAATGCTTTTCCTTGGCATTATTGACATTTTGGGCTGTGTAATTCTTTGCTGTAGGGGCTTTCCTGTGCATTGTAGGATGTTTAGCAACATCCCTGGCTAATACCCACTGGGCGTCCCCTCCCCTGAGGTGTGACAACCAAACATGTCTGCAGACATTGGCCAAATGTCCTCCAAGGGCAAAACCATCTCCGTCCCCATTGAGAACCCTGGTCTAAGGCATTTATTCACCCTGTGTATACTCTCTCACAAATCTCTTTCTGAGCATCACTGAAGGTTAAGATGCATTTTCACAATTTCTTCAAAAGCTTCAATGATTTGGACAGCTTTTTTTCTAGAGGGCATTTGTAGGTTTCCCCTCGGCTTTCACGTAAAGAGCCTAAAGGAACACAAACCTATAAACTGGTTTGTAGCAAGTGTGAGTCCTTCTTATCTCACAGGAAGGGGCAGTGATGCTTAGGGGTCTTTGTGGGTTTTCTTTGCTTTTACTTGGTGGAATAACATGTTTCTACTTTTCACAGGAGGAGTCAAGGAGTCAAGAAGGCAATTTCCTTTCATCTGAGGCAACATGAATGATCTATTTCAAGTGGCAAACTAGTACTGTTCTGTGGTGTCTTCTAATGCTCAGTCTAATTTTCCATAGATATTTGAGCACTCTTTCAGGTATTGTGGCTTTGTGACTGGGTTTGTATCACTTTTCCTAGAGATATTTTAGATGAAATTATGCATCACTTTAGAAAGTAAATAGTCATAATGGAGTAAAAATAATCTCCTGAACCACATGTTTCATCATCCCCATTTCAGATGACTGTTGTTTTTCCCCCCTGCTCTATAAAATCGTATTGACATTAGTTTACAGGGAGAGAGAAGCAGTAACTTATCATTGCTCCTATGCAGGTTCTTCTATTTGGTGTGAAGCAAGTTTTTCTTTCCATAAAACACTTGACACAGCAGGTAGAATAAGTCTTAGACGTCTTTCACTCTGAATTTTTCATTTTCCAAAACTAAAGTTAGCATTCTATTTTTTTTTTTTTCCGGATAGTTTTAAAACTTTTTTTAAATCTGTGTAGAAGTATTTTTATAATGCTGGTACAATGGGCATGTTGGGTTTGCCCATCTCTGCCAGTTGGGCTATTTTTTAAAATTCATTTCTATATGTCTTCTAGATGATACTGAAAGGTCATTCAAGGTCATTTCTTTGCCAGTCTTCTTCTGTATCACCATTTCCACTATTCTTTCCTTTCCTTTCCAAGGCATCCCCTGTCCCTGGGTCCTCCCGAGGCCCTAGTAATGGCTTCCTGGCTATAGCATGAGGATGCAGAGCCTTTCTGCTCTTTCCTTTACATCTTGGAGACCGTAGAGATGAAGGACTTTGCAGGAGGGACTGGAAGGAGGGCTCTAAAATTCTGCATGCTCAGAATAAATGGGTCTAAAGAGATTTTTAAAAATTATCTAAATATTATTGTCCCTTTAGCCCAGAAGATATTTTCATTTAAATCAGAAATCTTCCCTCGGGGACCCCAAATAGCTTAAAGTACAACACAGTAAGTAAGAGGTTGGAAATGATCGATAAATGCAGAGAAAGGGAACCAAGCCCATTTCATCATTTGATTGTGGAAGGTGTTGATGTTGATTTCTCGTTATGTCTATGTAACCACTGGAAACCACAGAAATGCTTGCTGTATTACAGCCTCATTTAGGTACAGTCATATTTTCTCTTGTGTTTGCTCCAGGGAAGATGGTGGATTTTCCAGGATACAGTCTGTCTGGTGTAGTTGCCTCCTTCTTCTTTGTACTGCTCAGCATGAAGCAGTCAGGTAGGATGCTCTTCTTCCCTTTACCGCATATTTGAGTGTCTCAGAGGTCCAGTCTGGGTGCAGAGTTCTAAATTCAAAAGGGCTAGTACAATATTAAGAGTGGGGATTCAGGGGTCAAAGCACCTGTGTTATAAAAAGGGCTCCTCCACCTCCAGCTGTGTTACCTTTGGAAAGTTACTTGAATACCTTCTGCCTTAGTTTTCTCATCTTTATTATAAGAATAACAACCTACCTACATCTCATAGCTTAGCACAGCCTTTAAGATTAAATCAGGCTGTACATAGAAAACACTTAAATCAGTACCTGGAACACAGTAAGTCATCCATTCTCCTGCTTCTATTTAGTACAACACTTCTGGGGTGAGAAAAAAGTGGCTGCTTCTTACCATAAATTAAATAGCATAAAAGTACTTGGAAATAAGAAACTAGAAGGAGACTTCTAAGAAATGGGCTTGGAAATCTCAGTAGCTGAATTTTGTTGGTCAAAATATTGTACTTTGAAAAGGGATTGTGAAAATTCAATGTCAGTGGGTAATATCAGAGCCCCAAGGAAAACGCAGGATTGCAAAGTGGGAAAAAACATTGGATAGGACATCAGAAGACACAGGCTCCAGACTGAGGCTGTCAGAAACTATATGATGTGGTGAGGCTGCCCTCCCTGCTATGGGATGCACCTTCCTAACCTGTAAAAGAAGTCGCCCAGATGGTATGACTTCAGTTCTAGCTTTATATTCAGATTCCATCAACACAATGCAAGCAGATGTCCACCTATGTTCCACAGTGACCTTTTGAGCACCATCTACTTGATGTCGAGCAGCAACTAAACGAGATGAAGTTCCTTCTTAGGAGGGTTGGATCTGCACAAAGTGCAAATGGCCCTGGAGCATTTTAGGATGAGAAAAAACATAATATACATGACATAAGAAATTATTAAGCATAGGAACATACAGAATTATTAAACAGCTCTTCAATTTGCAGATAAAGAAGACGTCAAACATGACTTAAAATTTTATTGGAAGGCTTGAACTCTTTATACTAATCACTGCCTTTTTTTTTTCTTTTTTTTTTTTTTTTTTTTTTTACACGGAGTATAGTTGCTTTACAATGTTATGTTAGTTTCTGCTGTACAACGAAGTGAATCAGCTATATGTATACATATATCCCCTCCCTCTTGGACCTCCCTCCCACCCCCTCCCCCCCCCCATCCCACCCGTCTAGGTCATCACAGAGCACGGAGCTGAGCTCCCTGTGCTCTACAGCAGGTTCCCACTAGCTATCTGTTTTATACATGGTAGTGTATATATGTCAATCCTAATCTCCCAGTTCGTCCCACCCTACCCTTCCCCCCTGTGTCCACATGTCCATTCTCTACATCTGCATCTCTATTCCTGCCCTGCAAATAGGTTCATCTGTACCATTTTTCTAGATTCCACATATATGCATTAATATACGATATTTGTTTTTCTCTTTCTGACTTACTTCGCTAATCACTACCCTTAATCCACCACAAAATGTCCTTGCAAAAACTGCATTTTATGTTCCATCTAGGTCAATAAACTTGTCTGTAGAAGTCTTTAATAAGGATAATACATATTTCAAGTTTTTTTTATCATTGAGAGAAACAAGATATTATCTGATTCAAAAATTTAGGTAAGAATTTCTAAGAAAGAAGCAGGGAACAATGGGAAGGTTGGAACTGGGAAGAAATTTTGTTTCGTATAGCACAAAAGGTAATTCTTCATGTAAAAAAAAAAATCATCCCTCAAAAGCACCACTACTAAAATTATCATCAAAGTGCACCCCAAATTTCAATTGCAAAGTATTAGAAGTAATCATCAACCAGGAAATAGTTTCAAAATAACAAACTTTTTATGAAATTCAAACAATAATGTTGGTTAATATGGTTAATATTAACATCTCTTTAAATTCATTTATTATATCTATATTCTATAAATTCTCATAAGTATCCAAATAATTATAGGCCTCCTAATATGCATGCGGTTAATATTGGCTGTTTTAACTTTAGCACACCGGAAAACATAAGGGGTATAAGTTCTAGTAGCACTAAAAACAAGAAAGAGTTACCAAAAACATAAAACAACAAACAAACAAAAAAAACTGCATTTTACATAGCCCCAGTAACTGGAGTCTTGCCTGGTCCAGACAAAAACAAAACGAAACAAAACAAAGCAAAACAAACCCAGTTCGTTACATAGGACAAGACAAAAACAATTCTGAAAAGCTGAAAAATCTATTGAACAAATCTATTATCTAAATTTTAGGAAAAGTGATTACAATGTCAGTCACCAAAGTGAAATTACTAACTAGAAAATAAATCACTGTAAAATATAAAATAAATCACTAACTAATAAAGTTCCCAATTAAAAAAATCAATTTACACATTAACTTATTTGAGAATAAAAGCAACCCAGAGATGGTGGTTTTAAAATCTTAAAGATGAACAAACTGAGATTGCAAATCTCAAAATCTCATCGAGAATAATGGATTTGCCCCCGAATCACACAGCTGGTAAGTAATAGATTTAGCACTCACACTAAAATTTTTGAACTGCGTGTTATTTTCGGT
The DNA here is from genome assembly GCF_028564815.1 of Eubalaena glacialis. Taxonomy (NCBI): domain Eukaryota; kingdom Metazoa; phylum Chordata; class Mammalia; order Artiodactyla; family Balaenidae; genus Eubalaena; species Eubalaena glacialis. The sequence continues at coordinate 24,626,680 of NC_083722.1, read as the reverse complement.
GCACAAGATTGTCTCTGTACAACCAAACATGCAAATCATAATGCTGGGTTTTTCTAAAACATTGCAAATAAAACTTTCCCTCCTCCAGGTGCCTCCATTTTCATAGAGTAGACATCCCAAAGCAATCATATTGATCCTCCAGTTGGCATGTCCCGGTTTCTCTTTGTCACTCTTTTGTAGATGACTTTAGAGTGATTGGTTCTGCCCATCCTACCCTGGTCATGGTCGGGCAAGATGCCCTACTAACCTGTCAGCTCCTCCCCAAGAGGACCACGATGCACATGGAGGTGCGGTGGTACCGCTCAGAGCTCAGCACACCTGTGTTTTTGTATCGGGATGGAGCTGAGGTGACGGAGATGCAGATGGAGGAGTACAGAGGCCGGGTAGAGTGGATAGAGGACAACGTTACTGAGGGAAGTGTGGCTCTGAAGATACACAACATCCGGCCATCTGATCATGGGCAGTACTGGTGCCGTTTCCAAGAGGGAAACTATTGTGGAGAAACAAGCTTGCTGCTCAAAGTAGCAGGTGAGTATCTCAGAAAAGACATAGGGTCTCAGAAGGAGAAGTATATTAATTTGTGTTAAGCTTAGTTCCAACTGAAGAATTCCCTTCGAATCATCAAGGCAATTGCTCCTGTCCAGTCCTCTATCCTGATTCATTTGGAGGCAGGTGGTTCTGAAATCTTTAAAGTGAACTCACAAACAATTCCCCCAAATTTAACTTACACAGTTTTGACTATTCTTGAGGATTATTTAACATTGATGACACGTAGTCACTAGCAGTTTGGCTGAGGCAAGAATTCGTGCCATATAGGCTAGTGCGCAAGGGCAAGTCAATTGCTGGGTGAGCGACCCTAGCGGACTGCCCCGCATCCATGTTCTCTACTCAGCCTCAAGTCCACAGTCACTGAGATGTGAACACATTGCTTCTTTGTGTAACGCCGCCTCAAGTTAGAAAGCCAGTGATGAGACTAACAGGTTAAGAACATTGTGCTTTTATGGAGATTACCGTATACTAGTGTTCAGTGAATTGGGGGTTCACAGATGCTTTGGGGACATACCCATTGTGAGTGACAAGGGTCTGCATGATGTTTTTGTGTTAGCAAAGTAGGACAGAGTCAGAAGAAGGGAATGACTGAAGAAAGGATGTCTCTGTGGAGAAACAAATATCTGAAAAGTAAACTATCGTATGGTTCCCTGGCAGGAATAACTCCTCCATGTGCTAAAGAGAAAATCAGGCAAATCCATTTGCCTTATCAGGGAAATAGTTCTCTGGAGATGTTAACATCTCTGGCTGATGTGACCTCTTTCTGTTCCCTAACACATTTTGTCTCAACACCTATGTATGATTATTAATGTTATTATGTTCAAGTTGATTCAAGATGGATGAAAGAATCCACATACTTCTGAGACGTGAAGTGGGGAGGGCACGTACTAAGGCATTTCACTATCAGGGACACTTGAAAAGAAACCATGCATTTTCTAAGGCTCTAGGTGAAGAAAATGGGTCTCTGTCCCCAGCAAGTGATAGAGACAGAACTACCATCTATGGAAAATAGAATCCTCTTCGTTTGGGTTTGAGAGTTGTGTTGAATAGAGAAAGAATTTCATTATTATATAAAACTGGGATGTCTCGAAAACATTTTCCCATGGAATGGAATATTTAGATACAGAAACTCAACATGAAGCTTCCCATTTTACATAACCCAGATTATCTATTTGCACCCCAAGTTCACAAACACCAACAAAAGAAATGAGAAGAATATTCTCCCTGGAAATGATGTCTCACTTTATATTAAATATTCTATTTAAATTGGAGTCAAGATATTATCCAACAAGTCAAAGTGCCTGACACAATAATATTAAGATGAAAAAGGCAGAGTCTGTAGCATGAGGGAGTTCATGAGTAAATTTTAACACATCTTCGTTTGCAGTGCTAGAGACACAAGCAAAATGTTATTATGTCCCTTTCTCTTATTTTCCTGTCTGGGTCTGAATAAAAATACTGCTCATATGTTAAAATTTAAGGATTGAGACTGGGGTATAAATAAAGTGTATGTGAACTCCAGTTTGAATGGGAAGAGGACTTTGGGCCACCTTTTGCTCCCAAGAACCTGGAACTTCTGCTCTCTCCCTATGAGCAATGTCATTGGACTCCCAGCCTCTGTGATTTGTGCCTCCATGGGCTTCGGGACTCAGGGCTGTGTCTTTCCACCACAGGTCTGGGGTCTGACCCTTACATCCACATGGACGGATCTGTGGAAAGCGGACTCCAGCTTGTGTGCACTGCAAAAGGCTGGTTCCCAGAACCTCAAATTTCTTGGCAAGACATCACGGGAGAAAAGTTGCTGACTATCTCTAAGCATAGCATCCAAGATGAAGATGGCTTGTTCTATGTAGAAAGCACTCTTGTGGTCAGGAATGTCTCTACAGAGATTGTGTCCTGCTTTATCCACAGCCCCACACTCACTGAGGAGAGGGGGTCAGACATCTCCATCCCAGGTCAGTGCTCTGCCTCTAGGACCAAGATGCTCTGATTAGCAGGAAAGGTTGCAGGGACTGTTCCATAGCACCTAATATTTTTTAATCAAGAAGAATATCTAATATTTTGTAATATGCATTAAAAACTATAAAACATTTATGGCTGGAAATATATACACTCTATAGCTATTGTTAATGACATTCCAGTTTCTTTCAGATTCTGCCTTTACTTCTTTATTAATTTTCTTTACTCACAAGTATGTGTTACATTGTAAAGGAAATACAACTATATTCTTTCAACTGAAATGTTTTCTTGCGCTGTATTTGTGCCAGTTACCTCTAGGAGCTTATCATCTGAAGATAATCAGAGATGGAGACAGCTGTTTACATAGCAGCATCTTTATTATAGCCTCATTTATAAATAGCAACAAAAACAATAGCCAAAACCCCAATACAACAGTGGAGTGTTGTGTCTTATGTTACTTATAGCATTGAGGAAAAATGGTATTTTCAAATAATTTTAATGGTTGAAAATATCCCCCTGATGGACTACTTAAATGATAAAGATTACATTTATCTAGCTAGCTAGCTAGCTAGCTAGCTAGCTAGCTATCATCTATCTATCTATAAATAGACATTTCCAATCATGGAAAGATTATTGGCTTTAAATAACTTAAAACTGCACTAAGACTTTTGGGACACCCTCTACATTTAGATATAAAGAAATAAGTACATAGTTATTCATATAAATGGATACAGGAAAAAAAGTTAAAACAAATGTTATATGTTAATGTTAAAAGGAACAATACATATATATACATAATTGCAAAACATACGTATATATTTATATATCTCTCAGTTTGTAATTATGGGTGATAATTGTCTATGTCCATATATTTTTATACTTTTCATGCATTTATAAAAAGAATATTATTATTTTTATGAAATAGTTAAATATCGATATGTTAAATATAAGCAGAAACAAGCAGAATCATGGGGTGGTAGAACTGAGAGCATTTTTGTTGTGCAGAGAAAGGGAAAAACAGCTGGACCACCAGGAGGTGGATGGGGAAAAATCATTATTTTTCTACATTTTATTTCTTTCTTATGAATCAAGTGTTTCCATAAAATGTAGAACTTTGGGGTTTTTTTTTTTTTTTGGAAATATTTTCTCTCCTTTCCCTTAGACCAAATTCCTTGATATGTTGTTTTCATTCTTTTTCCAGAAAAACTCCAGACAGAGCTGGGTAAGTGGAGGTGGTGGCTCTCGCGAGTATACACGAGCCTCTGCCCTCCCCAGGGGAAGGTGGTGCTCCTTGGACAAAGCGTGCACAGAGAAGGTGACACCTCGTGATCCAGATGAGAAACTGAGGCATGACCTTCCCAAGTCTCACATTTAGTACTAGAGGGACCAGCAAAGCGCAGCTTCCTGCAGGCATCTTTGCACCTCGTAACCTGCCACTTTCAGTGTTCATGGGACCCCAATGAGCCTCAGATGGATGCCTAAAATGGGTGCAGACCTAAGCTCTGTCCTTCTGGGTGGGAGGAAAGGGAGTGTGTAGGGCAAGGCAAAGGACAGCTGGCCCAGCTCTGGAGGCCCTAGTGTGAGTTTCTAGTGTAAGGAAGCAGTGCCATCATGATAACTGGTGGTCCTCACCCACCACCTGCAACCTCTGGCCCTGCTACGGTTTCTGCACCTGCTCTTCGCCCCCGCAGGCCGGACCTCATCACTCTCGGGAGGGAGCTGTGACTTTCTTAGATGCAGCCTGGGACCCTGTGCTTGGGGTGATCATTTTCCTTTTTTTTTCTTTACTTAATCGTTGGACTGCAGGTATGATTTTACTGTACCTAAGATTAAGTGGTTTAAACAGTAACCAACTGATTTTTGAACGTCTTTCAGTTTCTCCTTTGTTGCCTTATCATCTTCCTCCCGTTCCTCATTTCTGTGACCTCTTCTCCCAGCCCATGACAACCAACCTGCCCCCTACTTGCTCGTTTTCTCCTTCCATCAGTACTCTGCTCTCCCTCAAGTCACCTGTTACAGGAATATGTGCTCATGTGGGTGCGTTTAAGCACACTTTTCGGCCCATGTAGGAGTTTTTGAGGAAAATTAGGGTGACCAACACACCCCAATCTCTGTCAGAGTCTAGTGTGACACTTTGGACCCCTTTGGACCATAAAGATAAAGGAAAGGGCCTTGGGACGGTCAAAGGTAACTCCACAGTTTCAGGAGAGTGCACATCTGCGAACCTTACCTTCCAAGTCGGATACCCTCCCACCCAGGTGACACCTGCTTGTGATAGGACAGAAACCTTGGCTGGCAGAGCTTGTTAGTTACAGCTCAGAAAGCCAAGCCAGTGTTTGGGCAGGTTGACCCACATCTCTGGCCCTTAAGAAACATGTAAGTGAAGACTCATTTCTCTAAGTTATCTGAACCAAATTGACATGCCCATTGGACACCTAGCACACAAAATACAATCTGATGTCCTGTTGTTTCTAAGTTGTGCACACCTTCTGGGCCCAAATTGAAACAATATGAAAAGACAAAGCTTCCCTGGGCTCCCTGTCAGGAGGAGGGCTATGCCCTCAGGAGCTTTGAGGGTGAGCTGTTAATAGAGAGTAGAGTAGGAGATTCACAGCTACCTCCGTGTTTTTACAGCTTGTGAATTAGAGCTCAGAGGCTGCTGGTGAACCGAGATTTCCTTAGAAGTCCCGAGACTGAAATCCTAGTTCCCTACTCTGGCAAATAATGTTGTTGGTTATACAGATAATGACCAAGTTTTTGAAATGGTAATAACGTGCCTGGGATGATGCTAAGTGCTTTTCAGGAATTATTTTCTTTTCTTACAATAATTTAAAGGTGAATAGATTTATCATCATTTTACAGTTGGGAAACAGTCAATTTTAGCTCTTAATTACCAATCTCTGGGAGAGTAATCCAGTTTGAGAGTTGATTTGTACCACAGGTCATGGACAGGAGGAAAAAAAAAACCTCATATGGATAACAGAGATGAGGAAACAGTCTGCTTTATTACTATAAGATACATGGATGGAGAAATAGCAACAAACTAACTACTAGTTCTTTTTTTTTGCTTCTGACTCCTACTTTTGTCTTTAGATTTAAACAGGTACATATGAAGTAGAGATAATATGTTTTAGGTAAAATTGCAGAACAAAGCAAACAACATGCTGGATATAACTGGGAGTCAAATTTTAGCAAGAATAGAATGAAATAATCTGAAAATTAAAATTATGTCGGCAACGAGTTTCCTCTCTGGAGAAGTACCTAGAAGATTTTGGCTAAATACATAATGAGGACATTTTGCCTTTGATCATTGACTCCCCATCCAGACAGTTTACAAATTTATGCTTGTATTTCTTTATAAATGATCATTACACTTCAGCATTAGAATGGTAAAAACATTCTACCATTTGATGGAAAAGGATGACTCTAAATAGAGTACAGAGCGTAATCAGCATGGCCAGGACCTGATGAGAACTGAAAGTTGGATCCAGGAAAAGCCAGGAAAGCCCTCAGAGAAAATCTCCATTCTTCATAATGGGGGAATTAGACTCGTTTTCATGTATTCATTCTTGCTTTGTGCTTCGTATTTTGCCAATCTCCCCAATTCTTGATCTTATAACATTTCTCAAGATCACCTGAGAACATTGACTGGTGTGTGTTTAGAGCCCCACATATGTGGGAGCTTGGGGAACTGAAATACGGTGGCTGGATCTGACGTATAAGGTATTATAAAACAAACTAGGGGAAGGTTTCTTCACATTTCATTACTAAAAGGCCACCTGACTCAGTTTTGTTCCCTCCCCATTATCAAAGTCTAGAGTGGGATTGGCTCCAATGACCTCAAGTCTTATAATCTGAGGTCTCCACTCACACTGCATGGTCATCATGGATTATTTTGTTTAACTCCAGTAAAACCTTATGATTTTGATAGTGATACATTTGTCTTATGGTATAAGAAGCTGAGACATACACAGATTAAGAAGTAGTTTAAGGTTGTGCAAATTTAAAATGATAAAATTTTAATTTGATTTTAATTGCAAAATTATTTTCTTATTGGGCTGTAAACTGAATAAGATTATAGGTAGGGGCTGCAGGTGTGGGTTCAGTTAGTGATAATTTTCAGACAGACACACATCATGGGATGGTTCTGCCTTGAATAGGGACAACCTCTATCCTGATTCCACCAAACCTCTACCTCTCCAGGGGATGACTTTGAACCTCAGGGCTCCCCTGGGATGTCCCTGGGTTCTAAATCCTACTCAAGATGTTCTTACTGATGACACTATTTGCTCCAGTTTGAATCTTTCATTGTGTTTTGTCTGCTGTATTTAACAGCTTCCTTAAAAGTGATTGGACCTTCCCAACCCATCCTTGTCAGAGTGGGAGAAGACATACAGTTAACCTGTTCCCTGTCCCCAAAGACTGATGCACAGAGCATGGAGGTGAGGTGGGTGCGATCGCACCGTTATCCTGCTGTTTATGTCTATATGGATGGGGACCATGTGGCTGGAGAGCAGATGGCCGAGTATCGAGGGAGGACTGCATTGGTGAGTGATGCTATCAACGAGGGGAGGCTGACCCTGCAGATAAACAATGCCAGGACTTCAGATGATGGGAAGTACCAGTGCCTTTTTGAAAAAGATGGTGTCTACCAGGAGGCTGATTTGGATCTGAAGATCATAGGTAAGGATTCTAGATAGATGTTTTCTAATCAACATCTGTTCCCACTGCTTTAACTTGCTAGTTCATGGAAAATTTCTCTGGCACCCGAAATTTTCTTAATGTCCATTCGCTCATCAAATTTATAGTAAACTCTCCCATGTGCAGGAGCTGTAATAAATACATAAAGTCCACAAACCCTAAAGGACCAGATTTGATTCTCTGTGTGTAGAATTTGTATCCTTCCCAGGATCTCCATAAAGTGGCCATACACCTAGTAAAATGTGAGATTCTTACTCCATAAGTACACAGGACTCATTATTTCAGTGTGTTTTTAAAATTCTGGGAAATATGTAGTTATTAATTAGGAAGCATGATGATTTGAAGGCTGAACTAGATCCACCACATAAGCAAAAATCATAAATATTGACAGTACTGGCAGGACGGAGGAGGAAAGACAAAATCAATCCCTGCATCATGATTTCCCACTGCCTATGTTTGTGGGTGAGAATTGATTTTCCAAGGTTAGCAAATGCCATTGAGGACATTGCCTAAACTGTGGAAAATCTACTTGTTTCTCCCATTGATGGTGTATTCAAATTAATAAATACGTTTAGAAAACATCCATGAGAGCACATGTTAAAAGTTTTAATGAACTTCATCATTTTCTGCCATTGGACACATGTATTTATAAGATTTTGTTCTTTGAGGATATTCTCTCTGTCTTTTTTTTTTTTTTTTTTTTCTGGCCATGTGACTCATGACCTACCTGGTCAAAGTTATTTTGTTTCAGATATAGAAGAAAAAAAATTGGATTTGAAATGTATTGTATCCCTTAATCTGTCCCAGAATGATTTTAGGAATACAAAGCATAAAAATAAAAATTTGCAAACAAAAGGAAACAAGTAAAGGCTCCAGCTAGTCTCATTCCTGAGTGGAGTATAATTCCCCCCTAAGCTTTGCTTTCTTCTCCAAGCCTCTGAACCCTTCTCTTCCCCCTCTGTGCAATCACTGACTGTGTAACCACTTGCAGAGACTCTAAATTGCCTTCCTTGACCTCTATTCCCAGGTTTGGGTTCTTCCCCTCGGATCTCCATGGAGGCACTGAAGGATGGAGAAACAAAGCTGAAGTGCACTTCAGACGGGTGGTTCCCACAGCCCCATGTGCAATGGAGGGACATGGAAGGAAAGACAATACCATCAGTTTCCCAGGACCTGACTCAAGGCAGCCAGGGCCTGTTCCATGTGGAGGCGTTTCTACTGGTCACAAACAGCTCTGTTGTGAATGTGACCTGCTCCATCAGCAACCCCCTTCTTGGTGAGGAGAAAATGACAGCTTTTTCTCCTTCAGGTTAGTGATTCCATGTGCTCTTCTCAGCTTTGGGAAACAAATATGAAGACCAACCCAAACTTACTCATTTTATTGCTTTTCTATTTTTTGTTTTTTATGTTTTCTTTCTGATGAAGTCTCTTGCTATCTCTTGCAAAGCTGATCTTCAGGACACCTAGAGATTCTACTCTTTAGAGTTTCTTCCTGAAATCCCCAACTAAAGCCCTAAGGTTATATGGTTACATTGTTATCTACTGAATTCCAAGAATTGATTCTATCATCACTATATCTACAATCTCTTTTTTTCTAATGTGAAAACAATGACATCATTTTTTTCCCCCTCATGATGGGTTTTCTTCTGGATTAGAAATTAATTTTCCTTAACACCGTCTTCATGGCTGTGGACTCAGTAAATTTATCCTTTTGCCGCCCTCATTATTCCAGTGATTGTGGTGGTATAATTGGAAAAGAGAAGAGGCAGAAGTGTGTGTGTGTGTGTGTCTGTGCATCTGTGTGTGTTTCTGAGAGGAGCAAACAGGAAAGCTAGCATAAACCCCCAGCCTCTCCTCAGCCTCTGCAGAGCAGGGAGAAGCAGACCCACTTTCTTCTTGACGGGACTAATTCTCACCTTCCTCTCCAGTCTAGGAGCTCTCAGATGAAAAGAACGATCTTGAAATTTTCCCAGTTTCATGATTTAATGTGATTCTGGGGTTTCCATTTTAGAGCCTGGGATGACTTTTTCATGGAAGATACTGCTTATTTTGGGATTGCTTCCTCTTGTTGGGGCTGTAGGCTTGATCTGGAGGAAGAGCTGTAGAAAAGGTAAGTTAGGAAAACAGAAACAGCGTGGAGCACACTTTGTGATGGGAACCTTACTGTACACTTTCCCTAACCTCTCTTTTCAGCAGGCACTGAAGCACAGAGACATTCAGTGGATAGTCAATAATTGATGAAACATGAGAGTTCATGGCTTACATCCATGTAATTGAGGATCAGTGTTGAAAGAGATCAGTTTACAGTGATAATAGAAGCAAAAGGATTAAAAGACAATAATTTAATCTCCCAGTGCACATTCCCAAGTGATCTAGTTAAGGGAGAGGAAGAAAAAAAGGGGCAAAGCCATCCTTACTTTGAAGTTGAGAGCTGAGACTTAACTGGGATTCTGTTGGCATGAACATTTTACTAAGATCATTACAAATATGGTGACTTGCTCATTGGTTATTCCTGCTCTGCCAGTGAAGGACTTCTCATGTATTGATAGGCTGTTTTGTGTGCCCTAGAAAGTTCTTCCATTTTAAATTTCTTAAGCCATTGTAACTTTTGTTTTCCTGTTTGGGTGTTAATATCATGAAATTGATATTTTAAAATATTCCTGTATTGATTATTATCAGAATGGATTTTCTTTCTCTGCAGTGAATGAGACATTGGATCCAAATACATCTCACTCAGAACTGATCCTTTCTGAGGGAAATGAGCGTGTAGCCCACAGACAGTCACGCAGCCAGACTTCCTACAGTGATCTGACGGCCTCCTCACTGCGATGGGCCAGGAGGGGCTCATCTCAGGAAGGTGGTTACAAGAAGCGGAGGTTAGGGACCGGACAGTATGGGTCCTGAGTGTTGCCAAGGACGGTGTCGTGAAGGAGTCATCTTTGTGTCAACTGAGAACGGGTTCGGGCAGTGAGTTGCTATGGAAATGAGTACTGGGCCATTTCCTCTCCTCATCTATACCTCCCACCCAATTTTCTTCTCTGAAATTCTGCACCCCCCCTTCATTCTTTGGTCCCCTACTGTAGGTTCTCCTGACATTTTCCCTGCACCTAAGAGAGCCTCAGCGACACCTCCAAGGAAAACAATAACCCTGGATTCTGGAAACCAGGATTATATTCTAAGTCCCAGCTCTTTTCTCCTTTCACCAACTGCTTGAAGGGGACTCACACAATCACCCATTTACCTAATCAAGAGGCTTTAACTTTACTCTGGCATCAAATCTGACCTGGAGACTGATCCCTTCTGTGACCTATCATATCCCAAGCTCTCTGATATCCTGCCTACGGATCACAATCTGATATCTGGTGATAAAAGACCCTTAGAAAATCCAATGGGAAATGCAATTTAGCCTAGAGGAGGAAGTGCAAGGAATGATCAAATATTTGATCGTTTTCTCTAGGAAGGTGACAATTAATTATCCAAGTGGGGCTGAGAAAACAAAAAATACAGTTAAAATGAGGTAAAGAAAATACAGCTGAATATAAGGAGAAAAATCTGATCACTAAGACATAATCTTGAAAATCACATGAAGTGTGTAATTCTTGCACCAGACTTTTTCAGAAAGTTAATTAAGAATGTGGAGTAAGGACATTTTTCAGAAATTTTAGTCCAAAAGAAAAATGTGTTATGTGTGATGTATATGAAAATATCAATTTCTGTTTTAGAGTGAAAAAAGCACACAATTTAAAATTAACAATTATAGAATAAGCATAAGCAATAAATGCAACACAAATAATAAAATGCAATGGAAATAAAAATATTTTAAAGTCACAATGAATCAAAAGAGAGAAGCCACACATAGGAGAAGAAAGAATGTGAAGAAATAAAGATTTGGAAAAAGTCTTAAAATCTTCTGAAGTGGGAATGAGGAATACCTGCAAATGACAGGCTGCTGCTTTCTAGGAAGGCAGACATCACGGTTTTAGCTGTCCTTTGAGGATTATTCATCTGCGGCATTCTGGAGTTTTCTCTTTTGGGTCATGATATGTTTTCTCTATTTTTAAACTCATAAATTTATGTTTGAAGCTATGTAGTGTAATACTGTAGTATGTAATATTATTATTTCACAAGTATTTTCACATTTATTTTATTTAGTTTTAAAATTTTTCCAGTAGTGGTAAAATACACATAAAATTCATCATTTTAGTCATTTTAAAGTGTCCAATTCTTATTGTTGTTTTAACTTAAAGGGAACCAAAAATCATGAACAGTTTTTGGGCCTTTTTAGACTCTGATTTTACAGTTTCTTGAAGAGAGAAATCTCAATGGCAGAATGCAAAATGGGAAGGATGTTATTACTAAGATGAGAAAGATATATAATTACTGAAATGATGTCTCAAATCTGAGTTCAGTCAAAATTAGGAAGGAATGTAATCAAAGTGTATTTAATTTTCATATCCATTAGAATTTTATTTAAAGAAAAAAGTAAAGTGTCCAATTCTGTGGTATTTTTACCTTCACAATATGTGCAACCTTCATCAGTATCTAGCTCCAGAATATTTTGATTACTCTAAAAAGAAACTCCATAACCATTAAGCAGTTACACCCATTTTTCCCTCCCTCCAGCCCCTAATATACTTTGTTTCTGTGAATTTGCCTATACTGGGTATTTCATATAAATGGAATCATAAAATACTATATATGGATTTCTTTGTGTCTGTATTTTTTTAATTTAGTGTAATGTTTTCAAAGTTCATCCATGTTGTGGCATGTACCAGTACTTCATCCTTTTTTTTTTTTTTTTTAATTAAAAGACCTTATTTTTTTAAGAGTTGTTTCAGGTTTACAGCAAAATTGAGTGGAAAATCTAGAGCACTCCCATATCCCTCCCCTCTCACCCCTTAGTTTCTTCTATTATTAACAACTTGCACTGGTGTGGTACATTTGTTGCAGCTGATGAACTGATACTGGTACGTTATTTTCAACTAAAGTCCATAGTTTACATCAGGGTTCACATTTTGTGTGATATATATACATATATACACACACACACATATATATGACAAAACTGAAATATCCCAAACTGAACCCATTGTCCTTCCTGTTCCATACCATACTTCCAATACCATTTGTACCCATTCTGTTGTTACCCTCACATATCCTCATCCACATGTCCATTTGATTATACCTATTAATATTTTCCCCACCGTTCATTTACCTCTCTCCTGCTTTTATTATTTCTTGCTTGTTATTTAAGCCCTTCCTTTACTGTCAGTAAAGTTAATATTCTGGGCTCTGGATTTATTCTTCTTGGGTTCAAATACTGACTGCCACTTAGTGGCTGTGTGTTAGGGAACTTCGGCTATGGTGGTGTATCTTCCAAGAGAGGTTGTTAAAGGGACTTGCCACTTAAAGATCTGCCAGAAGTGCAGAAAAATCTAAGTGGATCTAAGTTGATCTCGTCTACTGTCAGAAAGAGAGGGTTCATTCAACAAGAGAAGCTCATATTTTATATTCTTGAAAATGTAAGCTTTGTGATAAACACCTGGAGAAGGCTTAGATGCATTAAAGGCAAAGGAAAAACCCTCAACAGCGGGAAGAACTTGGTCAGAAAGAAAAAAAAAAAAAGGCAATGTTAATGATGACTCTTTCTTCATGAAGGCTGAGGATGTTTCTTCATTCCTATTTGATGATTTTTTTTTTCTCTGAAGACATAAATTGTAACATCCATTCCTTTTTTATTCACATACAGTTCTGGACTTGCTGACCAGTAAGAACTTGTTTTTTTTTTTTTAAAAAAAGGGCTCTTCCTTCCCAGGAGGCTTGTTCTCCTCAAATGGTTTTACAGTTATTTATCAGTCTTCAACACACCTTGGCAAAGTCCAAGTTTACAAGTTGATGGACACCAAAGTCTGAAGAAAGAACAAGCTGAGCCATTAACTTTTCAAAGACTTGAACAGATTTCTGTGTGTATCTCCAACAGTACTGCTCAGCTGAGACCCTTCCCTTTACACATCACTCCCTCCTCCATATTTGATAACAAAAATAGTAAGAAGAGAGATTTTCTCTTTAAATGTAGCTTTAAACATATTTACTTCAAAACACAGTAAGTACCAGAACTGAAGAAAGGCCCATGAATTAACTTGGAGTTTTCTCGTGACAAATCGTTGCTGCCCAGAAAGAGTATTTCTCCAAAGGGAACACTGGAGGAAATTCCCCCAGACATTTTCTAGCTGTGCCATTTCTCTTTCTCCCTCTACCTCTCTTTGAAAGGGGTTGGATTTATACTTAGTGAGAATGACCTACTCTTCAAGAAGAAGAGCTTTCTTGGACAACATACCTATAAGAATCTTGAGCAGAGGCAGCAGAGGTGCTGACACTTCACTTCTTATGGACATAGTAGAGAGTTAGTTTCTTGGGGGACGCTTGCATCACAACTACTTAAATGAGTTAGAGAGGTCTTTGGAGAAGAATCAGGACAATTTTCAGTGTGATCTGAAGCTGCACAGATGGTCAAAGATGCGCCAGCACCCTGAAGGCTAAAATAAGGACGAAGGCTCCCACAGAAGGTGATTCCAGTAAAAGAATAGATGTGGGACCCATCGATCATATTGTAAAAGGACACATTCCCAGCATCCCAGTCCAGGAAAACTCCTATCCTGCAGGAGTGCTGCCTCAGTGACAGAGACTTTCTCTGCGAGGTGGGAAATATGAATTCTCCTGCCTTGTATGCCACCACCCAGAAATTCTTCTCTGGACATTCTACAAACCACTCGTCTCTATTTGCTGTGTCTGAGCAAACACCCAGAGCCCATCTAGTTCTAGATCCAACTTCTGTCACAATATTTACTTCTACCTCCCAGTATTGTCTCTCCACAGTAAGAAAAATCTTGCCCAGAACACTGAAGATGGCTTCAGACTCCCCTGGCTCTTGGTGTGTTGGGGCATCACCATTCTGAGAAACACTCTCTTTTGAATAAATACGTTTTCTGCTCTCAGATAAGATGAGGTTGGGATGAGCTGTGGCTGGATCCAGAGTAAAATCCACTGTAGGTATGGGGGGAAAAAAATAAAGGTCATTCCACAGTGGAGACTGGTTGGTTTTAGGAAAGATGAAAATTACTGGGAAAGGAGAATGAAGAAAAACAAGAGGGAGAGAAATGGAAGATTAGGTAAAACAATGCATGTTCTATCCTATGTTCATTCATAGGAGACACATGATGCATAGATCATAGAAGGCCAGGGTTGGATAGGACCTTGGGTAACCATGTGTTCCAGACAGGCTGAGACCATTTAGCCAAGAAGTCTGTCTCATCTGAAAATCTCCAGGATCATATATTTCAAGTTGGTGTTTCTCTAACCTCCTGCAAATGCTGGTTGCTTTACTGCTTGCTCTTAATAGTTAAGCCATGCCTTATTTCCAATCACAGTGTACCCACTTTCATTTAAGCTTCTTTGGTGTCATTTTTCTCTAGGCTCATGTAAAAACTAAGTCATCTACTTCTCATACACTCTTATTATATTTCTAATGGTTGAAATCCCAGGCTCTGTGTTCAGAAAGAGCTGAATTTTGATAATCACTCTGTCTTTAGGAGCAGTGATCTTGAAGTTACTTTGTCTCTCTCTGTCCCACTTTGATCTCATGAAGATGTACATCATTATGGTACCTCAGTACATACAGGACTAGTGAGAAAAGTCAACGAGATAATGTGCAGAGAACTTAGTACTACATCTTGTCCATGATGATACTTGGTAAATTTTAGCTTCTGACGGTTGTAGTAACACTAATACCTGTACTCATAGTAGCAATAGTGCTAATACTAGTAGTAATTAATCTGCTTCTTGTCAAACCAAACATCTTCAATAATTAAAATTTTTCTCATAAGAATTTGTATGTTAGCAATTATAATATATTTTAATTTTCGGAGGATTAACTTAACTAGGAAATGTGTGTGGATACAGGGATATTCAGAGTGAAGTAGCAAGCAGTAGAAATAGAGAGTCGACTCATAATTCTGGAAAGACCCTAAGATGGTCACGCGCCATTTTTCCACTGAGATGCAACAAGCTCTTCTGTGTCTCAGACTGGGTACGTAATAGACTTCCTTCTGACTGAACTATTCTTTCAATGTTATTCACATGAATAGATCTACCGTATCACTTAAGTCTCAGATTAAATATCAATTCCTCAAGGTAATTCCTCTAATCCATGATTTTTTTCTTATGGCAATCTTTTATTCCTTCATAAGATTCATCACAGTTTGTACACGCGCTTTCCCGTGAAGTTAGAGACCAGCTCCACTTTATTTATTTGGCACTGAATAAATAGTTGTATAATTTTATGCTGATGAATGAACGGTGTCAGAACAGTAAGAAATCTGTTAACATTTCTGCATGAGATTGAAGTGAAAGCCATGAAATGAATAACCAGTTAGGTATTACTGGGAGTTTATACAAATAGAGTAGTTTCTCATTTGTATAAAAGAGATTAAGTGAGACAAAATAGTAAGGGCACTCACCTGCTTTGAACTGTTCCTTTCTCCAGTCTAAAAAGAAAATCATATGGGAAGATATGCTAAGGACGTGTCCTCCGAACTAGTGAGATGCTTATCCCTTTACCGCTTGTATTTTTTTGGACTCCCAGATTCAAAGTAAAATCTCCAGATGATGGCACCTATCTGAAAAATTCTCTGGAAATGCCTCATGAAATCCTGAAGTACCTGAAGCCCCAAGACAACATCGGTTACTCACCAGGATATAACTCTGCTTTTCTCCAGTCTGAAATAAAACAAAGGAATTAGATTCTCTCATTCATTGGAATGCCACTTCAGAGTGTGAAATTGCAGTGACCTCATGAAATCTGAGGGTTTATGATAGTACTATATTTCTGCATTCATTATCTCAATGACAATTCTGATGTACTTGCCCTCTTTCACATCTCCTGTTTTATTTCTCACATTTTCCACATTCTACATCTATGATAAAATATGAGGGTCTGGTTTTTTGCGGGAAGAAAGGAAAAGTAGGCTTAAATTGTGAGAGTGTATTGGAAAGCCTAAAATTCTATGTGCTGCCTTGACACCTTTGAGCTTCACAGGACTCCAAATGCCTAATTGTGAGTTCTCCTGCTCTCACCAGGTATGTCCTCCACCCAGCAGGAAAAGCTCCCCCTCTCAGCTAATTTCCCTGTTGGTCAAAACAGCTGAACCCCAGCTGGTCTTCAACCTAATGAACTTTACATCCCTGTCAGCCTGCAAAAATTATTCAAACAAGCCAATTACGTACTTCCACAGAAAACAGGGCCACCTCATTCTCTTGTTCCTGAAAAGCCTGGCTCCTACAGACCTTGCTAATTTGTTCTGCTCCCAAGTGCAGCCTCCATGTGGTCCTGCATGGTGTGAGGTGTCTTTCTCCCCCAGGATGTGAGTACATGTGACTAAAAAACTGCTGTCAATCTCTTTTGTCCAGTGTTGGGTGTCATGTGTTTGAGCATCTTATACTGTTTAGGGTATGGGATCCCTCCCTCACCAACAAGGTAAATAGGAGGTGACCAGAACAGAGGGGCTGATGAAATGGTTCATCCAACCATAACATCAGTATAACTCACCTTGCTGATACAATTTCTTCCTTCTGGCTGAAAGGAATAACAGCCTGTGAGATGCCAGACATACAGCATACAGTAATGACTCTATTTCCTCCATTAGAGCAAAGAAAGTAGAAAACTTACCAAGCTCTTTCTCAAATGATTCTAAAAAGGAAAGAAAATAACAAAATGGATTTAACAGAAAATAAATATTTTCTAGACTATGTTACTAAGCCCAGATCCTAAATGCTACTTCCATATACCTAAAACAAAAAAATTACCTTAATTGAGAATTATTATGACCATTAAAAAAAAAACTCTATGTTGATACCAGTGATTTTTCTCTCTCCAATGAACTTTATAATACTTTTTTTTTTTTCTCATAGAGGTCCTGGGCTCCATGGTTTGTTGGAGGTCTTGGCGTGCTAACTCATCCTTACACATATCTCTTTGTTCCCAAAAGATGCCATCCACATGCACAATCATGTTAACAAACCCATAAATTCACAGATCCCCACCAAGTCTGATTCACAGTTTTACCTTTGGCTTTACTTTCTTTCTCCTTTTCCTTCTTGACTTCTGATAGTTTCTTCTTTTTCTGTCGTTCTTTCCGAGCCAAATACACAACAGCACCAACGAAAACCCCAAGTATCACCAAAGTCACAACGAATGCTACCTTCCAAGGAGAGGTCCTAGGGAAGAAGGGTTCTGACACAGGACCCCCCAAACCTGATTAAAAACATACACCAAGCAAGTCTATCCCATCCCAGGTCCTAAGTATCCCCTCCTTACTCCTGTCCTGTCCCCCAAATGAGCAACACTGACCTGGGATAAAAATGGTTTCCACTTGCTCTTGTCCAAAGAAAGGGTTCTTCATGGAACAGGACACTTCTGTCTTTGAGCTGTCTCTCACAAGAAGGGATGCCTCAATCTGAAACAACCCATCATTATCTTGTGTCTCGTCCTCAGAGAGAGATGGGATCTTCTCTCCCTTTGCATCTTCCCATTGTATTTCAGGCTGGGGAAACCATCCCTTGCCTGTGCACTTCAGCCTTATTCCTTCATCTTCTGGACCCACCATGAAAATATGAGGACCAGAACCCAAACCTGGAGAGGAAAGTCATTCATCTGAGACTTGGACATTTTTTGTCCAAAAGCTCCTCGTGTTTCACAGCTACACCAGTGGGAGAAGATGGACAAAGCACCATAGCTCTCTGTGGATGGAAGGGGGTTCTTTTCTTTTCCCATGAGATAAATGGGTAGCTGAAGTTCAAAAATTACAGGAACATTGAAGCTGATACTGGAACTTATACCAATGCCTGTCATATCTCCTCTACACAAGCATATCTGCAATTGGCCATAGAAGGATAATAGGGAAGGAACAGAGTAAAATTTGCCAATGTAGACATGTTGCCACTATATCTATATCTATTCTATATCTATATCATATGTCTATTCCATTTATTGGAGTCTCAAGGAAGACTTCTTCTGTGCTTAAATTGAGACTACCTGTAGTCACTTCCTTAAACAATCTCCTTTTGTCATTTTTCCAAATTTTCTTTCTTCCACTGAGTAAAGATTATCTAAAACATGAAGGTAACAAGGTGAAGTGAGTCCATGAAAGAGTCAAGATCTTTTTACTTTTCCATTCTCACTCCTTTCTTTTCCTTCCACTACCCCTCCTCTTCTTCAACTCCACACAGGCTAGGTCTGCTAGCAGATTCACGTAACCAACACCCATATCAAAATATAACAGCACCAGAATACTAGATGAATTCACTGTCTCTTCAAGAATGATAGCTATTCTAACTTCTAAGACTATATATTATTTTGTCTTTTTAAAACTTGATATCACAAAATATGGAACCACCAATAGCTCAGTCCTATTCTAGTTTCTCAGTTGTGGGAAATATATTAGGAACCTCAGCTACATCACCCTTTTTCTGGCTAAAAATTATAATAGAGCTAATAATTTTAACTACCAATCCCTGACCTTCCTGGGGGAATATACTTCTGGAAAACAGAAAGCAGTCTGAAAGACAATCCATCTTCTCAGAATTGCCTGAGGGAGCTGCCAATTCTCTTGAAAAAAGGAAATAAACATAAGTGAGTGAAACTGCTCCTGAGCAAAATGGAACAGATCAAAGCCTAGGAAGCAAGAATTAATAAACCAAATAGACCTTGCATTTCCTGGAAGAATATAATCATTGAAGTTCCAAGTTGACATAAGCAGATGAAACCTATATCTATGTTGAGAAAGAGGAAAAAGAAGGAATACCCATTTCCGAGCATTAGAAGTGGCTGTAATAGACAAAGTTTAAATGAGTGAAAGATAAGCATGGATATATAATCAAACAACTGCTTCTAAAGGTTGGACTTGTCTTTACACCAGTAAGTCTAAGAACTGATATGGGAAAGGTACTGAAAAATGCTGTCACCTGAATGAGGTTATTTCCATGACTATGAAATCTTTGACCCCTTACTGGGAAGATACTGAAGTGAGATCACAGTAACATGGCTCAGGAGAGTTTGTCACTCTTTCCTTCAAGATCTAATGGATTAAATTTTTTCCATTAAAGTTATACATAAAGAAGATGGATAAAATGAGTATATAGATATCTTGTCAGATAGTATTAAATGAGAAGTATTAATTTAAGGTAGGCCCAACATAGTCAAAATATGAGAAAAACATTACAACTAAAAAAAAACAACATGTTTGTCTTGGTAGAGAGTATATAGCTTTAGAAATGGAAACACCAAAGAAATAGACAGATAAATCATTATAACCACACAGAAAATTTAGACTTACCCTGGTACCTATGAGAAGTTTATGGGAAACAACGCATTGAAAACTGGTGGAGATTTTCTACACTATTCACTACTGGTATGGAGATAAGTTAATATATACATTATGAAAAAGTATTTTGAGCTTTTCATTAAACTTTATACCAAAAATACATTTCTATAGATGAAAGATCTAAATGTAAAAAGCAAAACAATAAAAAAGAGATAGAAATGAACTACAGCTACATTCAATTAACTACATAGAAAAATCTCTCCAACATAATGGTGAGCAAAAAAAAAAAAAAAGCCAGACATAAAAGAGCCTATGAATGTGAAATTAAAAAACAAGCAAAACTAACCAGCACCTCAGTCTACTCTGTCAAACCCTCACAGTCTCTTCCTCCAAACAGTGGATTTGGTTCCGGACCACTAACACTCCCTGTTAAGCCTCTGTCCATCATGGTACCCAGATGGAATTCTGGTCTCTGAGAGTAATGGTACTTTTTGCTAATCATGGTGCCTTCCTTCAAAATATGTGAGGAGAAACGTAGAGGGAAATAAATGATCAATTTTTATGGTAGATATTTATGGAAATAGTTTAATTTTAAAGTACAGCACAATAAATGTATAAATAGATGAAGAGGATTTGGGGTTAAATCCAGTGTCTAAGATGTTGACCAGGTCTAAGGATAACAAAGCAAAAGCTTCTGTCCTGTTCACCATCCTTGTCCCCAAAATCAAGTACAGAAGACATAGATTTCCCTTAGAGTGATATGTATTCTCAGATATTACTCACTTATCACCTTTAGCTCCAAAAGGGCTTCTTCAAAATCACTTCCTTTTTTAAAAAAACACTTGTACATTCCATTGTCTGAGACCCGGAGGCTGTGGATTCTCACAGCTACTCTTCCCTCAGTGATGTAGTCTTTCACCAACTCTGCTCTCCCTTTGAAATCTACTAGTTGTTCTCCCGCCTGCTCCATTCCATTCTGATACACATACACAGCATCTGAGAACTGGGAATGGAACCACCGGATCTCCATATTCTCCACGCTCATGGCTGGGGACACGCGACAGGGCAGCACCGTGTCTGCACCCAGCATGGCCACAATGGGCTCCGAGGGACCAATCACCAAAAAGGAATCTGTGAAATAGAGCCACAAGTGAAAAGAATATCAGAATACCCTGCCTGGACCTTTTAGAGCACAGCATCATTATTGGTCCAGTAGAGCCCCATAGACATTCTCTCTCTCGTTCATACAGCAATAATTTGTAGCACACATTCAGGCTGAAGAAGGCAGTGAACAAGACAAGGAGGATTTCCACCCTTGTGGAGCTTACAATCAACAGAGTGATCTCATATTAAACAGAAGATTTTTAAATTGCCATGGTGGTAAATTCAATGAAGGAGGAGGGGAGAGTGCTGAAAAATCAAGAAGCTATAGAGTTTTTAATCAGGTCTTGGGCATCAGAAAATGCATTCCTCCAGAATCTGAGATCTAAATGAATTACAAGACATCAGTAAAGTAATTCTACCTGGTCCTGCCCTCTAAAATAATCATATAATGATTTATTTGTCCTCGTATATGGACAAATACATTATTGTATCAAAATAAAAGATTTGGAATTAACCTAGGTATATAGGAGACATGATGGAGTAGTTTAATGCTTCTGTTCAGAGAGCAAGAGAATCCAGGTATAGAAAATATAAAATAGTCTCACCTGAGCCCCATATGGACACCTGGAGAAGCAGGATAAAGAAGAGGTCTCTTGGCAGAGAGAAGTCCAGGGAACACACCATCTTTCCCAGAGCAGAGAACAGTATGACCCAGAGGGAGGTCCTGAAAATAGCTGGAGTGAAGACAAAAATGGGACCCACAAGGTAAAAAAGATTATAGCCAAGGTGGTTCACAGTGCTTCTAAGAAATGGCCTCCTGAAGCGCTCAAATGACCATAGTGTCTCTCTCAGGGAACATCCGGGAAGACTTTGACATTCACAAAAAAGACCTTTTGTTTCCCTTTTCCAAGAAAACGGTCTTTATCTCAATAGCCATGCTCTGATGTGATAAATCTGACCACAATGTCTCTAAACTCCTCTCCCAAGAAGAACATTTTATCCAATGGACGGAAGGACAGAGCAAAGCCACTGAGAGAGAAGGCCTTAGGATAAACATTACTCTGGCCTCAACCAATTTTCTCCCCACACATTCCTATGGGAGGAAGGAACATATATAACTTGGCTTCTCCTCTGTCAACCCCCAGGGTCCTTGCCCAGATTCTCTCACTTCCCTCCCTCTTGCCCGTCACCAAGAAAATGCAACTCCCACATCTCCGAAGTGTTTCTTACAGAGATGAAGGCATCTTGGAACTTCTCACCCTCACTGCCGCGGGCACCAGGAATATATGCTCTCCGTCATTCCTCCAGGTTACCTTTTGTTGGCTGTCTACAGGTCTCTCCTGTGACACTTGCTCCAAGAAGCCAAGGGAATACCAGACGTTAGAAAGCTTGGGGTCCCGAAGGAAGCCTTAGGTGTTTTTTTTTAAAAGGTTTCAGAAAACTGGAAGAAAGACCGCCCCTGCTCAGGAACCTCTCAGCAGTGCGATTCTCCTCTGTCACACCGACATATTCAAAATTGAAAGTAAAATAAGATAAGGAAAGAGAACTTTGACTTTGCATGAATAATAAATCTATCTAATAATTACATTCTTAAAGGAGAGGATCAAAAACAAGTGATTTCTTTCTCTCTGAGAAGTATAGCATCCAGGCTAATAACATAAATATTAGAACTTGACTGCCTGAGTTAAAAGCCTGGTAAGGCTACTTCCAAGCTCACGGTTTTGAGCAAGTTATATAAGCTCTCTGTGCCTCAGTTTCCTCATCTGACAATGGGTTTAATAATAGTACCTACCCTAAGTTTTCGTGAGGATTCCATGAATTAATATAGGCAAAGCACTTAGAAGAGTGTCAGTAAATTTTACGTTCTGTGTAAGTGTTGGCAATTTTTATCTTAATGTCTTGTTCAATTGACCTCAATATATCTGCCATTCTGATGAAAATTTTCATCTATCAGTTAGGCCCCTCATTCCATTAGACAGGGAATTGAAAAGACACGGGCATATTCATAGCTTCTCCCAGACAAAGAAATTTCCTCCACTGACATGGGGATTATATCCATCTCAACCAGGATGAAAGAAAAGCGGTATAAAATTCCCAAAATGATTCTCTGCAAACTTTCATCCTCCTTCCATACTGTAAACAATGAGAAGAGGTGAGGATGAGATTGTTGTCCTCTGTTTACATAATTGATTTTTGTTTTGAAGATCCTTCAAATCCTATGAGTTCTAGAATAATTGTTTTTCTTGCTTAGAATGACAGAAAGGCATTCTGAGTTAGAGCCTGAAAAAATTAAAGTTCTAATTTACATTTTTTGAAATTCTGGATCTAAGATTGAACATCTATGTATAAATTTTAAGAGACATAGTAAAACAAGAAATAAACAAATATAAACCAGATATATTCTAACAAAATTTTAGATATGGTAGTATTAATTTTAAAATAAAAGTAAAGTTCAGAGAGAAATCATTCAAAGAAACAAGATTGTGCCTTCAAATAGGGACATCCATCAAGAGCATATAACTTCCGAGGATTGCATGGTGCTAACGGCATACAGCAGAATTTAAAAACGCAAAATCAGTTGGGAACTCAAAAAACTTTATAATTATAATTAACCAGAAATGAACAGAATCATTCCAGAACGTATAAATGAAGTCATAGAGATTTTAAATAATATGTTACATTTAAACAACTATGCTATATCAAATCTTTTACTTTATGACTTGGTGAGATCTAACAATTTCTCTTAGTTTTTGATTAACAGAAATCCACTTCAGGCAATTAATATGGATTAGTAGAATGAGTCAGTGTGATACTTACCTAACCCTTTCCTCCACCGTGCTTGGAATGCCAAGCCTCTCCCCGGTCTGCCTGTAAAATTAATACCAAAATATCTGCTTATTCTAAGTATTCCTTTTGAAACTTGCTTAAGTATCTAATCTCATTAGAGATTTGGATTTGCATTTCCTAAACAGGCAGGGATTTGACATGAGTATGAATAATACTATCACGCTTTGGGAAAATGATTTAAATTTATGAAGTAAATCACTACCGCAGGAAAGCCATGCAGTCTCCATGGAGGCAACTACTCTATTGGAAGAAGCTATCAGAAAAGGAGAATAAGTCAGTCCTTGATTCCTCCATTCCTAGGTGACTAATGCCAGGACACAATATCTGAAATCTCCTATCTTCCACTTTACTCCAAGTCAAATAACAGTACCCCACAGAGGGCGGGTGTAAACAGAATGTGGGATGTATCTCAAAATTATTTGTGCCTTTTCCCTGCTCCAATCCCCTGTGTTCAAAACCTGCAACATTCGTTCTTCATGTAAGAGAAATTTAGTGAGGAGAAAACTTCTGATTCTTTGCTTGTCCAGAATTTTCTTTCTTTTGCCCTTACACTTAATGTTTTGTTGCTTAGATAATTCTAGTTTCTACTCAGGAAAGTGATAAAATAAAATTTATATTTTAAAGCAGGACAAGAAAATTTAAACAAAAATTCTCTCTCTCTCTGTCTGTTTGGGCCTCCTTCTTCCCCCTGTAATATGCAATGTGTATCTGCATTATACATTAACCAGACCTCCTCAAAGGTGGGAATGTCCGCTTGATTGTAAAGATCAATTTTTTTTTTCTTTCTTGTGATGACAGCAATCTAACTTCCTAAAAGAATAGCATTCTTTCCCTACTCTGTAGGGGATCATGGAGACTTGCTGCTTGCTTTGTACGTGCTTACCTGGACTATGTATCTTTGGTGAACTTTTATGTAAAATGTCAGTATGTCTCAAAAATATGTGTGATCCTTTGTCTCAAAAATATGTGTGACTGTGCCTTCAACTTCTAACAGGTGGAACAGTTCTCAGAACTTCTGAATCTGTCTCCTAAGTTATAATCCTTAGTTTGGCTCAAATAAAATTCCACCTTTTTTTCTTAACTTGATTGTTAGTTGAATTTTTGTCGACAAAAATAAAGACTAATTTCAATTGTTTTCTAGTAATTAATATTGAATGACAGATGTATGATGGAATCTGATTTTTTTCTTTTGTACATAACACATTTTTCTGGACTCCGGAAGCTTTGAGGTTTTTGTTTTTTGTTTAGTTGTTTGTTTGGAGCTCTAAAACTTTATAAGAATTCATGTATAAATGACTTTTTTTTTTTTTTTTTGCAATACTCCAACTTTTTGTGACGTACCCTTCCTTTTGATTCTTGCCCCTAATCTCCTTTCTATTTTGGAAAGTGTACTAGGTGAATGTTGAAGTTCTGGATCTATTTGCTTAACTTATATTTCCTAATTTTTAAAATCTCTTTGATTTAAAGTATCATGTAGTAACTCCATTTTCCTAACCCAATATTTTGACCTTCAGGAGTGTCTGCTCTGATATTTGACATTTCCATTTGTTTTCTACTTTAAGCCAATTTTTCATTCCCAAGAATGCTGATTATTTCTTCAATCCTGTATCTCCTATGAAGGAATCCTTCCTAATATACTTCATATTTGTATTAAAAATCTTCATATACACACACGATTCTTTACCTTTTTATGTTAGAGAAATCTGAAAATTATCGATAAGCAAAAATAATAGATAGAAACACCCATATTTGCACTACTCAGAAATAAATACCCTGGACTTCCTGGTGGTGCAGTGGTTAAGAATCCGCCTGCCAATGCAGGGGACACGGGTTCAATCCCTGGTCCGGGAAGATCCCACATGCCACGGAGCAACTAAGCCCGTGTGCCGCAACTACTGAAGCCCGCGTGCCTAGAGCCCGTGCTTCGCAACAAAAGAAGCCACCACAATGAGAAGCCCGTGCACCGCAATGAAGAGTAGCGCCCATGCACAGCAACAAAGACCCAAGGTAGCCACAAATAAATAAAAATAATTAAATTTTTAAAAAAAAGAAAAAGTACTTTCCAAAAAAAAAAAAGAAATACCATATCATTATTTTTCTGTGATTTTGATGTCTATCCTTCTATTTTTCTCAAACGAGATCATACTGTTTACACTGTTTTAAAAACTGCTCTTTGAAATCAATAATATCTTGTAGTTCTCTCTCGCTCCCTCCTCACTTTTCTCTCTCACACGAACACTGGTATGTACTCAATGAAATTCCTCAAAATATTCTCCACAGATTAATTGATTTTATGCAACAATTCTCTATTATTGGGAAAAATATATAAGTATGTATATAAATTTTTCAAATTTATTTTGAGAATAGAATATTTACAGTTTGAGATAGAATACACACACAAACATATACATTTCAAAGTAAACAAAAAAAGCAAGTCATGTCTTCAGCCCATTCCTTCTCTCCTTCAGTTTTCCCTTCCCATTCCTCAATATTTCAGACCCTAACCATATGGTAGGTGTCAGACCCCAAATGAGACAGGAGGGCCTTATGGAGGAGGGCTGCCCAGCTTGGTGGGAAATAATTTGAGTGGAAAGAGAGGTCATGCACGAGGTGGGGAGACAGCACCGAAGAGAATTGCGGAAGACTATATGGTCCTATATTCAAACAATGTAATATTATGCAACAATAAAAAAAAAATTTAAATGTACTGATACACACAACATGGTTGAATCTCAAAAAACATTTTGTTTAGCCAAAGAAGCCAAGCACAAAAGCATACATACTGTATGACTCCGTTTTTGTTGAAGTTTTAGAATAGGCAAGATTAAGCTATCATGATTTATATCAGAATACTGTTTTTCCACCCCCTGGAATGGATTGATGGACAATGGACATGAGGAAAATTTTCAAGAGACAAAAAAATTCCACAGTTTGATGGAGGTGGTGGTTACATGAGTGTAAGCATTTGTGAAACCTCATTCAAATGCATGTTTTAAAACCATGCATTCTGTTGCATGCAAATTATATCTCAAGACATTTGATTTCTTAAAAAGGCAAATGTACCTCATTGTCTCTAGAAAATATTTATTTAGGATCTTGGTATTCATTTGGCCAGACTGTTAGGGGCTTACATACTAATATTTATGCAATTGCTATTTGTGTCCCTGATTATCTGTAAACCTTGTGTGACATGAAGAAACATGAATTAAACTTGGAAAGAGTGTGAAATGGAAAGAAAATGCCATGTGAGCATTCTGTATCTAGCACAGTAAAACTGTGTAGTTATATCTATTCTACTTTGGGGAGCCCTAAGGTTTTTGGAAATACAGACCTTCTGTTCTTGGAGCACAGAGCCCTCCATTTCCAACCTCTTATTTCCCCCTGTGCAGCTCTGCACGTGGCTTCCAATGTCAATCATGGTGTGGTGAGAGTAAGCGTGCTTCTCCTGGGCTTATTCTCTAAATCAGCTAGCTTTGTTAGATGGACATTTGGATTACCGGCCGAACTGAGTATTATACAGGAACATGATTCCCTCTCCCCAAATAATGTCATTTCAGTCCTTTGCAGGTGGGAGGGGGGAGCTACACTGAGCATTTTTGACCAAAGCAACTTTAGAGTTCCTATCATTCTATAGCTCAGCCCAGTCCAAAGTCCCCTGGGGTGACCTTTATTACTTCCACTTTCAAAGTAAGTAAAAGAGCTGCAGGCAGGCTGTGACTTTCTCGTTAAACCCATTCCAGGAGAGGCATTCAAATGCCAGTGCCTACTGGCAGCCCTGTTTGTCCTCCTTCCTAAGAATATTTTCCTAATCCAGGGATGGGTTAGAAACCTGCCGTTTCCAGCCCCTGAAGCCACACCGTTGGAGGCTGACCTCAAGAACAACCAGGTGCAAATTGTCTCTAGAGCTGGGTCTTGTAGATGCCAGGTCTTGTAGGTTCCAGGAGCTTCCAGCAAGCCCCCTTGGCTCAATCTGGATGGTGAGAGAGAAACATATGGTGATGCGCAGGTGTGTCTGTGGGACATGTGGGTCCTGAAAAAAGAAGGGCTTGAGCTCTGGGTCATGTGGTGACAAAACTCCCTTCCCTTTCAAGAGTTAAGCCACAAGAGTATTTGCAGTCAAAATAAATAAATAAATGTATGCATGAATGAATGAATGAAGGGGGAAAATAGTTTGGCTGAGTGGAGTGGACAAATTTTGTGTCTGACTTCATCTCTCAACATTGAACTCAGGGTTTTCAGTTTCAAGAGAGCCCCGGTGAGAAGGTGAATCTGGAGATAAGCAAGTGAGCCCACAGGACACAAGAGAACAGTTTACAGTTTTCTACACCTGCTGGGGAAACGGTTTTCAGAAAAAAAAAAAGAGGGAGGGAAGAAAAAAAAAAAACCCGTTGGGAAGGGGTGGGCGTTGGTGGTGTTTGTCTCAAGGTCTGTGAGGGAAAATAGCCAAAAACCTGTGTGTAAAAGTACGTCTTTGAACATGGGATTTTTGTTTTCTAAGCACTTTCACTCGGCTAGCTTCTCAGCACCTTCTCCGACAGATCACCTCATTGTCCGAGTGAACATCTTGTGCTTCCACCTGCTGCAATTTCTGCTCCGAAGAAGATGGCAGGTTTTCCCAGCTTCCTTCCTGCTGGCTTTCTCCCCACTCTTCTCCTTCTCCAGGGGTCCACGTGGTGCTCCCCAGGTCAGTGTCCTCCCTCATGCTTTTTATCTGCAGGTGTGTTTTCAGTGGCTCGTCTCATATAATGGTCCATCAGTCCCAACTCTGCATCTTCTCAAAGCAGTTATTTCTGGGGAAACTGTGGCTGTGCCTGCTGCTAACAGAAGGCTTGAAGGGTCGGGCGAAGGGTGGGAGTGATCTCCTTCACATCAACACACCTTACTCCTTTGAGCAGACCTCATAAAACTCATAGCTATAATATTTATCTAAGTCTTTATTGCGTATGACTGATTTTAGCCTGTTTAAATTTGATGTAACTGTTTGTTTTTAATTTAATTAATTTATTTATTTATTTACTTTCGGCTGTGTTGGGTCTTCGTTTCTGTGCGAGGGCTTTCTCTAGTTGCGGCGAGTGGGGGCCACTGTTCATCGCGGTGCGCGGGCCTCTCACTGTCGCGGCCTCTCTTGTTGCGGAGCACCAGCTCCAGACGTGCAGGCTCAGTAGTTGTGGCTCACGGGCCTAGTTGCTCCGCGGCATTTGGGATCTTCCCAGACCAGGGCTCGAACCCGTGTCCCCTGCATTGGCAGGCAGATTCTCAACCACTGCGCCACCAGGGAAGCCCTAACTGTTTGTTAAAACATACTTTGTAATGTTTTCACTGCCAAGAAAACCCAAGTCTGAGTACAAAGAATTTGGACTCAGGATCCCTGAGCTCTATCTGGTTATGACCTTGGACAACTCATTTATTCTTTCTGGGACATAAGTCCTTTCTTCATAAAATAAAAGGGCCCCCTCAAGATGAAGTTTTCAGACTCCAGGTTTGAAGAGAACCAGCTATGAAGTCACAATAATGACATTTTCTGCTACTGTCTCTTTAATTTGAGGTCAAAAAATAACACAAATAAGAGAGAAATACGTTTGGGTCCCTACATAAAGAATGCAGGTGGGCCTACCGTCTCATCCTGCCCCCCACCCCCATTCATTCCCCCAATTTGTCTCTAATGTTCATGCAGTGTCTGGGTTTTCCGTGAAGGGACCAGCTCAGCCCATCATGGTCCTGCTAGGGGCAGATGCCAGTCTGCCCTGCCAGCTGTCTCCTGAGCAGAGTGCAGCCCACATGCAGATCCGGTGGTACCGAGCCCAGCTCTCCTCCACGGTGCTTGTGTACCAGAATGGACAGGAACAAGGAGGGGAGCAAATGCTGGAGTACCGGGGCAGGACAGAGTTGGTGGGCGACTCCATTGGCAAAGGCGCTGTGGCCCTGCTGATCCAACACATCCGTGCCTCTGATGATGGCCAATATCGGTGTCATTTTAAGGATGGTCACATCTCCCAAGAAGCCATTGTGGAGCTGCGTGTGATAGGTAAGTTAACTTAGCACACAATGTATGTGTCATGGTGTAGAGCAAAGGGAAGGGTGAGAACATATGGATTCCTAACTTGGCATTTCTCGTGATCTTCCATATGTTGATATAATATTTTGCCTTGCAGAATGTCAATTTCCTAAACTGTACAGTGAGGCTAAGACTACATACTCTGCTTTTAAACAGTAAAGGAGGCAATCCTTCTGAAGATATTTTGGTATCCAAAAGATCACAAAAATTAATCAACTAGTATTAATTCAGATAGGTACTGAGGCCTTCAAATATTTTTGACCCAATCAGGAGAGAGAGACAACTTGTAGAATTAAACTGCTTTTTTCTAACTTTCATTGTCCCTGTTCTTTTTTCTTCTTGGAATGACCCCAAAGCTCTCTCAGTCCAAGTAAAGTGCAAAAGCATTAAGTTGATTTAAAAACTGAATCACAGTTTCAGACATTACATGAAATTTCTAAAAATCTTATATGTTCTGGTATAATGTTATAAGTCATAATCCTAGTTATTACTTTAAAATGTATATCTCAGAAATAACTAATTTTCTTGTCAACTGCATTATTATGAACTTTCATCAAATCTTTAACCGTGGTCATTTTTAAGTCTTTTGTCATTTACAGACAGTTCTGGGTGTACTCTGATGCTTTTGTAAATATGTTCCTATAAAAGGGTTTCATCTTCAGGAAATTCATGGAAAAGACTCTGACAAGTACAGGTTTCTGGTACCTGACTGTACTGCTGAACTGAATGAATAAGCATTTTCAGAACTCTAATGAAAAACTGATGAGCTCATAAAAGTGCTAACAAAAGATCAAGATGAAAAAAAAAAATTAATTACACGGGACTGAGTGAACTGATGAGGATGAGTATAATTTTTGTGACTTTCTGTTTGAATTTAAAAAAAGAAAAAATCCCACAAGGACTCAGAGGCAAAGAATATACAAATCAATTTTCACTGCAAAGTAAAGGAGCTGTTACAGTGGAGGATTACTGGACTGAATGTCAATATTATGACATAGTATGAGTGTGTTTCATGTTTGGTAATTGCAATCATTGTTGCTTTTGTTGTGGTCATCCATGTACAATGCTTGGTGTCAGTCTATTTATCTCTTGTAAAAATAAAATACAGTGTGTGTGAAAAAAAAAAACAAAAACTGAATCACAGGTAAGCCTAACTTTGGCTGTGAGCAGTTTTGAATTCTGAGCTTCAGTTTGCTCACCAGCCTAGTGAAAGGCAGTTAGACCTTCAGCCTCAGGGACTCCTGAACCCCAAGGACCACAGCCCTCAGGCACATGTCTTCTCTCATCAGGCTTGGGCTCTGCCCCTCACGTGTACATGATGGGGCCTGAGGATCGCGGGATCCGAGTTCTGTGCTCCTCAAGTGGCTGGTTCCCAAAACCCAGGGTGCAGTGGAGCGACATGGTGGGAGTGAAGCTACCATCCCTCTCTGAGTCTCAGACCCAAGATGGAGATGGGCTGTTCCATGTGGAGGCATCGCTTGTGGTCACGGACAGCTCTCTGGACAATGTGACCTGCTCCATCCAGAACCCCTTCTCTGGCCAGGAGAAAGTGTCAGCCATCTTCCTCCCAGGTCAGTAAGGCACAAACTCCAAGGCAGAGTTGGGTGCGTTAAGGGCAAGGAGGAGTGAAGGAAGGCTGAAGGGAGACTTGGAGAGAGGGCAGGGCTTCCTCCAGGTCAGTCTCTCACTGTGTCTCCACATGCCTGTGTCAGAGCCCTTCTTCCCCAGGACGTCTCCGTGGAAGACAGCCCTGGCTGGGACACTTCCTTTGCTGGTGCTTCTCCTCATCGGGATCAGCTACACTGGCTGGAGAGAACATAAAGCCAAAGAGAGAGAAGTAAAGAAAGGGCAGGAAGAATCTCACGAAACAGAGAAGATGAAGAGAGAAAAGGAAGCGGCACTTAGAGTCAAAAGTAAATCAGGGCAGCAGGTCAAATCAGAGGTTCATGGAAAAGCTGCAGATACAGGTTGTGTAGGGTGGATGGGGAAATAAAAGATTGCTGAAGAACCCCAAGGGAAACGCAGGGTACCAAGAATTCCACAGAGCTGGGAGTCCTATGGAAAGGAGAAAATCATTTGGGAAGTTAGGAGGTCTGTGGGCAGTGGTCACGAAGCCTCCAAATTGCGGCTCAACCCACACCATGCCTTTTCACACCACTGTGCCTCAACCTGTTTCTCTTTGTGGAAATGTCTTCCCTTATCTTCTCTTCCTTTTTGTCCTTCAAGAATAGGCTTTAGAAACACCTAAGAAATCTTAAACTCTTATGAAGCATGGGCTCTCCTTCCTGTGTGACCCCATGATACTTCCCATGTAACTTTTCTTAGCACCTGTCCTTTTACATTTGACTAATATGTTTGCTAATCTTCCTCACCTACTTAACTATGGGACCCTTAAGAGAAGGTCAAATTGAATTCACTTAGCTACTCACCGAACTTAGGAGCAGCTAAAACCCAATTTGATGGATTTTATATCTCCTCCTCTTCCAGTGAACCTCAAGGCAGAGCTTGGTGAGTCTTGCTTCTTCTCATGCCCTGTGTAGAAGTTGTTCCCCTTTTCACACCTGTTCTGGGTCTCTCATTGAATGTTGTTTCTTTCAGAAAGGCGAAAGGCGTTATACAATGAAGGTAAGAGACTCTGTCATGTCAATTGATGTCCTGATGACCAACAAGTTCTCAGCTCCCTATCCTTAGAGGAAAAGACTAAAGGATTGAATGATGATTAGTGGAAGAGAAATAAGGGGAAGGAAGAAAAATTCAAGGCCCCAGATTAATGTCTCATCTTGTCTTACCTCTATTTGTTCTGTTTTAGATTGGAAGAAGGCCTTGCTATATCCTGGTACGTAACTCCATGGACCTAGTCTTGCCAAGTGCCTCTGGTATTCTGAGCATAATAAGCAGAGTCATAAACACACACACACACACACACACACACACTTGAACGTTGTGAAAATTTATTTGGTATCAGTCTGTAGTATTTTGTATTTGGAGGCTCAAATAATCAGTTGTCTTCCAGAACTAATGATGAAGGAGAAGTAACTGCTGCCTGGTCAGTTCCACCACAAGGCTAGGGTAGGACTCAGCAAGAATTGTTAGCTCATCCACTATGAAGAAGGAAGGGACAGAACACAGAGTGATTTTGATGAATAAAGAGTGATTTGGGAACAATAAAGAATATATTATATCAGCATTTCTATTCTACAAATAAAGTTTAAAAGAGCAGAAAATGTATTATATTTTATATTTGGAAAAATATATTAACTATGATTTCACTTATTTTACCTATTTGAAATAAAAAAAGTAAAATTCAATATATAGGGAGAAGGTTTATGTGTGAAAAAGTTGAAAAACAACTTTTAAAAATATTTGAATATCATTTGCAAAAATATGTTTATCTGGCGGTGGGGGAATTGGCTATATTTATACTTTCTAAAATTTGTCCATGTATTCTGTGAGTTTATAACTTGTGTGTGTGTGTGTGTGTGTGTGTGTAATATAGAGTTGGACCTCAAAAGCACACCAGGTCATTTCTTGAATATATATCTGTGCAATTTTTATATGCCAGACATTGTGCTAGATGTTGGTGGTACAAACTATTATAGTCTGACCCTGTGAAACTTAAAGTCCATTGGGAGAAGTAAGCCAGGAACCAGGCAACTACACACAGCCTGATAAGTGCTTTGATAAGAGGAGGTCCTCCCAAGGATTAAGGTTTATTAAGCAGCCTCTGTTGAGTTTTCTTTCATGAGATACTGAAAAATGTTCCCGTGTTTCTAAAGGAGTGAGCAAAGTACTAAGAATGACTTTTGACTTTTAGTTCCAACTCTACCGATTACAGCTGAGAAATCAGGTTCTTTTCTCTTTTTTGAGCTCAGTGTCCTTATCTCTAAGACAAAAAGACTGGAATACGTGATCTCAGATGTCCTCCTTGACTCATATATTCATAGAGTCTATGCATCTGAGTGCTACACTTCTGACAGGAGGGCAGTTTAGTGAGAGACCACAGTGCTGCTCCCATCAAGAATTATGGATATGTCCTTATCTGCCTATTGTCCCAAGACTTTATGAGAATACCCAATCTTTAAATAAAATCACAAGTCCTGTCATAAGAGAAGTGGCCACAGGCAGAAGCAGATGCAATTCTATTTCTCATGAGGAATCTGTCTCTGGAGAAAAATATAAGTAATCTGATTACAATCTGGGTCAAAGTAATAAGGGCCCATTTAAATGCCTTAGTCATAAGCTTAAACTCTACTCTGAGGAGATCACAGGCTAGAAAAACTATAAATAAAATGGAATAGAATAAAATAAAATTTAATTTAATTTAAAAATACACTTTATAGCTCTCATCGTCAGTGAGGAGGTCCATAAAGGTCTTGAGAGCGTAGTAGAGGGGCATGTAGAGCATTAGACCCTGCTCCAGGGGTCTCCAAACCTGGCTTAGACTGGAGAATACGCCCCAGCTTCGGGCTGAAATATGTGATAGTTTCTAGTCTGAGACAGAGCTCAGAAAGCATACTATTTGTCCTGTAGTTTCTGGATACTACCAGAGTTTGAGGGGTTTAGAGGAGGAAGAGAATGTTGACAGGAGAAGGTGATGAGTCAGGGAAGGAAGCATCTTACCTCCTTTTCATTCCCTGGGTATGCTTCCGTCCCAGTTTCAACTTGTATTGCTCTTTTTCAGACTGGAGGAAGGAACAGTTCCAACCTGGTAAGTTGTTCTTTATTTATCTTTTGGGCTCCCTTCCAACCTGCCCTCTGAGACCCCGCTTTTCTTTCCTAACATCATCTCCTCGCTGAAAAGACAGAGGCACTATTGTTCTGGTAAAGAGAGGGAAGAACATGAAAATCATTAAATATTAGCCTGAACTGAAAATTGCTGCTAGGCTTAGCTACTCTGGTCGTGATTCCACTTTCAAATATTGGCACAGCTTCCTCGTCTATGGGGTCCACTTGGTTCTAAAACAGAAATTAAGATAGCCCCTCAGCTGAGGAGACCCCAAACTAAGTAAGAAGTGCTCAAAATAGCAATTCAGCTGTTCTTTGTAGAGAGGTCAGCTCACTTGGAGCCTGTTACTAATTGAGGAACATAGGTCTGATTTGCAGAGAACATGGAAAGAACACCATTCTCCAAAAAACACTTTAAGTCTCCTGATCACTCTGGCATTCTGCCAAGACACTGACCTATATAACTGCATAGATAGGATAAGATAAGTAGCCTAGAACTCAAGATGGGAGCACATCAGCCGCCTCCCAGCACCACCTCCCCCAACACACATGTTCAGAGGAGATGCATTCTATCCCTACTCCTTACCCATTTGCTCTGTTTTGTTAAGGTTTCCCCTGTAACAAAACAGTTACAGGGGAAACAGTTTTCTGAAATATACAATGTTGGCCTTTTCCTTTCCTTTTTTTTTCTTCCAGCTCTTGTGACTCTAAATCACGAAAGCTTTCATCAGAACAATTCTGACCCAGAGAGAGAAGAGGATGTCAGAGAGGAAACACGGGTATTATTATGTAATAAGCAAGGAGACTGCAACCTTATCAAACTTGGTCAGAAAGAATTCACTTCAGGGAGACATTACTGGGAGGTGGACGTTGAGGACACTGATGAATGGACTCTAGGCATTTATGAGAAGCCCACGGAGAGAAGTGGGTTACTCAGCCATCTACCAAAGAGGAAGTTCAGCGTCTTAGAGAAGAAGGGACGTGAATACAGGGCTCTCACCTGTTCTCCCCAAAACATTTTCCTGGAAGAGCCTCTCCTGATAGAAAAGTGTCCACGAAAGATTGTGATTTTCTTGGATTATGAGGATAGGGACATTTCTTTCTATAACATGACTGATGGAACCCACATCTTCTCTTTCACTCAGGCCAAATTCTCTGGGTCACTCTATCCTTACTTCAAACTTAAATCCATGGAGCTCTCCCCATCTGTACAATATTAAGTGACTTAGAAGAAGAACCTATAAACCATGAAGATAGTAGCCCATTCTCTGTAAACCCTAGGACCACTGATTATGAGGCCTCTTGGCTTAAGGCTCCATGAATCTGCATGACCAAAGTTTCTAACCACATCAAGCAGTGTTTCTCAAACAATCTGCAGAGAAGAATCTTTTTTTTTCTTTTGGTTATTGTTGTAAATGTTTCTTGCATTATATATTATATATCACAGACATACTTTTCTGAATAAATTACTGGAAATAATGAAGTGAGTTAAAAACAGACATACAAGTGGTAATTTCATTATTAGATAAAATATAACTAATATTTTCTGTCAATTTGCTCTAAAGTTTTGTAATACTATATTTCTGTATTTGTTTCATAAAGAACTAGTAAGAAACGTTTTATAAATATGCACTGGTCTGAGGATCATACTTTAGTAGCACTGCTCAAGGAATAAAAATTAGATACACTTCCTCACATTTCTCAACAGCAACACTGAATAAAAATGACAAAAGAGTTCTATTGTCAAATGTTGAAGGAGAAAAGTTAAACTGCAATTTGATAACAAGCTAAACTATATCTTAAATGCAAGGATAATTTGAGAAAGAAAAAAATAAATATCAATAACAATCCAATTCTAACAAATGTGATGATGTGAACATGATGGAGGTCTGGGAAAACTAGAATCAACTGAGAGCACATTGAAGTATTTATCCTATTGAATGATGAGAGAGAAATGTTATTGCTTTGCTTAAGATGTTAATAAGGAGAATGACTACTTTGTATTCTGGGGAATTCTAAGTATGTCCACCAACAAAGGTAAGGAAAGGCCCTTCTTCTCCCTCCAATCAAAACTATCTATTAGGTTAAAATGAAATGATTAGAGGAAACAGTAACTAATACTTAAACAAGGGTGAGAAGAGAGTGTGATCCTACCACCCAGACTAGAAAACCTTGTAAATGCAGTGGACACTGTATAGAGTACCCACAAAAGTCTTTCCCTAGTAACAGGGAATAATTAGCACTAGACTAAATATTGATCCAATATTGATGAACAAATTTAAAAGCAAGATTCAAATGGACCAAATCGTTTACAAGTATCTTAAATTCATTCCAGAGCAAAGCTCAACAGGATAAAAAATTCACACTGACATTCAATCAAAAATTACCAGGCAAGGAAAGAAGCAAGAAAATACAACATATAATGAACAGAAAATCAATAAGTTAAAATTGACATGGAACTGGTACAGGTATTCAAATTTATAGACATGGATGTTAAAACAGACGTTATAACGGTATTCCAAATAGTTTAAAATATGTTCAAACAATTCGCTAGAGATATACATTTAAAAGAAAGACCCAAATTGAACTTCTAGACATGAAAAGTACAATGTGTGAGATGAAAATTTCACTGGATATGATTAACGGTAGATTAGTCATTGCAGAAATAAATGGTTAGTGAACTTGAAGACAGAAATTCAAACTATCTAAAATGAAATGTACAGAAAAAATAATTTAAAAAATGAAGAGTATCAGTGATTTGATGGAAAACTTTAAAGGGCCTAAAACAAAAGTAATTAGAGACCTTGAAGAGAGAGGTGTGTGGACAGAAAAAAGATTTGAGAAAATGAGAGTCTAAAATATATTCTAAATTTGATCATTATAAACTCAAGATCCAAATATCACTCTTAGGGGAATTCCCTGGTGGTCCACTGGTTAGGACTCCATGCTCTCACTGCAGGGTGCCCAGGTTCGACTCCTGGTTGGGGGAATAAGATCCCACAAGCCACACAGCAAAAAAAAAAAAAAAAAAAGAAATCACTCTTAGTCTGTTCAGACTGCTATAACAAAAAACACCATAGACTCAGTGGCTTGTAAACAGTGTAAATTTATTTCTCACAGTTCTAGAGGCTAGGAAGCCATCCCATTAAGGTGAACAAGAATTAAAGTTTTACAATCTCACAACCACACGTTGAAACATTGTTACATTTTAAAATATATGGAAAATATCTATGGTCATCAATTGAGACCTCATAAAAACTGCAGAGCCTAGATAATGTATTTATTAAATATAAGAATTCTTTAAATTCCTTAAGTTGAAGTTGAACATGCATCTTGTTAAGCTGAATATATTCAGAAGTATCCTTTTACAGTGACAGATGTTACCTGTACCTTACGCACCTGGAAGGACTACAGAGCAGCTCCTGGCACATGAAAAAACTTCCTGAAGTCTACATCATTTATAGACTCAAAAGCCTCTTATACAGAAAATACATACAGTACACACACACACATCCCCACTCACACACACTATTAGAGGTAATAAAGAAATTCAACAAAGCTGCAAAGTTTAAGATCAACACACAAAATTCAGTTGCATTTCTACGCACTAGCAATGAACAATCCAAAGATAAAATTAAGAAAAAGTTTTATTTATAGCAGCATCAAAATAATAAAATACTTAGGAATAAATATAATCAAGGAAGTGCAAGATTACAAATTGAAAATTACAAAATATTGTTGGAAGAAATTAACAAAGACATAGATAAACGGAAAGATATTCTGTGTACATGGATTGGAAAACTTAATATTTTTAAGATGATAATACTATCCAAAGTGACCTACAGATTCAATGCAATCTTTGTCAAAATGCCAAACACATTTTTTGAAGAAATAGACAATCTGATTATAAAGTTCAGATGAAAATTCAAGGGACCCAGAAAAGCCAAAACCATCTCAAGATGGTTTGATGAAGAATAAAGTTGGAAAACTCACATCTCTCAATTTCAAAACTTACTACAAAGCTGCAGTGATCAATACAGTGTGGTTCTGGCATAAGGATAAACATATAAGTCAATGGAATTTATTGAGAATCCAGGATAAGCTCACATTTTTATGGTCAATTGATTTTTGACAAGCATCAAAAAAACCACTTCATCCATTTGATAGGAAAAGAATACCCTTTTCAATAAATGGTGAAGAAACAATAAACATCCACAGGCAAAAGAATGAAGTTGCCCTCTATCTCACATCATATATAGAACATCAACTCAAAATGGATTAAAAATCTAAATGTAAGCATATGTATAAATCTTGACTTAGACACTGGCCTCTTAGATATTATACCAAGAGCACAACCAAACAGAGGAAAAATAAGTAAATTTGACTTTATTAAAAGCTTTGTGTCTGAAAAGACACTATCAGGGGTTTCCCTGGTGGCACAGTGGTTAAGAATCCACCTGCCAACACCGGGGACACGGGTTCAAGCCCTGGTCCAAGAAGATCCCACATGCTGAGGCGCAATTAAGCCCGTGCGCCACAACTACTGAGCCCACGTGCTACAACTACTGAAGCCCGTGCGCCTAGATCCCGTGCTCTGCAACAAGATAAGCCACCACAATGAGAAGCCTGCACACCACAACGAAGAGTAGCCCCCGCTGGCTGCAGCTAGAGAAAGCCTGTGTGCAGCAATGAAGACCCAGCACAGACAAAAATAAATAAAATAAATAAATTTTTGAAAAAGACACTATCAAAAAAGTGAAGAGGTAATTCATAGAAAGGGAAAAAATATTTACAAATTATTTATCAGAGTTTAGTATGAAGAATATATAAAGATTCTTAATGCTAAACAATAAAAAGAAAAGCAATTCAATTTTTTAAATGAACAAATGATTTGAATAGACATTCATCTGAAGAAGATGTGCAAATGATCAATAAGCATGTGAAAAAATGTACAACACAATTAGTCATTTGGGAAATGTAAACCACAATGTAATATCACACATACCCTCTAGAATGTCTATCCTATGCCTTCCCTACACCCCCCCCCCAAAAAATGAAAATAACAAGTATTGGAAAGGATGTGGAGAAATTAGAAATCTCATACAGCTATGCAAATCAAAACTACAATGATGTATCACCTCACATTGGTCAGAATGGCCATCATCAAAAATTCTACAAACAAATTCTGGAGAGGGTGTGAGGAAAAGGGAGCCCTCTGCACTGTTGGTGGGAATGTAAACTGGTACAGCCACTATGGAGAACAGCATGGAGGTTCCTTAAAAAACTGAAATAGAGCTACCGTATGATCCTCCTGGGCATGTATCTGGAAAAAGCCATAATTTGAAAAGATACATGCACCCCAATGTTAATTGCAGCACTATTTACAATAGCCAGGACATGGAAGCAACCTAAATGTCCATCAACAGAGGAATGGATAAAGAAGATATGGTACATATATACAATGGAATATTACTCAGCCATAAAAAAGAAATGAAATAATACCATTTGCAGCAACATGGATGGACCTAGAGATTGTCATACTGAGTGAAGTTAAGTCAGACAAAGACAAATATCATATGATATCGCTTATATGTGGAATCTAAAAAAAGGGTAAAAATGAACTTATCTACAAAACAGAAATAGAGTTACAGATATAGAAAATAAACTTACGGTTACCAGGGGGTAAGGAGAGGAGGGATAAATTGGGAGATTGGGATTGACATATACACACTTTTATATATAAAATAGATAACTAATAAGGACCTACTGTATAGCACAGGGAACTCTACTCAGTACTCTGTAATGGTTTATATAGGAAAAGAATCTAAAAAAGAGTGGATATATGTATACATATAACAGATTCACTTCACTGTACACCTGAAACTAACACAACATTATAAGTCAACTATACCCCAATAGAATTTTAAAAAAATTTTTATACACTGCCTGTTGCATGTAAAATGGCACAATCACTGTGGAAAACAGTTTGGAAGTTTCTCAAAAAGTTATACATAGAACTACCATCACTCTGTAATTCCACTCCAAGTTATATACCCAAGAGAAATTAAAGTATACATTCACAAAAAATGTGTACAAAAATGTTCATGGCAGCATTTTTCTCAATGGCCAAAAAAGTGGAAAGAACCCAAATGTCTATCAATGCATACACAAAATGTGGTACAGCCACACATGGCACATTTTTCCACCATAAAATTAATGTGGACCCATGTAAGGATTAGAAATATACAAAGCAGAGTCTAGGTTTACATTGACAGGCAGAATTTGAGAAGGATAGATGTTAGTCCTAAATTTGGACTGCAGAAGTATAATCCTGGAGCAAGGACTGGAATCAACAGATAAAGTTTGGGGGAAAAGGAAAGGAACCCAGAATCACTGCCTACTCTGTAACAACCCTGGCTTAAGTTTTATTGGTTCTCATAGATTGTCAAGTGAACATAAAATTTCTTCCTTTTCCAGCACTAGACAGTCTCTTTGGGCTTTATCTGCATGAAGGGAAAAAAAAAAAGCCACTTATCAACTGAACTTTGTGTGTATATGTGATAATTTGTGTGTGCATTCAAGTGAGCAAATGGATACCTGCAACTAAAATATTGTTTTATCACCCTACAAGGACAAAAGTCCAGAGTCTCCTTCCCTGCTTCTGAGATACTCCATACTCTACCTGGCTACAGAGCTCAGGAGCAAGAAACGTGGTTCACGTCACTGAAGCTCTCTGCCCCAAGGATACTGCCCTGGGTGGTACAGTCCCTCTCTTCTGTACTGGTATAGGAAGCACAAAGACATTTCAAACTCTGGCAACCCAGATCAGAATAAAGCCGGGAATTTCCTGTGGACCAAGAGTGACAGACTTGAAACAAACGCCCTTCTGACTCAGACAATGAGTTTGTTTAGAAAACTGTTTACAAACTCTGAGAGTTGAGAAGTTAAGTTTGATTTTTTTGTTACTGTTATTGCTTGTTTTTATATGTATATGTATGTATGAATCTATGCATCTAGAGTCTCTGTAAAAGTATTTGGGCCACAAAGATAGAGCAGACCGCAGGGTACAAGGCCTAGGGGTTGGCGCTGTTACTTTGAGGTCTGGTCAACCTGTCTTCTCATTCCCTAATTAGCCATCTTTAAATAGTTCTTACCTCACCAATCTATCTCTCATTATATACTGATTTTTCTTCCACCTCTTTCTTCTACCTCACTTCTTTCAGTACACTTTAATTTGTGGATACTATCACTCTTCCTATATTTCTCCTCTTCATATCTGTGATGCTTCTGGTAATATGCTTCCTGCATATTCTGAATCTTCTCTCTACTCCAAACTCACAATTCAAACTCCTTGAGTAATCTCACTTTAATCCATCCATTTTTATATTCCAAAAGTAGGGAAAAATCACCTTGTAAAATTGAAAACCAATACTCTCATACTGGGCACCTTGCAAAATAACGAAATCAAACCTTTAAAATAATATATTGATATGGAATTATAAGTGGATATTAATATGCATGATCAAAACATTTTAATGTGCACTATTTGGAGGTTCTAAGGGTGGAGTAGAAATCCAGTCTCTAGTGATTATAGTTCCAATTCATATTAAGTAGTGAAAAAGTATATAAAATGAGACTTTGAACAAATGATTAACCTTTTCTGTCTTGAAAGATAAACAACGATTTGACAAAGTTTACAGGTTACCAATGTCTGTTCATGTACAACTGGTGAATGAGGAAAGGTTTACCCAAATAAGAAAAGTTATTTCTTGCCATTAATGGGGTGGCATTCAAGTTACCTTCACATAAGATTTATACACTTTTTCTGCCTCTATGGATATGATTATCACTGTGAACTGCTTGAAGCTTCCTCTGAGAGTAGACATGTTATCTTCACTTACTCTGGTCCACATGAAGTAACACACTCATTGCCCACCAAGGCAAGAGGATCCTTCATAGCCACACAAATTCATAAATCAATTTACCCAAGCTCTCCCCAGTATCAATTCAATGTCTCCTTTCTGGAGAGAGATGGGGGTTGCCTGAACTCTGGGGGAGGCCCAAGCTCGGCTGTGTATCTAGAGTGTCCTTGAAAGGAAGGAACTAAGAAGTAACATTGTTTGATCAGTGAGTCCACCATAAACACATCTGGAGTGGATTTTTTAGATATCCATCTTGGAATAATTTATGCAATATCAGTCTGGCCATATGTATATAAATCCTGATAGCAATCACATGTTATTTCATGTATTAGAAGCCACATGAAAACGGTAAGTCAGAATCATCTTGTGATCTAAAGGGAATACCACCCCCCTCTTAAAATAATTTACCCTTGAGTTGAGAACAGAGATGAACATATTCTGAGCTTCTCAGTGCAGAAGTAATCTCCAAGCAAGAGATGTCAATGTACTTTTCTACGGTCATATTTTTAGCTAGAGTTCTTTGCTTAGTGCTGGGAAATTGAATTTGAAAAAAATTTAATAAGGAGTATGTCAAAGGTATAATATACAGAATTGTGAAGGGTCTGAACACTTGGGATAAGATGAAAATTTAAAGGGACTAATGACATTTAGCTTTGAATGGAGAAAATTGTGGAGAAGGTAAAAGCTGTTTTCAAATATTGGAAGTCCTTAACATTCAGCAATCAGAATAAGTACTGAAAATGTTAAAATGGCCATCTTAGATCAAATGGTGAATAGCTTTTTTTTTAAAGAACCAACTTTTTGTTTCATTGCTTTTCACTATTGTTTTTCTACTATTTTGTTTGTCTTCACTCTCATCTTTATTATTTTCTTTCTTCTGCTAGCTGTGGGATAAATCTGTTCTTTTTTTTTAAGCCCCTTAAATTGTAAAGTTTAATTGTGATTTGATATGTTACTTCTTCTTTTAATAGTTTACAGCCATAAATTTCCCTGCTTTCACTGTATCTCAGACGTTGGATGTGTTGCATTTTTGTTTTCATTGGTCTCAAGATATTTGCAAAATTTTCTTTTGTTATTTCTTCTTTGACTCATTGGTGTTTAAGAGTGTGTTGTTTAATTTCTACATAATTGTGAATTTTTCAGTATTTTTTTATTTTTATTTTTTTAACATCTTTATTGGAGTATAATTGCTTTACAATCGTGTGTTAGTTTCTACTTTATAACAAAGTGAATCAGTTATACATATACATATGTTCCCATATCTCTTCCCTCTTGTGTCTCCCTCCCTCCCACCCTCCCTATCCCACCCCTCTAGGTGGTCACAAACCACCGAGCTGATCTCCCTGTGCTATGCGGCTGCTTCCCACTAGCTATCTATTTTACGTTTGGTAGTATATATATGTCCATGCCACTCTCTCACTTTGTCACAGCTTACCCTTCCCCCTCCCCATATCCTCAAGTCCATTCTCTAGTAGGTCTGTGTCTTTATTCCCATCTTACCCCTAGGTTCTTCATGACCTTTTTTTTTTTTCTTAGATTCCATATATATGTGTTAGCATACGGTATTTGTTTTTCTCTTTCTGACTTACTTCACTCTGTATGACAGACTCTAGGTCTATCCACCTCACTACAAATAACTCAATTTCGTTTCTTTTTATGGCTGAGTAATATTCCATTGTATATATGTGCCACACTTTCTTTATCCATTCATCTGTCGATGGACACTTAGGTTGCTTCCATGTCCTGGCTATTGTAAATAGAGCTGCAATGAACATTGTGGTACATGACTCTTTTTGAATTAATGTTTTCTCAGGGTATATGCCCAGTAGTGGGATTGCTGGGTCTTATGGTAGTTCTATTTTTAGTTTTTTAAGGAACCTCCATACCATTCTCCATAGTGACTGTATCAATTTACATTCCCACCAACAGTGCAAGAGTGTTCCCTTTTCTCCACACCCTCTCCAGCATTTATTGTTTGTAGATTTTTTGATGATGGCCATTCTGACCAGTGTGAGATGATATCTCATTGTAGTTTTGATTTGCATTTCTCTAATGATTAATGATGTTGAGCATTCTTTCATGTGTTTGTTGGCAATCTGTATATCTTCTTTGGAGAAATGTCTATTTAGGTCTTCTGCCCATTTTTGGATTGGGTTGTTTGTTTTTTTGTTATTGAGCTGCTTGTAAATCTTGGAGATTAATCCTTTGTCAGTTGCTTCATTTGCAAATATTTTCTCCCATTCTGAGGGTTGTCTTTTCATCTTGTTTATGGTTTCCTTTGCTGTGCCAAAGCTTTGAAGTTTCATTAGGTCCCATTTGTTTATTTTTGTTTTTATTTCCATTTTTCTAGGAGGTGGGTCATAAAGGATCTTGCTGTGATTTATGTCATAGAGTGTTCTGCCTATGTTTTCCTCTAAGAATTTTATAGTGCCTGGTCTTACATTTAGGTCTTTAATTCATTTTGAGTTTATTTTTGTGTATGGTGTTAGGGAGTGTTCTAATTTCATTCTTTTACATGTAGCTGTCCAGTTTTCCCAGCACCACTTATTGAAGAGGTTGTCTTTTCTCCACTATATATTCTTGCCTCCTTTATCAAAGATAAGGTGACC
The DNA here is from genome assembly GCF_028564815.1 of Eubalaena glacialis. Taxonomy (NCBI): domain Eukaryota; kingdom Metazoa; phylum Chordata; class Mammalia; order Artiodactyla; family Balaenidae; genus Eubalaena; species Eubalaena glacialis. The sequence continues at coordinate 24,581,832 of NC_083722.1, read as the reverse complement.
ATAGGTGCGTGGGTTTATCTCTGGGCTTTCTATCTTGTTCCATTGAGCTACGTTTCTGTTTTTGTGCCAGTACCATACTGTCTTGATTACTGTAGCTTTGTAGTATAGTCTGAAGTCAGGGAGCCTAATTCTTCCAGCTCCTTTTTTCTTTCTCAAGATTGCTTTGGCTATTTGGGGTCTTTTGTGTTTCCATACAAATTGTGAAATTTTTTGTTCTGTTCTGTGAAAAATGCTATTGGTAGTTTGATAGGGATTGCACTGAATCTGTACATTGCTTTGGCTAGTATAGTCATTTTCACAGTGTTGATTCTTCCAATCCAAGAACATAGTATATCTCTCCATCTGTTTGTATCATCTTATTTTCTTTCATCAGTGTCTTATAGTTTTCTGCATACAAGTCTTTTGTCTCCTTAGGTAGGTTTATTCCTAGGTATTTTATTCTTTTTGTTGCAATGGTAAATGGGAGTGTTTCCTTAATTTCTCTTTTAGATTTTTCATCATTAGTGTATAGGAATGCAAGAGATTTATGTGCATTAATTTTGTATCCTGCTACTTTACCAAATTCATTGATTAGCTCTAATAGTTTTCTGGTAGCATCTTTAGGATTCTCTATGTATAATATCATGTCATCTGCAAACAGTGACAGTTTTGCCTCTTCTTTTCCAATTTGGATTCCTTTTATTTCTTTTTCTTCTCTGATTGCTATGATAGCCATTGTTTTGTAATAACTTTAAATGGAGTATAATCTATACAAATATTGAATCACTATATTGTACACCTGAAACTAATATAATATTGTAAATTAACTGTACTTCAATTTAAAAAAAAGGAGAACAACAGTGGAAACAATAGGGACTGCCTCTCTTAGGATTACCTCTCATCTTTCTATAAAGTTGGGAAAATAAGGAGAATACACAACCTCCTTTCATAAAGCTAGAAAGGTAAGAATTTTTGAAGAGGGTTATTCTCCAGTAAGTCACTTCAAGCTAAGAAAGATTGAGGCAGGTAGCCTAGATAAGTTATGCTTTAGTCTCTGGGTGAACATTCTTGGAAATTAGCACTGATGACATTCTTTCTGGTCAAATTTTTCCTCCCCATCAACAGATTATGTAAGACCTTCAGGGAACAGAGGAGAAATTCCCTTTCTTTTTCCAGTGTTGTCAAAAGACTTAAAACACTTTCCATTCTTTGCAGTATTCATTTACATGTAAAATTTGTGAAACAGAGCACAGGATTGTCCTGTCCAAAATTACCCTAAGTGTTTGTAAAAAGTACCATCATAGACTAATCAGATAGAAATTTCTTGGGAGAGGGGAGGGGGAAGGGAGGAAAAGAACAGGGCTATGAATCAGTAATTTAAAAATAATTTCATTGGGAGATTGGGATTGACATATACACACTACTGTATATAAAATAACTAATAAGGACCTAATGTATAGCACAGGGAACTCTACTCAATACTCTATAATGACCTGTATGGGAAAAGAATCTAAAAAAGAGTGGATATATGTATATGTATAACTGATTCACTTTGCTGTACAGCAGAAACTAAAAAACATTGTAAATCAACTATACTCCAATAAAACTTTAAAAAAAATTAGTCTCAAGTGATTATACTGTGCACCCAGGATTAAGAAGCACAGGCCTAGGCTGCCATCTCCATGCCTCCTACCCCTTGTCTATCAGCTCCTGCTGAGCCCTCAAGACAGGGTGAGGTGGAAGAAAATGCATTGTTCAAGGACCCTCTTATCCAACCAGCCAACTATTTATATCCAACAGAATTATATAAAGAAAAGAACATTTCTAAAGAAAAATCTCCTCTCCCCCAGAAATCCATTATATGACCTTGATATGTTTTATTTTGTAAATATGAAGTAGCATTCATGGATTCCAGGAAGAGAGCAGGAAAAAGCAAGAGAAATACAGTGAAAGAGAGAGAGAAGAGAGGTTGTAACTTCTAATTAGACACAGTCCACTCAACATGACACTGTGAAAGTGTAAAAAAGATTATTAAAGGGCTTCCCTCGTGGCGCAGTGGTTGAGAATCTGCCTGCCAATGCAGGGCACACGGGTTCGAGCCCTGGTCTGGGAAGATCCCAAATGCCGCGGAGCGGCTGGGCCCGTGAGCCACAGTTACTGAGCCTGCGCGTCTGGAGCCCGTGCTCCGCAACAAGAGAGGCCGCGATAGTGAGAGGCCCGCGCACCGCGATGAAGAGTGGCCCCCGCTTGCCGCAACTAGAGAAAGCCCTCGCACAGAAACGAAGACCCAACACAGCCATAAAAATAAATTAATTAATTTTAAAAAAAGATCATTAAATATGATCACAACTGCTCATTTTTAACTTCCTTGAAAACAGAGGGAAGCAAGCATGGATCACAGGAAAACAGAAAAGAGAGAAACAGAATAGCAACAGTAGATGAATCATTTTTTATTCATCCTTCATTAATTAGAAAGTCTTTACTGAAAACGATTATTTTCAAATGACTGTATTAAAAAATGCACTGTAAAATTCACTGAAGTTGCGCGCGAGCTCGGCGTCCCCGCGGCGGGGTTGGCAGAACGCGGAAGGGGAGGAGGGAGCCCGCGGCGGCGTCGGCTACAGCCGTGAAATGGCGGAGACCGTGGCGGGTACCCGGCGGCTGATCACCAAGCCGCAGAACCTGAACGACGCCTGCGGGCCTCGCAGCAACTTCCTCGAGATCGATGTGAGCAACCCGCAGACAGTGCGGGTAGGCCGGGGTCGGTTCACCACCTACGAAATCAGGGTCAAGACAAATCTGCCTATTTTCAAGCTGAAGGAATCTGCCGTTAGAAGATACAGTGACTGAGTAGCTGCGAAGTGAATTAGAAAGAGAGATCAAGGTTGTAGTTCCCCCAGTCCCTGGGAAAGCATTTTTGCGTCAACTTTCTTTTAGAAGAGATGATGGAATATTTGTTAACAGTTTTATTGAAGAAAGGAAGCAAGGGCTGGAGCAGTTTATGAACAAGGTCGCTGGTCATCCTTTGGCACAGAATGAACGTTGTCTTCATATGTTTTTACAGGATGAAACTATAGATACAAGTAATGCTCCATCAAAAATAAGACATGCCTGAAATTTGGCAAGAAGGGGCAAAAAAAACTTCCCTTGACTATTAATGATTCATATGCACCAGTGAAGAAGTTCTAACTTTAGTATGCTGCATAAAAACTGGTGTAATATGCCTTCAGTATACTAAACTCATAATGCTCAGTTTTGTTTTGTTTTGGCAGTTGACAAGAAGTTAATTTGCTTTAGTGAAAAAAATCCCTCATTCCAGCCTTTCTATATAAATAGCCCTTTCTTGCTGTTTTAATGTGGTACACACTGTAGCTTCACAAACCTGTTACTCCAGTATAACCTGCGGTGTTCTAACTAAAATTACTCATTTGGTCTTACCTGCAGTTTTTGTGTCATGTTTGCTTCTTGAGTCTGATTAATAGAATTTTTCTCTTATCCCCTTTTTAATAGGTGGTGTCACGACCTAATTTATGTGTGGAAGCACTACACATTGGTTTCCAGTACCCTACACGTAAGATACACACTTGTGTGCAGAACGTATCTCCCTTCAGGCTTGTAATCCCCTTCACATGGAAGATCAGTGAGGAAAATCTTTATATTCTATATAAAAACAAAATCAAATTTATATACTAAAATCATTTGTCTAAAAATTTAGGTTGTTTTCAAATAAAAATAAAAATGTATTTCTGATACACAAAAATAAAATTCACTGAGGTTAAAATACTGGCATATCTGGTTTTATTGTGCTTTGCTTTATTGTGTTTCTCAGACAATGCTTTTTTCTACAAATTAAAGGTTTGTGGCAATCCTGCATACAGTAAGTCTATCAGCGCCGTTTTCCCAACAGCATTTGCTTATTTAGTGTCTCTGTGACACATTTTGATAATTCTTGCAATATTTCAAACTTAACTATATTTGTTATGGTGATCTGTGATCAGTGATCTTTGATGTTACTATTGAAAAAAGACTAAGATTTGCTGAAGGCTCAGATGATGGTTAGCATATTTTAGCAATAAAATATTTTAAAATTAAGGTATGTACTTTTTGAGATATAATCCTATTTCATACTTAATAGGCTACAGTATAGTGCAACTTTTAATGCAGTGGGAAACCAAAAATTTAGTATGACTAGCTTTATTGCAATATTCACTTTATTGAGGTGTCTGGAATTGAACCCACAGTATCTCTGAGGTATGCCTGTAGTGACAAGAACACTAGGGAAAATATCAATACTAATAAACGATTATACCTGATACGATAAACATATAATTCTATTAAAAATACAAATATTTTGTGAGATATTACTATGTGACATCACTATGTGTTTTGGTGCCCTTTATACTAATCTGTCCCCCAAACAGGATTGTGATTGACCTGAAAGAAAAGTAAGGACTTGAATTCTGGAGCTTCAAGTCCTTACCTGATGCAAGTAGAAGTCTCAAAAGGCAATGGAGTTAGCCAGATGTGAAAACAAACAGAGTAAGGATGTAAAATACCAGATCGTCTATTGTACAGTTTATTGGAGGTTCTCACTAGAGCAGTAAACTGAGAAAAATAGTAATATTGTAAATTAAATAATTAATTTAAAAACTGGATTAATTCATGTTCTATAGGTATAGAGCAGGGAAGAAAGTAGATACAAATTCCCACCTTTAAGGAGTTTACATTCTTGTGAAGGGAGATAATAAACATTAAATAAGTTAAATACGGAGTGCATTAAATGGTGATAAATACTGAGGAGAAGATAAAGTAGCAAAGGTAGATAAGGGTTGCATGAGGGTGGCAACATTAGACTGTTTGTCCAGGGAGAGTCTCACTGGAAAGGAGAATAAAGACCTGAGAGAGTCGTGGGAATATCTGGAGGAAGAGTATTCCAGGCGGAGGAAAGAGTAAGCAGAAAACAAAAGCAGCTTGGAGTATTCATGGAGCAGCAAGGAGACTGGTCTGGTTAGAGCAGGTGATCAAATGGGTGTGAGATGAGGTCAGAGATGGAGTCCCAGGGACTCCACTGAAGAGCCCAGTGGACCGACGTAAGGATTAGAGATGCAAGGAGAACCCATGGCAGAGTCTAGGTCCAACATAGCAGAAAGGGTTCAGAAGGTCACAGAATCTGAGGAGCATTGCGTCTAGGACTGAATTTGGGCAACTGAAGAAAACGCTTGAGGCAAGGAGACTGGTATCAGTGGATGAAGTTTTGAGAAAAAAAGAAGAGGAACCTATTCTGTAACAATCCTGGCTTAGTTTTATTGGTCTGTATAAATTATCAAGTGAACATAAAATTTCTTCCTCTTTCAGCAATAGATACTCTAGCTCAGGTTGATTTGCATGAAGAGAAATATAAAAAAAAGAAATCTAATCTCCCATTTATCAATTGATTTTCTGTGTATAAGCAATTATTTGTGCATTTATTCAAATGAGCAAATGAACAACTGCAGCTAAAGTATTGCTTTATAATCCTATAAGGTCCAGAGTCCAGAGTCTCCTCCTGCTTCTGATTAATTCCATACTGCACCTACCTTCAGAGCTCAGGAGCCAGAAACCTGATTTGCATGACTGAAAATTCTTTCTGACCCAAGGATATTGCCTTGGGTGGTATAATCTCTTCCCCCTGTGTTTGTAGAGGGGACACATAAAGACATTTCAAAATCCTGCCAACACAACTCAGAACCAAGTTGAGAATTTTCTGTGGGCCACAAGTGACAGTCGTGAAACAATTTCCTGCCAAAGATGGTTACTTATCCAATAGATCACTACAGAAGATTACCTATGACAAATGAAAATCATGAGGGTGAGTTTTATTTTTAGATATTGCTGTTATTGTTTGTGCTTGTCTGTGTGTGTGTGTGTGTGTGTGTGTGTATGTGTAGGAGAGAGAGAGAGAGAGACTAGGTCTAGTGCTTCTAAGAAAAGTATTTGAGTCACAAAGATAGAGCAGACCTCAGGGTACAAGACATAAGACTTGGATCTTTTACTCTCTCAAGTCTGATCAACCTGACTGCCACACATCCTTTTCTATATGTCATTAGAACATTACTTATTTCAAAAATATAAGCAGAAATTAGCAATTAATAAGTGTGCTATTTGCATTCTAAAGTAATGGAAAATTACCTTATAGGATTGAAAACCAATACTCTTATACTGGCCACTCTTCGTAATAATGAAATAAAAGCTTCTTTTAAGGAACGTGTTGCTGTGGAATTCCAAGATGCTTTTAATATTCATGGTAAATACATTTTAATGTGCAGTAATTGGGCATTTTAGGAGTAGAGATCCAACCTATAGTGGCTAATATTCTGATTCATAGTAAATCCTGAAAAAAACTGATGTATAATGAGACTGTGGGTAAGTAATTAACCTTCTCTGTTTGGAAAAATAAACAATCAAGGACAACTCATGGACAGATAGAGAGTGGGAAATGTTATTTCTGGCCACCAGTGGGGTATTATTCAAATTATCCTAACATAAGATTTATATAATGCTCTAAAAATTTTGTATGCAAGAATGTGGTATTGGACTACTTTGATGTTAACTTTAAACATTTAAGTGTTTTGCAATATTTAATGAACTCCTTTTTGTCACTGTTATTTTTTCAGTAGAATGGTTGGATTGTACAGGTAAATTTCCCCTATGTTTTCTTATGTACAAGACCATATTATTACACAAGCATTTTTTTTTGCTATTATTGACTATCTATTTAGAATCTAAAATTATACAAATATAACAGGAAAGGAAATGCAGTTTATGTTCTCTTCCTCAATGATGTTTATTTATCACTTTTGAAATTTAACACAATTTTTCTCATTGCCTTATTATGATTTTATATATATGTCATATACATAATAATATGCTTAATTTCAAAGCAATATTCAATAGTGGAAAAATATGAGGACCAAAAAAGCGACAGAAAATGAGAGTCATATGGGCAGGAGTAGATGCAGGAAACAATGTTGTTATAAAAGGACAAATCAATTTGAATGGAGTGGTAGATATTCAGATTATAGAAAATTGAAGAACATTGAAAAGTGAGCAGCTGATTTAGCGATGTCACTGCTGTTGACCATTGCCAGCAAATTTACAATGTAATATTAGGAGAAAAAGTGGAATTATACATGACAGATAAGACAAAGGCAGGTGATCTGGCAATTTTTTGAGGAAGAAGATTGGATGCAAGAACAAAGATACCAACAGATGATATGACCATTTATCTAGGAGATCTGGACCAAACTTCCTGGTCAAACAGTACCAATAGTAATTATGTAAATAAATCCAATTCTCTCAGGCATTTCTCAGGCATTTGGCTGAGAAATAAGTAGAAAATTGTTGGCCTCTAGCAAGAAGAAAAATGATAATATGGACAGGAAGTGAGAATATAACTGAGTCATGTTTCAGCCAGTTTAATAAATTAAAGATGGCTACATCTTGATTACTTAAATTCTTGGAATTCTTGGAATTTGTCTCAATTACTTAAATATTTTTAAAAAACAACAATTAAATAATCTGAATGACATGAGACCATATTATCTTCAAATGCATTTTCTGAAAAAAATTTAAACATGTAGAATTTACATTCAGAATGAATGAGTTTTTTCTATAATTTTTAAAGGCTACACTCAATTTACAGTTATTACAAAACATTGGCACAGGAAAAATATATTTCCTGTGTTGTATAATGCATCCTAGCAGCCTGTCTTGCACTCAGTAGTTTGGACCTCCCACTCCCCCACCCCTATATTGCCCCTCCCTCCTTTAAAATTGTTTATAAAAAAAGAATGAATGAGTTTTTTCATACAGGCTTTCAAAGTAAAGATCAGATTCAAAGATGAAAAAGGATTTTCCCTGTTTATTGCTCATTTCTCAGATTCTTGCTTTTTGTCATAAAATTTGATTCTCTTCGATGTGATTGTCTCCACGTAGTGATGCATTTACCTCACCAAATAAAATTTCAGATTTCATCTTTTATATATTATTTTAAAGTACTGACATGTACTCAAATTTTAATTTCCAGGAAATCAATTGGAAAAGCTAGGTGAGTTCTTTTATTACTCTTTATTCAAAATTGTGTTGGATTTTTAGTCAAATTTAAATCTTCAGGTAACTCATCTCCTTACCTCTATTAGTTTGCAGTTAGATGTTTTAAATATAGAATTGAAACACACATAATTGAAATATTTAAGTGTATCATTTTTTACTGTGTCTCTTTTTATTGAAGTATAGTTGATTTACAATATATTAGTTTCAAGTGTACAACTTATTGATTTGATGTTTTTATATATTATACTCCATTTAAATTATTATATAATATTGGCTATATACCCTGTGCTGCATGTTACATTCTGATATCGTATGTATTTATATCTAGTAGTTTATACTTTTAATCCCCTTCTCTTATCTACCTCCTTCCCCAAATTTCTTCCCACTTGTGACCACTAGTTTGTTCTCTGTATCTGTGGCGGTTTCTCTTTTGTTGAATTGTTTTGTTTTTTTAGATTCAACATATAAGGGAAAATATACAGTATTTTTATTTCTCTGTCTGACTTATTTCACTGAGCATAATACCACCCAGGTCCATCCATGTTATTGCAAATGGCAAAATTTCATTCCTTTTTTATGGTTGAGTAATATTCCATATATATATTCCATAGATATATGAAAAAAATTTCAAAATAAAAAAATATGTAGAAGATGGAATTTCTTACACAACTGCCTAGAAAACACATTAACATTTTATTTTGCTCTTCTGGTTGATTCAGTGCCTAATGTACAAATTTATTTGTTTAATTTCAAAAGGGGAGGAGAATGATAACAAATGATAACTCTTTAATATAATCATACTCCTTCCTTTGCAGCACCAAGAATATGACCCTCTTTACCACATTCAAGGCTTAGGACTCCTGGGTGTGTCTGAGGCCCCTCACAAAGCAGGGAGCAAGGCCTGAAAGATGTCTGGTTCTGGCTGAGCTGGAATGTGATATGGAGTCTTATATGGGAAGGTAGCTTCATGGTAGGATGAATGGTTAAGAGTCAAAGTGAGAGCCAAAGAGTAAAAAGAAAAAAGAGAGATGGTTGTGAAAAAGCAAAAAGAAGGTCCAAATGTGTCATAAGATTCTGAAACAATATTAGGAGGCTGAGTATGTAGCTAATCTGACAATGAAAGCAAAAACTAAGGGTTCTCCGAGTAGACAAATAGGAGACTAATCTGGTAGTATGCTGCATGAATACTTTACCACAGACTACTGCTGTTGACATTTCACTAGCTTGAATACATTTTTGAAACTTGAGCTCCTTTTAGATCCATTTACTTTCCCTCATTCATAATTATATTAAATATAGCCTCTATATACATTGAGAAGCACATCACATAATGTTATAACTTTTGCTTCAACCATCAAATGTATTCCAGAAAACTCAAAAGGAAAAGGAAAATCTATCATATTTGTCCATATTTGTTCTCCTTCCTTGTTCTGTCTTCCTTACTGATGTTCCAAGATTCCTTGTTTTATCATTCCCTTTCAATTTCAAGACTTTATTTAGCCATTCCTTTAGGACAGGTCTGCTGGCAAGAAATTCTCTTAGTTAACCTTAATCTGAAAATGTCTTTATTTCCCTTTCATTCCTAAAGGGTGTTTTCACTGAGTAGAGAATTCTGATTGAGTTATTTTTTTTTCAGCACTTTAAAAATATTCTGCCACTTCCTCTGATTTCCGTGGTTTCTGATTAGAAATCTACTGTAATTCAAATAATTTTTCCCATAAAGTTAAAGAATCATTCCTCTACCTTCAAGATTTTTTTCTCATTAATTTTCAGAAGTTGGATTATGACGTGTCTCAGCATGGATTTATTCAGGTTTATCCTATTTGTGGTTTTTTCAGCTTATTGGATATATAAGTTAATGTCCTTTGTCAAATTTGGGAAATTTTCAGCCATCATTTCTTCAAATACTTTTTCAGCTCCACAGTCTTTCTCCTCTCCTGGGACCCCAATGACGTATACATTAGATCTTTTGTTATAGCTCCACAGGACCCTGAGTCTTTATTCATTTATTTCAGTCTCTTTGTTGTTCAGATTGGATAATTAGTATAGTACTATCTTCAAGTTCACCGACTAATTCTTCTGCCATCTCTATTCTCTGCTAAGCCTATCCAGTGAGTATTTTATTTTGGACATTGTATTTTCTTAAATTTCTATTTTGTTCTCCTTTCTATTTATTTACTGAGACTTTCTATGTTTTTTGATTTGTTAAAAGTGTGTTCATAATTGCTTATTTTTACGATGACCACCATGAAATCCTTGACAGATCATTCAAATGTCTTTGTCATTTTGATGTTGATGTGTATTGATTGTCTTTTTTTAATTTGAGATGATATTTTCTTGGTTCTCCCAGGTATGAATTGTAATTTTCTATTGTATCCTGGACATTTTGGGTCTTACATTACGAGACTATGGATTTTATTTACATCATCTATTTTATCAAGGCTCAAATGGCACCAAATGTATGAGAAAAAGAAGATATCTCATATTGCTAAGTGAAGGTGGAACTACAGATTCCCCACTCAGCATTAACACTGTGGAAGGAGAGAGGCACTTTGTTACTGCTGTGTAGGGCTGAAGGCTCAGGCTCCCCTCTGGTCCTCTGCTGACACGACCTCACCTGGTAGAGTGAGGGCCACCTCATTATTGTTCTCTGTGTGATCTCCATTGACTTGGTGGCAAGGCAGCGGGACTGGCCTCACGGCTGCTGGATGGGAATGAAAGTTCCAGCTCTCCACTTTGCCTTCACTGACAACAGCCAGGACGAGAAGGGGTACATTGTTAGCTGAGTGAAGGTGAACCTCTAGGCTCCTCAGTCTTTGCTGAATAGCGGAAGTGGGGCTACAGTTTTCTCTGTGGTGTTTGGTTGGAGTAGGGGAGTTATTGTCTAAAAGTTTTCATTTTGTTAGATTGCCTATTCCTGGTCCTGTGATCACAAAGAGCAGGCTTTCCCTGGGGATTAGTTTATCTTCGCCCATTGGCATTTCTGGGTTGTTGGCTTCTCCAGCACCCAGCCAGGGATATATTAGGGGCAAAAAAAAAAAACCGGAGAACTCACTACGTGTCATTTTTGACACCTTTCAGAGTCTTCTTGTATTTGTTTTATATATATGTATATATATGTACAGTTTCAGGCTTCAGTTATTATGAGGTATAGGGAAAAGTGTGTCTATTCCATTTTGTCCCAGAACTAGGTAATCCCTTGGTTTCTTAATTGACTGATGATATTGTTTCTAATGTCTTCAACCATTTGAACAAACGTTCTCACCAAACAACTAATAGACTTGAGTTTATTTTCTCTGGACACATTTCTTTGGCTTCTTCAATCAAACACAATTTATCTCACTCACCTTTGGTTGATGGTGTCTCTTACTTGACTAAAAACTGAGTTATTAAAAACTTTCTTTGGTTGCAGCATCATTTTTCCTTTCATATTTTCATGAAAAAATATTTTCTATAAGGAGATATTTATTTTTAAATTTTATAATTTTTCCCACAGTTGCTTTATGATAATTTGAAAATATTATAATGAGTGCTAGTCTGGTAATGCCAGTGTATATTGTTATCTTTTAGCAAAGCTACAGTATCTTTGCATAATAAATATATATAATTCAATAATAAAATAATCCACACTCTAATGTACCTTAAAATGTTTTATTCAAAGTCTACTTTTTTTCTCCTTTGCTTGTTTTGACATGATTATGGTTCCCTGGTAATAAAACAAAGATATAAAATAAAGTGTTGTAGTGCTGTGACAGTCCAGCCACTCAAAATGATGTGGAGTTATAACTGTGTCACTGCACTTCGTCTTGATGCAACTACTCATCTCTGTTACTGTAGTGAAAAAGCAGCTATAGACCATATGTATATGAATAAGCACAGCTGAGTTCAGTGGACAGCAAAATTTGAATTTTTTATTTTTGTGTCACAAGTACTATTCTTTTCATTTTTCCAATGATATAAAAATGTGAGATCCATTCTGAAATCACAAGCCTTCCAAAAATGTATGTCAGACTTGAGTTGGCCAATCCCTGCCGTAGATCACGTTTAGCTTCATAGGATACAGCAAAGTGATGAGGGCATATCTGGAATTTGGCAGAGATCCCCTCATTTATTGTGAAGTGTCCACACTCAGCAATCCTTCACAACCCATGGGAGAAGCACTTCTCTAACCCCTGGTCTACCCTGAGATATTCAATCCCACACTGTTTTCTGAGTGGCTGCTGCAATCCACCCCTGTGATACTTAGAAGTAATGAGATCCCTCAAGTCTATCTATGAAGATTGAAACTTGGTCATAGACCTACAGGTTACTTGAAGTATAGAATAAAACTTCTATTGTAGAAACAGCAATAAGATTGGGCTGAATGGTAATAAGAAAATTCTCTGGCATACCTTTTTCAGAATCTCACCCCAAAGTAGATGACGTAGACACTTTCCCTGCAACTTGCCTTCTCTACCTCTTAGTGATGTTCTTTATTATTAATGTATCCTGGGAGGAATATCGCAAAAATGGTAAGTTACTAAATATTTAAATAATTAAAGTCATGACATCTTAAGAGAACTGTCCACTACTCTGACAGACTTTGACGTGGTTCCTGAGTGGTGATGATAACAGAGAGGAGCAGAGTATGAACTTCCCATTATAAAAGCAGAATTGGAGCCAAGAGATGTGGCAGTCTCATTCCATTGTTTACTTTTTGCTTTTGATGGGAGCTCATTCATTTTGTTCTGGACAACACAGTTTAAGAGTCTGACAAACTGCAAGTCATCAAGTGTACCATTCCCCCAAATTGCAAAGCTTCTAAAAACACTTCTTTTAAATTAACAGAGTAAATAAATAAATAGTTGAAATTTCTCAACTATTTTGATAACCCTTCATTGAGAGTAGATTCTTTCAGTCTCTCAGTTTCTCTCTCTCTCTCTCTCTTCAGAGTTATTTCAACTGTTAGCATAAGAAATAACTGCTTGAAGTTGTAAAGAGTCATATTTGAGCTCTATATATAAGGAAATATTTTAATGGTGAGACCTTTTTCATTATTTAATATACCTGAAAAAAAGGTCATGAGTTGACTAACCACTGATACCATTTAATTGAAATCTTAATGGTCATACACAGAATTGTTTTTCTTATATTAAAGAGTAGATTTCTAAATCAGATGGAGGATTGAATTATATTTTATCATAAAGAATGTGCAAGTGTAAAGAAGAAATCCTATATTCTCAAGCACGGTTTGTAGGGTGATGTTAAGAAAACTTTTACCACAGAGTTTTCACAATTTTTAAAGTTGCTGTAAGAAAAAAATTATCTCCTTAGAAAAATAAAATGTGCAATATTTTACAAATTCAAAAATGCTGAATATGCAGAAATATTCAAAGAAACACACTGGGAATGTTTTCAGTATAGATTCTTAGATGGCATTAGGAATCAATGAGTATTAATGAATGAAATCCCACAAAAATATTTTATTCTAAAAACAAACACACTGGATTTAAATAAATGTTCTTAAATAAAATCAAGACAAAATTTTTAAAAGCTCAATTTAAATGAACATAGTCAACACAACAGAAAAATGGATATTGGCACAATACAGGAAGCAAAATTTGAACAAATATCTTTTAAAATTCCTAATAATAGATTAAAGCAATCAATACAGTATTAGAATCTACTTCAAAGGATAGAGCCACACAATCCAACTGAAGGAATTCAAACATCATAGCTATGTAAGGGCTAATTGCAAATATTTCACTGAGGACTATTATAGAACAGGCAACAGGAAAGCTACTGTTCTACTCTCTTAGGCTGATAAAAGAGATGGATATGGAACCCCTAAAATCCTCCAATGGGGTTTTGACCTGGGTCCAGATTTGTGACAGCAGCAGTGGCAACAGCAACAGAAGTGACATCAGTGGCTGTAGCTGTGGGAAAGAGGAGGAGGTTCTCATGTGTGCAGTGAGAGGGCCTGCAATGGAGACCAGCTTGCCCATCTGTCCCCAGAGCCTATTCCTGTGACATCTGCATAAATATTAACTCTCTGTTCTGAGTGTTGGAAGAGAAACAAATATTCATAGTAACTTTATTTATATTAGCAGAAAATTGTACACGAAGCAAATACCTTTCAACACTTGAAAGGTTAAATAAACTGTTGTACATCCATACAATGGAATAGTATTCAGCAGTAAAGTGGAGCAGACTATTGATTCATACAGCAAACCTTTTGGACTTACACTGTTCTTTGTGAAAAAAAAGTCTATTTCAAAAGATTATATATTATATCATTCTATTTGTATAACATCTGAAAAATTACATAACTATAAAGATGGAGTATAGATTAGTGGTTGACAGGGTACAAGAGCTGAACAGGGTTGTGGAGTAGGAATATAAAGAGATTGTATGAGATATTTTCTTTGTGTTATGGAATATTTCTGTATCTTTACTGTGGTGGTAGTTACTTGACACTGTATAGGGTGAAACATTATATAAACACAGACATACATACACACCCAGACACACATACACATCAATGCATGGCAAAACGGTGAAAGCTGAATGATACATGTTGTATAGTTAATAATATTGTACCCATGTTAATTTATTGGCTTTGATATTTTGCTATAAAGATGTTATCTATCATTAGTGGAATATGGATAAAGGACACACAGGGCTTTATATGTAAAAAAAAAGGAAGGAAAAGAAGACTATGATTGCCATGCTATATCAGATAAAGTAGAAGAAACTAGAAATGAAAGAAAAAGAAATTCACAACAGAGAAAAACGAACTAAAAAACCCAACCAAATCAAAATTTTAGAGCTGAAAAATATATCTGAAATGTAAATATTACTGAATTGACACAATAGCAGAATGTAGGTGACAAAGTAAAAGATCAGAAACTGGAAGACAAATCTATAGAATTTTTTTTTTATCTGAAGAATAAAAAGGAAAATAAACAATGAAGAGAGCTGTGGAGAAACTATAAGGTAATACCAAAAGTTCTAACACAAAAATCATGAGATTCCCAGAGGAGAGAGCAAGATTGAGGCATAAAATGTACCTGAAAAAGAATGTCAAAAATTTCTCAAACTTGGTGATGATTTACACTTAAGGTTGCAAAATGCTTGGCAATATACAAGAAGAATAAACTTCAAGAATAGCTACATGCCTAGATATATCACAATCATAATTCTTGAAAACCAAAGATAAAGAAATAACTCCTGAAAGTTTCTAAAGGAAAACAGCAGAGAAGAAATTACTTAAGATCAGGTGGTTTCACATCAGAAATCATAGGAGTAAGAATACAGTGCATCAATAGCATTCAAATGCTGAATGAGAAGACTGTCAACCCAGTAGTCTATATATCCAGTGAAAATAGACTTCAGTGATAAAGACAAAATTAAGACAATCATGTATGGAAGGAAGGAAAGTCAAGGAATTTATCAGAATATTTGTTTAATAAGAAACTGTAAAGGAATTTCTGCAAGCTTAAGGGAAATGACACCAGAGGGAGTAATAGAGAGGAAAGGAAGGACATGGTGGATAGAAATAAGATGAAGAGTTTGTCTATTTCAGTTTTCATTCTGAAAATAAAAAATTTCTTCTATTTTTTTTAGAAGACATGAAGAAAGAGAAAGGTATTTTATCTTCATCTATGTACAAAGGATTTGATTAATTAATAACCTAATCAATTTAAACTTCTTAATTCATTTGTAAATTGTATCAATTTATTGGAAACAAATGAATTTATCTAATCTGTTTATTCAGAGAAAGGAAGGAAGGAAAAGGAGAATTTATCTCCACCCAAGTGGAAAATATATAACTGAAGAAAAATCAAACCTGGATTGTATAAAAGCAATGTTTAGTACCTTGGCATTATGTAAAATAGAGTTTTGCCCACAAAAGAATTAATATTTGATCCTCTGTAATTTTATTTGTGAATTACTTCAGTTATTTTAATCAATATTTATCTTACTTGTTTTGCAGAGAAAATAAAAGAAAATGGTGAGTTTCAAATTTTGATCCACTTACAAAGATATCATTGCAGCAAACCCAGTTTTAGACAATAGTAAGGAAAAGGTTCCAGTATCTTCACACTGTATAAGAAAAAACTTCCCCCGGTATACCAATCTATTTGAAACTCTGTTCTATTTGCAATTTGCTTCAATTTAATCTGTAATAAGTTTGTTCCTATTTGTTTTTCCAAATTGTCAACATTTTTATCTAATATTTTTTTTCAGAGACAATGAAGGAAGAAAATAAGCCAGAGCAAGGTAGGCCTTTTATCTTCACATAAATATAAATTATGTAACTAAAGCAATGTCAGCCCTTGACTCTATGAGAGTAACTCTATGGGTATTTTGGCATTTTGTTAGAACCAAGGGCTTTGTTCATGAGTAAATGAATTGATTAGACCCTCTGTTATTTCATTTGTAGATTTCTTCTACTGATTTATTTTTTACTTCTATTGAGGTAAAATTTATATAACATTAAATTAACAATTTTGAAGTGTACAATTCAGTGGCATTTGGTACATTCACAATATTGAGTAACTATCACTTCCATCTAGTTCCAAAATAATTTTATCACCCTAAAAGTAAATTCCGTACTCGTTAAGAAGTCACTTCTCATTCCCTTACTCCTTAGTCTCTGGCAACCACTGGTCTGCTTTCTGTCTCTGTGATCTCATATGCATGAGATTATACAATATGCCACCTTTTCTGTCTGCCTTCTTTCACTTGCATAAAGTTTTTGAGGTTCAGTCATGTTGTAACGTGTATCTGTACTTCATCTCTTTTTAAGGCTGAGTAACAGTTCGTTGTATGGGTATACCACATTTTGCTTATCCATAAGTTGTTGATGGGCATTTGGGCTTTTTATACCTTTTGATTATTGTGAATGGTGTTGCTTTGGATATTTCTATACATGTATTTGCTTGAATGCCTGTTTTCAAGAATTGGGGGTTTATATACTTATCAACTGCTGGGTTATATGGTATACATTTTTTTTACTTTTTGAGGATCTGCTAAACTGTTTCCCATAGAGATGACACCATTTTACATTATAATCAGCAATGTATTAGAGTTCCAGTTTCTCTCCAATCTCAATAACACTTGTTATTTTTCAATATTTAAAATTATAGCCATACTAGTGCCCGTAAAGTGGTATCTCATCGTGGTTTTGATTTGCATCTCCCTAAAGACAAAAGAAGTTGAGCATCTTTTCATATGCTAGTTGGCATTCCTTGGAGAAGTATCTATTCAAGTCCTCTGCCATTTTTAAACTGGGTTCTTTTTCTTTTTGTCGTTGAGCAGTAAGAGCTTTTTTCTACGTATATTTCTGATACTGGGCCCTTAAAATATATAATTTGCAGATATTTTCTCCCATTCTGTACCTTGTCTCTTCACTTTTTCATCTTTTGATGCACAGAAGTTTTCAAGTTTTTTATTAAGTCCAATTTCTCTGTTGTTTTTTCTTTTGTTGCTTGTGCACTGGTGTCATTTCTAAGAATCCGTTCTCAAACCCAAGGTCATGAAAATGTAACTTCATGTTTTCTTTTTAGAGTTTTACAGTTTTAAGCTCTTGCATTTAAGTCTGATTCATTTTGAGTACATATTATGAATGTAGTAGAACATAAAACAGTGAATAAGAGAGTGAATTAATTACATGAATTAATAGTCAGAGGTTTTTCATGATGTTAAATGACTAATTGGATTTTCAAATAATGTGGTTGAAAAAAAATATATATATATGTAGTATACTCTGTTTAACTTTTTGAGGGTCAGCCAAACTCTTTCCATAGTCTTGCTACGTATTACACAGTATTACATAGCACAACATAGTATCAGGATTTGAGAGTGCTGCTGTACTCTAATGCTTCGTTCTACTGAAAATTTCTTTCTCTAAAAACAAAATACACAGGCAAATGCATGCCCCATTTTTTCTCTTTTATCACATATTAAGTTAAATTAAAAGAAAATAAATTATTTATGAATCATTGGAGTAGGTTGGTTAAAAATAACTAGCAATTATATGCTTAAAACTTTCTACTGGAGAGACCTGGTAATGGGAGAATTATATTATAATGAAAGTCAAAGCAAGTAACAACAAAGAGAATGAGAGAGGCGCCATATGCAGACGGAACAGTTTTACATTTTATATATAGAAAATAGAAAATGTGTATTATTAGTACATAACAGAGCAACAGTGATCATAAAACAGAAGAGGAGGCCTACCCTCCTGTATTAACCTTTAACGATTTCCAGACGTATCAATGTCAAAGGCAATGAAGAATTAGAATGCATCATGGAGTTGAAAATAGGGTGTACATGGAAACAACTTTTATGAATTTTCCCAGTATGAATTTTACTGCCATATACTCAATAATCTAGGAACTTGCTCATCACACAAACAAAAGACAACTAATACTTCATCTTTATAAAAATTGAATTTCTCTAAAGAAAAAAATTTCTTAAACTATCTGTTACTTAGAAGGGCTCCAAAATATGGCTGGCTCTACCTCTTATGATCCTAAGGAGGAATTCACCTTTTATCGAGCTATTTCCAGAGACAAAGGATGTCCAGTTTGCTTTTAAATGGCCTTACTTTTAAATATGAATTCATTACTAAGCCTCACCCATCATTTGACATGTTGTTCAACAAAGAAGATGAAAAGCTATATTTAAAAATGATGCTGAGGACTCCCCTGGTGGTGCAGTGGTTGGGAATCCACCTGCCAATGCAGGGGACATGGGTTCGAGCCCTGGTCTGGGAATATCCCACATGCCATGGAGCAACTAAGCACTGCGCCACAACTACTGAGCCTGTGCTCTAGAGCCCACGAGCCACAACTACTGAAGCCTGCGCACCTAGAGCCCATGCTCCCCAATAAGAGAAGCCACTGCAATGAGAAGCCCGCACACCGCAACGAAGAGTAGCCCTCGCTTGCCGCAACTAGAGAAAGCCCGCATGCAGCAACGAAGACCCAACGCAGCCAAAAATAAAATGTAAATAAATAAATTATTTAAAAATGATGCTGAGCTGCCTAGAGATAATACAGAGAACAGAACAGATTATTTTATTGGATAAAATAGTTAATTTTGATGTCAGACAGACTTTGGATAAAGTTCTGACTCTGAAATAAGCAACTGTGGGGAACTCAGCAAGTAATGTATCCTTGCTGTAACCTCAGTTTACACTTCTGCGTAAGTGTAATAACTTACCCGGAGCACTTTTGATGATCAAATGTAATGCTACTTCTAAAGCATGTATCACAGAGTCTAGTATGGGGAAAGCACTCAATGAATGTCAATGGTAATTGTCATGATGGTGGTGATGATGGTGATGATAGCAATGATGTTATTAAGTCTTAATAAGGACTTTAGGAAATCATTTTGTGGGATTTTAAGTTCAGTCATGATAAATTAAAAATTCTTTATCTACTTTACCACTTGGCAAAGAGCAATGTTGACCCCTATATATTTTACAGTAAAACACCCAGAAAATAAATATGTTTTTTCTCTCTAAAGTGGCTAACCTATTATATATAGAATAGGTGAAGAGATTTTGGGGAAGATTTTTGTGTTTGTTTTGTTTCTGTTTCATAGTGATTTTTACATTACTCTTTTTTATTTTTCAGATCAAATTAAGAAAGAAAACGGTAAACTTTAATGATTTTTTACAAAATATGATCTTCATATTAGCTGTTTCATAAGAATTCTTATATTACTGTTTTTATTTTTTCAGATCAACTTAGGAAAGAACATTGTAAACTTTAATGATTCTTTACAAAATACGATCTTCCTATTAGCTGTTTCATAAGAATTCTTATATTACTCTCTTTTTTTTTTTCAGATCAACTTAGGAAAGAAAACGGTAAACTTTTTTTTTTAATTTATTTATTTTTGGCTGTGTTAGGTCTTCATTGCTGTGCGTGGGCTTTCTCTAGTTGTGGCGAGGGGGGCTACTCTTCACTGTGGTGCACGGACTTATCATTGCAGTGGCTTCTTTTGTTGCAGAGCATGGGCTCTAGGTGCGTGAGCTTCAGTAGCTGTGGCACGCGGGCTCAGTAGTTGTGGCGCATGGGCTTAGTTGCTCCGCGGCATGTGGGATCTTCCCCGACCAGGGCTTGAACCCGTGTCCCCTGCATTGGCAGGCAAATTCTTAACCACTGAACCACCAGGGAAGCTCAGAAAATGGTAAACTTTAATGACAATTTATAAGATGTGATCTTTCTATAGTGATTTTTTTTGCTTCCTCCCTTTTCCATTCCTCCTACTTCCTCTGTATAATTTTCTCTTTTGTGATTTTTATTCATTCTTACTGTATTACAACTTCCGTTACCTGTTTCTCTCTTTGTTCTTCCCTCGTCAGTTAACTTACTTTTCCCATTCTTCTCTTTATCTAATGTATTATTTTTTGATTTTCTCCATGCCAACAATAACTCCTTCTCATGGCTCTGAGATGAGCAAAATGTTAATGAGAATATATCTGAAAGAGCTCTTGTGGTGCTTACTGTACCCACAGTCTGATTCTAAGAAAAATACAAAAGCTCTTCTATGCAGGACACTTTTTAAAAAGTACAGTAGATTGTTCCTTGTAGAGAACACTACTGTTTTCTACCTTGTGATTGAAACCTCAACTGGCTGGACCAGGGGTGGAGATTTATGGCATAGTGTTACGGAGTCTTCATTTTGCATTTAAACAGACCTGGGTTCAAATCATTGATCTGTCCATTTACCAACAGAAACTTCTTCATATTATTCACCCCTTTGATCCTCAGATCTTTCTTTTTTGAACAGAGGAGCACTACTTCACAATTATTTTGCTAGTATTAATTAATTACATAAAGCCTTTAGCAAATATTTAAGTCACTGGAAAATTGAATAGCTTGTATTGCATGACAACATTGCAGGTGATGATAATCATGACTCTCAGTATTCTAAACTAGATTAAAAAGAATAATTCATGGAGGAATTTGATAATTTCCCTCTTGAATTTTAACTGTAAAATTATCTATATTAACACATAATATATTTTCTTTCTTTTTTTTTGAAATGTGTTGGAGAAAACAGTATATCATCCTTCCAAGTGAGTTTAATTTTTCTTTTCTCTGTAACATTAAAATGAAGTTTTTACTTTTGTTTTTCAGAAAAATTGCAAAAGGAAATTGGTAATTGTATTCTAATAGTTAAATATTTGCAAGATTATGTCCTCCTCTGGTGTTCCCTTGCTTCACTTCATTCTTTCCCCTTAACTCCTTATTTTAGGTATCTTTTGCATTCCCCTTTTGCCTCTGTATATTGCAACTATCATGTTAGGAATAATTTACCTGCTTACCTTGATTAAGTCCTTAAAATCATGTGATTCAACTTTATTTTATCCATGAAAATAATTTCGGAAGGGAGCAATGGCTTGACTAATGATAGCAATGATTATGATAAACTCCTCAGAAGAATGCATGTCTTTTTTTCTGTATCTTCATCTCTTTGAGAGTCCCCATCTTACATGTGCATCTCCTTTCAGATGAGAGGAAAGCTCAATTTAGGAATGGTAAGTAACTCAGAAGTTCTTTCATGGGATCAAATTCCACAAATAGTAAGACACCTAACCCTTTTCTAAACCTCCTTCCCAGAAAGAGTCAGGCATAATATATCATTGCATGTGCTCATTGTGTAGAAGCATAAATGGAAGAGAATCTGTAAAAGTGAGTTAACTCATTTTCATTCTTAGAGTATCTTTTTTACTGAGATAGAAAAGAAAAAAAATGTAATTGTTTTGATGGATATTTCCCAAGCTTTCCTTCCTTTCTCTTCACTTCCCTCACCACTCTTTTCTTTCCTGTTTCAGTCTTTGCCTCACTCTTTTCAATTCTTTATTCTTTCACATCTTTAGTCTTTGTCTCACTCTTTTCAATTCTTTATTCTTTCACCTCTGTTTTTCCTAATTCCTTACCTTTCTCCTTTCTGCCTTGCATTCCTTCCATTTAGTCCATTATTCTTTCTTTCTGTCTTCATTTCTCAAACTATCCACCTTTCTTTCCATCATTTCTTTATTTTCTATGTTCTCTTTTTCCCTTTTCTTCCTTCTCTTGCTTGTAGCTTGATTTTTCTTCTAACTTTACCTTTTTTCTGTACATATACACAAACCCAACCATTTTCAAGTTAAAGGGATGGTCACACCATGGTGAGGAAGGAAAGGGACAGAGAGATAAATAAGTAACTGAATACTTAGAGAATGCCAGTGATGAGAGAGGAAAAGATACGAGAAGGACCAGGGAAGGGTAATAACATTTTCTCATTTTGTTCACTTGCAGGCTGGCAGAAGACATCATTGTACCCCGGTGAGTACATTGGCCTGAAGATGATTCTAAGATATATAATTAAGCTCCTAAATTCTATGAAACATCATGCTAACTACCACATGACAGAGAAAAATATATAGAGCACAACTTGTGGTCCATAGCAAACATAGCAAAAATGATAATTTTTAAAGTATTTTTCTTCTCATCTCTTTCTCACCTCCATCTCACAAGACACAAGTTAATTAAAGCAGATACCAAGAAATGAAAGCAGAGTATAATTTTCTCTTCTGTGATTTTTATTTATTCTTACTATATTACAACGTCAGTACTCCTTGCATAACTCAAGGTTATGAATTTTTTTCTCTAATTTTTCTACTGAAAATTTTATAGTTTTAGCTGTTACCTTTAGGTCTATAACACATTTTGAGTTAATTGTTTTGTGTGGGTTGAGGGAAAGATCTAAATATGTCTTTTTGTATGTGGATATCCAATTGTGTTAGCACCAACTCTTGAAAAGAGTATACTTTTCCTCATTGAATTGCATTGGCCCCTTTTGAAAAAAATCAATTGATCATAAACTGACTTCTGGACTCAAAATTCTGTTCTGTTGCTCTAATTTAGTTTACTCTTCTCTTTTTTAGTCCTTTCAGGGAGAATACTCCTTTTCTACTTCAGACATTTAAAGCTCTAAATTTCCCTCTAGGAACTACTTTTAGCTGCATCCAATAAAGTTTGGTAGGTAGTGTTTTCATTTTTATTCAATTCAAAATATTTTCAAAATTTTCTTTTGATTTTCTTTTTGATCCACAGATTATTTATAAATATATTGACTAATATCCAAATGTGGTTTATATCTAAAATTTGCTTCTGTTTTTTATTCCTAATTTAATTTTATTGTAACAAGAGATCATCCTTTTATGGGCATTCTTTTATTAATCATTTGAAATATTTTTTCATGAATGAGTGTGTCCCAATTTGATGTGTGCCTTTGTTACTTTCCATGTAAAGTGATCATTTCTGACAATTTTTCCAGTCTTAATTGTTGCTTTTGGTGAGAGGCTTTGCTGAGCTATTTACTCAGCCATTCCAGGAGTACCCTTCATGTTATTTTTGACAACATTTTTCTCCAAATTTAGTAGGCTTCTCATACATTTCCTGACAGTTACTTTCATGTGTTAATAATCATATCCAAAATACAACTTTAGACATATTTGTCAATCTCATTTTTTTTCTTATATGTCTCCCTTTATGGTTGCTCACTTGAAGCTACCCGGTAAAACTGAAAAGAGTCCATCATCTTGATTTTTGCTCATTCTTGATTTTCCTAAGACACTCTGTTCAGTGCACTATTCCCTTGAGCTGAGTGCACTTTTAATTTCATCTCTTATTTTAGGTGGCCTACAAAAGTGATTGCCATACTTGTTCTGTAAAGGCCAAGATTGTAAATACTTTAAGGTTTGTGAGCTATATGGTCTCTGTCACAATTACTCAACTGTGCCCTTTTAGCACAAAAGCAGCCACAGGTAATACATAAAGAGTTAGCATCACTGTGTAACAATAAAACTGTATTTACACAAACATGGGGTGGGCTGGATTTGGCTCCTGGACCATAGTTTGTTGACTCTTGGTCTAGAAAAAAATCACCTTTTAAACTTGAAAATTTACCCATTTGGGGAGTTTTTCATTTATTCTGATTTATGTTTGAAAAAAAAGGTGAATAATTATTTTTTAAATGAATAGTTTTTTTTTAATAGGATGTCAATAACAGATCCAAGAACACTCTCTTTCAAATTAACTCGTTTAGTCCTGTTTAGGGCACAAGATATGTTTCCTAAATGATCATAGGAAACAGTTTTAGCAACTGTTTTGTCTCTTCTTATCATGGATGTCTCTACATGCTGTCAGTTTTATCTGTTTTGTGACTCCTATTGCCTAAGCATTAAACCAAGACCACATGCTTTTTAAGTGTTGGTTATGATATTTTGCTTTCATTTTACAATGTTGCCGAAATACCAGCTTCCCTGTGCACCGAGGCTGAACAGAAATACGGAAACAGGGATTTTGGAGGAAGAGAGAGATGGTTTTATTTTTCTGCCAGGCAGCAGGAAAGACCCAGCAGGCTAGCGCCTCAAGAACTGCGCGCCCCCCCCCACCCCCCGCCTTGGGAATCAGGGAAGATTTTATATGTGGGGCTCGAAGTCCAGGGTATATGATAAGGATCAAAGTAGTGAAGGTCTTGCCTTCTTCCTTTCCTTTGCATTATTTCAAAACAGTCATAGCTGGTGTCAGGCCGCTCGGTAATTGGGGTCCGGCAGTCTGGTAATTGTGTCCGTTTGCCTCTGGTTTATCGGCCCGTGACCTTGTTTCTGAAATGCAAAAGCTATAGGGGGTGATTTGTTATGAGGGGTGTATGGAATGTAAGTGCTGGGACCTAATAAGTTTAGGAGTAAGGGGCACAGGATGTAACTCACACAGAGCTAGGGGTGATAGGTACAGAATGTAAATTACATAGTGTCAGGGAGTGAGGTTAGCTTTGTAAAGTACAAATCTAGTTAGTACAAATTAGTGACAGTTAAAGTAAACCAAGGAGTGATTAACTTTTTCAGACCAGGTTACGTTTCTTTAGCCTGTTCGCTGTTCCCTTTATTTTCCTTGTTCTCAGGGGAGGGAAAACTTCATTTCTATTTTTGCTGCAAGAACAACAGCACTTTCTGCATTGAGCAGTGTAATTAACTTTGATTTTTACCAAAAGCAATTCCCATATCTCTGTGGTTTAACCACACTCATACAAATTTTATGAATATACCTGGGTCAGTGGCTCTCCTGGGCAATTCTCTTCAAAATAGTAACTCTGAGAACAAGTTTTTTTCCCCAGTCTTCTGTCCTCTCCATTTTAAGGGCCTTTTAGCTCTGGAATTGGGTGGGAAAGTGTTACAGTGAGAAGGAGAACAAAAAAAATCACATGAACAATTTTATTGTCAAGCCTAGAAATGATATGGTTCCCTGCTGAGCACATTTTATCGGTCACAACTCAGTCACATAGTCTCACCTAAATGCAGTGAAGGTGGTGAGGGGCAGACATGTAATTTTGGTATTTGTTTAAGAAGAGGGTAACTGTGAGTTGGGAATGCCTATAGTCTGCACCACATAAAGTATAAGTTAGAGGAATTAATTCTTATAAGAATATTTAATCAGAAAAGCAGTGGAAACTTTAGTTCAAGCAAAAGTTATAGAATAAATTTGGATCCTTAGCAAAAGAAGTATCAAATAGAAGAAATTACCTCTTGGGGCTTCCCTGGTGGCACAGTGGTTGGGAATCCGCCTGCCAATGCAGGGGACACGGGTTCGAGCCCTGGTCCAGGAAGATCTCACATGCCGCAGAGCAACTAAGCCCGTGTGCCACAGCTACTGAGCCTGCGCTCTAGAGCCCGCGAGCCACAACTACTGAAGCCCGTGCGCCTACAGCCCATGCTCCGCAACAAGAGAATCCCCTGCTCACCACAACTAGAGAAAGCCCGCATGCAACAACGGAGACCCAACACAGCCAAAAATAAATAAATAAAATAATAAATAAATTTTTAAAAAAAGAAAGAAAGAAATTACCTCTTGTACCAGGAAATTCAGGCACTAGATCTGATAATACATATTTATTTTCTTTTCAGACTGGAGGAAAGAATTTTTCCAGGCTGGTGAGTCCATTCCCTGATGGCCGAAGAGGGACTCTACTCCTTACTCTCAGGATCAGTCTCAGGATTTGTGGATGAAAGAGTCCACGTGGGAGTATATGCATGTCCCACAAGCTCAAAGATATCTCAGGCTAATACATATAGTTTCTCGGCTTCCAGGATCCCTCTTTTTCAGAGATTAAAAGGGTTATTGTCTTTGCAGTGAATGTTACTCTGGATCCAGCCACAGCACATCCTTCCCTCACCTTGTCAGAAGGGAACAAATGTGTAACCTGGGGAGCGAAGTCTCAAGATCTACCTGAGGACCCACAGAGATTTTATTCCCTTCCCTGTGTGCTGGGTCATCAGGTCATCACCTCCAGGAGGTGCTACTGGGAAGTAGAAGTCGGAGACCATGGAGCCTGGGACCTGGGAATTTGTAGGCCTCATGTAATGAGGAAGGGGAGGATTTGCATCAAACCTGAGGATGGTTTCTGGGCCATCAGGTTTTATAAGGATGAGTACTGGGCACTCACCTCTCCAGAAACGCAACTTACTCTAAAGGAGCACCCTGCCAGAGTGTGTATTTTCCTAGAATATGAGGAGGGGCGTATCTCATTTTATAATATGATAGATAAATCCCATATTCACACCTTGTCTCAAGGCTCCTTTGATGGGCCCTTAAAGCCTTTTTTCAGGCTTTGGTCCAGTGATTCAGGGCATTTGACCATCTGTCCAGTGCCTGAAGCAGCACAGAATCCCCTGTACTAGGAGCATCATATAAGCTGCAGGTCAGTGTGAATTGAAGCATCTGATCATGACGTGACTTCTAGACCAGAAGCAAATTATTTTTTCTTATCCATTTTTATGGTTGTCCCTATCCTTTTATCTTCTTCATAAACAGCTCCCCCAAAGCATGGTGCAGGGTAAAAAACTGTGTTGCTTATGGTATGTGTAATGAAAACAATATTATATATATATATATATATGCTCATATAATATAATCATATTATCACTATAAATATACATAAGAAACTAGTGCATGTGATTGCCCATACAGTGTTGTAATTTCTTTAAGATTACAAATTTAAAATGACAAAGGTAGAAATAAGGGAAGAATAACTTTTTATTTTATACTGTTTTGTATCTGATAAAGGGAAAATTTATAAATGGAATGGAATATTTATAAATGGAATATTTCTTGCCATATCAATAAACAAAGGATGTCACAGTCGTCAACGATTGCAGCCCTCCAACGTGAGCCGGTGAGCCCTGAGGAAACTCAGGGTGGAAAAGAATACCTGCCATCTAGCAGCTGTCAGACTGCAGCCACTCCCTGCGGTGAGCGCTGAGGAAACTCAGGGTGTGAAAATACAGGATACTGGCCCCAGATAGCTGAGGTGCATATCAAAGGAATGATTTCAGTGAGCCCAAACTCATCTATGTATGCATCTTCCCATACATAGAAAAGAGCTAAATTCCTTGACTTGAGATATCTGGTTTTCTTTAATTAACAATAATCTTTTGACTTCCCGACTACCTGCCCTTTGTTGCAAAACTCCTGTATATCCTGGCTCCCCACCTTGCCTCCTTGGAGCAGTTTCTCAGAGTTATCTGAAACGCTGCCTCCTGGGCTGCAGTCCTCATTTAGACCCAAATAAAACTTAACTCGCAACTCTCATGTTGTGCGTTTTTTTAAAGTCAGCATACCTTTGGGTTTTGTACTACATTTGTAAAGTGATATGCAGAAGAATAAAACTTTCAAATAAAGAAATCATTGAATTGTTCTTAGTTGTCTAACTTAGTGACATTCAGAGGGAAACGGATGTTTTCAAGTTTACTCTTCACTTCCTCTGCGTGAACTTCATCTATATTACATCCTTACACTTTTTACCCTCTCATTCCCTTATGAGATATTGGTTTATCCCTACCTTTTCTTACTACTATTTATCGCTTGGGAAGACATTTTCTTAATGTACATGCAGTAAAAATGATTTTTTTAGTACAGTCCTGTGGGTTTTAACACTTGTATAGACTCATGTAGCCACTACTACATTCAGGATACAAGACAGTTCCATTGTCCCAATAAACTCTTTTACAGTAGACTTTGTAGTCAAACCTTTCATTAATACCTAACCTGGCAACAATTGATCAGATTAGTGTTTCTATATTTTTGTATTTTACCAGAAGCTCATATAAATAGAATAATATTATATTTCACATTTTGAGATTGGCTTCTTTCCCTCAGAATAAGGCTTCTGATATTCAACCACTGTAATAGAGGTATTAATACTTTATTCCCGTTATTTGCTGAGGAGTATTCCATTGCATGAATGTACAGCAATTTGACCATTCAATCACAAAAGAACATTTATGGTGTTTCCAGCTAGGGTGATTATAAATTAAGATGCTATAAATATTCATGTAAACATTTTTGTGTGAACATCAGTTTTCACTTTTCTATGGTAAATATCTAAAAATGAAATGACTGGGTCATATGACTAGAGCAATTACAACTTTATAAGAAACTGCCAAACTCTTTCTAGAGTGTCTATACCATTCTGCCTTCCCACTAGAAAGGATTGAGAGTTCCAGTTGCTCCACACCGCTACCAGCACCTGGTATCGTCAGTTTTGGTTTTTTGTTTCACTTTTCTTTTATTATTTAATTTTATCCATTATAATAAGCATGTAGTGGTATTTCACTGTGTTTTTATTTGAATCTATCTAATCGTTATAATGTTGAACATCTTTTCCCATGCTTATTTACCATTTGTGTGTCCTCTGTGAAGTGTCTGTTCAAATCTTTAGTCCATTTTATAAACATTATAATAGACTTTATTTTAAGAGCATCTTTAGGTTTGCAGAAAAATTGTGCAGAAAGTACAGAAAGTTTACCTACGCCCCTTATTCCCTGCACACAGTTCCACCTGGTAACAGCTTGCATTAGTGTGGCTCATTTGTTATTATTGATGAACCAATGTCCTGTCCTCCACCTGCTCATTCCTACTCCCCTCCTGGCAAGCACTGAGCTTTTTAATATGTCTATAGTTTTGCCTTTTCCTATATGTCATATAGTTAAAATCATATAGTATTGTAGCTTTTTTCAGACTGGCTTTTTTCACTTGGAGAAATGCATTTACGTTTCCTCCATGCCTTTTTGTAGCTTGATAGTGCATTTCTTCTAATTGCTGAGTAACATTCCATCTTAAGTGTGTACCACAATTTGTTTATCCATTCTCCTGGTGAAGGATATACTTGTTCCTTTCCATTTTCGGCAATTATGAATAAAGCTACTATAAACACTCACATGCAGGTCATTGTGTGGACATAGTTTTCAACTCATTTGGATCCTATTATAAGACTACCAGCAATGAAAGAGTTTCTGTTGCTCCATATCCTTGCCAACATGTGATACTGGGAACACAAACATTGAGTCCATAACACTATTTTTTTCTCCCAGATTTTTAGCATACAAAATGTATTAATCTTGTGTCTCTAATTTATGTGGAGGATATTTTTCTTCCAGTGTCTATTTAAAGCTTAACCTGTTGAATGGGTACTATAAGAATTGTTATGAAGACCCTCTTTTGTTTTTTAAGCTGTAATAATGGTATTAGAAATTCTTTGAAATAGCTAAAGTCAAATTATTTGGCAGTGGCTTTACTTCCCAAAGGTGGAGCCAGCACCTAGGAACTGCCAATTACCTGAAGAAGGTGAGAGCAGTACCTCACTTTCTAAAGAGGTGAGCCAACAGCTAGATTTTCTAGTTTGAATGTGTATGTGTTCCATGTCCCAGATGCTGTGGGGTGTAGTGAACCTATGAGGGCAGGTCTGGGGCGGTGGTGGGAGTGCTATTCTTGACTGAGGAGGCATCTTTTGCCTTATCCCTGTTGGTTGTTTACAGGGAGCCTTTGAGATGTAGACTTTTCAAGACCTCCTAATACAAGCTATGATCAGGCAGTTTAGGGCTTTCAATCTTTTCTTGTTACTCTCCACTGGCATCCAATTACTATTATCTTACCCTGTCTATCTATCTATATCTATACATATATATATAGATATAGATATAGATATTTTGGTATTAGATTTCCTTTCAGACTTTTCTTCCAATATTCTTTGATATATTATCTTTTTCAGTGCTGATATTTTAAAATTTTATAAGGCAAAACTGATCATCTATCTGAATGTTTGTTTAACCACTTTGAAATTTATGTGAATCAGTGTAGAGGAAGGTGAAAAGAGCATTAAGGTTTGAAAATGGACTGCACAGGGATTACTTGAAGGAAAGCCAGGCAAAAGAGCAAAGCTACCTCCAAGGGAGTAGGGAGCATGAATACCAGGAAGCCAAAAAAGCAATTCTTAAAAGAGACAACTGAGTACTTGGAGGATTTA
Organism: Eubalaena glacialis; assembly: GCF_028564815.1. Taxonomy (NCBI): domain Eukaryota; kingdom Metazoa; phylum Chordata; class Mammalia; order Artiodactyla; family Balaenidae; genus Eubalaena; species Eubalaena glacialis. The sequence goes on along the minus strand of NC_083722.1, from coordinate 24,551,412 downwards.
ACTTCTCTATGACCTACATGGTCTGCTGTAAATACTTAACAATTCATAAATCCTGACTTCCTTCATTTTAAAGTAATTATAGCAAGGAAGGTTTTTGTGTGTTTGTTTTTAATAAAGAAATCTATTTTCTCGATTTGGCATTTAAATTAATATTATATATATTAAAATTACAAACTTTGAAGACAAGTTTCTCTAATTCTTTTTATTTCAAATTTTATATAGAAAGAATGATCATGATAGGTGGAGTTTGTCTCCTATTTCATGTGAAATTAAATCAAGTTGAGCAGGGAAATTCATATTAAAATTTATTCCACTTTAAAATGTAGCTAATGCGTAACTTGTGTTTCTGAGTAGAATGTGGTGGGTAACAGCAGGATAATATTCCTAATCCAATAAAATGAGAATGAATGAAATGAGTAAATTGAAAATTGAATCATAGATTTAAAGAAGTCAAAAGCTGAGGAAGAAATATTGACTTGAACAAATGAGCTGATTCACTGGACATTTTAGTTCCTGGGGGTCATTTGCTAATTCAGGAAAAGGCTTGGCTTGAGCAAAGGGACATTGGTGGAGCCTTTGACAGTTAGGTGAATCTGGAGCAATGAATTAGAAACTAGAGGCTCCCACACTGAGGGTTATTTTTTTCCCATGGGACATTTATTAAGTGCTGGGGTAGTGCTGGAGGTTGACAAGGGTAGCAACGGAAAAGAGGAGGGCAGTGTAAAATTTCCTGCAATTTTGAGGTCCTTGGAAGAAAAAGTTTTCCTTCCCTCAACAAACAGATGTTTGCCAGGTTTTGAATCATGTTTTCAAAGATAGCAGGACTTTAGACATGTAGGAACATGACCATTTGCACTTATATGACTGCTTAAATATCAGATTGGGTAGACAGCATTAAAATATCAAACAGAGATACCCATACTCCCAGCAATAATCCTCTGAAATTATGGCAAAAAGATTAAAATCTACTGAAATACTGAAAATTAAAAATAGAAAGAAAATATTATATCTTTCAAAAGTGTATTTTTTTCTAAAGAACAATGATCAGAAAATGTTGAACGTGCTAAATATAATATGAGAGGATGATTTGGCATTCTTTGAAATGAGATTACAGACCACAGGACAAAATTTGAGGAGCAAATGGTGAATTCATGTTTGCATGTGCTGAATTCGAAGTACAAGTAATATGACCAAAAGGAGATGTTCTGGAGGTCATTAAATACCTCTCAGGAGCTCAAGATAAATGTCTAACATATATAACTGGGGTATAGAGAAGAGGTTAAGGGCTGGGTTGAAGAGAAAGACCCTGTAATTAGCCTACAGAGACCCATAGAAACAATAAAGGGTGCTATTTCAAAGAAATCAAACAAAACTTGAGTGTCATAAGCTTAGTGACCATTCATGTCCAATGCCATGGAAGGTCAAGTTAGTTCAAGGCTGAAAAAAGTCTAAGCAGAGTACGAGGGACTGGCTATGGCACTTTCAGCAGATTGATGGAATTTGAAGAGTGAGTGGGTATCAGGTAAGTGAAAGAGCTGAGTGTAGACCACTCTTTCAAAGAAACACTGGCTGTAAAAGGAAGAAAGATATGGCAGAATCTATAACAGAATGCAGGTTAGAAGGAAGGAACTTAGTTTGTGCTTGTTTTGAATAGCTTTCCTTAATTATGTTCTGCTTTTAAATGGGAGATAAAATATATGTTTATGTAGAAAAGAGAGCAGAGAGTGAGAGAATGGAAGTGATTGGAGAGAAGGTACTACTTGAAGTGATTGTGCCTGGGAAAGAATAGAGGTGGTGATATTTGAGCCTGAAGCCGAATCAGCCTCTGTACCCTGACACCAATTTAAATCTCAGAGACAGAGTTTTGGGTAAAGTAGAAAAGAATAGCTTTATTGCTTTGCCAGGCTAAGGGGGCCACAGTGGGCTAATGACCTCAAAACTGTGTGCCCCAACCTGGACGGGGTAGTGAGAAATCTTATAGTAATGGTTCAAAGAGGGTGTGATCAGCTCATGGACATTCTTCGGATTGGTTGGTGGTGAGGTAAGTGGGAGTCAGCATCATCAACCTTCTGGTTCCAACTGGTCTGGGGTCTACATGCTGGTGGGCAGCATATAGTTAACTTCTCCCACCTGGTGGAGGTTGCAGTCTCTGCACAACAGCTCAAAGATATTGTGTGTATCCCTTGATGGGGAACCAGGATTTTGCCCCAGGGCTGCACTATTGTTTCTCTTGACTGTTTGTTTCTCTTTTGTCTGGCATCCCCTCCCTTCCCTAATTAACAACTGTCTGAACCTACCCATTGGAATTCAGGGGAGGTCGTGGAGGCTTGAAAGAAGCCTATTTCCTGTAATCAAAGAAATGGGGTACACAGGAAGGTTTTTGTGCCCAGGAGCCCCAAAGGGTCCTGCTCAGTATTAAGCCCACTACTGAAGGCTGCATACAAGAACACATGGTGGAGAAGATCTTTAAGGGAGAAGAATATCGCTACCAAATACTCTCTGGCTGCATTTAAGAGATGACTAAAATAAACTGCGTAAGTAATGGATCCAGTGGAGAGATAATGCCACTGGAGGCCAAGACCCTACAAAACTGGGAGAAACAAAGGCAATAGTAGGCTCTGGAGAAGAGGGACATCTCTGAGTGCCTGAGATGATGAGAAAGTGCAAGAAACCATGGTTGTTTGTGCAGATAAATCATAGAAATTGTTCCAGTTGCAATTTTGCTTCTCAGCTAATTATGGTCTGGATTTGTCACCATTTGGTCTTTTTTGAGAGGGGAGCTCACAGGTTACCATGTCCCATAATGTTTGCATCTAATTATCACAACCCCAGACTTAGCCCATATTCATGCCCCTGTTACTAGCAACCGGTTAATAATGACCTTTATAGCCAATGTTGTGTATCTCCGTGCAGAAATAGTCTTCCAACATTCTGTGGGGTCCTTGCAGATATTTTCTCTCCACTCTTTCTGAAAGTCCCTCTGACCTGTATATTTGTTTGTTAGGTCCTTTTCAAATCTTTCTTCTAATTGCTCTTGTGCCCAGTTTTGTCATGACCTTTGCCTCTGAACTGTACCAATATTTTAGTATCTTTTTATGAACCCGAGAAGATTCTCTAAGTTTTCAACACTAAAGCACATGAAAAGTTTCTACACCAAGTTACTCTCCTGGCAGTAAGAACAATTCTACCTCTCCCCAACCTCATGGACTAAGTTACAAAGGCGAACATATTTATAGCCCAGAGAGATATCTTTGCTAAGTCATTAGTTCCGGCTGATTTATTTCTGCAGTCATTCTTATCTGGGCAATAAAAACATATGTATGACTTTCTCATATTTTCTAAAGTTCTATGTTCAAAGATCAACAACATTCCAAGTGAGAGAGGAGAAAGAGAATGACAGAGAGACAGGCTCCTGATTACACTCAGTAGAGAATTCATGGAGAGCAAATGGAGATGGTAAAGGCAGCAAACTTTGGAAGAAGAAGATGTATGAATTATTTCACATGAATTACTTCAAAAATGTAGGTTGTAATAGAGTGATAAAATAATATCAAAAGTTAGGAGGGAAAAATAAATGATTATCCTTTTATTTGTTATGTGACTTAATTCCATTGTTGAAAATATATTTTGAGAGAAATCTATTTCTATCTAAATCTAAATCTAAATCTAAATCTATTTCTTTGGGGGAGTGCATATCATGGCATTTCCTCATCTGCCCCTGTAAGAGGTGTACTTGGCTCAATTCCCATTCTGACACCAACAGATTGGGCCATGAAGTTTGCACTTAAGGCAACACAGCACAAAATCAAAAACGTGAAAAAAAATTGTAACTCAGAAGTGCCAAAAACTGAAATGGAAGGGAAGTTACACAGAGGATTGATATACCTGAGGGACACACAGCCTAGTCTCAAACTAGGGAAGCTGAACCAGTTGTTTTTACGAATAAGTTTAGGATTTGAAGTGAAGGATTTCTGAATGAGTCCCCAGAAATGCCTTCATCGTTATTAACTTTTTATCTGGCCTTCATAGTGAGTTTACTGTTGAGAAACCGTCTCCCAGTCTTCCAGTCAGTGATAGGTCGAAGTCTCTCACCTGAGTAGCCTAGAAAGCCAAGTACGTTTACTTGGCAGAAATTCCTGATACTTTCAGTGGAATTTTTATGGTAGGACTTGGGTGTTATTTGGGGCTTAATTTTTTCCTATTTGACTTTTTTTTGCATTGATATGGAACAGCAGTTTCGCCGGTAGTAAGAGTGAATAGCAATTATTAGGCTCAAATGTTAAGAGGAATGTGAAAAGCCACCACCTTGCTATCCTGATATCTATGCATTCGCAAAAGTATGGCCACAATTTTCTTCAAGTTCTTGAAATTCTACAAAACAAGGGAGAAGTATTTGGAGGAGCTTGCTCATCTGTCCCTTGTGCATACAAGATCATTAAAAATCTGTTTTTAATCCTTTCTGTTATTCTCAAAATACATACTCCAAATAGCACAGTTCTGCATTTTTCAACTGCAAAGTGTTCTGGATGCATATTTTCACTAGTCTGTCTGAAGGGAGGAAGGGGTAGGTTTGGGAAATTGATGCATTTAGTCACCCATATTGTCCATCTGAGAGCAGGAATCATGTAGCACATTCTTAAACATGGAATGAATAAGTCCAAGGCCAAAGAAATGCATGATGCTGACGTTAGTGTGGGGACTTGACAGCCATGAGGGTCAGGGATCAAATCCAAGGAAATAAGATGTATCTAGTATACTCAGATAATGATCCCTAGAATTTAGTTTATAACCTAAGAAATTAAACTGAATGCAAGTGACCCAACGAATGAAAGGTGGGTTGTTTCTGAGTTCTTGCCTATAGCAACCTTTTTTTATAGCCAAAGAGAGTAATTTTAATTCATTCTTACTCGCTTTGATTGACACAACTGTCAATCTGGCCAACTGCAATTACTTCAAATATTTGTGGAAAGATTTTATATTGTTAGGAAAGTTAAAAAATAATACATATCTCAAGCCTGAATATTTTATGTGAATGACACCAGAAACTATTGTCCTGCAATGTTTCCAAAAGATTTTTTCCATAAAACACAAAATTATTCATTAAAATTTTAATATCCTATGTTTCTAATGACATTTTTCAGTATACTCTTATTTTCATAGGAAATCAAATTTATCTCTTTAATGCATGTAGCAGGCTTCATGTAGCCACTGCTACAGATACTGTTTTGAACAAATGGGTAACTTTTTTTTTCTCTTTGGTTCCTCATCTCTTTTTTAACTAATTCTGTTTACATGAGTGCATGTTTACATTTTTTTCTGAAAAGGTGATCGAGATAAGATGAGCTTCATTTTGGCATGAGCTAAAATAGCAATTCACCAAAAACATAGTTATGTCATCATTGCTTAACAAAATGTGAATAGAGGTTCCTAAGAACCAAACCCTGAATTTTCTCTAGAAGCAGTTCAGTATTCTCTAATTCATTGTTTGTGGATACTTTATACAACAGAGCTACAACAAATATGAGACTTGATGATTTATATTTAGTAGCAGCCAAAGAATTTATTAAAAGTAACCAACCAAATAAGAACAGCCCAAGTGTGGTCCAGTAAATCAAGAACTTATTTAAAGGATAACCACTACTAGTAATATTCCTGAAATTTTTCCTCAAGTCAGTAAGATCACTGCTTTTCCTCTTTTTAATTTTTAACCAACATTCTCAAGACAAAAGTAAGCTTTCAGCCACACTGGTACATGTGTGTGTGCCTGCACACATGTGTGTATGTATCTGTGTTTGTCTATAACCTGTTAGATTTAACATTGTATGTGAATTTTCTACTAAAATTCTTTGTGTTTCTGTGGCATGATATTTACAATGGTGTTTCCTTTTTATTTTTCAGATGACCTTCATAAAAAACCTGGTAAATATCTCTGACAGCCTTGATATTCCACACACACACTAAATTACCCTTTCTCAGTACTTTTAATATTCCCTGTCTTTTTAACCCTAGGCTGTCTGTTGGCTTACCTTTTTCCTGCCTGTCTACTCTACCTTCCCAAAGTCTTTGTTTATGAACTTCACCAATATTAAATTCTCTCCACTTTTGTTGCCCTACAACTGATCCTTTCGCAATGCTTCCTTTTTCATTTCCTATGTTCCTTCCCTAGAAACACTGTCCTAGTCTATCATCCAGTCTTGCCAGCTTCATTATGAATTTTGTGAGATGAAGGGGATGAGACTGATGGGAACGTGGTTTACATTCTATGTTTATTTTCAGGAACACTTTCATTGACTTGGAACCTCTGTCATGTATTCAAAGTTCAAGGGGTCATGAAGATAACTCCCCAAACCTTAGGAGGTAAAAGAAGACTCCAAATTTGCTGAGTGAAGTTTCTCCAACTCTTGTCCTTTAAAGACTGTGTAGAGTCAGATGTAATTGATTGGTCCAGTGTGGGCTTTAGGCTTACACTTATGATGCCCTTAACCATTTACTAGAGTCTTTTCTCAGGTGTACAGATATTTCACATACTATTTCCTTGGTTCATTTTCATTCTTACCATAGTAATTTTTCTGTCTTTTCCTTGGGTAAGTAAGGTTTTAAAACATTTGGTCAAATAGGATCATAGGTCACTGTGAAGCAATATTTATTCATCCAATCAAAGTGAGAATAAAATACTTTAAGGCAAATACAGATCATTTAGAAGACAAAGAAATTCACAATCTGCTATCAAATGTAGCTCAACGTTCCAAAAATCTTTGTTCTCTTAACAGAGAGAGAAAGCCAAACTCCAATTCTGATCCACCCCAACCTCAATAACAAAATTCATTTGCCTAATAAAATGCAATTCAATCCCAGTCTTACCATGTACAAACCTCTTTTCTCAGGAATCCATTTCCACAAACTTTCCACAACTTTCTGTACCTATATTGGTTAATCCCCCTTTTTCCCATTTAGGAATAACCAGCTTTAGGACAAAATCATGTTTTTCCCCTTAAAAAAAAAATGCATCTCCATTCCTCATTCCTTCTTTTGATGAAAATACACATCCTATTTTTCTTACATACTGAAATGTTTCCCTTGTCATCCAAGTAACTTTAATTACATATATTATAATTTTAACCCTTAAAAACTTTAATTTCTAGTGAAAACCAACAAGTAAGTAACTGTGAACTGTTTGCCATACCAGCATTTCCTGATGACAAGGTTAAGAGCATTCCATAACCTCTAGAAACATACATTTTCTCATAGCGTAATTTCTTTCCTCAGTGTGGTACGAACCATGTGTCTAATAAACCCAATCATCTTTAGTTTTCCTCTCATAAGAAGACAAAGTAGATAAACCTAAAATTGTTTAGCACTCCGTGTTCCATTATTTTATCTTATTTGAAATCATCTGGATATTCAGTGATTTTCCATCATTTAGCTTAATTTAGCAAAACTAAAGTTTTATCTGGAAAAACTATTTTAGACATACCCAAAACATAATTATTCCGAAAGAGTTCACCTGAAAATTCTAATCTCACTTACCTTTATTGTATAACTTATGAAAATATCATCATACCAAGTTATTTTTTCTTGCTGACAAACTTTGCAACAGAAATAACATGAATTTAATTACTTTCAGTAAGCCTAGGTACAATAAAGGTACCATACTCAATGTTGATGACTCCAAAGACATGTCCATGTCAATTAAACAAGCAAGACTAAAGTAACTTTAATACCAGATATTAAATTAATACTGATCACAAGAACCTGAAATTCATTCAGGCCAGGTTACTTTATGTTTAGAAATATTTAATTTGTAAGCACCTACTTTTAAGTCAATTAAATAGAGCTCTTTTATAATTTAATTTTGATAATACTATCTGAAGGTAGAGATGTCATATGTATAATGCACACACAGACATATAAACAGACATAACTATAGATCTCATAGCTTCACTTTAAAACTCAGTCATGAATCAAGTATTACAATATAAACTTAACTAGTTTATAAATAAGTTGGAATAAATTAAACTTATTTGCTCAGATGATTAAGGCTTTACTTTTTCTGGAAAAGACTTTTAAGATTTGTATTTGTTCTTGATAAATCCTTTAGGAAGCTGTGAATTAGATTTTGGGTGAATTAGATTTCTCACACTTTGTGTTTAAAAAGACCTCCCTCTCACTGCCTTCCTCGCCACAACTTTGGTTTGAGGTTCTATCTTTTTGAGCTAATTAGGCTCAGTCTCAGGTCATTGTAGGTTATATTTACTTTTCTGATTCATTGGGATTTGCAAGACAAAGACAGTTGCTTCTTTTAATTCCCCAATTAACTCATCTGTCACCTAAATGGTATTAAAAGATCGATTTACCCAAATATATTTTCTTTAATTTTCTTTTTTATATCAGTGATAAGATTTCCAACTATACTGCAAATGAAGAGTTCTATGTTCTGGAAGTTTAGGGTGCAATTTATATTCCCTCAAAAATTTGCACTAGGCATTCAACAAAGGCTCTCATTCTGAGTGTGCAAATCAAACACAGAGTAAATAATCTCTATTAGTGTTCTTATTAACCCCTAAATATTAGCTCTCAGTTTTTATTTCATATTGTATGGTATGGGCTCAGGCAACCCTATTGGTTTCCTTTAGTATGTTTAATTAATATTGCCTGAGAGACAGATTTATATGCCTTGTCTTGTAATACCAGGCAGGGGAAGCATTCCCCAGTGAGACATAATGTCTGTCCCACAATATAATTGGGCAAAAGAGATGTAACCATTTTATATTTTTATTATAATTTAAATATAGCAATTTTTATAAACTTTTATCTCAATTATATCAATTTTTATATCTTTAACTTTAGTTTTCATTAGGACTCCATTAACAAGCCTTGGCCTTCAAGAAGCACCAGAAGTTTTTCTTTTTATCCACCAGCCATATTATCAATTTTTGTATAGAGACTCCGGGCTCCCCAGTGAGAGGTTGAGCCAAGGGACTCAGGCTCTTTTGTCAATCTTTTAACCTGATTAATTGACCTAACTGTTGCCCCAAGCAATCAATTGCTGGTCAAGTATCTCTGTAATTTTCTTCTAGGGGTAAATAGAGTGGATGTGTTTGGGGCCCTTTAATGTTAAGGACCAACAGACAGTCCCTTTGGCCTATACAACCTTAGGTAGTGTTGTATCAAACTTTTGCTTTAATCCCATTAATGTCCATTTTATTTAGCCTATTTCTTAACAACCATGGAAAGAGTTCTTTATTCTTTTGGGATGAGTCACTTTAGAATCTCCACCTCTTTGGGAAGGAGTCTCTAGACTTCCTTCAGCTTCCTCTTATTCCCTTGTTAATCAAACTAATTAACAATTGATCTAATGTTTTATTAACAGTTGTAATTGATGGGAAGCTGAGACCACAAATAAGGTTTCCCAAACCTTTTTTGTTTGTTTGTTTTAAACTAAGGGAGTTTTTAGGTTACCATATATATATATTACACTTTCTAATGTGTTTTTTTCATAGGTTCCAATAAAATAGCTGTTTATAGTGAGAGCTCTCTAAAAATTTACCAATTTAGAAGTTTCTCCAATTTAAAGGATCCATTGTCTGGCCATTGATGAGTAGTATCTTAATAGCAACTCAAACCAATAAGACACAAAAGGATGTATCTCTTCTTGAAACTAAATTTCAAGGAAAATGTACTCCTCCAGACAGGGATTTAACACCACCAAATAAAACTCAGGCTCATCAGTCAATAATGGGAGATCCAAGACCCACTCAAATTCACCTGGACTCTCTGAGGATGCAGATGGGCACAAGGGGATCTCTACTAGTACCAAAGCTAGGGATCCCCGTGGAGTTCAGGTGAAGGAGAGAAGTCTATTTTTGGTCCCTTTTTTGGTCACCAAACCAAAATTTTTGACTGAAAAAACATGCACAAGCTAACAGTTTCAAGTTATGTTTTATTCATGGAACTTACTCAGGACTATAACCTGGGAGACAGCCTCTCAGAGAGTTCTAAGGAACTCTTCCAAAAGAAGTAAGGAAGGAGTCATGATATCTAAGAGTTTTTACTGAAAAACAAAAACAAAACACATGTAGTAGAACATCAAAAGATTACTGCTAATTAAAAAACAGACATCTCAAGTTAATGATGTCAATGCCTTTCTATGTATGATAAGATACAAAAGTCTGGGCTCATTGAAACTATTCCTTTGATATGTATCATAGTTGCTAGGGCCAGTATCCTATTTTTCTCCATCCTGAATCCCCTCAGGGCTCACCATGGGGGACTGATGGCTTGATGGTGGGCAACATTTATTGTTTACTGAAATGGCAGGCAACATTTTTTTGTCCACAAGTCCAAATCTTCACCATTTTTCCAAGATAAAAATGTGCTTCCTTGGTATTTTTCAGAAATTTTTGGTTTCGCTTCTTTGGTTTTTTTTCCTTTTTTAAAGTATTTATTTATTTAGCTGCTCTAGGTCTTAGTTGTGGCATGCGGGATCTTTTTTTTTTTTTTTTTAGTTGCAGCATGTGGAATCTTTAGTTGCAGCATGTGGGATCTTTAGTTGCAGCATGTGAACTCCTAGTTGCTGCATGTGGGATCTAGTTCCCTGACCAGGGATCGAACCCAGGCCCCCTGCATTGGGAGTGTGGAGTCTTAGCCACTGTACTACCAGGGAAGTCTCTCTTTGGTTTTTTTTTCTAATTACATTCATCTGTCTATTTACTGTGCAGTGGAAATTTTATTTTCACTTTCATTTTCTGTATTGGTTTTCCTTGACATTTACATGAGATTTTCCATTATATTTTACAGAACAACTCCAGAAAGAAATTGGTAAGTTTTATGATATTTTTTAACTGATGTATTTCCTAGAAATATTTTTTCCTATTATTTCCTGACATTCACCTCTTACATACTCCTGTCTTTCCTTTACCGTCTTGTGGATTTCAAATTACCTTATCCATTTTCTTTTTGGCTTCTTGAACTCCTCCCATACTAAGTCTCCTTCCCATCCTCTCCTCTAGCTTTTATTCTTTCCCTTTTCTTCTATCTTCCTGGCGATTGCCATAACTTCATTTTAAGGTTGGTGAGATGAAAGGGATTAGGCTAAGAAGAATGTGGTTATTTCCGTTCAATAGAAAGCTTCCTTTAACTTCTGTTCTCCAACATTTGCTTTGAGATGGAGTCCCTATTTTTTATATATTATATTGTTCCAATTTAAGAACCGGGTTCAGACTTCAAAGCTGCTGAGTGAGATAAGTTCCTCCTTTGTTGACCTTTTAAACACTTTGTATATACTGATGTCAAGTGTAATCTTGATACTAACTATCCACTTCGCTTGACCATAATCTCAAGTGATCTAAGGAATATAAACATTTTTACATGACTTTCCATGATTTTTTTCTCTTTCCAACAATAATTATTACTGTTCTTTCATTTTTACTTTAGTCCACTTAATTATTAGATCAACAAATTTCCTTTAGGGTCTTGATACATACATTTTTCACTCACTCAAATAAACTTCATTGATAATATATCTCTAAATTCTATGCTATTTTCTAAGATAATTCTCCATTAATTTTAGTATCCTACTACAAGAATTATTAAATCCTCATGTCCCTGTATCAGATTATATTCTTCAAATTATAGTGAAATTTTCAGATGGAATGAACGTTAGGCATTTCTTTTATTGCTTTTGAAATGAACATTACTTAGCAACTTTTAGACACAAATATTGATAGATGTATGGCATTACTTGCAACTTCTTTATTATGTTAAGAAAACCTGTTTATATATACATACATGATTGTGTGTTTTGTTTCAGATAGGAAGAAGGCTCAATTCAAGCCCCGTGAGTAATGCTTATCTCTCATAAAACTTCATTGTTCTGTTTCTCTTAGATTCTACCCGTATGCCAGTGGAATAGAATGCAGAAATATAACAAAAATGTTTAGTGTAAGCAAGCAGCTTTGGAAGCATTATCTTTATAAATACTAATACTTTCAAAAAATTCTCTCTGAAGTGCAAACCACTAATGACGCAGCGTGTAATTCTTCCTCGCCCTTTTCCTTCCTTCCCTCCTTCCTTCCTTCCTTCTTTCCGTCCTTCCTTCCTTTTATGCTCCTTCCTTCATGCTCTTATCCCTGCCACCTTTTGTTTTTTCTGTATTTCTATTTATCCTCCACCTGATCATTTTTATTACCATATTTGAAAAAGGAATATGAGGATATAGGATAGAAAGAGGAAGTCCAAAGGATTCAGCAGAAGAAATATAACAAATACAGGGATAAATAAAAAAGACAATGAAATAAGACATGCAAAGAAAAAACTTAAGTGTTTTCTATTTTATTCTTTTGCAGCATGGAGGGAAACACCATTATATGCTGGTGAGCAACGTGAACTCTGATGAAGAAAATCCTAGTATCAAAGATATTTTAAATGAACACGTACTGTGTGCAAAACAATGTGCTGAAAATCAAAGAAACTCCAAGCAGTTATTTCATGAACTCAATAAATTATTATTCTAACAGATAATAATATGTTTGGAACATTAAATTTTAGTGGTTTTATAATTTTCAATTTCATATAGCATTGTGTTTTGAGTGTAGGTAGAATGGTTATCATCTGCTAAAATCTGAGGAAACTAAAGTGAAAAATAAGTTATTTGGCCAGACCCACCATATCCCCTATTTCCTTTCAAACATCCTAAATAGATTATAAATATTTATCCTGGATGAATGTTGGATGAGGAGAGCATAGGGATGGGGCAGGTCTTCAAGTCAGACATAACTTAGCAGATTGTAAATAGAGGTTCAAGTAGATAAAAGAGGTTTTTTATTTACTTATTTATTTTTGGTTGCTGCTATTCTTGAATTAATTCTAAGAAATTTATTACCAAAGTCTTCTGGAGAGACAGGTAGCTTTATCTGTCAGATGGTAGATTCTCATTTTCATTTGTTCCTTTCAGACTGGAGGAAAGAAGAGTTCCAGACTTGTGAGTCTAGTGGTCCAAGAGAGACCCCGCTCCTTGTGGGATAACCCCAGGGGAAGATGGGTGGATGTGAACTGGACCTACCCAAGGCCAGAGGAGCCCTCACAGAATGGAGACTCTGGCCCAGGCCTACTGAGATCCTTCCCTGAAACTTGATGATCATTTGTCTTTGCAGTAAATATGACTCTGGATGCAGCCACTGCCCATCCTGCCCTCCTCCTGTCTGAAGAGGGGAGAAGAGTAACCTGGCAAGAACCATGTCAAGATCTACCCAGCTCCACACAGAGATTTGTCTCCCTTCCCTGTGTGCTTGGCCAGATGCACATCTGCTCAGTAAGATAATTCTGGGAGGTGAAATTTGAGGACACACGTTCCTGGGCCCTGGGAATTTGTAGGAATAATGTAATAAGGAAAGGGAGGGTCACAGTGTCACCACGGAATGGTTTCTGGGCCCTTAGGCTCTAAGAGGGGGAGTACTGAGCCCTCACATCCCCAGAAACTCATCTTCCTCTAAAAGAAAAACCTCTTATTGTGGGGGTATTTCTGGATTATGAGGCTGGAGATGTATCTTTCTATAACATGACAGATGGATCCCACATTTTCACATTTTCCAAACAAAAATTTTATGGTGCCCTAAGACCACCTTTTAGACTTTGGTCCTCTAACTCAGGCCCCTTGGCCATTGTCCAGGTGGAATAGAACACTGATGTCGTAATTCATATGCCTACCCCACCATGATGGTTACAATTCCCCCAGCTGATTCAAATTGATTTTTTTTCTTCCTCCCTTACTGATTTATTCTCAAGATGAAGCTCTGATACACAGACTGTTGGTTGCCCTTCATATCAATTCTCCTTTATTCCTTAGTTATAGGTTCCTCTTGTTACTATGACTTATGACAGCCTAGTATAAAGACTAGATTTCCTAGCATCCCCTGCTGAATGTGACTAAATGATGACCAGTGCCTTAGATGAATTATTCTGTATGATTTCTGGGATGTGTCCTTAATGGAAAATTGTGAGATTTTCTCATCTTCTTTCATTTTTCTGATGACTGAAATGTGGCATGATGGATAGAACTCTAAAAACATCTCTGATCATGTAATATGATCATGTACTATAACACAGATGGAAGAGAAGATAGAATGAGCTTAGATTTTTGACAACTTTATGGAACTACTCTATGCTCAATTCCTCAGTTATTTTCAGTAAGAAATAAAATTTTATATCTTTAAGTCATTTGTACATTGGATTTTTGTCAGTTGTGACTGAATCCAATACTAACTCAAGCACCCTCCCTTTAAGGATGGCAGCAGATGACATCCACAGCTGAATATTCAGATGAAACAGGAGGTGTAAAGTCCTGTACTTGCTTGCTCAGCTACTCCAGTGTGTCAGTCTCATTAGGGCCTTTCAATTTCTCCTGAATCATCGGTCCCTCCTGACTTTACTTCCTACACTTTCCTTTGTAGGTACCATGGTTAATAATTTTAAGTGTTTTCTCGCTAATGAATAAAAATCCCTGGCCTCGTTGTCCTTTTTGCACATCTGCTTGGCAAAACTCCAAATATGGATAAATTTAATTATCCATCTCTCACACTGGCAGCTTAATATGCTATAAAAAATCCACACATATGAGCAGATTGTTTCTTTATATGTGTGTAATCACCTATCACAACTTGGACACCAGTACTATCAAGTAATCCTCCCATGCTTCTCCAGCTATGTGCATTTCCTCGTTATTGTACAGTCAATTTCATTAAAAATTCTACTTTTGTAAACTTCCAAGTCTACTCCCACCTTATTCTCAATGTGTGACTGTGTTCCCACTTTGAAAAATAATAATATTAATAATAATAATAATTAGAATCAATTAGAAGAGAATTATCTCATCTTTGTAATAGCAAATATGCCAAATCTAAATTTCCACCTCTCCATTACTCCTCCCTCATTGTGATATTAAGAGGCGTATCCCCCTTTTCTTCATGGGCAGCACCAACCCATCTTTATCTCCTTCCATTCTGTACTATGCTCTCTGGTACTGAGATCCATCAGTTGCTCCTCTCAGAACTTTCACTAGCTTTTTCCCAGGAACCTTACATTTTTCAAAATCTTGTTCATCTTAACAATCCAAACAATACAATTTTCCACCAACGCTAGATCCTCCTTTATACTCTTCTGTCTTTCAAAATCAAACTTCAAAAGTAATTATCTAAAAACCCTTTATATATTTCTCTGATTCCTATTTCCTTCTGACTATACTCTATGTTATGGGTTAGATTGTATCTCCCTCACCACCTCTCCTAAATTCATATGTTGAAAGTCTTAATCTCCAGTACCTCAGAATGTGACTTTGTTTGGAAATAGGGTCATTGCAGATATCATTAAAGATGGAGTAGAGTGGGCCCTTAATCCAATAAGACTGTGGTCCTTATAAAAATGGGAAATTTAGACATCCACAGGTGCACAGGGAGAACGCCAGGTGAAGTCTGGAGTTTTGCTGCCACAGCCAACGAATGTCCAGGGTTGCTGGCAAACCACCAGCTGCTAAGAGAGAAGCTGGAACAGATTCCTCCCTTACTAGGCGTCTTACGTTCAAAGGGAGCATGGCCCTGCCACACCTTGATATCACACTTCTTGCCTCCAGAACTATGATACAATAAACTTCTGTTGTTTAAGGTACTCAGTGTGTGATACTTTATTACATTATAGTAGTAGTCATAGCAAACCAATACACTCTTTTTTGTTTTGTTAAATACAATCTGATCATTTATTTTCTTTAAAAATAACCCAAAACAAAAGACCTGTTACAGAAACTCCAGAGAATTTCTATGTTTATATAAACTTCATGAAACAGTGGAAAACCAATGTATAAAAAAATGTTTTAAATTCTACAGATCTGATGAATTTATGTAAAGTACTTTGTGATAATTATGTCTTGTATTTTAGTGTTCACAATTTCACATGCTTTAATACCCATTGTTTCTTGTTGAAGCTATCAATATCCCTTATAAACATTTTATTCCTGTTTCACAGTTGAGTAAATTAAGGCTTTGATTATTATTAGAGGTATTGAATATAGTTCCCTGTGCTATACAATAGGACCTTGTTGTTTATTTTATATATGGTAGTTTGTATCTGCTAATCCCAAACTCCTAATTTATCCCTCCCCCACACCCGTGCCCCTTTAATAAACATAAAATTGTTTTCTATGTGTGTGAGTCTGTTTCTATTTTGTAAATAAGTTCATTTCTATCATATTTTACATTCCACATATACGTGATATCATATGACATTTGTCTTTTTCTTATTTTATTTAGTATGACAATCTCTAGGTCCATCTGTATTGCTGAAAATGGCATTATTTCATTCTTTTTTATGGCTGAGTAGTATTCCATTGGAATAAACATCTTCTGATTCACTGGCCATTTTATTTCCTGAGGGCAGTTGCTGATTCAGGCAAGGGACTTGGCTTGAGCGGAGGGACACTGGTTGAGGAAAGAGGAAAACCACAGAGCTTTTGACTCTTAGGTGAATCTGGGGCAGTTACTTAGAAATTGGAGGCTCCCAAACAGAGGGTTATATTTTCCCACTGGACATTTCCTAAGTGCTTGGGGAGTGTAGGAGGCTTGCAAGGGCAGGAGAGAAGAGGAGGGCAGTGTAAAATTTCCTGCAATTCTGAGGTACTTTGAGGAAAAAAAATCTTCCTTGAAAGAAAGAGCCTTCAAGAAATACACATTTGCCAGATTTGGAACCATGTTTTCCAAGATAGCAGGATTTTAAACCTGAAGGAACATGACCATTTCCACTTTTATGACTGTTTAAATATCAGATTGGGTAGATAGTATTGAGCTACCAAACAGAGATGTCCATACTTCCAGCAATAACCCTCTGATACCATAGCAAAAATACTAACATCCTATTGATAAACTAAAAAGTAAAAAGAAAAAGTGTCTCTTTCAAAAAAAACATTTTCTCTAAGTAATATAATCAGAAAATTTTGAAAGTGATAAATATAATATGAGCGGATGATTTGGCATTCTCTGAGAATGAGATTACAACCACAGGAGAATATTTGAGGAGCAAATGGTGAATTCATCTTTGCATATGCTAAATTTGAAATGTAAAAAAGATGATCAAGAGGAGATATTCTAGAGGTAGTTAAATATATCTATCAAAATATCAGGAGGAATGCCTAAAATACATTTATATAGGTGATTACTAAATTCATGTGACTAGATAAAATTAACAATAGAAATCATACAGGTTGAAAAAAGTAAAGCAAAAGCTTTAAAACCTCAGTAAGAGGAACTGGGCTGTGGAAGGAGGTTAAGGACTGGGCTAAAGAGATAGACCCCATGACTGGCCCACGAAGACCCGTAGAAACTAGAAAGAGTGCTATTGCATGGAACTCAAACAAGACAAGAATGTCATAGACTTAGCGACCATATATGTCCAAATTCTGTGAAGGGTTAAGTTAGCTCAAAGCTGAAAAATAGCCAAGCAGAGCACATGCAACCTGGCTAAGGCACTTTCAGCAGACTGATGGGAGCTGAAGAGTGAATGGATATTAGGTAAGTGAAGAGGCTGAGTGTGGACCCTTCTTTCAAAGAAACATTGACTGTAAAAGGCAGAAAGATATGGCAGAATCTATAACAGAATGCAGGTTAGAAGGAAGGAATTTTGTTTGTGCTTGTTTTGAATAGCTTTGCTTAATTTTACTTTGTTTTTAAATGGGAAATACAAGAACATATATTTATGTAGAAAGGAGAGCAGAGTGAGAGGTGGAAGTGATTAGGGAGCAGGTGTTATCTGAAGTGATTATGCCTGGGAAAGAATAGAGGAGGTGATATTTCACCCACTACTGAAGACTGCATAGAGAACACATGGTGGAAAATATCTTCAAGGCAGAAGAACATGACTACCAAAACATGAGTAAAGTAGTCAGTTGAGCTACAGTTATGAGTTGACTAAACCAATCTATACAAGGGTAGATCCCGTGGACAGTGAATGCTTCCGGAGGCCAAGACTCCCAAAACCTGGGAGAAATATCATGAGAGCAGAGTGTAGCAGGCTCTGGGAAGAGGGGCATCTCTGAGTGCCTAGGATGATGAGAGAGTGTGAGAAACTGTGGAATTGTTGGTGCAGGTAAATCATAAAGATGGCTCCGGTTGCATTTTGCCTCTTATTTAGTTACAGTTTTGGTTTGTCACCATTTGGCCTTTTCTAGAGGGGAGCTCACACACGTCCATGTCCCATGCAGTTTGAATCTAATTATTACAAACCCAGGCTGAGCCCTGGGTAACTGATATTAGTAACTGATATGCAGTTACTAATAACCTCCATAGCCAACATTATATCTCTATGCAGAAATAATCTTCCAACATTTTGTCAGCTCCCTCTAGATATTTGCTTTCTCAAAGGTCCTCTGACCTGTATTATATTGATTTAAGTTCTTTTTCTTATTTTTCAAATTTGCCTTTTTCTAATTGCTCTTGTGCACCATTTTTGTCATGATTTTGCCTCTGAAATGTCCCAATATGTTTATGAACCCTAGAATATTCTCTCAGTTTTTGGCAATGAAAGACATAAAAAGTTTCTCATCAAATTACTTTCTCAGCAATAAAGCAATATCTCCCTCTCCCTAACCCTGTGGACTAAATAACAAAGGTCAACCAATTTACAGCCCAGATATCTTTGCTAAGTCATCAGTTGTGGCTGATTTATTGCTGCAATCATTCTTATTTAGGCAATAAAATTTTCCATGACTTTTTCTCATTATCTAAAGTAAGATGTTTAAAGATCAACAATAAACTGAAAAGGGAGAAAAGAGAGAGAGACAAACTCCTTATTACACTCAGTAGAGAATTCAAGAAAAGCAAATGGAGATGGGAAAATCAGCAAACTTTGGGGGGAAAAGAAGATGTGTGTGTTACTTTATATGAATTACTTTCAAAATGTAGGTGACAGTAGAGTGGAAAAGACACTAAATATAAAGAAACATGAAATTCATTCATTCAATTTCTTATTTGTTCTAAATGCATTTATTAGGTTTTTACCCTCTTCCACCTTGTGCAAGCCAATATAAACTAACAAAATTAAAATAAGCTTGCAATCAAGGAAATTGTTTTCTGAGTATTAGGAGAGACAAACAAATTATTGTCCCTTGATTTGATATGTGATTGAATTCTAAATAAATTTTCAGGAACTACTATGTACTTGGAGAACTGCATGCCATGGTGTTTCCCAATCTGCCCCAGTGAGAGGTATTGATGGCTCAACCGGAAGTCTGGCACCAACAGGTTGGACAATGGAGTCCACACTTAAGGCAACACAAGAACAAAATCTAAAGTGTGAAATATATATATAATTCAGCAGAAGTGCCAAAAACTAAAATACAAGGAAAATTACACAGATAATTGATACATGGGAATGAGACATAGTCTTAAATTAAGGAAGCAGAAGCAGTTGTCTTTATCAAGGGAAGTCAGGATTTAAAGTGAAGAAGCTCCAAAAATGTCTTTATCATTTTTTACTTTTGGGGGGCCTCCATAAAGGTTAATGGTACAGAAACCAACCCCCACTGCTCCATCAGCAGTGGCCAAAGTCTCTCACTTGAGCAGCTTAGAATAATAATGGGTTTTCTTGGTAGAAATTCCTGATACTTCTAATGGAATTTTTATGGTAAGACTTGGGTGTTACTTTTTGGCTTAGCTTTTTCCTATTTAACTCTTTTTTTTACAATGGCCGTGGAGCTAACAATCTGTGCAGTAGTAAGAGAGTTATTAGCAATTACCAGGCTCATAGACTCAGAGACATGTGGAATACAGCACCTGGGTATCCCAATATCTGCACAGTTACAGGCCATAACATCTTTCAAGTCCCTTAATTTCTCCAAAGCAAGTTTTTGGAGGTCTTTGCTTTTCTGATATCCCTTGTGCATACAAGACTATTGAAATCTGTTCTTTTTTTTTTTTTTTTTTGAAATCTGTTCTTAATCTTGTCCATTAATCTAAAAGTACAACCTCCAAATAACATAGTTCTGCATTTCTTCTCTGCAAAGTTTTCTGTATGCATATTTTCTCTAGTCTGACAGGAGAAGGGGGTAGGTTTGGGAACTTGTTGCACTAGGTCATCCAAATTGCCATTTGAGAGGCAGGAACACATAGAGCATTCTCAGACCAGGAATGAATAGCTCCAAGGCCAAAGAAGTGCATGATGTTGACATCAGTGTGGGGCCTGGAAGCCATGAGGGTCAGTTACAGTTGTCTACCAGGGATCAAATGCAAGTAACCAGGAGATACCTAGTAAATTCAGTTTATGATCCCTAGGATTTAGTTTTTGCCCTAACAGATTAAACTGAATGCAAATGTTCCAACAACACATGAAAGGTAGTTGGTTCCCGTGTTCTTGCCTAGAGCAGCCATTAGAGTTCTAAGTTAATTTTACGGGTTGACAGTATTTAATTCATGGAAGTATCCTGGAGAAAACAAACTCCTGATGATTGTATATATCTGCAGCAGCTTTTTGCATGGACAAGATAGAAACATTTATGGGATTGGAGATATAAACATAGGAATCAGCTATTCTCAACATCCTGCATAAATTTTCCATAAACTGTAGAATTAATAAGGCTAAGACTGCAAAAACTTGTAGAGGTAGCATATATACACATTCCTTCCTCTGAACAAGGTAAATACCTAAATCTGGGAAGTTGGTGTAAGAATGTTTTGTTTACATCTCTACTGTATGCTATGATCTTGAAAATAATAATAAAAACAATAGAAGCAGGAAGAAGGCAGCCATTTTTCAGAGGATTGTGTGTGTGTGCATTCATTTAAGCATATATGTATCTGGATTAAATACTTGGCTTTATGGCCATGTGAGGTCTTTATTACGGTCACATGAATGGAGAAGAGCAAAGTGCAGTCTACAGTCCCTTCCCTGCTGTCTCATGTCCTTGTGCTACTTTCATGTCCCTGTTGGTTGCAGTACATGTTTGGGGGAGTAGACAACTGAGTGGTCTGACTGAAGCTTCTAGGTGATGAGCTTCGGTATTTCAGAGGAAGCTTCAGAGGGGAAGAGAGATGTCCAGTGTATGCTAAGAAACTGATATTTTTCTGTCAGTGATTCAGCCAGGTAAGTGTAAAAAGAAATTTTTATCATGGGGAAGAAGGGCAGTGTTGGAGTGTGTGTGTGTGTGTGTGTGTGTGTGTGAAGGATCTGAAAAAGGTCAATAGAGACAGCATAGAATCTAGGAGATTTTTTTTTTGACCCTCATGATTTGCCCATCTTTGTTCTGATTTAATCCTTTCCCTAGTTAGAAAACCTTAAGGATTCTTCTAGAAAAGCTGTAATCCTCTCCAAGTTTAGATATTGGGCTTTTATCTTACTCTCTCTGGTCCTCAGAACTTATCTTGCTCTATCCCTATTGGTTCTGGTTCCATTCCATGGTCCTTATATTAGTTTTCCTTCCATTACTGCCTATCCAGCAGGGGCATTTATTTTGTGTCAGATGAG
Source organism: Eubalaena glacialis (assembly GCF_028564815.1). Lineage (NCBI taxonomy): Eukaryota > Metazoa > Chordata > Mammalia > Artiodactyla > Balaenidae > Eubalaena > Eubalaena glacialis. The sequence continues at coordinate 24,529,917 of NC_083722.1, read as the reverse complement.
AACCCTATGAGTCTCTTTTCACCTGCGATCCCTCCCCTGAACTCAATCACTCATCCAAAACAAATGCAAGAATTCATTCAGGCAAATCTATTTCTAAAGGTTTGGACTCTTTCCTATCTCTTCTAGCTTCTCATACCTCCTTCAGGAAGGAAGTCGAGAATGATAGCAGGACTGTGGTCAAGCAAGGCTTCCTTCACTCCCCTGTGCTGGTGCTGTCAGATGAGGTTACCTCACTCAAAGCACAGGACCCAGGAGGGAAACTCCTCCTAACCCCAACCCCTCCTTGATTTTTCACCAGGGACCAACCCAGACGACAATCTTCCCTTGTATCCCTAGGGAGTGACGGAGGTCAGCTTTCCTGAGGAAAACTGACCTGGGTCATGATTATTCTGTTTGTGTACAGGAAAGAAGGGAAGAAAAACACTGTTTTCTATACAAGAGCCAACAAAGAGGTCTCTGGGATTCCAGTTTTCACATCTTACATTATGATCAAATTACCCAAGATCATGTCAGCTGCCCTTCTAATCATCATCCTCACTTTGGTTTATCAAGTCATCTCTGAGAAACCTAGAGAAAACGGTAAGTTTAAAAATGAGTGAAGTGATAGATATGAATATTTACAGCACTGGACTTCTGAATGGTGCCAGGAAAAATTTTGAACAGTGTTTTAGTGTCTCTGAAGAAAGTAATTTCCACAGACAGTATCTGATAAACTCATTCTACCATTTCATCATTCAGTGGGCACATAAAACCTGTATTAACCCTGGGAATCAACATTGCTAAAGACATAAGGTTATAGTCTCCAGAATCTTCAGGGTCCACAAACTCTAATGGAGGAAGAATGATTAAACAGAGGGAAGACCTATGGAAAGGAAAACTTTGTGAGATGTAGCAATTATTTTCCTTTCAAATACATAATGGACTACCTATTTTGATCAATAGTCAACTGAGGGGATTATTCAGGCAGAATTAGGACTATTCTGTATAAATTCTTTTTTAAATCCAAAGTAAATTTTTACTTTTTTCAATTTTTTCTTCCAGTTTTATTAAGATATAATTGACAAACAGCACTTTGTAAGTTTAAGGTATACAGCATAATCATTTTTGCCTTACATTTATCATAAAATGATTACCACAATAATTTTAGTGAACATCTACCATCTCATATAAATACACATATAAAAAATAGAAAAAAAATTTTTTCTTCTAATGAGACCTTTTAAGATTTACTCCCTCATCAACTTTCATATATAATGTGCAGCAATATTAATTATCTCTATCATGTTGTACACTATATCCCTAGTACTTATTTATCTTACAACTGAAAGTTTGGACCTTGGAATACCTCCTTCCACCCTTCTCTTCTGGTAACCACAAATCTGATCTCTTTTTCTATGATTTGATTTGTTTGTTTTTGAAGTATAATTGACTTACAACACTATTAAAGTGCCGGTACACAACACAGTGATTCAATATTTCTGTATGTTTCAAAATGATTACCATGATAAGTCAAGTTACCCTTTGTCACCATAAAATGATATTACATAATTATTGACTATATTCCTCACACTATACATTTCATATTTGTGACTCAATTATTTTGTAACTGTAAGTTTGTGCCTCTAAATCTCCATCACCTACATCCCTACTCATTCCAACCCCTCCCCTCTGGCAAACACCTCTTTGCTCTCTGTATCCATGATTCTGTTTCTGTTTTGTTATGTAAGTTCATTTGCTTTGTTTCTTTGATTTCACATATGAGTGAAATCATGCAATATTTGTCCTTCTCTGTCTTATTTATTTCACTTATCATAATACACTCTAGGTCATCCATGTTGCCACAAATGGCAAAATTTCATTCTTTATGTGGCTGAGTAGTATTCCATTATATTCTTTATCCATTCATCTATTGATGGGCACCTAAGTTGCTTCCATATCTTGGCTATTGTAAATAATACCTCAGTGAACATCGGGTGTATATATCTTTTCAAATGAGTGTTTTCATTTTCTTTGGATAAATACCCAGGAGTGGAATTGCTGGATCATATGATAGTTCTATTATTACTTTTTTGTGGCATCTCCATATTGTTTTCCATAGTGGGTGCACCAATTTACATTCCCATCAATAGTGCCCAAGGGTTCCCTTTTCTCCACATCCTCAACAACACTTTTTATTCATTTTTTTTTAAGATGATGGCCATTCTGACAGGTGTGAGGTGATATCTCATTGTGGTTTTGATTTACATTTTCCAGATGATTAGTGTTGTTGAGCATCGTTTCATATGCCTGTTCTGTTTGTTTTCTTTGGACACAGAACAGGCACATGTTTATATCTTTTGCCCATTGTGTAGTTGGATCATTTATTAGTCAGTTGGTTGTGCATTTCATATAGTCTAGATATCACTACTTTATCAACTACATGTATCGAAAATATTTTATCCCAATCTATGTATTAGTTTTTCATTACCTTAACAATGCATTTTAAAGATAACTAAAAGACAAAAACAAAACAAAACAACAACCAAAAAAACCCTGAATAAATCCCCATCACAAAGATCTCTTTTCATGTTTTCTTTTTTAAGTTTCAATGTTTCACCATAAATGAACTAATTTGTATAATGTGAAGTTAGAACCAGATTAATATTTTAAAATATAAATATATCCAGTTATCCAGAAGTTATCTGTTGAAAATACCACTAATTATTTATACCTTGCCATATAAAAACATCAACTGATTTGGCAACACCTAATGCTGGTGAGAACATAGATTAGAAGGAATGCATATTCATAGCTGGTGAGAATGCAACATGATATACCCATTTGGAAAATAGTTTGGAAGTTAATTACAAAGCTAAACATAGTCTTACATGCAATCCAGCAATTATGCTCTTAGGTGTTTACTCAAATGAGTTGAAAACCTTTGTTTTTTAAAAACTCTGTACATGAGTGTTTGTAACAACTTTATACATAATTGCCAAACACTGGAAGCAAACAAGTGTTTCAGTAGGTTAAAAAATAAACTAAGGTACATTTTATACAATGAAACATTAGAGCAACAAAAAGAAATGAGCCTTTTTTAACAGTGTTCATCAGAGATACTGGCCTGTAGTTTTCTTGTGATGTCTTTGGCTTTGGTATCAAGATGATGCTTACTTCGTAAAATGAGCTTTGGAAGAGTTTAAGAAGAATTTAAGAAGCTTAAGAAGAGTTTAAGAAGAAATGGTATTAATTATTTGAAAATCTGGTAAAATTCTCCTGTGAAACCATCTAGTCCTAGACTTTTTTGTTGGGAGGTTTTTGAATATTGCTTCAAATCTTCAATTTGTTGTTGGTTTCTTTAAGCATTCTATTTATTCTTGATTCAGTCTTGGGAGATTGTATGTTTCTAGGTATTTATCCATTTCTTCTGTGTTATCCAATATGTTGGCACATAATTGTTCATAACAATCCCTTATTCTTATGATCCCTTTTTTATTGAAGTTAAGTTGATTTACAATACTATATTAGTTTCAGGTGTACAACATAGTGTATGCCATATATTACATTTAAAGTTATTATACAATATTAGCTATATTCCCTATGCTGTACACTACATCCTTGTATTATTTATTTTATACATAGTAGTATTTATCTACCACTATCTTGTCTTTCCCCCATCCTTTTCCCCACTGGCAACCAATAGTTTGTTCTCTGTATATGTGAGTCTGTATCTATTTTATCTTCATTCTTTTTTTTTTAATTCCACATATAAGTGAAAACATACATTTGCCTTTCTCTGTTTGACTTATTTCACTAAGCATAATGCCCTCCGTGTCCATCTATGTTGTTGCAAAAGGCAAAATTTCATTCTTTATTATGGCTGAGTAATATTGCATTGTGTGTGTGTGTGTGTGTATATATATATATATATATATATATATATATATATATATATATATGCCACGTCTTCTTTATCCATTCATCTGTTGATGGACGTTTAGGTTTAGGTTGCTTCCATATCTTGGCTATTGTAAAGTATACTACTATAAACATTGTCTTTTCAGCATTAGTGTTTGTGGATATATAACCATTAGTGGAATTGCTGGATCATACAGTAGTTCTATTTTTAGTTTTTTGAAGAACCTCAATAATGTTTTCCATAGTGGCTGCACCAATTTACATTCCCACCAGCAGTGTACTAGTGTTCCATTTTCCCCACATCCTCATCAAAATTTGTATTTTTTGTCCTTTTGATGATAGCTGTTCTGAGAGGTGTGAGATGATATCTCGCTGTGGTTGTGATTTGCATTACCCTGATGAGTAGTGCTGTTGAGCATCTTTCCATGAAGCCAGAGGTAGCATGATCCCTGACTTCAGACTATACTACGAAGCTACAGTAATCAAAACAACATGGCACTGGGCCCCAAACAGACACATAGATCAATGGAACAGAATAAAGAGCCCAGAAATAAGCTCATGCAACTATGGTCAGTTAATCTACAACAAAGGAGGCAAGAATATACAATGGGGAAAACACATTCTCTTCAGTAAGTGGTGCTGGGATAACTGGACAGCTACACATAAAAGAAGAAAATTAGAACATTTTCTCATACCATATACAAAAATAAACTCAAAATGGTTTAAGACTTAAATGTAAGGCCAGAAACCATAAAAATCCTAGAAGAAAATATAGGAAGTACACTCTTTGATGTAAGTCTTAGTAATATTTTTTTAGATCTTTCTCCTCAGGCAATGGAAACAAAAGCAAAAATAAACAAATGGGACCTAATTAAACTTAAAAGTTTTTGCATAAAAAGAAAAGACAACCTACTGAATGGGAGAAAATATTTGAGAATGATATGACCAATAAGGTGTTAATATTCAAAATATATAAACAGTTCGTACAACCCAATATTAAAAAAAACAAACAACCTGATTTGTAAATGGGCAGAAGAATGGAATAGACATTCTTCCCAAAGAAGACATACAGATGACAAATAGGCCTTACAATCTTTTTTTTTTTTTTTAATTTCTCAGGTATCTGTTGTAATGTCTCCTCACTTATTATTTTATTTTATTTATTGGACTCTTCTCTCTTTTTTCTTAACTAATCTTATCTAGCTAAGTGTTTGCAAATTTTTTTTATCTTTTTAAAAAACCTATTCATTCTTTTGTTAATTTTTCTATTGTTTTTGTATTATCTATTTAAATTTTTGAATATTTCTGCTCTGATCCATATTATTTCCTTCCTTCTACTAACTTTGAGTTTAGTTTGCTCTTTGTATAGCTCCTTGAGATGTAACATGAAATTATTTATTTGAGATCTTTCTGATTTTTAGTGTAGGGTTTTATATCTATAAATTTCCATCTTCGTACTGTTTGGACATAGATGCAGTAATCCTCAGTCAGATGCTTGCAAACTGAATTCAATAGCACATCAAAAAATTATACACTATGACCAGAATTCCCTGGCAGTCCAGGGGTTAGGACTCCTCACTCTCATTACTGAGGGCCCGGGTTCAATCCCTGGTTGGGGAGCTAAGATCCCAAAAGCCACACGGCACAGCCAAAAAAAAAAATTATACACTATGACCAAGTGGGATTTATCCTTGGGATATAAGATTGGCTTAACATACACAGATCAATCAATGTGATACAACATATTAACAGAATATAATATTAAAAACAACATGATCAGATCAGTAGGTGCAGAAAAAGCACTTGACAAAATTCAACATCCATTCATGATTAAGAAGAAAAAACTCCAAACAAAATAGATATAGAAGAAACTTAACACAATAAAGGCTGTATATGAACAGCTCACAGCTAACATCATAATTAATAGGGAAAAGATTTTCCTTTAAGATCCTGTACAAGGCAAGCATGCCCACTCTCTCCCTTTTATTCAACGTAGAAATGGAAGTACTAGCAAGAACAACTACACATGAAAAAGGGAAAGACATACAAATCACAAAGGAAAAGTAAAATTGTCTCTGTTCCCAGATGACATGCTCCTACATGTAGAAAACCATAAAGACTCCACAAAAAAACTTTTAGAACTAATAAGCAAATTATAAAATGTTCAAGATAAAAAACCAACACAGAAATAAGTAACATTTCTTTACACCAACAACAAAATATCCAAAAGGGAAATCAAGAAAACAATCCCATTTACAAAATCATCAAACAGAAGAAAATACTTAGGAATAAATTTAACCAAGGAGGTAAAAGATCTATACACTGAAAACTATCAAATACTGATGAAAGAAATTTAAGAAGACACAAATAAATGAAAGGATATCATATGTTCATGGACTGGAAGAATTAATAGTGTTAAAATGGCTATACTAATCACAGTAATCCACAGTTTCAATGAAATTCCTATCAAAATCTCAATGGAATTTTGCACAAGATTAGAAAAACCAATGCTAAAATTTGAATGAAATCACAAAAGCCACCAAAGAGCCAAAGCAATCTTGAGCAAGAATAAAGTGGAGGTATTATAATTCCTTGATTTCAAATTATACTAATCCAAACAGTAAGGAACTGGCATACAAACACATAGAACAATGGAACAGAATGGACAGCCCAGAAATGAACACATGTATATGGGGTCAACTGATTTTCAGCAAGGATGCCGAGAATACACAATGGGGAAAGGATAGTCTTTCAATAGTGTTGGGAAAACTATATAGTCACATGAAAAAGAATGAAATTGATCCCTTCTTTTACACCATACACAAAAATCAAATCAAAAATTAAATGGAAAGTAGAGTTAAATAGAAAACCTGAACTATAAAACTCCTAGAAGAAAACTTAGGGAAAAAAATCTCCTTGAAAATGGTCTTGGCAACAATTTTTTGGATTTGACACCAAAAGAGCAGGCAAAAAAAGCAAACATAAATTAGTGGAACTATATCAAATTACAAAGCTTCTGAAGAGTGAAGGAAACAATCAACAGAATAAAGAGACAGTCTATAGAATGGGAGAAGATATTTTCAAAGAATATATTGTTAAGAGGTTAATATCCAAATATATAAAGAACTTTAAAAACTCAGTAGCAAGAAAACAAACAAAAAACTAATTAAAAATCAGTCAAAGGATCTGAATAGATATTTTTCCAAAGAAAAAAATCTATTAGGTAAATTTCATGTACCTACTGACAGCTGGTCAGTAGGTACATGAAAAAGTCCTCAGTATCACTAATCAACATGGAAATGCAAATCATGATGTATAATATACATTTATTATATCTGTAGAATTTGATGTCAAATAACAAATAATAAATATCAAATCTGATATTTATAATTTGTGCTTTCTTTTTTTTTCCTGATCAGTTTGTCTAGAGGTCTACTAATAATATTGATATAGTATTGATCTACTCAAAGAACTATACATACGTCATTTGTTTTTCATTGATCAGTACAGAGAGAGAAGCATTAACATATTCTTGTACTTGTCCTATCTGTGGGGAGTTTTTCAGTATATTTTCATTTATTTTTTGTCCCAATTGGTATTTGCATATGTATTTTTTTATTTCATCTTTTCTATCTGTGTCTATAAGAAAACAGTAATTTTGTATGACCCTGTCGCTAACCAGAGATTACTCTTAACAATATTTTCTTCTAACCTGTATCCTTCCACTTCTATCTATCTATCCCATTGCTCTTTTGTCTCACTTTCATTTGCTCACCATCCACAGTTTTTCTCTACACTTGTCTTTTTTGAGCCCCAGTGATTACCAGATTCTTTGAGATGTTGATATGAGAAGTGCTGGGTATAAAGCCTGAAGTTACTGCTATTTGTAGAAAGTTTTACAAAGCATTTTAAATTTTGGTTACCTATTGCATTTTCTGATTTGGCATTTCCTTGATGTGCTCATCTTAATTTTCCCAAATCTTCTAGGAAGCCTAACTGTATCCAAAGTGGCTAATAAATTCCTTTTTGATGGCTGTTACTTTAGAGAAGTCCTTTTTAATAGACATTCTCAAGAAATCTTTATTGTTAACATCTGTAAAGATCAAGGTTGTAATTTCTCCTTTGTCATTCTGTCATTGTTGAATGCTGTAATTTGTCAGACAATGTTGCTTTGGGAACCTGTTATACTTAACTGAATAGCTATCTGCTTCCCAATTTTATTGATTGAATTCAATCTTTCTTGCATAGGTTTGTCAGAAAAATCCTCAGAAGAAAGACAAGGTGAGTTTCATTACCCTTTTTATTTTTATTTTATTCTATTCTATTTTATTTTTTGGCCACATCGTGCTGCATGTGTGACCTTAGTTCCCCAACCAGGGATCAAACCCATGCCCCCTGCAGTGGAAGCACAGAGTCTTAACCACTGGACCACCAGGAAAGTCCCTCATTACCCTTTTTATCTCTATTTACTCACTGCTATTATTTTTTTAACTTTTCAATTTTCCCCTTGGGCTTTCATCTTCCATTGTACTTCTTAATGCTCCTAGGCATACAAATATGTGTCTGAAAATTTGTCTCTCAAATTGCAGCTTACACAATTTTTAAATGTACCTTTTCTTCCACACATTGTCTTCTTTTGTCTTCACACCTCCTCTGATTCTGACATTCCCATCTCCCTCTTTCACTTATAAGGATGCTTGTGATTGCATTTGACCCACCCAGATAATCAAAGATAATCTCCCCATCTCAATGTCTTTAACTTAATCACACTTGCAGTGTCCCTTTTGCTATATAAGGTAATATACTCACAGAATCCAACGGTTAGGCATTTTTGGAAGGCCACTATTCTTCCTATCACAACATATATTTCTGCATCATTCTTAATTGTGTACAGAGATGTTTTATAGTTTTTATTCTTTAAAGATTTATTTGTTAAATGTTGCATATGCTTGGAGTGACACAAGATATGCTTTGAAAAGGAGAAGTCCTCAATATATCTCTATGGATTTTTTATCCTAATTTGAGGAAACCAGAGCATTTTATTCTCCTTTTATAAGTTTTATATAAAAGATATTCTTTCATATAGATTTTTATGTATATGGAATCATATACTACATCCTTATTTTATCTTCTGGCTTCTTTCATTCAGTAATTATTTTGAGATTCATCCATGTTGTAGCATGAGAAAATTGTTTACTCAATTATTACTGAGTGGTATTATGTTGTATGGATATATCACATTGATTCATCTATTAACCTGTTCATGAGCATTTAGTTTGCTTTCATTTTTTGGATATTAAATAAAACTGCTATGTACTTTCTGGAAAAGTATTTGTATAGATATATGATTTCATTTCTCTTGAAAGTGGACTGGCTGAATCGTATATTTGCTAGTTAATTCATTTCTATCCTAATCTCTATTATTTTATTCCTTCTACATTTCATGGATTTAATTTGCTGTTATTTTCATCAGTTTTTAAGGTGGAAGTTTAGATTTTAAAAAAAATCTTATACAATTTTAAAAGTTACTTTCCATTTACAATTATTACAAAATGTTGGCTATATTCCCTGTGTACAATACATCCTGGAGCCTATCTTACACCCAATAGTTTGTACCTCCCACTCCCCCACCACTATCTTGCCTCTTCCCACCCTCCCTACTGGTAACCACTAGTCTGTTCTCTATTATCTGTGAGTCTGCTTCTTTTTTTTTATATTCATAGCTTGTTGTATTTTTTAGATTCCACAGGCTCCTACAGTATTTGTCTTTCTCCATCTGACTTATTTCATTTAGCATAATGCCCTCCAAGTCCATCAACGTTGCTGCAAATGGCAACATTTTGTTCTTTTTTATGGTTGAGTAGTATTCCATTATATATATATATGCACTTCTTTATGCATTAATCTTTTGATGGACACTTAGGTTGTTTCCATGTCTTGGCAATTGTAAATAATACTGTTATGAACATTGGGGTGCATGTATCTTTTTGAATTAGTGTTTTTGGGTTTTTTTGAATATATACCCAGAAGTGGAATTGCTGGGTCATCTGGTAGTTCTATTTTTAGTTCTTTGGGAAACCTTCATACTGTTTTCTCTAATGGCTGCCCCAATTTACATTCCCACCAACAGTGTACGAGGGTTCCCTTTTCTCCACATCCTTGCCAACATTTGTTATTTATGTTCGTTTTGATGATAGCCATTCTGACAGGTATGAGGTGATATCTCATTGTGGTTTTGATTTGCATTTATGTATGTTGGATATTAATCCCTTATTAGCCATATGATTTGCAAATATTTTCAAATATTTTCTCCCATTCAGTAGGTTACTGTTTCATTTTGTCGATGATTTCCTTTGCTGTGCAAAAGCTTTTAAGTTTAATTAGGTTCCATTTGTTTATTTTTGCCTTATTTCTTTTACTTTAGGAGACAGATTAAAAATATATATATTGCTGCAAGTTATGTCAAAGAGTGTTCTGCCTATATTTTCCTCTAAGAGTTTTATAGTATTCAGTCTTACATTTAGGTCTTTAACCCATTTTGAGTCTATTTTTGTGTATGGTGTGAAGGAGTGTTCTAACTTCGTTGATTTACATGTGGCTGTCCAGCTTTCCCAACACCACTTATTGAAGAGACTGTGTTTTCTCCATTGTGTATTCTTGCCTCCTTTGTCATAGAATAACTGACCATAAGTGTGTGGTTTTATATCTGGACTCTGTATCCTGTTCCATTGATCTATGTGTCTGTTTTTGTGCCAGTACCATACAATTTTGATTACTGTAGCTTTGTGGTATAGTCTGAAGTCAGGGAGCCTGATTCCTTCAGCTCTTTTCTTCTTTCTCAAGATTGTTTTGGCTATCTGGAGTCTTTTGTGTTTCCATACAAATTTTAAAATGTTTTGTTTTAGTTCTGTGAAAAAATGCCATTGGTATTTTGATAGGGATTGCATTGAATCTGTAGATTGCCTTGGGTAGCATGGGCATTTTAGCAATATTAATTCTTCCAATCCATGAACACAAGTATCTTTCCATCTGTTTGTGTCATCTTCAATTTCTTTATTCAGTGTCTTGTAGTTTTCTGAAAACAAGTCTTTTATCTCCTTAGTTAGATTTATTCCTAGGTATTTTATTTTTTGATGCAATTTAAATTATAAATGGGATTGTTTCCTTACTTTCTCTTTCTGATAGTTCATTGTTAGCATACAGAAATGCAACAGAATTTTATATACAGTAAGCCCCCTACATACAAACCTTCAAGTTGCAAAATTTCAAAGATGCGAATGTGCGTTTGCATGTCCAGTCACATAAGTTAGTTCACGTGTCTGGTGTTATCTATAAAAGTTGGGTACCTAGGCTAACTTTGTTGGACTTATGAACAAATTGGACTTACGAACGTATTCTCAGAATGGAACTCGTTCATATGTAGGGGACTTACTGTATTAATTTTTTATCCTGCAACTTTATCAAATTCGTTGATGAACTCTACTAATTTTTTGGTTGTGTCTTCAGGATTTTCTATGTATAGTATCATGTGATAGTTCCCTTCTTCCTGGTTTTTTAATGTGTTGATTATTAATTTTTCATAATATTCTCTTATGATCCTTTGTTTTCCTGTGGTGTCCACTGTAATTTGTCCTCTATCATTTCTGACTTTATTCATTGGGGATCTCTCTCTGTTTTTGCTGTTGAGTATGACTGAAAGTTTGTTGATTATGTTTACTTTTCAAAGAACCAACTGTTAGTTGTATTGATTTTTTCTACTGGTTTTTTTTTTTTTTTTTTTGTCTCTATTTCATATATTTCCACTCTGATCATTATTATTTCCTTCATTCTATCAACTTCAGGCATTACTTGTTCTTCTTTTTTAGTTCTTTAAAATGTGTATTTAGATTGTTTATTTGAGATTTTTTTTGTTTCATGAGATAGGCCTGTATCACTATGAAATTTCCTCTTAGAACAGCTTTTGCTGTATCTTATAGATTTTGGACCATTGTGTTTACATTTTCATTTGACTCAAAGTACTCTTTTATTCCCTTTTTGATTTCTTCATTGACCCATTTATTCTTGAGTATCATGTTGTTTAGTCACCAAGTGTTTGTATTTTTTTTAATTTTTATTCTTGTAGTTGATTTCTAATTTTATACTATTATGGTTGGAAAAGATGTTTGATATGATTTTAATCCTCTTAAATTATTATTGACACTTGTTTTGTGGCCTCACATGTGATCCATCCTGGAGAATGTTCCTGTGCACTTGAAAAGAATTCTGCTCTTTTGGATAGAATGTTCTATATAAAACAGTTAAGTCAATCTGTGTGTCTAATATGCCATTTAAGTCCAGTAGTCCCTCATTGATTTTCTGTCTGAATGATTTATTCATTGACATAAGTGGGGTATTAAAGTCCCCTATTATTATTATATTTATATTTCTCCTTTTAGGTCTGTTAATATTTGCTTTACATATTAGGTACTCCTATATTGGGTGTGTAAACATTGACAAATGTTATATCCTTTTGTTGGATTAACACTTTTATTATTATATACTGTCCTTCTTTGTGATTTGTTACAGTCTTTTTTTAGTCTATTTTTTCTGATATCAGTATTACTACCTCAGCTATTTTTTTCCATTTGTATGAAATATCTTTTTCTATCCCTTCACTGTTAATCTATGTGTATCATTAGATCTGAGATAATTCTCTTGTAGGCAGCATATAGATGGATTCTCTTTTTTTATCCATTTAGCTTCCCTGTGTCTTTTGATTGGAACATTTAGTTCATTTACTTCTAAAGTAATTAGTGATAGGTATGTACTTGTTGCCATTTTGTTAATTATTTTCTGGTTGCTTTTATAGTTCTTCTCAGTTCCTTTCTTCTTTTCTTAGTTTCTTTTCTTGTGTTATTTTTAAATTTCTTTATTTTTTTGTAGCCATTATAGGTTTTTGGTTTGTGGTTGCCATGAGGTATATATAGCCTTCTATTATAAGCTGATAATTGCATAAGTTTGAAGGCATTCTAAAAGTACTACATTTTTACTCCCACACACACATTTTATGTTTTTATGTCATATTTTAAACCTTTTTCATTTTGTGTATTACTTAACTACTTACTATAGTTACAGTTTATTGTACTGTTTTTTCTTTTAACCTTCTTACTAGCTTTTTAAGTGCCTTTACTTATATGCCTTTACCAATGAGATTTTTCCTTTCATATATTTTCTTATTTCTAGTTGTGTCATTTTCTTTTCTGCTAAAAGAAGACCTTTTAATATTTCTTTTAAGACTGGTTTAGTCATAATGAACCCCTTTAGTTTTTGCTTGTGTGGGTAACTACCTCTCCTTCAATTCTGAATGATAACCTTGCCAGATAGAGTACTCTAGATTGTAATTTTTTCTTTTAGCTCTAGATATATCTTGCCACTCCCTTTTGACCTGTAAAGTTTCTGCTGAAAAATCAACTGATAGTCTTATGGGGTTTCCCTTGTATGTGATTAGTTGCTTTTCTCTTGCTGCCTTTAATATTCCCCATCTTTAACTCTTGCCATTTTAATTATTATGTGACTTGGTAAAAATTTCTTTGAGATCACCTGGTTTGTGACTCTCAGTGCTTACTAGACCTGGATATCCATTTCCTTCCCCAAGGTAGAGATGTTTTCAGCCATTATTTCTTCAAATGAGTTTTCTGTTCCTTTCCTCCTTTCTTCTCCTTCTGGGACCTCTATAATGTGAAAGCTAGTATGCTTGATATTGTCCCAGAGGTCCCTTAAACTCTCTGCATATTTTAAAGTCCTACTCCCTTTTGCCATTCTGATTGGGTCCCATGAAAGGTCTCTGCAAGGTCCCTTTCCTAGTTCAGTCCTCTACGACTAAATTAAATTAGTCAACCATTCATTGACCATTTTTCTATGGTTGCACCTAACCTTTTAAAGACAAGAACTCCTGGAGATCCAACCACATTATATAACTGGAGTGAAACTTCCTGAAAAAACAAAGTGTAAATTCTATTTTGATGTGTTCCCCATCACCACTAGTGTAATGCCGCAAAAGTAGCTGATGTTAAAACACATGTTTCTGTATTTTGAACAGAGACAACTCTTAAACTTCTCCAGATGGGAGTAGAAAAATGCAAGTGGGCTCTTTGGGGGCAAAAGGGGACTAAGAATGAATATTAAATCTAACTGCACATGTCTATATTTTGTTTTTCAGAAAATTGTTCAATGAAAGATATAATTATACTTGTGCTTGGAATCATCAGTGGAATACTTATAATACTTATAATTTTCTATTATTGCATAAAATATTCCAAAAAAAGGGGTAAGATATAAAAAGTGTAATGCAATAAATTATGGCAGAGCCAATATAATGAGTGAAAATAAGGAAAGAGTAACATCCATTTTGTCTTGAGAAGTTAGCTGTTTAGAAAAAATGAGATTCTCAGGGAAGGAAAAAAGAAATTCCCCTACCCATCTTTGTTCTTTTGGCTGGTCCAGTAATTAAATTGACACAAGATGTATTAACAAGAGAAAAAAACTTAATTTTGTCCATACAGAGGTCTCATAGATGTGAGACCCAAGAAGTAATCAAAGTAGGATGTTTATATACTTTTTAGACAAATAATAAATGTGTGAAGAACTGACATGACAAAGAAACTTAGGCTTTGGTACTAATTAGTCAAGAAACTGCAAATTCTGTCTACAAAGCTTTCTTGGCCCTGAATCCCCTATCTCTGGTGATGAGGATGTCTCTCTACCTCCTGGTACAGTGAGGGTACCTTTCACATGGAAGATTTATTTCCTGTTTACAGGGGGACTGAGAGGAGGATCAGAGTATCCTTGCATTGTCTGTTTTTCAAATACTTTTAATTCAAAATAATCAATATGCCACTTTGGCATATTTTAGGGTGGCCTGCTATAAACCCCATCAAGATCAAAATAATAGTAGAAAGTTTTCCTTTCATAGCATATTTCAACTGAACACTCACTTATAATCAGTCTACTTATGGCCATATTTTGAAGTAAAAAGAATAGATATATTTTTCTTGCTAAAGTTGTTGTTACTGAGAAAACAGAAACCAGGAAGATGTGATGATTTGATGCAAAGTTTATCCTAAACTCTAATTTTCACCTGGACCTTGGTATTCATGGCCTGTGTAATCTTCTCCCTTTGAATAATGGTCTTCTTATCTGAAGTTTTGAAGTGATATCACATCAATTATTAGATAGGAAAGATTCTCATGTCTGTCTTGCTAGCAGACTCTCTCCCTTACTATTCTCAACAGAGCAAGTTTCCAGGTGAGGAAAACCATATGACAAGGATCTGATGGCAGCTTTAGGCCAACAGCAAGCTAGGAAATGAGACCCTCAATCCAAAAGCCATTCTGTTGTAATTCTACCTGCAGCCATACAAATGAGCTTGAAAACAGATCCTTCTCTAGACAAGATCCCAGGGTATGACCAACACCCTGATTTTAGCCTCATGAAAAACCCTATGGTAGAGAACCCGGTGAAACTATACTTTATTCTGGGGCAACAGAATATATGAGATAATAAATATGTATTGTTTCAGACCACTTAGTTTGTGGTCATTTGTTATTTAGCAATAGATATCTAATACAAGTTTTATTAATAATCGTCCTTGGAAAACAGGCATTATCTTGGAATAAGTCAAACAAAATGAAACATATAGTCATTCTAATTATAGTCCACATTCAGTGAAACTAGTGATTTTTAAAAAAGAAAAATATTTGTCTACGTGGACACCTTCTTTAATTCACTTATTCTTTTTTAAGTATAGTTTCATTGGTCTTCTTGAGTTTTTTAAGTATGCAGTCATATCATCTCAAAATAATAACCGTGTTCTCTTTTTACAATAAAGATAGATAGATAGATAATTTCTTTTTTTTATTTCAGCCTATCATTGCCTAGAACACCTGAATTATATTGAATGTTCTTTAATATTTTAGTTATTTATCATTAAGATAATCTTTTGCTATTAGTTTCTGATGGATCCTCTTCATCAGGTTAAACACCTTTTCTTTTATTCCTAGCTTTCTAATTTTTTATTACTTTAAATCAAGAATGCATATATAGAGTGGTCATTTATTTTTTCTGCATATATTAAAATCACCATTCTTATGTAATTTATTATTTTGGGAATACACATTAACATATTTTCCAATTTTTGTATTACTCTTATAATTCTGATCAAAACTTATTTGTTTAAGATGCATAAAATCTTAATATATTGCTATATAAGATTAACTAAATTTGTGTTGAGAACTTTGCATTCATATTCGTAAATTTCATTTGTTCTTTATTTCTCATCAAGCCTCATTTCTTCAAGGCTTGAGTGAAATTATTCCATAATAATTCTTTTCTTAGGTTTATAGTATCTTCCAATTAAAAATCATGTAAACTTGGCCAAGGCCCTTAAAATATTTAAGCCTTGCATAATATAACAACTGCTAATAAATATATTTTTGAATTGCTGTGAGAATAAAAACAGAATTTAAAAGCTTTGCTCACATGATAATGACTGAAAATATAGTTTTTCTTCTGCAAGTTAGTAAAAATAATTGCAATAATATAAAAGAAAACTATAATGTTTTGACTTTTTATAATATAAAATATTAATTTACTATTAAGCTTCTGCCCTTTAGTCCTCATATGCCTAAGAGGCCTAATGAAAGATTCCTTTCCCTTTCAGGTTTTCTCCATGGACATTCAGGTAAGACTGAAATATTAACCACTTCCCCCCCAAATAGAAATAATCAATTAAATTACTTAAGCATAAATAAGTTGATGTTATTAGGCATAATTAGAGTTTATTTATAAAGATTTGTGTATTAGTTTGCTAGAGCTTCCATAACAAAGTACCACAAACCAGATAGCTTAAATAACAAAAATTTGTTGTCTCATAGCTCTGCAGAATATGTCTGAGATCAAGATGTCAGCAGGATTGGTTCCTTTGAGTATGGTGAGGGAGACTCTGTCCCATGCCTCTCCCCTCACTTCTTGCTGTTTTTTGGAAATATGTTGCATTCCTTGGATTGTAGATTTCTGACTTTATCTTCACATGGCTTTTCACACTGTCTTTTCACACTGTGTCTTTTCACACTGTCTTTCCTTATGTGTGTCTGTCTCTGTGCCCAAATTTTCCCTTTTCATAAGGACAGCAGTCTTTTTGGATTAGGGCATACCCTAATGACTTCATCTTAACTAATTACATCTGCAATGATGTTATATCCAAGTAAGGTCATATTCTGAGGTACCTGTGATAAGACAAACATATGAATTTCTGGGGGACACAATTCAATCTATAACAATTTATTACCTACAAAAAACTAACAATCATAAGTGTGCACATTATTGATTTGCCACAAAATGAACATACCTATGTCACCAACAATGAATCAGGAAATAGAACATCAACACACTCAAAAAGCTTCCGTCTTACCCCTCCCAGTTACAACCCCCTTATCCACAAATAATCACTATTCTGATATCTATTAGTACTATAGATGATTTTTTTTAAATAACTGAGATTCAATATGTCAATTGGAGATAAACTTTCAAAGAATGAATTTCATGTGTGTATAAATTTCATGTGTATATAAGTATATGCACAGAAAAACATGGTCTGAAAGGATACACACACCCCAATGTTCATGGCAGCACTGTTTACAATAGCCAAGACATGGAAGCAACCTAAATGTCCATTGACAGAGGAATGGATGAAGATGTGGTATATATATACAATGGAATATTACTCAGCCATTAAAAAGAATGAAATAATACCATCTGCAGCAACGTGGATGGACCTGGAGATTGTCATACTAAGTGAAATAAGTCAGAGAACGAGAAATAATATGATATCACTTATATGCAGTATCTTAAAAAAAATCATACAACTGAACTTATTGACTAAACAGAAACAGACTCACAGACTTAGAGAATGACCTTAAGGGAGGGATAGATTGGGAGTTTGGGATTGAGATGTACACACTGCTATATTTAAAATAAAAAGCACTTCCATGAAAAAAATAAAAAATTATCATATGATATCGCTTATATGCAGAATATTTTAAAATGATATAAATGAACTCATTTACAAAACAGAAACAGTCTTATAGGTATCAAAAACAATCTTACATTTACCAAAGGGGAAAGATGTGGGGGAGGGATAAATTGGGAGTTTGGGATTGACATAGGCACACTACTATGTTTAAAATAGTAACCAACAAGGGCCTACTACTGTATAGCACAGGGAACTCTGCTGAATATTCTGTAATAACCTAAATGGGAAAAGAATTTGAAAAAGAATAGATAAATGTATATGTATAAGTGAATCTCTTTGATGTACACCTGAAACTAACACAACATTGTTAATCAACTATACTCCAACATAAAATAAAAATTTTAAAAACTTTTACATCATAAAGTAGTAGTAGTAATAATAATAATAATAATGGAGATATAGGAAAATATCTTTATGCCCACAGGGCAGGGAAGAATTTCTTAGTTAAAACATGAAAAAAAAGAAAGCCAGAGTAATTAAGACAATGTGGTATTGGTATATAGATAGACAGATAGACCAATAGAATGAAATATAATCCAGAAAGAAGTTCACACATACATATACAGTGATCTGATTTAATAATATGGTGCATTGGGGGTGAAAAAACTTGTTCTTTTCAGTAAATGGTGTTTGGTCAATTGGATATTCATTAGAAAAATGTATCTACCCATAGATTTAAGAACAGTGAACACTAAGCAGAATAAATACAAAGGAAAGAACACCTAGACATACTATTGTTAAATTGCTGAAACCAGAGATTAAGAATCCAGCTAAAAATGTATTCAGACTGGTAACAGCTGAGCAAATTTACTTTGAGCAGAACTGCTCTACAATAAATGCCAAAAAAACTTCTTCAAGTTGAAGAAAAATGATGGCAGATGGAAGCTTAGATCTACAGGAAAAACGAGAAAGCACAATAGAAGTGTAAATATATATGTAAATTTAAAAATGAAATAAAAAGTCTTAAAGTTCTTTAAAATGTCTTTTAATACTCAAGAACAATTAAGATGGAGTAAGCCCATAAAAGTCTACTTCTCCCACTGAGTACAGCTAAAAACCTCTGAAGAAAATGCAAGAAGGAAATACCTAAAATACTGGCAAACACACAAAAGCATGCAGATTTGGGAATGTTGTCAAACCTGGAGAAGCAGTAACCTGGTGAGCTTCTTGCATTTTTCATCACTTCTCTCATGGTCTTGAATAAAGGTGGGCCACAGCACAGCTAATGCAGCATTTTGCAAGAAGCTATAATTCAGATAGAAACCTCGTTCATTTTTTCAAAACACTGAGTAGAGGAATTCATGACCCAGAGTATGGGTGGTACTTCTATTGTTTTCTCCTTTCTTATGACTCACTAAAGGTGGGTCCTCAACATAACAAGAACTAGGTGGCACCACCACTTAAAACTCTGATGGATATGTCATCTTACTAGAGAGAGAAATTGAGCAAAAGTAACCTGGTGGTCTGAAAAATAAAGGGGTTTACTTTCTATTTCTCTTCACTTTGCCCCAAGGGTGGCCCAAGATTTGGAAATTATGCAGTGGCACTCTAAGCAGCTTAAACTCTAAGAGAAAAAAAAAAAAAAATCTTTCTGGCTAAAAGATGATAAATGTTGTGTCTCTGGACCAGAGAATGTGGGGGAATCGTGAAAACAAAGCTGCAGAAAAAAATCCCATAATTTACTATATTAACTGGCACAAGCTCTGGACTCATCCCTAAGCTGTGAATGTGTGAGTCAGACTCAAAGTAGAATAGCAAAAACTTTGAGAACTAAAAAACAATTTAAACTATCGTAAGTCTCAGAATAATCCCTGAATGGTGCATATGTAAAACAGATGCAAAGAATTGCATAAAGGCTTTGAAAACTGCACTGCCACTGGAATCATTGCTCTCAAAAGGCAAGACAGAACTAGCAGTCCGAATCCAACTGAATTGACTGATTGCTAGAACAAAGATCATCATCATCACCAGAAAATCCCCATGAGATTTTAAAAGGGCCCAGCAGCTAAAAAAACCAAATATTCAAAGTGTACAGTTTACAAATTAAAGCTACCTGACAAAGAACCAGGAAATTGTGGCCAATTCTCAGTGAAAAAGACAATAAAGAGATGCCAACAGTGAGACAACCTACACACTGGAATTAGGAAGAAAAAAAAAAACAAGATTATAAAGCAGCTGTTATAGCTATGATCCTTTAGGCAAAAGTACACATTATTGAACTGAATGGAAAGTTGGACAGTTTCAGCAAACAGAACCTACAGACAAAAACTAAACAGAAATTTTATCACTGTAAAATACAACATATTAAATACAATTTAACTTGGTGGGCTTCAATACCAGAATGGAGATAAAAGAGGAAAAAGCTAGTGAACTTGAAAGAAGATCACTACAGATTATCCAACATTCAGAACAAAGGAAAAAGGATATTGGAAATCATTAGAAATACCTCAGGTAGCTGTGAAAAAATATCAGATTCATGGTTACCAAGGTTACATGGTTACACACTACTATATATAAAATAGATAACTAATACGAACCTACTGTATAGCACAGGGAACACTACTCAATACTCTGTAATGACCTGTGTGGGAAAAGAACCTAAAAGACAGTGGATGTATGTATATGTATAACTGATTCACTTTGCTGTACAGCAGAAACTAACACAACATTGTAAATCAACTATACTCCAATAAAAAGATTACTTTACAGAAATTTTTCATTCACAGAAAGATAGACAAGGTGAAAAGGCAGAGGGCTATGTACCAGATGAAGGAACAAGATAAAACCCCAGAAAAACAACTAAATGAAGTGGAGATAGGCAACCTTCCAGAAAAAGAATTCACAATAATGAGAGTGAAGATGATCCAGGACCTCGGAAAAAGAATGGAGGCAAAGATCAAGAAGATGCAAGAAATGTTTAACAAAGACCTAGAAGAATTAAAGAACAAACAAACAGAGATGAACAATATGATAACTGAAATGAAAACTACACTAGAAGGAATCAATAGCAGAATAACTGAGGCAGAAGAACGGATAAGTGACCTGGAAGACAGAATGGTGGGATTCACTGCTGCTGAACAGAATAAAGAAAAAAGAAGGAAAAGAAATGAAGACAGCCTAAGAGACAATATTAAACGCAACAACATTTGCATTATAGGGGTCCCAGAAGGAGAAGAGAGAGAGAAAGGACCCGAGAAAATATTTGAAGACATTATAGTCGAAAATTTCCCTAACATGGGAAAGGAAATAGCCACCCAAGTCCAGGAAGTGCAGAGAGTCCCATACAGGATAAACCCAAGGAGAAACACACTGAGACACATAGTAATCAAACTGGCAAAAATTAAAGACAAAGAAAAATTATTAAAAGCAACAAGGGAAAAATGACAAATAACATAGAAGGGAACCCCCATAAGGTTAACAGCTGATTTCTCAGCAGAAACTCTAAAAGCCAGAAGGGAATGGCATGATATACTTAAAGTGATGAACAGGAAGAACCTACAACAAAGATTACTCTACCCGGAAAGGATCTCATTCAGATTCAATGGAGAAATCAAAAGCTTTACAGACAAGCAAAAGCTAAGAGAATTCAACACCACCAAACCAGCTCTACAACAAATGCTAAAGGAACTTCTCTAAGTGGGAAACACAAGAGAAGAAAAGGACCTACAAAAACAAACCCAAAACAATTAAGAAAATGGTCATAGGAACACACATATCGATAATTACCCTAAACGTGCATGGATTAAATGCTCCAACCAAAAGACACAGGCTTGCTGAATGGATACAAAAACAAGACCCATATATATGCTGTCTACAAGAGACCCACTTCAGACCTAGGGACACATTCAGACTGAAAGTGAGGGGATGGAAAAAGATATTCCATGCAAATGGAAATCAAAAGAAAGCTGGAGTAGCAATACTCATATCAGATAAAATAGACTTTAAAATAAAGAATGTTACAAGAGACAAAGAAGGACACTATATAATGATCAAGGGATCAATCCAAGAAGAAGATAAAACAATTATAAATATATATGCACACAACATAGGAGCACCTCAATACATAAGGCAAATGCTAACAGCTATAAAAGAGGAAATCGACAGTAACACAATAATAGTGGGGGACTTTAACACCTCACTTACACCAATGGACAGATCATTGAAAATTAAAATAAAGAAACACAAGCTTTAAATGACACAATAGACCAGATAGATTTAATTAATATTTATAGGACATTCCATCCAAAAACAGAAGATTACACTTTCTTCTCAAGTGCACACAGAACATTCTCCAGGATAGATCACATCTTGGGTCACAAATCAAGCCTCAGTAAATTTAAGAAAATTGAAATCATATCAAGCATTTTTTCTGACCACAACGCTATGAGATTAGAAATGAATTACAGGGAAAAAAACATAAAAAACACAAACACATGGAGGCTAAACAATACGTTACTAAATAACCAAGAGATCGCTGAAGAAATCAAAGAGGAAATCAAAAAATACCTAGAGACAAATGACAATGAAAACACAATGATCCAAAACCTATGGGATGCAGCAAAAGCAGTTCTAAGAGGGAAGTTTATAGCTATACAAGCCTACCTCAAGAAACAAGAAAAATCTCAAATAAACAATCTAACCTTACACCTAAAGGAATAGAGAAAGAAGAACAAACAAAACCCAAAGTTAGCAGAACTTGCACTGTTGCACTGTTGGTGGGAATGTAAATTGATACAGCCACTATGGAGAACAGTATGGAGGTTCCTTAAAAAACTAAAAATAGAATTACCATATGATCCAGCAATCCCACTACTGGGCATATACCCAGAGAAAACCATAATTCAAAAAGACACATGCAGAGGCTTCCCTGGTGGCGCAGTGGTTGAGAATCTGCCTGCCAATGCAGGGGACACGGGTTTGAGCCCTGGTCTGGGAAGATCCCACATGCCGCGGAGCAACTAGGCCCGTGAGCCACAATTACTGAGCCTGCGCATCTGGAGCCTGTGCTCCGCAACAAGAGAGGCCGCGATAATGAGAGGCCCGCGCACCGCAATGAAGAGTGGCCCCCACTTGCCGCAACTAGAGAAAGCCCTCACACAGAAAATGAAGACCCAACACAGCCATAAATAAATAAATTAAAAAAAAAAAAAAAAGACACATGCACCCCAATGTTCATTGCAGCACTATTTACAATAGCCAGGTCATGGAAGCAACCTAAATGCCCATCGACAGACAAATGCATAAAGAAGATGTGGTACATATATACAATGGAATATTATTCAGCCATAAAAAGGAACGAAATTGGGTCATTTGTTGAGCTGTGGATGGATCTAGAGACTGTCATACAGAATGAAGTAAGTCAGAGAGAGAAAAACAAATATCATATATTAACGCATATATGTGGAACCTAGAATAATGGTACAGATGAACCAGTTTGCAGAGCAGAAATTGAGACACAGATGTAGAGAACAAATGTATGAACACCAACGGGGGAAAGCCGCGGGGGGGTGGGGGTGGTGGTGTGATGAATTGGGAGATTGGGATTGACATGTATACAGTGATGTGTATAAAATTGATGACTAATAAGAACCTGCTGTATAAAATGTATATATATATATATATATATTATTCAAGTCATCCAATGATGGAATGACCCAGTTGATTTGTATGACTGATTTGACCAATAACAGAGTGATGAGAGTAAAAAAATAAAAAAATATATTGCTTACACCAAAAAAAAAAAAAAAAAGCATATGCTGTACATCTGCTCTAACCATTAAAGAAAAGGGTGCATTGTCCAGAAGTAAAGAATGTCGGTTTTGAAGATAGAGATAAATACTTCCCTTCCTGGAACATCAGTGCTAATACTCCTTTGATGATAAGACCCTCTTCACAGGCGCCAAGGCCAGGCTGATTTGCTGTGTATGTGCTCATCTGTCTTCTTTGAAAAAAAAAAAAAATTTTTTTTTTAAATAAAAACAGTCATGAAGAAAACTATTCAAGTATGAAAGAAAATGACCCAGAGAGATCAACTATAAAATAGATCCTAGTACTAATATTAAACTTTAAAGATAATTTTAAGAAATCCTTAGAACCCCAAACATAAACTATCTGGTAAATATATATATATATATATATATATATATATATATATATATATATATATATGCCAGCATTATATTTCTTAAAAATGGCAAAAAAACCAAGGCAACAATGGAGCAGCTCTTCCAGGAAACTTAGGAAAAAAGGATATTAGTCCTAAGGACTCTAATATAGAATAAGCTTCATCCAACCAAAAGACCACTGGAAAACTTTAAAAAATAACAGTGAGGTAATGATGACAGCAAAATGGCAGAATAGAAAGTTCTGCCTCAAAGGAGGGGCATGCCAAAGCAAGTGAGGCCCATGTGCTCACAGAGGACCAATGCACCACCTGTGCAGGCATCCACATCTCTGCTCAGACACAGCCCAGAGTTGTATCTCCTACCACCCTGTGTCTATCGCAGATCCAGTGCAAGGTTATGGAATGGATCTGGTGGGTTCAGAGCACTCACAAGGCTGGGGCTTGGGGTTGGGGCATTGTGGCTGCAGGAATTAAGGTTGTCGTGCTGCCACCAGAGAGCTGGGCTGTCTTCTCCCAGGACCTGTCTTCCCCAGATCCAGTGCCAAGTCTCCTGCACGCTGCCCAAGTAAGCACCAATAGCCGCCACTACACAGGGCCCACACTCTGAGCCCCTGGGGTGTCTCCACATCCCCAGATCAAGGTGTCCCAGGGCCCATCTGCCCCAGACCCTGCACCAAACTATGGCATGGAGTGGCCTGGGCCAGAGTGCTTGTGAGGCTGGAAGATGGACCATAGCATATGGGTCACAGGGTCTCCTCCAACACTGCCAGAGCAACGCACTGACAATGGCTGCCGCCTCCCCAGCTGCACCACACCCCAGGCCCCCTGGGCTGTCCCTGAGCAGCTATATCAAGTCTTCTCCCTAGCCCAGCTGGCCCAGATCTAGAGCCAAACTGTGGAATGGAGCAAGTGAGACTGGAGCATTCACTCAGCTGGGCGTGGAGAGAGGAGCAGGGATGAGGGCCGAGAGGTACTGGTACTTGGTCCCCCCCGCCCCCCCGCAATCATGCACTGACAATGGCCACCACTGCCCCACCTGGACCACACAGCAGGCCCCACAGGTTGTCTCTGCATAGCTAGACAGAGTCTTTTCCCAGGGCCAGGAAATTCACCCACTCAGATTGGGGAGTGCAGCAAGGAGGCATTCACCAGTGCAAAGCTCTCTCTCCCTGATTGTTGGCAAGCCAGCACATGCCCGCTCTTCATGAATAGAGTCTAGGCTTCTCCAGCCCTTCTGTCTCAGTGGTGCTCCCAGCAGCCAAGGGGCTTGTCTCCTCCATGTAGGATACCAGGACTGGGAGGCCCAGTCTATGACTTGACCCACTCAGTCCCCAGGGCAAGAGTCCACCCTTGCAGACCTTCTCTGCCTTTCAGATCCTAACCAGGACAGAGGTTCTGACTTTATGCCCTTTTTCCATGCAACCCAGTTACATGGAAATATTTCTTGCAGCTTTGGTTGTATAGGAGTTCTTCTGCCAGTTTCCCATAGTTTTCTGTGTGAATTGTTCCACATGTAGATGTATTTTTGATATGTTTGTGGGGGGAGGTAAGCTTCATGTGTTCCTACTCTGCCATCTTGATCCTGTTATGGAACTCAAGTTCCTGTGCCCCACACACAGTGAGGTCAAACAATACCGAAATGTCCAAGTTTGGAGCAGAGAAAGGTTTATTGAAGGGCCATGCAAGGAGAATGGGTGGCTCGTGCCCCCCCAAAACCCTGAACTCCCTGAAGCATTTCAGCAAGACATTTTTTTTTAACATCTTTATTGGAGTATAATTGCTTTACAATGTTGTGTTAGTTTCTGCGGTATAACAAAGTGAATCAGCTATATGTATACATATATCCCCATATCCCCTCCCTCCAGCAAGGCATTTTTAAAGGCGAGGTATGGGAGGGGCATGGTTAATTGTTGCAAACTACTTGGTGTCGGAATCATTTGTTCTTGCAGCTGTCAGGTCACGATGTTCCTGTAAACCTCCAACAAGACAAATATTATTCTCTGTTCTGCAACTTTTTATCTCCATATGAATGGAAAAGTGTTATACCCTTAAACATCAGAGCTCTGAGAATGGGCTATCCTGTATATTTCAGGCTATAGGCAACATTCTTAACTGGAAGCAAAAGCAATAGAATACAAGGTTAAAGTAAAAGAAACAGATCTAATATAGAGTCAGATTTGTTCTTCCCTATTACAATCCGACCTCAAAAACTATTTCTTTAGTAGATCAACTCACTCCTCCAAATAAAAAACAATCTAGAGCTGAAATATTAACAAATGGAAAATATAAATATATAGTTTTATAATTTGTTAATTAAAAGACAAACCTGGGGACTTCCCTGGCGGTCCAGTGGTTAAGACTTCACCTTCCAATGCAGGGGGTGTGGGTTCAATCCTTGGTCAGAGAGCTAAGATCCCACATGTCTCGCAGCCAAAACACCAAAACATAAAACAGAAGCAATACTGTAACAAATCCAATAAAGACTTTAAAAAAGGGCCCACATAAAAAAAAAAAAAAAAAGACAAGCCTGTTGTTTGAAAATGAGCTGGTGGAATTAGATTGAAAAACTTACTGAGACTGATAAACATTTGGAATAATTGTCAAGGTAATTGGTGTTTCTGTTGAACATGATGATTTAAAAGATCATGTGTCAGCAATGGAGAACCATTTGAAATCAGATGTCTTATATAAGCAAAGAAGTTTGTTTCCCACACACACATAAATTTATTCCATTGTTTGGGCATATGGGACTGAGGAAGTGGACTGGAGAAATGATCTTCAATTGGAGTGTTACAAGATGAAGGAGTAAAAGGATAATAAGCACAGGGAGTTGAGTGATTTTACCAGAGAATAACTCATGAGATTGGCACCAAGTTCCTGTTTTTATATGGAAAATGGCAAAAGACTCGGAAAGTATTGAGAAAAGAGAACAAATGATGTCAAAGGGCAAGTTAAGGGGAAATGATAGAGTGAGAAAGAATAAGAATACAACATGCATTGGGGAAAGGGGTATAAGGGATTTGAGGATACGTGGGGGTTTAAAATGTCATAGTAAACTGATCTACATGTTGACAATCCTTGATGGAAATATAAGGCTATGTTATCGTAGCACAGTGGAGATGAATGTTACTGGAAACAGAAAAATCAATGGTTGTTCATCTCTTCTTAATCCTCAATTTATTACCTTTACCCTTGTGCAAGCAGATCTTAACATTTTAATCTATGTTTGTTTCCCACATCATTAATATGGTATTCTCCTTTTCATTTTTCAGGTCGACTTTTGCAAACACCTGGTAATGTTTGTTCTTCAAGCACTCTGCTAATTTGTATTTTAGAGATAATTCTTTCCCCTTGTTTTCACTCTCTCATTTTGTTTCTTCTTTTGCCTCCCACTTTCTCTTACCCCTACTTAGATTCCAATATGCCATGCTACTTTTCTGCTTTTCAGATCTACTACTCTGTGTTCCAGTTTATCCTTTCTCCCTCTTCCTTTCTCTTCCCTTTCTTTATTCTATTTCCTTTTATTATCTTCATTTAGTCTGTGCTTCAGAAGTTTTCTACAGCTTCATGATAAGGATGTTGAGAGAAAGAGAAGCAGATTATGGAATCGACTGCCATGGTCATCAGGGTCCTTTTCTGGACAAAATTTCTAAAATGTGTTCCTTACGACCAGTTTGATTTTAAGTCGGTATGTCCCTATCTGTGCACACTGTATTCTTTCAACTATTCTGAGAGAGGAGTGAATATTTCCTTTATAATGTTTATTCTTTTTCCCATATTCATTCCCAAGAAATATGTCTATAAAAGCCATCAGAGAGGGTCATTCTCAATATCATTTCCCTGACTTTCTGGATTTGAGTAAAATCTTATCTATATTTTTTCAGAGGATATGACACTAACAACAACCTATGATTATTCTGATTGAATAATCAACTGAACAAATTAATAATATTTGTATCTCTCTCTCTCTCTTTGTTTTTCAAATGTGGTTGTAGCAGAAAGTGGTAAGTTCCATTAGCTACTTTTACATTGTGCACATAGCTTTTTGGATCTTTTGTCAAGTGTTGCCTTGTTCCTTGTTCTTTTACTGTCCTTGAAATGAACATGTTCCTCTTATGTTGTATGTCTTAAATTTACATGATTATGCCTTATTCTTTTCTCATTCCCACTGAAGTCAACAAAATTATTTCCATTTGCACTTAAACACTATCAATTATTCATGCTGCGAGGTGTTCTCTATAAAGAATCTATGTACATGACCATTTATGATAATGAATTCCATTAATTATATACTTCTGAATTTATGGAATTTTTAAGTGGGGGAAACTTACGCTTTGTCTAAAATGCACTCAGATCATTTGCTTTTTGAACAACTGTACAAATTAGGTAAAGTTTGTTTTTACTTCTTATTGCAGATGTTTAGAATTAATTACCCTCTGTTAGAATGGATATTAAATAATAAATAATCTTTTGTTCTATGAGCAACATGAGTAAAAGGAAAATAAACTGAGAAAACTGAAAAAACTGTAATAATTGACATATGGGGGAACTGAACTCTCGTTTTTCACCTCTGTTTTTTTTTAGAAGACACAGGTTCATAGTAGCAATATTGATTATTAAGCTTATGAAAATTTTTGAGTGACGTTTTCCCATAGGAAGAAAATGCTCATTGGAAATTTGGACATACTATAATTCAAATTCATGGCATAATTTTTTAAATTTCATTTTATTGTGG
The DNA here is from genome assembly GCF_028564815.1 of Eubalaena glacialis. Lineage (NCBI taxonomy): Eukaryota > Metazoa > Chordata > Mammalia > Artiodactyla > Balaenidae > Eubalaena > Eubalaena glacialis. The sequence continues at coordinate 24,501,093 of NC_083722.1, read as the reverse complement.
CAATAACACTTATGTGAGATCAACCCTCTTAAACGTTTAAGTGTACAATACAATGTTGTTGACTATAAGTACAATGTTGCACAGCAAATCTCTAGAACTTATTTATCTTGCTTAACTGAAACTTTATGCCATTCCTTAGTAATTCCCCATGTGACCCTCAGCCTGGCCCTTGACAACCTTCACTCCAGACTTTGATTCTATGAATTTGACCATTGTAAATACTAGATGTATGTAGAATCATGCAGTATTTGCTTTTTTGTGGCTGGTATATTTCACTTAGCATGATGTCCTCAAGGTTCACCCATGTTGGTTCACCCAAATTTCCTTCTTTTTAAAGCTGAACAGTATTCCATTGTACTATGAACCACATTTTCTTTATTCTTTCATCTATCAATGGACATTTAGGTTGTTTTCCACATCTCAGCTAATGTGAATAATGCTGCAATGAACATGGGAGTGCTAATACCTATTCATAATCCTGCTTTCAATTCTTTTAGATAAATACCAGAAGTGGGATTGCTGGATCTTATGGTAGTCTCTTTTTAATTTTTTGAGGAATCTTCATACTGTTTTTGATAGAGGATGCACCATTTTGTATTCTCATCAGTGGTGTACAAGGATTCCAGTTTCTCTACACCTTTACCAACACCTGTTGTCTTTACTCAATAATCCTCATCCTGACAGTTGTGAAATATCTCATTATGCTTTTCCTTTGCATTTCACTGATGATTAGTGATGTTGAGCACCTTTTCATATACCTGTTCACCATTTGCATGTCCTTTGGAGAAATGTCTATTCAAGTCCCTAGATCATTTTTTAACAGGGTTATTAGGGAATTTTTGCCATTGAATTACACAAATTCCTTAAATATTTTTGAGATTAACATATTATCAGATATATGATTTGAAAATATTTGCTCCAATTCCATAGGTGGCCTTTTCACTCTATTGATTTTTTCCCTTGCTGTGCAGAAGCTTTTTAGTTTTATGTAACCCCACTTGTTTATTTTTGCTTTTTATTTTTGCCTGTGCTTTTGCTGTCATACCCAAGAAATTATTCTCAAAACCAATATCTTGAAGCTTTGGCCTTATGTGTTTTTCTAGGAGTTTTACAGTTTGGGGTCTTATGTTTAAGTTTTTCATCTATTTTGAGTAGATTTTAGTGTATGGTGTAAGATAAGGGTCAATTTCATTCTTTTGCATGTGAATATCAGTTTTCCAGACAACATTTGTTGAAGAGACTATTCCTTCTTCATTATGTATCCTTGATACCCTTAACAAAGATCAGCTGATCACATATGTGTGGAGTTTGAAGAGGGATCTCTATTCTGTTCCACTGGTTTACCTGTCTGTCTTTATGCCAGTACAATATTGTTTTGATTACTGTGGATTTATAATATATTTTGAGATCAGAAAGGGTGACACTTTTAGCTATGCTCTTTCTCAAAATTGATTGGCCATTCATGGTCTTTTGTAGTTCCATATAAATGTTAGAATTTTTTTTCTATTTCTGTGAAAAAATACTATTGGAATTTTTACAGGGAATGTACTGAATATGCAGATTGCTTTGAGTAACATGGACATTTTAACAATATTGAGTCCTTTTTCATTCTTTTTTAAAATTTTTATTTTATATTGGAGTATAGTTAATTAACAACGTTGTGTTAGTTTCAGGTGTACAGCAAAGTGATTCAGTAATACATATACAAGTGTCTATTATTTTTCAAATTCTTTTCCCATTTAGGTTATTACAGAATATTGAGCAGAGTTCCCTGTGCTATACAGTAGGTCCAACAATATTGAGTTTTTAAATCCATCAACATGGGATAACATTCCATTTGCTTGTCTTCTTTAATTCCTGTCATCAGAAATTAAATTTCTGTCATCAATGTTTTGTAGTTTTCAATATATAAGTCTGTAACTCTTATGTTTATTCCTAAGTATTTTAATCATTTTAGTGCTATTGTAAGAGAAATTACTTTTCTAATTTCCTTTTCAAAGGATTTGAATGTTGATTTTAAATCCTGTTACTTGACTGAAACATTTGTTTGTTCTAACAGTTTTTTTTGTGAAATCTTTAGAGCTTTATGCAATCAAGATCATGTCTTCTATGAACAGAGATAATTTTACTTCTTCCTTTCCCATTTGGATGTTTTTTATTTCTTTTATTTGTCTGACTGCTCTGGCTAGGACTTCCAGTATTATGTAGAACAGAAGTGGTGAGAGTGAGCATGCTTGCCTTGTTCCTGATCTTGAGAAAAAGCCTTTAGCTTTTTCATCATTGAGTATGATGTTAGTTGTGGGCTTTTCATGTATGGCTTTTATTATGTTGAAGTAAATTCCTTCTATTACCTGTTTGTTGAGAGGGTAAAAGGGTGTTCAATTTTGTCAAATGCTTTATCTGTATCTTTTGAGATGACCATATAATGTTCATACTTTATTTTATTAATGTTGCCTGTTATTTTAATTGATTTTTATATGTTGAACCATCCTTGTATCTTAGGGATAAATTCCACGTGGTCTTGTTCATGGCCTCTGATCCTTTTAATGTGCTGTTGGATTCAATTTTCTAGTATTTTGTTAAGGAGTTTTGCATATATATACTTAACAGGGATATTGGCCTATAGATTCCTTTGTCTGCTTTTGTATCAGGATAATGCTGGCTTCATAAAATGAGTTTGAAAGTTTCCTCTCCTCTTCCTTTTTGAAAGAATTTGAGAAAGTTTAGCAGTAATTTTTTCTTAAATGTTTCATAGCCAAAATACAAAGAAAATAGAGAATTTTGAAAGGATCAAGAGAAGAGAGACTCATTATATACAGGAGCACCCTCATAAGGCTATCAGTGGATTTCTCAGAAGAAACCTTGTGGGTAAAGAGAGACTAGGATGATATACTCATACTGCTGAAAGAAAAATAACTTCCAACCAAGAATACTTTATCTGGCAAAACTATACTTCAAAAATGAAAGAGAAAGAAAAAATTTGCAGACCAAAAAAAGCTGACCCATCACCACTAAACCTGCTTTACAAGAAATGTTAAATGAAGTTTTTCAAGTTGAAATGAAAGGATATTAATTAGTAGCATAAGAACGTTTGAAAATATTAAACTCACTGGTAAAGTTATGTACGTAGTCAAATTCATAATACTGTAATACTGTAATGGTGGTGCATAAATCACTTTTAACTCTAGTTTAAAAAAATTAAAAGACAAAACTATTGCAAATAACTAAAGATACAATAATTTGTTAATAGATACACGATATAAAAAGAGGTAAATTGTGACACCAATAACATAAAATAGAAGAATAAGTTGGAATTTTATTTCAAAATTATACAAAAATCAACTCAAAATGGATTAAAGACTTAAACATAAGACCTAAAACTATAAAACTATAAAACCCTAACCCTAAAATTAGAGAAAAATCTTCTTGACATTAGTCTGGACAATGATTTTTTTTTTTTTTTTTTGATATGACTCCAATAGCACAGGCAATAAAAAAATTTTTTTAAATAGACAAGTGGGATTTCCTCAAATTAAAAAGCTTCTGCACAGCAAAGGAAGTGATCAACAGAGTAAAGAGACAACCTACAGAATGGAGGAAAATATTTGCAAACCATATATCTGAAGGGGTTAATATCCAAAATATATAAGGAACTAAAACAATTCAATAGAAAAAAATACAAATAACTCAATTAAAAAATGGACAAAACACATGAACAAACATTTCTCCAAAAAGACATACAAATGGCCAATAGGTTTGTAAAAAAATGCTCAAAATCACTAATCATCAGGGAAATGCAAATGAAAACCACAATGAGCTATCACCTCATAGCTGTTGAATAGCTTTATCAAAAAGACAAAAGATCCAAAAAGGTAAAAGATAAGTTTGGCAAGGATGTGGAGAAAAGGGGACCCTTGTACACTGTTGGTAAGAATGTAAATTGGTACCACCACTATGGAAAACAGTATGTAGGTTCTTCCAAAAATTAAAACTAAAATTACCATATGATCCAGCAATCTTACCTCTGGATATAAATCCAAAGGAAATAAAATCAGTAACTCAAAGAGATATCTGCACCCCCATGTTCATTGCAGTATTATTCACAAAAGCTAAGATATGGAAACAACCTATATGCTCATCAATAAATGAACACATAAAGAAAATATGGCATGTATATATCCAACAGAATATTATTTGTCCCTAAAAAAGAAAGAAAATTGTCATTTACAACAACATATATAAACCTAGAGGACATTATGCTAAGTGAAATAAGCCAGACACATAAAGATAATACTACATGATCTCACTTACATTTTTTTATTTAAATCAGAATGGCATAAAACACACCATGTATTGCTTTGCTGTTCCAAATCTTATGAACTTAAAACCCAAATATGACACAAGCAGTTTTAAAAATTATTTTGACTGGCTTCCCCAATCACAAAGGAGATTAAAAAGTAGTAATGTAAAATGTTAAGGTCAAGTTGCCCTAATATTATAGCTAATGACTAATCATTTGTTTATTGTGGCTCCTGTTCCACCTTGAAAACAACTGAGCTTAACTCAGACTCATAGTCAAACCAGTAGTTAGGTGTTTTGTTGTTGTTTGTTTTGTTTTGTTTTAGCTAAAAAATAATACTCATGTAAGCTGGGAGTAGAATGGTATTTGCCAGGGGGCTGAAGGGTGGGGGGAATCAGGAGATGTTGGTCAAAGGGTACAGTTTTATTTATGCAGGATGAAGGGTGTTGAGCAGAATACCCTGCACTGGGTACCAATCCCAGGGAAGGACTCCAAATGCTTTAGCCATTTCATCTTGGTAACAAAGTTGCCAAGGAAAACAAAACACAGTCAAGCACTGGATTGAACAATGATTTACTTACATTGAGAAGAGACAGAGCATTATCAGCTCCAATAGTACGTATTAGTCCCTCGTGACTAGTGGGTCCCCCTGACAGCCAACACAGGACAATTAGCCTAAATGTGCCATAGCATAAGAACCCCAACCCTGACCCTGTGGAGTCTGAAATACTGAAAGCTAGGTGTGTACCTGAGGGCCATTGACGTTCACACTTAAGAACAACAAAAGAGCACTCATTTAGCTTGAAACAGGGAAAGATATTCCCATGTAAGGTGATAAGCCCAGCAGAGGTTGTGTAGGCTCCTTATCTCTTGGTGAGAAAGTGTTCCAGGCCAAAGGTCTATTCTTATGCAGATGAGTTGGGGCCAAAAGACTGCATGCATAATACTGTCTTTCCCAACAAATAAGTTCTAGAGATCTAATGCACAGTATGGTGAGTATAGGTAGTAATACTGTATCGTATACTTGAAATATGCTAAAAGAACTTAAGCATTCTCACCACACACACAAAAAAATGTAACCATGAGAGGTGATGGATATGTTAATTAGCTTGATTGTGGTAATCGTTTTAGAGTGTATACAAATGTCAGAACAATGTTATGCACCTTAATATAGACTGTTTTATTTGTCAATTATACTTCAATAAAGCTAGAATATAAAAAATTAAAATAAAGAATGAGAAATTATGAACAAGTTGGTTTAAATGAAATAAGAATAGATGGATAGGAAAGAAATTTGGAAATGAAAAATAGAATCATTGAAAAAAACAAACAATAGAAGGAATAAGGGAATAAACTCCCACTGGACATATTTTAAAGATGAATCAACAAATTGAAAAATAACATAGAAAAACCTCAAACTCACCCCAAACATTGCACAGAAAGCCAAAAAGATTAAAAGGGGAAAGAAAAATTAAAAGTCAAAGCCTTAGAGGTTTCAACATTTGCCTAACAAGAATTCTAGAAGAAGGGAATGGAGGGAAAGTTTAAGGAGCAATATTTGAAGAGACTGCAGTTGAGATATTCCTGTACTGAAGAAAGGCATAAGCTCTTGGGTTGAAGGTGCACTTGGAGCATTGCACAGGATATATAAAAATAAATCCACCTTTAGACATACCATAAAGCTGCAGAACTTCAGGGAAAAAGAACCACTATTAACAGCTTGCAGGGGACCTGCAAAGGAATGACTTAGATGACAGCCCACTTCTCAACATCAACAGTAGGATCTAGGACAAAATGGAAGGAAATAATTGTCAACTTGAATTTTATAACTTAAGGTGATATATTCCCAAATTCTATTCCCTGTGAAAATACAAGTAAATGATAGTCAAACTGTCATTCATAGATGAGGGCACAATAAAAACATTTTCAGTTTTAAGAGGACTAACAGCGTATACACTACTCACAGATTCTCCCTCTCTAAAAGAACTCAACTGAGAGGCAACAAAGCATGGAGGTTTAGTGCATGGACTTGGGAACCAGATTCTTTGGCTCACATACCGGCTGACCACCTACTGTGCAATCTTGAGCAATGTCAGAGTGCCTCAGTTTCCTCATCTGCAAAATGGGGATAATTAATGGTGTCTTTTGTGAGGATTAAACTAGTTTACATATGTCAAGTGCTTAGAATAATATATTTATACATCCAACATTAGGACACCTAAATATGTAAAGCAAATAATAAAAGCCCTAAAGGATGAAAGAGACAAGAATACAATAATAGCAGGGGACTTAAATATCCATTTTCATACATAGATGTATCATCCAGACAGAAAATCAATAAGAAAATATTGGACTTAAATGACATGTTAGACCTGATTGACTTAACAGACATTTACAGAACATTCCATCCAAAAGCAGCAGAATATACACTGTTCTCAAGTGCATATGGAACATTCTGTAGGCTATATCACAGCCACAAAGAAGTCTTAATAAATTTAGGAAAATTAAAATAATATCGAGCATCTTTTCTGACCATAATGGTATGAAACTAGAAATCAATTACATAAAGGAAACTGGAAAAATTACAAATAGGTGGAGATTAAACAACATTTACTGAACAACCAATGGAGAAGAAATCAAAATAGAAATTAAAAATATCTTGAGACAAATAAAAATGGAAATACAACATACCAAAACATATGAAATGCAGCAGTTGCAGTTCTAAGAGGTAACTTCATAGAGATAAACGCTTACCTCAAGAATAAAAAAAAGAGAAATCTCAAATGAGCAATGTAACTTTATACCTCAAGGAACTAGAAAAAGAAGAAAAAACAAAGTCAAATAGTGGAAGGAAATAACAAAGATCAGAATGGAAATAAATAAAATACAGACTAAAAGACAATAATAAGGATTAATGAAAGTAAGAGCTTTTTTGAAAAGGTAAACAAAATGGACAAACCTTTAGTTAGACTGATGGAGGAGGAGGGAGAGAGAGAGAGAGAGAGAGAGAGAAGATTGAAAGAAATAAAATTGGAAATAAAAGAGATATTACAACTGATACCATAGAGATAAAAAGGATCATCCAAAAAGCAGAAGAGGAAGGGAACACTTCCAAACTCATTTTATGAGGGCACCATTACCCTGATACCAAAACCAGACAAGGACACCACCAGAAAAAAAAAAATTATAGGGTAATACCCCTAATGAACATAGATACAAAAATCCACAACAAAATATTAGCAAACCAATTTCAATAATACATTAAAGTATTATATATTATGATCAAATGGAATTTATCCCAGTAGTGAAAGGATGGTTCATCAACTGCAAATCAATCAATATGATACATCATATTAACAAAATGAAGGAAAAAATTATATGATCATCTCAATAGATGTAGAAAAAGCTTTTGACAAAATTCAATTTATGATTTAAAAAAAACTCTGCAGAAAGTGAGTATTCAATTTATGATTAAAAAAAAAAGTTTCCAGAAAGTGAGTATAGAGGGAATATTCAATTTTACTTGTATTTTCACAGGGATTAGAATTTAGGAATATATCACCTTAAGTTATATAGCACACATGATATGAGTAATGCTAAAATACAATTATTGGTGAATGAATGCTATTACTGCATGCTTACTCATACTTTTTGAATGTCCTGTCATATATATACATAAGTATAAATATCTATATATATTTGCATATTATTTTCAAAATGGTAGAAGATCCAAGCAAGATGAATAATTGTCATTGGCTATTCCAGAGAAAACCTTAATCCATTTCTCTTCGTTTTATTTTCTTAAAATAAGGACAAAAATGTAGTCATAGCAAGCAGGAGATACAAACCAGAATTACTTATAGTTGGTGAAGAGGGTCTTGGAACTTTATGTTTCCAGTGCTCAGAAATGTAGGTAATTTTGCACCAGAGAGAAAACTGTAGAAGTGTTTCAAGTTTTTTTCTACCCCCTTCCTAATATTAGTCTTTCCTTTTGAATGAATTGGTTCTTCCTTTCTTTTTCAGATAAGTTTATTAAGAAACAAGTATTATTAACTCATTACAATCTGTACACATAGTCTTTGTTTCATCTGATTCTTGTGCATTTTTGTTTAACTGTCTTTTGAATATCTTCCTCAACTCCAAGACACATTTTTTTTAACATCTTTGTTGGAGTATAATTGCTTTACAATGGTGTGTTAGTTTCTGCTTTATAACAAAGTGAATCAGTTATACCTATACATATGTTCCCATATCTCTACCCTCTTGCGTCTCCCTCCCTCCCACCCTCCCTATCCCACCCCTCTAGGTGGTCATATTTTTATATGACTTGCTTCATTGTTTTCTCTTTCCAACTAAAGTTTGCAGTTCTATTTTGTATTTCAATTTCCCTCATTATTACTTCTACAGCTTCTCCTGTCCTTTGAATCTATGTAGACAAATCATTTCTGTCAGGAAAATCTTATTAATAATAGACTTGTGAATAATAGTATTTTTATAAACAGATGGATAAATGTTGTCCTAAAAGAGAGTTAGGTCATTTGATTCTGAAACCAATTCACATGTCATGCAATGCTTCATTTTTCTTTCTTTTATGTTGTTTAATTTAGAAATAATTAGGTTTTCCTTCCTGGAATGGAAAAAGATAATAATGACCTAAAATTTTTATGAGGAAAGTTGGACTAGAAACTATGTAATTGAAGGATGTCTAAAACTTGAGAGATAGAGATGAGGACTAATAGGTGAGTGAGGTGTTAAATAATGCAAGAAAGGGGGGAGAAAGAGTCACGCAGGAGGATTAACACCAAAAATAAAGACTTTTCTTTAAAAAAGTAAGACAATGCCGATATACATAAATATTAAAGCTCAATGCTGATAAGCTGTAGGAAAATCCACATGCAACTTTCTGCCTTAAAAATAATCTGTGAACTCAAGAATATGAGCCAATCTTCTGAAAATTAAGTGGAAATTTTGAAGGGATTTAAATGCAGCCTAAAGTCACCTTTATGAAACAGAAAGAATAAGAAAATGTAAAGCAACATTTGTCAAATGTTTTACTTGTGTTACCTTTAAAATTTTTTTGGAAAACAATAGTCTAAACTGTTTTACACAATTTAAACTTGACCTCACAAGCTTGCATCTTAAGATTTTTAACGAATTTTCATATAGATATTTCAAGAAAAAAACTGTCACTGTCCAGCAAAGTTCAGGGCATCAGTTATCAATCCCAAGGGAGTAAGGTATGGAGCACTGAGTATCAATCCCAGGGGGAGACTCCAAACACTTCTGCCCACTGCATTTTGGTATCAGAATCACCAAGAAGAATGCAAAGCACTCAAGCACTGCATGGAACAATGGAACTTATACAGAGAATAGACAAAGATCAGCTTCAGTAGTGTTTGCTGGTCCCTGATGGCCAGCAAGTCTCACCTGTTGGCTGACACAGGGTAATTTGTCTACATGCACCCTTTTTGTGCTGCAGTGGAAGGACCCATCCCCTCTCCTCAGAAAACAGGTATAAAAGTGGGGTTGGCTAAGTACCATATAATGCACATGCTTTAAGTAGAGACAAAAGAGAATTCCCTGAGCCTGAAACACGGAAAGATATTCCCATAGAAGGTGGTAAGCCCAGCACAGGCTGTGTGGGCTCTTTGACCCTCGGTAAGGAAGTGTTCCCGTCCCAAGTACTGTTCTTATGTGGCTGAGCAGGGTTTGATATACTGTGCACAAGGACTGCCTTTCCCAACATTCACTGTTTTATTTTATACATAGCTTGATCAATTAAAAAGTACATGAAGATGCATTTCTATCATACTCAGAAATTTCACAGATTTCTTTAGCACCATTAACTCATATTTTATTGTACTTCCCCCAAACCAATTTCAGCATCAAGTTTATTTCCTTTATTTTCTTTTTTGTTTATAAGAGACATATGTGCCAAGAAATTGGGTCCTTCTATATGTTTATAGAAATGGAAAAATTGGGGTTAGAACAATGTCACTCAATTCTTTGAACTTCTTTTTGAGGAAAATGTTAAAATAAAAAGAGTGTGTACCAAAGATAATTTTTAAACTTCTATGTATTGAAAGTTCAGTTATACTGCAAGTTTGATAAATTCCAAAATTAGAAACCATCAAAACTTGCACAAAGATTTGTGTGCACACATTATAGTAATTCTCTTTCTCAATGACTTTAACACCTACAAGAAAGATGTTGCAGGATTTATAGATTACTACTACTTGTACAAATTGTAAAGACACCTTGCTTAGTCTAACATACCTGTAAAAAATTGGTAAAAGTAAAATATCAATTTTTTTTATCCTATCAAGCATTGTTTACTTTTTTTTCACACACACACACTGTATTTTATTTTTACAAGAAATAAATAGACTGACACCAAGCATTGTAAATGGATGACCACAACAAAAGCAACAATGATTGCAATTACCAAACAAAATATCAATTTTGATACACTACTACCAAGATAATATTTGTTACGAAATTACTTTATTTTATTAAATGTATATTTGGTTAAAACTTTGAATTTTCTAAATACCTAAAGTCATCCATAAAGAAGTAGGTATGAGATAAAATTCTAGTTGGTCTCTCTGACACTTTTCAACATTCACCCATTATTCAGTCATTTGATAAAATTCATTTATTTTTTTCTTCCTTTTCATGACAAACATGTGCTCCTTTGCCAATTTTCAATGTTTGTCTTTTATTGTTTTTATCATTGTATTTGTCCTACCAATTTACATAGCATTGACAATTTTCAACTCGTTAATTTTTTGTTTTTATTTTCCTCTCTATACACAAAGCCTTTTACCTTTTTTTGTTTGAGAAGAACTTCAGGAAGAAATTGGTAAATTTCCTCAGACTGATTTTCCTTTAGTGATGAGTTTCAAAGAAATGATGTTTGTCTTGTCATTTCCTGAATCTTTAACTCTTTACCCACCCTTACCTTTGCTCCTTGTTTTTGTGAATTTCAATTCCTCTGTGCATTTCTTTTTTGCTTCCCGGAATTCTCCCATATCAATATCCCTATCTCACCCTCTCCCTCCACATTTTTGCATTCTCTACACTTCATTGGCTATGTATTCTTAGGCTTCTTCTATCTTCCAGATGTTTACCACAATTTCATTTTAAGGTTGGTGAGATGGAGATGATGCTTTTCTATTCAAATATTGTCTAGAAAATTTCCTTTATCTTGGATTCTCCAGCATGGTCTCTGAATTGGAGTGCCCATTGCTAGTCACACGAAAATATCCTAATTTTTAAGGGAGGGGATCAGACTTCAAAGTTTCTGAGTTAAGTTCTTTCTTCCACTGGCCTTTTAAACACTCTGAACATACTGTAGTCAAGTATAATCTTGCTATTCTACTTCCCTTGACAATATTCTCAAATGATCCAGTGTATATAGATATTTTTGCATGATTCTGTCTCATTATTTTCAATTTCCAACCATAGTTCTCACCCTTCTTTCATTTTCATTTTTGCCCGTTTGATTATTAATTCACCAAATTGCTATTCCTTTGGGATCGATCGATATATATATATATATATATATATATATATATATATATATATATATATATATATATATATATATATATATGTTTTGTTACTCAAGTAAATCTCATTGATAACATGCCTCAAAAGTCTAAGGCTATATTCTAAGATATTTCTACACCACTCTTCAGTATCGTAACACAAAAATTATTTAAACCTTCGCATCCCTACATATCAAATGATGTTCTTTAAATTGTAGTGATGTTTTGAGCGGAATAGATTTTAGAGATCTACCTCTTTAATTACGGAATGGACGTGGCTTGAAAATGTTGCAGAAAAAACCATTAAGAGAAGTAGAGCTTTAGTTGCAGCTTCTTTATAACGTTCAGAAAACCTGTCTCACATATGTGTGTTCAGATATTTTCTCTCAGAGAGGAGGAGGCACAATAAAAGAGTGGTCGGTGAGAAACAGAATCTCTCTCAGAGAACCCATTCCTTTCTCTCTCCTGGATTCAGCACCCGCGTGATTTGGTTAAGATAAGTTTCATTCACGCATGAGTTGAAACAGAAACTCAAATACAACAAGGTTGCGAATTAATCCGTGGCAAGAACGTTGTGAAAAGAGGCACCCAGAAACTTGACAGTGTATTACCTATACCAACAGTGTTTCAATATTCCCTTATGCAATGTTTGTGGCAACTTTATACAATGTAGCTATCGCAATGATCATACATGTAAAAGCAGCCAATGACCGTACTAAAGCTAACAAACAGGACAATAGGAGCCTAAATATTGCCAAAGAGATTGAGAATATTTTTACAAATTAACCACCAGAATATTAATTCCTAAAAAAATATTGTCAATTAATTAAATTACCTCCATTTCCCCTTTTTTCATTTACTGTAGAGTATCTCTGGACGATACTGACCTCTGAGCCAATAAGTGTGTGTGTGTGTGTTTATCTGAAACTGGATAGGGTTCATTGTAAATATGAATTTTCCAGTGAATTTGAATTCTCTTTGTAGTTCTTTCCTATGACGCTTACACTTTTCTTTTTTTTTTTTTTTCAGAAGAACTTTGGGAAAAACTTGGTAAAATTTCTGATACCCCATTACTCTTGATCCTCTTTAAAATGATTGGTTCAACATTTAACATTGCCTGACTTTTGTCTATTGTCTACATTGTCTATATGTCTTTTGTTGGCATGCCTTTCTCCTGCATATCTACTAGTTCCACCCCAATATTTTGGTGTTGGACTTCTCCCATTTTAATTCTGTCTATTTCTGTTTCCCTACCTTCTGTACTTCTCCTTTCCTTCTTTTTTCACTTCATACCATGCCTTCCCTATAAAGACTGGCTTCTATCTTGCAGGGATTTGCCACAGTTTCATTAAGAAGTTGGTGAGATGAAAGGCATGAAGCTGATAGGTAGATGTTTTCTATTCTATATATTTTTTCTAGAAAACATTCAATTATGTAAGTTAATAGGAATGGAAAGAATTTGGTTAGAGCCAAGTCACTCAATTCTTTGACTTCCTGCAGTAGATGATAAAATCAGAGAGTACAAGCTTTCAAAGCTAATTTTGAAAGTCCTTCAGTTGACAACTAAATTGAATATGACTGCAATTTTGTTAAGTGTAAAGAATTAGAAACCATCAGCCTTACAAAAACATTGTACTCCGACTTATTACAGTCATTCACTTTCTCAGTGGTTGTGACATTTTCTAAAAAGACTTTTTCAGGACTTATACATGTTTACCCTAATTGTACAAATGATGTTTTCACTTAAAGACATCTTGCTTAAACTGATATATTCAGAAAGATTTTCAAAATTAAAAAAATCTATTTCAGTACACTACAACCAAGATAACATTTATTATGATTATTATATTAAGTATATAGTTTGATCTAAATTTTGAATTACTTATATCCTTAAAATTATGCATAAAAGAAATATGTACCAGATAAAATCCTAGTTGTTTTTTGTCCACATTGTCACCCTTCTTCTTTTATTCAGTCAATCATGAAATTAATTCCTTTTTCTCACTTTTCTAAGATAGAAATGGGATTCCTTGACATTTTTCCATTTTTCCTTATTTTTGTTCTTTTTTTCTTCTTCTAATTACATTCAGCCTACCAATTTTCTGTGAACTGGAAATTTTCAGCTCATTTTAATTTTCTGTGTTGTTTTTCCTTGATACTTACTTCAGTTTTTTCCATTTTACTTTTCAGAAGTACTGCAGAACGAAATTGGTAACTGTTTTTCTGACATTCTTGTAGTGATATTATTCCAAGAAAAATATTTTCTTTGTTTCCTTTCCTTCCTTTGATATATTCTTAGGCTTCTATCTTCAGATGATTACCATAATTTCATCATAAGGTTGTCAAGATGAACGGGATTAGGCTAAGAAGAATGCAGTTTTTCCATTAAATAGAAAGTTTTCTTTAACTTGGGTTCTCGAACATGTCCTTGGAGATGGATTGTCCATTGTTTTGTACATGATATTGTCCCAGTTCTTAGGAGAAGTGTTCAGACTCCAAACCTGGTGAGTGAGATAAGTTCCTCCTGATGGACTTTTACACACTTTGTATATTACCGATATCAAATGTAATCTTGAGACTTGCTAGTGAACTTCTAGGGACCATATTCACAAGTGACCAAGGTATATAAATATTTTTCTTGATTTTGCCTTGTTATTTTTGTTTCCAACCATAGGTATTACTCTTCTTTCATAGTTACTTTAATTAATTCAATCATTCAACAAATTGTTCATCCTTCAGGGTCTTTTGTATTGCATTTTTGACTCAAGTAAACTTCATTGATAATATATCTCTAAAGTCTAAAGCTATTTTCTAAGATATTCCTACATTATTTTTACTTTCCCTTTATAAGAATTATTTATATCCTCATGTCCCTATATATCAGATTGTATTCTTCATACTTCAGTAAATGTTTCGTATGGAATGAACTTTAGAGATTTCTGTCATTATTTTTGAAATGGGCATTACTTGATCAATATGCAGACACAAACATTGGCAGATGTGTAGCTTTAATTACATCTTCCTTATGATGTTAAGAAATCCTGTCTCATATATGTGTGTTTGTGTATTGTCTCTCAGATAGGAGGAAGGCTCAATTCAAGGACGGTGAGTAATGCTTATCTCTCAGAAAGCTCCATTCTTGTGTTTATCTTGGGTCCTGCCTCTAGTGCAGTAGGATAGGATGCGGAAATAAAATTAAAATGTCTGTAGTCGGCAAAGAAGCATTTCTAGCATTATCTTCTTCTAAATTTCTGTAATTTCAGTGAATTCTCTTTGAAAGGTAAATGATGAGGGATTCAGCATGTTTTTCCTCCTTTCTTGCTTCCTTCCTTCTTTTCTTTATTTAATCTTCCTCTCACACTGCCCCACTGTGCCTCCTATCTTTTGTTGCTTCTATATTTCTACCTTTCCTACATGTGACCACTTTTATTATTATCATGTTTGAAAAAAATAGAATATGAATATAACACAGGATAGAAAGAGGACGTCCAAGGGATTCAAACGAAGAAACGGGATAAAGATAGGGGAAAATGGAAAATATAGTAAGAGAAACCAGGGAAGGAAAAAAAAGTAAAGGGTTTCCTATTTTGTTCTTTTGCAGCCTGGAGGAATGTACCATTATATCCTGGTGAGTGACATGGACTCTGATGAAGAAAATCCTATTATCAAAGATATTTTAAATGAACATCTGCTGTGTGTAAAACAATATACTGAAATCAAAAACACTCCAAAGCATACATAACATGAACTCCTTAGATTACTCAATATTACAACAGATAATAATATGTTTGAAACGTTAAATTTGAGCAGATTTTTTGTTTTTTAATTGCATCTTACATTATATATAAAGTGGTTTTCATCGCCTAAAATCTGAGGACACTAACGTGAAAAATGTTATTTCGTCAGACACACCATGTTCCCTATTTCCTCTCAAACATCCTAAATAGATTACAGATATTTATCCTCCAAGAATGTCAAATTAGAGGGCATAGGAATGGGTCAGGTCTCAAGTCAGACATAATTTAGTAGATTGTAAAAAAAAGTTTAACTTATGAAAGAGTATTTTCTTTGGTTGCTATTATTCTTGAATTAATCCTAGGGAATTTATACTCATAGTGTTTTGGACAGACGGGCAGCTTTATTTTGCAGATGGTAGGTTCTCATGTTCACTTGTTCCTTGTAGATTGGAGGAAAGAAGAATTCAAAGCCGGTGAGTATGTGATGATCCATGAGGGACCTTGCTCTTTGTGGAATAGTCTGGAGGATTGTTGGGTAGAAATGAGCTGGATCTACCCAGGGCCAGAGGAGTCCTCACAGAATGGGAACCCTCTGACCCAGGTCTACTGAGACCCTTCCCAGAAACATGATGGTCCATTTGTCTTTGCAGTAAATGTGACCCTAGATGCAGCCACTGCTCATCCTGCCCTCCTCCTGTCTGAAAATGGGAGACGAGTTACTTGGCAAGAAATATGTCAAGATCTACCCCGCTCCACACAGAGATTCAACTCCATTCCCTGTGTGCTAGGTCAACTGCACATCAACTCAGGGAGATACTACTGGGAGGTGGAGGTTGGGGACGCGTGTTCCTGGGACCTGGGAGTTTGTAGAGATGATGTAACAAGGAATGGGAGGGTCACAATGTCCCCACAGAATGGTTTCTGTGCCATTAGACTCTACAAGAGGGAGTACTGGGCCCTCACCTCCCCAGAAACCCTTCTTACTCTAAGAGAAAAACCCCTTAGTGTGGGGTTATTCCTGGATTATGAGGCTGGAGATGTATCCTTCTACAATATGACAGACGGATCCCACATTTTCACCTTTCCACAGAACACATTCTGTGGTGTCCTAAGACCACTTTTCAGACTTTGGTCCGCTGACTCAGGCCCCCTAACTATCCGTCCAGGTGATAGAGAATGTACTGATGTTGTAATTCATATGCTTACCCCTCCATGAGAAATGATTACTTTGATCCCCAATGAAGATCACAATTCTCACCCAATGAGATATAAATTGATTTTTTCCTACTCCTTACTGGTTCATTCGCTAGATGAAGCTCTGGGGACAGACATATGATTGCCCTTCATATCAATTATCCCTTCTTCTTCAGTTATAGATCCTTATTATTATCCTTTCCTATGACAGCCTCATATAAATATTAGATTTCCTAGCCTCCTCTACTGAATGTGAATAAATGATGATGCCGTATTATTAGCTAAATTATAAGTATGTATCCTTAAAGGGAAATTGTGCCTTTCTATTCTTCTTTACTTTTTCTGCTGGCTGTAATATGTCCTGATGGGTAGAACTCAAAAAAATACATGACATGTAATATGACATGGATGGTGGAGAAATTAAAATGAACATGGGTTTTTGAAAACTTCATGGAGCTACTCTATTGCCCAATTCTTTTCTGTGATACATAAACTTTTATATCTTTAATCAACTTATATGTTGGATATTTGTCATGTGTGATTGATTCTTACCCTTACTGGTGCACTCTCCCTTTATGTTTGACAGCAGATGACATACACAATTGAATATGCAGGTGACACTGGAGGCGCAGAGTCCTGTACTTGATCACTTAGCTCCTCCTACTCCTCCAGTGTGCCAGTCTCATTAGGTCCCTTTATTTATTCTAATTCAGCAGTCACTCCTGACTTCACTTCATACGCTTTCCTATTTAGGTGCCATAGCTATTAATTTCAAGTTTTCTCTTACTAATAAATGAAAATCCTGGTGTCATTGTCCTGTCACATTGACCCAGCAAAATTCCAAATATGAATTGATCTAATTATCCATTTCTTATACTGGCAACTTATCATGCTATAACAACTCACAGAAATTAGTAGATTGTTTCTTTTATACATGTGAAGTCACCTATCAACTTTTGGACACCAGTACTATCTGGTAATGCTCCTATGCATCTCCAGCCTAGGGACAAGACCTAGTTCCACCCACCAAAACACAGGCAACGGTCCCCCCCACACCAGGAAACCTACACAAGCCACTGGACCAACCTCACCCAGTGAGGACAGACAACAGAAGTAAGAGGAACTATGACCCTGTGGCCTGTGGAAAGGACACCCCAAACACAGTAAGTTAAACAAAATGAGAAGACAGAGAAATATGCAGCAGATGAATGAGCAAGGTAAAAACCCACAAGACCAAACAAATGAAGAGGAGATAGGCAGTCTACCTGAAAAAGAATTCAGAGTAATAATAGTAAAGATGATCAAACTCTTGGAAATAGAATGGAGAAAATGCAAGAAACGTTTAACAAGGACTTAGAAGAGCTAAAGAGCAAACAAACAGTGGTGAACAGCACAATAACTGAAATTAAAAATACTCTAGAAGGAATCAATAGCAGAATAACTGAAGCAGAAGAACGGATAAGTGAGCTGGAAGATAGAATGGTGGAAATAACTGCTGCAGAGCAGAATAAAGAAAAAAGAATGAAAAGAAATGAAGACAGACTCAAAGACCTCTGGGACAACATTAAACGCACCAATATTCGAATTATAGGGGTTCCAGAAGAAGAAAAGAAAAAGAAAGGGTCTGAGAAAATATTTGAAGAGATTATAGTCAAAAACTTCCCTAACGTGGGAAAGGAAATAGTCAATCAAGTCCAGGAAGCACAGAAAATCCCATACAGGATAAACCCAAGGAGAAACACACCAAGACACATATAAATCAAACTATTAAAAATTAAATACAAAGAAAAAATATTAAACACAGCAAGGGAAAAGCAACAAATAACATATAAGGGAATCCCCATAAGGTTATCAGCTGATTTTTCAGCAGAAACTCTGCAGGCCAGAAGGGAGTGGCAGGATATATTTAAAATGATCAAAGGGTAGCATTGACATACATACACTACCAAATGTAAAATAGATATCTAGTGGGAAGCAGCTGCATAGCACAGGGAGACCAGCTTGGTGCTTTGTGATCACCTAGAGGCATGGGATAGGGAGGGTGGGAGGGAGGCACAAGAGGGATGGGATGTGGGGATATATGTATACATATGGTTGATTCACTTTGTTGTACAGCAGAAACTAACACAACATTGTAAAGAAATTATACTCCAATAAAGTTGTATATATATATTAAAAAAAAGACAAGCCACACACCCTCGAAGAACCATCAATTCTTTTAAAATAGTTTCCTGTAACTTAGTCACAGCTTTTCTCTCCCAAAGCAGTATTTGAACCCAACATACTAGTCAAGCTTCATCTGCCTATTTTATGGTTAATCTCCTGTAGGTTTCATACAGCTTAAAAGATGGCCAGATTCTAAGGAGAGAATGTCTCCTTATATTCAATAAAATTGCAGGTATAGAGTGAAGGCTTAAACTCCCCAAAGAGAATTTAGCGGGGGGCGGTGGGGGGGGGGGATTCCTATCAAAATAACTCATTCTTCAACGTTGTTTCTTGAGTGAACAAGATTTCAGCAAGGAGAAATAAACTTCCACCTAAAGAGTGGTATTGCTCTTTTTCTGTTTTGTTGTACAAAACCACTCATTCATGTTAGATCGCAAATATTGTTCATAGTTCTACAGTAATTTGATGGTATAGTACATACTAATGATGATGCAACTATGTGTTCATACTGAACACCAAAACATATGCAGTGATTCCTGGGACTGGCATCATGGGTCCCGTGACACGAGTCCCATTGTTTGCACATCAGTGGATCCACAGGTTCACTTTTGTGCATAGTGCCAGTTTGTCAGCCTGATTACTATTTCCCAGATGACTTGAGAGTCTGGTTTATTACAAATACCACCTCATTGCTTATCTTGGTACAAGTGCTAAGAGTTCAGATCATGCGGTGCTTTAAAAGGCTCAACCTTCCCCTTCACAACATCAAGAAACACTAAGTCTGGAAGAAGCATGATTGATTGTAAAGCAATGTAGGGGAAGAAAATTTTAAAATTTCATAAATTCCATTTGGTCCCCCTCCTAGAATTTGTGACATAGTTTTCAGAAAATGACACCAACCTGTGCCTGAACTTGAAGTGATTACATCCCATATTTATCATTTGGTCTCCCCTTAAAGCCTCTTGCACTCTAATTAGTATTGCTGAGGGGTTAGATAATTCAAAATATCCAGAAGATATTGTCTCTGACACTTCACTCATATTTTTTTACTCTTTTAAAAAAAATCCACAGTATTATCTTTAATCATTTCAAACACTGAAGAGAAAATTTTCCTGCACATAATCAATCATTCCTCAACAATCAAAATATTTAATTTAATCCATATTGATTAAATTCCAAAGGCTACTGATTATATGATCTAGATATTTTGCTCAGTAACCATTTATAGTTAATTTATTCTTACAGTCTTTCTCATATTTAACAAGGTTTAGATAACTTTGTCTGATGTTTAGATAACATATTGAATGCTTAGTCCAAAGGTGAATAACATGGTAAGAGAATAATCTTACATTTATTCTTTCATTCATTTCTCACAAGAAATCTAACCTGTCGCTTACTGGAAAAAAATTGTAAGACAGTTGCAGGCAAGATTTAGGAAGTGACAATAACATCAGATGATATTTATTTGTAACAGGAAGATTGAAAACTTCTGTCGTTATTGTTGTTCTTGTTGTTAACCCAAACGATTATGCTGGAGGTTCAATATAATCACAACAGTCCTTAAAGGTGGAAGTAGGAGGTAGAATAGAAAGTCAAAGTTACGTGATGTGAGAAGGACTCAACTTGCCATTGCTGGCTTTAAAGATGGAGCAAGGCAGTCACAAGCCAAGAAATACCAGTGGTCTCCAGAAATTGGAAAGGACAAAGAAACAGACTCAACCCGAGGGCCTCCAGAAATGGATGCATCCCTGCCAAACTTTTGAGGGTTTCCCAGTGAGATATGTGTTAGATTTACCCTATAGAACTACAAAACAATAATTTTTGTTTTTCTATATTGTACAAATAGTTTATTATGGCAGCAATGCAAAACTAATACATAGATAATGGATGGGAATGACAAATGGATAAATAATATGAGGGGGGGAGAGAAGAATCACGATCAAGTAAAAGGTTTCTAAGATTGATTTATTTAATTTCAACACCAGTCATCCTACAACTTTCCTTATTAGATATTCTTCCCACATTTTCATTTTCTTACCTCTTCCCTATCATAGTCTACTCTCTGGTTCTCAGGGTTCATTTCATTCTATCCCACTTTGGTTCTTGACCCCACTCGTGGTCTCCACACTATCCCACTTCCTGTCTCTGTTGCCACCTCCACTCACTTTTCTTTCTGAGTCTGAGAACCATCTGAGTCCATTTTCATTCATGTATCCACTTTCTATAATCCATTCACTTGGAGGAAATTGAATCCTATATGTCCTCTTTTTAATGTCTGACATGTTTGTGTTGTGAATCATGTCCAATCATTATTCCTGCGCATTTATTATCATTTGGGAGTATATACCCTGTACGGTTCCTTTGGAAATTTTCCCTTTTAATGAAGGAACTAAAAGTGTGTGTGTGGGGGGGGGGCGTTCTGAATTAGCACAGGGAAATAAGAAACCATAATGTTGTTAAAATTAAAGCTTACAATATTGATTCTTCCAATCCAAGAACATGGTATATCTTTCCATCTGTTTGTGTCATCTTTGATTTCTTTCATCAGCATCTTATAGCTTTCAGAATACAGGTCTTTTGTCTCCTTAAGTAGGTTTATTCCTAGGTTTTTTGTTTGTTTGTTTTTCTTTTTGATACAATGGTAAATGGCATTGTTTCTTGAATTTCTCTTTCTGATTTTTTTTTTGTTAGTGTATAGAAATGCAACAGATTTCTGTGTATTAATTTTGTAACATGCAACTTTACCAAATTCATTGATGAGCTCTAGTAGTTTTCTGGTAGCATCTTTAGGATTTTCTATGAATAGTATCATGTCATCTGCAAACAGTGACAGTTTAACTTCTTTTCCAATTTGTATTCCTTGTATTTCTTTTTCTTCTCTGATTTCCATAGCTAGGACTTCCAAAACTATGTTGAACAAAAGTGGCAAGAGTGGACATCCTTGTCTTGTTCCTGATCTTAGAGGAAATGCTTTCAGCTTTTCACCATTCAGTATGATGTTATCTGTAAGTTTGTCATATATGGCCTTTATTATGTTGAGGTATGTTCCCTCTATGCCCATTTTCTGGAGAGTATTTATCATAAATCGGTGCTGAATTTTGTCAAAAGCTTTTTCTGCATCTATTGAGATGATCATATGGCTTTTATTCTTCAATTTGTTGATGTGGTATATCACACTGATTGATTTGTGAATATTGAAAAATCCTTGCATCCTTGGGATAAATCCCACTTGATCATGGTGAATGATCCTTTTAATGTATTGTTGGATTAAAAAGATTAACATATTCAGATTTGCTAGTATTTTGTTGAGGATTTTTGCATCTATGTTCATCAGTGATATTGGCCTGTAATTTTCTTTGTTTGTGGTATCTTTGTCTGGTTTTGGTATCAGGGTGGTGGTGGCCTCATAGAATGAGTTTGGGAGTTTTCCTTCCTCTGTAATTTTTTGGAATAGTTTGAGAAGGATGGGTGTTAGCTCTTCTCTAAATGCTTGATAGAATTCACCTGTGAAGCCATCTTGTCCCGGACTTTTATTTGTTAGTAGTTTTTTAATCACAGATTCAATTTCAGTACTTGTGATTGGTCTGTTCCTATTTTCTATGACTATACTACCCAAGGCAATCTACAGATTTAATGCAATCCCTATCAAATTACCAATGGCATTTTTCACAGAACTAGAACAAAAAAATCTTAAAATTTGTATGGAGACACAAAAGACCCTGAATAGCCAAAGCAATCTTGAGAAAGAAATACAGAGCTGGAAGAATCAGGCTTCCTGACTTCAGACTATACAACAAAGCTACAGTCATCAAAACAGTATGGTACTGGCACAAAAATAGAAATATAGATCAATGGAACAGGATAGAAAGCCCAGAAATAAACCCATGAACCTTTGGTCAATTAATCTACGACAAAGGAGTCCAGACTATACAATGGTGGAAAGACAGTCTCTTCAACAAATGGTGCTGGGAAAATTGGACAACTTCATGTAAAAAAAAAAAAAAAAATTAGAACATTCTTTAACATCATACACAAAAATAAACTCAAAATGGATTAAAGACCTAAATGCGAGACTGGACTATAAAACTCTTAGAGGAAAACATCGGCAGAATTGCTGACATAAATTGCAGCAATATCTTTTTCTATCCATCTCCCAGAGTAATGAAAACACAAACAAAAATAAACAAATGGGACCTAATGAAACTCAAAAGCTTTTGCATAACAAAGGAAACCATAAACAAAACGAGAAGACAACCCACAGAATGGGAGAGAATATTTGCAAATGATGTGACCAACAAGGGATTAGTCCCCAAAATTTACAAACAGCTCATGTGGCTTAATATCATCAAAACAAACAACCCAATCAAAAAATGGGCAGAAGACTTAAGTAGACATTTCTCCAAAGAAGACATACACATGGCCAAGAGGCACATGAAAAGATGTTCAACATCACTAATTATTAGAGAAATACAAGTCAAAACTACAAAGAGATACCACCTCACACAAGTCAGAATGGTTATCATCAAAAAGTCCACAAACAATAAATGCTGGAGAGGGTGTGGAGAGAAGGGAACCATCCTACACTGTTGGTGGGAATGTAAATTGGTACAGCCGCTGTGAAGAACAGTATGGAGGTTCCTTAAAAAAACAAAAATAGAGCTACCATATGATGCTTCAATCCCATTCCTGGGCATATATCTGGAGAAAAACATGGTTCGAAAGGATACATGCACCCAAATGTTCATTGTGGCACCGTTTACAATAGCCAAGACATGGAAGCAACCTAAATGTCCATCGACAGAGGAATGGATAAAGAAGATGTGGTACATAAATACAATGAAGTATTACTCAGCCATTAAAAAGAATGAAATAATGCCATTTGTAGCAAAATGGATGGACCTAGAGATTGCCATACTGAGTGAAGTAAGTCAGACAGAGAAAGAGAAATATTGTATGATATCACTTATATGTGGAATCTAAAAAAAAATGATACATATGAACTTATTTACAAAACAGAAACAGACCCACAGACTTAAAGAATGAACGTATGGTTACTAGGGAGGGAAGGGTGGGAGGAAGGGATAGATTGGGAGTTTGGAATTGACATGTACACACTGTTATATTTAAAATGGATAACCAACAAGGACCTACTGTATAGTACAGGGAACTCTGCTCAATATTATGTAACAACCTAAATGGGAAAAGAATTTGAAAAAGAATAGATACATGTACATGTATAACTGAATCGCTTTGCTGTACACCTGAAACTAACACAACATTGTTAATCAACTATACTCCAATATAAAATAAAAAGTTAAAAAAAATTAAAGCTTACATCACTTCTTCCTTCCCCTATACGACAACTGAAGAAAAGTTTATTCTCAAAAATATAAACTAAGGTATACCTATTGGACTATTGTTACTTCTATATTTACACCATTTCATTACTTACGCATTCTCAGATAGGAACCAACATCCCCCTATACCTAGCATAGTTCCCTGTATGGAATAGGTATTAAATAAGTGTATAAAAGGATTCTCCTTCTCTTTGGGGATTATTTTCCTTCCTTCAGCATCTCTAAGCATAAGGAGCAGAGAGGGGACCTTGAAGATGGTGGAGGATTAAGACGTGGAGATCACCTTCCTCCCCACAAATACATCAAAAATACATGTACATGTGGAACAACTCCTACAGAACACCTACTGAATGCTGGCAGAAGACCTCAGACTTCCCAAAAGGCAGGAAAATCCCCACGTACCTGGGTAAGGCAAAACAAAAAAAGAAAAAACAGATACAAAAGAATAGGGATGGGACCACACCTCTGGGAGGGAGCTGTGAAGGAGGAAAAGTTTCCAGACACTAGGAAGCCCCTTCACTGGCCGAGACAAGAGTGGGCGGGGGGAAAGCTTCAGAGCCATGGCAGAGAGCACAGCAACAGGGATGCAGAGGGCAATGCGGAGAGATTCCCACACAGAGGATCGGTGCTGACCAGCACTCACCAGCCCGAGAGGCTTGTCTGCTCACCTGCCAGGGTGGGTGGGGGCTGGGAGCTGAGGCTCGGGCTTCAGAGGTCAGATCCCAGGGAGAGGACTGGGTTTGGCTGTGTGAACACAGCCTGAAGGGGGCTAGTGCACCACAGCTAGCCAGGAGGGAGTCTGGGAAAAACTCTGGAACTTCCTAAGCGTTAAGAGACCATTGTTTTGGGGTGCACAAGGAGAGGGGATTCCTTCCCTGTCTGCCCACAGAAGGCAGAGCGCCACCTAAACGAGCTCCAGAGATGGCCATGAGTGGCAGCTATCAGCTTGGACTCCAGAGACAGGCAGGAAATGCTAACACTGCTGCTGCAGCCACCAAGAATCCTGTGTGCAAGCACAGGTCACTATCCACACCCCCAGGAGCCTGTGTAGCCCGCCACTGCCAGGGTCCTGTGATCAGGGACAACTTCCCCGGGAGAACATACGGCACACCTCAGGCTGTTGCAACGTAATGCTGGCCTCTGTTGTCGCAGGCTACCGTACCCCTCCCTCCCCCGGGCCTGAATGAGCCAGAGCACCCTAATCAGCTGCTACTTTAACCCCATCTTGTCTGGGTGGGAACAGAAGCCTGAGGGCAACCTACATGCAGAGGTGGGACCAAAACCAAAGCTGAACCCCAGGAGCTGTGTGAACAAAGAAGAGGAAGGGAAATTTCTCCCAGCAGCCTCAGGAGCAGCGGATTAAATCCCCACAATCAATTTGATGTACCCTACATCTGTAGAATACCTGAATAGACAACGAATCATCCCAAAGTAGAGGCAGTGGACTTGTGAGCAGCTGTAGACTTGGAGTTTGCTGCCTGCGACTGACTTCTTTCTGATTTTTATGTTTATCTTAGTAAAGTTTTAGCACTTGTTATCATTAGCAGATTTCTTTATTGGTTTGGTTGCTCTCTTCTTTTTTGTTTATTATTATTACGTTTTTTATTATTTTATTCTAATAATTATTTTTCTTTCTTTTTTTTCTCCCTTTTCTTCTGAGCTGTGTGGTTGAAAGGGTCTTGGTGCTCCGGTCTGGTGTCAGGCCTGAGCCTCTGAGGAGGGAGAGCCTAGTTCAGGAAATTGGACAACCAGAGACCTCCTGGCCCCATGTGATATCAATCAGTGAGAGCTCTCTCAGAGATCTCCATCTCAATGCTAAAACCCAGCTCCACCCAACTGCCAGCAAGCTCCAGTGCTGGACACCCCATGCCAAACAACTATCAAGACAGGAACATAACCCCACCCATTAGCAGAGAGGCTGCCTAAAATCATACTAAGTTCACAGACATCCCAACACACACCACCAGACGCAGCCTTGCCCATCAGAAAGACAAG
The DNA here is from genome assembly GCF_028564815.1 of Eubalaena glacialis. Taxonomy (NCBI): domain Eukaryota; kingdom Metazoa; phylum Chordata; class Mammalia; order Artiodactyla; family Balaenidae; genus Eubalaena; species Eubalaena glacialis. The sequence goes on along the minus strand of NC_083722.1, from coordinate 24,474,794 downwards.
ATCGAGCCCCACCCACCTGAGCACAGGCACCAGTCCCCTCCACCAGGAAGCCTACACAAGCCACTGAACCAACCTCACCCACTGGGGGCAGACACCAAAAACAATGGGAACTACGAACGTGCAACCTAAGAAAAGGAGACCCCAAACACAGTAAGTTAAACAAAATGAGAAGACAGAGAAATATGCAGCAGATGAAGGAACAAGGTAAAAACCCACCAGACCAAACAAATGAAGAGGAAATAGGCAGTCTACCTGAAAAAGAATTCCGAGTAATGATAGTAGAGATGATCCAAAATCTTGGAAATAGAATGGAGAAAATACAAGAAACGTTTAACAAGGACCTAGAAGAAGAAAAGAGCAAACAAACAATGATGAACAACACAATAAATGAAATTTAAAATTCTCTAGAAGGAATCAATAGCAGAATAACTGAGGCAGAAGAACGGATAAGTGACCTGGATGATAAAACAGTGGAAATAACTACCACAGAGCAGAATAAAGAAAAAAGAATGAAAAGAATTGAGGACAGTCTCAGAGACCTCTGGGACGACATTAAATGCACCACATTTTATAGAGGTCCCAGAAGAAGAAGAGAAAAAGAAAGGGACTGAGAAAATATTTGAAGAGATTATAGTTGAAAACTTCCTTAATATGGGAAAGGAAACAGTCAATCAAGCCCAGGAAACGCAGAGTCCCGTACAGGATGAATCCAAGGAGAAACACGCCAAGACACATATTAATCAAACTATCAAAAATGAAATACGCAAGAGGGAAGAGATATGGCAACATATGTATATGTGTAACTGATTCACTTTGTTGTAAAGCAGAAGCTAGCACACCATTGTAAAGCAATTATACTTCAATAAAGATGTTTAAAAAAAAAAAATGAAATACGAAGAAAAAATATTAAATGCAGCAAAGGAAAAGCAACAAATAACATACAAGGGAATCCCCATAAGGTTAACAGCTGATCTTTCAGCAGAAACTCTGCAAGCCAGAAGGGAGTAGCAGGACATATTTAAAGTGATGAAAGGGAAAAACCTACAACGATCATTACTTTATCCAGCAAGGATCTCATTCAGATTCAACGGAGAAATTAAAACATTTACAGACAAGCAGAAGCTAAGAGAATTCAACACCACCAAACCAGCTTTACAACAAATGCTAAAGGAACTTCTCTAGGCAGTAAACACAAGAGAAGAAAAAGACCTACAAAAACAAACCCAAAACAATTAAGAAAATGGTAATAGGAACATACATATTGATAAATACCTTAAATGTAAATGGATTAAATGCTCCAACCAAAAGACATAGACTGGCTGAATGGCTACAAAAAACAAGACCCATATATATGCTGTCTACAAGAGACCCATTTCAGACCTAGGGACACATACAGACTGAAAGTGAGGGTCTGGAAAAAGATATTCCATGCAAATGGAAATCAAAAGAAAGCTGGAGTGACAATTCTCATATCTGACAAAATAGACTTTAAAATAAAGACTATTACAAGAGACAAAGAAGGACACTACATAATGATCAAGGGATCAATCCAAGAAGAAGATATAACAATTGGAAATATTTATGCACCCAATATAGTACCACCATACATAAGGTAAATGCTAACAGCCACAAAAGGGGAAATTGACATTAACACAATCATAGTAGGGGACTTTAACACTCCACTTTCACCAATGGACAGAACATCCAAAATGAAAATAAATAAGGGAACGCAAGCTTTAAATGACACAATAAGCCAGATGGACTTAATTGATATTTATAAGACATTCCATCCAAAAACAACAGAATACAGTTTCTTCTCAAGTGCTCATGGAACATTCTCCAGGACAGATCATTTCTTGGGTCACAAATCAAGCCTTGATAAATTTAAGAAAATTGAAATCATATAAAGTATCTTTTCCAACCACAACACTATGAGACTAGATATCAATTACAGGAAAAAAAACTGTAAAAAATACAAACACATGGAAACTAAACAATTCACTTCTAAATAACCAAGAGATCACTGAAGAAATCAAAGAGGCAATCAAAAAATACCTAGAGGGACTTCCCTCATGGCGAAGTGGTTAAGAATCCGCCTGCCAACGCAGGGGACACAGGTTCGTGCCCTGGTCTGGGAAGATCCCACATGCCGCAGAGCAACTAAGCCTGTGTGCCACAACTACTGAGCCTGCGCTCTAGAGCCCGTGAGCCAAAACTACTGAGCCCACGTGCCACAACTACTGAAACCCACACGCCAAGAGCCCGTGCTCCACAACAAGAGAAGAAGCCACCGCAATGAGAAGCCCACGCACCGCAACGAAGAGTAGCCCCCACTCGCTGCAACTACCACAGGCAGCAAGGAAGACCCAACGCAGCCAAAAATATAAATAAATAAATTTATAAAAAATAAATAAATAAATACCTAGAAACAAATGACAATGAAAACACGACCACCCAAAACCTATGGGATGTAGCAAAAGCAGTTCTAAGAGGGGAGTTTATAGGAGTACAATCCTACCTCAAGAAACAAGAAAAATTTCACATAAACAATCTAACTTTACACCTAAAGCAATTAGAGAAAGAAGAACAAACAAAAACCAAAGTTAGCAGAAGGAAAGAAATCATAAAGATCAGATCAGAAATAATTGAAAAAGAAATGAAGGAAACAATAGCAAAGATAAATAAAATTAAAAGCTGGTTCTTTGAGAAGATAAACAAAAGTGATGAAGCATTAGCCAGACTCAACCAGAAAAAAAAGGAGAAGACTCAAATCAACAGAATTAGAAATGAAAAAGGAGAAGTAACAACTGACACTGCAGAAATACAAAGGGTCATGAGAGATTACTACAAGCAACTATATGCAAATAAAATTGACAACCTGGAAGAAACGGACAAATTCTTAGAAAAGCACAAACTTCTGAGACTGAACCAGGAAAAAACAGAAAATATAAACAGACCAATCACAAGCACTGAAATTGAAACTGTGATTTTAAATCTTCCAACAAACAATAGCCCAGAACGAGATGGCTTCACAGGCGAATTCTATCAAACATTTAGAGAAGAGCTAACACCTATCCTTCTCAAACTCTTCCAAAATATAGCAGAGGGAGGAACACTTCCAAACTCAATCTACAAGGCCACCATCACCCTGATACCAAAACCAGACAAAGATGTCCCCAAAAAAGAAAACTGCAGGCCAATATCACGGATGGACATAGACGCAAAAATCCTCCACAAAATACTAGCAAACAGAATCCAACAGCACATTACAAGGATCATACACCATGATCAAGTGGGGCTTATCCCAGGAATGCAAGGATTCTTCAATATACGCAAATCAATCAATGTGATACACCATATTAACAAACTGAAGGATAAAAATCATATGATAATCACAGTAGATGCAGAAAAAGCTTTCGACAAAATTGAACACCCATTTATGATAAAAACTCTCCAGAAAGTAGGCATAGAGGGAACCTACCTCAACATAATAAAGGCCATATATGACAAACCCACAGCCAACATTGTTCTCAATGGTGAAAAGCTGAAAGCATTTCCTCTAAGATCAGGAACAAGACAAGGTTGCCCACTCTCACCACTATTATTCAACATAGCTTTGGAAGTTTTAGCCACAACAATCAGAGAAGAAAAAGAAATAAAAGGAATCCAAATTGGAAAAGAAGAAGTAAAATTGTCACTGTTTGCAGAGGACATGACACTATACATAGAGAATCCTAAAGATGCTACCAGAAGACTGCTAGAGCTAATCAATGACTTTTGTAGAGTAGCAGGATTCAAAATTAATGCACAGAAATCTCTTACATTCCTATACAATAATGATGAAAAATCTGAAAGTGAAATTAAGGATACACTCCCATTTACCACTGCAAAAAAAGAATAAAATACCTAGGAATAAACCTACCTAAGGAGACAAAAGACCTGTATGCAGAAAGCTATAAGACACTGATGAAAGAAGTTAAAGACAATACAAACAGATGGAGAGATATACCATGTTTTTGGATTGCAAGAATCAACATTGTGAAAATGACTATACTACCCAAAGCAATCTACAGATTCAAAGCAATCCCTATCAAACTACCACTGGCATTTTTCACAGAACTAGAACAAAAAATTTCACAATTTGTATGGAAACACAAAAGACCCTGAATAGCTAAAGCAATCTTGAGAATGAAAAACGGAGCTGGAGGGCTTCCCTCGTGGCGCGGTGGTTGAGAATCTGCCTGCCAATGCAGAGGGCACGGGTTCGAGCCCTGGTCTGGGAAGATCCCACATGCCGCGGAGCAACTAAACCCGTGAGCCACAACTACTGAGCCTGCGCGTCTGGAGCCTGTGCTCCGCAACAGGAGAGGCCGCGACAGTGAGAGGCCCGCGCACCGCGATGAAGAGTGGCCCCCGCTCGCCGCAACTGGAGAAAGCCCTCGCACAGAAACGAAGACCCAACACAGCCATAAATAAATAAATAAATAAATAAAAATTTTAAAACCTATAGAAGATTAACCATAAAACAAGCAGATGAAGCTTGAGTAGTCTGTTGGGTTCAAATACTGCTTTGGAAGGGAAAAGTTGTGATTGAATTACAGGAAACTATTTTTAAATAATTGATGGTTCTTCGTTGGTATGTGGCTTGTATTGTTAATGCCTAGCACTTAATATCTGAGACCTGTACTTAGTTGGCCCCAGGAAATACTGGAGTTCTAAGGCTGTACCTCCAGAGAAACCTTGACATACACTGAAGACACATGTGGTTAACATCACTGTAGCTACTGATACCCAATGTGAGAATGGTAGCTTTAGTGTGAAAAGGTCAGTGGAATTCTTGGGATAACAATAGAGTGTACTAGTTTGCTAGGGCTGCTATAACAAAGTACCACAACTGAGTAGCTTAAACAACAGAAGTTTATTATCTCGCAGTTGTGGAGGCTAGAAATCTGAGATCAAGGTATCAGCAGGGTCATACATCCTCTGAAAGCACTAGAAGAGGGTCTATTCCATGACTCTCTTCTAACTTCTGGTGGTTGGCCAGCAATATTGAGGGTTTCTTGCCTTGTGGCAACAAAACTCCAATCTTGATATGTTCTCTGTGTGTCCAACTCTGTGTCCAAATTTCGTCTCTTTATGAGGACACCAGTCATGTTGGACTAGGGAACCACCCTACTCCAGTATGACCTCATCTTAGCTAATTACATCTGCAATAACCCTAATTCCGAATAAGGTCACATTCTGAATACTGGGGGTTAGTCATTCAACACGTGAATTTTGACAGGTTGGGATGGGAGGACACAATTCAACCCATATTACAGAGTATGTTGGGGAGGCAATGGAAAACAGTGAAATATGAATACGTTACTTAGATAACTACTCTGAGAATGCTGACTGTGAAAAGAAAGAGAATGAAGCAAATATATAGTAGGATACAAAGCTGATAGAAAATTGTGTTGTTTTGGTTTTAACATGGCAAAGCTTTTGAAAATTTTAAGATTCATAGGGAGAAGCTAGTACAAAGACTGAGAGAAATAACTGATGGGCCCCAGTACCAGGAGGGCAGTACAGGATGGATGGAGAGAAGAAGGATTGGTGTCCCATGTAAAGGAAGAGAAATATCCCCTTAATATAACAGTGAGAAAGGAATAATAGAGAAATGCAGAATTGAATAGGTTTGTTCTATTTGTTATTACAAAGTTCAGACAGTTCCCTTATGATGTATTTTTCTTCTTTTACCAACCCTTACATAGCATTCTCTTTGGATATAATACATGTTTAATAAATAGCATCCATTCACCCAAAAAACATACAAAATAGCTGACGTAAAGACGCTCACTGAGGTCAAAAGAACAATGCATAAACAAAGTGAGAATTTCAACCAAGAGGTGGAACAATTTTAAAATACTCAACAGAATTAACGAGCTGGAGAACACAATAATCAAACTGAAAAATGCATTAGGAAGGTTCAACAGACTAGATCAAGCAGAACAAGGGATCAGCAGAGACTGAAAGCTCTCTGATATGGCCTCAGCCATATCCTCCACCCATGGCTTAGACCCTTTAATACAACTTGACAGCTAGCCTTGCAAAGGCTTTGACTGATTAATTGATTCAATCTAAGCTGCAAAAAAGTGCACTCCTTTCCCTGAACTCCATGTCTCAGCACCGCATCCCCCCTGCAGAGTAACAGGGAAGTACCCCAGATTCCTTATACATGATCACTTGCATTCTACAGGTACCAAGTCCTGTTAGTTCTATCTTCCATCCACAACCCATCCATTCTACCCTTGCCTGAAAACAGGATTTCTCTACAAATCCAGTATTCAACAGGATGACTTGATTTCCTAAGGGTCTGCCTGTATCTTTAATTTCCACGTGGTAGACTAACCTAAAACCTAAAATGTAGTGGTATTAACCTGCTACTCAAAACTGCCAAGTAGCTCCCCTTCAGCATAAAGTCATAATTCTTTGGTACAGCACACAAGCCCTTCATGACCTGGCCCTCCTGTATTAGCCTCATCTTCTGTGGCTCCCATCCCAGCATTCAACATTCCCATCATTGCAAAATACCAATACTTAATGTTTGCTGAGCAAGCTCTGCTCTCTCTTGCCTCTGTTTATTTTCATGTTCCATTTACTCCACCTCAAATATCCTTCCCTTCTTTATCTCGCTGACCAGGCACAACCTCCTATGGGGAATTCTCATTTGCCTTCTATGTGTGAGGTATGGTGCCAGGAGCTTTGCCAAGTAGTGTCATTGCCTCATCCCTATAAGTTTGGTATTCTTATCACCATTTTACAGATGAGGAAAATAAGGTTTAGAGGGGGCAAAGCATTTGCCCAGCTGACATAGCTGGTAAGTAGGCATGCACCATGCAAAACCCCTGTAGGCTCCTTCCCATCCTGGAATGTTTTCCAAATGGAAGTTCAATCACCCAAAGCCTTAGGCAAGAATAGCACATCTTCCACAGGCACCAAGTTCACTCTCCAAGTTATTGTTTTTGTCATTCTTCATTAGGAAAGGATAGTAAGTTATGCAATTTTTTAAAATCAATACCCAAAAAAGTTATGCAACTTTTCAATACTTTTCAAAATTATTTTTTAAAGATTTTTTACAGAATAAAAATTTCACGTAGAATTTAAAAATAAAATTTCAAAGAAGTTTCAAGCTTGGACAGGGTACACATTGCCTGGCATATACTCTGTTTTCAATTTTTTGTGACTGAATGAATGAATTCTTGTAGAGGATAACCTGGGCAACTTAGAAGACAAACGCAATAGTCTGGAACAGAGACCAGTAAGGCCTAAACTAAAATGTAGGCTGGAGGAATGAAGAAAATAACGTGGAATGATTAGAGAGGAGCCATTATTTCTCAGCTCCCATAGGTCCCAAAGCTGGGAGCTCCCATCCACTCCAGGAGTACCAGAGTAACACTTACAGTTCATCCAGCCATGGGCCACTTTCTCTTCTCCCGTTTCTAATAATAAAATTTATACTATCTTTTGCTCCCATTTGGCTCCTACTTTCTGTTTCTCAATTGGTGAAAAACTGTATGGAAGGAAGTATATGATATTTGGAAAACAGATTGACAGAACTCTATGAAATTACTGAAGGAGATGACTGAGGAAGGATTCAGGATAATTCCCAGGTTTCTTTTTTTTCCACTTTTATTGAGATATAATTGATATACACAATGTATAACTTTAAGATGTACAGCATAATGATTTGACTTACATACATCATGAAACGATCACCACAAGTTTAGTGAACATCCATTATCTCATGTAGATACAAAATTAAAGAAATAGAAAAAAAATGTTTTCCTTGTGATGAGAACTCAGGATTTACTCTCTTCACAACTTTCATATATAACATACAGCAGTGTTCATTATATTTACCATATTGTAAATTACAGCTCTGGTACTTATTTATCTTGTAAGTGGAAGTTTATATCTTTTGACTACCTTCATCCAATTCCCCCTCTCCCCGCCCCACCCCTGCCTCTGGTAACCACAAATCTGATCTCTTTTTCTATGAGTTTGTTTGTTTTTGAAGTACAATTTACCTGTAACATTACGTTAGTTCCTGGTGCACAACACAGTGATTGGATATTTCTATACATTTCAAAATGATCACCACAATGAGTCTAGTTACCATCTGTCATCATACAAAAATATTACATTATTACTGACTGTATTCCCCACACTGTACATTTCATACCTATGACTCACATATTTTGTAAATGGAAGTTAGTACCTCTTAATCTCCCTCACTTATTTCTCTCCTCCCCCACACCCTCTTCCCCTCTGGCAACCACCTGTTTATTCTCTGCATCTAGTATTCTGTTTCTGTTTTATTCTGTTTTATATTTGTTCATATGTTTTTTAGACTCCCACATATAAGTGAAATCATACAGTATGTGTCTTTCTCAGTCTGACTTATTTCATCCTTTCTTATGGTTAAGTAATATTCCATATATATTTGTGTATATATATATATATATATATATATCACATCTTCTTTATCCATTTATCTATCAGTGGACACTTAGGTTGCTTCCATATCTTGGCTACTGTAAATAATGCCTCAATGAGAATAAGGTAGCATATATTTTTTTGAATTAGTGTTTTTGTTTTCTTTGGATTAGTGTTTTTGTTTTCCTTGGATAAATACCCAGGAGTGAAATTGCTGGATTGTATGTTAGTTCTATTTTTAATTTTTTGAGGAACCTCCATGCCATTTTCTACAATGGATGCACCAATTTACATTCCCACCAACAGTGTACAAGGGTTCCCTTTTCTCTACATCCTTGCAAACACTTGTTATTTGTTATATTTTTGATAATAGCCATTCTGACATGCATGAGGTGCTTTCTCATTGGAGTTTGGATTTGCATTTCCCTGAAGATTAGTGATGTTGAGCATCTTTTCATGTGTCTGTAGGCCATCTGTATGTCTTCTTTGGAAAAGTGTTTATTAAGGTCCTCTGCCCAATATTTATTTGGGTTGTTTGCTTTTTGATGTTGAGTTCTATGAGTTCTTTATATATTTTGGATATTAGCCCCTTATCACATATTTATATAGTCTGAAATTATCTTCTCCCATTCAGTAGGTGGCCTTTTCATTTTTTTTGATGGTTTTCTTCATTGTGCAAAAGTTTTTTAGTTTAATATAATCCCATTTGTTTATTTTTGCTTTTGTTTCCCTGCCTGAGGAGATATATCCAAAAAAATATTACTAAGACCAGTGTCAAAGAGATTAGTGCTTATGTTTTCTTCTAGGAGTTTTATGGCTTCAGGTCTTATATTTAGGTCTTTAATCCATTTTGAGTTTATTTGTGTATATGATGTGAGAAAGTAGTCCAGTTTGATTCTTTTGCATGTAGTTGTCCAGTTTTCCCAACACCATGTATTGAAGAGCCTGTCTTTTCCCATTGTATGTTCTTGCCTCCCTTGTTATAGATTAATTGACCATATAAGTGTGGGTTCATTTCTGAGCTCTCTATTCTGTTACATTGATCTATGAGTCTGTTTTTGTGCCAGTACTATACTGTTTTGATTACTGTAGCTTTGTAGTATAGTTTGAAATCAGGGACTGTGATACTTCCAGATTTGTTCTTCTTTCTCAAGATTGTGGCTACTGGGGATGAGGAAAATTCCCAGGTTTCTGACATGGACATCTGGGTTGCTAGTAAGAACATGAATCAAGAAAGAATTCAGGGGGGAAAAAAAGTAGTTTTCTGGAATCAGGAGAGGGAGTAACATGTTATGTTTTGAACAAGTTAAGTGTGACTTACTTGTGGTATGAGGAGGTGATTTTAAATTTCAAAATTAAAATGTAATTTGGAAATTATTTGCCAATTAATTACCTCCTCTTTTAATGAAAAACACAAACAATATCTTGGGCCACATGATGCCTCAGGTGTCTAAAAGTTAAACAGAAATGGTGTTCTGTAGTTCAAGAAAGAGATTGAACAGGAAATGTAGATGTAGAAGTCATGAATATGTGGGTGAGACCTGATTTCTAGGGTGTGGATAGGAAATAATATTTCAGAGGAAAAGGGAAATGCAAATGGAAATCAAAAGAAAGCTGGAGTAGCAATACTCATATCAGATAAAATAGACTTTAAAATAAAGAATGTTACAAGAGACAAGAAAGGACCCTACATAATGATCAAGGGATCAATCCAAGAAGAAGATATAACAATTATAAGTATATACGCACCCAACATAGGAGCATCTCAATACATAAGGCAACTGCTAACAGCTATAAAAGAGGAAATCGACAGTAACACAATAATAGTGGGGGACTTTAACACCTCACTTACACCAATGGACAGATCATCCAAACAGAAAATTAATAAGGAAACACAATCTTTAAATAACACAATAGACCAGATAGATTTAATTGGTATTTGTAGGACATTCCATCCGAAAACAGCAGACTACACTTTCTTCTCAAGTGCACACGGAACTTCTCCAAGATAGATCACATCTTGGGTCACAAATCAAGCCTTGGTACATTTAAGAAAATTGAAATCACATCAAGCATCTTTTCCAACCACAATGCTATGAGATTAGAAATCAATTACAGGGGAAAAAACGTAAAAAAAAACCAAACACATCGAGGCTAAACAATATGTTACTAAATAACCAAGAGGTCACTGAAGAAATCAAAGAGGAAATAAAAAAATACCTAGAGACAAATGATAACGAAAACACAACGATCCAAAACCTATGGGATGCAGCAAAAGCAGTTCTAAGTGGGAAGTTTATAGCTATACAAGCCTACCTCAAGAAACAAGAAAAATCTCAAATAAACAATCTAACAATTCTTTCAAAACAACAATACAGTACTAAAGAAATGAAATTAAGAAAAATGAAGAACAAGAATTAAAATGTAAAATAAAATCAAGAGAGTTTATATCCAAAATGCACAATTATTAGAAATATATAAGCCACAAATGGACCTGAACTTCTAGCAGTGAATACAAGGAGGGAAACATGATCAATTATATTTATTCAATAAATATTTAATAAGCAGCCATGATATAAAAGGCATTGAAACCCCAGGCTTTGGGGATCCATATCCCTTATGGGACTTATACTCTGGAAGAGACTTGGGCATCAATCAAGTAACCAGGACTAACTAGAAATTGAAAGAACAGCTCCAAAATTAAGGAAAGGGATTCTGTGAGACCGAATAATGAATGCATTCCATTTAGACTGGAGAGAGAGCCTGAGGATCAACTGAATAAGTAGCAATGAACCAGAGAAGGAGTTCAGAGGAGACAGTAAGATTAAAAAATAAATTTGTTTCTCCATAGCAATGCCACTAGTATGTAGCCCCATCTTACACAAAGAGTTTGGTTCTCAGGAAGGTAAAACTTATGCATGTTCAAAATAACCCTTGAAAATCCTTTATATTACTCATCAAGTACAGCTCCATGGCTAGGTTTGGACTACCCTATGCATAAAGTAAACATGTGAATGTATAATTTCACAATAATAGACATAATATTATAAACAGGGTTGCAGTAAGTGAAAAAATGCATTTTAAACATTGAAATCACACTCAGTGCTTGAACAGGCTCAAATGGTGAGATACCCTGGGGAACAGAGGTCTCATTAGCAAACAAGAGTTAACATCTCCCTTTTCACACTCAAACGAAGGTTGACATGTCCTGAGTCAAGTGAAATAGTTTTCCATTTACATTGCTGCCTTGTTCTGCTTGGTTCTTTTTTCTTTTCTTTTGCAGAAAATTCATAGTTGAACTTCTTCGCATTCCTATGATATTCAACCATTGCTTCCAAACTCTGAGGCCAGAGAAACCCTAGTGGTTCCTCAGAAAGAGGACATACCAGTTAATAGGTTGAGAAAGGTACCTTTAAAAATCCCTACACTAAGCCCAGCCATAAGTCCAGTCAGGTCATCCTTTATGACATTCCCTGGTGTGGACCAGGGCAAATGCCAAAAGCCAGGTCACAGGAGCAATCTCCAGACAGAATGAAAGGAAGTGGACCAGGGACCTAGCTTTCTACTAACCTGGCTTGATCAGACGTAAGTGTATAGAGGACCAGATAGGTGTATGCCCTTCATCACAGTGCTCCTCTCAGAGGAGCTTTTGTAAAGTACTGAGTGGCAGTATTCCCAGTCATTCCCAAATGTGGGATTCATGTCTCTGGTGGTACCTGAGAGGATGATTTTAGCTGACACATGGGTGATAATCTTGATCAACACAGGATTATTACAGCATCCCTCCACCTCCATGGGAAAAGCCATTTGGTATGGAAAATTAGAGGGGTGGAAAATTAGAGGAAGAAAACGAGAGAAAGAAAAGAGGAAAGAAGGTGGGACTCCGTAATTGAAAGATAAGCCAGGGAACTCCCCCAGTGCCGAGGAAGAGATGTCCAGTCTGAGCCTAACCTGAGAGAGAGAGTTTTTCCCCACAGAGCTTTGTGTGGTGGGAGGACACACAGGGTGTCTCAATAAGGAGAAGCAGAAGTCATTTGGGGACGTGGCCTCATGCGGAAACACCCTGACCTTCCTTCTGGGGGCTCCTCTCCCTCTGGCTAAAGAACTCCGCACTCCATCACATACAGTCTTCACTGAGACCACACAGAGTCAGACAGGTGAGTGTAGAAGGTGATAGGCAACAATCAAATCAAATAGAGAGAATGAGGCAATGGAAATGCCAGCCAAGGACTCTTTGATTAAATGGATGCTGGACAGTACTCAGCTGTGTGGATGAGCAAGCTAATAAAATGGGGAAGGGGGGACTTCCCTGGTGGCGCAGTGGTTAAGAATCCGCCTACCAATGCAGGGGACACGTGTTCGAACCCTGGTCCGGGAAGATCCCACATGCCGCGGAGCAACTAAGCCCGTGCACCACAACTACTGAGCCTGCGCTCTAGAGCCCGCGAGCCACAACTACTGAGCCTGCGTGCCACAACTACTGAAGCCCACGCAGCCTAGAGCCCGTGCTCCGCAACAAGAGAAGCCACCGCAATGAGAAGCCTGTGCATCGCAACAAAAAGTAGCCCCCACTCGCCTCAACTAGAGAAAGCCCGCGCGCAGCAACGAAGACCCAACGTTACCAAAAACAAATAAGTAAATTTATTTTTTTTTTTAAATTAGCCAAGAAAAAAACCCCTTTCTGTTTAATTAAATGTCTTCCTAAACAACATAATAAAAGGCCCAGAAAAGCACTTTGCAACTTTGACCAATATAACTTCAAAAAATCTGATAACAAAATTATACATCTACATAACATTTATATCAGTCAATTCTGACAAAGCTCTACCATACTGATGACCTTAATCATTCTTTCTGGAAATACTTAGGCAGCTGGTCCCCTTGTTTAAAAAATTACTCCTCTGTTGTGTGGATAATTTGTATCACACGAACACCTTCCTTTTCTCTCTATTTCAAAGGAAATATGCCCGTAGCTCATCCAAAAGTAATATAGTGTCGCAAAGGTATAAGATAAATGGAAGTGGGGATAAATATAACAGAAAATATATTAACATAAAGAATACTTAAAATCCACATGAGGACCCCAAAGACTACATTTGTGTGACTTCAGTGTTAGGGTAACCATTATAATGAATCTGCCAATGCCTCAACTACTCTTTCCCACACACTGGGGGCGGGGCAGGGCCCTCCTCCAAGCCACACTGCAGTTGAGATGTTTATATCAGAGTCCAGTCAGGAGACAAAAACCACATCAGTCATTGAAAGGGGAAAATTGAGATAAAGAACTATTAACTACCAAAAGCTAGTTAGCTTATAAAGAAGTGAAAGAAAGCTCTAAGGAACACAGAAATAGCAGATATGGGGAAAACACACTACCTCTAGGGCTGAGGCAGACCCTGCACCTTTGGCCACTCAGCTTCCCCGCACACCGTTTTATACACAATTGAACTTCCACGTAACAGCACCACAGCTCTGCCTTCTCACCCGTCAAGACAAAGCTAGCCTTGCAAGGGAAGACGTTCTCACCCTTTCCCCCAAACGAGGAGACAGACAGTCCCAGACATTGGATCCACACTGCTCCTCAAATGCAATCATAATACCTTTGACTCTTCTGTTACCTGAAGACTGTTTTACAAACATAACCTCCAACAACTTGAATAAAAGCACAAGGGTAAGAAGAAGAAAGAGGAAGAAAATGGATAATAAATAGAAATCAACACACACACGCACACATACACATGACGAGAAAGAGAAAATATGCAAAGCTATTAAAGTCCTCTTTCTGTAATTGATCACAGGGTAGATCAATATCCATGACTGCCTTCTTCCACTTCCTACTCTCTGTCTTCTCACCCGGAACCACAGGTCAGATTCTCTACCTGGTCGAGTGACCGCAACTTCATTCCCAAAGGTCTGGGTCCTTAATAGTCCTGCTTCCCTTTGTTTGCTGTGGTTTTCCATTAACCTTTCCCATTGGACTTGGAAGTACTGTGAGGCAATACATTGATAACCGGCTCCATGCTCATAGTCAAAGCTTTCTACAATTCACCCTGCCCCTGAAAATTCTCTTCTTCATTTACATCTTAATTCGGATAGCAATTCTTTTACTTCCATCTGCTGTTGGCAGAAATGAAAAACCCAGATCCTTCTCCTTAATTCCTTAAATGAACACAACACAAGTTTTTCACAGGTAACAGAAATTTACTGAGGTTTGGGGAAATGGGTGTGTTTTATCCATCTCAGAATATGAAATACATAAAATAAAATACTAGACTTCTTAGAAGTCCATCAGCCACCCATTTCCCTGGAAATTTTTGGATGACCACCTTTTCTGGCTTAATAGTACAGATCCCCCAAAACAGATCTGGGGACCAACCATCAGCCTCTGGGTTCTTCTGCACAAACTCAAATTGGATAAAGTAAACACCACTTTATTCTGCAGAGTAATTCAATCTATCACATCCAAACAGTATAAAAACCTCATGAAATATTTTTTATTACCGAAAGAAAAACAACTTCCCATAGTAAAATTCAGGCTACCCCGAAACGCGCCCAGAGTCAGCTTTTATAATCTGCTTCCCGAGCACAAGGCAGGAACTGATGATTCTCATAACCACACACCCAGGAGTCTGCCTCCACAGCAACAGGGCAAGACTCCCAGCCATCCAGGACTCACCGCAGAGGCCTCTGTCACATGGAGTCTGCAGCTCCATGAAGACCCACAGCGAGGGGTCCAGGACAGTGACGGGCCCTATGGGGACACAGCCTCCGGTTTGCAGGGGAGTAATGGAGACTCAGCCACTGGGAGAGCATTAGCACCTGAGCCTGAGCTGAACCCCTCCCCTGGGAGGCTCACAGCCTCCTCCAGAAAAGAACTGTTATGGAGCACATGGTTCCCCTCAGACCATCCCTCCTTGGAACAGACGGTCAGGGACACATCTCCTGACCTGATCCTGAAGTATGGAAAGACGGTCCCAAAGAAGGAAGCCCGAGGGAAGGAGAAAATGTGGGAGCCATCAGTCATGTTGTAGAAGGAGACATCCCCTTCCTTGTGGTCCAGGAACACCCCTACCCTGCGGGGAGCCTGTCTGAGGGATAGCTTAGTCTGAGGTAGAGTAAGGGCACAATATCCAGCTTCATACTGCCCCACAAGCCAGAACCCCTTACCTGGGGATTCTACATGCCAGCCGTTCCTGTTCACATTTTCCCTACAGACCCCCAGAGCCCACTCGCTTCGGCCTCGAGCCCTGATCTCCACCTCCCAGTAACAGCACCCTGACGTGATGCTCTCAAAGCCCAATACGCTGCAGGTGTCTCCTAAGCTCACACTGGTGTCCTTCCAGGCCACAGTCGTGTTTTCATGAGAGACGACAAGGTCTGAATGGGCAGATCTTGGATCCAGAGTGACAGGCCCTGCAGAGGAAGTTGCCTATCATGCAAGGCCCTCCCCTGCCCCATAATAAGAGCACACAACCACCCCCCAACCTGGACTCTCAGCTGCATGGGGAGAAGGCTAAACCCCCCGAGATTAGAAACTTGTGACTCAAGTTCACAGCCTTCCAAGCAGGAAAAGGATCCACAAGACTAATTTCAGAGTTACATATGTCACAGGGCCCTGAGGACCAGCCTGGACTTCAAAGACTGAAAAATATCTATTTAGCATCCAATATCAGCCACACCCACCAGCCCCACCTATGTGACTATCAGCACCACAACGCCCCACCACCATTGATGGTGCCAGCATCTACATCACCACTGAGAACTGAAGGAGAGGCCACGGGGGCAGCAGTAGGAACATCCAGAAAGAACACGAAGTCACTCACAGGCCTGGAACTTCTCCTTCCGCCAATCTACAAGAGAACCACACGTTTCGTATCAGGGGTTTGCAGAGACTGTACATATCAGGGTCAGTGCTTAGTCTTCTGAAGCATACTGATGTGAGAGTTATAGAGGAATATGTTTTGGAAACTTTCAGCTGATGCATGTATTTCTTTTCTCTCTCTCTCTCTCTCTCTCTCTCACACACACACACACACACACACACACACACAGAACCATCATGCTTCAGCCTCCCTTGAAGGCTAAGCCATAGACCATAATACTGAGGGATTGAGAGGCTTGATATCAATTTGAACATAAAGGTGACTGCCCAGATTTCACTATAAAATAAAGCTTTCTCAAGTCCCTAGCCACTCATCCATCCTGAAAACTAGGTTTTCTGGAGAAAGAATTGGGGATATCAAAATTTCCAAGGCTTTCATGTAATTATCAAGAATTAATTGAGGGGCTTCCCTGGTGGCACAGTGGTTAAGAATCCTCCTGCCAATGAAGGGGACACAGGTTCGAGCTCTGGTCCGGGAAGATCCCACATGCCACGGAGCAACTAAGCCCGTGCACCACAACTACTGAGCCTGTGCCCTAGAACCCACGAGTCACAACTACTGAGCCCATGTTCCACAGCTAACAAAGCCCGCGCACCTAGAGCCTGTGCTCTGCAAGAAGAGAAGGCACTGCAATGAGAAGCCCGCACACAGAAAGGAAGAGTAGCACCTGCTCGCTGCAACAAAAGCCTGCACACAGAGACGAAAAACCAACACAGCCAAAAATAAATAAATTAATTAAAAAAAAAAGAGTTAATTGAGCTACAGTAGAAACTAACACAACGTTGTAAAACAACTATACCCCAATAAAAATTTAAAAAACAGAGCTTATGACATGGAATGTCAAGTTTCCCTCTAGAATGTTGTACTTAATTATTTCCTTTCATCAGTTATAAAACTGCCTTTTCATCCCATCTTTTGATAGGTAGTGAAGATATATGTTTGTTCATGTGTTTATTGATTTGGAATTTCTTCTTTTATGAATTGCATGTTTGTGCCAGTTCCAGTGCGGGGGGGTAATTTTATACTGACTTACACTAGGTCTTTCTCTATTTAGCATTTTAAGCCTTTGTATATCACATCCAGGGCAAGTATTCTTCCTTTTTGCCATTTTTGTTTGTATTTTGTTGTTGTATTATGGTGTTTTGATGAGGGAAGTATTTTATTTTTATGAAGTAAAATATGGCATAATTAAAAAAAAAAAAAAAAGAGTTAATTGAGCCGAACATGCAGGTTACCTCTAAGCCAGCGGTAGAGAGAATACAACTTGGCTTAACTGAACTCAAAGAATGACTATAAACCATTAGTGGAGAGAATTCGGGATACAGCATCAGAGAAATCTTGCCCAGTTAGGAGGCAACGGAAAGGTTTCAAGGAAGGGAGACAGGTGTTCAAAGTGAGGAAGACATACATTCAGTAAGAGGAAAGACACTAATGAATTCTCTTCCCCCTTTTCACAGGGTTAGTGAAGCAAAAACATCCCTATATGTGAGGGAGAACCCAAAATACTGGATCTAGTCATCTGCTTCCCCCTATAGTTACCCAGAGAGGTTGTAAGCTTCCAGGAGAACCTCAGTGAGAGGCCCCCAAAGATGTCCATGTTCTAAACCCCAAAATGTGTAAATATCTTGTGGTAAAGGGAACTTTATGGATGTATTAAGAACCTTGGGATGGGGTCAAGGATAGGCGGGAAACAACAGTGCCTAAATAGCTAGACAGGACCTGCCGCTCCTCAGCTGACCCCAGACCAAGGATCTTAAGGACCAGGTCAGGCTAGTCCCTCCAGGGTGATGGCCTGATATGACTAAGGGAGGGCAGAGGGACCCCTTTCTCCACTGACCCAAGGCCACATAATCTCTTCCAACCTCCATATTCCCTTTTGGGAAGAAGAAAGGAAGCTCGCCGCCAACCAAAGCAGAGCCTGTATGAGTCATGGGACCCTGAAATGTCTGCACGGGGAGAGTTGTTGCCTCCAACAGGGTGAAGACTCGGGAACAAGATTAGAACATTTGTAGAAGTAAGTAAATGACATTTCCGTGCACATTTGGGGTGCATATTTGTGACCACCATCCCCACGTAATACAGGTTCATGCAGAAATTGGCATTTCCGTCTCTGTTGATTTGGTTGATGGAAATAAGATCACAAAAACTGGCCTGACCCATGTGACCCTTTGAGGAAAAAAATGAACTTTAATTTACTTGTTCTTCACCAAGACACTAGTTGACACCCAGCTATAAATTTCTGTATCACAAGTGATCGAGATTAACAAGAAGAAGGGGGAGGAGGAGAAAAGAGAGTTGGCATTTGTGAGACTCCACAATGCATCGAGTGTGATGCTATTCTTCACTTAATTTCCACAACAAATCATTAAATTATAAATTGTTTTTCCAATTTTATGAATAAAAAGAGATCAAACATTTGTCCACCTCACACTATGAACCTGTCAATATGAAAATGTTGATTCTAGTGTAATGGGATTTGTCCTTACAAAATAGAAGGGTATACAAGATACACATTAAAACACATGCTCTTCAATCTAGCAGGTGCAGGGGAGATGGTAAAAGAGGACTATCTGATCCTCATGTTTAACATATAAATCCCAGGGAGAATCGGTCAGAATCCCTAAGACGAGATCCTCACTCCTCATGCTTTTTTCACCCCTTGGTTTACCCCTCTCTGTCTCTCACGATCTATATTCCTGACTGTAAACAAAAACATTCCAAGCAGGGAAAGGGCATGTTACACAGGCTTTGAGGGTATAGATCTTTAACTCACCCCAAAGCTAAAGGGTCCTTGGGACAACCTTACATTGCACTAGGATGCCCCATACCACACTCCTGCCCTGACCACTACGGGAAGGTTGAGATGGTCTCGTTATCAGAGGCCAACTCAATTCGAGGGTTACCTCAAAATGGCTTAAAAATAAATGTGTCTTGACTGAAATTTCTCAAAGCGGTATCAAGGAGTTGATTACACTTCATGCACCCAAATAACTCGCACAACCTCTGTGTGCTCCCCAACTCAAACCACCATGGTTGTGCCTTGTGGTCTCTCTTCCACCACTACAAGCAACCCCAATCTCTATAAGACAAATCTCAGACACACTACTTCCTCCTCATCTCCTCCTCTCTTCCTCCTCCTGGTCTTGTCTTCCTTGATTTGCTCCACACCCTTTCTCTGGGAAACAATTGTGACTCCTCTATGTTTCTTCCTACATTGCCCCTAATAAACCTAACCAGGAATGAGCCTATCAGCAAACACAGAGTTCTCTGAAAAAGAGAGATAATGGTTGTTACATTTTTGTTCCTATTACACAAACATATACACAGGATTTTTCATATAATTTCAGATCTTTCACAGACCCTCACCCCAGGAGTCCATCAACATCCCAGAAGTTCTGGACCCCAGATCCAGAACACCTGCTCTAGAGCAACTAATTCCTCAGCAACCAAGGAGGCTTGGAGGAAGAAACTGAGTCTGGACAGGGAGTCAGAGCACGAGGAAGCAGAGAGAAGACCAATATCCCAGAGGACCGGGAAGAAGCAGGAAAACCAAAACTAGAGCCGAAAGGGGTAGGAGTTTTGGAGCAAGAGGGATCAAGAACCAAGGGCCCCCTTGGGAAGGCCTGAGTCCTAAGCAGGCAAGCATGACTTCTGAAATCTTCCAGGGCTGAGCGATCCCTGATCCACTCAGTCGTTCCCTGCTGCCGTCCCTCCTCACAACTGACCTCTCCATGGTCACTGCACCAGTGAGCAGTTCCAGTTGGGCCAGGTGTTTGGGGAGGGCGTGGCTAACCCTGACAGTGCCCTGCAGTAGAGGACAGGCCGGAATGGAGGCAGATCTGTGTTCCAAGGAGGCTACAAAAGTGACAAGGAGACCAGGGACACCAACCCCACCCTCATGTGTCCCCTGATAGAGAAGAGGGCAGAGTCCAGGTTGGGGAGGGGAGGCTACAGGAACTCAGAGCCACTTACCTGCATACAGCTGGGCCTTCCTCCAGGCTGAAAGGGAACACACCCTGGTGAGACCTCAGCCAGAACAAGCCTGCTCGCTGTGAATCCACTGGCCCGTGCCTCCCCTCTGCTCTGCAGGTGAGACTAACTACAGTCGTGGAGAGGCTGGAGAGGAGGTGACCCCCTGCTATGTGCAGACAGCGGGTGTTGTGGGAATTTCCCTGGACCACAGGTCAGGAGCCCTGCATTACAGGCTGACTTACACCACTGTCCCGCTGCTGCTGTGTGATGTTTGGCAAGTCACTTAGCTGTTCTGTGCCTCAAAAACCTCAAAAATTCTTATTCTACTTACATTGACTTTTGCCGCTAAGGATCAAAACTTCTACTATGTGTGAAAACATTTTAGGGAATACAATAGAAATTATTCTATAATTTTAAGAAAGCATCATCATATTCAGTTTTTTTCTGGCAAAGATATATTTGGGAAATAACTTGAAATGGGAACTATTTAAGGACAGGAATGTGAGATGAGTTCTGGGGTAAAAGTGGCTAATCTTTCTCAGATGAAATATTTCTAGAGATAAACATCACTATTCTGGGGCATTGACAGCCCTTCCCATCACATTCCCATGCATGGTCAGCCCAGCTATGCCCCCATAACTTTTTGATCATCACCCGAAGAAACTAAAGGGAACAGACCTTCTTTGGATGCTGTTTTGGGGTGGAGACAGGAGGTCACACTCCTAAACTGAATCACCCCGCTGATTTGGATAGCTCCTTTAATGCAATCTCAGAGCACATGACTTTTGCTTCCAGGTACTGTCTGAAAACCAGGGGCATTCAAGGCTAGAAAGCTAGAAAACTATCAATATAGTGGGTCAGTCAAGGCTGGAATAAGACCCAGGGTGCATGATGGACCCTGGGGTCACCGTCACACCCAGGCTCCCAAGCACTGGGTGGGAATCAGCGGCCCAGATCTGGGAGAGCCTTTGCAGCTGGGTTCTGCCTCCCAGCAGCCTCCACTTCCGCCCCAGGGAGGGGGTCCACACGGCTGTGTCTGGACAGAAGCAAGGAGAGGGACGCCCTGTCACAGGAGGACAGGAAACCCAAGGACATCAGGAGAGTCACTCACCAGCCAGGTAAGCGGATTTCCTCCAGTCTGAAAGGCAACACACAGGAAGCAGGTGAACTAAGAACCAGAATGTCTCCTACGAAGGGGATGCAGAGAGCTCAGGGGGAAAAGCAGAACTTACCGAGTTCTGCCTGGAGTTCATCTGAAAGAGAGTGCAGAAGAAGCATGAGCTCCCACCCCTAAGAAAGAGTCCACAAAACACCACCTCTCTGTGTGTAACCTGGAGGAGCTTCCAACCCCAGACCCATCGGGGCCTCCCTGGCTCCAGCCATCCACCCTGGGTCTCCCCAGCCACCGGCCCAGGGCCCGGATTTCCCCGGAGCCCTGGACTCAGGCAGGCCCTGCGGTCGGTCATCCATCTCAGCGCGGCTGCCGTGCTCTCCAGCCCTGGCCACTGTCCTGCCTTACCTGCCTCCTTCAGCGCCTCCTCCTTTGCCCACCGGTCCTGCTCCTTCAACGGGCGCAGACTCTCCTTTGCTCGCATCACCAGCAACTTCATGGAATGTTCTCTCTTGGTGTAACATCCAGCCCCAAGCAGCAGGACCATCAGCACAGACAGGCTCACTGAGAAAGCCAGCTTCCAGGGAGAGGCCTGGGGGAAGAAGGGCTCTGCGGCCCGGCCAGAGACCCCGTCAGGGCCACCACCCGGGACACCCAAGCCCAGCACACTCAGGAGCGCCCGGTCCGCTCCGCCAGCCCTGCGGGGAGCAGGGAGCAGCGCTGACCTGGGATGAAGATGGCCATGGCCTTCTCCTGGCCCAGGACAGTGTTGAGGACGGAGCAGGTCACGTTCCCTGCAGAGCTGTCTCTCACCACCAGAGCCGCCTCCACGCCGAACAGCCCTTCAGCGTCCTGGGTGTGCGCCTCGGAGAACACCAGGGACTCCTCTCCTCTGAGGTCTCTCCACCGCACCTGGGGCTTCGGGAACCACCCCGAGGACGTGCACACCACACGGACCCCATCCTCCTCGGGCCCTGTGATGCGCACCTGAGGGGCAGAGCCCACACCTGCGGGAGGCAAGATGTAGAGCCCAGGGGGGCCGCCTGGGTCCTGGGGGCCCCAGCAGTGCCTACGTGTGCACAACTCCAGTGGGAGCCCTTCGCCTTGCATTCTGGGGCTCTGGGGGAGGCTGTCCCCTGCAGGGAGAAAGGCAGCCGCCCTGCCACGGGGAACACAAGGAAGGAGTGTGGGGACCTCCGGGGGCTCGGAGGGCTGGGGCTCTTCTCCCCAGTCATGCAGGTGCAAGGGCTGACGCCCAGTGGAAACAGGAGGAATGTGGTCCCAGGTCCCATCCTTATCCTCCACTCTCTTCACCTCACACACTCTCCCAGGGCACCGGCTTCCACACCCACTGCCTCTCTTTGAAAATCACCACCAAAATTAGATCAGATGACAACCCTATCCCCTGAACTCCCCTCCCGTATATCCACATCCAGTGGGTTATTTCCGCCAGGATTCCTCACATACACTTCAAACTTAAAATTCCAGAACTGAATACGTGATTTTGCCCCATCTGTGATAGATTGATTGTAAAAAGATTCCCAAATCTTCACTCCCTCTTTATATCCAGCTGGCCCTCGGCCACACACTTTTTGATGCCTTCACACTCTGCCTCTGGGCAGGGTCAGGTGACTCAACTAGCCAGTGAGAGACTAGGCCATGTGACTCAAGCAGAGGTTGTAACATCCTTGTGCCATTGGGCTACCCTCTGCCACAGGGAGGACGTGTTTGGTCTGGTGCAGCCTTTCCAGCTGAAGCTTTCCTAGATCAACCAATACCCAGTTGAACAAACCCAGCAAAGGTCCTTATGGTGACCTCCTCAGCTGACTGTAAGGACAAATAAGAATTAAAATTAAGAGGCGTCATTCTCCGCGTTGAAAATAAAGGAAGAGATTCCTCTCCCATCCTTTTCCTTAGAACACTTGCTTTAGAAAACCTGTAATTGTAGGTATTTTCTCCCTACTTCCTTTTTTTTTTTTTTTTTTAATTTTTTGGCCACACGCCACGCGGCATGTGGGATCCTAGTTCACCAACCCAGGATCGAACCTGCAGCCCCTCCATTTGAAGGGTGGAGTTCTAACCTCTGGACCGCCAGGGAAGTCCCCCCCTCCACTTTGAAATGTATATAAATCCTTTTTGAAAACTAGATAGGCCTCTTGCCAGCTTTGGGACCCACGAACGCCTTTCTCTAGGACCTGGGAGCCATCTCTTTGAAATATAAACGTTAAGGGAGATAGCACCCAACTTTTGCCTTCCCTGTGGAAGGGTAGGAGCCTAACTTCAGTGGACACTGAACTCCAAGCTGTAAAACCACCTTCTGTCATAAAGGCATAAGAAATTGTTTTTCCTCTGGATAAAGCCAATTAGCTAACATAGATAGTCACCTCAATTACCAGGAAAATTTAGGGTGAACTATGTGACAGATGGTGCTATCAAGTCCTCTGACCTGAGGATTAGTTAGTGTTTACCTTGAAAACATGTATGTAATGGGATGTATCTGCTTGACTTTATAAAAGGGGGAGCTTTCTCTCTGTCTTTGCGATCTCTTAGTAGATTGCCTGTGATGTGTATCAGACTCTGGTTTAATGCCCATTCAGTAATAAAACTGTATTCTTTCTCTACTAACTTTGTGAGGACGATTTCTGGTTTGGGAGATTTTGTTTTTAATTGTATTTCCCCAATGTCACCAAAGATGTATAAATAATCCCAAGTAAGATTAGTCAAATACAGTCCAGATTAGCTGTACTCCCTTCATGCCTGAATTACATAAATGGTTATTGTTATATGCCACTGTGATTTTTGTGGCTGTTTGTTACACAGCATTATCATGGCAACAGATAACACAAATAATACACAAATACAACAGATAAAGCAAAGAATGTTGCCCACCACGCAATTCTACAAGGATCAAGTCATTAGCACTGTAGCCACTCACTGACAGTACACCCCAAAAGGAATTCAGGACAAAAAAATAGGATAAGACTCTGTGCTTTGGAAAAACAGGTCCCTTAGATAGTTAGAGATACCTCAGGGAAAAAAAATTTAATGAACCCAGGTTCTTGCATCTTCTCACACACAGAAAAGCACTAAAATCATTAACTGAGGTGTCTGATCCTCGTGACCAGCAGTAAACGTTCACCGAGATGTATGCTTGTCTGCACACATTTCATAGCCAAAATCCTGTATAAACTGGCTTCTCCTCCTACCTCTTTGGAGCAGTTTCTCAGAGCTACTGAGAGACTGTTTCCCGGATTATATAGCCCTCAGTAAGACCCTGAATAAAACTCAGCTCACAGCTCTTAGGTTGTGTGTGTTTCCTCAGTCGACACACAAAATTTTCAATATTCCTACCACTAAACAACAAACAGCCAAGGCAAAACCCTGGGAGCTTCTGCAGTCCCCTCTTCCCCTCCAAACTGTGTACCCAAATCCACTCACTCAGTTGGGTCGGCTTTCTAAACCCCACTGATGTCTGATCCCCCGGTCCCTCTATGTGATCCCATCGCCTCTGTGTGAGGTCATCCTCTTGACCTCATCACTGCATCCATGCCTCCAGCCTGGCTCACCTTTCATCCATCCTCCTCACAGCTGACAAAGGGAACGTTCCAGGCACTGCTCTGTTTAAAATTTCCTCAGCAATCCATCAACACCCCATAGCACAGCATGCAAACTCTTCTATGATCTGGAATTTGCCTTCCCCCCCAGACTCCTCTCCTCTTCCCCCCAATTTCCACTACCTATGCCCCTCAGGGACCACACACTCCAGCCCCAAGGACCCTTTGATTAACTGCGAGTAACTGCGATGACCATGCTCTCTGTGGCCCCTGCCTTCTCATGTTCCAGTCCATCAGCATCAAGGGCTTTTTGGAGCCTGGTCTGGTGAACTCAAGTGCCTGCTCAAGTGTGTATTATCTATGAACTCCTCCTGATCGCCCCAGAGAGCATTAACCAACCCCTTCTCTGTGCACCCTCGGCCAGGAACATCTCTTCGTTCCATTATCGTCACCTCTTACCACCTTCCCATTCACTCATCTTCTCAACCATGAGGGCCGGCTTGTGTGCTCAGAACACACCAGCCACACTCCTACCTCAGGGTTTCATGCCGGGTGTTTCCTCTGCTGGGAACTCTGGTCCCACAGATATCCACATGGCTAAATTCCTACTTCCTTTGAGCTTCTGCTCAAATAGTCAAAAAAGCCCAACCTGAGGCCCCGTGCAACACTGAAGCCCTCCTCACCCCTGGTCCCCTTCCACTTTTTTCCTGGCCTCTTATCCCAAATACTTACCACTTCCTAACATCCTCTATAACCTATTTATCTAGTATTTATGGATTGCCTCTAGAATATAAACTCCACAGAGCAGGGAACATTGTTTGGTTCACTGATGTATCCCAGGTGCCCAAAATAGGATGTGGCACAGAGTAGGCTTTCGATATATTTGTACTGAATAATGGAATGAGTGGATGAGCCTCCTGTTATCTGTAAAATGAGGGGCTGATTTACATGGTCCCTGAAGTTCCTCCCAACTTCAATATTCCCGGATCAAAAACATAACTCAAGTCACCAACCTGCCACCTTCAGCTCCAAACTCGCCTCTTCGTAGAAGCCTCCCTTTCTGAAGAAGCAGGTGTACAGCCCATTGTCTGAAACCTGGACCTTCTGGATGTGTACGGCAGCCGCCCCCTGGGCAAGGAGGTCCCTCACCAGCGAGGTCCGCCCTACGTAATGCGCCATCTGTTCCTCATTCCGCTCGACTCGGTTTTGATAGCTGAACACGGCTTCTGAAAACTTGGAGCGGAACCACCTCAGCTCCATGTCTTCTGCACTTATGGGTGGGAACACACGACAGGGCAGCACGGTGTCTCCGCCCAGCACTGCCACAATGGGATCCGAGGGGCCAGTCACGGAGAACTCCTCTGTGGACCCAGACATAGGAGTGAGAAAGGAAGAGAGACACAGAGGGAGGGCCGGAAACACACACAGTCTGGTGGGAAGGCCCGGGCAGGCTGGGGACAGGTGTTGGATAACATGAGCCATCATGACCTGAGGGACTGAGCTGTGATGATTCTGAATCTCGGCAAGACATTCTGACCACAATTTTATGACCCAGAAGTGATGTCACAGAGAATCCTTCATCCATCTGTACTGCTGCTTTCACACTCTTTCATGGAAAACTCCAAGTCAGTGTTTGGCAACCTTCAGCATGCAGCAAAATCAGCAAGAGGGCTTATAAAACACACAGTGCTGCCCCCTCACCCCCGCCCTGAGCTTCTGATTCAGTAGGTCTGGGGTGGGCCCAAGGATCTGCATTCTAAAGAATTCCCGGAGATGCTAATATTGATGTTCCAGGGACATCACTTTGAGAACCATAGCTCTATCCTGGCCCCTCTTGGACAGGACTGAACCCTGACCAAAGAGAATCCCTGTGGCCTAGGACAGAACTCCTTGATCACTCAGCCACACCGAGAAACATCCCCACTGCCAGCCCTAACTTTATTATTTGTGCTCATGACTTTCTCCTCAGCTGAACTACAAGTGCACTGAAAACTAGACGCAAATGCTATTTTCATTAAAAACCTGCCTTTACTCTTCGTCGCCCACAGGAGCCCATATTCACCCCACCGATATCTTCTCAGAGCCATTGGCCTTCTGAGGCCTCGTGGATGGGCCACGGCACGACCCTTCTGCAGCACAGCCCCGCTGGATCTCCAGAGAACGACTTCTCACTCCTGAGCTGCTCAGACTTGGTCTGGGTCACCATCGTCTCTCACCTGGAGGATGGCAGTAGACTCCCTCCCTGTGTCTTCCTCTCCCCACTCCCACGTCTGCGGCTCTTCAACCCGGAAACCATGGCCTTACTCTGCTCAAAGCCTTGCCATGGCTTCTCGTCCCCCCAGTGGACCACAGGCTGGGTGGGGATGACCCCCAGGGCCTCTCTGACCCCAACTCCTGCTTCTCTCCCTCTCGCTCACCCTGCTCCAGCCAACACTTGCCTCCACAGTCCCTTGAACATCCCAGGCACACGGGCAGCTTTGCACTGGCTGTTCTCTCCTGCAGAAACCATCCTTCCAAGGGACCCCTCACAGGCTCACACCCTCCTCCAGGTCTTTGCTCTCATCTCCTTGTCTTCACTGACCACCTCACTGAACACGCTGCTGCCCGCTTCCCACCTCCACACCCCTGACTCCCCCCCACCCCCGCACACGGCTTCACTGCCCCCCTTTTCTCTTTTTTTTTTGTTTGTTTATTTTTGGCTGCGTTGGGTCTTTGTTGCTGAGCACGGGCTTTCTCTAGTTGTGGTGAGCGGGGGCTACTCTTCGTTGATGTGCGCGGGCTTCTCATTGCGGTGGCTGCTCTTGCTGCGGAGCACAGGCTCTAGGCGCACGGGCTTCAGTAGTTGTGACTCGCGGGCTCCCGAGCACAGGCTCAGTAGTTGTGGTGCACGGGCCTAGCTGCTCCGCGGCATGTGGGATCTTCCCGGACCAGGGATCAAACCCGAGTCCCCTGCATTGGCAGGCAGATTCTTAACCACTGTATCACCGGGGAAGTCCTCTTCTCATCTCTTTTAACAAACTGTCTAGTATAGCTGTTTCTTGCACTTATTATTCATGGCCTCCTGCCAGAGTGTAAGCTCTAAAAAGGCAGGGATTCTCTCTGTTTTATTCAAGTATAGCACCTAACACGTAGTCGATACCTTATAAATATATGTAGAATGAAATGAATTAATGGATGAATAAGAACTTCAATACCAATAAAGCTGGGAAACAAAAATTAAGTGGAAAAGTATGGTCATATTTTTGACAGTTGATGTTTTAAAACATCATAAGTTCATAACTGAACAACTGCCAAGGTCCCTTACCCTTATTATATGGTTTAGAGACTCTTGTTAAATATTTAATAACAATTACTGGTTGGGGAAGCATCATGATTTTTCTAGACAAGGGACTCCTCAAATAGCAACCAACTCCTGATGGTTGGTGGAGTTGAACCAGCCCAGCTCCCGGGGATCCACTCACCCAAGAGGACACAGGATGAGGGGTGGGGTACACTCACCTGTGGACTCCCCAGTGGGCAGCTGGATGAGGAGGAGCAGGGAGGTGAGGTGGCAGAGCCCACAGCAGCTGGAGAAATCCTCCATCTCCTCAGAGCTGGAGAGACAGGGCAGGAGGCAGGGCCAGTCCGGAGCTCTGGGGGCCCAGAGGGGAGGCAGGGCTCAGGGCCAGCAACAGTCCCCCCAGGAGCAGAGCCCCCCCTACTGGATCACTATGCTGGTGAGGCGGTGGCCTCCCACAACCCTGACACCAAGAAAGCCCTGGGTCTGGAGCTTCCCACCCCTGTAGCAAGTCTCTGTGGGGCTAGACAACCACTAGGTTTGCTTGGGAAAAACACAGTCCTTCCCTTCCCACCCCAATGGCACCTGCAGCACAACACACTCTGCCCAGAAAACCAGGTGCTTCCTTTCTCAGCACCAGGGGCCCCGTGGTGGAAACGTCCTCCATCTCCCCATTATTCACAACCACCGGTGATGCCCCGGGTCAGAGACCCATACTCGGGCCCCTCACCACGAAGGACAGGCCAGCTCCCACTTGTTGTCCTTCTGTGGCCCCCAGAGTGACCAGGAATGACTGAGACGCCTCAGAGACAAACTACGTCCTCCTCAAGGAGACAGTGGGTCCATCACAGATACCCTGTGATGCCTTTGCTGCTTGTTTAGTTGACCTGAACTTCAATCCCACCCAGCCCTTTCCTGAGAGGGACCAAGGACATGGCCCTGCACCCAGGTGCCCAGTCAATCCCCACTGACAGCTTAATCCTCATCCTCACTGTCTTTGAAGAAGATTTCTGCATTGGGGTAGAAGATCCCAGTGGAAACAGAGCAGCCAAGGAGATAAATGAGTCCTGGTCAGAGAAATGACTTAGTGTTCAGGTTGGGGGACGAGGCAGCTTAGGGTCCTGGGAAGGACAGATTCTTGGGGCTGACTGCTGAGTCCCCGAAAGCTGGGGCACTGTCTGTGTGACGACGTTAACCAAGTTTCTCAACCTTCTCTGCCTGTTTCCTCATCTACAAAATGTCCATGTTAACAGCATCTAGATCCCAAAGTTTTAATGAGAATCACACGAATTTATATTTCTAGAGTCACTACATGTAATTAGAACGGGGCCTATTACTAGTAAGTGCTAGAGATACAACATTTAAATGAAGGAAGGAAGGCACACCCCTCACCGCAGTTGTCCTGGGTCTTCCTAGAACCACACGGTCATCCAGCGCCACCCACCCCTGCCCCCAGCCCCACCTCCTGCTCATCCGCCTCCTCACTGCCAGCTGCTCCCTGCTTTCTCTTCTTGGCCCACAAGTGTCTTCAAAACCAACCTACCTGCTTTGAAAGGCTGGGGCTTCTGAAGCGTCTCTAAACTCAGCAGCATGAGAAGGTTCAGGGACCCCAGCAGACCCAAAATCTGCCCTCAAAATTTGCACCTGAAGTTAGTCACTCTGAGCCCCAAACCCTAATTCCAGATCCAAATCTGAGTTCTTCACGTCTGAGGGGCAGGTGGCTCCCAGGAGAGTGCAGAAGCAGCGGCGCCTGGCACAGGGGTGTCTGCAGAGACCAGACCGTGGGGACCCCGCTGAAACGATCCCAGACAGCTGAGTCCACCTTCCTCTGGTTCCTTCCACGATTTGAAAGTGAAACTTGGAAAAAGCAATCCCAGCAGACTCTGCCCTGTCCTCTGGACAGTCACCCAGTGATCAAGAAGGAAACAGCATGATCAGAGCAGCAAAAGAGAGTAGATACAAGTAAGCTGAAACCACCCTGAGGGGGACAGATAGACTCACAGGCTCGATAACCATAATTTGGACAAGTGCTGCCCTCCAGGTTGGCTCCTAACCCCGGGAGTGGGGACTATGTGTGTGGCACAGCCAGGACTACTCGCTGGCCCCCTGCCTGGCCTGTCTGCACCAGGGGCTCACTGCGGAGACGATCAACGTCAGCTGGTAAACTGCACCGGAACACAGCCCCCAGTGTGGCTGTTTCCTCTTCTTCCCCAACAGATGACCCAGGAGCTCCCCACAACCTGGCAACCCAGGGGTTAACCCCAGGCCTCAGGAGCTTCCAGGGCCAGCTCCAGGACCCTGGCCCTGCCCATGCTGAATGGACAGTGCCCTAAGGCTTGTTAAGGTTTTATATCACCCGTGGCCTGGGTACAGCCATTCAGACCCCCTACCTGACAGGCTGCAGTGAACACCAGGAAAGGCTGGTCTCCAAAGAAAAACCAGGGAGACTGGCTCTTCCTCTCCTGCCCCTCCCTTACCTGCAGTTTCCTTACTTAGTAAAGGGCACCTGTGTTCACCCAGTTTTCTCTGCCAGAAACTTGAGAGGCATTCTTCATATCCCACTCTCCCACCCAGTCCACTTCCAAAAAGTTCAAGATTTTTCACAAATTCACATCAATGGCCAGCACCGACTTCCAAGCCACCCTCATTTCTCAGCTGGCTCAAGCAGCGGTCTCCTCATGGGTCTCCCCACCCCACCTCCAGCCTCACCTCCTCCAGTGCATTTGCCTTCCAAGGTCATGATCCTCTCACATCGTCTTTTGTCAACTCTCTGGCTCACCCCTCAAGGGACCTCCCTGCTTAACCTCTCCTCTGTGGCTCCCAGGCCTCCAACGTCCTCTCTGACCTCATCCCGTGGTTCTCCCAGGTGCTCCCTTACTGGCCTCAGGTGAGATCCTCCAGTTCCCCGAGCCTTCCCAGCCGAGGACCTCCTCACCAGCCACTTGATGCTCCTGCCCTCCCCCTCCTCCCCCAAACTCCTCACTGCCCAGCTCTCACCTAAAATGACCTTGTTCAGGGGACCCTTTGCTGATTTCCTGATCCCCATTATGTGTCCCATACACATGCTTCTAGGGTTTTGGTGGCACCCTGTCTCCTCCACAGCCCTGACCTGTGCTCAGGTGAGGAATGTCTGGGGAATCCAGGAGAGGAGCCACTGTGTGTCCTGTTCACCTGTCCAGCACGTAGTAAATACTCAATAAACATTACTTAAGCTCATTTTCAGGAGTCTCTTCAGCAGCGCATGGGCTACTCAGCCTCGCCCATTTTCGGAAAACATTTTAGTCCACAGAAACACAAAGACTGTTAACCCTGAAAGTCAGCCCCTGGGCAGATGCAAGAGCCACACCATCTGCCCCTCTTTTTTCTTATCTACCCCAGAAATAAACGCATCACTGAGCACAGCCCTGGCCAGAAACATCAGCTTCAACCACTTCTGATGCTTCCTCAAGCCTGCCCAGTGTCGGGGCTTCCCAGTAAAGTGACTTTCCTAGTGTCTCTCCCACCTCACTTCTGCCTGGTGGTTGGCATTATTATCCTCATTCTACAGTCGAGGAAATCAAATCTCAGATTGACAACCACACACCGAGCAAATCTCTCTCAACCTGTGTTCACTCTGGGTTATTCTGAACGGCCTGTTATATTTGTCTTCATGGAACAAGGACTGACCAACCCGCTGATGTCTGGGATGCTTTGTTTCCGCCCGAAGTCTGGCGTGAGCCATTACCCAGAACTTCTGGATATACCCAAACACAGCCCACTTTGTCATCCCCCAAAAGCCCATTTTTGCTAATATCTACTTAACACTCAGGAATATTTGGAAAATCCACATTAACACAAAAGTACCTAATTAGACGAGAACAAATATTAGCCTCCGGGTCTGCCTAACCTTCACCCCCCACTACCTCCACCAATCCCTTCCCCACAAGGAGATTTTTCAAGGCCTGAGAAACATTAGAGGAATTTTATGAAAACCAAATTTTACTGAATACCTACTAAGTGCCAGGAACTGAGCCATACAAATCGAATTTATGCCACTTCATTTTCACACATGCACACAGACATGAAGTAAGACAAGAGCACTGCCACTGAGGACACTTAGTCCAGGCCCCTCACAGAGGAGGGGGTGCTAGAGCTGCAGGGAGGCTGCCCCGCCCCCCACCTCCAGCCCTCAAACCCAGCCCAGCCCAGCCCCCAGCTCCACACACAACTCCACAGGAAGCAGGAGCAAGAAGGGACCTTGGACTCCGTAATGCCACAAGATGATCTGGCCAGAAAGCTTATCTCACCCTGAATGCCAGCCTTTGATTCCATACTGGGAGGGGAAAAGCAGTAGGGATGACAAAGTACAGGGAAGATTTTCTGCAAGCACGCTGGACGGACACTGGAACACACTGGCAAGATGGATATCAAACAACATACTTCACTGCCCTCTCCCAGACATCAGGGTCATGTTCCAGCTGCTTTAACAAGAAAGACTGCTCACTAGCCACAAATGATTTTTCTTTCTCAAAGTATAAATTATCCTAATGCTAATGGGCTTAATATTTTACTTTCTTCTTTAACAGCCACATAGTACCTCTTATCTTTTATTTGCTTCAAGTGCTTTCAGAAGAGTTTCAGATAAACACCTAAGCCATAAAACAACGGTGATGTAAAATGAACTGTGATTCTTAAAATGTTACAGTGCATAAATCACAGCAAGATCGTTTTCAACCCACTGCCTAGAGTAATGAAAATAAAAACAAAAATAAACAAATGGGACCTAATGAAACTTCAAAGCTTTTGCACAGCAAAGGAAACCATAAACAAGGTGAAAAGACAACCCTCAGAATGCGAGAAAATATTTGCAAATGAAGCAACTGACAAAGGATTAATTCCCAAAATTTACAAGCAGCTCATGCAGCTCAATATCAAAAAAACAAACAACCCAATCAAAAAATGGGTGGAAGACCTAAATAGGCATTTCTCTAAAGAAGACATACAGATGTCCCAGAGGCACCTGAAAAGCTGCTCAACATCACTAATTATTAGAGAAATGTAGATCAAAACTACAATGAGGTATCACCTCACACTGCTCCGAATGGCCATCATCAAAAAATCTACAAACAATAAATGCTGGAGAGGGTGTGGGGAAAAGGCAACCCTCTTACACTGTTGGTGGGAATGTAAATTGGTACAGCCAGTATGGAGGTTCCTTAAAAAACTAAAAATAGAATTACTGTATGATCCAGCAATCCCACTCCTAGGCACATATCCGGAGAAAAACATAATCCGAAAGGATACATGTACCCCAATGTTCATTGCAGCACTATTTACAATAGCCAAGACATGGAAGCAACCTAAATGTCCATCGACAGATGAATGGATAAAGAAGATGTGGTACATATATACAATGGAATATTACTCAGCCATAAAAAGGAATGAAATAGTGCCATTTGCAGAGACGTGGATGGACCTAGAGATTGTCATACAGAGTGAAGTAAGTCAGAAAGAGAAAAACAAATATCTTATAATATTGCTTATATGTAGAATCTAGAAAAATGGTAGAGATAAACTTATTTGCAAAGCAGAAATAGAGTCACAGATGTAGAGAATACATTTATGGTTACCAAGAAGGGAAGTCGGGGTGAGATGAACTGGGAGATTGGGACTGACATATATATACTACTATGTTCAAAATAGATAACTAATGAGAACCCACTGTACAGCACAGGGAACTCTACTCATTACTCGGTAGTGACCTAAGTGGGAAGGAAGTCTAAAAAAGAGTGGATATATGTATACGTATGCCTGATTCACTTTGCTGTACAGCAAGAAACTAACACAACATTGTAAAGTAAATATACTCCAATAAAAATTAATTTTAAAAATGTCACAGTGGATGGAAAGAATTAATCCCCCTTTTTTTTAAACATGCAATCTGGTAAAGCTTATTTTACTGGACACTGTTAAGTTGAAGCATTCACTGGATTAATTTACACTGTAGGAAAAGTTTAAACAACTCCTTTGATACTTATTTTTTTGAAAAATAGGAACACACACATACACACACACACACACACACACACACGAGGCAATGATTTTATTTCAACGTTAAAGTGCTTCCTTCCTTCTCTAACCACAATGACCCTGGCTGGTGGGCTAAGCTCTGCCCTGGAAGCCTGCTGAGCAGACCCCCAAGGGCACAATTGGGGCCATGACCTTCCTCTGAACCTGCACTTCTGCCCCTCTGCTGAGGAAGGACAGCCCCTCCCAGAATAGGCTGTCATCTCCAAAACTGAAATATCCAACCAAAGGTGGCTCACAGACTTCCTTAGGCCCCTTACTCATTCCCAAGAGTGGGTGCTGCCCGGGCCCACCCAGAGGTTGGCTGCAGAGCCCACCTGGAACATAGCACCTACCCCACCACCCTCTGAGTAGACAATCCACTCTGCTTCCAAAGTCTGAGATTCCTGGGGACATGAAGAGGCATCACTCCCACCCAAGCCCTGAGATGTGTAAAGGTAAAGGAGGGAGACTGGGGAGAAAGACATTCTTACGGAAAATGTAATAAATTTTATTACATTAATGAATAAACAAAAGATAATAAGAGATTAAAAGGAAAGGAAACAAAAAGATAGTATAAGAAAGGAAAGAGAAGGAAGGAAGGAAGGAAAGAAGGAAGGAAGGAAGGAAGGAAGGAAGGAAGGGAGGGAGGGAGGGAGGGAGGGGGAAAAAGGAAGGGGTAGGATCCCCCTGGCATTCAGCCCTGGCACATCTGGGACAGGACACCTGAATGGCCACATCTGCCCAGAGTGTCTCAAGCACGTTCCCCAGTCACTGAGACGTCAGTGAATTTTGCAGAGAAAGTTATTGTACTGCCCACATGGGTGACCCACTCAGCAACCTGGGAAGTATTTACTCACTCTCTCAATCCCATAGGTCAGGCCCACCCACAGTCAAGAGTTAACCAGGCAAGTCTTGCTCGGAGGGATTTGAGTGCCAACTTACAGGAAAGGCCTGGAGTTCTGGCACTTTGGCCTCTGTCCCTGAGAGAATCCGAGGAGAGAGACCTGGGCAGTAAAGGCAGGAGAGGCCCTGACCAACCCTCAGAGGCCGATTCTAACAGCCCCCAGGATGCCCGCCCTGTTCCTTCGTGTCAGGAGACTTGTCTCCACAGGCTGAGCTGTAGGCTGAAGCCCTGAGGCCGGGCCCTGCTCTCTAATGAGTGTCACCAAATACTCAGGCACGCTGTTCACCCAGGGCCATTTTACTCTGAACGTTACATACTTTATTATAATCCTCAGAGGAAAGTTTAACTTTCCTCATTTTACAGCTGGGAAATAGAGGTTCAACAATATGAGGGGACCTGCCCAGGGTCAGACCTTTGTGTGTCAAACCCACAGGCTCCACACACACCCCCCCCCGCACCAACAAAGCTCAGCTGAGCTCTAAACAGGGGCCACCAGGTAGGGGTGAACCAGCCCCAGGGGTGCTCCAGGGATCTGGGGGCAGGAGGGGAGGCAGAAGAAATATTCGAAGTTCTGTTATAAATGCTTTAGTCTTATCTCTTTTCATGTGTTACTTGTGTTTGTTTTTATAATCTGTACAACATTTGCGTGTATTTGATAGCTGCATGTTCATAATACATTACCAGAAGGAGTGGGTGATCCAAAGAGTTTGGAGACCCAAGCTGCAAACTTCCAGTCTAGAAATCCTCTCTAAAGCAGCAGGTGTCAGAGAGGGAAGCAGCAGGACCATCTGCAGCAGCTGCCTGGGAGGCAGCCCAGAAAGAGGGTGCTACCTGGGTGGGAGGAGGAGCCCAGGGGCCAAGAGAAGGGTTGACCCGCTGGGTCAGCCCAGATTCCATCGGGTTCTGCTGCCCCCTTGTGGCCAGCGGGGTGGACTGGCACAGCGCTTCCCGGGTGGAGACACTGAGGGAAGGAACGAGAAGCAGACAAGGAATCTTAGAAAAGTGGACCGGGACACAGGAAACCAGACACAAAAGACTGCATGCTACAGGATCCCTGATATACGAAGTTAAAGCACAGGCAAATGCGTCTGTGGTGGCAGAAGTCAGATGAGGGGTTCCCTGCCTTGCTAAAGGGTAGTTAGGACAGGAAGGGACACCAGGGAGTGTCCTGGGGTGGGGGGACTTAATTCAAATATTTACTGCCTTACTGAAGAGTTAGCTCTTATTCGTTTTGTCTATTATTTTTTTTTTTTTTTTTTTTTTTTTAATAAAATAGTGTTCGTTTTAAGAACAAAACTGAGTTCCCACAGGACAGTGCTGGGACAACATCAGCATCTCCGCCCAACCCAGACCCCACTCACTCGTCTATCCCACGACGCTCCCCAACCTCATTGCTCCCTGAAGCCTGAGAAGGTGAGGCTCTCCCCCTTCATGGACCCCTCCCCACTAACCTTGTACGCACGCACACACAGACACACACACACACACACACCCCAACTTTGCAAAAGGCCCAGCCTCGGCTCTGCCATTTCCCCCAAATCAAAAGCTTTCCTCTTCCACCTGCCCCCTCCCCTTTCACCTCTCCTGGCATCCGTACTAAAAGGTTATAGGACACTCCCTACACTCACTGGTTCAGTGGGCATTTATTGACAGCATCTCGGGAAGAAAAAGAAAGTCTCTTGCTACAGGCAGCCTCACAGCCTGGCCCACCTGACAGGACAGAAGAAGTGGAGAAAATCACAAAACAAGAGACCCCTCAGGTACACCAAAGATAAAACACAGCTAAGGGAGGCCCTGGGCAGAGTTGCTGGAGAAGTGCCCTCAGTTTCAGCTTTGGCTCCCCTGGGGAAATTCTGAATTCCTGGAACGAAGCTGAAAATGGCTGGTCGGAGCCTGACCTCTCTGAGGAGACGTCTTCCTCGCTGAGAAGGCATTGACTCAGAGAGCTGGAACCAGGGGTCCAAAGGTAGAGGGAGGAGTTGAAGGCTGAATCCCAGGAGGCTGGAAGGTGAGGGTGAAGCTGAAGACTCCACCCTCCAGCTTGCGCTGAGGAAGAGCACGGCCCTGAGTGAGGGGGGAGGGCCTCCCCACCCCACCCTCACCCGGCGCCCCCAGCCCATGAGAAACTCAGTTCTCATCCAGCCCCTGTGAGGACAGGGAGGAGAAGAGAGGAACGAGGGATGGAGGGTCCCAGCGGGAAGCAGAATTCCACTGAGACGGTTCCAGGACAGAGCTGTGAAGAGGGGGCTATTTATATGGGTGAGGACTGGGTGAAGGGAACAGCGGGGGATTCTGAGGCACTGGGGAGCCTTTACCCATACACACACACACACACACACACACCAGACCGGAGGGGACAAGGGGAGGACCCCGACACTGACAGGGAAGGAATGTGAGAGAAGCATCGCATCCTCTCTCCTTCCACAGCAGGTCTCCCCCTAGTGCCTCCCACTAGCCAAACCCAATGAGACGCCGCCAGCAAGTCCCCCTCCCTCATCCCCCTCCCAGTGATCAATCCAAGGAGGTCAGTCTCCCAGGTTACAAAGCAGGGCACGGAAAAGTGAGAAAGGATGGGGGTGGGTGGGTGCAGATGGAGAGTAACACAACAAAGGACAAAGGGGCCTGGGGGAGGGGGTAACATGAGAATTCCCACCCTGATGTCTCTACCACAAGCACCTTCCCAGGTGACCCACCTATTGCTTCTGCCAGAAGACAACCCTCCCCCCACAGAGATATGGACATACTCCTTTCCCCGAATAGCTGACTCCAGTGAACTCCCAGGCTCTTCCTCATTTCTCTCTGCAGGTGTCCCTCTGTCGCCTGAGGACCTCCCTGCCCCACCTGCCTGCTCAGGGAAGCCCAGTGCCTCAGCCCTCTGCTATCAGGTGTCAGGTAGGAGACCCAAAGGGGTACTAGAAAATTCTAGTTCACATCCAGAGGTTCAAGTTGTCCACTGCCCCTGGTCACCATTTCCCACTCTATCCTTTCCCTCCTCGGAAGTGATACCTTCTCCTTGGCTAAAAATGCAGGAGAGCAGGCTGCCTCGCCCCAAGGCGACCTGGCCTTCCCTGGCCTTGGTCTTTCCCATTTGCTTTCCTCACTGCAGAGTGAGGGTCCCGTCTCACCCTGGAGCTGCACCCAGCACATGTATGCAGCTCCTCTCCCAGGGGCCAGGCTCCGCCATTGCTTCTGAAGAGCCACACTTCCACCTCCTGGCAGGAAGGGGTCAGCCTGCTCCTCCCTTCCCACAACCAAGAGTTGGACATCCTAGGTGGGTGGAAGTCCAGTGTCCACACATCAAAGAGGCCTTTCCGGGCTTCCCTGGTGGCGCAGTGGTTGAGAATCCGCCTGCCAATGCAGGGGACACGGGTTCAAGCCCTGGTCTGGGAAGATCCCACATGCCGCGGAGCAACTGGGCCCGTGAGCCACGACTACTGAGCCTGTGCGTCTGGAGCCTGTGCTCCGCAACAAGAGAGGCCGCGATAGTGAGAGGCCCGCGCACCGCGATGAAGAGTGGCCCCTGCTTGCCACAACTAGAGAAAGCCCTCGCACAGAAACGAAGACCCAACACAGCCAAAAATAAATTAATTAATTAATGAAGAATGCAAATGACCTAAGGATCAGGTGTTTCAATTTAAAAAAAAAAGGCCTTTCCCCCAGGGAGTGGGTGCCAGGTCACATTCACCAAAGCATAGGATGGGAGTGAGGGTGGGAAGTCTTCTAGAACCTTCCTAGGGGTCTCCCCAATCTTCCAAGTCACAGAAGGGGAGGGTCATCAGGCTTCAAATGCATCCAAGGAGCTCCTGCACCCAGAGGAGCAAGATTCAGGAAACCTCTGCCCACTTCCAGCCTAGAGCACTCCTTTGGGGAGAAGGGGTCTCTCCACTACTCCCACCTCCTCTGTGGAAGGCTCAATGCCCCAGAGAGAGGTGGTCTCCATAGTAGAGACTTAGTCATCAAAAATGGAGAAATGGAAAAAAGAGGTGGGAGGCAGAGCCAAGGAGAGACCAGCAAGGAAACATCTGTCTGTGGGAAAGACTTATTAAAAAAAAATAAATTAAAGAAGTAAAATTAAAAGATGGGTGGAGTGAACCTAGAGTTGTTTTTTAAAAATCTAAGGTCCCCAGACGTATGAACCCCCATCCCACTCCCCTTGAAACCAGAACACAGGATGTAGAGGGTACTAATAATGGGATCCAGTAGACAAGCACAAGAATGCAGAGAGGAGCAGCCCTGGGCATGGAATCAGGAGACTCAGGTGGAAACCCTGGCCTTCAGGTCATTGCTCTAGGACCTGGTGCGAGAGCCATCACCCTGAGGGGTCTCATTAGCACCCTATAAACCTTCACGGGGGAGAAGGCGCTCTTCTTTTTCCCAGCCTGTTTGGCCATGGGGATCCCCAACCCACCACAGTTCTGTGCACACCCAGCCTCCTTCTCTGAAGAGAGTGCAAGCCAGTCAGCCCCACCGGCTCCACCATCCACACTGACAATGGTGGGAGCAGAGGGCGCAGGGCCATGACCTTAGTCTCTCTCCCGGGATCTGTGGACCCCAGACCTGCGCTTCCTTCACCAGCTTGTCCTTCAAGACCACCTCCGTCAGCTTCCTCAGGCCTGACTCTTGGACCCTCCAGCTCTGCATCAGCAACCAAATCACCTGCAGAGTTTTTGAAAAAACGGGTTGCTGGACTCCAACCCCAGAGGTTCTGATTCAGCAGGTCTGGGGCAGAGCCCAAGAATGTGCATTTCTAACAAGTTTCAAGGTGATGCTGATACTGCTGGGCTGAGGACCACCCTTTGGGGACCACTGCTGAAGCTTCCACCCACAGAGATTCAGACTTAACTGGTCTGGGTGGGCCCTGGGCACAAAGATGGGGGCTTTCTACACCTCATGGCCTGAAGTTTTTGTCCTCAGAGAGATGGAGAGCCTTTTGAAGTTTTTAAATCAGATTTATATCATTGTATTGGATTGCTTTATTTTACCTTTATTATAAAATTTTTAAACATGTAAAAAGTAGACAGAATAGTATAAAGATGACAGTATAATAAATAGCCACTTACCCATCTCCCAGCTTCAACCATATGTACTCTCACCCACTTCCCCTTCCTACTGGATTTTTCTTTTTAATTATTTTTTTTTAATTTATTTATTTATTTCTGACTGCGTTGGGTCTTTGTTGCAGCACGCGGGATCTGCGTTGAGGCATGCAGGATCATTTGTTGCACCGTGCAGGCTCTTCCTTGTGGTGCGCAGGCTTCTCTCTAGCTGTGGTGAGCGGGTTTTCTCTTCTCTAGTTGTGGTGCGCGGGCTCCAGAGCGCGTGGAATCTGTAGTTTGCGGCCAGTGGGCTCTCTAGTTGAGGCGCACAAGCTCAATAGTTCTGGCACACGGACTTAGCTGCCCGGCAGCATGTGGGAAACTAGTTCCCCGACCTGGGATCGAACCGGCATCCCCTGCATTGGAAGGCGGATTCTTTACCATTGGACCACCAGGGAAGTCCTGCTATAAACATTCTTGTACAGGTTTTTGTCTGAGTGTAAGTAAGTCTCCATTTCTCTGGAATAAATGCCCAGGAGTGCAATTTCTGGGTCGTAATTACATGTTTAGTTTTATTTAAAAAAAACCAAAAAAACCTGCCAAACTATTTTCACAATTTTTTAGTGTAAGTAAAATATTGCATAGAACATACATACTGATACTAAAAATTATTTATTGTTTACCTGAAATTCAAATTTTACTGAGCATCCTGTATTGTTATTTGCTAAGTCTGATATTCCTGCTCCCAGGTGATGCCAATGCTGCTAGTTTGAAAACTACCGTTTTGGTATCTGGGTTCTTTCTAATCTGGTTCCTTTTTATAATTATGAAAAATTTTTCTAACATAAAAATAGATAAAAACAATATAATCAACTCTTCATACCCAGATTCTAGAATTTTCAACTTTGTTATTTTTGCTTTATCCATCCCTCTTTTTTCCCTGAAGTATTTTAAAGCAAATCCTGGTCATTTTGTCATTTTACCCCCACAAACTTCAGTATACTATTCTAAAAAATAGTAAATTTTCTGACATAATCACAATGTCCAGATCACAGCATTAACAGTAACTCCTGTGTCATCTTATTCCCAGTTCATTGAAGAAACTGCCTTTTCCCCACTGTATGTTCTTGCCTCCTTTGTCATAGGTTAATTGATCACATAAGCATAGGTTTATTTCTGGTGTCTCTATGCTGTTCCATTGATCTATGTGTCTGTTTTTGTGCCAGTACCATTATGTTTTGATTACTGTAGCTTTGTCGTATAGTCTGAAATCAAGGATTATGATACCTCCAGCTTGTTCTTCCTTCTCGAGATTGTTTTGAATATCCAGGATCTTTTGTGTCTCTCTACAACTTCTAGAATTATTTTTTCTAGTTCTTTGAAAAATGCCATTGGTATTTTGATAGAGTTTGCAATCTGTAGATTGCCTTGGGAGTATGGTCATTTTAACAACATTAATTCTTCCAACCCATGAGAACAGTATATCTTTCCATTTATTTGTGTCATCTTCAATTTCTTGTCATCAGTGTCTTATAGTTTTCTGTGTACAGGTCTTTTACCCCCTTAGGTAGGTTTATTCCTTGTTGGTGAGCTGGGACTTTTACCTGGGACTTTCAGCTCTCCATCACAATGTCACTGGAAACCAAATGGAAGCAGTAATAATGTGTTTCACACTCTCCCAGCCAATGTGTGTTAGAAGAGGCCTAGCAGGGAGCCTGAACTCCCAACCCTATCCAGCAGTAACAAGATGTCAACAGAAGCCAAGTGAGGAAACTGGGCTTCTACCTCCACCTGACAACAATGAGGCAGCGCCCTCTTTCCCCCACTGGCACAGCATCAGAGGATATCTGTTAAAATAGATTTAGATAAAATCCAGAGTCTCATCACGTAATACCCAAAATGTCTAGGATACAATAGAAAAGCACTTATACCAAGAACCAGGCAAATCTCAAATTGAATAAGAAAAGACACTCAACAGACACCAACACTCAAGATGACCTAAATGTTGGAATATATGACACATGTTTACAACAGACAAGTATTTTAAAGTAAGTATTTAAAATGCTGCAACAAGCAAGGACAACCTCTCTATTTTTTTTTAATATTTATTTACTTATTTATATATTTACTTGGCTACATCGGGTCTTAGTTGCGGCATGCAGGATCTTCGTTGTGGCATGCGGGATCTTTAGTTGTGGCATGTGGAATATTTTTAGTTGCAGCATGCAGGATCTTTAGTTGAGGCATGCAAACTCTTAGTTGCAGCATGTAGGATCTAGTTTCCTGACCAGGGATTGAACCCGGGCCCCCTGCATTGGGAGTGTGGAGTCTTAGCCACTGGACCACCAGGGAAGTCCCTAGGACAAACTTTCTTGAAACAGATGAAAAAATTAATAGTTTTAGCAAAGAAATAGAAGTTATAAAGAAGAACCAAACAGAAACTTTAGAACTTAAAAATACAATAATCAAAATTCAAAACTCAATGGATTGGCTTAACAGGAAAGTGGAGAAGACAGAGGAAAGATTCAGTGAACTTAAAAGTAGATGAACAGAAATTACTCAATCTTGGCAACTGAGAAAAAATAGACTAAAAAATGAGCAGAGGTTCAGAGATTTATGGGACTGTAACCCACTTTTAAATTGTCATTATTGAGTTATAAGAATTCTTTTTTTTA
The DNA here is from genome assembly GCF_028564815.1 of Eubalaena glacialis. Taxonomy (NCBI): domain Eukaryota; kingdom Metazoa; phylum Chordata; class Mammalia; order Artiodactyla; family Balaenidae; genus Eubalaena; species Eubalaena glacialis. The sequence goes on along the minus strand of NC_083722.1, from coordinate 24,431,856 downwards.
ATTTAATTTATATTTATTTATTTTTGGCTGCATTGGGTCTTCGTTGCTGTGTGCGGGCTTTCTATAGTTGCGGAGAGCGGGGCCTACTCTTCGTTGAGGTGCGCGGGCCTCTCATTGCTGCGGCTTCTCTTGTTGCAGAGCATGGGCTCTAGGTGCGCGGGCTTCAGTAGTTGTGGCACACGGTCTCAGTAGTTGTGGTTCGCGGGCTGGAGAGCACAGTCTCAGTAGTTGTGGTGCACAGGCTTAGTTGCTCCGCGGCACGTGGGATCTTCCCAGACCAGGGCTCGAACCCGTGTCCCCTGCATTGGCAGGCAGACTCCTATCCACTGCGCTACCAGGGAAGTCCCAAGTTATAAGAGTTCTTTATATATTCTGGATACAAGTCCTTTATCTGATATATGATTTTCAAATATTTGCTCTCATTCTGTTGCTTGTCTTTTCACCTTCTTGAGGTGCCATTTGGAGAGCAAATGTTTTTAATTTTGATGAAGTCCAATTTATTTTGTTGCTTGTGCATTTGGTGTCATATGTAAGAAATCATTGTCTGACCCAAGATCTTAGGCAGAGATAAGGCACGACGTGGGCTCTGCACCTTCCTGACATTGTCCTTAAACTTAGTTTCTGCCCACCACTCTCTGGATTGCCCTGCTACCTAACCACTCCTTCTCTGTCTCCGTTACCATTTCCTCTTCTTTCTCTCAAGTCCCAGCCTAGTGCCCCAGCCTACTTTTCTACAAAAAGTGTGAGGTCAGGAAGATGGCAACCCTGATTCTCAGGGTTGGTGAGAGTAAGGGCATGTGCAGACACTACTACCAAGAATATAAAGTCCCGCACTGCTTTCTGGAGAATGACACTTTGGTACCAAAAGCTTTAAAAATAAGTCTATCCTCACTTGGAGCCTCCTTCTGCAGGGAAGAGAATCAGTCTGGAATTTACTAACATTGTTTTGCTTTCACTGACGTTTTTTGATGCCTACTCTCTATTTACAATCAGACAGAAAAAGATTCCCTTTAAAATCTAAGTTTAAAAATAGGCGCAATTCCCTGGTGGTCCAGTTGTTAGGACTTGGCGCTTTCACTGCCGAGGGCCCGGGTTCGATCCCTGGTCAGGGAATTAAGATCCCACAAGCCGCGCAGTGAAGCCAAAAAAAAAAAAAAATAAAGGGAGTAGACTGTTTAAATATATAAAACAAATTATAGTACTTGTCGTGTGCAGGTATGGTGTGGGTGGTCACGAATGACTGTAGTTTTACAAAGATGTAACTAGTGCTAGACACTGTGTATTTAACTACAGTGAATGTTTAAAATATGTCGTATTGAAAAATGGAGGGGACTTACAAGTAGATATATGTCCTAATTCTTCTCAAAGCCAAAAAAAATTTTTAAGTCTATCCTTTGACACTTTGACTCAGTATTCTCTTCTAGGAATTTAGCCTAAGGAAATAACTAGACAACCACTCAAGTATGTAAGTTCAAGAATATTTATTGCAGCATAGTTTCTCATATTTGTAAAGATTGAGAGCCACCTAAGCGCCGCCCTACAATAGGAAACTGGTTTCAGTGAACTAGAGTTCACCAAACAGTGGAATACTAGGCAACCATTAAGAATGAAGTTAGCTCCGACTTCCCTGGTGGTGCAGTGGTTAAGTCTGCCTGCCAATGCAGGGGACACGGGTTCGAGCCCTGCTCCGGGAAGATCCCACATGCCGCGGAGCAACTAAGCCCGTGCACCACAACTACTGAGCCTGCGCTCTAGAGCCCACGAGCCACAACTACGGAAGCCCGCACGCCTAGAGCCCATGCTCCGCAACAAGAGAAGCCCCCGCAATGAGAAGCCCACGCACTGCAAGGAGGAGAAAGACCCGCTTGCCGCAACTAGAGGAAGCTCGCGTGCAGCAACGAAGACCCAACGCAGGCAAAAATAATTAATTAATTAATTAACTAATTAATAAACCTTCTTTAAAAGAAATAAAAATAAAATCTCTAAAAAAAAAAAAAAGAAGGTTCCTGTTCTTAAGAAATTCACACCGATGTATTTATGAGGAAAGGGATATATTGTGTGCAACTTACTGTCAAATGGTTCAGAAAAAAATACTAATGTGTATTTAGAAAAATAATGATAAAGCATATGTGGTCAAATGATATCAACTGGTGAATCTGAGTGAAGAATATCCTGGAATAATTTTTAGTATTCTTGCCTCTTTTCTGTGAGTTTTAAATTATTTCAAAATAAAAAGTTAGTAATTAAAAAAAATTGTGCTGGCAAAGTATACTCATTGGCATGGAAAGGTACTCAGGCTGCACCAGGCTGGGCTGTGAGTGCCTCAATGCTGGGGCTGTGCACAGCTGCTGATGACACCTCGAACCACCCTGGACTCTCAGTTCTCTGAGCTACTTGAGGAACTGGGTGTGTGGCTGACCCCAAAGCTGTCCTGGGTTGACTCAAGAAGGTTGAATGAGTCAGGGCCCTGCATTCTCTCTTTTGTGATTTTATTTACTCCAATTTTTAATTCAGTGACTGGCATTCCTTGCATCCCAGGGACCTCTGCAGTGGAGGGAGGGAGACATGGGAGGAGGGGAACCCACACAAACGCAGTGTTTGCTATGGATAATCCAGACTGCAAAATTTAGTGGAGACAATGTTCATTTATCATCGATGACGATCTTACACATTCCCCTCCAGAAGAAGGCCGAGATTTCCCCCCAAACCAGCCCAGCATCTTCCCCATTTCCCAGAAGGAGAAAACTAACAGCCCAGCAAGGGCCAAGGGTAGACCCAGAAGTCCCCTGTGTTCCTTCTGCCAAGATGAGTGGGTGGAAGCGTGCAGATTCTCTGAGAAGCATCTGTACTGACCTCGCAAAACAAGCATCCTCTCCATGCAAGAGGAATAGGAGATGTCTCATCACCCCACACCTCTGTTTCCAGGTCCTGACCCCACCCCACCCCGAGGGCATAGGGCAGCCACCTTGCAGTTCCCGTCTCTAGAAAGGGGAGACCACAACAGAAGGACTGGGACTGCTCCAGGGGCCCCGTTCCCCCGTCTATCACTTGCACTCCAGCCACTCTGTCCTTCTTCCTCGCCACCTCCCCAGGGGTTGTCAGGGACAGAAGGCCCCTCCCTCATCCCCCTCAATGTTCCTCCACTCCGCCCCCCCCCATCACTAGGGTGTCCAGGACATTGTGTGACTCAGGAAACAGCTCAGACGTGAGGTTCGCAGCAGGCCGAAGAGGAGGAAGAAGGGGCCGTGGGAGCAGAGGAGGTGGTTATTGCCTCAGTGAGGGCTCTGAGGGTCCCACTGGAAGAGGCAGGGGGGATCTGGGCTTGGGCAGGGGCTCTGGAATGCAGCCCCCTTCACTGCTGCTGCCGCTGCTGCTGCTGCTGTGTCGGTCAGTCGTCCAGACCAGAGGTGAGGCGTGGGGTGGGAGAAGTGAGGGGACCCACCTTCCTTAGGAGGATGTCCAGTGGGTTGGGGACAGAGGGTCAAGCCCCATGCTTTGAGGCGACACCGGATGGAGAAGATTCTCACCCCCCCAAATGGGACTGCCGGCAGGGAGAGACAACTCTGCCCCTGCAGCTACACAGACCCAGGCTATGGGCCCCGTGCCAGGGGTGGTGACGGTAGGGGGGATGGGTGAGAAGGTGCCCACCCCCAGGGAGAACCAAGTTGGCCCTGGAACTGGGGGACAGCGTGCTCTTACAGTCACGTTTAGGAGGAAGAGAGGGAAAAGAGGGACCACCTGCTAGGGGAAGAGATGAGAGGGAACAGGAGATGGAGACACGGGAAGGTCAAGGGCCCACCAAGTCCCTTTCCCGGTCCAGCTGTCCCCACCCACCCCCACCCCCCGATGGCTCAATGCTGGGCCCTTCCGGGAGGAAATCCCTTCAATGTTTCAGCCATTCACCTCCCAGGAGTCCCCTCAGCCCCCCTCCTGATCCCTGTTGTCTTGCTTCCGAGGGATGGAGCCTGAAGCTGGACTTGGGAGGCCAGAGAATAAACAGGAAAGGAGGGGTGGGGATTAGTAACTGAGAGGCCTGGGATCTAGGGGGCTGGGGAGTGAGCACCACGTGGGGACTAGGGACGGGAGTATCAAGGCGATGGTGGTTTAGAGCACCTGTGCGGGGCTGCTGCAGGCAGGTCCCTCCGGAGCGTCCAGGGGAGGAAGAGTGGAGCGTAGTGCTCCCTGCTCCCATCTCATCCTCATCTCCATCTCTAGGGCTGCAGTGCGGGAGTTTCCCAGAACCCTGTGCCAACGGAGGCACCTGCCTGAGCCTATCTCAGGGGCAAGGGACCTGCCAGTGAGTGTACCTGGTGGGAGTGGGAGACTGGGAAGGGGAGTAGGGGAGGGGACGGGGAGATATGGGAAGAAAGGAGAAAGGGAGGAGGTGAAGCAGATGAAGGGAAACAAATGAAGGCAAAGGAGGGAGGGAGGAGAGAAAGCAGAGGGCCAGGAAGTAAGCTCTCCTGTCTCCTCCCCTGCCCAGGTGTGCCCCTGGCTTCCTGGGTGAGACATGCCAGTTTCTGGACCCCTGCCAGGATGCCCAGCTCTGCCAGAATGGAGGCAGCTGTCAAGCCCTGCTTCCCACCCTTCCCAGCTCCCCCAGCCCTCCCTCTCCCTTGGCCCCCAGCTTCTTCTGCACCTGCGCCTCTGGCTTCACTGGTGACAGGTGCCAGGCCCAGCTCAAGGACCCCTGTTCTTCCTTCTGTTCCAAAATGGGCCGCTGCCACATCCAGGCCTCGGGCCGCCCACAGTGCTCCTGCATGCCGGGATGGACAGGTGAGCATTGATGGGAGCGGCGAGGAAGGGGGACAGGCAGGGGCCACGGGCTGGGCTGTGGGGTAGGAAAGATGGAACTAGAGCCTGAGCGACTGCGAGCCCTTTGAGGAGAGAGGCCGAGAGAATCAACAAGCCAATTCTTGGTGAACCATTTACCCAACATTGACATTCACCGACAGGATAGTACTGATTGCTAAGATGTTGAGGTATTTCCAAGCCAGCTGGTAAATAGCTACTGCCACAGCCCCCTTCACACACCACCCTGACCCCTTTCCCAGCCCCTCAACCTCCCCTCGGTCCACTAGCTAGAGGGTTAATGCCTAGCACAGCAGGTGACTTCCAGGACTCTGCATTGTGAGCACCTGAATGGCTTCTATTCTGAGTGGTGGGAGCCCATACTGTCACCTGGGAAGACTGCAGTGGTGGGCGGTGTGATGGGGAGGGGGTGCAGCCCTGGAGCGAGAGAGCAGGACACATGACGGGCAGGGTGTGCTACCATGAGGAAGTGGTCAGGGGTGCCTGGACAGAGCTGCGAGGCCCTGGAGAGAAAGGTTCCATAGCACCTCACCAGGATGGGGAGGGCTGGACCAGGCAGCAAGGGCCACGCGGTCAGAGAGTGCTTGGGATGTGGGTGCATCCAGGAGGCGGTGGACTAGAGACAGTTTCTCAAACTTGGGTAGGCACAGCAGTCACCTGGAAAGCCTTAAACATACCGGTGCCCTGTCCCAGAGAGCCTGCCCTAGTGCATCTGGGGTGGGCCCAGGACATGGAGATTTTTTAACTGACGAGGAAATTCTGAGGAAACTGGGCCTGAGACTGGGTGTGAGAGACCAGCGTACGTGACAACAAGAAGGATGGTCAGTGGCAACTTGCCAGGCCTTGTGCTTCAGAGTAGGGGCTCTGGGCGGCCCCCTCCTCGGGTCCATTGCCAGCTCTGCCACTGACTAGACATGTGACCTTGCGTAAGATATTTAAGCTGTCTGGGTCCTCGGTTGTCAGCCGATGTCCACACTTCATAAGGCTGGTGTGGGGAAGAAAGGGGGCGATGCTCAGGAAGTGCTTACTTAGCTCAGTAGCAGCGCCACCGCCGCCACCGCCGCCATTCCCACTGGTGCACACGGCTGTGAAGTGAGTCTCTTTACCGTTATCCGGACCATTACACCCACCTGAAGATCAGGAAGTCAGGATAAGAGAGGCAAGACGACTGCCCGAGGGCACCCAGCTGGCCAGGGCAAGGCAAGGGGCTAAGTCTCCTGCTTACAGAGGCTGCATGCTTTCTAATTCGCCACCACGGTCACCACTAATGGAACCCTACGTCCCAGATTTTCCCAAGCAGGGCTGATTCACAATATTCCCACCAACAGCTACATGTTCAGTTTTCAGCTTGAAAAATGTGGTCACTCCAGATATAACCCTCCCAAAGAACGATATAAGTGAGGGTGATGGAATAGGGCAGAGAGGGTATGCAAGGGAAGGGAAGAGAATATGTAAGTTAGACACAGAGATAATCCAGAGTGAGAGCTGGGTCATCTCAGAGGAGCTGGAACTTGTGCAGTGCTAGGAAAATGCGCCCCCTGTCCTCTGCCTCAGGTGAGCACTGCCAGCTCCGGGACTTCTGCTCAGCCAACCCCTGCGTCAACGGAGGGGTGTGTCTGGCCACATACCCCCAGATCCAGTGCCGCTGCCCACCTGGCTTCGAGGGCCACGCCTGCGAACGCGATGTCAACGAGTGTTTCCTGGACCCAGGACCCTGCCCCAAGGGCACCTCCTGCCATAACACCCTGGGGTCCTTCCAGTGCCTCTGCCCCGCTGGGTGGGGGGGTCCACGCTGTGAGCTCCGGCCAGGACCCTGCCCCCCCAGGGGCTGTCCCAATGGGGGCACCTGTCAAGTGGTTCCAGGGAGAGACTCCACCTTCCACCTCTGCCTGTGTCCCCCAGGTGTGTCCTCGCAGGGGTCTTCCTGCAGCCCCTCTCTCTGGGCACGGAGGTTGTCTCCCATGGGTCCCCTTCCCTCAGCTGATCGCATGACCCTGTCAGGTTTCACAGGCCCAAGCTGTGAGGTGAATCCAGATGACTGTGTCGGGCACCAGTGTCAGAACGGGGGCACCTGTCAGGATGGGCTGGGCACCTACACCTGCCTCTGCCCAGAGGCCTGGACAGGTGAGTCGTTTCAGCCAAGTTGATGGCACCAGTGGCCCAGATGGTCAGCCCCCGTTCTCCACTCCTCACAGGGCCCCCAGCTCCAGCATCTGTCCCCTTCCCCTTGGCAGGCTGGGATTGCTCTGAAGATGTGGACGAATGTGACGTTCAGGGTCCCCCTCGCTGCAGAAATGGGGGTACCTGCCAGAACTCAGCTGGCGGCTTCCACTGTGTGTGTGTGAGCGGCTGGGGAGGCACGGGCTGCGAGGAGAACCTGGACGACTGTGTTGCCGCCACCTGTGCCCCAGGATCCACCTGCATCGACCGTGTGGGCTCCTTCTCCTGCCTCTGCCCACCTGGCCGCACAGGTGTGACACGGGGTACAGGGAGGCGGGAGGTGGGAGGTGGAGATGGTACGTGACAGAAGCACCAGGAGGGCAGCTGGGAGCTTCAAGCGGCCTCTGAGAGCCTCGCCTCCACCCTGCCCTCCAGGCCTCCTGTGCCACATGGAGGACATGTGTCTGAGCCAGCCGTGCCACCAGGAAGCCCAGTGCAACACCAACCCCCTGAGGGGCTCCACATTCTGCGTGTGTCAGCCTGGCTACACGGGGCCCACTTGCCACCAGGACCTGGACGAGTGTCAGATGGGTGAGGCACCTCCACATGAGACCCTCTCTGAGCCCCCAGACAGCCTCTGCACTGAAGAGAGAAACAGGCAAATTGTTTTCCCAATTAAAAATATAAACATCTTGGGGATTCCCTGGAGGTCCAGTGGTTAGGACTCCGCACTTTCACTGCCAAGGGCCTGGGTTCGATCCCTGGTTGGGAAACTAAGATCCCGCAAGCCACACAGTGGCCACGTAAATAAATAAACATCTCTTTTTCCTGAATTTGTCCATCTTTGGCATCTCTGCCTCACACGGTCTTCTCACCAATCCTCAGCCCTTGAGGCCCCATTTAGTCCTCCTCCATTTTAAAGCCACGATCCCTTTCCCCACTTTGATCTCATCAGCCACAAACAGGGTTCCCCACACCTTCCCTGCCACTCTGGCCTCCTCGCCCTTCCACCACTGACCCCTGCGGACTCCTGGATCTTCTCTCCTCCTAGCCCAGCAAGGCCCCAGTCCCTGTGAACATGGCGGCTCCTGCCTCAACACGCCCGGCTCCTTTGAGTGCCTCTGTCCCCCTGGCTACACGGGATCGCGCTGCGAGGCCGATCACAATGAGTGCCTGTCGCAGCCCTGCCACCCTGGCAGCACCTGCCTGGACTTGCTCGCCACCTTCCAGTGCCTCTGCCCACCAGGTACCAGCTGAATGGGCCCTCGGGTAGAGGAGACGGGAGACTAATCCCGAACCCATTGGACGTGACCCCTCCAGAGCACAGATAGCCTCAGGCCGGTTGGGGTCAGACAGCAAAGAATGCTTCTCCTCCTCCCCTCACCCCCCAGACGAAAACTCTGGGAAACCGACGGCCGCTGGGAGAAGGGCTGCCACAGACGGTAGTGAGGCTGTGCACTGCTCAACTCTGCATTCATTTCATAGACACCGCAGGGTACACAAACTGGTCCACTGTACACAGAGGCCCATCAAGGGAGAGCAGAGCAGCAGTTAATAAACTTTTCATGCTGCAGCCTCTGCTTATGCCAAGCCAGAATGCTCCTCCTAATCACAGAAACTCTCCCCTGTAGAGATTGAGAGTAAACCTTTAAAATCCCAAAGGGTCTGTGTGCTTGAATTTGGTACAACGGGAAAGGAATGCTGCAAGGCTGCACCTACCTACAAGTTAGTGTTAAGAGGGGTAAACATCTCCCCAGGGAGACAGTGATAGAGCCAATATCAGGGAACTGAATAAAACCAGAAAAATAACAGCTTACTTTGTGCCTGAGCATCTTACATGCATTATCTAATCTTTACAATAACCCTATGAAGTCAGCATTGTCACTGTGCCCATTTTATAAATGAAGAAACTGAGGCACAGAGAGGTTAAGTGACTTGTTGAAGGTTGCCCAGCTTGTAAGTGGCAGAGCCAGTATTCAACCCCAGAGCTTTGATAGTTTTACCCACTATACTACACAGCCTTCCTAAGCTGAGAAGCATCCAAAGAAAAATGCTGAGAAAACTATCCAGTAATCCAAGGGACAAGGTTGTAGATCTCAAGGAGCTTCAGAGGCAGGTTCCCCAGGCAAGAAGAGGGAGGCAGCCGAGGTCCAGAGTCTGATCCAGCTTCAGTTCAGGGTGAGACAGTGGAGACCAGGAGGAGGCCGAAGAAGCAGGACAAGTATGGGAGTGACACAGGTCCCCAAACGCCCTTCAAATCCCCACCTTGGGGATCCCTGGTCTCCCTGGCACAGAGGTCTGCCCAGGTAGAACAAGAGGAGTGAATCACCTCCAAGCAGATGCCCATTTGTCACATTGGTACCTCGAGGACCTCCAGGCTGATCAGCCCTCCCGGGTGAGCCCTGCCTTCTGTGCACAGAGGAATGGCCCCAAAAGGCACTTCCCCAGAGCCCTCCCACATGTCCTGGCAGGTGCCCTGCTCCCTGAGCTTTCACACCTGAGGGGGGCAGAGCCAAACACAGCAGAGCAGCAGGGCCTCGGGTTCGTCTCTCCAACCCACACGCAGACGGCCCCCTGGGAGGGGCACAGGTCAGGTCAGGGACAGGGCTGGTTCTAGAACCCGGGCCTCCTGGGCAGAAGGGGTGAGCAGCTAAGGCAAGGCTGGCCTGGCTGAGCCTCGCCCTTGACCCCTCCTCAGGCTTAGAAGGGCAGCTCTGTGAGGTAGAGACAGACGAGTGCGCCTCTGCCCCTTGCCTGAATGAGGCTGACTGCCACGACCTGCTCAATGGCTTCCGGTGCGTCTGCCGGCCCGGTGAGTGCAGATTCCACTCCACGGTTCCAGCCTGGCAATCGCCCGTGGCCTCTTGAAGCTCTCTCGGGCCAGACCGAGGAGCGCCCCGTTTCTCCAACTCCTTCTCTGTTCTCCAAACTCTCTTCTGTTACGTCCTCCAAATCTTCCCCTGCTTACTCGCCCACCCTCATCTGTGTCCTGCTAAGTCACCCAAATATCCCTCCTCTCCAGCCCTCCTGCAGAGTCCTCTGTACTCTCCCCCTGCATGCCGGGGGTCCCCGGCTGGTCTTGGCACTGTTCGGCATGGATGCAGGGAAAGTCGCCCCAGGCCTTCCTTCTCCAGCTTCACGGGACATCCCTCTATTCCCTGTTATGATAATAACTGATGTTTATTGAATATTTACTCTAAGCCAGGCACTTGGCTATGTACTTTTCAGGCATTATCTCATTTAATCCTCTCAGTGGTACCATGAGTAGTTTATATTATCATTTCCCTTTTACAGGGGAATAAAGTGGAGCCTAGAGAGGTTGGGTAGCTTGCCCAAAGTCACACGGCTGGCAGGTGGCTGTTTCACCTTTATGCATCACCCTCCTGTCATCTCCACCTGCCCCAGGTGTCTCCTCTGGAAGTCCTCCAGGTTCACCTTTCTTAGCAAGGGAAAGGGCCAGGACTTGTATCTATTCTTTTGATAAAATGTATTTTCAGCATTAGTACACATATCCAGTTATGCCTTATTTATATAAAGACTAAAGTTACCAAGTTATGCTCTATTTTGTCCTGAAATCCAAATCACTATTTGAGAAGCCCCCATATTGGTGCCTTCATTATATAATGACACGTTTAGACAAAAGCCCAAACCAAACCATCTGAAACAAGATTCTCTCCCTTGCAATTTGTAGCAATGTTATTTCTGTATTTGTAAAGAGAAGGCTAAATACCAGTGTTAACTCTTAATTTCTTGTTTGAATCCATGAAATCATGCCTGTAAAGCTCAAATATTTGTAACAAACTCCCTCATAAATCTAGAGAAAGTCAAGAAAAGAAGAAAAAAAAAGAGACCTTGGTCATCTCTCCCCTCTCACTCCCAACCCCACCAGGATTCACCGGCTCCCAGTGTGAGGAGGACATCAACGAGTGCAGAAGCTCTCCCTGTGCCAACGGTGGGCAGTGCCAGGACCAGCCTGGATCCTTCCATTGCAAGTGTCTCCCAGGTAAACTGGGGCTCAAACACTGGAGGCGAGAGTGAGGGCAGGGGCAGACTTCCGTGCAGGTCCTTGACCCTCCTGCTGTGCCATAGGCTTTGAAGGCCCACGCTGTCAGGTGGAGGTGGACGAGTGTCTGAGTGGCCCATGCCCCACTGGAGCCAGCTGCCTTGACCTCCCAGGAGCTTTCCTTTGCCTCTGCCCATCTGGCTTCACAGGTCAGCAGGGGAGGCATTGGAAAGAACTGGAGGGGTATTTGAGTCCATTTGGGGTACAGTAGAGGTCACTGATGGGCATTTGAGGATTGGGATGTGAGAACAGAATGAGAATGGAATCCCTTAAATTTATGCAGTGCAAAACCTGCACAACCGTACAGGAGCTGAGGGTGAGTGTTACTGTAGGACCCACATCAGGCCCAACATGAGTGGTATGACTGGGGGGATCAGGACCAGAGGATGAGGTTCAAAGGCAAGCCATTCATTTGCTTATTTAGCAAACATTTATTAAGTGTCTACTATGCCAGACACAGACACAAAGTTGAGTAAGAGTTGCTATCCTCAAGTGGATTTAAATCTACTGTAGAGAGACCAACAAGTTGATTATGGCCCAGAGACGTGCTCTGAGAGAGGAATGCACAGGATCCTATAGGAACACAAAGGACTGGCCAACCCAGACTAGAGATGAGAAAGACTGGCTGAACAGAGTCTTAAAGACTGAGTAGGAGTTTGTCAAGACAGAATGCTAGGCAGCGTGTTTTAACTGCAGATAACAGCATGTGCAAAGGCATGGAGGGAAGAAAAGCACACCCCGCTTAAGGGAGTGTAGGACATCCAGAGCTTAGGCTACAATGGGGCAGAGGTCAGAAACATAGCAATTGTAGTAAGGCCATGACAGGCAGGACCCCATGTGTCATTCTGAAGAAGTTGGTATCCTGAGGCATTAGGGAGCCACTGAAGGACAGGTTCATGGGGAGTGAGCAAGTCATGCATAAGAAGCGGCCTTTGGCCCCATCAAGGACAGGGAGGGACTCTGTTTTCTCTGTGACCCATCTCCCCACCCCAGGTCATCTCTGTGAAATTCCCCTGTGTGCCCCCAACCTGTGCCAGCACAAGCAAAGATGCCAGGATCCGGAGGAAGAGGCCCACTGCCTCTGCCCCAGTGGAAGCCCTGGCTGTGTCCCAGCTGAAGACAACTGCACCTGCCACCATGGGCACTGCCAGAGGTAACATCTTCCAGGCCCTCCCCATTTATAGTCTCCTCTGGGTCCTCCTCAGCTAGGGCAGGAGAAAAGAGCCAGTGAGGGGTGAGTCTGTAGGAAATGACCAATGGGGAATAGGAAGAAGATGGCAAAGTTCTGAGATCACAACCAATGGGAGGGTTTGACTGGTGAGTGTTATCCAATGAGGGGACAGTTCATAAATAAAGAGGGAAACAGAGGACTAGGGAGGTCAAAGCAGAAAGAAGAGTATTAAATCCCAGGACCAATTCATCTCATCATTCATTAGACAAATATTTATTGAGCATCTACTATGTGTGGATACATTTCCAGGCATTGGGGTAGCAACACAGAACAAAAGAGACAAAGTATCTACTCTCATGAAGCTTTGGTTCTAATGAGGAAAGACAGACAATAAACAAGTTATAGAAGGGATGGATGAATAGATAGATAGACAGATCTAGTTGGAGAAAATGAGTGGGGCAGGTAGGGCAGAAAGGGGACAATGCTGAGAGCAAAGACGCTGAGAAAGGGGCCAGAGTCTCAGGGCCAAAAAAAAAGTCATAGGGGTCTGACCAATGGGGAGGGGAGAAGAGAAAACCCCCCTTTCTTTTTATGACCAGATCTTCGTGTGTGTGTGATGTGGGTTGGACAGGACCAGAGTGTGACACAGAGCTGGGGGGTTGCTTCTCCACACCCTGTGCCCACGGAGGGACCTGCCACCCCCAGCCCTTTGGCTACAACTGCACCTGCGCCACAGGTTACACAGGTGAGGCGCTCCCTAAACCATATATACCCTGGGCTGACCACCATCTAAATCAAGGGCAAGGCCAGTGGAGACATGTGTCCAAAGGGCTCTGGGTCTCAGTCACCACCAAGAAGAACTGGGCACGGGCTGGGACTTCCCTGGTGGCCCAGTGGTTAAGACTCCACACTTCCACTGCAGGGGGTGCAGGTTCCATCCCTGGTCAGGGAACTAAGATCCCACATGCCCCACGGTGCGGCAAAAAAAAAAAAAGAACTGGGCACGGGCTACAGAGGGCACGGGTGACGTGCAGGAGGTGGTGAGAAAAGAAAAGAGGTTGGGGGATGGGGATGAGGAAGGGAAGGAAAGGGAAGAGGAGGAAAAGAAGGAAAAGGAGGTTTCCTTTTCTCAGACCCCACCCGCTTCCCTCAGGGCCCACCTGCAGCGAGGAGCTGACAGCTTGTCACTCAGGGCCCTGTCTCAACGGTGGTTCCTGTAGCCCCAGCCCTGAGGGCTACTCCTGCACCTGCCCTCCGAGCCACACCGGGCTCCGCTGCCAGACCAGCATTGACCACTGCGCCTCTGGTGAGTGCCCACCATGTCCTGGGGCTGGGCCACAGGAGGATGGAGAAACTGGTCAGGGTATGTTTGTACCACATTTAAAAAAAAATTAACTGGACACAGTGAGCTGTTGTTTGGGTGGGGAAGTTGCGGGGGGCGGGGGGTGCCCCGTGTGGGGTGTGACTGAGGCCGCAGGCCAGGTTACAGGCAAGGAACCCAACCTCTCACAGTCTCCTCTCTCCAGCACCGTGCCTCCATGGGGGCACCTGTGTGAACAGGCCCAGCGCCTCCTCCTGCCTCTGCACCACGGGCTTCCAGGGCCCACGCTGCGAGGGAAGGATCCGTCCCAGCTGTGCGGACAGGTGAGCAGGGCACAAAGACCCCTGGAGGGAGGGAGGGCGCCCTCCCGGGAGGGAGCCCTCCCCACCCTTCCTCTCCATCTCCTCTGGGGCGCCATGCTGCCTCTCATCCCACATCCCACATCCTTTCACTCTGCCTTCCCACCTGCTTTCCCATCTCCCCAGTGGTTGCCTGCCACCACATCACACACTCCCTCCACTTGTTGCCCTGGCCTTCCTCCTACTGTGCCCTCTCTCTTTCTTATCCAGCCCCTGTAGGAACAGGGCAACCTGCCAAGACGGCCCTCAGGGTCCCCGCTGCCTCTGTCCCCCTGGCTACACAGGAGGCAGCTGCCAGGTGAGGGGCACTGAGCCAGGTGTGCTGAGGAGGGAGGGGCAGGAGAGCTCTAGTGAGAGGGCCTCGGGTATTAAAAGGTGGCAGCAGGGAAGCTTAGGAGAGGTATCCACGTGAAAGGAGGTTTGGAAGCCTAGGAGTTGAGGTCTAGCTTGAGATTTGTATGGTTCACTGAAAGGATTTCTGATCCCAGCGACTGTTCTGGGATGTGGGTATCCAAGGAAACCAGGGAGGGTGACCTAGTCCCGGACCATTCAGGAGAGAGTTTTCAAGGTAAGGGATTTTGAGACACTGGCAGAGGAGCATCTCTAGGCCTGGGAACCTGATGCTCTTTCCTGCCTCACACTCCCTTCTAACCCTCAGACGCTAATGGACTCATGCGCTCAGAAGCCCTGTCCACACAATTCCCACTGCCTCCAGACTGGGCCCTCCTTCCAGTGCCTGTGCCTCCAGGGATGGACTGGACCTCTCTGCAACCTGCCGCTGTCCTCCTGCCAGAAGGCTGCTCTGAGCCAAGGTACTGACCCAAGGACCGACTGTGGAGCAGATGAAGAGCAAAAGAGTGTCCTCCCCTACCCCACACCTAAGGACATCCACACACAACATCTGGACAAACAGTGGACCAAGAGTCAAAGCAACACAGACAACCAGTTACTGATGCTGCAGCTCAACACCCAGGACAGCCTAACACAACTCAACTCCTAGCACCACGTTCAACACAACACAAGCAACACCACCCAGCCCAGTCAACCAGACTCCAGTTGAACACAACCACCAGGGACATAACCCAGTGATCCAGTGTGGAACAACTCAGCACTGTCTTTACCATCATAACTCAACTAGAGTGAACCACGCTTAACCAACTACACTCAACACACTTCGCCATGCCCCACTCACTCGGATGTTATGCCAACCCCCGGGTAAAAGAATACCCTCCTTGTTCAAATAAGTTTTGTTATGAGAAGAACTTAGGAAAGAGACCATTGTGAGGTTAGGGGATGGCTGATGGGACTCACTGTGAGAGAACATCAGAGGCTGCAAAACCCAGGGGATGGACTTAGACCATTAGTTAAGCCACTTCAGGTGTCCCCACCTGAAGTTTCTCTTGAGTTCTTTCTTGCTTGAGATATTTAAAGCCAAGAATATAGTTGCTTATAATGCCCTGATAAGCCAAAGAAGAGGTATTTCTCTCCATTCTGACAAAACAAGCAGGAGGAGGAACTTGATTTTTTTTTTTTTTAGTTGGGGTATAGTTGATTTACAATGTTGTGTTAGTTTCAGGTGTACAGCAAAGTGAATCAGTTACACATATACATATAGCCACTCTTTTTTAGATTCTTTTCCCATATAGGCCATTACTATATTGAGTAGAACTCCCTGTGCTATACAGTAGGTCCTTATTAGTTATCGATTTTTTTAAATTAATTAATTAATTAATTAATTATTTTTGGCTGCATTGGGTCTTTGTTGCTGCACGCGGGCTTTCTCTAGTTGCGGTGAGCGTGGGCTGCTTTTTGTTGCGGTGCGCGGGCTTCTCATTGCGGTGGCTTCTCTTGTTGTGGAGCACGGGCTCTAGGCGCACAGGCTTCAGTAGTTGTGGCACGTGGGCTTCAGTAGTTGTGGCACGCGGACTCAGTAGTTGTGGCTCGTGGGCTCTAGAGCGCAGGCTCCGCAATTGCGGCCCACAGGCTTAGTTGCTCCACGGCATGTGGGATCTTCCCGGCCCAGGGCTCGAACCCGTGTCCCCTGCACTGGCAGGCGGATTCTTAACCACTGTGCCACCAGGGAAGCCCTAGTTATCTATTTTATATAGAGCAGTGTGTATATGTCAGTCCCAGTCTCCCAGTTTATCGCTCCCCCACTTACCCCCTCGTAACCATAAGTTTGTTTTCTACATCTGTAAATCTATTTCCGTTTTGTAGATAAGTTCATTTGTACCCTTTTTTTTACATTCCACATATAAGCAATATCATACGATATTTGTCTTTCTCTGTCTGACTTACTTCACTCAGTATGACAATCTCTAGGTCCATCCATGTCGGGAACTTGATGTTTTAATCTCCTCAGGGTCAAGAGTTACTGACTCCTCAGGCTCTGAGTGGCCTCCACCCACCCCAGGAATGTTAGCGGCCCCTCCATGGACCTCTCTGCTCATGGTCTGGAGCCCCTGAGCATCCTTCCACCCCACTTAGCTTTATCAATCCCTGTGTGTCTCTCTTCCCAGGCACAGAAGTCTCTTCCCTGTGCCAGAATGGAGGCATCTGCATCGACAGCGGCCCCTCCCATTTCTGCCACTGTCCCCCTGGATTCCAAGGCAGTATATGCCAGGAGAGGGTGAACCCCTGTGAGTCCAGGCCCTGCCAGCACGGGGCCACCTGCGTGGCCCAACCTAATGGTTATCTCTGCCAGGTGAGAGGGTCTAGAGGAGGTGGGGGAAGACGAAGTTGGGCTGGATGTGGGAAACAGCAGTCATGGGGCAGAAAGGGGAGGGGGAGAGGGCATTTTCTTTTCATTTACCCCACACATCCAACCAACCACCAAGTCAAGTTATTTTACCTCCTAAATATTTCTCAACTCTGTCCTTGCCCCTTCACCCTCATCCCACTGCCTTAGTCCAGGGCTTCGCTGCATTCCACCCGGACACCTGCATCAGCCTCCTAACTATCATCCCTGCCTCCACACTTGTCTTCCTAAAGGTTCAGCCTCTACTCCACCACAAGGGTGTTCTGTTGAAAATATTAAGCTGGCCTGTCACTCTCCTGCTTAAAACCCTTCAGTGGCTGCCCACCTCTTTCACAATGAAGTCCCAAGCCCGGCGCGACCCAGCCCTGCCTGCCTCTCAGGTCTCATCTCTCCCCGCCAACCCCTAACCCTGCTCCAGCAACACAAAACTGCAGCCGACTTCCCTACACCCCAGACTAGCTCTCTGGGGGCTTTCCTCACCCCTCTGCCACTGGATGGGGCCCAGGAGGCGTCTGCCTCAGGGGAATGTCCCTAACTTCTCTCCAGACTGGGTCAGGGCCTTACCTTGGTGGTTCAGGTCACTGAGCAGGACAGGAAGGCAAAGCTGGGATCCAAGTCCAAGCAGCCTGATCCCTGTACTCACAACCACGAGTTTGGATAGAAGGCATGATCCTTTAACCACCCTCTTTCTTTAACTTTTAAATTTTATTTTTTAACTTTTTATTACGAGCATTTTCAAACATACACAAAAGCAGCGTACTGATTAGTAGTGAACCCCCGTGTACCCATTACTCAGCTCTATTTCCTCTTTCACGAAACTCCTTCCTCCAGAAGTTTCCAAACACGCCCCTCGTCTGCTTCTTCCAGCCCTCTGGCCATTCCTCGGATGCTTTGTGAATCCCTTTTCCTCCATTTTTCTGAAGCCTTCCTGGTACTCCATTCTTGCATACTCTCCTTCCTCCTGGAAGAACTTGGCACATGATACAGACCTCATCAATAACTCTTCTCTCACTAGCAAAATGATATGAAAAAATCAGAAAATGGTTAAGGTCATCAGTTATGGAGTCATAGACTTGCATCGAATCCCAGCTCTGCCACCTACCAGCTGTGTGGCTTGTGCAAGTCACTCATCTTTCAAGGAATCAGTTTCCTTTTCTGCAAAGTGAGACTCAAATGAGATGATCCATATAGAGGGTTGTTAGGAGGGTTTTATGAGGTTATGTATATAAATCATGCAATCAATGCCAGCTGTCTCTCCTCTGGTTGACTGAGAATTTCATGGAAGCAGGGATGAGTTTTAATTTTCTCTGTATTCCTAGAGCCTGAAAAGGTGCCTGGCACAAAGCACGCATTCAATAAATGCTTATAAATTAATTAAGCGTGACAGAACCCAGTGGATGTGTGGTTGGGGGAAGAAGGTTTTTTCAAAAACGGAGCTATATCTAGTGGCAATGAATCAAAGAGATTGTTTGGGACTGGGAAGTGGTTAAGTTGTGTATTATCAAATAATTGTGTCTCATGTGGAGTTGAGATAAAAGGGTTAAGCTACACGTGGCTGTGATGGATGGTGAGTTGAGTGATGCTTTGAGTTGGAAGGTGGGGTGCTTGCAGACTATCTGGAGCTGGGTCCCCTAGAGTGCCAGGATGGGCTCATTTACTGGTTCCCTGTCTGACCCTCTTTGCCTACAAGTGTACACCAGGCTACAGTGGACAGAACTGCTCAAAGGAACCTGACGCTTGTCAATCCCAGCCCTGTCACAACCATGGAACGTGCACCCCCAAACCTGGAGGCTTCCACTGTGCCTGCCCTCCAGGCTTTGTGGGGCTGCGCTGTGAGGGGGACGTAGATGAGTGTCTGGACCAGCCCTGTCACCCCACAGGCACTGCAGCCTGCCACTCTCTGGCCAATGCCTTCTACTGCCAGTGTCTGCCTGGACACACAGGTAAGGTCTGAGAGAGGGGGTATGGGCATTTCTGGGCACAGCTGAATTGACCATGGAAACCAAGACAATCCCCACCCATGAGGCAGCCTAGTCATCTGGTCCATCCCCCTGCCTCTACGCCCCACGCCAGAGAACATGCCCACCACCCCTTTGCCTGTGCGGCTAGTGCTGGGCCGTCTCCCAGGAATGAGCTCGGAAGGAGGCAGCGACTGAAACAGAGTGTTATGTTTAACCCCACCCCTGCCACAGGCCAGTGGTGTGAAGTGGAGCTAGACCCCTGCCAGAGCCAGCCCTGCTCCCACGGAGGGTCTTGTGAGGCCACAGCAGGACCACCCCCAGGATTCACCTGCCACTGCCCCCAGGTGAGTGACCACAAAGCTGCTTTCTCTGTTGCCCCCAACGCTGACGCAAGGTGAGAATGCCTGAGCCAGGAACCTGGGGTAGCACTGGAGTGGGAATTATTGGAGAAAGCCATCTCATGTCCACAGTGGTAAGTGGTTCTCAGCAGCAGTCATGGGGAAAGGCAGGATCAGGTAGTAGCATGAATGGAACTTTCAGAAATCATGGGATTTGGGAAGATCCCCAAATCATGGGATTTGGGAAGGTCCCCAAGGCCAGCTGGGTGAGCTTGGATAAGTTCTTTTAACTCCGTGTGTGTATTTGTTTATAGACCTCAGATGCATGAAAATGGGTTAATCTTAAGCCTTGGTTCATGATACACGAACATACAAACTAACATTAGTTTATGTACTGCCGCCTTTTAATTATCCTTACAAGATAACACCCATGAACCTAAAATAAGAATTACAATATTAATAATAACTTTCATGTACTTATGTCCTCCTGTATCCTGTTCCCCTTCCAGAGGAAGAGAAAGTACATAATCCTATCTCCAAGGATCAAGATAATATAGTATTAGTTCAATTACTATTACTCTATTAACAGTTTCGTCTTCCAGGACTCACATCATGATGACAGTTCACCCATGTTTTGTTTTGTTTTTTTTTTAAATTGGCGTATAGCTGATTTACAATGTTGTGTTAGCTTCAGGTGTACAGCAAAGTGATTCAGTTATACATGTACATATATTCATTCTTTCACCCACGTTCTTGCGAACAGCTGTGGTTCATCCATTCTCCCCACTATGCAATGTGTCACTGCGTGAAAAATAAAAAAAAGGGGGGACGTGGTTTCAACTACCGTAAAATGATGAATTTGATGTTCTCTGAGGCCCCTTCCAGATATGAGAATCTAGGACCCTCTGAGTTATCTTAATGCAGGGGTTAGCTTAAAGGAGAGGTGGGGAGAATAATACAAGGTCCTTCCCCCAATCTCTCTCCTCCTCTCCGCAGGGTTTTGAAGGCCCCACCTGCAGCCACAGAGCCCCCTCCTGCGGTCTCCATCACTGCCACCACGGTGGCCTGTGTCTGCCCTCCCCCAAGCCTGGATTCCCACCCCGCTGTGCCTGCCTCAATGGCTATGGGGGCCCTGACTGTCTGACCCCACCCGCTCCTCCAGGCTGTGGCCCTCCTTCTCCATGCCTACACAATGGCAGCTGCTCAGAGACCCCTGGGCTGGGGGGCCCAGGCTTTCGATGCTCCTGCCCTCCCAGCTCTCCAGGGCCCCGGTGTCAGAGGCCTGGAGCAAAGGGATGTGAGGGCAGAATTGGAGATGGGGCCTGCGACGCTGGCTGCAGTGGCCCAGGAGGAAATTGGGATGGTGGGGACTGCTCCCTGGGAGTCCCAGACCCCTGGAAGGGCTGCCCCTCCCATTCTCGGTGCTGGCTTCTCTTCCGGGATGGGCAGTGCCATCCGCAATGTGACTCTGAAGAGTGTTTGTTTGATGGCTATGACTGTGAGACTCCTCCAGCCTGCACGTGAGTCTGAAACCCTGACGGGCTGGGCGGGGGCAGGGTGAGGGCAGAAGGAAGGACATAGATGTCTCTCGAGTTACAGCATGACCACAGCCTCAAGCTTCAGGGAGTTTCCACTCTAATAACCATTGCTAATTAGGGGTATAAGACGCTAGACTCCAACCCAGAGGAATGGGGCAGCATGAATATTTAATGTGGGGACCAAGAAAGAGGGCACTGCCTCTTTCAGAGCTACCCTCTGAGAGCTGTGGGATCTCTGGCCTCAAGCTTCTCTCTCTAAGCCCTGTTGCCATGGAGTATCTCCCCTAGCAACCAGCATCCCTGAGGGAAAAGGGCTTCCCTTCAGGGAGACAGGAGTTTGGGAGGGTAGAGAGTGGGGACAGTGTTAGGAAACAAAGGTGTCAGTAGACATTACGGTGTCTGGACTACCTACCATCCAGGGTCTAAGCCCATTACTCCAGAGCTGCCCCCACTTAGCAACCAGAGCCCTAGAGGCTGTGGAATACCAGGAATCCTCTCTGGGATGAGGAAGTCAGGTTTCTTCTGGGGTCCTGAGTCCCCGTCTCCTCAACCCACAGTCCAGCCTATGACCAGTACTGCCGTGATCACTTCCACAATGGACACTGTGAGAAGGGCTGCAACACTGCAGAATGTGGCTGGGATGGGGGCGACTGCAGGCCCGAAGATGGGGATTCGGAGTGGGGGCCCTCCCTGGCCCTGCTGGTGGTGCTGAGCCCCTCAACCCTGGACCAGCAGCTGCTTGCCCTGGCCCGGGTGCTGTCCCTGACTCTGAGGGTAGGGCTTTGGGTAAGGAAGGATAGTGATGGCAGGAACATGGTGTACCCCTATCCTGGAGCCCAGGCCGAAGAGGAGCTAGGAGGAACCCCAGACCCCTCTCACCATGAGAGAGCAGCCCCTCAAACACAGCCTACAGGCAAGGAGACGGACTCCCTCAGCACTGGGTAAGAAGGCTGGGAGGCGGGGGAGAGGGGGCAGACATTAGTTTTTTAACCAGCAGAGGGAAGGGAACCAGGGACCAACCGAGGGGTCTCTGAGGTGCCTTCCCCGCAGGTTTGTGGTGGTGATGGATGTGGACTTGTCCCGCTGTGGCCCCGACCATCCTGCATCCCGCTGTCCCTGGGACCCTGGGCTCCTGCTCCGCTTCCTTGCTGCGATGGCCGCAGTGGGGGCCCTGGAGCCCCTACTGCCAGGACCCCTGCTGGCTGCCCACCCTCGTGCAGGCACCGGTAGGTGGCCCCGTCATTTCCCCTGAGTTTGTTCCCAGGTCAGCTTTCAGGCCAGCAACCAGCAATGAAGTCAAATGAAACAGAAGCACTGGAACCCCAAATGTTCTTTGTGGAGACTTGTTAACCTTCTTCTCCAGCTAGATCTCCTCATGGCCCATTTGCTCTGCAATCTCCTTTACTTCCCTCAGTACTTTATTCTAACCTCTATCACAGACCGCCCACAAACCTTGGGTTCTGGTCTATTCTACTAAGCCGAGAGTATCCAGCCATCCCCGTATCAAACAATTCACAGCACATGAAAGAATAATAGCTCTTATATTACCACTTACTATGTACCAGGCCTTGCTCTAAGCATTTTACAGTATTAACTTATTTAATCCTCCCAACGACCCCTATGAGGCAAGTACTATTATTATTCCCATTTTACAGTTGAGGAAACTGAGGCAAAAAGAGGTTACTGCACTTGCCCAAAGGTCTTACCAGAGTACCCAGCTTCACCAGGAATGGCCTCTTTTTCTGACTGTGTCTCTTCCACCAGAGCCCCCCGCCAACCAGCTTCCCTGGCCTGTACTGTGCTCGCCGGTGGCCGGGGTGCTTCTCCTGGCCCTCGGGGCTCTTCTCGTCCTCCAGCTCATCCGCCGGAAGCGCCGAGAGCATGGGGCCCTCTGGCTGCCCCCTGGGTTCACTCGAAGGTCTCAGACTCAGCCAGTTCCCCGCCGACGCCGGCCCCCCCTGGGCGAGGACAGCATCGGCCTCAAGTGAGAGTGAGAAAGAACTGGGGCTCAGGGAGGGGACTCGTTCCTGTGGAGATATATTTATGATCAGAAGCAATAAGAGATGCTATGCAGAAGTTGAAGACACGGGAAGGGGAGAGGGGTGGGAAGCCTGCTGGAAGTCTTAGGGACCCTGAAGGTCCTCTACCCACCCACCCCCTTCCAGAGCACTGAAACCAGAGGCAGAAGTTGATGAGGATGGAGTTGTGATGTGCTCAGGCCCCAAGGAAGGAGAAGAGGCGGACCAGGTGAAAGCACTGGGGCAGGAATGGTCCTAAAGTGATGGAGGGCTTGAAGGGACAAGTCAACCTTCCTTCACTGATCCTTGTTCTGATCCCCAAGGCTGAAGAAATGGCCTCACCCTCCAAGTGCCAGCTCTGGCCTCTGAGTAGTGACTGTCAGGAGCTCCCCCAGGCAGCCATGCTGACTCCTCCCCAGGATCCTGAGATGGATGTCCCTGATGTGGACACCCGTGGACCTGGTATGTAAGCCAACCCAGACTAAGAAAATGAAAACTCCCTTTGACCCTTTTAGAATCAGAAAGTCCTTTGATATCAGAACTGGAGAAAGTAATATTAGAGTGAGTGCTTCAAACAGCCATTCTCAAAGAGTGGTCCCAGGACAGAAGAATCAGCATCACCAGGGAAATTGTTAGAAATATAAATTCTCAGGTTCCACTCCAGAGCTACTGATTCAGAAATTCAAAATATTGGGGAATCTGTGTTTTAACAAGCTCCGCAGGTGAGTCTGATCCAGGACTCAAGTTTGAGAATCACTGCCCTAGAATGTTAGAGTATTAAGGCCTGATGCTTCCTTTTACAGATGAGGAAACCAAAGCCCAGAGAAAAATAAAGTAGAAAGTCACTTGACTAAAGCCACACAGAATCAAGAACCCAAGCTGGGCTTCCTGACACCTCAAGCTGTGATTCTCCCTGAGCCTCCATGTTCTCCCCCTTCCCCAGTTGTTTCCCATTCTTCATGTCTCTCACCCACAGATGGGGTGACACCCCTGATGTCAGCAGTCTGCTGTGGGGGAGTGGAGTCCAGGACCTATCAGGAGACATGGTTGGGAAGCCCTGAGCCCTGGGAACCTCTGCTGGGTGGAGGGGCCTGTCCCCAGGTTCACACCGTGGGCACTGGGGAGACCCCCCTGCACCTCGCTGCTCGATTCTCCCGGCCAACCGCTGCCCGCCGCCTCCTTGAGGCAGGAGCCGACCCCAACCAGCCAGACCGGGCAGGGCGCACCCCGCTTCACACCGCTGTGGCTGCTGATGCTCGGGAGGTTTGCCAGGTCAGTGCCCACTGGGGTTGCTAAAGGAAACGGGGCAAACTTGCAAGTAAGGCTGGGCAATAGCATCCTCTGGGTTTGGCAGAGAGGAAGGTGATGTGAGACTGGGGACTGAAAGAGAAACAAGAACAGATGGATGAATATGGATTGGGAGGTGGTTAACAGTGTGAGGGACCTTAGCTAGCAGTCTAGATATACCAAGGGTCACTGGCCCTCTCTGCCGCCCCCCATCCCCCACCCCGCCCCAGCTCTTACTCCGCAGCAGACAGACTGCAGTAGATGCGCGGACAGAGGATGGGACCACAGCCCTGATGCTGGCTGCCAAGCTAGCTGTTGAGGACCTGGTTGAAGAACTGATTGCAGCCCAAGCAGATGTGGGGGCCAGAGACAAATGGGGTATGGATCTGGGGAAGTTGATGTTGTGCTATCAAGAAGTTGAGCAAATGGGGTGTGAGATTAGATGCAAAAAAGGGGGGTCAGCAGAGGGACCAACTGGAAGCTGGGGCATTCCCTCCCACCCTGCTGTCAAGGTGGTAAATCTGCAGTACGGCGGCAGTAGGCAGCACGTGAGTCTTCCCTCATCATCCTCAAACACAAACACACACACACACACACACTACCCTAGTCCACTGGTAACTAGGATGGTGGAAGAGTGTGAGAAGGGAAGGGGTCTCGTGGGAGGGACGTGATCTGCCGGTCCCATCGACCCCAGAACAATGCCCCATTGTCCCTCCCGCGCGCCGGTGACGTCACTGGAGCAACGCTTCCTGCAAGCCGGCGGTCACCCGGGCAACGCTTCCGCCTTGGAGGGACCCGGCGGGCTGAATAGCCCTTCCCCCAAGTCCAGAATCCGTGGGAAACAGGAACACAGGCGTCGGGCCCCCAGCCTCGGGGTAACAACCTCTCACGTGGTGCCCTAGGAAAAACCGCGCTGCACTGGGCCGCCGCCGTGAACAACGCCCGGGCCGCCCGCTCCCTTCTCCAGGCCGGAGCCGATAAAGACGCACTGGACGGCAGGGTTAGACCGGGTAGCGGGCCCCCCCCAACAATTAAGCTGACGCGGGAGAGGTGCAAAGCGCCGGAACTCCGAAAAACCTGAAGGGGGAGGGACCACCGGTCAAGTAGGAGGGCCAATCCTGTGGGCGTGGCCTTCCCTGACCGCCCCCCCTGGCCGTTTCCTCCCGGGCAGGAGCAGACGCCGCTGTTCCTGGCGGCCCGAGAAGGAGCCATGGAGGTAGCCCAGCTGCTGCTGGGGCTGGGAGCCGCCCGAGGGCTGCGGGACCAAGCCGGGCTAGCGCCCGGGGACATCGCCCGCCAGCGCAACCACTGGGATCTGCTGACGCTGCTGGAAGGGGCGGGACCACCGGAGGCTCGTCACAAAGCCACGCCGGGCCGCGGCGCCGGCGCCTTGCAGCGCGCGCGGACCGCATCAGGAAGCGTGCCCCCGCGTGGGGGCGGGGCTCAGCCGCGCTGCCGGACGCTGTCAGCCGGAGCCTATCCTCAAGCCCGGACTTTGTCCGTAGACTTGGCCGCCCATGGGGGCGGGGCCTATTCGCACTGCCGCAGCCTATCGAAAGGAGCAGGAGAAGGCCCGCCCCTCCGCGGCCGTAGGTTTTCTGCAGGCATGCGCGGGCCTCCGTCCAACCCTGCAATAGTGCGAGGAAGATCCGGCGTCGCGGCCGGGAGCGGGGGTGTGGCCTCAGCTGTTGACTGGCCCTGCGATTGGGTGGCTCTAGGAGCCTGCGGCCCCGCCTCCAACACTCCAATCCCGCCTCCTTGCCTCACTCCGTCCCCTGAGCGGGGATCCCCTCAAGTTGCATGGGGTCCCCCAGCCCACCAAGTAATACCCTTAAATGCGGGAGGCGAGGGTCAGAAATAAAAGGCTGCATGTCAGGGAGGGATTCTAAAAGTGAGTACTCATTAAATGACAAGCAGTATGGAAGGCCTCCAGATTTTAAGATCCTTGAGCCTCAAAAGTGAGGGGTCATGAGTGTAGTGTCTCTCCCAAAATGGTGTATGCCACATCGTCTTCCACGTGGAGAAACTGCAGCCCTGGAAAGAGGGTTCGGGGTGCTGGGATGAAGCAGGCCCAGCCTCTCACAGAAAATAAGGATGAGGTGTTACAGGAGGATGGAGTGGAATGGGAGAAGTACCCCTGAACCAAGAACTGCAGACAGATAGAATGTAAGATGTTCTTTCCTGTACATTGTTCCCAAAGGGAGCCTCTATCGCCTGTAACCCCCACTACCCACGAACGGCTGACAAATATTTATTGAGCACCTCCTGTGTGCCAGGCACTGTGTAGGCACAGAAGGCAGGGCCAAGGGTCACTCCAGCTGATGACTCCTTGCATTCTCCCCACCTCACCCCACCCCCAAACAAACCACTGCAGGGATGAAGTGCCACTCTTCTAGCCACCACTATATCTAAGAACCCCAAATCTGTCACCCCATAATAAAGCTGATTTGAAGTGTTACCATCTTTTGGAGGGGTTGGGGAATGGAAAAAACACGAGGTTGACTGCAGAGTGTTTTCAGAATTTTGTGCCCTAGGTTCAACATTTGGATGGAAGCTTTGAGTATGGTTTTAAGAGCAGGAATAAGTAGATTTGGGGTCCTATGTTAACTTAGGGTATCATCTAAAGGCAGGAGTCTCTAGTAGCCCAATGAGAAACCACACACACACTAAACCATGCATATCCTTTGTCCCTCTTCCAAGGGCATTTTTTTATAGCCACTTGGGAGATTCCTGAGGCCTCATGTAGAGGGAGATGGAGAGAGCATCTCAAACTTTAACCACCATTCAGCAATATGGTTATACCTCTTTCATGGCGATAGACCTGAGACACGGAGACATGAAGCATATTGAAAACTAATAATAACTACCATTTATGAGCATTCACTATGTGCCAAATGCTTTGTCACATTTGATCCTCATATCAACGCTATTAAAAAAAACCTCCATTTTACTCTTTCAGAAACTGAGGCACAGAGATTGTATTTGCCCAAGATTGCAAAGCATTAAGTGGCAGAACCTGACCTCTTCATCATATTTCATGCTCAAAGTCACTCAGCTAACATGACAGGCTGCCATTTAGAGGTCCCAAATGTCTCTGTCCTGTTCCCACCTTGGTTCCAGCCAGCCTGACCAGCATTGATCAAAGACCAAGACAGGTTGTGGTCCTCTCCCTTTTCCATTTCATGACGAGAGGAAAGCTTCCCCTGCATCTCTTACATTTGGTGCATATTTTGTGCCCTAAATAGACTCTAAGCACATATAGGGCAATGATAACTATTCAACACATATTTGTTAGACACAGTGCTAGGGGTATATGTATGTTTGAGGGCCTGACATCCTTGGATCTGAGTCCTCTGCTTCCCACTGGAAACATGCCCCGCCCCAACCCAATAAGTCTGAGGGAAGCTGGGAAGCAGGGGGCAGGTCCTTCTTAGGGAAGGTACCTGGGGTAAGGAGTGGGGGAGTGGGGGGGATTCTGAGGAGTGAAACCACTTCCTCTGTAGCTAGTTCCTGTGTTGACAGAACTGAAGGGGAGGAGGTGGGTGGAGGGAACAGATCAGGGGGTTAGGGGGCTCCTGAGGCTCTGGAGATGAGAAAGCCAAAAGTCCTTCCCCCTCTGAACCCCCATCCCTACTGCAGCTGGAGGAGTTCTTCCAGTCTCTGTGCTCCCCTGGGGCGAGAGAGGTCAAGCAAGCCGTTGGGTGGGAAAAGAGAACTGGAGGAAGTTGACAGGGATGGGCGGGGCCCGGGGGGGGTGCTGACCAGGAACCCAGCTTCCTGCTCAGTACCCAGGCATCCAGCCCCCGGCTCACCCCCACCCCTTTCAGCCCCTACTCCCCTCAGGAACTCAGGGTTCCGGCCCTCCTCCCAAATCCCAGCTACCCCTCCCCCATCGGTTTCTCCCCTCCAGGGGATGGAGGCTGAGAGACCCCAGGAAGAAGAGGATGGTGAGCAGGTGAGCTCGGCACCGGGTTGGGGAGGCTGGCATTGGGAGAGAGGGAGGCGAGAGGACCTGAGGCAGAGACTGAGTAATGGTGGACTCAAGGGACTTGGACAGGCTTGGGCACAGAGGCAGGAACAGAGACGCAGAGAGAGGAAATGGGCTGCTGGCCTAGCCCTCTGCCCACCCCACCCCCACTTGACTGGAACGGATGTCTCTCAGCATCAGGGCCCCCATCAGGATGAGCATGGCTGGCCCCCTGTGAACACCAGCAATCGGCCTTGGCGATCTGCTCCTCCGTCCCCTCCTCCTCCAGGGTCCCGCCACACAGGTACCCCCACCCACCCAAGGAGCTCCCTGACCCTGGTGCCCACATCCTTCCTGATCCCATGACCAAGGCTCAATCCATCATGGGCTCTCTCCCCACCTCCTCCGGACTCCCCATCACACCCCCTTAGCTCTGACGCCCCCATACACACACACCCACCACTGCTGTCTGCCAAATTCTCTGGGTCTCTGAGCCCTCCCCCTCCTCTCCCCAGCGCTGGGGCCCCGCTCGGCCTCCCTGCTCTCCCTGCAGACTGAGCTCCTTCTGGACCTGGTGGCTGAGGCCCAGTCCCGCCGCCTAGAAGAGCAGAGGGCCACCTTCCATCCCCCCCAGAACCGTCCAAGCCTAGGCCGAGCCCCGCCCCGGCCTCTTGAGGACAGAGAACAGCTCTACAGCACCATCCTCAGTCACCAGGTGAGACACCCATCCCCTCCCCTCCAGGAGGCAAGACCCAGGCTTCTTGGTCTCTTGGCCCCTGTTCTCTTTGGGGGTCCTACCCCTCCTTCTCCCCAGGCATCTGCCCCCCCGCCCCGCCAGGTCCTACTCCCCCTACCCGCATCACAGGTGTCCTATATGCCCCTCACACCAGCCCTGGCTCCTTTCAAGCCCTGCTCCTCTTAGAACCTCACCAACAACTTCCCCTCCCTCCACTCCTCCAGAGCCAGCGGATGGAAGCCCAGCGGTCAGAGCCTCCCTTACCCCCAGGGGGACAGGAGCTCCTGGAGTTGCTGCTGAGAGTTCAGGGTGGGGGTCGAATGGAGGAGCAAAGATCCCAGCCCCCCACACACACCTGCTGAGACTTGAGCCCCACCAGCCCCTCTGCACTCCTGGGGCTCAAAAGCTGGGCAGCCCACTGCATGCCCTCAACCCTGCCAGGCAGGGGCACCAGAGACTGGAAGACCCAGCAGAAATCTCAATATTCATCGCCCTCATCCACCTTTCCTGGGAACTGGAGCGGGTGAAAGTCCTCAAACCCTGGGAATAGTCAAGGTAGGATGGACATTTAACTCCCTCCATGACCAAGTATGTAGGAGCTTGAGGCCATGAGAGGATCCCAGCCACAGTGGGACACCTCACCCTCTCCTCTGATCTCAGGGAGTGGCTGGGAGTCTTGGTCCTGAACTGTGGGGACACCCCCAGTAGTCAAGCCACCAGGCAGGATCTGAGGGGCTCATTTCCCAGAGGAAAGGCAAATCTCCCAAGGTTTTCACCTGAGAGGCAGTTCCACCCTCCTTCTCAGTAAGAAGAAAGGAAGAGAGGGCACAGCAAAGACATAAAAACTGTTCTCCCACCTCCATCACCGGCACACCCAGCCCCTGGACTGAGGGGCCTACAGGCTGTGAATGGACATTTAGCCCTGCCCACCCTCCCTTCCCACTGCTGTTCTGAGCTGTCTGATGTTTGGTTATATGAATAAATGTAATTCTCCTCTGGACTGAAGACTGGTGTCTCGAGGGTGGCGGGGTGGAGGGTAGGAGGGTGAGGCCGGAGGCCACCACTCTCCCCAGTCTGGCCAGAGGCCAGCTTCCCTCCCTGGCTGGTTAATTACTGGCTCATTAAGCAGCGGCTGGAGACCTCCCTAATTATCTCCCCCAGCCCCCCTCTCCTGGTTTTAATTAAGTAGAACAGGGAGGGGAGTCATTAGGATAAGAAATATGAACTAAGCTGTCTGTGAACCCAGGCATTCCAGCGGCCAGAGTCCTCATCAGCTAGATCCCGGATTCAGAACCCAGGTGCAAGGCCCCCCAGCCTCCAACACGCCCCCCGCTTCAAGGCCACAGAAGTCCAGCCCCTGGGACCTTCCCTTATTTTCCCCACGGGCTAGTCTCCTCCCCTCGTCCCCTCTCCCCTCCTCCACTCGTCTCCGTTCCTCCGTTTCTGTGTGTCTCTCTCCGCCCCCAGCTCCTCCCTGTTCCTCCTCTCTTCTCCCCTCCTCTTCCTCCCCGGCTCCCCTCCCCCAGCCTCCCTCCCTCTCTCCCCTCCTTCTCTCTCCTCCCTCCTCCCTCTCTCTCACACACACCCCCGCTTGGGCCTCCTCTCTCTCTCTCTCCCTCTCTCTCTCTCTCTCTCCGGCTCCATTTTCTCCGCCGCCGGGGGCCGGGGTCTCCTGTGGGGGGCCCAGACGGTACCCCAGGTCTCCCTTCAGGGCCGGGGTGAACCCCCGGGAGAGCCGGGAGGGGGGGAGACGGGCGGGGGTTGGGGTGGAGGGAGCAGCGGCCCCAGCGAGTTTGGGGGGGAAGTAACCAGGCGCGGGGGGGGGAGGGGCGGAGCAGGGAGGGGGCCTCAGGGCCCCCCCCCAACCATGGACGAGCGGCTGCTGGGGCCGCCCCCTCCAGGCGGGGGCCGGGGGGGCCTTGGATTGGTGGGTGGGGAGCCTGGGGGCCCTGGCGAACCTCCCGGTGGTGGAGACCCCGGTGGGGGTAGCGGGGGGGTCCCGGGAGGCCGAGGGAAGCAAGACATCGGGGACATTCTGCAGCAGATAATGACCATCACCGACCAGAGCCTGGACGAGGCCCAGGCCAAGTGAGTGCCCCCAACCCGGTCCCCACACAGACCCAGCAGAAGCCCCATTCACAAGCTCTGAATCTTCTGGGAGCCCCCCAACTCCAGGACCCTCCCCAGGATACTACAGCTCTTCTCTCTTCTCCTTACTCCCGGGAGAGCCCCAAGATAAGTGATCCCTCTCAAACCTTCCTTCACCCCCAGTCCCTGAAACCTTCAAAAAGGGGAACGCTAGGTGGTCTCCCCCCCAGTCTCTCACTGACCCCCGCCCACACACACACACATACACACACACACACACACACACACACACTCCCCTGGAACATCTTTCCATCTCCAGAGCCCTCTTCTGGCTCCCAGACTAAGAAACAGCTATGCTGTCTTCTCCCCTAACTCTCCAGCCCACCCTCATCCTAGGGGCCTCCACACCCCTTCCCAGGACTGTGACCCTTTCTCTCCATGCATGGCCCAGCCTCCAAGGGTCCTCACTCACCCTTTGCCCCTGCTCAGCTGACACTAGGAGCATCAGAGCCTCCCAGCCTGCTCAGTCCCAGGACCCTTCACACACCTCTATACTGAACTCCCCACTTAAGCTCAGCACCCCTAACCCCCTCTGGCACCTCAAGCTCTGACTCTTCTCCCCAGCCTCCTCCTGTCTTCCGCTGAAATTTACCTAGTCACTCTCATTTCTGCAGCCATTCCCCAAATCCCCTCTGTACCCTTCTAGACCATCTCCCACAGCCTCCACCCGGCCATGGTGCCTTTAGCCTACTGCACCTTCCCTCCTCCGTCCAGCCACAGCCAAGCAGCTTCCCCACGTCTCCACACTCTGGGAGCTGAGCTCTTCCCAAGAACCCCCCAACTCCATTCGGCCTCCAATCCTGCTTTCCCCCGCCACAGATTTACCCACCACCTCCCTTATTCCCAGGCTCCCCTCTCTTACCCTCATGGGTGTGTCGTTTTGTGGTTGTCTTTCCCACTCCCCCATTTCTGTAGCCTCTCAATTTTTCTCTCCCATTCCTCCCAAGGAAACACGCCCTAAACTGCCACCGAATGAAGCCTGCTCTCTTTAGCGTCCTGTGTGAAATCAAGGAGAAAACCGGTACGTGGGTCCCCCCTTCTGGTTCCTCAGCTCCGGGGACAGAACTCTGTTCACTACAGAACTGGGGCTACGAGTTTGACAACTTGGGGCCCTGAGGAAAGTGTGGGTCAGGAAGATTGCTAAGGGGGGCCTGGGAGGGAACCCAGGCCTGGAGACTTGGGTCTCCAGGAGGCACCAGGAGGGCTGAGAGCTGGGTGTGGGGTCCCGGGGTCCCTAAGTCCACTCGCCTGCACGCTAGGCCTCAGCATTCGAAGCTCCCAAGAGGAGGAGCCTGTGGACCCACAGCTGATGCGCTTGGACAACATGCTTCTGGCAGAGGGTGTGGCTGGGCCTGAGAAAGGGGGTGGCTCAGCGGCAGCAGCTGCGGCCGCCGCAGCCTCCGGAGGCGGCGTGTCCCCTGACAACTCCATTGAACACTCGGACTATCGCAGCAAACTTGCCCAGATCCGCCACATTTACCACTCGGAGCTGGAGAAGTATGAGCAGGTGAGGAGAGGAAGCTGGAGTGGGTGGAGGGAGAGGCCCTTAGGGGGAATCCCAAGGCCAGGGGGCTCCTCCTCACCAGGCCACGGGCCCCCACTGCAGGCATGTAACGAGTTCACAACCCACGTCATGAACCTGCTGAGGGAGCAGAGCCGCACGCGGCCTGTGGCACCCAAGGAGATGGAGCGCATGGTGAGCATCATCCACCGGAAGTTCAGCGCCATCCAGATGCAGCTCAAGCAGAGCACCTGCGAGGCCGTCATGATCCTGCGTTCCCGCTTCCTGGACGCCAGGTGGGGCTCAGGGCCCCAGGCCAGCCCCCAGCACCCAGCTCCTTCACGTTCTTCTCCAAGCCTCTGGGCCCCCAGGTTGCGCTGCGCAGCACAGCACTATACTCCGTGACAGCGGCGCTCTCTGGAGTCAATCAGCGTGGTGGCCCTGCCGGGACACCCACATCCTCCTCACCACCCCCTCTCTCCTCTGTAGACGGAAACGCCGTAACTTCAGCAAACAGGCCACTGAGGTCCTGAATGAGTATTTCTACTCCCACCTGAGTAACCCATATCCTAGTGAGGAGGCTAAGGAGGAGCTCGCCAAGAAGTGCGGAATCACTGTCTCTCAGGTACTGGGGAGGCAAGGGGAGGAGTTTTGGGGGCACAGCACTCTCCCATCCTGTTGACTAAGGTGTTTACAGAGGGGCAGGTTCCCACCTGACCCTCCTTTCTGCCCCACACCCCACAGGTCTCCAACTGGTTTGGCAACAAGCGGATTCGCTATAAGAAAAATATTGGAAAGTTCCAAGAGGAGGCAAACATCTATGCCGTCAAGACCGCTGTGTCAGTCACCCAGGGAGGCCACAGCCGCACCAGCTCCCCGACACCCCCTTCCTCCGCAGGTGGATCCCGCTGCCACCCTGGCTGGCTGTTCTGCACGCTTCCTGCTTTTGTTCCAGCTTCCTATCTAGGCAGGATCATAGCAGAGAGGGGGCCTTCTGGGGTGAGAGGGACCAAGCTGAGATGGGGTGGGAATATCAGGGGACAGAGGCCACCCTAGTGAAGTTACTTCTGCCTTTCTTCCAGCAAGTGGCCAGGGGAGGCTCAGGAACAGCCCGCTCTTTCTGAGTGTTGCAATGTTGTTTGGTGGAGAATTTGCGTATGGTGGCCCACCCCCAGAGAGCTAGTTCAGGGGGCTTTTTGAAAACTGAGAGCTGTGGTGAGTCTCCCGTCTGCCATCACAGGCTCTGTTACACTCTTCCCTAATTCCCCCTCTGCTCCCCCAAGGCTCTGGCGGCTCTTTCAATCTCTCAGGATCCGGTGACATGTTTCTGGGGATGCCCGGGCTCAACGGAGATTCCTACTCTGCCTCCCAGGTCAGGTGGTCCATCTCGCCTTGAGTAGGGCTTTCCCAAACTCAGTTTCCCTACTTTAGGATATGAGACTTTTTTTCTTTTGAGGCTTCTCACTTTGTCCTATCCTCCTTTGTTGCCTGCAGGTGGAATCACTCCGACACTCGATGGGGCCAGGGGGCTACGGGGATAACCTCGGGGGAGGCCAGATGTATAGCCCTCGGGAAATGAGGGTGAGTACCTGAAGCCCCTCTCTCCACCTCTCACCAGGATGGGAGGGCCTTTTCCCTGGCAGCGCTGTCCCCTGTGCTGGGTTTCCTAAAGCCCTACCCCAACTGTCTGCCTCTTTTTCCAGGCAAACGGTGGCTGGCAGGAGGCTGTGACCCCGTCCTCAGTGACATCCCCGACAGAGGGACCAGGGAGCGTTCATTCTGACACTTCCAACTGATCTCGCCCCTCAGGGCCACAGGGGTTAGGGGCTCACAAGGCACCTCTTGAAGAGGACGCAGGCATCCGGAGGACAAAACCCAGACAAAGGAGAAGCACAAGATAGAGAAGGGCAAACGGAGTCAATCCCCTCCCTGGCCAGACTCTCTCAGTGCTGGGGGTGCTGACTACATGGCAGGGAAGATGGGGCCCCTTAAGGGGAAAGTGGGGTCTGTCTCCCCCTTTTTTCCTTTTTTCATTCTTTTTTTTTCTCCCCCTTTTTCTCTCACATAGAAACACACGCACCCAGAATCCTATTTTTCAGATCTTTCCTCTCCTCCTCTCTCATACACGCACGTACAACTATTCTGTTTCTCTCTCTCTCTCTCTGGGCTCCCCCACTCTCCTTCCCTCACCCCACTTATCTGCTCTGGGATCTGTGGAGATGCCAGCCCTGCCCAGCCAGAGATGCCAAAAATGGGGACATGACTTCTGGACAGAGGACGTGGGCCACGCCCCCTGTGCCTCCCCACCCCCTGCCCCTCCAGACGGCTTTATTACCTCATACGCAGCTCATCTTAAACCAATAGAATCGCTCGGTGGACGGGAGTGTCTGACTCAGATATCTACCTCGGAGGGAGTTTCTGCTACTTTAGGGAATTGTTGACTGGGCTTTGGGGTTGAACTTTTTTTTTAAGGAAAGAAAAATTAACCCTGGGATCCATCTGTATTTTTTTTAATTTTTATTTCGGGGATTTTTGGTGGTGGTGGTGGTTCTTAATTTTTAATTTAGTTTGGGGAAGTAGATGTTTTTATAAATATGTTGTTTTTTTTTTTCATTTCTTGCTTTCCCACATTAAGGGTGATAGCCAAAGGGGTCATGATAAGAGAAAGGGGAACAAATAGAACTGGTGAAGAGCCTGCCTGGCTCCACTCCTGTTCGTCAGGAAGTACATTTAGCAGGGCACCAAGCCTGCCCCCCTGAAATCACTTAGGTGTCCTCCTTTGCTTCCAAAGTCACTGAGGTGTTCTTTGCTTGTGCAGGCAGCTTTCTGCTGCATTTGGTGTGGAAGCAGTCAGGGCTTGCTCTGCCAGCCTGTTCCCCACCACCCTTAGGCAGGGCTAGACTCGGTAATTTTGAGCAAATGTCACCTTTCCCTGTGAGTGACACGTCTAAAATCTTTCTTTTAAACCACTATTTGCAGATTGGATGGGGAAGAATGGGGAGGGGGTTATTGCCAAATATATTAAATATGGGTTGGGGTGTTTGTGTATGTATCTCCCTCAGTTTCCCCAGAAACGAGGTATCATTTTTTTTTTTTTTTCTCAGTCCAAAATCGAGAGGGTGGGGAGAGAGAGGAGGGAGGCTGCAAAAAGCCAGGTATGAGGGAAGGTAAAATCACCACTGTCCCACCCTCGGCCCTGAACCCTACTATCTGAACCCCTCAAATATCCTCAGGATTTCACAAGACTGTCAGTAGGGAACCCCTCCCGTCAAAGATCCAGGCAGGACTGGGGGGCAGGTTGGGAGTGTGATGGGTGGGGGCGGGAGGCATGGGCCGGGGGCAGTTCTCTCCTCACTTGTAAACTTGTAGTTTCACAGAAAAAAACAAAAAACAAAAAACGCAGTTTTAAATAAAGAAATTTCTTTTTTCCCTGGGTTTAGTTGAGAATTCTTTTCAAAAACATGAGAACTTTTTTTCTCTCATAAAGCCCCAAACGGGTTCCCCCCCCCCCCCGCCCAGGTTCCCCAGCCTTGCCCTCACCACCCAGGCCCCAGGTTTCACCCCTGCCTCCTCTCCATGGGAAACAGCCAGACCTGAACCCTGTTGCCTAGCAACCTCACCTAGTCGTCCAGTAGCCCTGGGTGGTCTGGTGCAATAGGTTGGGGGTCCTGAGGGGATGAGAGACCCTAGGAGATGCACTCCCCACCCCCATGGATGTGGCTGTACCCGGAGGCTGGCAGTGCCCAGGGGTGGGGTGACAGCTGTTTCTCCCAGTACCTGAAGGACTCTTGTCCGAGAGAGGCATGAATTCCTAGCATTCCCTGTGACGGGACAAGACGGGGGAGATGGGGGCAGGGGAGAGGGTACAAGCCCCACCTAGGGTGGTGGCCACAGCAGCAAGGGGCAGACAGAGCCAGGAGCCTGGGAAGGAAGCAGGATGGCAGCAGGGGCAGCAGCTGGAGCCTGGGTGCTGGTCCTCAGTCTGTGGGGTGAGCCCTGCCCCACCCCCCACACCAATCCTCCCCGCAGAAAGCACTCTGCCCCTGTCCCCGAAACTCCCCACAACTTTCCAGGAACCTGGGTACTGCTTTTCAGTCTCCCTCATCCACCCTGTTCTAGTTTTATTAGCTCCCATCTCCCTTCCTGCTCCTCCATTGTGGTGCTGTCTCCCAGGGGCAGTAGTAGGGGATCAAAACATCACAGCCAGGATCGGGAAGCCACTGGTGCTGAACTGTAAGGGGGCCCCCAAGAAACCACCCCAGCAGCTGGAATGGAAACTGGTAAGTGGGGCTCCTGTCTCCCCACTTCCGGAGAGACCAGTGACGATTCGCATCCCCTCCTCCCCACCTCCCTACCTCCCTACCTCATCAGCCCTTTCCCAAAGGGCTTGCACTGTTGAGGCCCCTCTCCTCTGTCCCCAGAACACAGGCCGGACAGAAGCTTGGAAGGTCCTATCTCCCCAGGGAGGCCCCTGGGATAGCGTGGCTCGTGTCCTCCCCAACGGCTCCCTCCTCCTGCCGGCTGTTGGGATCCAGGATGAGGGGACTTTCCGGTGCCGGGCAATGAGCCGGAAGGGAAAGGAGACCAAGTCCAACTACCGAGTCCGAGTCTATCGTAAGGGTTCCAGGGCCTTGTTCACAGCCCACCTCTCATCTAAGGAAAAGCCTTCTACCCCAGCCCTTGACTCCTGGGCCCTGGCATGTGAGAACTTGACTTCAGCTGCCCCCATTCCCACAGCTGGGGTGTATCTTCAAAGCTGCAGCCTCTGATTGGAATTTTTCCTCTTTCAGAGATTCCTGGGAAGCCAAAAATTGTTGATCCTGCCTCTGAACTCATGGCTGGTGTCCCCGATAAGGTAGGAGAAGAAAAGGCGAGATGTGGAAAGGGATCCTGAGAATGGGAGGGAAGTGTAGCTGTGTGTATGTGTATGGATTCTCTTATTTTCAAAGATGATGAGATCACTTTTTCCCCAGGTGGGGATATGTGTGTCCAAGGGGGGCTACCCTGCAGGGACTCTTAGCTGGCACTTGGATGGGAAAACCCTAATACCTGATGGCAAAGGTGAGTCCCAGCGTCTCCCCTCCTGGCTGCCTTCTTTCTGATCGCTCTCCCATACCCACCCTGGAATGTCTTGCCTTGTCCTCCCCCCACCATAGGAGTGTCTGTGAAGGAAGAGACCAAGAGACACCCTGAGACAGGGCTTTTCACACTCCGTTCAGAGCTGATGGTGACCCCAGCCCGGGGAGGAGCTCCCCACCCCACCTTCTCCTGTAGCTTCAGCCCTGGCCTTCCCCGGCGCCGAGCCCTGCACACAGCCCCCATCCAGCTCAGGGTCTGGGGTGAGCGCAGAACTGGGGAGGGCCCCAACTTGGGTGAGCACCTGTCAGAAGGTATGACCCTCAGGAAGGAGAGGGTTAAGCCCATGGCCACGGGGACCATAAACAGGTGTAACCCTCAACCTCATGCCCCTCCCCACCCCCAGAGCCTGCGCCACTGGAGGAAGTCCTGTTGATGGTGGAGCCAGAAGGTGGAGCAGTAGCTCCTGGTGGTACCGTGACCTTGACCTGTGAAGCCCCTGCCCAGCCCCCTCCTCAAATCCACTGGATCAAGGATGTGAGTGACCTGGAGAGGGGGCTGGCAGGTAGCAAGATACATCATTGGCAACTAGGAGGGCAGGGGGTTCATGGAGAGCGAGGCAGGCAAGGCGGTACAAGGGTACCTGATGATGTGGAGGCAAAGCCAGCAGTATGGGATGTGTTGGCAGGGGTTTTAATAGTCTCCTGTCCCCTTTTCCCCACCAGGGCATGCCCCTGCCCCTTACCCCCAGCTCCGTGCTGCTCCTCCCTGAGGTAGGGCCTGAGGACCAGGGAACCTACAGTTGTGTGGCCACCCACCCCAGCCATGGGCCCCAGGAGAGCCATGCTGTCAGCGTCAGCATCATCGGTGAGGAGACCTCTCTCCAAATCCCAGGGACCCTGGGGGCGGCTGAGGGACAGTGCAGGCTCCAATTCCCTACCCTACGCTAACACTGTCCCCGAGAGCCACCCCACGCTTCCCTCAGGGCAGCCACACCCAGGCCTTCTCTGCCCCACACAACCCAAGAGAACAGCCCCACCTGTCCCCTCTCCCCTCTAAACTGAAGAAAGGGAGAGGCTCCGCCGGGGCTCCCACTAGCCTTCTCCCAAACTGAAGCCTTCCCTTCTGATTTTGTTTTCCAGAAACAGGCGAGGAGGGGCTGACTGCAGGTGAGGGGTTGGATAAAGTCAGAGAGAAGCAGACAGACCTCAGCATGACTGAGGGGATGGTCAACAAGAAAGGAACTATGAGGGCTGTGCCCTCAATTCTCCCCGTCTCCCTACAGGCTCTGTGGAAGGGCCGGAGCTGGGAACTCTAGCCCTGGCCCTGGGGATCCTGGGAGGCCTGGGGACAGCCGCCCTGCTCATTGGGGTCATCATGTGGCAAAGGCGGCAACGCAGAGGAGAGGAGAGGTGAGTGGAGGAAGCCAGACACCTCAGACTAAGGGCTTCCAGGCAGCAAGGAGGGGTGTGGGGGGAGAAATGACGGAGTGCTGGGAACCATGTGCAGAATTCTCCCCAATCCTCCTCCCCAGGAAGGACCCAGAAAACCAGGAGGAGGAAGAGGAGGAGCGCACAGAGCTGAATC
The DNA here is from genome assembly GCF_028564815.1 of Eubalaena glacialis. Classification (NCBI taxonomy): domain Eukaryota; kingdom Metazoa; phylum Chordata; class Mammalia; order Artiodactyla; family Balaenidae; genus Eubalaena; species Eubalaena glacialis. The sequence continues at coordinate 24,393,055 of NC_083722.1, read as the reverse complement.
AGCCCGAGGAGCCTGAGGCGGCAGAAAGCAGTGCGGGAGGGCCTTGAGAAGCCCACAGCCGGACCCCATCCATCAGCTCCCTTTTTTTTCCCACCCTCTTTTCTGGCCCCAGACCAATTCTCCTCTGTATAATCTCTACCCCACCTCCCCAAACTTTCTTCCACAACCAGAGCCTCTCACAAACAGTGATGAGTAAACACCTGACACATTTGCTCTTGTGTATGTGTGATGCCCTCACCCCCTGCACCCTCGAGAGCCCTGAAGGAGAGGGTCTCACCCCCATGCTTCGCCACACCACACCAACATCTACTGAAGTTGGAGAGAAATGCTCCTGTCTTGGAAAGAAGGAGGGATGGACAAAGGTGGGCAGAGTTCCCGTGAATACATCTCACCTTGTTTATTGAATTTGTAATAAAGGAGGTAGTGAGGGAAAAGAAGCACTTAAGAGTCAGGACCCACATTAGACACCGGGGAGAGAAAAATTAAATTAAATCAACAAGGGGAATATGGGGGAGAGTCAGAGGGAGCCTTGCCCACCTTTCAACATCAAATCAAGAAATGTGGGGGAAAGCAAAGGATCAGCAGAGAGGGGAGACAGACCTTGTCTTCAGTCCGTCCTCCTCTCTCAGAGCTGGGAGTTACGATGCTACTGAGCGAACAGTTCAGAGCAAAGGTTCTCCCATTCTATGCACAGGTGTCACTCCTCCTCCCCACACCCTCCTGGAAAGTGGCCAGCGTTGGCCTTAGCCAACAAAAATGGAGGGCTTACAGGGGAGGGTCCGGGAGTAAGGAAGGGTCAGCAGGGACCCCCAATACTGATTTTCCTCTGGCTGGAGGTGGGCAGGAAGGAGACACAGCTCAAATACTGAGCAGCCAGAAAAAGAAAAAGATGGCGAGAAACAGGAAGAGGGAGTCCTGCCAGCTGGAGGCCGGGTGACCCTGTCCCAGATCCACACCTGTGGAAGAGAGGAAAGCTGTGGAAGAAGTATCCACTCGTAGGCTGGAAGCGGGTCTGAGGAGATTCAGAGGGCTCGCTGGTAGTAGCTGAGGGAAGGCTCTTACCTGTACCCCGACGGAATGGCTCGTGGGTATTGAAGACGGTGGTGAAAAAGCCAAAGGGAAAAGCACCAACACCAAATGAGAAGTGAAAGCCCCCAGTATCGCCAAATGGCTGGAATCCCTAGGGAGGTGAAGAAAGTCAGTGAGGAATGGGGCAAGTCTTTGGCAAGGAAGGAATACAATCAGACAAGACTCACCCCTCTGCTCTCTGGAGCGGGTCGCTGGCCCTGGGGGCGGGGTGGGGTTTTCAATCTGAGGAAGAGGAGAGGGACTATCAGCAGGAAGTAGTCCCTCCTCTTCCATAGCCCACTCCCCAAGCAGAACCTTCCACCTTCCCTCAGCACCACCTCCCCTCTCTCACCTGGGATCCCGGGGCTTCTGGCTCCCTCGCCCGTAAAGGGGGACAACCTTTTCTCTGCTGATCCCAGCTTTACACACTGGGCACTCTTGCCGCTCTGGCCGTGCCTCCAGCCACTGGGGGAAAAAAATGTAGTGGTTTCCAGTACACAGAAGGGTCTTCCAGCTCCTCAGACCTCCCCATCTCCCTCTTCATCTCCTCTGCGTACGCACCTGATGGAGACAGGGCCAACTGGAAGGGGAACGAGAAAGGTCAAACCAGTTACACAAAAGAGAGACACAGACCCAACCTCAGAGTCCCATCTTTCCCCCTCTTACCAGGTGTTACCTGCTGTTTCTTTTCATATTTTCACAACCACTACCATACTAGCCAACTTGGCCTTGCTGCTTCTCTGATCTTCCAACACCTAAAGCTACATCCATCCTCAACATGCTCAACCCTCTCCCCTCTCCTCTCCCCCAGCAAACACACACACACACACACACACACACAAATCCTCACCCCTCCCTTCTCTGCCTTTCGACTTAATTTCCAGTCCTGTTCAACCACCCATTTCCAGGTCTCCTCTTTCAGCCCCAGCCCTATCCTTGCCCCCATCACTCCCAGACCAAAGCCCCTTTACCAGCACCTTCTACCGCTACTCCTTTTCCTCTCTCCTATGCCTAACAAAGTCCCTATTTCCACAACTCCTTAACCTTTGGGGGCTGCCCCTCCACAGTGCCCTTGTCCCCAAGTTTCTCATACCACCCCTTGCCATATCTCACCTGCATGTGATCCCACCTTCCCTAGATCTCCCCCTACTCAACTGATGCGTGCCTCCCCTAACCTTTGAGTCTAATCCGATCCTACCTGTACAGCTAAGACCCCTCCCTTCCCTGGGGTAAGGTGGCTCGCGTCTCACCTGCACAGATGTGCAGTGCCCACCCCCTGCGTCCCACTTCCTCTTAACGCACCTCTTAACACAACTAGGTTGGCTCCTAGTTGCTATGACTTTCCTTTCCACAGTTCTCCTCTGTACAGACGTGACCCTCTCGCCCACACATACCCAAAAACACGTAAGAACCCCCCTTCAGGCCTCACCTATGAGAATGTGCCCTCCGATTATTTGTATGACTGTATGGTCCCCCACGCCCCCAGCCTCCGCAGTATAAAGCTGAGCCCCACTCCTTTTCGCACCCCTCTCAGATTCTCACCAGTACAGGTGGCCACACACACTGACCACAGCTTCCCGAGCAGTCTCCAGACATATATTACATTCGAAGGTCGCGCCCGCCCCGCCCCGCTCGCGGTTTGGCCCTTCGGGGCCCCCGTCCTCCTCCTCCGCTGCTGCCATGGCCGGTACTGTTTCGCCCCCCGCGTGCCCCTTAATCCCCCGAAACACACATACAGACGCCGCAACAAACGAGAAACCGCCTCCTGCCCACGATCTTTCGGCAGGCTTCAAGGTTTTCTAATCACTATTGGTCTCAGTGCCTGCCAATCAAACAGAATCGTAATAAAGGACTGGTCCAAAGGGCGGGGGAGGAAAGAGGTTTACGCGGTCCCGCCCTTGCACAATGACTATTGGCTAATACAGTCACAGTCAGTTTGCAATGCCATGGGATTGGTAAATATTCCATACGTCCTGTCGCCCCGGCTAGGGAGGGCTTTATTCGTCTGAGTAGCTGCCAGTCATAACCAAAGGCCAGAAGCAATTGGCTCAAGACTACTTAGACCTCGCCCACTACAAGCCCCTGTCTTTCTTTTACTTCCTCTTTCAGAGACCGTCCGGATTCCTTTGGACTTTGGAGCGTATAGCTCCAAAGCAACTAATTGGCTAGAACTCGACGGAAAATGGAGGCGAGGTAAAGCGCGCGTGCGCGGTAGGCGGAGGGAAGGGGTGGGCCAATCCTATGAGAGTTGAGCTTTCTCTGGTCCCACCCCTTCACCGCTATATTGTCGCCATGGTGACTGCTCTACAATTGGCGGGGTTTGGGGTTCAAAGGCCTTGTCTCGGCCTCATCCGGGTCCTCCGACTGCGGTCTCTCTCGACTGATTGGGCCGTTTTTTTCGCACCTGATTGGCCGAGGTCGGAAAAGACGGCGAAGAGTTCGGAAAAGAGGACAAACGCTAGGGTCGCAGGGTTCAAAATGGCTCCAGCCTCCTTCGGTGACGTAAAGAGCAGAACTTGGGTCCACCCCTCTCTCTTAGTGAAGAAAGGAGCAGAACTGGGATTAGCCCGACGTTTGGATGGTGCGAACATCGATCTGCGGCGCTGGTGTTAACCCATCTCCCTCGGCTGGACGACTCAGCCCGCTCCTCTTTAGGTGATTTACAGAGCAGAAATGAAGTAAAGGCCCATCCCCTTTTTAATGTGACAGAGTAGAACAGAGTTGCCCTAGACACCGTTTTAAACCTTAAAGAGCAGAAAAGGTCTAGCTCCACCCCTTTGTGAGTGGGTGAAGAGGCAAGATCCACCCCCTTTTAGGCGACCCGCGGCGGAAAGGGGTTAGGCCCGCCCCTTCCTTCTTGTACTGTGCCCCGCAGAACTGGGGTCTTCCTCCTGGGCTGGACCCCTGGGACTTGGGCAAGCTGCTTCAGAGTTTGGGCCTTTCGTACGAGTTTGGGCCTTTTCTACAGTCAGTGGCCCTCACTGTGGCTCAAGGAGCAGAACTAGGTAACAGTTCTCCCATTACCAGTGTTCTTTACATCTTGTTCCTCAGGGCGTGTAAACTCTTTCAGGGCAAAGGTGTCTAGTGGGGGTGGAGGCCAGACACAAGCTGAGGGTTCTTCAACAACATCCTGATAAAAGTTCCTACGTGACTCAGTGAGGGACGGTGAGAAGTTAGGAGCTGCCTACGGCAGGGGAGGTTAGTGTTCGGGAAGCGTGTAGAGGTTTAGGGAAAAACCTTATTGAGAGGCAGAAGTGGAGACCAAGAAGGGAGGAGTGATGGAATGATCCTGATAAGGGGATGATGGGCGTATGGGGGAGAGGGCAGCAGGGGCTGGAGAGAGAGCTAGGTACATACTACAAAATTAAGGAGGCATGCTTATCCCAGAGGAATCAGCATTCTTCCTCACTTATTTTTTCAAGAAAGCAACCCTAATGCCCAGTTTCCATTGGAAGAAGAGTATATTTTTTCTATGTTGAGGAGAGGGGTAGTCTCAGCTTGGGTGAGTAAGGAGACTGATAGGAAGGAAGGAACTAGAAAAGAAAAGGTACTGAGGTTAAAGTACATCACAGAAGGAAAAGGGCAGGGAGAGGGCCTGAGAGTGTCCCTTCTCTCCAAAGACCAGGAAGGGGGAGGGTGGGGGGAGGTCAGTGGAGGAGGGAGCTGGACTGCTGGGAGATAGTGGCAGGGACAAAGGGCAGAAACCAGACAAGAGGGCTGGAAGGTGAGGTGGGGTGAGATGGAGTCCTGGAGAGAAAAAGAAGAGAGGTGAAGAACTCAGAGCTTGGCATATAGTAGGTGCTTGATAAATATTTGGACTTGAATGGGGGAACAGGAAGAGGGAGATGGAAAAGGGCTGGAGTTGGAGGGAATAAGCAGCAGATGTGGGAGTTAAGGAGAAAAAAAGAAACAAGTTGACAATAAGAGGAGAGCTGATGGAGAATGAGAAGGAACGGGCCAAGGAAGGAATACAGCACCAAGGGACACGCAAGCCATGTGTGCTGAAAGGAAGTTGGAGAAAAGAAGATGCAGCTGGAGCCAGAAAAGGCCAAAGAGACCGAGACGGAGCCCAGCTGAGCTCTCGTGGGGTGGAGCTAGCAAGAGGAGACTGAAAGATGTGGGGAGGAGATGCCTGGGTCCCCGGGAGGCGATTGGCAAAACAGGGCGCCCATCACCGCCCCCTACTTCCTGGCCAGCCCCGGAAACCAGCGGGCGTGGGGAGGGGTGGCGGGGGATAGCGGCAGTAGCAGCCCCAGCCCTCAGAGAGACGGGAGGGAGGGAGGGAGGGAGCTGGGGGGACAACCCCCCACCATTCCTACCGCTATGGGCCCAGCCTCCCACTCTCACCTCCCCTCCATCGGCCGGGGCTAGGACATCCCCAAATCCTGTCGCCCCCTTGGCACCGACACCCCGACTGAGGCAGAGACACAGCCACCCGCCACCACCGCTGCCGCAGCCTGGCTGGGGAGGGGGCCAGCCCCCCAGGCCCCCCACCCCACTGAGGTGGGGGCAGGAAAGGGATGGGAGGAGGGGGGAGGAGGGGGCTAAAAGGGATGTGGAGGAGGGGATGGGGGAAAGATTGGGTCTGGGAGGGCGGGCTGGGGAGAGGCTTGGTGGGAAAAGGATACGGGCCGACTTGGGAGAGGGTTGCTGGGGAAAGGAGAGGGGGCCTGAGAGGGAAGAAGGATGGAAGAGATACGAGGCAGGAGAGATGGAGACCCTGTGAACTTGAGATGAGGGTGTGGACAGGGAATCTTGGAGAGGAAAGCCCCAACACCTTCCCCAGTTCCTTTTCTTGCCCTTTGGCCCCACGTGACCCTTGGGGGGTAGTGGCAGGCAGAAGGCAGTTTAGTGCCCTCCTTTCCCGAGCAGAATTTGCTTCCTAGGGATGCCCTGAGACACCTGTTTCTCTCAAGGCACAGGACCTCTTGTTTCTCACTGGCCTTCCATGCTGTGTTCGACCCTTACTGACATACAGATGCCTTGTGGGGGGCCATGTTTTCTACATTGAGTGGGTGTGCCTTTGATGTGTTTAATGGCTTGTGTGCGGCTAGTTTGTCCTGTGCTCTCCATGGGTTGTGGAGAAATGATGTGTTATCTTCCATCAGAATTGCCTTTTCTCATATGTCTGTGTCTCTTGTCCAGTCTTGACGTGTTCACATGTGTGTGTTCTCATCTGTTGCATCTGTTATGTGGTTTCATGTTTCTTGCACATCTTATGTTTACTTTGCATGTTTACTTTAGCATGTAGAGATCATACCTTATTTTGTTTGGGCTCACGGGTTATGTGCATAGTCCCACCATATGCAGTCATCTTCGTGTGTGGGATCTCGTGGCTTAGCTGACTAGCACACACTCATGTTGTGATCGGATTGGCCTGTTTATTGCATGTGTTTTCCCAGTCCCAATTCACACCGCACACGTGTGCCCCTTCGCATGATGTGCTGATGTGACACGTCCACAGCTTGTGTGCTTCTGGTTACATACACTATTTATTTCATAATTTTATTGCCAATATATTTTGTGAGCCGTATGCTCATTAACTCACTTGGCACTCCATTGTGCTTATAAATCCTCGGACATCCCTGCTCTGGAGAGAGTCACTTAATGTCACATATTAGAGAAAAAGGTAACTGGGCCTCCATGTCCCTAAAGAACCATCCCCATATGCCTTACCTTGCCGACCCCGCTGGCCTGTGTCTCTTCACACATGTTACATCGAGTGCCTGTGAACAGTCTGTCCATGGAGCTCAGTGCATAGCACAGCGTCACCTCTGCCATGTACATTATCTGTCCCCCGCTCTTTGCACTGTTGGCATGTATTTGATGACAGCGGCATCTTTCCCCTGTGGCATGTTAATCCCCTTTCTGTATGTTTCTCTTGTGTGCAAGATGGTATGTGCCATCTTGTCTAGATTGCTGTCACTCTGCCTTCACCGTGACCCTGTATTGTGTGTGTATATCCAGAGTAGGTTACTGTTAGTCCTGGTGTGTTCATTGCTTTTTTGGTGGCTTTTCTTTTCATAGTTAATAGTTCTCAAGAGGGTAGCTCTCTGATTGGTGTTCAGAACTGTTGTCTCCTTAATTACGGCTATGTGGGTATGTACACAGCCTTATAATCTGTTCAGCAAATGTTTATTGAGCATCTTCTCTGCTTCCTTCCATCCTGGGCATTGGGAATAAGACAATCCCTGTCCTCAAGCTGCTTACACGTTAGGGAGGGAAACAAAGATAACCTCAAGTGGTTACACCCTGTCTAGTGTCAAGACAGGTGGTTCTCAAACTTATGTGCACATCAGACTCACCTGGATGGCTTGTTTAAAATAGTATACAGATTCATGGGGCCAATGGCCAAATCTTCTGATTCAATAGTCTGGGGTGAGGTCCAAGAATTTATTTTTCTGCACTTGGAGAATCAGTGATCAAGGTAAAAGTGAAATGAAAACACAGGCCTGGAGGGGTTCAGGAAGACCTCCAAAAAGTGACACTGAACTGTATAAGGCAAGTGAAGAGGCAGAAGAACATTCCAGCCAAAGGGAACAGCATGTTCATGGCACAGAAGCATGAAAGATAATGGTGTGTCTGAGGAACTGAAGTAAATCAGTTTGACTAGAGCGAAAAGGCTTTTGTAGGGATGTGGCCAAAGGTGTAAGCAGAAGTCAACTTGTCAAGAAGGGCCTTTGGGCAAGAGAGATGCTCACATTTGTGTCACAGAAACATCTGTGGTTGCCATGTGGAAGATGGATTGAAGGGGAAGAGTTAGGAGCCTGTTGCAAATAGTCCAGGGGAGAAACGCTTGTTCCAACTTGCGGGGGCAGTAGGATGAAGCAACTCAGAAAGCCTATTGTCCTAGAGCTGGCAGAGTCCCATTTCCTCTATCACCTGTTACCTTCGCCCTTGGCAATGGACTTACCTTGGAGCACAGCCCTTCTGTCATTGGAAGGGAGTGCCTTTGGCCTTAATACGAGTGACAGATATTTGCCTGAACACCGTTTTTGTGAATTGTGACCCTGCCCCAAACCGTGGGGCAGAGTGGAGGAAGGAGGAAGAGCCTAAAAAGCAGATTCTGCATGCCTGTGCCTCTTCCTCCCGAGCTCTTTCCTCTCCCAGGGCAGGTGGTGTAATGACCCTTTTACTCTCTGCCCTCCTTTTTTCGCTTGGTGAAGCCTTACACACTGCATGCCTGACCACATTGCCTGCAGTGTTGCTGGGAGGGAGGGAAGTGGGTGGTCGGATTTGTTTGCCTGTTTGTGGAAGCAGGATTAATAGATACAGGTATGTCCATGGGTTTATCTGGGAACAGGGAGCCTGCCTGGGTGGAGAGGGGTTTTACTGGGTATGAATTTACCATCCTTTACCGGTCATGGGTGTGATTGTAAATTTGCGTATGTGTGTGAACAGGTCAGTCTTTGTATGACTGTGTGTGTCTGAGTTTGAGTTAGTGACAGAGCCTTTATTCTTGCCAGTCAGCCCCTGGAGAATGTCTGTGAGTGTTTTGTCATTTCCACTGTATCTGCTGCGTGCTATGTGTGCACTTGTGTGTATATATACAGGCAGCAGCATAACCAAGTGGTTAGGAGCACAAGCGGCTTAGCTTTAAGCTAGGAAGTGCCTCTTAGGAGTCATATCACCTCAAGTAAGTTTTTTAACCTTTCTGGGCCTATCTCCTTTAAAACGTAAATCGTGTGTTTCATATTTAAGGACTTAACATAGTATATAGACCAGCCCTGTCCAACAGAACTATAATGCAAGCCACATATGTAATTTTTAATTTTCTGGTAGCTACATTAAAAAGGTAAAAGCACGGTAAAATTAATTTTAGTGTATTGAACCCAGTATGTCCAAAAGGTTATAATTTCACAATGTAATCAATATAAAAGATTATTAATGGGATAGTTTACATTCTGTTTTTCATTGAAAGTCTTTGAAATCTGATGTGTATTTTATATCTCTAAGCACCCCTCAATGCAGACTAGGCCACATTTCAAGTGCTCAGTTGCCATATGTGGCTGGTGGCTACCATATTGGACGGCAGAGGGATAGACCATTTTAAGATCCTTACCAGCTACAAGCGTTAGCTATTATTAACGTCCTGTTGTTGTCATGTGTCTGTGAGTTGTGGATGTCCATATCTTGTGTCTCATGTCTGAATGTATCTGGATCCTTCAGGGAGAGGGGTGGGAGAGCAGTCCTGAGCTCCCATCCCCACCGCCCCCATCCTCGAGAGGCTTTCTGGACAGGTTTTAATGGGAGCCCTGGCCCCCAGAGCCCCCCCAAACCCTGCCTTCTGCACCTTGCCCGCCCCATCCCCCATCCAGGAACCAGGCCCACTGCCCTTGCCCCGTCCCCTGCAGGTGACCAGAATGGAGCTGTGGCCAGGGCTGTGGACTCTCCTGCTGCTGCTCGCCCTCCTGCTGCCCACTCTGTGGTTCTGCAGCCCCAGTGCCAAGTACTTCTTCAAGATGGCCTTCTACAACGGCTGGATCCTCTTCCTGGCTGTGCTCGCCATCCCTGTGTGTGCCGTGCGAGGACGCAACGTCGAGAACATGAAGTGAGGGGCAAGGGGTTTTGGGTGATGAGGGAACCTTAGGGTCAGATGCAAGCAGTGGATGGGGAGGGCACTGAGTGTGCAGGAGACACTGAGCGAGCCCAGGGACAAGGAGGCGGAGCAGACTGCAAAGATGCCCAGGAAGACAGGGGTGGGGGAGGGGGGCTGAGGCCTGCAGGTGGACGTCAGCAGGTCCCGCTGGAACCCCTTGCCATGTGGAACCTCCACAGGATCTTGCGTCTGATGCTGCTCCACATCAAATACCTGTACGGGATCCGAGTGGAGGTACGAGGGGCTCACCACTTCCCTCCTTCACAGCCCTATGTGGTCGTCTCCAACCACCAGAGCTCCCTCGACCTGCTTGGTGAGCCGCCTCCCCTAGCCACGCCCATCCTCCTGCAGCCCTCCCTGGGATCGCCTCCCCTAGAGGTCCTCCACCCTCCCTCGTCTGGGGCGTTGCCCCCTTGCTCCCTCTGCAGGCCTCTTTCCCTGGGGTAGAGCTGCCCTCATAAGCAAGATAATACACCTTTAGTCACCTTCTCTTACTTTCGGGGGCTTCCCCCACCCCTCGCCCCGAGGTCTGCCTCTTCCTTTAGCTCTAGTCCCTGGGTGATGACCTGGGTGAGGTGGGCTGCTTCCTGTGACACTGATCCTCACCCCGCCCCCACCTCTGCCCTAGGGATGATGGAGGTACTGCCAGGCCGCTGTGTGCCCATTGCCAAGCGCGAGCTACTGTGGGCCGGCTCTGCCGGGCTGGCCTGCTGGCTGGCGGGAGTCATCTTCATTGACCGGAAGCGCACTGGGGATGCCATCAGTGTCATGTCTGAGGTCGCCCAGACCCTGATCACACAGGATGTGAGTCACCCTGGGGAAATGGGGGTTATGGAGTAGAATAGTTGTAAATAAACTGACGTGCAGGGCCACCAGGCCTCGGAAGTCCCATTACAGCATCACAACCATTCTCTGATCCCTCCATATGTGTGTCTTCCTTGACTCTCTTTCTTTCCCAGGTACGGGTCTGGGTTTTTCCTGAGGGCACGAGAAACCACAATGGCTCCATGCTGCCCTTCAAACGTGGCGCCTTCCACCTCGCAGTGCAGGCCCAGGTGATTACTCCTTCCCGTCTACTACTGACCCTCAAGCCCCCACCATCCCTTCCTCTCTTGGCAGAGGCTGGTCCTTGGGACCTCAGAAGGGAGCCGTGGGCTGATCGCTCTTCCTCTCCCTCAGGTTCCCATCGTTCCTATAGTCATGTCCTCCTATCAAGACTTCTACTGCAAGAAGGAGCGCCGCTTCACTTCAGGTGAGGGCTCTGTGCAGATCTGGGGTTGGGGGGTGGCCAGAAGGGCCATGGGAGAGGCTAGAGGGACATCCCCATGGGGCAGGAGCTTCAGTCAGCGTCAGCACTGAGATGTCCACAGGATCATCTGATGTGACCCCACATCAGCCAATAAGTATTTATTATTTATTAAGCACCCCCTATACCCTGCTAGATGGGTAACACTTGGTCCCTCCAAGAGAGGCCATTACTGTCTAGCCGGAAAGATAAAGCCTGTGTGTGCAGTTACAGCATTTGGCGGTAAACACTAAACCCAGACAGTGGGGCTGGCAGGGTGCTGAGGTGTCTGGACTGGGGCTGGGGAAGGCTTTGTGTGGGAGGGCCGCAGAGAACAGGTGGCAGCTGGTAAGCTGAGGGGGAGTTGTCCAGGGCAGAGAACTGAAAGGTTGAGGAGGGGAGTAAGTATCAGGAGAGCTCAGAAACCTGTGGGCAGACTCCCGGTAGACAGGCCATGATGGTGCTCACCCCTCTCCCAGGGCGATGTCAGGTACGGGTGCTGCCCCCAGTGCCCACAGAAGGGCTGACACCAGATGACGTCCCAGCTCTGGCCGACACAGTCCGACACTCCATGCTCACCGTTTTCCGGGAAATCTCCACTGATGGCAGGGGTGGTGGTGACTATCTGAAGAAGCCTGGAGGGGTGGGCGAGGCCCAGCTCTGAGCTCCCTTCCCATCTACCCCCCACCGTCTCCACACCTGCCAGCCCAGTGGGCCTGAAGCTGGGCCAAGCCCTCTTCCTCATTTCCCCTCTCCCCACTTGTTCTCTTCTTTGGAATCTTCAACTTCTGAAGTGAATGTGGTTACAGCACCGCTCCCTGCCCCCTTCCCAGCACCGCCCCCCAACAGACTCTTGCCTAGGTGCAACCTCCACCCTGAACCCCACCTTCTGTGCCATCCTGTCTGTGGGACAGTTGCCTCCCCCTCATCTTCAGTGGTTCAGCCTACACAAGGGTAGGAACACTCCATTCTGTCCCCAGTGGACCCTCTTCCTTTGTGGTCTTCTCTACCTCTCCACCCCACATTGGCCAGTGGATTCATCCATTCTGTGGAACAATTTCTCACTCCCATGTCCACGGATTCAGTGGACTCATCCATTTGTGAGGGCGACTCCTCACGCTGTGGCTGGAAGCTGATGCCTGGAATACTTCTCCCAGGCTCATCCTGGAAACATTCCTCAGCACCTTCTCCCTCCTTCCCGTGGAGCCTCCTGTCAGTGGGGGCTGGACTCTGTCACTCAGAGGTCTCATCCCTGCCCTCGTCCAAGTGCCCAGGGTTGAGCACACTCTTGGATGCCACATTTCTGCCTCCCCTCATCCCCTGGGTATAGTTGTTCAGTGGTCCTGGCCCCACCAAGCCCCCTACAGCCCTGCTGTACCATTCTAACCAGACACAAGGGGAAGAGGCAGACATCAGGTGCTGCACTCACTTCACCCTGGGGAGTTGGGGAAAGGAACTGAACCCTGGCTGGAGGGGATGGGAGGGCTTTTAATTTATTTCTCTTTCTTTTGAGGCTTCCCCTCTCTGAGCCAGTTTTCATTTCCTCCCTGTGGCATTAGCCACTCCCTGCCTCCCACCCCAGATCTGTGCTCACAACCACGGAGGTGGGCTGGGAGCAAAAGGAGAGGGTGGGACCCAGTTTTGCGTGGTTGATTTTTATTAATTATCTGGATAACAGCAAGAAACCGAGAATAAAGATTGAGAGAGATCTGGGCACTTTCTGGCTGCGTTTGTTAAGGAGTTAAAAAAGCAGTTCTCATCCAGGCCTCTGCCCCAGCCGGAAGACTCAGGGGCAGGCCAAGACAACCCGCCTTCCTCCTTTCTTCAGCTTTCCAAAGTTTCCATTGTTCATTGCTCCTTAGTGGCAGATTACCTTATCTGCAGCTCCCCAGCAGGCCAATCCCAGAGGATTAGTGGGTCCAGTTTCTGTATAAATTAGTGGGGCAGGGGCTCTGCAGAGGCTCCTTAGCTCCGCCGATTGAGGCCTCGGCCCAGGCTGTTGTCCTCACAGGAGCCTGGTTAATGACAAGGAGACAGGCAGACACATTGACTGTGGACTTCCTGGATGCCTGGAGTGGGCCCTGGACACTGAAGGATTGACAGTCTCACTCACCAATAAGTGGAACCACCAAGTTGGAGACAGACCAGGAGAAGGGGTGGTAAAGTGCGGAAATCTGGGGAAGGTATGGGGTGAGTGAGTGGAGGAGAAGAGATTTTGGACAAGAGAAAACTGAGTTGGGAAAAGGTGTCTGGAAGAGCTGGGGGCAGCTGTTGGGAGATGGGGGTCCCCACAGAGAGGGGCATGGGGACTCACAGGCACCTAGCCTCTCCTCCAGCAGCAGAACCTGGTCACTGAGAGACTCAATCCTGTCGCCTCGGCCCCACAGCTCTGCCACCTGTTCGGGCTGCAGCTCTTCTGGGGGCATGGGCAGCACTGCTCGGACCCAGGCCCCAGCCTGACTGGCCCACTACAAAGGAAGAGACACCTCAGGGTGTTGGGGGTGGGGTCTGCCACCCAGACCTGGCCCCAGGCATCTGCACTCACCTGCTCCAGCCGCTCCAGGCGCCCTCGCAGCTCGCGAATCTCCCGCCTCAGGGCACGCTCATCGTGTCCAGCCTCCCGAACTGGGACAAAGGAGCGAGCCGAGCGTGACCACTGCCCTGGCCCTGCCTCTGGTCCGGCCCTCCGCATGCCCCACGCACCCACCCACTCACCGGCCACGCTGAGGATGCTGGCACTGGTTGGGGGCTCTGGGGCCCCTTCTGCGCAAGTGCGCCCGTCCGGGCCCAGCACCAGGCCCCGGGGGCAGCCGCAGGTGAAGCTGCCTGCTGTATTGAAGCATCCGTGCGAGCAGAGAGTGACGCCAGTCCTGCATTCATCCACGTCTAGTTACCGGAAAGAGGAGGGGGCTGAGGGGGGCGGGGCGGAGGGGGGGCGCCACGGCGGGTAGGGAGGTCCTGGCGCCACCCCGAGGGAGGGCGAGCCAACTCACCCACGTGACAGTGCTTCCCACCCCAGCCCGGGGCGCACTCGCACTGGTCTGGCCGAACGCAGACGCCTCCGTTCTGGCAGGGCTTGGCGCAGATGGCTGCGGGCGCAGGAAGCGGGGTTCAGAACCGAGCGGAAGGCCTGGCTCTCCAGCCCGGCGGGGCGCACCTCCCCCGAGGCCTGGGAAGACCCAGCCTCACCTTCATCACAGGTGAGCGCCCCGGGATGCCGCTTTTTCCAGCCCTGGCAGCACACGGCGTGGGTCTGCTGCACCTCCCTCCTCACCTCCCGCCAGGCCACATGGTACGTGGTCCTGGAACACAGCGCCGGGCTCTGGACATTGGCATATGGGTCCTGGTCCCGGTTTTGGGGGTTCGTTCCTCTCGAGAGACCCCAGAGCCCAGGCTCCCCACCCCTCACCTGTAGGTGCTGCAGACACGCCTTCCAGAGCACAGAGTCAAGTAGGGCTTATATACGGGTTGGCTGTAGGACTCGTTGTAACGGAGTGGGACCACCAGCGTCTGCTTGGAGCAGACCCCCTGACTGCACCCATGCGGGGGAAAGTGAGAGGCATTGAGTGGGCCAGGCCCTGGGGAGCCAGGAGCCCCACTTCCCTTCAGGCTCCACTGAGGCCCCACCCTCCCTAAAAATGACAGCCTCCCCGCCATTCTAAACTTTGTTTTGCCGCCTGTGAAGCCCCACCCCCAGCAGGTTTCATGAAGACCTCACCCCTGGCCCTGCCCCCTCTGTTATCACCTCTCTTTGAGGGATCCACCCTTGGCCCCCTCGCCTGTCATCAGTAGCAGGAGGAATGAGAGTCCGCCTAAGACAGTGCACAGCTCAGCCCTGGACCCCATGTTTCTCCTTGACTTCAGACTCTGCCAGCTGCAGGCAAGAAGAGGTTAATGGAGGCCCTTCCCCTCTCCTGTGAATTTCTCCAGTTCCAACCCTTCCAAGGGCAGTCTGCTGGTGCCCTTTAAGTGGGGCAGGACATTCATTTGCACGCTTGCACTAGCCACCAGGATTGTCTACACCTGCAGGTACATTTAAATAACACCCCCCTTCCTCTAGCACATCATGGTCCGTGCGGCACCATACAAGCTCACAGCCCGACACACTCCCTCCACCTCCCCTCATGACCCTCCTGTCTCTGACATGCCCTCTTCCATCCTAATCCTCCTACCTTCAAAATATCAGATATGCACCATTACACCCCTTTACACCTTGTACACACACACCTGGAAACCCCACCTTAAACACATTCCTGCTACCCTCACGCACCCACACCACCACATACACCCTGGACCCACTCCCCTCACTCAGACAACACACCCAACTCACACTCACTCTAAGACTCTGAGTGACCCCCAGTCTTTCCCCCTTGACGTTCTCTCCCCACCTGTCTTTTCCCCCTCTCCTGGAGACTTCAGGCCACCAGCCTCAGAAGCAGCAGCTCAGACTGGTGGGCGGGCTGGGCGGGCTGCAAAGGAGAGGAGGGGCGGGCCAGACAGAGCCCTCCCATTCCTGCCCCCTCCCACAAGCCTCCTCCACAGCTAGAGCTTGGTCAGTTCAGTGGGGTCCAGATCCCACTACCTTCACCCCCCGCAGCCAAGCAAAGGGCCCCTTAGAAGTCTCTTCTCAACCCTATGAGGCCCCTTATTTTTGGAACTCCCCCAAATCAGCAGAGACTACTAGCTTTAAACACCAGCAGTACCCCTGGCCCTTGCCCTCCACCCTTCAACCCAACACAGACTAGGGAAGAGCTGAGGGGCAGGAAAAGGCAGAGCTGGCAGAGAACAAAGTGGGGTCAAGTCATGGGAGAAAAGGCAAGATCAGATGAGGAGAGAAAGAAGCGTGTGGTGGGGACTGTCCAGGGAAGTAAAGGGAAAATTGCCCCCATTTCTTGATGACATTTGTTAGGGCCTGGTGGGGGGTATGCAAAGTTGAGTCAGCCACCGCCCCCCATGCCAGAGCAGACAGGGCCTTATTGTCTCCACCAAGATTCCTTCTTTCGAGGAAGAGGAGGCTCATTGTCCAGCCCCTCACCCAGCTCTGGCCTACAAAGGTCAAAAAGGGGCACCACAAATGCCCACCCTGACCCTTAGCCCCCTCGTCTAGCCTGGGGGTGGCTGGCGCATTCCACCCATGAGGCTGGGGCCCAAACCACTAGAGCCCTGGGCTCAGCCCCCCAATCACAGGCTGGGACAGGAAGAGAATTGTCCTCAGCAGGAAAGAACCCGCAGAGAATCAGGAACCCACACAGAATGGGCATTGAGAGAGCGGAAACACCAAGGGGGTCCCACCCCAGACCAGGCATCCGGGCACCCGGGCCTCAGGCTCTCCATCCCCACCCTCCTTGGGGAGCCAGGTCTCCCTCACCTGGAAATGAGTCAAGCCAAACTGAGTAAATGGAACTTTATTTCCATAAATACAGGGTAACACCCATTCAAGGGTAGCTAAAAGAGGGGCTGGAGCCTCAAGGAAACTGGGCTCCCCAAGGGCACCCCAATACTGAACATAGGGACTGGGGGATCCCCAAACCTGAGATGGGCCTCACAGGCCACAGATATTCCCCAACACTGACACTTCAAGAACGGAAATGTCCCCATAGGGGAGCCTCGGAACCCCACTCTCATGGGTGGTCCTTCCTGGGGGTTGGGAGGGCTCACAACAGGGGAGTTCAGACGAACAGCGAACATGGGGAAAACAGAAGCTAAAAATGTCCTGAGTGGCCTGGAAGGAGACCCCTGTGGTGGGCAGGGGCTGGGTCCTCCATCTCCAGCCAGAGACGCAGAGCAGCAGTAGGAGCAGCCACGAGTTAACCCGCTTTCTCACTCGCCACGCTTGGCCTTAAGAGGATGGGAGAGCTCGGAGCAAGCCCCAGACGAGAGGACACAAGATGGCGGAAACCAGGATTTGTCGTTCACAGAGGAGCGGAGGAAGGGGCCCTGGGAGCCCTGGTTGGTGGGGGCAGTGGGGGAGCAATGAGGTGGTCACGGGCACACCAGGGCCTGACATCCAAGGCTACCACTTGGTCTCTGGGCTGGGGGGTTCCTGAGGGATCCCTCAGGAGAGCCAAGGTTCAATGCAGGTCTCATAAAGGGTACGGTTGGAGTGCCAGGCCGTGTGGGAGATCCCAGCCATTGGACACCTCACTATGGCCCCCCGAGCCAGGAGAGTCTTCAACCCAAAAGAATCCCGCAGATAAACCTTCAAGGTGGGCAAAGGGGCATGGAAGAAAGACATAGGGAGGACAAAGTAAGTTCCTGCTCGTGTCCCAGACCCCCTCCCCACAGGGTGAACCTTTCAACTCCCGTGTCAGTGGCAGAGAGAGCCACAGACAGCTGGGACAGTGCGCGCAGAAAGGGAAAGTAATTCCAATGAACTCACCAGTTGCTCCTCCATCTCCAAGACCGTCTCATTTGCATCATAGAAACCAAAGAAGCTACAAAAAGATTGGGGGGTAAGGGGGAGGTTATCAGGAGAGCTGGAGAAAATCAAGGTGGGCTAGGGTTCTTCAGGAACTCATGGCCTGTTGAGGACACAAGCAGCAAGGAGGACACTCAAAATACCAATATTTAACTGGGTATCATGTACCTCATGAGGTGATGCACTGAGGGTACAGCATCACTTCTGCAGAATTCCCATCAAAAATGCATAATCTGAATCTAATCATGAGGAAATAGCCAACAAACCCAAACTGAGGGACATTCTATAAAATAGCTGGCTCATACGCTTCAAAAATATCAAGGTCGTGTACAAAGACCAAGGAAGTATTCCAGATTAAAAGAGACTAAAGAGACATGACAACTAAATGCAACACGGGATCCTGGGTTGGATCTTGCACTGGATTTTTTTCTATAAGGACAATTGGGAAAATTTGAATAAGGTCTACAGAGCACTGTATCAATGTTAATTTCCTGATTTTGATCATTGTATTGTGGATATGTAAAAGAATGTACTGTACATAGAAAATAGACACATACTGAAGTTTTCAAGGGTGAAGAGATACCATGCAACCTGCTCTCAAATGGTTCACACACATACTCCGTACATATATATGTGTGTATATATATATATGGAGAGAGAGAGAGAAGGAGGGAGAGAGAGAGGATGCTAATGTAAACTCGGTAAGATGTTAACATTTGGGAAATCTAGGTGAAGAGGATACAAGATTGCTTTGTACCACTTTGGTAATTTCTTGAGTATGAAATTATTTCAAAATAAAAAGTTCTTAATTTTTTTTAAATTAAGAATATTTAACTGGCATGGGCACTGAGTGGACACAGGCCATAAATAACTGAACAAATGCCAATATGGGCTATGGGAGCAAAGAGGAGAGGCTACTACCCTAGTTTTAGAGCATCAACAAAGGCTTCCCAGCGATTACCCTGGACTAAGGAAGGCTGTCCCAGGCAAATGGAACAGCAAGAGCAGCACAGAGGTAAGGCACAGCTGGGTGCGTGGGGTGCTGGGTTGGAGGCCTGGAGGCCTTGTTGAAGGGCTGGATTTCATACGGTAGGAAAGCAGTAGGGGCACAAAGACCTGGATTTAAACTCCAGCTCTGCCACACACTCCCCACTGTGTGTGGTTGATCATGTTGCTTATCTTCTTTGCCCTGTATAAGAATACCTCCTTTGTAGAGAGGAAGCAAAACATTGTGGTTAAGTCAGACAGCCTGACTTCACCACTTACTAACTCTATGAATGTAGGCAGGTTATTTAATCTCTTTGTACTTAAGTTTCCTTATATGTCAGAAGAGGATAATAGTAATCACCCTATAGGGTTGTTGTGAGAATTAAATGAGCTTTATTTGAAAAGTACTTAGCATAATGCTTTGGGACATAAAAGGTGCTATATAACCTTGAGCCATTATTATCTTCACAGGATAGTTTGAAATGAGATAAAAATAAATCCCATCTCTAACTATTATAAGGCATGTTACTCATTCACTTAAAACCTTCCAATGTGTTCCCGTCTCATTCAGAGTTTTCAAAAATCAAGGGCCATGGTTGCCAGGGGCCAGGGAGTGGCAGGGATGAGGGATTTACCATTCTTTAAAGGGTATGAGGTTTCAATTTGAAGAAAAAAAAGGTTCTGGAGATAAATAGTGGTGATGCTTACACAAGAATGTGAATGGACTTGATGCCACCGAACTATACACTTAAAAATGGTAAAATTTCATGTTGTGTATATTTCAGGAAAAAAGGGGGTGGGCTTACTTTGCCCCACAAAGGCTCTCTGTAACTGGTCCCTGCTACCTCTTTCACCTCCTCTCCCACCCTCTCCATAGCTCCCTGCACTCTAGCCACATGGGCCTCCTTATTCCTCAGACCTGCCCCAGGGCCTTTGCAGGTGCTACTCCTCTCCCCTGGGTTGTTCTTCCCCCAGTTTGATGCACAACTCTTTTCCCTCACTTCCTTCAGTCTCTGCTCAAATGGCAACTCTTCCAGAAGGACTTCTCTGGCCACCAGCTAATATAGGCCCTGGCCATCCTCTAATCCCTTCCCCTGCCTTCTTTTATCACCCTTTGGCATATAGATTTACATTTATTATCTGTCTCCCCCACAAGAATGTAAGCTACATAACACCATGGACTTCTCTTTCATTTACTACTGCACCCCCAGGACCCAGAACAGTGCCTAGGCACACAGAGTATTTGTTGAGTGACTAAAGTAGATCAGGTGACATTTCAGATCACTCATGATGATCAAAGGCAGGCACATAGTGCCATGAAGCCATGGATTTTCCTGAGGAATAGGATAGAGAGGACGAGGCTGGAGGCTATTACAGTAGACCAGGTAAGTAAAAGAGGTGGTAGGAAATGTGATTACATGGCATATGGAATTATATACACGTACCAATGTCATATTCCTGGTTTTGATATTGTGCTATAGTTACACAGGATGCAACCATTGGGGGGAACTGGGTGAAGGATACACGGGACCTCTCTAAACTATCTTTGCAGCTTCCTATGAATCTGTAAATACTTCAAAGTTAAAAGTTTTTACAAAGAGGGGTTGGTAGGGATGGAGAGCAAGCAGACTCCACCTAGTAGAGTCAGCAGGGCTTAGTGACTGGCTACATATAAGAGGCTAGGAGATGACTCCCAGGTTTTGGTCTTGGGTGACAAGATGAATGGAGGGTAGGGGTATTAACTGAACAGTGGAAGGAGCAGGCCAGTTTTAGAAATGAGATAAAGATTGGTGGGGGCTGGGGTGTCCTTAGCCAATCTTCAGGCCACACAGTCCCTTATTACCTGGACTGCCAGGGGGTAATGACACCATCATCAGGGCCCCCAATCAGCACCAGGCGGCCCACACGAAGAAAGTTCTTCCGCCAAGCTGCAGGGTGGGAAGAAGAGAGCCTGAGTCAGTCACAGGGGTCAGGCCAGGTTGGAGAGGGGAACACAGGGGGTCAGAGAAGCAGAAAATGGGACCAGGGTAGGAGCCTGGGGTCTTACCAGTGGCATTGGGATGGTCTCTTTCCCCATTGATCAGGGCCAGGAAGCTGCTGGCATTGAGGTACAAGTCATCATGGTGGGGGTCTGGGTACAAACAGCAGTTAGAAAGGTTGTCAGAGAAGCAGGGAGAAGAGGCAAGACCAGAGGCTGGAAGACCAATCAGGAGGCTAAAGTAATAGACAAGGTGAATAGTAATATAATAGTAGCCATAATTGTAAACATAATAGCAAACATCTTTTTCTAACACCTACTATGAGCCAGATACTGTTCCAAGTACATTACATTCATTAATTTATTTAATCCTCATAACCACCCTATAATGTATGTACTATATCATTATACAGATGAGGAAAATTGAGTCACAGAAATGTTGAGTAACTTGCCCAAAGTCATGCCGCAGGGCCAGGCTTCAAACCCAAGCAGTCTGGACCCAGCAGCATCCATGGTCTTAAGAACTATACCAGGCGTTTGCAAACTATGACTCATTAGCCAAATCCAGTTCACTGCTTGTTTCTGTAAATAAATTTTATCGCCAACACAGACACACTCATTCATTTACATACGATATATGGCTGCTTTCACATGACTGTGGCAGAACTGAGTGGTTGTGACAGAGACTGTACGGCCTGCAAAACCCAAAATATTTACTATCTGGCCCTTTAATGATACAGTCGACCAACCCCTGCAGCAGGCTATACTCTCTAAGGCAAATAAGGTGATACACGTAAAGCATTTTGAACAATGCCTGTTCACATAGTAAGCGCTCAATAACGGTTAAGTTATCATTATCACTGCTGTTGGTTATGGTAGAGGTGGGAGCAGCAGGCCCTATCCTCCAGGATGCCCTTTCCATGGAGGCCCCAGTTTGGCAGGTCCTACTCACCATGCCAGTAGTTGCAGATGGAGAATTCCTGGCCCCAGGGGCTATAGCAGATGCGGTAGAGGTTAGACCTCATGGAGGTGGGGAACAGCCACTTCAAATAGTCCGTGTCTGGCAAGAGAACAGCAGTGCCAGGTGGCTCCAAACTTGTGCCCTCAAGACTCAGGGCCCCCCCTATGGAGCCCACAGTGCCCACTCACCTCCATACTGTCCCATCTGTGGAGAGGAGAGAGAGATGAAAGAATCCACATTGTGTTCATCCATCACAGAGAGCAGTGCCCGGCATACCAGGCCCCCTGCAGGCAGAACACCACATTGGGCAGGGACTTAGGGACAGCCGGGCCAACATTGCCCCCCCGTCCGCACCCCACACACACACAGTGTACCTAAAGGAAACTGAGGCCCAGAGAAGGCACACACCCTGTGTCAAAACATCCACGTCATGTAAGTGACAGAGCCAGAATTCGATACTGGGTGTCCCGCCTAACTGTAGGGTGCTTTTTACTGTCCCACTACCTTTTGTGCCCAAGAACCATGGGTAATGGGCAAAGAAAGGGGCAGCAGTGCAGGGAGCCTCCCTCCCACTCAGGACACACACAGAGATAAGACCCAGGTACTGAGGGAAGTCAGAAAAGGAGGGCTCAAGTATCAGGGCTCTGGCTGAAGCAATGTGGCTCAAAAAAGGGAACACTAGGCAGTGTCCCTCAGATAAGGATCAAGCCTCAGATAGGGCTTAGGAGCTGGGGTGGGGGAGGGTGCCTACCCTGCGAGTAGCAGATGAGATGCACCCCTTGAGGGGCCTTTGCCATGATGGGGGCCACAGCCTCTCGGAACCCTTGCACCTGTTCCCACAGGGGCCGCAAACTCTCTCTCCCATCGAAGAGATCGAGCACTGTCACCACAGTCCCAGGGTGTGTCTGTGGAAAGGGGGCAATGCCCCAACCGGGGATGGACGATGAAGCCCCTCCACACCGCCCCCTGGCCAGCGCCCACATGCCTACTGTGCCCTGCTAGAACCAAGGATCTCTCGTCCCCAGACTTTCCCCACGCCAGCACCAGCTCCCCGAGGAAGTTGGCAGGCCCAGCATTCAGTTCCCCATTCTCCTTCCCCAGCCTCTGAAGACGCCACCAACGCCCCACAACCGTGGGTCCCCTGTCAGACCTCGTTGATGTATTCCAGCAGGTGGCGGAAGCTGTACGAGCTGTCAAAGAGCCCATGCACCACGATGACCGGCTTGTAGGAAGCCCGATGGGGCGCGGGGGCTGCGGGCAGCAGCAGCAGCAGCAGGAATGGCAACAGGAGCAGGAACCCCGCCGGGGGGAGCCGCAGCCCCGGGAGCCCCAGCATGCTCCCGCCTGAGAAGGGGGCGATGAGGGCCTGTGAGAGAGATGACAACACCCCCTGCCTTCCGAACAGACGCCGGCAATCAAGCCTCCCCTGCCCGTTCCCACACCAGGTCCTTGTCACAAAATATCCTACTTTTACTCTAGTCCTCTCCCCACAAACACACCCCACAACCACATTGTAGACGCACTGACGCTCACCCAAGCCCCGTCCCTAACTCAGCGGGGACTCTGTCCCCAGGCCAGCATCTTCCTAATGCATCATCCCAGCCATGCAAGACCGGGGTTTTGCAAGAAAGACCCCTGAGCAGCAGCGCAGGACCCCTGGAGAGTGCAAACTCCCACCAGGCCTGGGTCCGTGAGCCTCGCTCTGCCCGCTGTTTACTTCCATGCAGCTTGGAACCCACGTGGGGGAGGGGAAGGGTGTAAGGAGAACGCGCGCAGGGGAATGACCAGATGGGAGAGGGGAGGCTGCTCAGGGTCGCACTCAGCCGTCACGTCCGGGGCTTTCCCTACCAACCATGCCTGTGTCCCCCGCAACGCAGGCCGGAGACTGGAGGGGCAATGGAACAATCCATTCCGCCCAAAGAGCGGGGGAGGAAATAGGTGGAGCGATCCATTTAGACCGGCGGGGAGAGGCAGAAGCAGCAAACATGTCCTGGGAATTGAGAGACTGCCTCTTCAGTCCCTGCGGCAGCAGCGACCCAAGGTCCCATTTCCCGGCCTTGATTCGCCCTACTTCCCAATTCAGGCGTCCGGCTCCGCAACGGAACACGGAGTTCTCTTTCCCCAGGGAGGCGCTGGGAGAACAGACTGGGGAAAGGCAGTCCTTCGCATTTCGTCGTCCGTCTGATGAGGGCTGAAGGTAGCCCAGGCGGACCCTACTCCTAAGCCCTTCCCTCCCGCCCGCGCCGGATCTGCGTCTTACAACTCTTCATCCTGAAGTGCGTGTAGTGCCCTTGTCTCCAGAGACACGGAGAGCCCTCGAGGCCCCTCGAGGCCCCTCGAGGTAAAAGTGCAGCTTGGCCCAGTTTCTTCTGCCCTACTCTACTCCGGGGCCCATCTGTGACACACACACCCCGCCCCCCAGAGGCGGAGGGCCCCTAGGGCAGCGCTGACTCGGGCTTGTTTGCTTTCGGATGAGTCTTTCCACCAGAGCGACTCCACAACCCCGCCCTGAACTTGGAACTCCTTGTGGGCGGCTCCTTACTCAGAGGCGTCCTCCGGGGGATTCTCTCAGGAGCCACAGCTAACAAGGCTTCCCAGAACAGGACCCGGGCACTGCAAAGCCACAGCTCCCACCCGGTCTGGACTTCTGAACTCCAGGCGTCCCGCACCTCTCCACCTGTGACCCCTACCGATACCCAGGTGCCCGGGTTAGGGCTTTTACTTAGCATTTAAAGACGTTTCCCTTGATTTAAAAAATAAAAATAAAAAATCGCAGCTTCTCTGAATTCCTCTCTCTATTCACAAGGTCTTTGCCAGTCTAAGTCTCTCCCAATAAAACCAACTTTCGCCCCGAGTTGTGTAGAGGATGGGGTGGCGGTAGTGGGTTAGGGGCTCACGCGAACGCCTTAGAAGCCAGAGTGAGCGGTATGGGGCTGTGATCTAAATCTCTGGGGCCTGGGAATCGCCCTGGCAAGCGCCTCTCTTACAGCTCTGTAGTTTCTGCCTGGAGTCGGAGGGGAAGGACAGAGCTCCGGAGAGCGACTGCCTCAGACGGGGGCCGGGAAGTACTAGTCTAAAGGGGGAAGGTGGGGTGGGTAATAATGACTCCCAGTTACGTTTTTGCAAAAAGCCCAACTCTGGTCAATCTTGGCTGACTGCTGATCTTCAGCCCCCATCCCCACGGACAAGCTCCCAAGATACAATAAGCAAAATAAAAAGAC
Source organism: Eubalaena glacialis (assembly GCF_028564815.1). Classification (NCBI taxonomy): domain Eukaryota; kingdom Metazoa; phylum Chordata; class Mammalia; order Artiodactyla; family Balaenidae; genus Eubalaena; species Eubalaena glacialis. The sequence goes on along the minus strand of NC_083722.1, from coordinate 24,368,538 downwards.
TGCAGTTACTGCTGTGCCCCCAGGTCGACTCAGGCAATGGCGCTGCGTCTTGGCGGGGGTGGTGGGTGGGTGGGATTTCAGGAATGGATCTGAACACTGAGGGCCCTGGAAACCCTAAGAAGCCCAATAAGTAAAGGGGGGAAGGGGGACCAAGCACGTATTCCCAAACCGAGCTGCCAGCAATGAGCAGTTGATCCATCCCCTCCTCCCAGCGGGCTTCAGCTCCTTCATCCTGGAGAGGAAAGGTATCTATTTATCCCCCAAGCTTCCTCTTCGTCCTACCCTGCAACCCCCAGCCCCCAACACACCACAGGCCTCCTACCTCTGAACTGCTATAGACCAGAGCCTCTCACTTTACCTCCCGATTCATCCCAGGCCAGGGTGGCAGGTCGAGGTCATAACCCTGGGAACTTTTCAGGCCATGGCCGGCCTCAACTCTGCACACGGTTTTCTCTCTCTCTCTATTTTGTTTTGTTTTGTTTTGTTGTTTGTTTGTTTTTGTTTTTACGGTTCTCTCTCATTCAGTCATCTCTCCTACAGGGGGAAAACTAAGAGCCAAGGATTTGGGAGAAGATCCTGAGATCTTACAGGGACTCTGAGGGAAGCTGAGGAGGGGGAGGCCTGACTGGGGTGAACAAGATCCAGAGGGAACTGGGGTATTGAAGCCACTGAGCACCTGCTCGCTGCCTCCCACAATATAATCACTACGGCCAGTCTTGGAGGGGAAGACTCTAGAGAGTTCTTTCTCCCTCCTTCCTTCCCTTAGTACCACCCGCCTTGCCTGGTCTTGCTTGCCTCCCAGTTTCCATGACAACTCCAAAGGAGCCCAAACTGGGGGCTTGAATGCCGGGGTGAGAGGAGGCGAGATGTAGTCCAAAAGCGGAGAGAGACCGAGTGGGGATACGTCTGGAGGTTTCCCCCTCCCTCGCCTCGGTCCCTTTAAGCTCCCCCCCTCCCTGCTTTCCCTCCGCCCCCCGCCGCCACAGTCTTCATCTCTCCATCTCTGCGCTGCTGCCGGCTGCGCAATCTGCGCACCCAGACTCCGGTGCTAGCCAGGGACCCTGACTCCAGACTCCGGTTGCACGGATCCTGTCCCAGCGAGACAGCAGGCATGTCATCCGAAAAGTCAGGTAGAAAACAACAACAAAACCTCCAGCCCTCTCCAGTGTCTCCTGACTCTCCCCCCCCCCTTACCCCTCCCTAGCGGTTGGTTCTGTTTCATTCCCCTTGTATCCAGCTCTCCACACCCCGACCCCCAAACCCCCTCCTCTTTTTATATCCCTCCCTTCTCTTCCTTTCCTCCTGCCAGTCTCAGCCTCAGTCCCTTGCCAACAACATGGGTTAGGGGGGCAGGTTGAGAGGGTGAGGGAAGTACAAGAGTGGATTAGCATCAGCCAGGTACTGCATGGGTAGCATCATTGCAAGTGACAGATGGACAGATGACACTGGCTCGCATGGAGACATCCAATGGGGAAATATGGAGAGATGATCAGATGGGGGTTGCCAGGGGAGTAAAATCCAGAGGACCCTTCTTTAATCTGTCCTAAAAGTGGTACTGAGACTGCCAAAGAGACTAGGGAACCCCCTCCCCACTGAAGGAAGGGCAGAGAGGAACATGTTATCCTACATGTGTTTATACAACTGTTGAACTGAGCACATGTTAACACAGTGTTGCATGTCTACACACGTGCACACACAGGACTAGCTCGCATAGGCTAGCCCAAAGGCAGCCATAAGCCAAGGAGCATATGAGTTTGGGTCTGCAGGTTAAAGCTGTGTGCCCATTGCTGAAGAAGGGAGAGGAGCAGAAGAGAGTTATGACCTCAAAACTAGATTGAAAAGCGGGGGCGGGGGGGGGAGCTGATGGCCTAGATACAACCTCTCTGCTGCCCCAAGAATGAGAGATGGCTTCTCACCCATCTCCTCTCTGTCTCTCCCATTATCTTCCTCCATCCCTGACCCTCTGTGTCTCCCCCTGCCCCTCCTTATCTCGTCTGTCTTATCTCTCCCCACACCTCTGCTCACCACCCCCAGGCCTCCCCGACTCAGTCCCTCACACCTCTCCACCACCCTACAATGCCCCCCAGCCCCCGGCCGAACCTCCCGCCCCGCCCCAACAGACAGCCCCTTCCTCGCACCATCACCACCACCACCACTACCACCAGTCTGGCACGGCCACCCTCCCGCGCTTAGGGGCAGGGGGCCTGGCTTCCGGGGCCGCCGCTCAGCGCGGTCCCTCGTCCTCCGCCACCTTGCCGAGGCCTCCACATCACGTCCCGCCCGGCCCGGCCGCTGGGGTACCCCCACCCGGCTGCGCTACCTTGCCCCGCATGCCACCCGACCCTTACCTGCAGGAGACTCGCTTCGAGGGCCCACTACCCCCGCCGCCGCCCGCCGCCGCCGCCCCGCCCCCGCCGCCGCCCGCTCACACTGCCCAGGCCCCGGGCTTCGTGGTGCCCACGCACACTGGAGCGGTAGGCACGCTGCCACTGGGGGGCTACGTAGCCCCCGGTTACCCCTTACAGCTGCAGCCTTGCACTGCCTACGTGCCAGTCTACCCGGTGGGCGCGGTGAGTACGGGGCGGACAGGGGCCTGGGGGGAGGGGGGGATGGAACAGGACCTGGAATTGGGGACACACTGGGGGCTGGTGGGATAGAGAAACAGGGCCAGGGGACCAGGCGGCGTTCTGGGGCCAAGGGAGAGGAGAGACTAAGGAAAAGCCTGGGAATGGGGGGGCGGGGGGACGGGGGGGAGGGAGTGGTCTGGTGGTCAGCTGGAGTCAAAGATCAAGGCCTGGCAGGGGAAACAGCCTAAAAGTCCAGAGGAGGTTTGAAAGAAGGAAACAACCCTCTTTCTCTGCCAGACGTGGAAAGTTGGTGGGCTCAAGGAGGGTAAGAGTGACGTCCTCTCCCCACAACCTTCCTTCCACAGCCCTATGCCGGCGGGACCCCGGGGGGAACGGGAGTAACCTCCACGCTCCCCCCGCCGCCCCAAGGCCCAGGGCTGGCCCTGCTGGAGCCGAGGCGCCCGCCCCATGACTACATGCCCATCGCGGTGCTGACCACCATCTGCTGCTTCTGGCCTACAGGCATCATTGCCATCTTCAAGGCAGTGCAGGTGTGTGGGGGGGTAGGGTGGGGGAGGGAATGGAGGCGGAGTATACAGAGGAGGGCTCACTGGGTCTTTCTTAGTCCCAGGGAGTGTTGGACGTTTTGGGGAGCACCTTAGAGGGAGGCTGAGGCGTGCGGCCGAGGTAGCAGCTCTCTGATCTGCTCTCCCCCACCCTCCCCCGCAGGTGCGCACGGCCTTGGCCCGCGGAGACATGGTGTCAGCCGAGATCGCTTCACGCGAGGCCCGGAACTTCTCCTTCATCTCCCTGGCCGTGGGCATAGCAGCCATGGTGCTCTGTACCATCCTCACCGTAGTCATCATCATTGCTGCACAGCACCACGAGAACTATTGGGATCCGTAAGGACGCCTACGGCCCGGCCCCACTCTGCGCCCCTCGACCTCCCAAGCGCGTTTTGCCGTCAAGCCGCGGATCCAGCGGGCGCCCTGCACACCCGCTTCTGGGGCCACCGGACTTGGTTACATCCTAAACTAGGCCTCTACGGAAACTCTCGCCTTGCGAGCACGCTCCGAATCCAGTTCCTCAGGAACCCCGCCAAAACCCACACTAACAAGGACGCCGCTTCCTGGGATTCCGGCCAAATGCCGGGCCCCTCAGTCGCTCCAGGCCCCCACCCCCTCTAAATACAGCGCCCCCAGCCGAACTCCCTTGGTCACTGCTCCCCAGCCTGGAAACTTGTCCCTAAAGCCCCGCCTCCTGTATAGGCTCCGCCCCGGCTCTGATAAAGCCCCGCCTCCAGGTCGGCAGGCTCCGCCTTCTTTTCGTCCCTGCGGGGTGATTCAGTCCGGTGATTGGGTTTGTGGCGCCAGGCCTCGCCCGCTTACTGACAGACTCCTCCCCTTCGCCCGGCGCGAGAGCCGAGCCCCAGGGTAGCCACGCCCCCACGCTCACTCTCATTTTTGCGAGTACAGTTCCGTTTCTCCTCCACCTCATCCCCGCCTCTTTTCTTGCTAATCCCGGAACCTCTGTCTACTTTTGATTTGTTTGGAATGAGATTTGGGAGGTTACCGGTTTCAGAACCTTCACCGTGGGATGAAGATTACGTCCCCGTTCTCTGTAAATACTCCCTTCCTCCTATCCCAACTCCTGGGCAGCCGGGCAGAAGGGAACCTAGGGTACAAACCTTCCAGTGTCCGGAGGGAGCCGGTCCCTCCCCGTCCCCTCGGTAGTCCTCACCTTGTTCTGATCTGTGTGTGAGTGTGTGTGTGAATTTCTGAAAGCCAATATTAAATAGATTAAGTAGATTTATCACCCGCAACTCCGAAGACTGCAGCCTTGCAAAGACCCTGCTTTTTTGGTTTCCCCTTTCACCTCCCCTCATCTCCCCTTCTGGGGGCGTGGGGAAGGTGGGGGAAGAAAACTGACAGAGACAAAAGTGAGAGGAGGCAGATTCCCAGGACACCAGAGAGACAAACACAAATACGGGGGAAAGGGGCCTCCCTGGGAATCCTACTGGGGAAGACCTTGGGATCCATCGTTGGTAGGGATTTCTTTACCCAGCACACCTTTTCCACTCCCTACCAGACTGGGCTTAAGGCTTTGGAGAGGGAAGATTTACAAGCAGACCCAGGGATCTATCCCCAGAACTCCAGGAAGTCAGGAGGAAAGAAGGCAGACCGTTCTGAAAAAGATGGCCAGGGATAGGGTGGCATGGGGCAGGGAAAAGATGCCAGCTGCCCACAGCTGTTCCTGCTTGCAGGCTGAAGGGTGGCAGACAACTTGGATTAGCCCTACTTGGTGTGTTGTACCAGTGTAGGGAAGGCAAAGGGAGCAAAGAGCTGTGGGAGTCGGGCTGCTATAACAAAAATACCATCACTGGATGGCTTATAAAGAACAGAAATTTACTGCAAGTCTGAGATCAGGGTGCCAGCACAGTCAGGTGCAGGCCCTCTTCCGGGTTGTAGACCTCTCACTGTATCCTCACTTGGCGGAAAGGGTTAGGGAGCTCTGTGGGGTCTCTTTTATAAGAGCACTAATCCCATTCATGAGGGCTCTACTCTCATAACCTAAGTACCTCCCAAAGGCCTCACCTCCTAATACCATTGTATTGCACATTAGAATTTCAACATATGAATTGGGGGAGAGAGGAGGGCACACAAACATTCTGACCAAAGCTGAGTGCCAGGGAGGAAGTCCATAGCCTCTCAAGTCTGCCTGGGGCTAGTTGCTCTCTCCTATCCTGAGGTCAACCAGGAGACCTCTTGGGGAGGGGGAGGGGGCACAAGCGGTGGACTTGGTATCTTCAGTTGTACACCTGCAGGACAGGGTCCTATCCTGTATTCCATGCAGGATACTGGTGAGACATCGTCTGAGACAGCAGGTGTGAACACTGAAGCTCATGAAGTTTATAATCTAAACGGAAAGCCATGCACTGTGATAGGAGACATGGGATGAGGATGGGATGGAGTATGGAAATCATGGGTTCTCCTTTGGATGTTTCAGGTTTCATGTGCCTTCCTTACCCAATTTCGTGAAAAAAGAACTGACATCTGCAGCTTGCACTTCCTCACTACCTACTCACTTTTCCCCTGTTGAATAGGGTGTATTGTTGTCAGAAATGTCTTTCTTTCATACCCACTGCTTCTTAACCCTTTGAAATACGCTTCCATTCCCAACTCTACTGAAATTGTTCTTTCAAACAGTACGCAATGACCAAAAGTTACCAGGAGCCAAAATCAATGGCATTTTCACAGTACACTGCCTCTCTGAACCCTCCCACGTTTGTCCCTTGACCCTGGATTCCCCACTTTCCCAGGTTCAGGGACATGTTATCTCCTCCGCCTCTACCTATACGCACACCTCAAGTCATCCCTCCTCCTCTCTCCTGGCCTGTTTTTTCACCTCCCGTGCCCTAAGTATCTATATCTGGATTTCTTTTCCTTTCTCTGAGAATTTCCCTTGAAAAAATCTCATCCACTGCAAACTCAGACGTCATTTGTAACCAGATGCTTCTTTGCTACAGACTGAACGTTTGTGTTTTCCCAAAATTCATATGTTGAAGCCTAATCCCCAATGTGATGATGGGGCATTTGGGAGATGATTAGGTCTTGAAGGTAGGCCCTCATGGATGGTATTAGTGCCCTTATAAAAGAGACTCCAGAGAGCTCTCTTGCTCCTTCCACCATGTGAGGACATAGCTAGAAGAAGGCTGTCTATGAACCAGAAGGAGCTCTCACCAGACACTGAATCTGCCAGCACCTTAATCTTGGAATTTCCAGCCTCCAGGACTGTGAGAAATCGATTTCTGTTGTTTATAAGACAGCCAGTTTGTGGTATTCTGTTACAGCAGCCCAAGTTGACTAAGACATTCTCCAACCTATGTATTTATAGGCAGACATTCTTCTGGTGCCTGTGGAACACGGCTGGTTGGACAATGCTGCCGGTTCTCTAAACTCAGCAGGTTCCAAACCAAACAGATGAAATGCCGCTGAAAACCTGCTTCCCTACCTTTGTAGACAGCACCATTTCCCGGGCGCCCTTATCTGAAAATGTGACGCCTCTTCCATCTCCTTCCTGCCTTTACTTTTGGTGAGCTGTCAAGCCCAGTCAATTCTGCCATCACAATGTCTTTTGAATCTGTAACTTTTTCCCAACTCTTGCTGGAAAAATGACCTCATCTAAGATTATTGCAACAGCTCCCCTAACAGGTCTCCCTCTTTCCTACCTCTCCCTACCCCAAGTCTCCCGTGACACTGCTGTCAGGTTATCCTCCCTAAATACACTTCTCATAGCCCCTTAACACACTGCTCAAAAGCCATTCAATATTCCCTATTGTTTACTCAGCTGTTTACAAAATTTTAATCTGGCCTTCAATCTCTGCCATAATTTGAAATCATCCAGCTTTCTCTGGAACCAAACTGTATTATTCATCATTCCCACTTCAGGTCTTTACCCAGCTGTTCTTCAAATCTAAGACCTCTTACTCCAATCTCTGCCTGTTACAAACCAAATTGTTTTGCTGCTTGTCATGTCTTTCAGACCACATCTAAGCTTTTGCTCATGATATTCTCCTTCCCTTCACATCTGCTTCTTCACTTGGCTAAAATGTACCTATCCTTCAAGGCTCAGATCAATTGACCCCTTCACTCCAGCAAGAAGGAATCTCTCTCTATTACAGGTTGGACTAAAGCAGTGGGTTTCTAAACATAGCTCCAGGCATTCCTTGGAGCCATGATTTTTACCCCTGGCTGTACATTATAGTCATCTGGGGAGCATTTAAAAATCCCAAACCCCAGGTCGCATCCTAAACCAATTAAATCACAATCTCTTGAGACTCAGGCGTCAATATTTTTAAAGACATCCCCAGGTGATTCCAAAGGTCGGGATCCCAGCCAAGGTTGGGAATCACAAGCTTGGAGGCACTTTAGGGACCACCGCAGAGAGGAGAGGCCGAAAGGTGTGGCTTCAACCAGAGCAAATTTCTTTAGGAGAAAGTATCTGGGTCTAAAACATACCCATTGTTCACTTTATCTGGATTTTTTCCCATCTCTTCCCACTGAGATCTTGATGTACTCACCTTACCTTGTCTGCTACTTGAAGGCAGGAGCCAAATCTGGCTTATCTCTGGTTTTCAGACCCTCACAGATAAAACCTCTTCTACCAATCTTTGAACTCAATTGAATGGAAAGGAATTAAGCAGAGAAAGAAGTGAATGAAAATGACTTCTCCAAGATCTCATCACCTCACTCAGATTCCTCCCTCGGGAGGTGTATTCCAATTCATTTCTCCTCCTACCTTACCTCAACTCCCTCCAAGAGCAAGGATGACAGTGCCTCTTGTCCTCCTATCAACAGAGATTCCATCCTCCAGGAGGAGAGTCTTTGGACCCTCTAACAGCTATTGGGAGCTCTGATTCCCCCATGATTCGATTCTGGATCATCACTCTCTTGTTGAATCCTCATTGAAGATTCAGTATCTAGCTTACTGCCTTTCTCTCTGCCATCTACTCTCTACCATTCCTCTCTACCATCTACCTCTGCCATTTCATTATTTTTGGTGGCTTCAATATCCACGTAGATAACCATACAGCACCCTCGTCAGTTCCTTCCCTTCCTCACCTCCAATGATGTTTCCCCCCTCCCCAGCCACTGTCTCCCTGTGTCACATCTTTGAGACTTGGTTACCACAAATAATTGCCTCCCCTCCAAAATCTCTTCAGTCTTTTCATGTCACCCCTCCTCCTTCACCCAGTACCCCTGTTCCAAAAATTCTTCAACCCCACCTGGACCTCCCATTCATTGACCCTCTCACTCTTCTTTGCCGCTAGATACCCTCATTTTTTACTTACCTCAATACCTACTCAATACCTCAATACCTACCTCAATAGCAGATCCCAAGTTTCAACACTGTAATTGCCTCTCAGGCCTTGCACTGTATTCTTGGTCCCTCTCCCTTCAACACATTTTATCCCTGGTTAAATCCAACTCTGCCTGCACCACACCTGCACCCAAGAGCTGAATGTGTCTGGGGGAAAAACACACAGTCATACCGACTGGTCTCGCTTCCTTTCAGCCTTCAGTGTGGCCTGCAGGCCTGCATTTTCCCACATTCCCCAAATCTGAGACCACAATTTCATAAGATGACAACCTTTCTTCCTATCTCAGTGAGAAAATAGAAACTCTCAGAAAAGAACTTCCTCATGGTCCCACCCCCAAATCTCCCAGGCCACCTGCATCTCTATTGAATTCAATGCCTTCCCCTTGTTACTGCAGAGAAGCTGACCTGCTCACGGTCCCCACCCCATCTGTGCACTGGGATCCCATCCCTTCTCACCTGCACAGAAATGGGACTCTTGAAATTATCCCCTATCTCGCCCACATAATCAGCTTTCCCCTCATTACTGAAACATTCCCATCACCATACAAACATGCTGCAATAATACAGCTCATGTTTGAGAAGAAGGGAAAAAAACTCTTTTTTAAAAAATATATATATATATATATTTGGCTGTGACGGGTCTTAGTTGCCACGTGCGGGATCTCCTTTGCGGCATGCAGGATCTAGTTCCCTGACCAGGGACTGAACCCAGGGCCCCTGCATTGGGAGCGCGGAGTCTTAACCACTGGACCACCAGGGAAGTCCCAAAAACTCTTTTGCTACTCACCTATGTAGTAAAAGCACAATGTTCAAAATAGTGGTTACCTCATGACAGGAGGAGAATTCTTTTGTTTTTCAATTTTTTAATTGAAATATAGTTGATTTTGTGTTAATTTCTGCTGTACAGCAAAATGATTCAGTTATACATATATATACATTCTTTTTTAAATATTTTTATCCATTATGGTTTATCATAGAATATTGAGTATAGTTCCCTGTGCTATACAGTAGGATCTTGTTGTTTATCCATTCTATATATAATAGTTTGCATCTGCTAACCCCAAATTCCCAATCCATCCCTCTCCCACCTGCCCCTCCCCCAGGAGAATTCTGAGTGGGAGGGATACACAGAGAGCGTCAACAATAGCAGAAAGATTTTATTTCTTAAGCTGCAAGATATTCATTTAATTACTTTGAAATATATACGTGCAGGGGGTTGAGAAACTCTGGTCTAGAACCATTAGCAACATTTGACACAGTTGATCACTCCCTCCTCCTTGAAATGCTTTCTTCACTTCTACTCTTTCTGGATCCAGCTTAAGAAAGTATTCCCTAGTTCCTTATTTGCTGCTACTTCTCAGTTTTCATTGACTCTTTCAGGCTCCTAAATATTAGAGGGCCTCAGGACTCTGCCCTTGGCCCTCTCCTCTACCCTAATCCAAGCTCCTGTGCTACCATTGTCCCTTGGCTAGCCCCTTAATTGGATTTTCTGCTTAATTGGGTTTTTGCCTTATACAGGCAAAACCTGTATATGAAGAAACCACAGTAATCTTTTAACTTACCACATGATATCACTCACCTTGCTCAAACCCTCTGATGGCTCCCAATCACACTTAGAACAAAACCCTTACCTTGGCTCATGAGGCCTACCTGACCTTCCTTCTCCCCACCTCTCTGACTTCATCCCCTCCTACTCTTTCCCTTGCTTACTCTGATTCACCCACTCTGGCCCCCTTGCTGCTCTTCTAGCTGCTATGATTTAGCATAAAAATCTAATTCCTTCCTGCCTCAGGGCCTCTGCACTTGTGTTTTTCTCACTCTAGACATTCTTCCCTCAGATATCTGCACGCCTGCTCCCTTACATCATTTATGTCTTTGCACAAATATCACCTCCACAAGGAGACTTTCCCTTGTCATATGATTAAAAACAGCACCGTGCACACCTGGGGGCGTTTTCTGTCCATTCCCTTACCCTGCTTCATTGTGTTCATAGCACTTGCTACTTTATTTTTTCCTTTCTGGTGTACTTATTTATCTAATACCACCTTGTACAAAATTGACATTATATTTTATTGGTTGATTTTTATTGCCTATTATCTTCACTAGAATATAAGCTGCAAGAGATCTAGGGCTTTTTTCCACTGCCTTATTCCCAGAACCTAGCACAGTGCTTGGCACAGAGGAGGCCCTCAGTAAAGATTTGCTGAATGACTGAATAAGTAGCTCATGGAGTTGTATGAAGAGAAATGAGGTAATATACATAAGACACTTAAAGAAATGTCTGGTATTGTGGTCATAATGCATGGTCAGGGGTTGGTAAAGACCAGCTCTTATAATTAAACATTTCACTGTGGAAAAGGCTGCCTTTCACTACCTCATCCTGCCTGAAAACCCTGCATATAAGGGAAGCACAAGCAAAATGGTTTGGGAAAAGAGGGGAGAGGAACTATTCTGACATAAATCCCAGCAGAACTAAAAACCACAGAAACCACCAAAGCTAAACAGAAGGGGAAATTTATTTAGCCTTTGGAAAGCTAGAATTTTTGTCTCTTATGCTGATGATAAATGGCAGAAAATAAGTGCAGCATATGGTTCCATGTGGTGAGTATGGAATTCAGGGGAATGTGAGGGTGTAAAAAGTTCCAACCAGCTTGATGCCTGGTGACAGGGCAGCACGAATGGGTATAGGAGAAGCTGAAACTGACAAGCCAGAGATGAATAACATGGGTATAAAGTGGCTTTCCTTTCCTTTCCTTATATATCCTGCTTTGTGCTGCTTCCTCCACCTGCAATAAATCCCTTCCATCTCTACATGTCAAAATTATGGCCATCCTCCAAGGCTCAACCCTTTGGAGTCCTTTTCAGATCACCCCCAGTTGGAAATAGCTTCCCTTCCACTTATCAATTTTGCCCTTGCGTCTGGAGTTTTGTTAACTATAACTCTTTACCCTTGTTAGCCTACTGATGGGGAGTTCTGTATTTATTTCCATGTCTCACTGGCTAATCCTGAGTACTCAGTAAGGGTTACTGAATAGATAAGAAAAGACTTATTACCCCCAAACTGGGTTCACCTCTTGGTGTGTTGAGCCAAAAGACACAACCAAGCCAAGGAGAGGTAGAAGGAAGGATTTATTACTTACAGCAAGTAAGGAGAACACCAGGGATCTTTCCCAAAGCAGTGTCTTCTCAAACAGCAACACTGTGGAAGTTTTCAGCTAAGGGTGCATACTCATGAAGGGGCTTGGGCATAGTACGCATATTCTTGAAGGGGCTTGAGCAGAGGAGCACAGAACTGGGGCAAAGGTCGACAGAGTCCAAGCTTTAGTTTGAAGTCATCAGGGTCAGAAACATCAGCATCCTTCAGGTTCTAGTTTATCTGGTGGTTGAGCGCTTATGAGGGGTGTTAAATTCCGCAAAACGGCTCAAGAAAGTGCTTCTGGCTAATTCTTATCATTGAAACAGAACTGGGAGTCTTTACAACTGATTTATTATCTTTGCTATTGTTACTTCCTTTTATTTTAAATTTATTTATTTATTTATTTATTTATTTTTGGCTGCGTTGGGTCTTTGTTGCTGCGCGCTGGCTTTCTCTAGTTGCGCGAGCGGGGGGCTACTCTTCATTGCGGTGCATGGGCTTCTCCTTGCGGTGGCTTCTCTTGTTGCAGAGCACGGGCTCTAGGCGCGCGGGCTTCAGTAGTTGTGGCTCGCAGGCTCTAGAGCGCAGGCTCAGTAGTTGCGGTGCACGGGCCTAGTTGCTCCGCGGCATGTGGGATCTTCCCGGACCAGGGCTCGAACCCGTGTCCCCTGCATTGCAGGCGGATTCTTTATTTATTTATGGCTGTGTTGGGTCTTTGTTTCTGTGCGAGGGCTTTCTCTAGTTGCGGCAAGTGGGGGCCACTCTTCATCGCGGTGCGCGGGCCTCTCACTATCGCGGCCTCTCTTGTTGCAGAGCACAGGCTCCAGACGCGCAGGCTCAGTAATTGTGGCTCACGGGCCTAGTTGCTCCGCGGCATGTGGGATCTTCCCAGACCAGGGCTCGAACCCGTGTCCCCTGCATTGGCAGGCGGATTCTTAACCACTGCGCCACCAGGGAAGTCCAAGTATTGTTACTTCTTAAGATCATTAATACTGAGACCTGTTCAAGGGCAAGCATTGTGGCAAGGCTTAGATCACAAAATGGCTTAGGCCTAAAATGGCTTCTCTTACGTTAAAAAGCTATTATCTGGTTCTTTTCTTCGGGAATCCCCCCCCCACTCTATCTGCTTACAGAATGTTACGTCACCCATTTAGAGTGCAAGTGTCATATGCTCTGTGTGTGCTGAGACAACATGGAACAACCACCAGCTCACAAATTACCTTGCACCAGCTCCTGAACCTCTCCTTGGGTTCTGCCATCAGATTAGATCTTCCTTCCTTCCTTCCTTCCTTCCCTCCTTCCTTTCTTTCTTTCGGCTGCACCGGCATGCATGTGGGATCTTAGTTCCCTGAACAGGGATCGAACCTGTGCCCCCTGCATTGGGAGTGTGAAGTCTTAACCACTGGACTGCCAGGGAAGTCCCCAGATTAGATCTTTAATGAAGGCAAAACAATGCCTTTATGGGGTAGGGCAAGGAGGGCAGCAGAATATGGCCAGATCCTCTGAGATCCCATGTTCTCTAGACAGGCCTGGGGAATATAATCCTCCAGGCTTGTTTCCCTTCTTTTTTTTTTTTTTTTTTTTGATTCCTTGTTGGCTATCTCCAGAGAACTGAGCCGTAGAATACTAGGACTCAGGGGCAGGGAACTGGGAAAGAGCAAACAGTGTGAGTCAGTCAACATTCATGCAGTTAACACTTTGGGGGTACAGCCTATGCTATTTCCCATTCCTGAGTTTTCACATCTTGGCCCCTTCCTAGACCTGTGTTTCTCAAGCTGAGACCCGGGGGAATCTACAGATCCATGAATGTCATCTCTGGGGACTATTCAGTCCTCTTATAAAACTTAACTTTTGTGTTTTCATTTTAATGGGTCGTCTTTTTATTGTTTGTTTTGTTTTATTTATTTATTTATTTGGCTGTGCCAGGTCTTAGTTGTGGCACTCAGGATCTTTGTTGCCACGTGTGGGATCTTTTAGTTGTGGCATGTGGAGTCTTTAGTTGCGGCATGTGGGATCTATTTCCCTGACCAAAGATCAAACCCGGGCCCCCTGCATTGGGAGCGTGGAGTCTTAGTAGCCACTGGACCACAAGGGAAGTCCCTGGGTCATCGTTTTAAAAATAAAAATATTTCCATTCTAGATGATTTGGATTACTGTCTTCCCCCCGCCCCCCTTTCCCCCGACACCGCATGGCATGCTTAGCACCGCACAGTCATGTGGGATCTTAGTTCCCCAGCCAGGGATCAAACCCGCGCCCCACTGCATTGAAAGCATGGGGTCTTAACCACCAGGGAAGTCCCTGGATTACTGGCTTTAGGGGTTTGGTGCCTATGTTTGTTTTTATATATAGTCACAAATGGTGACAAGGGGTTACCTAAGGAGACAAAGTTGATCATCTAATTCAGCGTTTCTCAGTATGGGGTCTATTGGTGTGTTCTCAGAGGTTCAGTTCTAACTCATTCTTTAGATGGCAGCAAAAATGTCTCATCCTCAAGGGATATTCCCTCATCCTTCATTCACTCTCATAGCATCTCACGCTTCTTCATACCACTGTAATTACTTATTCTCCATGGCCAAACTATAAGTTCCGTGAGAGCAGGGACTGTCTCTGTCTCATTCATCTATGTATCGCCAGTTCCTAACATCCTGCCTGGAACATAGCAGGTGCTCAATAAATATTTGTTGAATGAATGAATGAAGAAGGAGATAAAACATAAAAGAAATAGAGGCAAGGTCCTTGCCTCTTCAGTTCAGTTGGAACTGAAACATACACACACAAAAGAGTAAGAGACATTACAAAGCAATACATTTGTAGCAGAGTACAGTTTCTTTTAATTGAGAGAAGCTAATCTTTGAAGGGTCATTGGAGTGGACCTCTCAGTTAAGGCACACATAATAAAAATTAGCAATCTTTGTCCAGGGATTAGGATGTAATCAAATCTTTTGCGACTCATTCTAGACTATCTGCCTTTCCCAGAAATCCCTGAAATGGAACAGGGAAAAGGGAGGGAGAAAAGGTAGATTAATTTTCAATAGGAATATAAGGATTCCAAGAATCAGAGTATTAAGCCTTAGTTGCAATGGACTAAGGTTACTAGAGTACAGAACCTAGAAATAAAACTTGAGAAAAAAAAGTCTAAGTTAGTGATCTGAGACGCAAAACAAAACGGAGAGGACTGTTTTGACACAAGTCTGTGGCTAATGATGAAATTACCTCCCCTCCTGGCTGTCCTGGCATGGTCCTTGTAGTCTGGGGCACAATGGCAGGGTGTTAGAGAGCAAACTGAAGAGGGAGCCAAAGTGAGGACGGAGAGTGGGATTCTCCTTCCCTGAAGAGCTGTGGTAGCCCGGCCTGTGCAGGGAGCTGGATGAGCAAGCCTGAATCACAAAGCGGACCTACATCTTTTATTAGGAAGAGGAGGACAAGTTTTCCACGGGTACGCCCAGTGGAGCAGGTTATACCAGTTATATGTACAAAATATATGACAAACTAAGGGGGCACAGACCGAAGGGTGAAGAGAATGGGATGAGGTTATCCTAGAATCATACTATGCACACTGTGGTCCATGGACCAGCAGCAGCAGCAGCCAAGAGCTTGTTAGAAATGCAGAATTGCAGGGCCCACCTTAGACCCCCTAATTCAGAACCTGCAATTTAACAAGCTCCCCAGATAGTGTGTAGGCACATCAAAGTTTGAAAAGCACTGTCTAAGATTTCTTGAGGAAGAAGAGCTCGAAAGGCATTAATGAATATGAGGGGAAAGGTAAGGCAAGCCTCAGGTGGTCCCCTAAGGGAATAGGGCCGGTTGGGGAGAAAGGTTTTATTTTGAAGCACCCTGGATTGAATGGGCGAAGAAGCAGGCGGGTTGACTCTGGCTGGGAGCCCCGAATGTAGGAATAAGGAGAATAGCACAGGGGGGCCTGAGGTCGCCAGATATAAGGACTGGTCGCTGCCGTGTGACACCAGCTCCACCATTCCCCGCTATATTCTCATTCGCCCCTATCTCCCATTCCAGGCCTTCCCTAGATTTTCACTCTCAGTAGCCTGGCCAGCCGTACCTCGCCTAGTTAGGTTTGATTTGGCCTAGCTCGGTTGCTAAGGCCTGGAGCTTCCCGGTTGCGGGG
Organism: Eubalaena glacialis; assembly: GCF_028564815.1. Taxonomy (NCBI): domain Eukaryota; kingdom Metazoa; phylum Chordata; class Mammalia; order Artiodactyla; family Balaenidae; genus Eubalaena; species Eubalaena glacialis. The sequence goes on along the minus strand of NC_083722.1, from coordinate 24,352,831 downwards.
GTGTGGCGGGTGAGCGTGTGGGGGAAATGACGTCACGTCCGAAAGGCGGGCTAACCAGACTTCTCCCTCCTCCCGATTGGCTGCCAGGATTTTAACTAGATTCGCTGTCTCGCGGGCTCCAGGGTTAGCCGTCAGTGTCTCTGTCCAGCTGTCCCCTGCCCACCCCACCCCCCCACGACCGTCCTCTCCGCCTGGGGCAAGACTCCGAGGACAGTACCTCAGTAGCACTTAGCTTCGGAAAGAGAGGTGATTCGAAGGGTCCGGCTATTGCCGCCAGGCGAGGCGCTTCGACCGCCCAGGTACTTTTTGACTCGATCGGTGTCCGTAGTTGGGACGGCTACCCAAGCCGCAGGGAATTGTGGAACTTATAGTTCTGGGTTAGTTCGGGGTTGGAACGGAGGCTCGAGCCGGGAAAGGAATCTAAATAAGATTCCTGCCAATGACATTGTTTTTATTTTTAGTTTTTAATCAGGTGCGGACCTGAACCTGGTCCATCCCTTTCTGACCAAAACTGTTTACCCACATTGGAAGGGACCAGGCACCTAAATGGAGACTCCACCAGTCAATCCAGTGGGAGAGAAGGACACCTCTCAACCGCAACAACAATGGGAAAAGAACCTTGATTTAACTACTCAGATTAGGCAGCAGCCCCGAGCCCCTCCTACTGAAATCCTTGAGCTGAGAGTGAGCCCAGATCCAGACAGCCAAATTCTAGAGAATCCTCAAGAAACTGAAAAACTGGCCACTGGACTTGAAGGAGACTCTGATAAGTCTCATGGATCAGCCAGTGAGGTGCCAGAGCCCCTTCAAGCCTCTGATCTCTGGTACTGTCCGGATGGGAGCTTTGTCAAGAAGATCATAATCCGTGGCCATGGCTTGGACAAACCCAAGCTGGGCTCCCGCTGCCGGGTACAGGCTTTTGGATTTACTTTGGGGTCAGGGCTGCCAGAGGGCTGGACAGAGCTAACTGTGGGGTTAGGCCCATGGAGGGAAGAAAGCTGGGGGGAGCTCATAGAGAAATGCTTGGAGTCCATGTGTCAAGGCGAGCAGGCAGAGCTTCAGCTCCCTGGGCGCTCTGGACCTCCTATCAGGCTCACACTGGCCTCCTTCACCCAGGGCCGGGACTCCTGGGAACTGGAGGCCACTGAGAAGGAGGCCCTGGCCAGGGAAGAACGTGCAAGAGGCACAGAATTATTCCGAGCCGGGAACCCTGAATTGGCTGCCCGATGCTATGGACGGGCTCTTCGGCTGTTGCTGACTTTACCCCCACCTGGCTCTCCGGAACGAACTGTCCTTCATGCCAACCTGGCTGCCTGTCAGTTGCTGCTAGGGCAGCCCCATTTGGCAGCCCAGAGTTGTGACCGGGTTCTGGAACGGGAGCCTGGCCATTTAAAGGCCTTGTACCGAAGGGGGGTTGCCCAGGCTGCTCTTGGGAACCTGGAAAAAGCAACTGCTGACCTCAAGAAGGTGCTGGCGGTAGACCCAAAAAACCGGGCAGCCCAGGAGGAGCTGGGAAAGGTGATCATTCAGGGAAAGAAACAGGATGCAGGGCTGGCTCAGGGACTGCGCAAGATGTTTGGCTGATTAAAAGTTACACCTTAAAAGAAATAGGAACCTGTGAAGTGTGGTCTATGCTGTGAGATTTGGGGGGGGGGGGCCCAGAGGGAGGGTTTCACCCATATCCCACTCCCAGCTTTTGCCTTCCTAGGGGAGGTAGCAGTGGTCTCAGTGTCCCTCTTTACACTTTTACCATTAAAAAGCCATATGGTCACGTGTGCTATGTTTTGGGTGGCTTATCCATCTCCGAAGATGAATAGAAGTCGTCTACACTTCTAAATTTAGGACACGCTGGGGGAGACGGCTGAACTTCAAAACCTGTGAGCTACATTTCTTAGGCGCTTTCTGGCTGGGTCCTGTTTGGCGCATGCGCAAATTTCACTGCCCGGTGCTGCGGCGGTGCTAGCCTCCTGCCGCACTCCCATTGGCCCGGCCTGTACAGCCTCCTCTTCTATTGACTCATGTGCTCAGTGCCCAGGTCTCTTACTGGTCGGTAGAGCTTCCGGGACGTCCCCTTTTTTTTAAGAGTCAACTGATTAGTTGATGATGGGGAGAGGCGGGCCTTGGGAGCCGTCGCATGGTTGGGGGGGCGGGGGGGAAAGATGGCGGAGCTGATGCTCCTCAGCGAGATTGCGGACCCGACGCGCTTTTTCACCGACAATTTGCTGAGCCCGGAGGACTGGGGTGCGCGGAGTGAGGCCTCGGGGAGGGGAGAGGGCTGTGGCGTACTGTGACCCTGAGGCACGCAGGAGGAAGCGGAGACGCAAAGAGGAAGGCTGGGCAAATACGGAATGCACCATCTGAAGGAGGGCGGAACGGGAGGCTAGTTGTGCTTTCGGGGGATGCGGGAGCTGGGGAAGACCTCCGCTCCTGCGGAAATATGGAGCTGTTCCGGGGTCGGGGAGGGAGGGGCTGAAGTTCTTTGGCTATATCACTTTTCAAGTGGGCGGGCGGTGGGTCTGGCCGAGCCGAGCCAATGAGGGATGGGTCGAGGGCTTTGTGTGGATCCGAAGGCTGCGCTACCGGAAGACCCCCCGACCCTCCGCACCTCTTGCAGACAGCACCTTATACGCTGGCCTGGATGAAGCGGCCGAGGAGCAGACGCAGCTCTTCCTTTGCCCGGAGCAGGATGTCCCGGTATCGCTCCCCAGCCTTGTCTTTTACGCTTGGTGGGTGAGGGTGGTCCCAGAACCAGGACTCATCCCCAGGCCTGAGCTCATCTGGAGCCACCCCTTCATCCTCACACTCCTGCCATCTAATATCCTCCCTTATTCAGTTTGGCAGCAGTTCCCTGGACTTGGGGATGGATGTCAGCCCTCCTGAACCCCCCTGGGACTCTCTGCCTATCTTCCCAGGTAAGCTACCGTGTGTGATTCCCTCATCCAGAAACCCTGGTCTTCCGTTGTTTCCCAGAAACTGCAATTCCTCTTATCCTCACGCCTCCTCCACCTGATTGCCTGTGTACTCTTCTCCCTCTTTGATTCTTTATATGTGCTCGTTCCCCCTTGCCCCAGTGAGGGGTCCTTACCCCATAATCTTGGGCACTCTTTGGACTCTTGTCAGGCTCTGCTTCCAGGTTATTTTCTAACCCCTTTCCCTCCAGATCTTCAGGTGAAGTCTGAGCCATCCTCCCCCTGCTCTTCCTCCTCCCTCAGCTCTGAATCGTCGCGCCTTTCTACAGAGCCCTCCAGCCAGGTGAGAGTCATCTCCCTCCTACTGTCTGTGGTAGGGACTCAGCTCCCTTGACTTCACCTATAGATGCTGAGGGAATGATTTGTGTGCTGTGAGTCATGGGGTGTTGGTGGGGGGCTTCTTTTCTGCCTTTGCCGTTTCTTTTATATCCTCATTTTTCACATTTCCGTTCTTCGGTTATCTAGAATTGAAGGTGGAGTTTTTTAATACACAGAGAAATGTGGCAGCCATGGGAAGCCTGGGAAGAAGAGAGTTGTTAACTGCTGAGAATTCTGGAACTGTTCTTGTCCAAGTTGTCCACTCTAAGGCAATATTTGAAATCATGAGACTTCATCACCCCTCCCAGGAATAAAATAGAAAGAGAGAACAAGAGGCCAGACACAGCCTAGGGAGATGCTGAGTATGAATGTCAAGTAATTGGTGGTTTGTAAGCTCGAAAGCTTTTGTTCTTGCTCTTACTCTCAACATGTCCTTTGTTTTCTTTCCTTGTTTCTGTCCCCCCTGCTTTACCCCCACTCTTACCCAGGCCTCTGGTGTAGGGGAGGTGCTGGTCGTGAAGTCAGAGTCCTTGACACCCTCACTCTGCCTCCTGGGAGATGATCCAACATCCCCATTTGAAACTGTCCAGATCAATGTGGGCCCCACCTCTGATGATCCCTCAGGTAATAACAGCCTGCACCATCCTCAGGCTTTACCAAGGTAGAGTGTATGTATGCGTGTACACGCGTGTATGCGCATGTGTGTATGGGAAGCGGGAGTGCAGTCAACAGGACGAGGAAGAAAAGGTGGGGAGGAGAAATGGCAGATAACCAGGAGAGAGGCCAGGAGCAGGAGGGAGGATTTCAGGAAATCACAGCCAGGGAAGCACGGAAGAAATGGGAATGATTTTTCTTTCTTTTCTTGTTCCTAGTCACCTGTTGTGTGATTTAGCTTCCTGTTGCTTTGCATAAACTTGCAGACAGTTTAGGGCATTTTTATCTATGTGACTTTCCCCCTGAACGTGTTTTTTTTTTAATTATTATTTATTTATTTATTTATTTATTTATTTATTTATTTATGGCTGTGTTGGGTCTTCGTTTCTGTGCGAGGACTTTCTCTAGTTGCGGCGAGCGGGGGCCACTCTTCATCGCGGTGCGCGGGCCTCTCACTGTCGTGGCCTCTCTTGTCGCGGAGCACAAGCTCCAGACGCGCAGGCTTAGTAGTTGTGGCTCACGGGCCCAGTTGCTCCGCGGCATGTGGGATCCTCCCAGACCAGGGCTCGAACCCGTGTCCCCTGCATTGGCAGGCGGATTCTCAACCACTGCGCCACCAGGGAAGCCCCCCCCCCGAAGGTTTTATTATAAAAATTTTCAAACATACAGAAAAGTTGGAATACCATATACCCAACTCCTGGATTCTACAAGTAACGTTATTTGTGCTATTTTGAAAAGCGTTATTAAGTTTAGTTACTCTTATATGTTTATTGAGCAGCTACTCCATGCCAGATACGGGACAGGGTGCTGGAATTGCAAAGGTGCAGAACACGTTACCACCACACTGACTTGAGGCTCCTGTAGTGTGGTGGGGGGAAGAAAGCCAAGCAAGGTGTGCTAATTCTAGGGTAGAGACTGTCACAGGCGCCCTGAAAGCTCACAGGAGGGGGCCTCTCACCCGATTGGAGCTGGCTTAAGGGTGTACTCTTGGCGGAGAGGCTTCCTGAGCCGAGTTTCAAAGGACACATAGGAATCAGCCAGAAGAAGAACGTGGACACTGGTTGTGTTTGTAAGGAACCTGCATCTCTTTAGAGAGGACGTGAGGAGGGGGAGTAGAGAAGGGCCAGGAGATGCAGAGGCTGCAGGGCCAGGTAGGAACCCTGCTAAGGGACTCAGCTTTCTTCCTGTGGGCAGTTGGGAGCCTTTGAAGAGTCAAGCAGGAGAGCAATCTGATTAGGAAGAGGACTCTGGTGGCAGAGTAGAGAGTGGATTGCAGAGACACAGGACTGGAGGCAGAAGGAGGTTCATGCGGTTAATCAAGTAAGATACTCAGCTGCCGAGAAGAAGGCAGATTTGAGGAAGCATGAATTAGAATGGATGAGTGCAGTGACCCCCCCCTGGGCGTTGAAGAGAGATAGGGGTGAAAGAGTGTGCCTGGGTTTCTGGCTAGGGCAGCCACCCGGTGGGTGAGGGTACCGATCGCTGGATAGAGACTGCAGGAGCAGGAGCCCCCTGGTCAGGGAGCATGGTGAATTCAGTGTGGGACGTGTTGATTATTGATTTCAAAGCGACTTCAGGGTTTCCTAGCGCCGCCTCCCTTTGGTTGAACTTTAACCAGAAGCTAGAAGGCAAGAGAGCCCCATGGTGCACTCCATTCATGTTTCCCCCCGGGCCTCAGAGTAGGGCAGGGAAAGATGGAGAGTGGGTTTGGAGAGCCAAACAGCTCATACCAAGCATACGATTAAATGTTACAAAGAGGACAAACAAAATAGGGATTGAAAAATCTATAACAGCGAAAAGGTTTTTGATGATTTTGTAAAGGATAGTGTTTTTGGAGTCAGATTCTCCCCTGGTATTTAGGTATTTTTTGAGGGCCTGTATTTTACCCATCACTTTGATAGACATGAAGCATAAGACATAGTCCTTGCTTTTGGAGAGTTTCATGAGGATTATAACACCTGGTTAATAGCTCAAACAGTGGTCACCTCTGAGGAGGGGATCTGGGTGTCTGGTTGACAAGGAAGGGAATGAAATTCCCTTTTCACTGAATTCCCCTTCCTTCCTTTGGGATTTTGTACCATATGACTGTATTACCTATCGAAATATATAAGTAGATATGAAATTTTGAAATAGCAGTATTGGCAATCATATAATTAAGTATCAAAATGCGTGCTGTGGACCAGAGATAGTAGCGGACCATTGACCTCGGGGCTGAATCTGGCCCTCAGACGGGTTCACCTCCATGGGGCAATCAACAAGTCTTATAGATAGGTTTTTTTTGTTTGTTTGTTTTGTTTTGTTTTTTATAGATAGGTTTAACAGAAGCCATGAAGGCTCAGAGGTGACTGAGCTTTGAAGGCTGACAGTAGGAAGAGAATCTGTATGAAGGGACAAGCAGTGAGCCCTGTTTAAGCCCAGTTGAATTTAGGTGAACGGTGAGGCATGAGAATGGAAGTGACCAGCAGGCAGCTTGGGAGTCAGGATCAGGGTGCAGGGGAGCAGTCAAGGGTAGAGATGCAGACTGGGCAGTTGTCAGTGTGGCGATGCGTGATCGCGTTGGGCCAGGATGAGGTGGAAATCCAGCCAGACAGGAATCTGGGCCCATACGAATGCTGCCAAATCCCCCTGCTTGGGCCTCCTCCATGTGAATGGACAAGGTGTGTGAGGAAGAAAGAGGGAGAACAGAAGCACAAGGACAGCCTTGAGGGAAACTGAGCAGTGGTGAAAACAACTGATGGGGCCACGGAAGGAGAAAGGGAGTCCTGGGTAAAGAGGCAGGAGGAGAGGCAGCAGATTAGCAGCTCCATGGTGCCCCTCCTCTGGATTGCCCTCCTGGGCCAGAAGAGTTTTCCTTGCAGGTACAAGGAGAGATGACCACGTCTCCCGTTTCCCCATCTTAGCCCTCCTCTCCTTCAGTGTTTGTCTGATATCCAGCTTTCTGTCTCATCCCACTGTCCCGCAGATGTCCAGATTAAGATAGAACCTGTCTCTCCATCTTCCTCCATCAACTCAGAGGCTTCCCTGCTCTCTGCGGAGTCCCCCAGCCAGGTGAGCGTCCACTTCCTTCCCCCCTCCAGCACGCCGGTGCGTTCCTTCTGACTCTCAGAGGTGTGAGAGCTTTCTCTTCTTCAGCTCCGTCTCCTCAGCACTCCTCCTGACTCACATATCTTCTGGAATGCCCCACGTAGGCTTTTATAGGAGAGGAGGTACTGGAAGTGAAGACAGAGTCCCCATCCCCTCAAGGGTGTCTCTTGCGGGATGTCTCAGGCCCCCCACTTGGAGCTGTCCAGATCAGCATGGGCCTGTCCTCTGATGGCTCCTCAGGTAATGAGGCCTCCTGACACCTGGAGTCCCTCGCTAGAGGCCTATAGTCCTGACATTTCTTCTTCCTTCCTTCCTTTCACCTTCCTTCAGGCAAACCCCTGCCCGCCCGGAAGCCACCACTGCAGCCCAAACCTGTGGTGATAACCACTGTCCCGATGCCACCGAGAGCCGTGCCTCCCAGCACCACTGTCCTTTTGCAGCCCCTTGTCCAGCCACCCCCAGGTACTAAAGAAGGAGAGAAGGAGGTGGCCTGGATTGACCTTCTCAGGGGGCTCACAGCCATTGAGCCTCCCGACGCTTGGGTGCTCAGGTGTGGGTGTGGACACAAGGAACCCACCTGACTTCCAGCTCTCTGACCTCCTTCTCCTGTCCACTTGCCCCAGTGTCCCCAGTTGTTCTCATCCAAGGTGCTATTCGAGTCCAGCCTGAGGGACTGACCCCCCCTGCTCCACGGCCTGAGAGGAAGAGCATTGTTCCAGCTCCTATGCCTGGGAACTCCTGCCCACCTGAGGTGGATGTAAGCATTTACTGGGGAGGAGAGGAGTAGGGCTAGTAATGGGAAGGGAAGAGAACTGTCGTGGGAGAGAACTGTGGAGTGAGAAGGGAGAGAAAAGTGAGGAAGCAGGCCCGTAAGATGATCCTGAAGGTTAGAGTGGACCTCTTTTATGTATGAGTATCTACTTCATGTAGTTTTAGGATCCTTAGGTTTACTATCCCTGCAGATGGAGAAGTGGGCATGGTCTTAGTAAATCAAAGGCAGGGGAGTCCTACTGTGTTATAGAAGAGGGAGGCTGCTTCCTAGGGGAAAACCAGGTAAACTGTTCTCTAATTTTAGCAAGCTTCAACTTCGGGTCCTAAAAAGGAGAATTGAGGAGAAGGAAGACCACCCATCAAGGAAAGGAACTGAGGTTCCACCAAGAACCAGGATGGGGGAAGTTCCTCCTATAGTCTGACTTCTCTCAGCTCTGAGGAACAGGATTAGGGAGTGGTTGAGAGAAGGGCCCCTTCCCTGGAATGTTTTGGCAGAGAGGAAGAACCTCTCTCTGGCTCTGTAGGTAGAGGTTAGGAAGGCAGGAGAGTGGCCCGTGTGAGCTTTGGGTAATTGGTCCCTGGAGTTGGAGGGTGTGATGCCCCTCTCCCGCCCCTCTTTCCCTCGCTCTCTGACCCTTTTGTGCCTAGGCAAAGCTGCTGAAGCGGCAGCAGCGAATGATCAAGAACCGGGAGTCGGCCTGCCAGTCCCGGAGGAAGAAGAAAGAGTATCTGCAGGGGCTGGAAGCTCGGCTGCAGGCGGTGCTGGCCGACAACCAGCAGCTCCGGCGGGAGAATGCTGCCCTCCGCCGGCGGCTGGAGGCCCTGCTGGCTGAGGTAAGACCTGGGTGTCCTTGGGAGACCCGTGGGGGTACGGGCTCCTTGGGATGACTCACCCTCTCTGGCTTCTCTCTTTCTCTGCATCTTAGAACAGCGAGCTCAAGTTAGGGTCTGGAAACAGGAAGGTGGTCTGCATCATGGTCTTCCTTCTCTTCATTGCCTTCAACTTTGGGCCTGTCAGGTGAGACCCTCGTTGCCTCCCCAGAGCCTTCTGGGTGGAGCCCACCCCCCGGCTGCCTGATTGCCTGCTCTGGCACAGTCACTTTCATTACTTGCACACAGACAGCTCTGGTGTCCTTGGCACTGATGGTGGGTGTATCCAGTCCCTTCTTGTTCCATCATTTCTCTCATAAGTGTTATGTCCTGGAGGAGATGGTGGTGAGAACATTGATAAAAATAGTGACTATTAAGTGCTTAGTGAGTTCTGGGCCCTCGGTTAAGCACTCTCCTTTTCTCATGTTTTCTGGCTCGATGAGTAGGGACTGTTCTCATTCCGTCCTACAGATGAAGAGATTCAGTCTTGTAGAACAGATCGGAACCAGGTGGGCTATCTGTAGAGCCCTCCCTCTTAACTAGCCCCTCAGTAAAGCTGGAATTCTTCCTCGTGCTCTGTCCTTTCCTATCCACAGCATCAGTGAGCCTCCTCCAGCTCCCATCTCTCCTCGGATGAGCAGAGAGGAGCCTCGACCCCAGAGACACTTGCTGGAGTTCTCGGCGCAAGAGCCAGTTCACGGAGTCGAGCACCCCCAGCATCCCTCCCAGGGTCCCAAGGAGACCCAGCCCAGCTCCACAGGCCCCCCAAGTTTCAGGTGAGGAGAGGGCCCTCTCTCTTTTGAGTGTGTCTTCTCCCCCAGAGTTACCTTTCCTTTTGAGGGGAGCTGGAGTTGCTCTCTTGCCAGCATGACCTTCTCCGTTGATGGGAGAGCACTGGGCAGCCTCAGGTCATTGCCTCATCCCTGCCTCACTCCAGGAACCTGACAGCCTTCCCTGGGGGCACCAAGGAGCTGCTGCTGAGAGACCTGGACCAGCTCTTCCTCTCCTCTGATTGCCGGCACTTCAACCGAACCGAGTCCCTGAGGTGTGGGGCATTCACAACTGGGGCGTCTTCCCTCTTGTCCCGAGGCCCCTCCCCAGAAGGCCTGGCTCTCCTTGTGTGCTGAAGCACCAGCTCTCCGGGCCCTCTCTCTTCCCTCCTATGTGTGGGCGAGGAGAGTGGGAGTCTTGGCCTGGCACAGAGGTTTTACCCGTCCTCTGCTTCCCCAGGCTTGCTGATGAGCTGAGTGGCTGGGTCCAGCGCCACCAGAGAGGCCGGCGGAAGATCCCCCAGAGGCCCCAGGAGAGACAGGTAGGAGGGGGTGGGACTGGTTCAAGGAAGGCCACTTGAAAACAAGGGCTAAATGTCCTGGGGATTTTAAGTGGGCATCTTGTTATGGGGGTTTGGGGGCAGTAGAAGGGTGGGTGTGAGGTGGCGTCAGCTTCCAGGGGCTGTCTGTCTCTTTTCCCTTTTCCCTTCACCCTCTTCAAATCCTTAGATACTTCTCCTTCCAGAAGTCTCAGCTATGGAAGAAGTCGCCTCCAGTTAAGGCAGTCCCCACCCAACCCCCTGGGCCCCCAGAAAGGTGAGTCTTGGGGAGGCACTTATTTATTAACTGAGGTTCCACTCTAAAGAGCTGTACCCTCAGGAGCTGTCCTGTGCTCATCATCATTGCCACCAATGGCATGATGCTTCCCTTATCCCCTGGGGGTCTCCTGTCTTTCTCTCATCCTCTCCCCCCTTCCCCACTGGGAACTGGGCACTGGGCTTAGTTCCTCGCCAATCCCGTTTCCCTGCCCGCCTAGGGATTCTGTGGGCCAGCTGCAGCTATATCGCCAACCAGATCGTTCGCAGCCGGAGTTCCTGGATGCAATTGACCGACGGGAAGACACATTTTATGTTGTCTCCTTCCGAAGGGTGAGTTTCTCCTCCTGGCCCCATCCCCATCACCCTGGGTTCCCCAGCAGTCTGTCTGCAGGTTGAGGCTGTAGAGTAGGGCCGGGGAGCCTGTCAGCATCTTCTCCTCCACCCTCCCAGCCTGGCCCCTCTTTTTCCCAGGACCACTTGCTGCTCCCAGCCATCAGCCACAACAAGACCTCTCGGCCCAAGATGTCCCTGGTGATGCCCGCCATGGCCCCCAATGGTAATTCTTTCTCTGCCCAGTGTGGGGAGGGGTCCTGAAATTGAGGAATAAGGAAGTTCAGTGGGGAGACCCAGCATGAGGAGTTGAGGGGGGAGATGGGGACAGGAGCGGTAATTCTAGAGAGATGCTAGATGCATGGGTGAGAAGAAGCCAGAAATGACTGGAGAGAAAAACAAAATGCAGGAGACTGCTGGGAGGAAGATGAGGGTGCAGGTCCTCCCTAGGTGAAGCTGCTTAGGGTGTGCTGGGCAGAGGAGTGTGGGCTGGGAACCTGCCAGACTCTTCTTTTTTTTCTCTTGCTGTCCTCTCCTCTGTGACCTCACACTCATCGATGTCATTTTTTCCCCTACTTCCTTCCTTCTCCCTGCACCAACTCCCTCCCTCCCCTCTCATTTAACTCCCACTGGGGCTCTGCCTCCTAATCACTGCCCTTTCCTCCCTGTCCACCTCTACTGTTCTGACCCCTCCTCTCCGTTTGCCTCCCCCTTCTCCTCTTCCTTAACTCTCCCCTTCTCACAGAGACCCTGTCAGGCCGGGGGCCCCCGGGGGACTATGAGGAGATGATGCAGATCGAGTGTGAGGTCATGGACACCAGGGTGATTCACATCAAGACCTCCACAGTGCCCCCCTCGCTCCGAAAACAGCCGTCCTCAACCCCGGGCAATGCCACAGGTGGCCCCTTGCCAGCTTCTGCAGCCAGCCAGGCCCACCAGGCCGCCCGTCAGCCCTCTACCTCAATCATCCCTGACCTCTACGACTCACACTGACTTAGAACTGGGGGGCAGGGGGTGGGGGCGACCAAGTGGGACTGTTTCGAATTTTCCTGATCCCTGGGCTTGGGGCAATTGGTAAAGGAAAGACAGGGTATGGGGGTTAAGCACTTATTTGGAGGTGGGGGGAAGTTTTCCTCTCTTCTCACCCCTTTTTGGAATATAGGGCTCCTCTCATTTCTGTGAACCCCGTGTCCCTGCTTCTTTCTTTGAGGGTGTTGAATGAGCTTAAGTTTTGGGGTAGGTGGGCTCCTGTACACTCTTTATTCTTTTGTTTCTGTTTGGGGGGTGGAGGTGGGAATTTAGTCCCCAGGCGGGACTAGGGAAGTTTTTACATTTTGGAGCTAGTTCCTGAGAGTCAAGGAGGAGAGGTGGAGGGAGGTCAGGTGTATGTATGTGCATATCTTCTTTTTTATTATTAAATAAACAACTTGGAGGGAGTTGAAGGAATGGTGCCTGCCTAACTGGCTCATGACAGGGAATTTGGGGGAAAGTGACTGGCGTAGGGCCAGTGTTCAGAGAATCAAGTACTGAAGACATGGCTGGCTCTGGGGTGGGGTGGGTGTGCGATCGCAGAGCTCACGTCATCCCCTCATCCCCACCCCTGCAACGCGGGTATGTCTGGTGTCTAGGGGGGGAGCGGGGGAGTGGGGGAGGGCTGTCCCATGGCGTGACAGGCTGGAGGATGCAGATCCCGGAATGTGTCTGAGTAAACAGGAAGGACAGGGGGCCCCACGCCCTTCAGGGTGAGCGTCCTCCCTGGGTCCTCTGCATTCTTGCAGGTTCTCCCCCCCTTGCTTTCCAGGACTAGCAGCTTGAACTAACAGTGGAGCTGGGGCCAGGGGCTGTGAGCCCAGAAAGGAGGAGCCACGGTGGAGAAGGGGGCAGTGTTTGGAGGGAAGGGGCACGTTGAGGAGCATCTCCTTAGCCCTAAACTGGAGGAGACTGAAACTTGAGAGTCCAGTTGAAAGAAAAGGAGGAGCACGGGACCAGCAGGAAAGGCTGTGCTTTCTAACTAGGAGGAAGGGGAACAGGGCAATGGGTGAGGGGCCGAGTCTCACTCAACCTGGGGGGGACCCCATCAGCAGCTCCTGTCCGGCAGCACCATGGGCCTGGCCCTGCAAGAGTGTCCTGGGTCAGCGGGAGGGTGTGGGCTAGGCCTGGGCTCAACGCCCAGATGGCTGGACAGGGGCTGCCCGGGCCACAAGCCGAGGGCTGAAAGCGGGAAGAACCTCACGTGTTCAGCCAGGCTCCCCCGCTTCCCAATTACTCTGTTTGGGGTGAAAACAGACCAAGTAACTATGGCAACCTGGAACCTAGGGCCCCCAGGAACTAGGCCTCTCCTCCCTCCAGAGGGCAACCCTGGCTCCTCCGCCAGCACTTCCTATCCCAAGGTCCCTCAAGCCGTTCCCAGCCTTATCCAGGCAGTGAGTGCAAGGAGAACAGGGATTTTGGAGGCAGAGCACCTGAGTTGGGGTCCCTGCTTTGCCTTTTGTTAGTGGGTGTCCTTGGTAGGTAACAAACACTCTGAGCCTTAGTTTCCTCATCTGTAAAATGGGGTACTCCTACCTACTTCTCAGGGTTGATGCGGGGAGGAAAGATGATGTGCAGGGTGCCTGGTCCTTAGTGGACACACCTTTCTCTCCTCCCCTGCTCCTTTCTCCCTCCATTTACATTGTCCTATTCTCCTCAGTTTTGCTTTTCTCCCATCTGGGTCCATCACTGTTTTGTTGTCCGATCGCTTTTTCTGTTTCCTGACCCCAGCTCAGGAAAGTGCTTGAAGTACTGGCATCTCAGACTGGGGGCTCTGGGGTGGGGCATACAGCTCCTCTGGCTTAGTGGCAAGGGACAGCTGGCGCTGTGGTGTGAACCGGGAGTCAGACTCTCTTGGCCAAGGGCATGGGTGGTGGGAAGGATCAGGAGAGGTGTGGCGAGTGGGTGTGCTGTGGAGGGGGAAGGCAGGTCAGTCTGCCGCCCTCCAGGCCCACGTGGATCTCCAGCTGCAGCCCCATCGAAGGCCACTGCGGCATGCCAGCCATTGTCACTCCTGCACCTCCTGTTGGCCCCTTCCTGGCTCAGACCCTCTTTATCTTTCAGTTCTGCTGCTTTCCTTCCTCAGAGTCTGCCCTTCGTTCCTCTTATCACCCCTGACCCACTGTCTCTCCCTCTTCTTTTTCTCTAGACTTCTTTCCTGCCTTTCTTTGCCCTCTACCCACCACGAGTCATCACTTTCTCTTTCAGACCCTTTATTCTTTGTTCACCTGTTTGTTTCTCCTGGTTTTTGTATTTTTCCCTTCCTCCCCCTCTGCTTCACTGTCTGCTCCCTTTCTTTTTTCTGGGTCTTCTCATCTCCTCCTGCTGCTAACCCTGTGTGCACCACCCCGTTTCCATGGCCCTTTCCACTCCTTTGTCCACATTCCCTGTCCCCTTCCATGACTTCCTCTCTTCTCCCCCGCCTCAGCCCTCTCCTCCTCCTCCTGCCCCCCCTTCTCCCTTCACCTCCCCACTCCGGTCCTCTGTCCTCTTCCCAGCTGTGGGGCCAGCACTGGAGAGCCTCACACATTTGCCTCATCGTTCTGCTATGGCTTCTGGATATAGCACATCTGGATTCCGGGGCCCAGATGTGTGGTTGCTACAGCGACCTCGGTCCCTCTGGTAAATATGGGCGCCCACCCGCCCCAAAGCAGAGAACAAAATAATTGTGTGACTTTCTTTTGTCATGAGATAGAAATGTCCTCCCCCCTCCCTTTTCCCTACACCCATGTCTCCAGGCAAAGGAAGTTCTAAGGGTCCAAACCCTTCCTCCTGTGGCTCTCTTGCCCCCTTTTCAGCCCCAGCCTCTTAGTTCTCTCCCATCTTTCATCTCAGGCTCAATCTTTTCTCTCCACATTCCCCTTCCTCACCACCTCCCTCCCCCCAGATCTCAATAATGGAGCGTTGCCCGCCCCCTGACTTATACTTGGCAATTTCTTCTGAATCTACATAATAACTGGATGCGGAAAGAAGTTTCAGAAATCCACATCACCCACCCTTTCTTCTCAAACAAGTCCACCGGGAGCCCCTTCATTTATTTCTTCCCTAAGTCTTCAGTCTCTCTGGGGCTGTTCTTGCGGGAGGGGAGGAATACAGGCTTTGAAATCAGAAAACCTGGGCTGAGGCCCACCTTCACCACCACTAGTAAAGTCCCCAGGACAAGTCCCTTAATGTCTAAGAGCCTCTGTTTCCTCAGCACAAAGTGGGATTAATAAAGTGCTGCGGTGTAGGAAGGGCTTTGTAAACGGAAGCCCAGTACAACTGTTTTCTATCTTCCCCTGTCTGGGACTGCTTCCTTGGATCGCAGCCCCTGGCCTCTCTTTGCTCCCTCTCTCTATCCTTCAGGCCCTTGCCCTCAATTGCCCTTACTCTTCTTTGTCTTCCTTGACTCCTCCTTGGCTTTCCCTTTCCTTCCTTGCTGTACCTTTTATCCCTTATCCTCCTGAGGGTAGGACAGGAACTTGGAGCTTCATTCAAGGATGGAGGCCCAGAGCTGAAGACACCTGGACTGAGGATTCAGAGAATAGCCAGAGCATGCAGACAGCTCTTGATAAGACCCCAGCCTTTCTTTCTGCCCATCGCCTGGGACACCTCAGTGAAGGCAAGCTGGCTCTGACCACTGGACTTCCCTGCCTTCGCCCTGGGGCTCCCTGCCAGGCACTCTTGCCACACCCTCCTCTCCCAGTCATTTCACAACTCAGTATTGACAGGCATTTATTTATTTATTTTAGTTATAAAATTTTTGGCTGCATTGGGTCTTCGTTGCTGCGCGCGGGCTTTCTCTAGTTGTGGAGAGCGGGGGCTACTCTTCGTTGCGGTGGGTGAGCTTCTCACTGCGGTGGCTTCTCTTGTGGTGGAGCATGGGCTCTAGGCACGCGGGCTTCAGTAGTTGTGGCGCACGGGCTTAGTCGCTCCACGGCATGTGGGATCTTCCTGGACCAGGGCTTGAACCCGTGTCCCCTGCAATGGCAGGCGGATTCTTAACCACTGCGCCACCAGGGAAGCCCTTGACAGGCGTTTATGAAGCAGCTGCTCTATGCGAGGCCCAGTGCTTTTCTGATAAAATGCAGACATATATAAGACATAAGCTCCTCCAAGAGCCTGAAATCCAGGGTGTGGATAACATTTTAGATAATGATTATCTCAGAACCTGGAATTATGTCTGTCAGGCCTCCAGTGGCTTCTTCAAATGCCCTGTGAGCTTGTGAATGTCTGGAATCCCGCACCCTTCTCTGACTCTGGCATCCCGTCTCTCCCCAGAAGTGGACTTCCAAAACACCCCAGGGCCATCGTTTCAGCTCTTGCTTCTTTCTCTCCAGGGTCTTCTGGCCACTGTCTGGGCCAAGTATACCTATGGTGACCATACTTCCTAAATAATAAAACCAAGGGACTTCTCTGGCGGTCCAGTGGTTAAGACTCCGTGCTCCCACTGTAGGGGGCGTGGGTTCGATCCCTGGTTGGGGAACTAGGATCCCACGTGCCGTGTGGTGTGGCCAAAAAACTAAATAAAATAAAAATTTAAATAAAAATAAACAAAAAATAAATAAAACAAAGACAGGGTATAGGACCAAAAAGGAAAAAAAAAAAAAAAAAAAAGATATGACCATTAGAATTACTAGAATCTGGGGGTATCAGAGAATATCTGTTCTCTGCAGTCTGCTCTCTCCACATAATGCTGTTTCAGACCCTCCTTCATCCTTTCATCTACTTTCCCCCAACCCCTGCCTGGAGATCTGAGGGAAGCTGTTACCTATTCCAGGCTCTGGGGGCTTCGGGCCAAGGCAGAGGAAGGAAGCTGAGCCCAACTCTATCCAAGAAGCTGACTTCATCCTCCCCATCAAAGCCAGGAAAAAAAAAAAACAGCCACACACACACCCAGACACACGGACACGGGGACACCCACGCGAGGGAACATGCGAGCCTTCGCCCTCAGCCACTGGGAGTTCACGGGGCATAGGGCACAGCCATGTGCTGGACCAGCGCGCCCTGACCCAGGATCACCACACCCACGACCCTGGGGACCTGACCAGGGTACGGACACCTGTGCCCCAACACAAGCGGCAGATTCGGGCACACACAGGCTCCTGCACGTCCCTTTCACCCATGACCTGTGACTTGACCAAGCTACTCCTCAATGGTGAGGATTGTAGCTGGGTGGCAAGAACTTTATCCTCAGTGTGAAGCCTGGGATGGGGTCTCCCTCCGCCTGGATATTTCTCATCTGGCCAAAGTCTCCTTTTCAGCCCCTTGTCAGGGTGGCAAAGCACATGGGGAAATGAGACCAGAGAAGCAGCCCAGCAACCTGATGTGGGTGTGTCTGCCACCCTGCCCTCTGGTCAGTCTTCCTGTCTCTGCCCGATATCAAAGTGACCTCTTCCTCCAGCCCATGACTCTCTCCCTAGCCCTGCTCCTGCTCCCCTGCAGCACCCAGACATTAGCCCTCTTCTACTTTCCGGAACGTCACCTCACCATTTGTGCCCCCACCCCCATATCTGCGCCTGCCTTTCGCTCTTTCTCCATCCCTAAACCTCCTAACTTTCAGGCTTCCCTTCCCTGTCTCCCCTGAACCCCACCTTTCCCAAGTCTTCTATGTCCTGGTCTTCAGCCAAGCCCTTGTCCAGCCAGTGCCCAAGCCTCATCCCTCATTTCTCTAGGAATTTGCTGAGGTGAGAGAATGAAAAGGGGTCATTGATCCCGAGCTGAGAACCAGAGATAGACTGAACAGTACAGATGGGGAGAGGCAGCACGGGGACAAGGCAAGAAAAGGGGAGAGTGCAGGTGGCAGCGATGGGGCCGGGCAGGGGCAGAGGTGGGGACAAGGAGAAGGCCCCTGTTGGAGAGAGATGTAGGCTTGGGAGGGAGGTTTCCTCCTGCCACCCATCCCCTATGCTCCCTGCCCTGCCGGGAGATAATTGGTTGGGGGATGAAGGAGTGGGTGCTGGGCAACAGACAGATGGGGCAAGATCCAAGCTGGAGCAATGTGGCAGCTGGGAAGAGGTAGGGAGGTGCAGGGGAGGGAGGAGGGAGAGGGCCTGGACATGGGAAAGGGTGTTGCAAGAGAGGAGAAAACAGGTCAGAGAACAGGGGCAACAGGTGGAGAAATGGTGGAGGAAAAGGAGAAATGGCATGAGGATGGGGCTGTCAAGTTGCACAGAAATTAGGGTGAGGAGGAAGGGTAAAAATGGGATAAGGAAAGGATGTGGGAGGTTGGACGAGGGCTGGAGGGGGTGAGATGAGGGTATTGTGGGACCAGAGATTCCAGATGGGGGGGGTCGGGGGGGGTGTCGGGATGACGGGAGGCGAGGAGGGGTGGCATGTGATGACGTTGGGAGGGCCTGGCAGGGGCGGGAGGGTGGGAGGACCTGCCCTATCTCCGCTCCCCTCCCTGACCTCATGCTGGTCCTCCCCTTCTCCTCCCCCTGCTCGCTGCAGACTCCCTCCTTCTCACTGTCGCAGCCCAGATCGACGGTCGGGTGGCGGCTTAGTGAGCCCCTGCTGCAGGGAACAAGCAAAGGGACATCCAGGAGCCCAGGGCTGCCAAGGGGCGCGCACCCACCCTGCCCCGAGAACCCCCTTCCCAAGGTCGGGGACAGAGCAGGTGCAGAGACACTGCAGCCGCTTGTTACTCAGGTAAGAAACAGCACTCTGGGAGAAGGAAGGAAGAGCCGGGAGAGGCGGGGACTTCTATCCCCACACCCCAGGTGAAGGTTGGCAGGAGAGCCTCCCAGAGCGGGGACTTTCCGTTGGGGCAGAAGGAATAGGACCATGCGCTGGGGACTGGACTCCCTGTGGAGGGTGTGTCTGGGAGGGCAAGTCAGTGTGAGTGTTGGTGAGGGGTGGGGGTGGATGCTGGGGTTTGGACAGGACCAGGCGTGGCACCAAGGTGGAGGTGGTTATTGGTGAGCCAGGGCTCTGGGCCCTGGAGTTGCTGGGGCTGGAGAAGCCAGGGCCCAGGTGGAGCTGGTGGCCAGCTGAACCTCAGGGGGAAAGCGCTGGTGGAACCCCAAGTGCTCTGGCTGGAGCCGCTGAGCCAGAGCTCCGGGAAGGTGCCCGAGGGAGCTTCTTTGAGCACCCAGATGGGGACTCCCCAGGTGGCAGCACGTGGATTGCAAGGCCCAGGAGGGAGTTCTGGGGGTCTGGAGCCTTTAGGAAGTGCTGAAATGAAGCAGAGTCAGGACTCTCAGGTCTGGGAAGGGCATGGAGTCTGCAGAGAGAATCCTAAAACTTGTTCTTGGCAGAGAGCTTTGCACCCATGACTCACGGTTCAGCGGGGCTGTGATGACTGAGAGATGCCTCCAGGGGCACAGGGGCTCCGTCTTCGCTCCATCCCCCTTCCAGGCTCTCCTGCTTCTGTTCGTCTGAACCTCCCCCCTACACGTGACACACCCTGGGTGGGACGGGCGGGACCCTTATCTCGCCTGGAAAGAATTTAATGGCTTGAAAACAACTGGAAATGGAACTGAGAGGAACTACTGGGAGGCAACTCGGAAACATGGAAACACCGCAGCTGCCGGCTGTCGGCTTCCAATCCCCGCCCACTTCCCAGACCCTCGGCCCCTCCCCTCTTTCCCTGGCCCTGCCTCCAAACCCCTGGGGACCCAGCACCTCAATTCCTCAACCTTCCTTTCCCTTCTGTCCTGGTCTCTCAGTGCAGGACCAGAACCCACCTTCTATCTCTCACTGCCCCCAAAACTCTTTCCCACTGGGGGTCCGGAAGTCCTTTCTTTTAATTTTCCCATTTCTCCGGCCCATTAGCTCCCCAGAATAAGGGGCATCTGGATCCTCCAACTCCCCCCTCTCCCGGTATCTCCTTGCCACCTGGTTCCAACCCAGTATCTGGAGCCCGCCCTCATCTCCCTCCTTCATCTCGCGGTCCTGGAATCCTACCTTCACTCCTCTTGTGCCATGAGGAGCAGAGAAAAGCACGGGGATGGGGCCAAAATCCCCCACTTTTGGAACATCCCTCACGGAAGCCAGCCCCTCTCCCCACTTCTTGGGACCTACAGTCCCTGATGAGCGAAGTGTCAAAGTTGGCCACAACATGTATAGCCTGCACGCTGAGTCATAGCTTGGGAAGATGCCCCCCATCCCTGCCAGCCCTCCAACTCTGGGGAGGATGCCGAGAAGATGAGGCCACGTGCTCCCTCCTTCCCCACAGCACACAGGCACCCCAGATGCAGCGGTAGGGGAGGGTGATGAGGGGGAAACACAAGGGACACCCAAGTTTTCTGCTTTCTTAGTGCTGAGAGAAGAGCGGGATTCTTCCAAGACTTGGGAATGGGGAGCTGGGGGGTGGTGGAGACCCAGCCGGAGAGGGGTACTGGGAAGGAGGCTCTGGGGGTGTGGCCTGTGGGGGCCACTCCTCTCCTCTCAGACCAGCTTCACTACTTTCCTGCTTCTTTCCTTCCTGCTGCAGAGACCCTCCCCCTTCCCCCCACCACGTGGGGAGAGATGCAGGATTTGATTGTCAGGGTAGGGAGACTGGACAGCTCCCAAAGGCCTCCAGGGGTGTGGGGCACCCTGTATCTGGAGAAGGGCCTCCTGTGTGGTTCCCCTCACTCCAACTAAGTTCTTTGACTCACATAGCTGCCCTCTGAGCCAATGAGAAATCAGCTTTTTTTAGGCATCACCCAATGACTAGGTGTGGAGGAAATGTGAAGAGAAGATTATGTGTGTGTGCCCATGCACATGCTCAAATGTGTGTGCCTGCAAAGATGCAAGCTTCTTTGGATAAATATGAGTGTACATATACAAGAAGTGTGTTCATATTTGTATTTGTGGAGGAGCGCACATGAGTACATTTGTCTGTGTACGTATATTTGTGTGTGCACGCACCCGGTGATGTGCACGGCCTTAGACACAGGGCAACAGGATTTGAAGGTAGGTCAGAGCCCACCTCATGCCCAAGGCTACGCTCCAAGCTGAGAGAAGGGCTGAGGGGCCGAGGGAAGGGCAGCTCTCTGCCTGCCAGGTCTCTCTGCCCAGGCTTTGTCGGGCAGGGTGCCTCTCAGTGTGGAAACGCTCTGTCCCTTAGTCCAGCTCCCTTCCATCTCTCGTGGGGTGGTGGCGGGGTGTGATGGCTGGTAGCCCCAAAAACTCCTTTTTCTCAGACTCAGAGGAGAATTTTAAGTGTAGGAAGCCTGCCGGTCGCCGTCCCTTCCCTCCTCACCAGTCAGCATTCCCACCACTCACCCTGCCCTCCTTCCCACTCCAGCCTCTCTGGTCTGGAAGAACTGGGCACCTGCTAACACCTCTCCTTAACCCTTCGCCTGAACCTGCCCCCTGCACACTCCTCTGTTACCATAGCCCCCTCTCCTGGTTCACCCCAAGTGCCCCACTACCTTTCCTCTCTAACCCTTGTCTCCCTGTCCCCCCCAATTCTTGCCTCAGTGGATTCCACAAACAAACACAACTTGGTAACCAGCACTGAGATCAAGAAACAGGATGTTCTTAGCACCCCAGAATTTCCCCACCATGCCCCTTCTGGTCACTACTCCCCCGAGAGTGCCACACTTCTGACTTGTAACACTACCAGTTGACGATTAACGTTGTCTAGACTCCAACCTCACATAAATAGAATGTTTCAGCACATTCTCTTTTGTGTCTGACTTCTTTGCTCCACCCCATGTTAGTGAGACCCATCCACGTTACTGCATATAGTTGTAGTTTGTTCTCGTTGCTTTATTTTATTCCACTGTGTGAACAAACCACACTTTATTTAATCCATTCTACCGATGTGAGACATTTGGGTAGTTCCCAGTTTGAGGCTATTATGAGTAGTACTGCTGTGGTGGGTATATTCCTCGGAGTGGAAGTGCCAGGTCATAGGGTTGGCATATAGCTCTAGTAGAGTTGGTAGATTGTGCCAAATGGTTTTCCAAAGTGCTTGTACCATGCAGCCCTGCCAGGATCCACACATGGCCTGCTCCCTGGTCAGCATCTGCCCCAGCTGCTCTTTCTAACCAACTTTCAGCCCCGGACACTGTCCGTGGTCCTAGCCCTGACCTTGGTCCTGTCCTTGGTTCCAGCCCTGATGCTAGTCCTGGGTTTAAGTTGAGCTATGTAAATTGACTAAATATTTATAGAGTCAATAAGTATTTATCGAGCACTTACTATGTGCCAGATGCAAGGATATAGCAGCCAAGAAAAGAAGCAGGTGCTATGCCTGCCCCCATGGACCTTACAGTCTAGCAGGCAAGATTGAGTGTGGGCAAGAAAGTAATAAAATAATCCCGCAAATAAATATATGATTATAAATTGTCATAAATACTACAAATGGGAGTTACACAATGCTGTGATGTCACGTGATAGGGGGAACCTGACCTGGGCAGGAAAGGTTTCCTGAGGAAGTGATGTGGGGTTGAGACCTGAAGGATGAGGAAGCCAAGAAAAAAGGGAAGAGCATTCCACATAGAGGAAACCATAGATACAAAGGTCTGGGGCTGTGAAGAGTGTGGGGGACTTAAGGCCAGTGAGACTGGAGTGGAGAGAGGGAGGGAAGTCTTACGGGGGATGAGGTGGGAGAGGTCAGCAGAGGCCGAATGATGCAGGGCTGTCTGTCAGTGTTTGAAGAGTATTCGGAAAGGAGACACTGAAGAGTTTTAGGGGGAGAGGGACATTCTAGTTGCCTTCGCAAGATTATAAGGAGGCAAGAATGGAAGCAGAGCGACCAGCTAGGAGGCAATTGCAGTTGTCAAGCAAAAGGTAGATAGTAGCTTGGACTATAATGATGCTTAGAGGGAGAGATATAAGCAGATTAAAGAGACATTTACAATAAAATATGGGTAAATATGATGAAATACAGTGGTGTTGAACAGGCTGTTGGGTTTCTGGCTTGTGAGGCTGGATGACTGATGGGGCCGTGAGCTGCAGTAGAGAACACTGAGAGGGGATGCAGTGCAGGAAGGGTGAACGTTGAGTTCAGTTTTAGACATGTTGAATTTGAGGTGCCCAAGAGGAGATGCCAAATAGGAGGTTGGATATATTGCTTGGAGTTAAGAGGAGAGAGTTTGTATGTTGGGGTATAGTTTGGAAATTAAAGTCATGGGTCTGGATGAAGGTACCTGGGTGGATGACTGCTGCAGTAGGTCTCAACTCTGGCTGCACACTGCAGTCACCTGGGGAGCTGTTAAAAATACTAAAGAAAATTCAGTCACTCTAGCCACATTTCAAGTGTTCGAGAGTCAATGATCTCTCCTGTCTACCTTATTGACAGCACAGATACAGAATGCTCTAAAATGGAGGATGTAGTCAACAGTATCCAGTGATTTTGAGAGAGATCAAGTAAGGTGAAGACAAACGTCTTTTAGATTTTGTGACACTGAGATCATTGGGAGACCTTTGGGAGGGCTATTTGGTAAGCTTTGGGTTGAAAGGAGATCGAGAAGTCAGGTGGGAACAGATTGAGGCATGCATGGGATATGGGGAAATAGAAATAGCGAGTACAGATAAATCTTTTGACAACTATGGCCATGAAGTAGAGAAGAAAAATATGTGGTGGTTGGAGGGAGTGTGAGATTGGGGAAAAAAATTTTTGAGTATATTTTTGTATATTTTGTGTATTAAGTATATTTTTGTGCATATAGTGAAATGCACATATCTTAAGCGTATAGCTCAATTAATTTTTGATTATGTATACGTATGTTTAACCACCACCCAGTTCCAGGTACAAAATATTTCTAGTAATTCTATCCTATCTTGTATTAGCTCTGCCTGTTTTTGAACCTCATATAAATAGCATCATTCACAACGTTCTTTTTTTGTGTATGGTTTCTTTTGCTTAGCGTTATGTGTGCGAAATTTGTCCATGTTGTTGCATGTAACAAGAGGGTGTTTTTTCATTTTGTTTGTTTGTTTATTTGTTTTGTTTTGGTTTTGGCCTCACCGTGCGCCTTGCAGATCTTCCTCGACCAGGGATTGAACCTGGGGCCCAGCAGTGAAAGTGCTGAGTCCTAACCACTGTACCACCAGGGAAGTCCCAAGAGGGTGTTTTTGTATAGTATTCTATTTTATGACTATGCCCCGATTTATTTATCCATTCTACTATTAATGGACACTTGAGGTGCTTCCAGTTTGGGCTAATATGAAAAAAATCCCATGAACATTCTTGTACATGTCTTTTGGAGGATGTACGCAGTCGTTTCTGTTGAATATTTACCAAGAAGTGGAATTGCTAAGTTGTAGGCTGTATGCCTGAGTAGAAACTGCTTACCGGTTTTCCAAAGTGGTTGCACTAATTTCTTTCTTTTTTTTTTTTTAAATTATATTTATTTATTTATTTATTTATTTTTGGCTGCGTTGGGTCTTCATTGCTGCGCACAGGCTTTCTCTAGTTGTGGCGAGTGGGGCCTACTCTTCGTTGTGGTGCGCGGGCTTCTCATTGTGGTGGCTTCTCTTGTTGCAGAGCATGGGCTCTAGGCGTGCAGGCTTCAGTAGTTGTGGCGCATGGGCTCCGTAGTTGTGGCTCGAGGGCTCTAGAGCGCAGGCTCAGTGGTTGTGACGCACAGGCTCAGTTGCTCCGCAGCATGTGGGATCTTCCCGGATCAGGACTCGAACCCGTGTCCCCTGAATTGGCAGGCAGATTCTTAACGACCGCGCCACCAGGGAAGTCCGGTTGCACTACTATCTGCTCCTGCTTGCAATAAATGAGAGTTCCAGTAGCCTCACATTCTTGCCAATATCCAGCAACAACAGTCCCTTTAATTTTAGCCGTTCTGGTGGATACTTAATGGCATCCTGTTGCGGTTTTCATTTGCCTTTCCCTGATTACTGGTTTTGTTCTGCACATACATATGTTTATTTTTCATACAGTAATTGGCCCTTTGGCTATATTCTTTACTGGAGAGACTGCTTCTTTTGCCACTTTAAAAAACTGGGTTGGCTGCCTTTTGTTTGTTGTCTTTGTTTTGAAGGAATTCTTTCGATTTTAATCCTCTCTCTCACTCTCAATAACTGTGTCCCACTCTCTCCCCCCTTCATATATAATTTATATACATATATATTCATATTCTGACATATCTCACCTATTTTCTCCCACTCTGTAGCTTGCCTTCTTATTCTCTTAATGGTGTCTTTTGATGACCTCTATGGTTAAGTTTTGCGGTTAGGTTTTAAGAAATCCTTTTTTTTTTTTTTTCATTTTGGCTGCGTTGGGTCTTCGCTGCTGCGCGCGGGCTTTCTCTAGTTGCAGTGAGTGGGGGCTACTCTTCGTTGTGGTGCGTGGGCTTCTCATTGCGGTGGCTTCTCTTTGTTGCGAAGCACGGGCTCTAGGTGCGCAGGCTTCAGTAGTTGTGGTGTGTGGGCTCAGTAGTTGTGGCTCATGGTCTCTAGAGCGCAGGCTCAGTAGTTGTGGCGCACAGGCTTCGTTGCTCCGCGGCATGTGGGATCTTCCCAGACCAGGGCTCGAACTTGTGTCCCCTGCGTTGGCAGGCGGATTCTTAACCACTGCGCCACCAGGGAAGTCCCTATATATTCATTTTAAATTAATTTCTGTAGGTGGACGTAAGGTCGAGATAGATTTTTTTTCCCATGTGGATCTTCATTTGACCCAGGACCATTTATCACAAAGACAATTCATTCTCCTCTTAATTGCAGTGGTACCTTTTTCATTAATCAGGTGACCACATATGTGTAGGTCTGTTTCTGGACCCTATTCTGTTCTCTCTATCCTTGCACCTTTGTAATGTTTTGATTTTTGGTATTTGGTAATGTAAGTCCTGAGGAAGAGGGTTTTTTTGTTTTTTGTTTTTTGTTTTAAACAGGAGCTTTTTGAGCTCATACGGGAAGCTGATGGGAAGGATCTAGTTGAGAGTAAGGGGCTGAATAAAAGAGAGAGAGGATAATCTACACCTTAAGGTTTCTGAAAGACAATAGGAGCTGGGATCCAGGTGCTTGTGGAAGGATTAGTCTTTTATATTCATCCACTGATCCATTCAACAAAAATGTGTTGAATAGCCCCCGTGTGCCAGGCACAGGCGTACAGCAGTGCCAGGACAGATGAGGTCCCTGTTCTTACGGAGTTCCCATCGTAGCAGTGGGAGAAAGATAACAAACAAGTAGCCACACAAACAGTTGATTCAGGCAGCAGTAAATGCCGTGAAGAACATAAGCAGGACCCTGTGCTGGAGAGTGATGAAAGACTGCTCCAACTGGGCATCAAGGAAGACCTCTGGGGGTCAATGACATGTGAGTTAAGATTTGAACAAGAAGGAGACAGCCTCCGAGAGCTGAGTGAAGAACATCCCAGACAGAGGAAACATACAGTGCAAAGGCCCTTTAGTCTAATGTAATCTTGTAGTGTCTGTGGAACAAACAAAAAAGACCAGTGTAGGTGGAGGGGGTGGAGCAGGGTGACCAAATGATATCAGAAAGCATGGTAGAGACAGATCTGCCCAAGGAGGGTATCCGTTAGGGTTGGGCTGAACGTGGATTTTCCAAGCATGTGAGTTGGGTAGATTAGTTGTGGGTGGTGGGACTATGGGTGTGTGTGTTGGGGAAGGAGGGCATTCATCTTGTCTCCTTCTCTGTGAAGCTGCTCTCATATGTGCCCTCTCTCTCTGCAGCCTCCTGAATGATGCCAGCCCAAGGTTCCCTAACCTCCAACCTGGCCCTCCTGGTGCTGCTGGGCACAATCAGAGCAGGCCCTTTCTCTCCACGGTCCAATGTGACACTCCCAGCCCCACGGCCTCCTCCCCAGCCAGGAGGCCACACAGAGCAGCCAGGAGGGGGAGGCCCTTCTTCTCAGCTTTATGAGCACACCGTGGAAGGAGGGGAGAAGCAGGTGGTGTTCACCCACCGCATTAACCTGCCCACTTCAGGTAGCTGTGGCTGTCCCCCAGGCACTGAGCCCCCTGTCCCTGCTTCAGAGGTGCAGGCCCTGAGGGTCCGGCTGGAGATCCTGGAGGAGCTGGTGAAGGGGCTCAAGGAACAGTGCACTGGGGGATGTTGTCCTGCTGCTGCCCAGGCTGGCACAGGTGAGCAGATGATCCCAGGAAGGGGCACAGAAAAAGAGGAAGGTGGAGGAGTGGGTTAGGGTTGGGTGGGCATCGCTAGTCCATAAAGGACCTCGGTATGAGTTAGAAAAAGGCATGCCTGCCTCCCCCTTGGGGGCGGTGAGTGCAGCCCAGGGCACAACTCTGAGAGAGGAGCCACGTGACTAGATGTCAGCCCTCTCCTCCCCAGCATATGTTAGGGCACTGGGAGGCCACATATATTGACAAGTTGCAGCTGGAAACTAAGATGGCCTTAGGAAATGAGGGTGGCTCTGCTGGAGAAGCTGACTCAGAGGAAGCATTATACAGGGTCAGCCGCTCCCCCAGAGAGACTGAGGCCCACCTCTTGCTCTTACTCCAGGCCAGACAGACGTGCGGAGCCTCTGCAGTCTCCGTGGCGTGTTTGACCTGAGCCGCTGTGCCTGCTCCTGCGAGCCAGGCTGGGGTGGGCCCACCTGCTCAGACCCCACAGATGCTGTGGCGCCCCCCTCCTCTCCCCCCTCAGCTTCCCGGTCCTGCCCAGATGACTGCAATGATCAGGGTCGCTGCGTCCGCGGTCGCTGCGTGTGCTTCCCTGGCTACACCGGCCCCAGCTGTAGCTGGCCCTCCTGCCCGGGGGACTGCCACGGCCGCGGGCGCTGCGTGCAGGGCGTGTGCATGTGCCGCGCGGGCTTCTCCGGGGACGACTGCAGCCTGCGCTCCTGCCCTCGGGGCTGCAGCCAGAGGGGACGCTGCGAGAACGGGCGCTGCGTGTGCAACCCAGGCTACACTGGCGACGACTGTGGGGTGAGGAGCTGCCCCCGAGGTTGCAGCCAGAAGGGGCGCTGCGAGGACGGGCGCTGCGTCTGTGACCCTGGCTACGCTGGCGAGGACTGCGGCTCTCGGAGCTGCACGTGGGACTGTGGCGAGGGCGGGCGCTGTGTGGACGGCCGCTGCGTGTGCTGGCCCGGGTACGCGGGCGAGGACTGCAGCACGCGGACCTGTCCCCGCGACTGTCGGGGCCGAGGGCGCTGTGAGGAAGGCGAATGCATCTGCGACCCAGGCTACAGCGGGGACGATTGCGGAGTGCGCAGCTGCCCGGGCGACTGCAACCAAAGGGGCCGCTGCGAGGACGGCCGCTGCGTGTGCTGGCCTGGGTACTCGGGGCCCGACTGCGGCGCCCGCGCTTGCCCGCGCGACTGTCGGGGCCGCGGGCGCTGCGAGAACGGCGTGTGCGTGTGCAACGCGGGCTACAGCGGCGAGGACTGCGGCGTGCGCAGCTGTCCCGGGGACTGTCGCGGCCGGGGCCGTTGCGAGAGCGGCCGCTGCGTGTGTTGGCCCGGGTACACAGGCCGGGACTGCGGCACGCGCGCCTGCCCTGGCGACTGTCGCGGGCGCTGCGTGGACGGCCGCTGCGTGTGTAACCCGGGCTTCACAGGCGAGGACTGCGGGAGCCGACGGTGTCCCGGGGACTGCCGCGGTCGCGGCCGCTGCGAGGATGGCGTGTGCTTGTGCGACGTGGGCTACGAGGGCGAAGACTGCGGCGGGCGCAGCTGCCCCAGGGGTTGCCAAGGTCGCGGGCAGTGCCTGGAGGGGCGATGCGTGTGCGACGACGGCTACGAGGGTGAGGACTGCGGCGTGAGACGGTGCCCGCGCGACTGCAGCCAGCGCGGCGTCTGCCAGGACGGCGTGTGCGCCTGTTGGGAGGGCTACACGGGCGAGGACTGCAGCCTCCGTACCTGCCCCTCCAACTGTCACCGGCGCGGCCGCTGTGAGGACGGGCGCTGCGTGTGCGACTCCGGCTACACCGGCCCCTACTGCGCCACCCGAACCTGCCCGGCGGACTGCCGGGGCCGTGGACGCTGTGTGCAGGGCGTGTGCGTGTGCCACGCGGGCTACAGCGGCGAGGACTGTGGGCAGGAAGAGCCTCCCGCCAGCGCCTGCCCCGGGGGCTGCGGGCCTCGGGAACTGTGCCGCGCAGGCCAGTGTGTATGCGTCGAGGGCTTCCGAGGCCCCGACTGCGCCATCCAGACGTGCCCCGGGGACTGCCGCGGTCGGGGAGAGTGTCGTGAGGGCAGCTGCGTCTGCCAAGATGGCTATGCAGGGGAGGACTGCGGGGAAGGTGAGCGGGCAGCCTTTCCCAAAGTGCTGGGTCAGGGACTGGAAAACTGGAGCCAGTGGGAAAGCCTGAGTCTGAGGCCTAGGAGCCCAGGGAATTGGAGGAAGAGTGAAGGGGGGGTCATATATTGGGGTGGGGGGCGGGGCAGTCGGAGGAGCCAGGGAGCCAGTGTCCACCAGGGGCTGCAGAACCGAGGGGGGCATGCCTGCAGGCGGGACCTGCCTTCAGATCTCTGATGAGCAGATTGGGGGCCCCTTTAGTTGCTTTTAGGGAGATTTCGTGTTCCTGGAGATGGGGGGCGGTAAAGGAGACCCAAGGTCTGTTCAGGCCGCTGCCGGCTTTGCCCCACCCCCAGAGAGGAGTCAGAGCTTGGGTGGATCTCTCAGAGCGGCCCTGAGTAGGAGGAGCCTGTGATGGTGAAGGTCGGGGTGCCTTGGGCTAAGCAGCTTCTCATATCCTATTCTCCTGGGCAGAGGTGCCAGCCGTTGAGGGCATGAGGATGCACCTCCTGGAGGAGACGATGGTTCGGACAGAGTGGACCCGGGCTCCTGGCAATGTGGATGCCTACGAAATTCAGTTCATCCCCACGGTGAGAGCCAAGCTCCAAGAGGGGGCTGAGTGGGCAGGACTGCGGGGAGGGGGGTCCCTCCTGCTCACCTCAAGCAGGAGTCCCAGGTAACCAGTGGTTGCGTCCAGCTGGCTGATTCCCGAAGCTGTTCTAAAGGCCTGTTCATTCTGCCCCACCCCCAGTGCAGAAGCCTTTGCAGCATTGGCCCACTGCTGCTGGCAGCTCAGGCTGCCGACTCCATTTTTGTCCATCACTGTAGTCAGTTCTTTTTGTTATTGCTGGATCCAAATCTGCCCCATTCTAACATCCATCCCTTGGCCCTAGCTGGGCCTTCGCCAGCCGTCAGAACGTGTTTTTTGCTTTCCCTGCGTCTTACACCATAGGCTTTAAAGTATTTGGAGACATCAGCCATCACGTCACCCTTCATTCCCTCCAGACCAAACCCACTGGTTTCTTCTCCCCTTTTCCTTAATGCATTGTTCTCTGAATCCTTCACTTTTTGGTTTTCCTCCTCTAATGCCTCCTGCTTTTTGCATGTGCCCCACCCCCCCCATCAAAATGTGGGAGCAAAGAGGAGCCCAGTCGTTCCCCTGGCTAGCTCTGGCTACCCTGGCACTTTTCTCAGAGTTGACATATAGGAACTTGTGGTCAGTTCATAACTGACAAACTGTCAGTTATTTTGATCACATTTGATTTTTTAAGTAACTTTTAATGATAAAAGTCATATAGGCTCAGTGTAGAAACTTTAGAAAATATAAACAAGGAAAAAAGAAAGAAGGAAGGAAGAAAAGAAGGAAGGAAAAAAGAAGACATTCAACTACATACCCTTTTTTTAAGCCTAAATATAAGCCTTTGCATCTGGCTCTCTTCAGTGTTATCATTTTTGCTTTGGGCCAACCTGTCCAGGCTGTTGCAACACTCTGAGTCTGTGAGCTGGTTCCCCTACCTCCGTGTCATCGGTGCATTGCAAAGCCTCCTTTCTCTGTCTCCTTCCAACTCACTCTTAAAATATTTGGGGGCACCCTAAGGACAAAGACTGTGGCCTCTCATTAGAGATTTCCCTTTATGCAGATTGGGCTTTTATGATGTGTTTGGTCTCCTAGTTTCAAATCATCTGACATTTCTACTGTCCAAATGTTTTCCTGCATCATCCCACAAGTGCCATTGGTGTGTAGGCCATGTCATTCTCATCTCTACCCAGTCAGGACTCTGGAAAAATAAGTAAGTCCCAGGGCCTAAACCTAGGAAGCCTCTAGGACAGAAGGGACAGCTCAGAGATGCTGGCTGTCACCCCCACCCCAACTGGCCTAGTCATTCTAAGTCTTATTATCCCCTCAAGCCCAGACCCCTGCCATATTCTGTCTCTCCTTACGCCATGGTAGAAGCAGAGGCAGAAATCCCTACTTTGCTGCGTAACCAAGAGAGCTTGGATTTTTCTTCTGTTTAAAAAAAAATTATTTTCAGTTATAAAAATAATGTAATCACAAGACAAGAATTTGGCAACTAGAGAAAAAAACAAATAATCCTTGGCTGTTGCGCACTAAAACAAGCACTGTTAACGTTGTAAAGTGTTTCTCCCACTCTCTGTGGAGAGTGTGTATATTATTTGCATCGTTTTAATCTTGAGAGGGTAGGACTTTTAAACAGAACTTTCCTAAGGAACTTCAGGGAAAGAAGAAGTAAAATAAACACTTGAGATAGAAGGAGCTTACAGGGTAGCATCATCTCCTGCTCTTAGTAAATATGAACTTATCCTTGGTGTTCTCAGGGGGTGCAGCCTCCCAGCTGAAGCCCTAGGCTTTCTCCCTCTCCGTGGGGCCGGGGTGGTGTTGAGCTGGCCTGGGTCCAGCTTGGCCATGCTCTTAGCTCATCTGCTTTGCTCTGGGTATGGGCCTCTGTCACATTCTGGGTTCTCTGTGAGCCTGGATGTGGAAAATGCTCCCGTAAGATTGGTCCCCAGACACCTCCCTTGGACTCCACATCAGCCTGTGCTAGTGGCCCTCTGACTGTGCTTTCTATGCTTTTTGTGGCTGGCCCCTGGGATTGTGCCTCTTGCCTTGGCCAGCACTTTCTATCCATTTCTGTTGGCACAGAGTACATTCAGTAGCTGGCTGTCCTCTGGCCACTGCCATCTTCCTAGAAGCCTCTCTCTACCTTATCCCCACCCCTTTTCTAGAACCACTTCTCTCTCAAAGCCCAAACTCTACTATTCCTGGCTAAGGGACACACCTAGTTATTGGAATGATTTTCAGAACACAGAAGAGGAACATTCCTGCTTTCCCTGCATACGTGGCATTGTTCCTCTGACTCAGTGGTTCTCAAAGTGTGTTCCCTGGACCTCCAGCATCAGCGTCACCTGGAGCACTAGACATGCTAATTGTCAGACTCCACCCCCAGATCTACTGAATCAGAAGCTCTAGGGGGTAGAGCCCAGTAAGCTGTGTTGTAACAAGCCCTCCAGGTGGTTCTGATGCACCCCAAGCCCAAGGACCACTAACTTAAGAAATGTTGCTATTTTGCAAAAGGCAAGGTCTTCTATGAATGTGAGAGAAAGCATGAAGAAACTGAGGGAGGTGAACCCCCGAACAGAAAGACGTTCAAGTATTCCCTGTCTGGGTGTATTCTGCAGCCTGGAAACTGGGGCTATGCCACGTTTTCATTGGGACACAGGCCCTTGCAGCCTGAGAAAAGTTTGTTTGGTCTGGTCTGAAAAGCAGGGTGAGGATGAGGTAAGCTCCAGGGAGGGACCAGCCAAAGTGGAGTCGCCCACCTGGGGCCATGAGGTTATTCTCTGGGGTATCGAGAATAGAGTTAGAATCTTGCCAAGGACATCAGTGAAGCAGCCAAAACTCTCACCAAGGGGCAGAACCAGCTGCTAGCATCTGGCTAGAGAGCCTGCCTCAGACCAGACAGATGGTGCTGAGAGATGTGGGTTAGACTGACAGTGGGACTTTTCAGGGGACTGTTCCCAAATGGATCTCAGGAGGGACTACAAAGCGTTTAAACGGTTCATGTAGGTGGTCTGAAGGGAGAAGGAGGACTCTGGGGATGGGCTTGTCTTGCTGAAAGGACCAGACATCATCAGGGAGCACTCAAAGTGTGTGTGTGTGTGTGTGTGTGTGTGTGTGTGTGTTGGGTTGGGGGAATAAGGGGACAGAGAATAAGTTCTGGGAAGGAGGAGGAGCACACAGGTCTTGAGTTGAGACCAGTCCAAGGCCTCCCAGGATGGGGTATCCTAGGGCAGAGTGAGTAGGAGAGGGACGGGGATCCTGTGTGCCCAGGAAAACTTCTCAGCCAAGAAAACTCTGACAAAGCTTTACTTCATCCTCAACCCAGAAGTCTCTACGTGGACTCTCATCTGGTTTTATACTTTGGTGTTTCCTATGCCGATTTCCCCACAATTCTCTTGGTTTAGGAGAGTACCTTTTGAAATTTCCAATCCTACTTGGCTGAATGGAGGTGTCCCCATAACTGCCAACATAGCTAAACAGAACAGAACGTCTTTATTAGCTGTCCTAGATGGACAGCCCGGCGAAATGCTGGGCTGTTAGACTGCTCACAAATGTCCATTCCTCCTGTTTCCCCAGTGGCTGGCACTCCAGGAGACCCTGCCTGGAGCAGGGGCTGGCAGATTTTCTATGGGGTCACCACAAATAATCATAATACTTTACATGTATACTTGAAGGAGGGTTGTTTTCTCACAGGCATGTACTACACATAGAGATTTGGGTTAGGGATCTAATAAAACTTAAGACGTGGCCACACATTTAGCTACTAGGGCATGAGCTATCTGAGGACAGGGATCATATCTTTTATTTTTATGTCTCCAGTGCCCAGAATGATCCCAGGCACAAAATCAGGGAACATATTTGTGGAACTTTGAGCAGGTGGGCCTTGTTTTTGAGGGGCCTACAACCCTGCTGAGGATACAAGAAAAGTACCTAAAAGGAAATGCCATGACATGGGTCACACCCAAGAAAAGTACCTGAAAGGAAATGCCATGACGTGGGTCACAGGGGCAGGTGTCTGTGGGGAGGCTCAGGCTGGGGCAGCTGCTTTAAGGAGGAAGTGAGACTTGAAGTGGCATCCCTCATCTACTTCACCTGTTATGACAGGAATGGGCTTAGGAGAAGCCTCCTCGTGCCCAGGGAGTCAGGGTTGCCGGGGGGAAGCCAGAAGAAGAGTCCTGGCATGTGTCAGAATTCTGGCAGACAGCTGATGAACAGGCTCAAAAAGGTAGTGCCCATGAGAGGGGACTCTGAGGTCACACTGCCTGGGTTTAAATCCCTGCCACTTTCTTGGTGTTGGTGACCTTGGGCAAGCCACTTAATCCTTCTGTACCTCAGTTTCCTCATCTGTCCGTTGGGAATAATACGACCTACCTCGTCAGATTCTTAAGCAGATTACGTGAGTTCATGTATATAAATCGCCTTGAACAGTACGTGGCATGGGGTAGGTGTTCTAGATGTGTTTGCTGATACCACCCACGCTCCCCAGCTGTATAGGGCCCAGTTCTACACAGTCCCATGTTGACCCTGCCTGGAACTGGAGAAAGAAGGGATAAGGGGGCTTGAGCGGCAGGGGTGAGAGTGGCAGCCCTGATCCACCTGGTGCTTTCTCTCTTGCAGACAGAGGGGCCGAGCCCCCCATTCACAGCACGAGTGCCCAGCTCTGCCTCAGCCTATGACCAGAGAGGACTGGCCCCCGGTCAGGAGTACCAGGTCACTGTCCGTGCCCTTCGAGGGACTAGCTGGGGCCCTCCTGCCTCCAAGACCATCACCACCAGTGAGAGCTGGGGCTGTGGGGTGGGGTCCTGGGTGGAGATCTGGATTTGAGAGGGGTGGCTGGGAATATGCCCTCCAAGAGGGCAGAGGGGAGGGATTGGCTGGGGGCAAGGCTCGTAGAAGGAAAGCTGGTGACTGCAGATCCAGACTCCCACCTGATCCCTCCTCTCTCTGACCTGGCTAGTGATCGACGGCCCCCAGGACCTCCGAGTGGCGGCTGTGACACCAACCACGCTGGAGCTCAACTGGCTGCGCCCCCAGGCTGAGGTGGACCAGTTCGTGGTGTCCTACGTCAGTGCCGGCAACCAGAGGGTGCGGCTGGAAGTGCCCTCTGAGGCAGACGGGACGCTGCTGACCGGCCTGATGCCAGGCGTAGAATACGTGGTGACCGTCACTGCCGAGCGGGGCCGGGCAGTAAGCTACCCGGCTTCTGTCAGGGCCAACACAGGTATGGCTGGCCAAGGGTTAGGGAAGTTTCTGAGCGTAGGAGCCACTTCCTAGGGAGCCCACATGTCCGGCTCACAGGCTGCTCTGAACGCACTTGACAGGGCGTGTGGCAGTCCCAAAGCACCTGCTGGGGGCCCTTGCTGTGCACCAAGGGCTCTGCGGAGATGGAGTTCTCAGGTGCTTGGAGTACTGTAGGAAGGCTGTGGGCTGGAGTTTGGGAGCAGCTGCCTCATGGAGAGAAGCAGTAAATAGGAGATGCTGTCCGACCCACCCGGATGGGGGAGGTTCTGATCCAAACTTGGACACAGGGACAGCCCTTGAGCTCAGTCAGTGGTCAGATCTTGGAGAGATTGGAATTAGGCAGATTAGAGATCAGCACTCCTGTTGACTTTAGGATTGGGGATTGGGAGACTTAGGTCTCAGCAGTAATTTTCCACTAACCCTCAAGGTCTCTTAACAGATGCCTGGATCTTTCTTTTCTTTTCCTGTGACAGAGGGACGCCCACCTCGCTGTAGCTCACAGTCTCTCCTCCCACGCCCCTTTCTCTCCTTCAGACACAGGGCCCCACCCGCTGGTTTCTTCTCTCTAGGGCACCAACAGTGGCGGGCTTGGAGGGCAAGGGGTGAGGGAGTCCTGGGACACTAACTCCTTTCTCTCGATTCTCTTTCCAGGTGGGGCTGGGGCACAGGAGGAGGCCTCTGGCTCCGGTGGGAGGGACGGTGGGAGGAACTGCCACGGGGAGGAGTGCAGGGATTGGTGGGGGGCTGCCACTGACCGGCTCTCCCCCTCCCCCTTTTTCCGCCCCGGCAGCACCAGGCCACTACAGTCACCCGGAGGCGCACGCCCCAGCCCCGTCCCCCAAGCCCCGGCCCCGGCCGGTCCCGGCCCCGCGGCCCCCGCGTCCACCAGTCCCCCCTCGGCCCTCGCGGCCGGCGGAGGAGGGGGAGGCGGAGTCTCGGCCCGGGCCGAGCCTACCCCAGCCCCCTCGGCGGGCGTGGGGCAACCTGACGGCCGAGCTGGGCCGCTTCCGCGGCACCGCGCAGGACCTGGAGCACCACCTGCGGGCTCACGGCTACCCACTGCGGGCCAACCAGACCTACACGTCGGTGGCGCGCCACATCCACGAATACTTGCAGCGGCGTCGCCTGGCGGCGGCCGTCCCCACCAGCTCCCCCGCACCCCCGGCCCGTCGCCCCCACCCCACCTCCAGCCCCGACTCGGGCACCTGGAAGCGGGATTCCAACAAGGGCACCTACGGCCTCTCGCCCGAAGGCGTCGACCGGGAGGCTGCGCCCCGCCACCCCAAGCCCGAGGTGCTGGGCAGTTCCGCCGACGGCGCACTTCTCGTGTCCCTCGACGGGCTCCGCGGCCACTTCGAGCGCGTGGTGCTGCGCTGGCGGCCCCAGCCGCCCGCAGAGGGCCCCGGCGGGGAGCTGACCGTGCCGGGCACCACGCGCACCGTCAGCCTGCCAGATCTCAAGCCCGGCACCACCTACCACGTGGAGGTCCACGGGGTGCGGGCAGGGCAGACCTCCAAGTCCTACGCCTTCATCACCACCACAGGTAGTGTGGGTGGGGCCGCGGGACCACCCATCTCCTGCCCAGTCTCACCTGCCACTGGAGTCAGCATCCATGAGTTCCTCCCGCTGCCTCACTGCTCAGGCTGCCACCCCACCACACGCTCTGTCTTCAAGCCCTACCTGGCCCAGGCTCCAAGAGAACCCCCCAACAAAGCGCACTTTCTCGTGTCCCTAGACGCCACCTCCACCCTCAGGGTCCTGGTGGATACCCAAGGTCAAGGAGACCTGTTCTTTGGGACTGTCTGATTTTCACTTGGGTTCCTAGGACACTTCTGCCAGGAATCCTGTTCTAGGCAACAGAAGGGGCATCTGGTGGGAGGGGCAGTGTCTGGAGCAGTTTGGGTGGGGTCGGGAGAGAAACTAGTGGTTCCCCACTCTGACTCACTGTGGTGAGAGTGGCTGAAGACTGTGGTCAGTGGTTACTATTTTCCACAATTTGGCCCCAACCTCAAAGGGACACATCGGAACTGCTTGCAGGTGGCCTTGAAGCCATCAGGCAGCATGTGTGTGTGAGAGGTGAAACCACTGCTTCTTGAGCTGCCTTTCCAGACCTCCTGGCTCACTTCACACTTGTCTCTCCCACAGGAACGATGTCCCGGCTCGGGGAAGGGGCGCTCTGTGGCTGTCATGGGGAGGGTTCTGGACCTCTTCTTCCCCCATAGGGCCCAGATGCCACCTGAGCTGGATGTCCACCCCCCCCATCCCCTCTCCCCTCTCTTCTCACTAGCCACTCTCTCTCTACCCTCCTCCCCTAACACTACCGTCTCCTCCTTTCTTCCAGGCTTGTCCCTGCAGCACTACTGGAAGTCACGACCACCACCCAGTGGGGAAGGGGTTCCTGTGGGGAGGGACATGGTAGTCTGTCGGGGCTGGAGGTCACAGGAGCCTTGTGGGAGGAGGGATGGCAGACTTTATTTCTTTTCTTTATTACCTGCGGGCCTGTCTGTGCAGGACTGTGGTGCACCTTTGGGACGATGAGGTGACCCAGGGGGTGATCCGGGAGCAGAAAAGGGAGGGTCTGTAGGCTCTTAGAGGCTAGAGGGCAGAGCCTGGGGGCCAGGGTTTCCTTTCTGACTCTCATACTCCACTCTCCTGTTTTTCTCCCCTTGCTTCTTCCCAGGGTCCTCCCCCTCAGACCTCCTGGGGGCCACTGATGAGCCTCCTCCCTCAGGCCCTTCAACGACTCAAGGGGCTCAGGCCCCTGTCCTGCAGCAGCGACCCCAGGAGCTGGCAGAGTTGAGGGTGCTGGGCAGAGACAAGACAGGGCACCTCCGCGTGGCCTGGACCGCCCAGCCTGACACCTTTGCCCACTTCCAGCTGCGCCTACGGGTGCCCGAAGGGCCTGGGGCACATGAGGAACTACTGCCAGGGGATGCCCGTCAGGCTCTGGTGCCCTCACCCCCTCCTGGATCCCCCTATGAGCTGTCACTTCGTGGGGTCCCCCCCGGGGGCGAGCCCTCTGCCCCTCTCATCTACCAAGGCATTATGGGTACATCCTGGATTCTGCTCAAGACCAATGTCCTGAGGTTGGGGGAGGGGCTGGGCCATTAGGATTTCAGAGGTGGGGTGGAGATTGAAGGGCAGGGCTGGTGTTTGGGTCAGGGTGGTAGGAGGAACAAGGAGAGAAAAGGAGTTGAGGGTTCAGAGGCAAGAGGGATCGAGGGGGTCTTAGCACAATGGTCGGGTGGGCCGGGGAGGGGAGTACTCCAGGCAAAGTAGATGAGAGGGCAAAAGTCAAAGGATGGGACAAGGATTCAAGGAGAGAGGCTGTTGGCCCCCTTGCTCTCCGCTTACAGCTTTCTTTGTGCAGACTCGCCCTGCCCCCACTTCCTGGTTACTCCTCTGCCCCAGCCCGCCCAGTGTGTCTCT
This sequence comes from Eubalaena glacialis, assembly GCF_028564815.1. Taxonomy (NCBI): domain Eukaryota; kingdom Metazoa; phylum Chordata; class Mammalia; order Artiodactyla; family Balaenidae; genus Eubalaena; species Eubalaena glacialis. Next base: position 24,314,881 of record NC_083722.1, on the reverse strand, counting down.
CAGGGTGGGTGTGGGAAGGCCTCTGGCCCTGAGGATCCTGACCCTCAGCCCTCTCCTCCCTTTCCCTTCTCCCAAGCCCCTGCCATCCCCTCACTGGACAGGCTAGGACAGTGGTGCTGCCCCTCACCCTGCGAGCCCAGCCTGCAGTGGACAGCACCCCATGGTCCCATTAGCCATTTCCACTAGGGGTGGAGGTTCCTTGTGGTAGGGCGCTCCACGGCCATCAGGACTTCAGAGACGGGTGAGGTTTGTGGAACCAGTGCAGGAGCCTGGGCTTCCTGGCTCTCACATTTCCTTCTGGTCCCTCTTTATGGGACTAGGGTAGCCAGCTCTCCCTGCAACTCCAGATCAAGCTCACCACTGGGGAGAGGGCGGTAAGGGAGAGAGAAGTTCAGGTGGACCGAGGCGTCTTGAGACTGCTCTGAAACAGCAATGGCAAGGTTCTGAACTCTCAGGGAAAACCACAGGGGACCTGAAACTCCCCCAGAGACCTTGGTGTGAAGAGGGACTGGGACCTTTGTGAGTGGGGAGGAAGTTATCGCAAGGGAAGAGCCAAAGCTTTCACTCCAGAGCAGAGATTGGGGAGAAATGCCCACCTTCTTAGAAAGGCTGGTCCCAGAGAACAGAGGGCGGGGAATGGAGGCTTCCAGGAAGGGAGCTGTCCAGGATGGAGTGAGCCAGTGGGCAGAGGAGAGGGAAGGAGACTGGGGACAAGGCAGTGCTTGAGCCCATGTGCTTTGCTTTGCCCCACACCCCAGACAGGGATGGGGAGAAGCCTGGGCAGCCCTCGGCCCCGCCACGCCTGGGCAAGCTGACAGTGACGGACATGACTTCCAACTCCCTGCTTCTGCACTGGACGGTCCCTGAGGGCGAGTTTGACTCCTTCGTGATCCAATACAAAGACAGGGACAGGCCCCAGGTGGTGCCTGTAGAGGGACCCCAGCGCTCAGCCCTCATCTCCAACCTGGACGTTGGCTGCAAGTACAAATTCGTCCTGTACGGGCTCGCGGGCAAGAAGAGGCATGGCCCCCTGGTGGCTGAAGCCAAGATCTGTAAGTGAGAGGCTTCACACACACCCCTGCCTCTGCCCTCTGCACAGTTCTGAAGGGGGTCTGCCCAGTGCTTCCGCAACTCCAGGAAGGCTCCCTGGAGGCAGTGGTGCCGGAGATGAATCCCGAAGGGAAAATTGTGGTGGTCAGGCAGGGAGGTTGAGGAGGGTAGAGCAAACAGAGGGAGAGTGAGGCAGGAGAGAGTGTGGCCCTGTAAGAGAATCAAAGTCTCTTTCCTCTGGGCGAGGGTCAGGGCACCTGGGAGCTGAGGGCACTGATCTCACTGATCTCATGTGTCCGACTGAGTCACTTGGACCTCATCTGAGGACCCTAGGGGGCCGCCAAAGGGCTTTACGTGAGAGAGTGACATAATTCAATATTTATCTTACAAATAACACTGAGACTGCTGCAGAGGATAGTTGCAGAAGGCAGTCCTATTCCCTGAGGCAAGGAGCAACGGATGTGAGGAGCAGTGCAGCGGGGGACACTTAGTTAAACATCTTTCGAGCATTCGTTAAGTGTCAAATGTGTTCAAGATGTTCTAAGTGTATCATCGCACTTAATCCTCATAAGCAGCCCTGTGAGGCATGCTCATTTCACAGATGAGGAGAACTGAGGCGCAGAGAGGGCAAGGTCACTCAAGCAGAAAGTGATGGGGCCATAGGGTCATCCTGCTGCCCTCATGGGCCTGGAGAGCAGAAGAAAGGCCTGAAGAGGGGGTGTGGGTGTCCCAACAGGCAGAAGCCAGGGTGGGGGGCAGGGAGAAGAGACATGGCCACTGGAACCCTGGAGATGGCTAACACTCAGGGCAAGAGCAGAGGAAGGGGTGCCTGCAGGGTGAATTGGGGAGCGGGATGCCAAAATGAAGGGCGCGGTCAGACATGTCAGATTCCGTAAGAGTGATTCAAGGCTACAGAGTGTCCACAGAACTTAGCAATGGCGAGGTCACCACTCACCCTGGTGAGAGCGGCTGGTGGAGGGTGGAGCTGGGTTGGGAGGGTGATGTAGGTGAGGACATGACTACAAGCAGTGTAGACATCTCCTTCTGGAATTTGGGCTGGGACTAGAGAGCAAAGAGGGAGGGTGGAGGCTGGAGGGCGATGCAGCTGAGTGGAGGAGCTTGTGTAAATGCTCATGGCACAGCCGAGGGAGTGAGGGTAGGAGAAGAGGAAGTGGGGCCCAGAGCACAGGTGTGGAGGGCTCTCCCACGTTAAAACGCGCCAAGGACCAAGCTTCCCTCTCTTGGAGAAGATACCAACTAGTTGTTAGGCCTGGAAACAGTAGAGGCTGTCCTGGAAGACTTCCCTGGCCATGGAGATGTGGAAGGGGCTGGCTGGGCTCCCTTCTCTCTGAAGCCCTTTCCAGGCTGCGGAATGAGTCAGGGCCACACTAGTCCATACGGTGCTTTTGTGCCCCATCAAAGAAAGCACCCCTTCTTCCAGATGGGCATAGCCCTTTGCCAGGATACACAGCTTGGCAAGCAGAGTGCTGGCTGGATTTCAGTCCCTCAGTGCTCCCTCCACCATGCACCTTTTGTGTAGTGAACAGCCTGCACAGCCTCACACAGCATCCCCAGGTGGGAGATGGATTCCTCCTTATCCTTTGACCTGTGTCCCTCCCTTCTCTCTACCTGCTCTTCCTAGTGCCTCTGACTGATTCCAGCTCGGTGACTCCACCCCGCCTGGGAAAGCTGTGGGTGACAGATCCCACCCCAGATTCGCTGCACCTCTCCTGGACTGTCCCTGAGGGCCAGTTTGACTCCTTCGTGGTCCAATACAGGGACAGGGATGGACGGCCCCAGGTGGTGCCCGTGGAAGCTCCCGAGCGCTCGGTCATTGTCTCCCCGCTGGACCCTGACCACAAGTACAGATTCACTCTGTTTGGGATTGCCAACAAGAAGCGGCATGGCCCCCTCACGGCCGATGGCACCACTGGTGAGTAGCAGCCACCTAAGCCCCCATGTGACCCCTCCCAGTCTTCCACATGCTTGCCCCCAGCCAGGAACCAGCTGGGGCCTCCCAGCGAGATGGCTGACTCCGAATCCTGGCCCTGCTTTTGGGCTCAGGGCCAGCCAGCCTCCCCCGCACTGCTGGGACCCTTTCATCCTGTTCAGCTGCTCCCCAAGGCCCAGAAGGTGTGTCATACCCTGGCTGTGCCAGATTTCTCAGAGTTCATCACTCATGCTAATTGCGTAGAGACTCCCACAGGTGTGACAACCTGTCCAAACCCCAGGCCCCAATCCTGGGTTCTGCCAGTTCAGCCCTGCCTGGATCCTCTTGTTTACAGCCCCAGAGAAGAGAGAGGAGCCCCGCCACCCAGAGTCCCCTGAGCAGCCCCTGCTGGGTGAGCTGACAGTGACCGGCACCACCCCAGACTCCCTGCGCCTGTCCTGGACGGTGGCCCAGGGCTCTTTTGACTCCTTCACGGTCCAGTACAAGGATGCGCAGGGGCGGGCCCAGGCAGTGCCCATCAGGGGGCATGAGAATGAGGTCACCATCCCCGGCCTGGAGTCCGACCGGAAGTATAAGATGAACCTCTACGGGCTTCATGGCAGGCAGCGCGTGGGGCCTGTGTCCGTGGTGGCCACCACAGGTGAGTCAGGGCTGCACGGGGCTCCCTCCGTGGCCAACCCCCAGCCCTGTGAGCAGGACCTGACCCGGGATCCTTCACACTTCCCTCCACCTTCTCTTTCTCGGCTCCAGTTCTGCCAAACCTCCACAGTCTACTTCCCGACATCCCAGGACTTTGCATCCAGCCGCCAGCCCCTGACCAAACTTTCTTGGCCCTGCTTCTCCATCTCCAAGAACAGACCCCATTTCCCACATTCTGAGCACTGGGAATCACCCCTTCGTCCCGGGCTGTCCTCCCCATGGATGTCCTCAGCCACTGTGTTCTTTCCCCGCGGTCTTTGCTGGCCTTCTTCCCCTGGCTCAGGCTGTGGTCATTTCTGAGCTTCTGTTGCCTGCTGCCCACACCCTCCCACCATAGCTGCTCTGTTCAGAGCTGGCAAATCCAAGGGACATGAGCTCCGTGTTTCCCCAGCCTCCTCCCAGCCCCCTGACTCCCTGACTCCCATCCAGCTTGGAGCAGGGCAAAGGGCTCACTTTCAGCCCCGCTGCCCTGCATTCCTCCATGGGCCCAGCCTCCCCCATCCAGCACCATTTCCATGGCTGTGTAGCATCGCGGTTGGGAGCATGGGCTCTAGAGCCAACTGCCTGGATTTTAATCCTAGCTCTGGGATCTTGTGCAAGTTACTGAACCTCTCTGGGCCTCAGCTTTCTCATCTGTCAAGTGGGGATGATAATGGTAACAGCTTCACAGAGTTGTTAGAATTAAATGAGTTAGTATACATATGGCACCTAGAACAGTGCCTGGCACATCAAAACTGCTACTGAAGAGTGAGCTACTATTTCTCCCTGACCCTCTCACTTCCCAGTATCCTTTTTCTCTCCTCACCTCCCCACCCTCCCCATCCTTGCCTGGGTTATCATTCTTGCCTGCTGCCTCCTCAATCTCCTGTCTCCTAAGCAGTCCCCCATGGACCGTGGAGTGGGTCACAGAAGGGCTGGCTTCCCTGTGCCAGTCTCCCCGCCCCATGGAGCCTCAGTGAAGACCTAGCTGCTGCAGACGGTGGGCAGATGCCTCGGGGCTGTGACTCTAGCCCAGGCCGCGGACGAGCACGGCCCTCCACAGCCCCCAGCGCCATCCGCAACATCTCCCCCGCCCACCCCCCAACCCCGACTCTTGTCTGAAGTGGAGGGAGGGGCAGGGTTGCCTCAGGAAGCCTTAGCGGAGCACATCCCATTTCCTGTCCTGGTCAGTGGGGTGGGGGAAGCTGGAAAGCCCTGGGGAGGGGCAGGAGCTGAAAGGGAGGAACACAGTGGGAAGAAGCCTTACTGCCCCCTCGCTCTCCTGTGGTCAGCACTGTCCATGAACACAGCAGAGAAGCATCCCTCAGTGTTCCCTCTCTTCCCATCTCGTCTCCTTTCTCAGACGTGAGAGGCGGCCCCTTACCCCCACAGTGCAGTCGTCCAGCACTGACGAGGTTTAGGGGCCTGTCTCAGCCCTGTCTCCTTTGATGGGCAGCTGAATGGCTAATACAAAGGCTACAGGAACCCCTAAGCTGACAGCTTGAAGAGTATATTTGCCAAATGTACTTTATTGTCACGATTAACATCACCACAAAGCACATCACCTGTAAAGCCTAATCTCTTCTCTCAGCCCCGCAGGAAGGCGTGGACGAGACCCCCAGCCCCACAGAGGTGGAGGAGAACCCCAGCCCCACAGAGCCCAGCACAGAGGCACCAGAGCCCCCCGAGGAGCCCCTCCTGGGGGAGCTGACGGTGACAGGATCCTCCCCGGACTCGCTGAGCCTCTCCTGGACCGTCCCCCAGGGCCACTTCGACTCTTTCACCATCCAGTACAGAGACAGGGACGGGCAGCCCAAGGTGATGCGGGTGCCAGGGCACCAGGACGGGGTCACCATCTCGGGCCTGGAGCCAGACCACAAGTACAAGATGAACCTGTACGGCTTCCACAGCGGCCACCGCGTGGGCCCCGTCTCTGTCATCGGGGTGACAAGTGAGTAGATGGTGGAAGCCCCAGGGTGGGACCTAGTGGGAGGATCACCCTCTCTCAGGTGATGGGTGAGTGGGGTGCAGGAGGCCCCTCCACTCGAGGCTGAGCCATGGTGCCCTTTGTGCCTCCACCAGGCTCCCTGAGGACCCGTGTGTCCCCCTGGGCAGAGAAGGGCCTCTGTGAGCCATGCTGGTGGCTGCCCTGGTCCCCCACAGCTGACCCCAGAGGCTCCAGGCATGTTTATGAGATGTCAGCTGAGCAGGACCACCCAGCCCCAAGGACGGGCTTCTCTGAAGTGACTTCAGGGCCCGGAGCCGGGGCCAAGGCTTGGGAGGAGACCCAAGGACATCACCTGGGGTCCCTGCCTCACGCTCTCTGTGTCTCTCCTTCTCAGCTGCAGAGGAAGACACCCCCAGCCCCGCAGAGATGGAGGAGACCCCCAGCCCCACAGAACCCAGCACAGAGGCCTCGGAGGCCCCCGAGGAGCCCCTCCTGGGGGAGCTGACGGTGGCAGGATCCTCGCCGGACTCGCTGAGCCTCTCCTGGACCGTCCCCCAGGGCCGCTTCGACTCCTTCACCGTCCAGTACAAGGGCAGGGACGGGCCCCAGGTGGTGCGTGTCGGGGGCGAGGAGAGTGAGGTGACCGCTGGGGGCCTGGAGCCCGGGCGCAAGTACAAGATGCACCTGTACGGCCTGCACGGGGGGCGGCGTGTGGGCCCCGTGTCCACCGTGGGCGTGACCGGTGAGTGAGGGCGGGGGCCTTGTTTGTTTTCCTCCCACCAGTGGCCCCCAGCCTCCCTGTGGCATTGCCCTCCCTTGCCTTCCCCACCTGCCTGGGGAAGACCTAGAAAGAACAGTTCACGGGAGACTGGGCTACAACCAGCTGCACGACTTTGAGCAAGTCTTAAACTTTCTGTGCCTGTTTCCTCGGCTGTAAAATGGGGATAGTAACACCTACCTCACAGAACTGTTGTGAGATTAAATGAGTTAACAGACCTAAGAATGGGTCTGGCACCAAGTAAACATGCTGGCAGTGTTTGCTGCTATGGTTACTGTATTTGTCCTTACCCTGGGATCTGCTCTGTCCCCTTTGGCTGGTTCCGCTTCGATGTTGAGAATGTGCATGAGACGTTGCCCTCGTCACCAGTGCAGCTGGAAGCTTTCTTTACTACTCATCCAGCGAGTGGTTATAGCAAGGAAGAACGTCCCTTCCACCCGGGTACAGGGCCACTCAGCCACCACAGAGGACCAGCCTGGGCACCTACTCTCCAGAGCCCCAGCGTGAGGGGCCAGATCACAGACAGGCCTCTGGGACCCTCCTGCTAATCCGCCCAGCTTGGCCCCAGCAAGGGGCATCTCTTTTCCCCTTTGTTCACTGAAACAAAGACACAGCTTTTTCAAAAGCAACTTTTAATATAAGGGGAAAGATTTTAAAAAGCAGAGAAACAGGTTTCCAGAGCATGGTTTCTGTACTTCTCAAAGGGACTTGGTTGGCTTAGTTTCCAGAAGCTTCCACTCCTGATTTCTCTTCTTTCTTTAGTCAGCACAGAGAGTAGGGAGAGGGGAAATCCTCCCTGAGTTCCTCTCCTGCAGGCCTGAAGTAGCAGGATGGAGGCTCGTGCCAGGCCCAGGAAATGTGGCCGAGGTTTCTTCTGGAGTCACCCTCAGTCCGTCCATCTGTCCGGGGCAGCCACACTGGTCCCCGGGTAAGGATGGACAGTGCCGGGCGCTGACTGAGGTGGTGCAGTAGAGGAAAACTGAATCTTGGAATCGGAGAAACTGAGTTCCATTCCTGGCTTCTCAGTTCTTAGCTGTGCGATGGTGCTCATCATCCGAGCAGGAAGGTGATAGGCAGCTGGAGCCCGCTGAGCTGACCCAGGGCCGGTCCCTGGCACACAGCGCGTGGTGAACCGTTGCTAGGAGAAGAACTAACATGCAGCTTTAGAAACATGGCTAACTTGGGAAAGGATTATGCCAAATGCAGCATAGGGCCTGCGGTACTCATGGGTAGTTATCATTCCACCTTTCCCAGTTAAGTCAAACCACCAATGATAAGGCTTGATGGTGAGGGACAATTTCTCTCTCTCATGGAAAGAAGTACAGAGACGCAGGAAACGGACGCTAAAGGAACCAGCAGAGCTAGAAGGCAAATGAAATGGAACACAATGCGTGGCCTGGCACCTGTACCTGGGAGAAGCTCAGTACGTGATGGTTGCTCTGGCCCGCCTTCAGCTGCCTGCATCCCTGCCCTCCCCACTCAGACTTATTTCTGTCCTCCTGAGGCCTCATCTCCAGCCTGGCCACACCACACGACTGGTGGGATCTTAGTTCCCCGACCAGGGATTGAACCCGTGCCCCCTACAGTGGAAGCGTGGAGCCCTAACCACTGGACCGCCAGGGAAGTCCCATGCCAGCCTGTTTTTAAAGCAGGTTTTATCAGTACAGAGCCTAGTCTTGTCCTCCCACAGGAGCCAAAGAAACAAGCTCTTGGGAACCTCACCCACCCAGCTACCCCTCTGCCAGTTGCCTCTTGGGACCACCTTCCAGGCTGGTCACTAATGAGCAGGGCTTCCCAGACTCAGCTCATTCTGGGGCAATGGGGACCAGCAGGTCCTGAGCTTGGCCTTTTCCAGACGTGCAGACCATTCATTAATGTAACAAACCTTTGTGGAGCACCCACTGGGTGCCAGTGCTGGGGACACAGCAGTGAACAAGGCAAAGCTCCTGCTGAGAGCTCACATTCTGTCAGAGGGAGACAGGCACCAAATTGCACAAATATGTCAGTGGGACCATATGTGACAGTGACAAGAGCTGGGGAGAAAAGCAAAGCCCAGTAGGTGAGATGGTGAGTGGGCGGGAAGCAGGCAGGCAAGGGCCTCCCTGAGAAAAGGACCTGCAGGAGGGAGAGGACAAGCCACGCAGGCCTCTGGGGAAGAGCATCCGGAGCAGAGGGAAGGTGCCTGAATGTCTGTGGACCAGTGAGGAATGTTTTGGAATGGGGAGGGTGACGTGAGAGATAAACAGGTGGGGCCTCGGAGGTCATTGTAAGGACCTGGTTTTTTCTCTGAGTGAGATGGAAGCCATTGCGGGAACAGACTCTGACTAATGTGTTAACAGTGGGGAACAGAGCAAAGAGGATGAGGGTGGAGGAGGGAGGGGATTTAGGAGACTGTGCTATAATCCAGTAAGAACACGTGTGCTTAGAGATGGTGGCGGTGGAGTTGGGCAGGGGGAAGGGGGTCAGCTTCTGAAGATAGTGCGGACAGGATTTCCTCACAGGCCGGCTGAGGGGTGGAAGAGAGGACTCAGGGATGACTCGGAGAATGAAGCTGTGGTTTTGCTGAGGTGGGAAAGCTGGGGAGGGAGCAGGTGTGGGAGCAGCCCCTGAGCTCGGTTTTGGACTTGTTGAGTTTGAGACATCAATTAGGCACCCAAGGAAGATGCTGAGCAAACACAAGTCTGGGGGTCAGCAGGGAGGTCTGGATGGGAGGCCTTTGGAGCCAGAGATGCACAGATGGAACTTCAGCCACTTTCCCAGGGTCTCAGTGGTGGCTGACACCCCTCCCCGCAAGCACAGCCCCGGATTCTGGCAGGGACTTAGTGAAGGGTTGTTGGCCAGACAGATGTCGCCAATCAGTGTGGTCTTACATCAGAACCACAAAAACAACGCACATAATTACTACAAGGGGAAGAGGGGCTTTTCCTAACAGCCTCCCACCATTTCTATCTCAGCTCCACAACCAGAAGAGACTCCTCCAGCCACCGAGCCCCCCACGGAGCCACGCCTCGGGGAGCTGACAGTGACAGATGTGACCCCCAACTCCGTGGGCCTTGCATGGACAGTCCCTGAGGGCCAGTTTGACTCCTTCGTGGTCCAGTACAAGGACAGGGACGGGCAGCCCCAGGCGGTGCCTGTGGCCGCAGACCAGCGAGAGGCCACTGTCCCTGGCCTGGAGCCTGCACGCAAATACAAGATGAACTTCTACGGGCTACATGGTGGGCAGCGCGTGGGCCCCCTCTCTGTGGTAGCCATGACCGGTGAGTGACCGTGGGTAAAGGTAGTTCCCATCCCTGGTTACCCGGGGCCACCCCCTCCCCTAGCCTCTCTCTCAGGTCCTGCCTCAGTGGCCCCCGCAGGTCCTCCCCAGTCTATTACCTGAGCCCTTGGCTCCTCTCCTGAACTGGAACCTTCCCTACCCTCCAGTCTCCATCTCCACTCTGTCTCCTCCCCCAGGCAGGATTGTCTTCCTCCCATCTGACCTGAGTCTAGCCAAACGCTATCTCTCTGACTGTCCACAGCTGTTTCCTTCCCTCTCTTTACAACCCTGCTGTGACTTGGACCCAGCTAACACCTCCCCCTGCTGCCCTTTTTCACTGGGGTTAAACAACACACATCCCTTGAATCTCTTCTCAGGGGCCCTCAGCCCCCTGGCCTGAGCTGTGTTCCCTTCTGGCCAAGCCAGAATCTTCCTCCGTCAGGGAAGTGGCCCTTGCTCTTGGCTCCCAGCCTCTCCCACCCCTCATGCTTCCTGGGCACAGGTTGCCACCAGTTTTGTGCTATGGTACCTGGTGAAACCAGTGAACCCCTTTCAGAGCAATGTCTTAATAATCCATAAAGTAAAACGCATAGGATTACAAAGGTAACCAATTCTACTGATTAACCAATTATCAAAAATATTTTAAAACTTGAATTTATGATTCAGTAATATAGTAACTTCATAATTAGTTCATTAAATAGCAAGACTTAGTGGCATGTTTAATAACCTACCCACATTTAGAAGCAGTGATGAGTGTAAAGAGTATTTTTTTTTGAATTTTTGAATTTTATTTTATTTGTCTTTTTATACAGCAGGTTCTTATTAGTTATCCATTTTATACATATTAGTGTATACATGTCAATCCCAATCTCCCAGTTCATCCCACCACCACCACCCCGCCCCCCCGCCACTTTCCCCCCTTGGTGTCCATACATTGTTCTCTACATCTGTGTCTCTATTTCTGCCCTGCAAACCAGTTCATCTGCACCATTTTTCTAGGTTCCACATATATGTGTTAATATACAATATTTGTTTTTCTTTTTCTGACTTACTTCACTCTGTATGACAGACTCTAGGTCCATCCACGTCTCTACAAATCACCCAATTTCGTTCTTTCTTACGGCTGAGTAATATTCCATTGTATATATGTACCACAACTTCTTTATCCATTCGTCTGTTGATGGGCCTTTTGGTTGCTTCCATGACCTGGCTATTGTAAATAGTGCTGCAATGAACATTGGGGTGCATGTGTCTTTTTGAATTATGGTTTTCTCTGGGGATATGCCCAGTAGTGGGATTTCTGGGTCATATGGTAATTCTATTTTTAGTTTTTTAAGGAACCTCCATACTGTTCTCCATAGTGGCTGTATCAATTTACATTTCCACCAACAATGCAAGAGGGTTGCCTTTTCTCCACACCCTTTCCAGCATTTGTTGTTTGTAGATTTTCTGATGATGGCCATTCTAACTGGTGTGAGGTGATACCTCATTGTAGTTTTGATTTGCATTTCTCTAATAATTAGTGATGTTGAGCAGCTTTTCATGTGCTTCTTGGCCATCTGTATGTCTTCTTTGGAGAAATGTCTATTTAGGTCTTCTGCCCGTTTTTGGACTGGGTTGTTTGTTTTTTTAATATTGAGCTGCATGAGCTGTTTATGTATTTTGGAGATTAATCCTTTGTCCATTGATTCGTTTGCAAATATTTTCTCCCATTCTGAGGGTTGTCTTTTCGTCTTGTTTGTAGTTTTCTTTGCTTTGCAAAAGCTTTTAAGTTTCATTAGGTCCCATTTGTTTATTTTTGTTTTTATTTCCATTACTCTAGGAGGTGGATCAAAAAAGATCTTGCTGTGATTTATGTCAAAGAGTGTTTTCCTCTAAGAGTTTTATAGTGTCCAGTCTTACATTTAGGTCTCTAATCCATTTTGAGTTTATTTTTGTGTATGGTGTTAGGCAGTGTTCTAATTTCATTCTTTTACATGTAGCTGTCCAGTTTTCCCAGCACCACTTATTGAAGAGACTGTCTTTTCTGCATTTTATATCCTTGCCTCCTTTGTCGTAGATTAGTTGACCATAGGTGTGTGAGTTTATCTCTGGGCTTTCTATCCTGTTCCATTGATCTATATTTCTGTTTTTGTGCCAGTACCATATTGTCTTGATTACTGTAGCTTTGTAGTATAGTCTGAAGTCAGGGCGTCTGATTCCTCCAGTTATGTTTTTTTCCCTCAACACTGCTTTGGCTATTCGGGGTCTTTTGTGTCTCCATACAAATTTTAAGATTTTTTGTTCTAGTTCTGTAAAAAATGCCATTGGTAATTTAATAGGAATTGCACTGAATCTCTAGATTGCTTTGGGTAGTATAGTCATTTTCACAATATTGATTCTTCCAATCCAATAGCATGGTATATCTCTCCATCTGTTTGTATCATCTTTAATTTCTTTCATCAGTGTCTTCTAGTTTTCTGCATACAGGTCTTCTGTCTCCCTAGGTAGGTTTATTCCTAGGTATTTTATTCTTTTTGTTGCAGTGGTAAATGGGAGTGTTTCCTTAATTTCTCTTTCAGATTTTTTATCATTAGTGTATAGGAATGCAAGAGATTTCTGTGCATTAATTTTGTATCCTGCATCTTTACCAAATTCATTGATTAGCTCTAGTAGTTTTCTGGTGGCATCTTTAGGATTCTCTATGTATAGTATCATGTCATCTGCAAACAGTGACAGTTTTACTTCTTCTTTTCCAATGTGTATTCCTTTTATTTCTTTTTCTTCTCTGATTGCCATGGCTAGGACTTCCAAAACTATGTTGAATGATAGTGGTGAGAGTGGACATCCTTGTCTTGTTCCTGATCTTAGAGGAAATGCTTTCAGTTTTTCACCATTGAGAATGATGTTTGCTGTGGGTTTGTCGTATATGGCCTTTACTATGTTGAGGTAGGTTCCCTCTATGCCCACTTTCTGGAGAGTTTTTATCATAAATGGCTGTTGAATTTTGTCAAAAGCTTTTTCTGCATCTATTGAGATGATCATATGGTTTTTATTCTTCAGTTTGTTAATATGGTGTATCACATTGATTGATTTGCGTATGTTGAAGAATCCTTGCAGCCCTGGGATAAATCCCACTTGATCATGGTGTATAATCCTTTTAATGTGTTGTTGGATTCTGTTTGCTAGTATTTTGTTGAGGATTTTTGCATCTATATTCATCAGTGATATTGGTCTGTAATTTTCTTTCTTGTAGCATCTTTGTCTGGTTTTGGTATCAGGGTGATGGTGGCCTCATAGAATGAGTTTGGGAGTGTTCCTTCCTCTGCGATTTTTTTGAAGAGTTTGAGAAGGATGGGTGTTAGCTCTTCTCTAAATGTTTGATAGAATTCACATGTGAAGCCATCTGGTCCTGGACTTTTGTTTGTTGGAAGATTTTTAATCACAGTTTCAATTTCCTTACTTGTGATTGGTCTGTTCATATTTTCTATTTCTTCCTGGTTCAGTCTTGGAAGGTTATACCTTTCTAAGAATTTGTCCATTTCTTCCAGGTTGTCCATTTTATTGGCATAGAGTTGCTTGTAGTAGTCTCTTAAGATGGTTTGTATTTCTGCGGTGTCTGTTGTAACTTCTCCTTTTTCATTTCTAATTTTATTGATTTGAGTCCTCTCCCTCTTTTTCTTGATGAGTCTGGCTAATGGTTTATCAATTTTGTTTATCTTCTCAAAGAACCAGCTTTTAGTTTTATTGATCTTTGCTATTGTTTTCTTTGTTTCTATTTCATTTATTTCTGCTCTGATCTTTATGATTTCTTTCCTTCTACTAACTTTGGGTTTTGTTTGTTCTTCTTTCTCTAGTTCCTTCAGGTGTAAGGTTGGATTGTTTATTTGAGATTTTTCTTGTTTCTTGAGGTAGGCTTGTATAGCTATAAACTTCCCTCTTAGAACTGCTTTTGCTGCATCCCACAGGTTTTGGATCATCGTGTTTTCATTGTCATTTGTCTCTGGGTATTTTTTGATTTCCTCTTTGATTTCTTCAGTGATCTCTTGGCTATTTAATAACGTATTGTTTAGCCTCCATGTGTTTGTGTTTTTTTTGTTTTTTTCCCTGTAATTGATTTCTAATCTCATAGTGTTGTGGTCAGAAAAAATGCTTGATACGATTTCAATTTTCTTAAATTTACTGAGGCTTGATTTGTGACCCAGGATGTGATCTATCCTGGAGAAGGTTCTGTGTGCACTTGAGAAGAAAGTGTAATCGGTTTTTGGATGGAATGTCCTATAAATATCAATTAAATCTATCTGGTCTATTGTGTCATTTAAAGCTTGTGTTTCCTTATTAATTTTCTGTTTGGTTGATCTGTCCATTGGTGTAAGTGAGGTGTTAAAGTCCCCCACTATTATTGTGTTACTGTCGATTTCCTCTTTTATAGCTGTTAGCAGTTGCCTTATGTATTGAGGTGCTCCTATGTTGGGTGCATATATATTTATAATTGTTATATCTTCTTCTTGGATTGATCCCTTGATCATTATGTAGTGTCCTTCCTTGTCTCTTGTAACGTTCTTTATTTTAAAGTCTATTTTATCTGTTAGGAGTATTGCTACTCCAGCTTTCTTTTGATTTCCATTTGCATGGAATATCTTTTTCCATCCCCTCACTTTCAGTCTGTATGTGTCCCTAGGTCTGAAGTGGGTCTCTTGTAGACAGCATATATATGGGTCTTGTTTTTGTATCCATTCAACGAGCCTGTGTCTTTTGGTTGGAGCATTTAATCCATTCACGTTTAAGGTAATTATCGATATGTATGTTCCTATGACCATTTTCTTAATTGTTTTGGATTTGTTTTTGTAGGTCCTTTTCTTCTCTTGTGTTTCCCACTTAGAGAAGTTCCTTTAGCATTTGTTGTAGAGCTGGTTTGGTGGTGCTGAATTCTCTTAGCTTTTGCTTGTCTGTAAAGCTTTTGATTTCTCCATCGAATCTAAATGAGATCCTTGCCGGGTAGAGTAATGTTTGTTGTAGGTTCTTCCCTTTCATCACTTTAAATATGTCATACCACCCCCTTCTGCTGAGTTTCTGCTGAGAAATCAGCTGTTAACCTTGTGGGAGTTCCCTTGTATGTTATTTGTCGTTTTTCCCTTGCTGCTTTCAATAATTTTTCTTTGTCTTTAATTTTTGCCAATTTGATTACTATGTGTCTCGGCGTGTTTTTCCTTGGCTTTATCCTGTATGGGACTCTCTGCACTTCCTGGACTTGGGTGACTCTTTCCTTTCCCATGTTAGGGAAGTTTTCAACTATAATCTCTTCAAATATTTTCTCGGGTCCTTTCTCTCTCTCTTCTCCTTCTGGGACTCCTATAATGCGAATGTTGTTGCGTTTAATGTTGTCCCAGAGGTCTCTTAAGCTGTCTTCATTTCTTTTCATTCTTTTTTCTTTATTCTGTTCTGCAGCAGTAAATTCCACCATTCTGTCTTCCAGGTCACTTATCTGTT
This sequence comes from Eubalaena glacialis, assembly GCF_028564815.1. Classification (NCBI taxonomy): domain Eukaryota; kingdom Metazoa; phylum Chordata; class Mammalia; order Artiodactyla; family Balaenidae; genus Eubalaena; species Eubalaena glacialis. The sequence continues at coordinate 24,299,748 of NC_083722.1, read as the reverse complement.
CTTCTGCCTCAGTTATTCTGCTATTGATTCCTTCTAGTGTACCTTTCATTTCAGTTATTGTATTGTTCATCTCTGTTTGTTCTTTAATTCTTCTAGGTCTTTGTTAAACATTTCTTGCATCTTCTTGATCTTTGCCTCCATTCTTTTCCCGAGGTCCTGGATCATCTTCACTCTCATTATTGTGAATTCTTTTTCTGGAAGGTTGCCTATCTCCACTTCATTTAGTTGTTTTTCTGGGGTTTTATCTTGTTCCTTCATCTGGTACATAGCCCTCTGCCTTTTCATCTCGTCTATCTTTCTGTGAATGTGGTTTTTGTTCCACAGGCTGCAGGATTGTAGTTCTTCTTGCTTCTGCTGTCTGCCCTCTGGTGGGTGAGGCTATCTAAGAGGCTTGTGCAAGTTTCCTGATGGGAGGGAGTGGTGGTGGGTAGAGCTGGGTGTTGCTGTGGTGGGCAGAGTTCAGTAAAACTTTAATCCACTTGTCTGCTGATGGGTGGGGCTGGGTTCCCTCCCTGTTGATTGTTTGGCCTGAGGCGGCCCAGCACTGGAGACTACCCGGCTCTTTGGTGGGGCTAATGGAGGACTCTGGGAGGGCTCATGCCAAGGAGTACTTCCCAGAACTTCTGCTGCCAGTGTCCTTGTCCTCATGGTGAGCCACAGCCACCCCCCACCTCTGCAGGAGATCCTCCAACACTAGCAGGTAGGTCTGCTTCAGTCTCCTATGGGGTCACTGCTCCTTCCCCTGGGTCCCGATGCGCACACTACTTCGTGCATGCCCTCCAAGAGTGGGGTCTCTGTTTCCCCCGGTCCTGTCAAAGTCCTGCAATCAAATCCCACTAGCCTTCAAAGTCTGATTCTCTGGGAATTCCTCCTCCCATTGCCGGACCCCCAGTTTGGGAAGCCTGACGTTGGGCTCAGAACCTTCACTCCAGTGGGTAGACTTCTGTGGTATAAGTGTTCTCCAGTTTGTGAGTCACCCACCCAGCAGTTATGGGATTTGATTTTATTGTGATTGCGCCCCTCCTACCGTCTCACTGTGGCTTCTCCTTTGTCTTTGGATGTGGGGTATCTTTTCTGGTGAGTTCCAGTGTCTTCCTGTCGATGATTGTTCAGCAGCTAGTTGTGATTCCAGTGCTCTCGCCAGAGGGAGTGAGAGCACGTCCTTCTACTCCGCCATCTTGAACCAATCTCTGTAAAAAGTATTTTGAAGTTTCTGCAGTAATTCTAAGGTGATGTGACAATCTCTGTGATTCCTATTGGTGACAGGGTTACAAGCACTGCTAGTACCACCGTGGTTGGTTTCCTATATTCATCATTGAAAGAAATGCTACATTTCACTTAGAGATCAGTGCAAAAGAGATGTAACTGTTTCCCATCTCAGTTCAAAGCCCTCTAAGGCCCTCGGAGCCCAGGAGCCCTGTGAGGGGGAATTTCTCCCACCAGAGGTCTCAGCCATGTTCTTTGTCCTCCTGGATCCTAGCTCCCCTCTCTCCAGCCCCAGGCAAAGAGCCCCGCCTTGAGCCACGTCTGGGGGAGCTGACAGTGACGGACGTGACCCCGGACTCCGTGGGCCTCTCCTGGACAGTCCCCGAGGGTGAATTCGACTCCTTCGTGGTCCAGTACAAGGACAGGGACAGGCAGCCCCAGGCGGTGCCTGTGGCTGCAGACCAGCGTGAGGTCACCATCCCCGGCCTGGAGCCCAATAGGAAATACAAGTTCCTGCTCTTTGGGATCCAGGACGGGAAACGCCACAGCCCCGTCTCTGTGGAGGCAAAGACAGGTGAGAGGGACCCCCACGAAGCTGAGCCTGAGGCCCCAGCCCTGCTGCCCTTCCTCACGCTGCCCTATCACCTCTCCCTTCCGCCAGGTCTCCGCTTCATCCACCTCTTCTGTTTTATTTGAAAAGCCACACTGCCTGCCCCGATCCCAGGCAGATGAGAACCAGGAAAATGGGGCCAGTTCCTGGATCAGTTTCCCCTGCTGACTTTTCCCCTCTTCTCATAATTTCTACTTCTGTTGAACGGGGGAGCCTCCTTCAGACCCCTTCCTGGAAGGTGGAACAGGAGAAACAACAGGGCTAGATATGGGGGAGGGAGCCAGGAGCCGTTCCACCTCCCTTGGCCTGTGAGTCCTCAGCCCTGTGTAGCCATCACCTCCTGAGGAGTCTTCCCTCTGACTCTCACCCCGTTTCCCACCTACTGGCCCAGACACACTGGGTCCCATATCTGCCTCCCCAGAGGGACCCGTTTCCTCCTCTGCCCTCTTCCTGGAGCCTCAGAAACTGGGGACCAGAGGAGCCCAAGACTGGCTGCCCAGTCAGGCCCAGCCCAGCTGTGCCCCTTTCCTGGGTTTTGGTCCAGGCGCTCCCCTGCCCCTGGGGGCTCCCTGTTGCCAGAAAACTCTCACAATAACAATGCCGTCAGCATCCTTGCTGTCCAAGAATGCAGAAGGCCAGCTCCTTCTCAGGCCTCGGGATGGCTTCTTGGGCAGATACCAGATCCTTCTCCCATCTGAGCTCCCCTTCTTCTCCTCACACCCGCCTCACACATAGGCAGCCCTCACTCCTCCACTGGGTCCTATGAGGGTCACCTCCATCATAATATCCTACCTCCCCACCAGCTGTCTGCCCCCATCAGTGATCCTGTGCCCCCTCTGACATCCCCAGGACCCTTGGATTTCCCCAGGGACCAGTCAGATCACAAAGAGTGGGTTCCTTGGTCATAGGAAATAAGCAGACCAAGTCTGTGATAAGCTGCACCCTGCTAAGGAAATAGTCTCTACTAGGTGGTTAGAGCCTGGACAGCAAGAGGAATAAGATAAATAGGTAGCTAGGGAATCTCTTCCCCCAGAGATGTCTCAGGACAGAAGACCCCTCCCTGCGCTGGTTAAGTGGACAGAGGCATGGCCAGTTGGGGATGCTGGCAGGCATGGGAGGGTGATGGAAATATTTGGGGGAAGCACTGATCATTTGGGCAGTTCTGGGTTTTTCCATTCTCAAGTGGGAGGCAGTCAAGGAGTCGTTTTGGAAAAAAAAATAAACACAAGAACCTTTTCTCTCTGTCAGTTGCTCGAGGTGACACCAGCCCAGGAGCCCCACCCCGCCTCGGGGAGCTGTGGGTGACAGACCCCTCCTCAGATTCACTGCGCCTCTCCTGGACAGTCCCCGAGGGCCACTTTGACTCCTTTGTGGTCCAGTTCAAGGACAGGGACGGGCCCCGGGTGGTGCCTGCAGAGGGCCACGAGCGCTCAGTCACCATCGGCCCTCTGGACGCCAGCCGCAAGTACAGATTCCTCCTCTACGGCCTCCTGGGCAAGAGGCGCCATGGCCCCCTCACCGCCGAGGGCACCACAGGTGAGGGCAGCCCCTGCGGGCGGGCATCTCTGATCTGGAGGCTCCCCCAGGGAAGGTCCTTGTGGTCAGTTGTGGTGGCTGCCATCACGGTTGTTGTTTGGCTCCAGCTGTTCTGGCTGGGATCCAGCGCCCCCTCTCCTTGCACAAGCCCAAAGATCCAGCCCTGCAGGATGCAGCCATGGCACAGCCCTGTCTATAGATCTCTCAGTCCTCCCCTTCAGCATCACCCAGCCTTCCAGAAACAACGCAACCATTTCCTCTCTGTGTTTCCATCTCAGAGACCCGGAGAGCTGTGGACGAGGCTGGAACAAAACCACGTCTGGGGGAGGAGCTGCAGGTGACCAGCGTGACATCAGACTCCGTGGGCCTCTCGTGGACGGTCCCCGAGGGCCAGTTTGACTCCTTTGTGGTCCAGTACAAGGACAGAGATGGGCAACCCCAGGTGGTGCCCGTGGAGGGCAGCCTCAAGGAGGTCAGTGTCCCAGGCCTGGACCCTGCCCGCAGGTACAAGCTGCTGCTCTACGGGCTATACGAGGGCAAGCGTGTGGGTCCCATCTCCACCATCGCCATGACCGGTGAGTGCAGCTGGGGGGAACACACTGTCCCTCCTGCCCGCCTGGCTCTCCTGGTCTGGTGGAGCCACACAAATTCAGAGCTTCCTACACTCCTTTTGGGGGAAGGGATCAGCTTCATAGAGGCATAATTTACATACAATAAAATTCACCCATTTTAAGCTCATAATTCAATGAGTTTGGGCAGATGTATAAGCCATGAAACCATTACCACAACAAAGATAAAAAACATTGACTCCAGAAGTTTCCCTATGCTCATTTGCAGTCAGTTTCCCCACCCGCAGCTTCTAACAATCACTAATTGCTTTCTATCATTATAGATTTTCCTTTTTAAGCTTTTCATTTAACAGAATCATACAGTACACAGTTTTTTGTGTTTTTCTTGCACTTAGTGCTTTTGAAATTCATCACTGTGTATCAGTAGTTGGTCCTTTTTATTACTGACCTCTTGTCTTCACCTCCTCCCCTCCTTCCATCCTCTTGGAGAGTCTTGGTGCAGTGACAAACCAGTCACCCATCTCTACCTGTCTCTCTGAACCAGCCCCCACGGAAAAAATCGAAGCCGAGACTGAGGCCCCCAGCCCTCCAGCATCTGAGCCCCGTCTGGGGGAGGTGACTGTGGAGGAGGGCACCCCACACACCCTGCATCTCTCCTGGACCGTGATTGAGGGAGAATTCGACTCCTTCGAGGTCCAGTACACAGACGAGGATGGGCAACTCCAAGTAGTCCATTTAGGGGGCAACCAGAATGACATCACCCTCTCTGGCCTGGAATCCGACCACAGATACCTGGTGAGCCTGTACGGTCTCCACGATGGGCAGCGTGTGGGTCCTGCGCACGTCGAGGCCCTGACAGGTGAGCAAAATAACTGCCCACTCGGCTTCCTTCCAGGTGGCTGTGAGGGCCCAGAGGAGGGCAGAGTCCCCGTGGACACCGTGCCCCTCTCTCAGGTCCTTCTCTCTCCGTGTCTGTGTTCAGCCCAAAATGAGGAAGAGAATGAACCTTCAGAATCTCCCTCTACCAACCCTGAGCCTCACGTCACGCCTCGCCTGGGGGAGCTGACAGTGACAGATGCCACCCCCGAATCCCTGAGCCTCTCCTGGACCATCCCCGAGGGCCCGTTTGACCACTTCCTGATCCAGTACAAGAATGGGGACGGACAGCCCAAGGCAGTGAGGGTGCCGGGATACGAGGACGGGGTCACCATCTCAGGCCTGGAGCCAGACCACAAGTACAAGATGAACCTGTACGGCTTCCATGACAGCCAGCGCGTGGGCCCCGTCTCTGTCATCGGGGTGACAAGTGAGTGGACGGTGGAAGCCCCAGGGTGGGACCTAGTGGGAGGATCACCCTCTCTCAGGTGATGGGTGAGTGGGCTGCAGGAGGCCCCTCCACTCGAGGCTGAGCCATGGTGCCCTTTGTGCCTCCCCGCCACCCCTCGCCTCCAGGCTCCCTGAGGACCAGCAGGTCCTCTTGGGCAGAGAAGGGCCTCTGTGAGCCATGCAGGTGGCTGCCCTGGTCCCCCACAGCTGACCCCGGAGGCTCCAGGCATGTTTATGAGATGTCAGCTGAGCAGGACCACTCAGCCCCAAGGACGGGCTTCTCTGAAGTGACTTCAGGGCCCGGAGCCGGGGCCAAGGCTTGGGAGGAGACCCAAGGACATCACCTGGGGTCCCTGCCTCACGCTCTCTGTGTCTCTCCTTCTCAGCTGCAGAGGAAGACACCCCCAGCCCCGCAGAGATGGAGGAGACCCCCAGCCCCACAGAACCCAGCACAGAGGCCTCGGAGGCCCCCGAGGAGCCCCTCCTGGGGGAGCTGACAGTGACAGGATCCTCGCCGGACTCGCTGAGCCTCTCCTGGACCGTCCCCCAGGGCCGCTTCGACTCCTTCACCATCCAGTACAAGGGCAGGGACGGGCCCCAGGTGGTGCGTGTCGGGGGCGAGGAGAGTGAGGTGACCGTTGGGAGCCTGGAGCCCGGGCGCAAGTACAAGATGCACCTGTACGGCCTGCACGGGGGGCGGCGTGTGGGCCCCGTGTCCACCGTGGGCGTGACCGGTGAGTGAGGGCCCTCCGGATGAGGTCTCAGAAAAGGTCTGATAGTAGAGCCTCTTGAGTGTCTTTCACTGAAGACCCAGGACCCTAAAACTCCTGAACCTCTAACCCATCCATTGTCCATTCAACACCTCAGGACAGGTGTGATCTGGAGGCAGGAAGAATGAGTTCCAGGGAAGTGCTTTGCCCATTTGAGAGAGGCCACTGGGGACTGAGGCCTTCAAGTCAGTCACGCACTGACCTGTTTGTGGCTCTCTGCTTTGCCTGGAACTCTGAAAAGAGCTCTTTTTGGGTGTTGGGACAAATGCCATGAAATGCTAATTCTCAACAAGTATTTATTACATAAAATTTCAAACATATACCCAAAGAGAAAGAATAGCATAATGAACTGCCATGTGTCAATCACCCTGCCTCAACCAAAAATCAACTCCTGGCCAGTCTAGCTCATCCAGACCCCACTCACTTCCCACCCTCCCCGACTAGAATGTTTTCTTTATTAACAGCTTTATTGAGGTATAATTTACATACCATAAAATTCACCTGTTTTAAGTATACAACTTAACCAATTTTAGTGTATTTACAGAGTTGTACAACCAGCATCACTAACTAATTTTAGAACTTTTCCATCACCTCAAGAAGAAACCTGGTGTCCAGACCCATTCCCATGCCCAGTTCCGGTCCCCACTAATCTACTTTTTGTCTCTGTAGATTTGCCTTTTCTGGACGCATCATATAACTAGAATCATACAATACGTGTTCTTTTGTGTCTGGCTTCTTTTACCAAGCACGTTTTTGAGGTTGATCCATGTTGTAGCATGTAGCAGTACTTCATTCCTTTATAGCCAAATAATATTCCATTGTATGGATATACTGCTGCAATATTTTTAAACTTACTCCATACACTCTTTACTTCATCATTACATTTTTTTTTTTTTGGATGCGTTGGGTCTTCGCTGCTGCGCGTGGGCTTTCTCTAGTTGCAGCGAGTGGGCTTTGTTGTGGTGCATGGGCTTCTCATTGCGGTGGCTTCTCTTGTTGCAGAGCAGGGACTCTAGGCGCATGGGCTTCAGTGGTTGTGGCACGCGGGCTCAGTAGTTGTGGCACAGGGGCTGAGTTGCTCCGCGGCATGTGGGATCTTCCCGGACCAGGGATCGAACCCGTGTCCCCTGCATTGGCAGGTGGATTCTTAACCGCTGCGCCACCAGGGAAGTCCCCATTATTACATATTTAAGTGTACTGCTCTTTTCAAAAAGACTATTTAGAAATAACTGTGATACAATGATTGTACCTTTAAAAATCAGATATCCAGGTAGTGCTACAGTTTCCTGATTGTGTCATAATTGTTGTTTTGCAATTTGTTGTTGGAATCAGGTCCAAGTAAGAAAGATAGGATGCAATTGAGAGAACTAGGATTTTAAATAGGGTGGTCAGGGAAGGCCCTAAAGGGAAGGTGACATTTGAATGAAAGGAAGTGTGAACATGAGCCATGCAGGCATCTGGGGAAAGAACATTCAGGAAGAGGGAACAGTCAATGCAAAGGCCTTGAGGCAAGAAGCTGCCTGGCACATTTGATGGACCATAAGGAGGCCACAAAGAGATTTTGATGCTCATAAGCAGACATGCATCTTAAGTTAGGCCCACAGAGCTGGCCCACCTTCTGGCCTGAATCCAGGAGAGCAGGGCCTCAACAGTTCCTTCCAGCAACAGGAACGATTCTGTTTGCATCTCTTCCCAGCCCCTAAAGAGGAGCCCCCTGCCAGCCCCCCTTTGAAGCCACAGCTGGGAGAGCTGACTGTGACGGACGCCACCCCCGACTCCCTGAGCCTCTTCTGGAATGTCCCCGAGGGCCAGTTTGACCACTTTCTGGTCCAGTACAAGAATGGGGACGGGCAGCCCAAGGCAGTGAGGGTGCCGGGGCACCAGGACGGGGTCACCGTCTCGGGCCTGGAGCCAGACCACAAGTACAAGATGAACCTGTACGGCTTCCACAGCGGCCAGCGCGTGGGCCCTGTCTCCACTGTCGGTTTAACTGGTGAGTGTACAATAGGACACTGGCCCTGCCCTGAGCTGGACTCAGTTTCCCTTTTATTGCCAGTACTCAGGTGTTTTTCTCCCACTGTTCTTGAGACTGAGCCTCCCAGGCTTCTGGGAGCAGTTCTGTGCCTGTCTGCACTCCAAGCCTTTGGTGTCACCTTAGCTGTCTCACCCTTTACACGTGGGCTTTTTGAGTCCTTGAAGAGGCAGAGTGCCAGAGAAATAGCACAGACTCAGGCAGACCTGGGGCTGGCCCTAGCCTCAGCCCGTTAGAGCTGTGTGACCTCGAGGGAGTCACTCAACCTCTCTGTACCTCCCTTTCCTTATCCATACAGAAGGAATAACCACACCTGTCTGGCAGGGTGGGCATGAATGTGGCTTGTCTCACACACAATGTTTGGTAACTACAGGCTCCCCCTTCTGAGGAAGAAGATTAGTTCTTGAAAACCCTTGGGGTGAATTCTTATAATTATCATTGATTTCAGTGGGTACAATTGTATTTGTTCCCCAACCCCCGAACTGACACCCATGTATGCTGTATCAACATGGAATCCTGCTAACGTGGATACTATTACTTCAATAGTTAATATTAGTCATATGTGCAACTTAACAAGGCATTTTCTCTTCATTAATTACTCCCTAACATGGCTGTTGGTTGCTTTTGTTAAGCTCTTTTGTAGCTGTTACCCCCTGCATGCTTAAAACCTGGTTCCCAAACACAATGGAGGTATGAAACACGATGATTTTGTAATTCAGCTATTCAGGCAGAATAAAACCCTATGCAGAACAGAAAAGACAAAAAAAATCTGCGGGCGTGATGGGTCATCCCTGCTGTAAGATGGCAAGAGAATTAATACAAGGTCCAAAAGCAACCCAACTACAAAGATGATCTCGTGTGGTCTCATCTCTTTGCCCTCAACTGTGAAATCTAAATTAGTTTCTCAAATGCTCAGAAAAGCCTTCTAAACCAGAGGAGATATTAAAGGAAAATAGGAACCTGAGCACATGTACCTCCTGATGCGACGTGTCGGTTAGGTGTGGTGCTATTACAAAGCATTAGTCCTGTCCCACTAAATGAATTTACTCAGCAGCTCCTACAGGTTCCATGCTGCGCATGTTGAGGTCATGGGGGTCCCACCCTACCATCTTGACGTCTCCACAAGTGTGTGCTCTGTCCCCTAGAAACTGAACATTCAAACCAGGGAAATGATGTCTTTTTTTTAAATTAATTAATTAATTATTAATTAATTATTAATTAATTAATTTATTTGGCTGCGTTGGGTCTCCGTTGCTGCACGCAGGCTTTCTCTAGTGGCGGTGAGCAGGGGCTACTCTTTGTTGCGGTGCGCGGGCTTCTCATTGCGGTGGCTTCTCTTGTTGAGGAGCGCGGGCTCTAGGCACGCAGGCTTCAGTAGTTGTGGCACGCGGGCTCAGTAGTTGTGGCTCGCGGGCTGTAGAGCGCAGGCTCAGTAGTTGTGGCGCACGGGCTTAGTTGCTCCGCGGCATGTGGGATCTTCCCGGACCAGGGCTGGAACCCGTGTCCCCTGCATTGGCAGGCAGATTCTTAACCACTGCGCCACCGGGGAAGTCCTGGAAATGATGTCTTAATCCTGGGGCACTGACTTCCAGGCTGCAGGGGCCCTGGTGTGTCTGGGAGAAATCCATCCCCTGTTAGGAGGGAACCCACAAAGCATGTCCACCCATTCTCTTTGTCTCTTGATCCAGCCTCAGAAAAAGACCAAGAAATGACCCCAGCCCCAACAGACCTGCCCACCACAGCCCCCGAGCCTCCCGTCAAGCCTCGCCTGGGGGAGCTGGCAGTGACAGACGCCACCCCCGAATCCCTGAGCCTCTCCTGGACCATCCCCGAGGGCCAGTTTGACCACTTCCTGATCCAGTACAAGAACGGGGACGGGCAGCCCAAGGCAGTGAGGGTGCCGGGGTACGAGGACGGGGTCACCATCTCGGGCCTGGAGCCAGACCACAAGTACAAGATGAACCTGTACGGCTTCCATGACAGCCAGCGCGTGGGCCCCGTCTCTGTCATCGGGGTGACAAGTGAGTGGACGGTGGAAGCCCCAGGGTGGGACCTAGTGGGAGGATCACCCTCTCTCAGGTGATGCGTGAGTGGGGTGCAGGAGGCCCCTCCACTCGAGGCTGAGCCATGGTGCCCTTTGTGCCTCCTCCAGGCTCCCTGAGGACCCGTGTGTCCCCCTGGGCAGAGAAGGGCCTCTGTGAGCCATGCAGGTGGCTGCCCTGGTCCCCCACAGCTGACCCCGGAGGCTCCAGGCATGTTTATGAGATGTCAGCTGAGCAGGACCACCCAGCCCCAAGGACGGGCTTCTCTGAAGTGACTTCAGGGCCCGGAGCCGGGGCCAAGGCTTGGGAGGAGACCCAAGGACATCACCTGGGGTCCCTGCCTCACGCTCTCTGTGTCTCTCCTTCTCAGCTGCAGAGGAAGACACCCCCAGCCCCGCAGAGATGGAGGAGACCCCCAGCCCCACAGAACCCAGCACAGAGGCCTCGGAGGCCCCCGAGGAGCCCCTCCTGGGGGAGCTGACGGTGGCAGGATCCTCGCCGGACTCGCTGAGCCTCTCCTGGACCGTCCCCCAGGGCCGCTTCGACTCCTTCACCGTCCAGTACAAGGGCAGGGACGGGCCCCAGGTGGTGCGTGTCGGGGGCGAGGAGAGTGAGGTGACCGCTGGGGGCCTGGAGCCCGGGCGCAAGTACAAGATGCACCTGTACGGCCTGCACGGGGGGCGGCGTGTGGGCCCCGTGTCCACCGTGGGCGTGACCGGTGAGTGAGGGCGGGGCTCAGGCGGTCTCGGGGGAGAGCTACCTTTTCCTCATGGGTGAGCTGGTTGACTGTTCTGCTCTTTCACCAGCCTTTGGTCCCCTTTTATGCCCTCCCTCCATGGCCCTGGGCCATGACCCGTGTGTAGTGCCCTGGCCTTTGCCAACCTACAGCCTCATTGTTCACAGTAATGCGGCCTCCTCTGATGGTCAGTCACTGGCTCCCTCCAAGGGTGAAATGTGTCAGGCACAGACCAAGCGTGACGTTACTAGAGTTTTCTTTTCTTTCCATCTTAATCACAAATCACAGCATTCTTTGTTATAACCAAAAAAAAAGGAAGAAAAAACCACCCAACATCGAACCACATTGAGATGATTAATTAGACAACATCTCTAAAATGACATATTACGGCATCATTGAAATGTTTCAGCATAAGACAATTACTTTATATTATTACAATGAAGAAAGAGTTTAAAATTTTTGTAAGGAGGCTAATCACAACCACTTGAAAATAACTTGCATGGTAAGACAACTGGAAGGAAACGCTCGTGGGATGCATGGTTTGTGAGACAGGATAGAATGTTCCAGTACTGTTTTTTCTGTTTTATTCCATTATGTGTCGTTTACATTTTCTTAAATGACAAGCGTTTCTTTTATAATCAGGAAAAAAAAATTTTCAAAATGTCTTCTCCTCTCTTGTATTCCTTCTGTCTTTCCCCCTCATCATTCTTGCAACTTATTTCATTTCTGATTATGAGAAAGTTACAATTTCTAGTCTCTACGAAATTAGGAGAAAAAAATCACAAGGTGAATTAAATTCCAAAATTGCAGTCAGGCCGGCTTCTCTAAGTCACTGTCGGCCAGATTCTTATGCCTGGTGACAGTAGTTCACCAGAGTTCCTCTGCATGTGGAAGAACACAGCCCCTCTGTGAGTCAGTCTTTTGTGGGGGGAGTCGCTGCCTCTGTGAGGTTCACTCTCCTCTCCTGAAGATACTCCAGACAGAGGAACCCTCTATCATGCAAATTACAAGCACATGCAAAGTACAGAGGGACCCATGTCCCCACTCCACATCCTCCACCAGCTTACTAATTTTTATAACTCAGGATTTCTTTTTTTTTTTTTTTAATTTATCTATTTATTTATTTATTTTTGGCTGTGTTGGGTCTTCGTTTCTATGCGAGGGCTTTCTCTAGTTGCTGCAGGCGGGGGCCACTCTTCATCGCGGTGCGCGGGCCTCTCACTATCGCAGCCTCTCTTGTTGCGGAGCACAGGCTCCAGACGCGCAGGCTCAGTAGTTGTGGCTCACGGGCCTAGTTGCTCCGCGGCATGTGGGATCTTCCCAGACCAGGGCTCGAGCCCGTGTCCCCTGCATTGGCAGGCAGATTCTCAACCACTGCGCCACCAGGGAAGCCCCAGGATTTCTTTTTAAGTCTGTATTTTTCTGTGAAAAGAATATAGCAACATGATGGAAAGTTTGGAAGGTAGGGGAAAAAATCTCTTATTGGACCACCTTCTGACCCAAGAACCACCATTCATAACAATGGACGTAACACATCCTCTCTTTCTGCATTTTCCATGCAGCGCATGTTTTAAGGTTGCAGAGTATTCATATAATTCTTGGCTCTTACTTTTTTTGTACGCAAGTTACACTGAGAGCATTTATCCTGTGGCTACACAACCTGCATTAATCATCATTTTAATGGTTATTTGATGCTTCATGGTGAAAGTGCCATAACAAAATTAATCTTCTGTGGTTCCTTTGGAGCCCTGACACATTTTGCTGTCATGAATAATCCCAAAATGAACTCCTGTGATACAACTTTTCCTGCTTTTTAATAATTTTCTTAGGATAGCTGCCCAGAAATGAGATTATTGGGTCGAAGGAAATGAGCAGTATTTTGGCTCCTGACATGTATGTCTGAATTGCCTTCTGAAGGTTCATGGTGCCTGCCAGCCAGTATGTGATGGGGTCAAGCCCGTCTCAGTCTCTCTAGCATGGAATCACCAAATGGCGCACCCAGAGGCTGAACAAGCCTCCAATCCTGCAGCCTGAGGAGTATTTTGCTGGATGCACCTGGTTGTCCCTGTTGACATCACCAGCAAAGCAAGTCACCATCTAAGCCTCTACCCCCAATCTCTCTTCTCAGCCCTCCAGGAGGTTGTGGAGGAGACCCCCAGCCCCACAGAACCCAGCACAGAGGCCCCGGAGCCCCCCAAAGAGCCTCTCCTGGGGGAACTGACGGTGACAGGATCCTCCCCAGACTCGCTGAGCCTCTCCTGGACTGTCCCCCAGGGCCACTTCAACTCCTTCACCGTCCAGTACAAGGATAAGGATGGGCGGCCCCAGGTGGTGCGTGTCGGGGGCGAAGAGAGTGAGGTGACCATTGGGGGCCTGGAGCCCGGGCGCAAGTACAAGATGCACCTGTATGGCCTGCACGGGGGGCAGCGTGTGGGCCCCACGTCCACCGTGGGCGTGACTGGTAAGTGAATTTGGGGAGTGGGATGCAGGGTGGGAAGACAGGTCCTGGAAGAGTTTCCCTTTGTTACCATCTTTGTGAAAACATAAATATTCTAGACAGCACGTCTTCTTTAGGACATCAGATGGCCTGGGGATCTTGTTAAAGGGCAGATTCAGATTCAGATTTGGGCTGGGGCCAGAGATTCTGCATTTCTAAAATCTTCCATGAGGGACTTCCTTGGTGGTCCAGTGGTTAAGAATCTGCCTTCCAATGCAGGGGACGCAGGTTCAATCCCTGGTCGGGGAACTAAGATCCCACATGCCGCAGGGCAACTAAGCCCGTGCGCTGCAACTACCGAGCACACGAGCCACAACTAGAGAGCCCGCGTGCCACAACTACTGAGGCCGTGCACCACAACTAGAGAGAGAAGCCCGTGTGCCACAATGAAAGATGCCACATGCCGCAACAAGATCCCACGTGCCAGAGCTAAGACCCGATGCAGCCAAAAAAAAGCAAATAAAATCCTCCATGATGCTGATGCTGCTGGTCCAAGGACCACACTTTGCTAAAGCTCCTCACAACAAAGGAATTGGACACTTTCTTAGAATCTATTGAACAGAATCATACTTGCATCCCTGAGTCCTCTCAGAGGCTCAGCCTCTATGTAGTTGACTGGAGGCTGTGGAGGAAGACAGAGCATGCTCAGAATGCAGTGTCTTGACTGAAACGCCCCCTAGCCTCATCGTTTGGGTATTAACAGACTTATGACGCCTGTGGTTCAGCAAAGATGTGGGTGGCCTGAGCCAAGGTACTGAGGAAGTTCACTAAGAGAAACCTTGGATACGGCAGAGAAACCCGTTCTTATCCTTTGGGGCTCACAGACAGGCTGTGAACCAGCAAATGGAGCAAAGGGGGATGCGTGTATGACAGGAAGCCCCACGGCCAGACCAAGACTGGACAGAGATGCCTACGCCCACCTGCCTGCCCACGGGTTCCCACGGGACAGCTGAGACCTGAGGTCGGGCAGGCGTTGCTTGGTGACACCTAGAGATAAGATGAAGGGTGCATCAGACCAACATCACAGCTGGTACAAAGCCTGGAAACTAGGAACATCACGGCGCATGAGAGGATTTTGTATGAAATCCTCTGAGTGGGGGAGATAGTCTTGAGATGGGGGTGGAGAGGTAGGAAGAGATAGGGGTGGAGAGCTCAGGAAGCCAGGGATTTCTCCAGGGGATAAAGAGGGTTGCTGCACAGTTTTAAGCTGAGACTGACACTATCAGATGTGCATCTAAAGGCTCATTCTGGCTTCCTATGAAGAACAGTTGGAGGAGGGAGGCAGAGAGACCCATGGGGAGGTGATAACCCAGGTGACAGGTAAGGGCGGCCCAGACAGGGACGGTGGGGCTGCAGGTGTGGGGAGTGAGGAGACACAGGAGGAACTTGGGAGAGAGAATTGGACGCTCTGAGTCTGATGGCAGCTGGGGACAGGAACAGATCCAGGAAGACTCCAGGTTTCTGATTGGAGAAGTGGGGCAGGGGTTCTGAGCTGTTTGGGAGGCAAGACATTAGCCAAAGGGAGTAAGATGCCAACGAGACCCCAGTGGAGGGACGCCCAGAGCACAGTGGCCATGTGAGCCTGTGTCCTAGGAGGGGTGCTGGTAGGTAGGGGGTGAGGGCAGGGCGGATGAGGGTACGGTGACAGGAAGGCCGACATTATAGGGACCAGAAAGAATAAGAGTTAGAGCTACTGTGGACACATCCTGTTCCTTATTATTTTATTTTTGTAATACACCACTTTATATGCTGAACTGAGGACTGAGGAGACCTCACCTGTCCTGTATGTCTCTGTCCAGATCCAGACTACAAAGCCATGACCACCCAAGCCCCGTCCACTGCGGCCCCCGAGACTCCTGTCAAGCCGCACCTGGGGGAGCTGGCAGTGACAGACGCCACCCCCGAATCCCTGAGCTTCTCCTGGACCATCCCCGAGGGCCAGTTTGACCACTTCCTGATCCAGTACAAGAACGGGGACGGACAGCCCAAGGCAGTGAGGGTGCCGGGGTACGAGGACGGGGTCACCATCTCAGGCCTGGAGCCAGACCACAAGTACAAGATGAACCTGTACGGCTTCCATGACAGCCAGCGCGTGGGCCCCGTCTCTGTCATCGGGGTGACAAGTGAGTGGACGGTGGAAGCCCCAGGGTGGGACCTAGTGGGAGGATCACCCTCTCTCAGGTGATGGGTGAGTGGGGTGCAGGAGGCCCCTCCACTCGAGGCTGAGCCATGGTGCCCTTTGTGCCTCCTCCAGGCTCCCTGAGGACCAGTGTGTCCCTCTGGGCAGAGAAGGGCCTCTGTGAGCCATGCTGGTGGCTGCCCTGGTCCCCCACAGCTGACCCCGGAGGCTCCAGGCATGTTTATGAGATGTCAGCTGAGCAGGACCACCCAGCCCCAAGGACGGGCTTCTCTGAAGTGACTTCAGGGCCCGGAGCCGGGGCCAAGGCTTGGGAGGAGACCCAAGGACATCACCTGGGGTCCCTGCCTCACGCTCTCTGTGTCTCTCCTTCTCAGCTGCAGAGGAAGACACCCCCAGCCCCGCAGAGATGGAGGAGACCCCCAGCCCCACAGAACCCAGCACAGAGGCCTCGGAGGCCCCCGAGGAGCCCCTCCTGGGGGAGCTGACGGTGGCAGGATCCTCGCCGGACTCGCTGAGCCTCTCCTGGACCGTCCCCCAGGGCCGCTTCGACTCCTTCACCGTCCAGTACAAGGGCAGGGACGGGCCCCAGGTGGTGCGTGTCGGGGGCGAGGAGAGTGAGGTGACCGCTGGGGGCCTGGAGCCCGGGCGCAAGTACAAGATGCACCTGTACGGCCTGCACGGGGGGCGGCGTGTGGGCCCCGTGTCCACCGTGGGCGTGACCGGTGAGTGAGGGGGCAGGCCCTGACTCCCAGGTTTCCCTCTGTTGCTCTCTTGTTTCCCCCTTTGGATCTCAGCACTCCTCACAAATGGGCCTCTGGGTCCCTTTCTTTTCTCACGTGGTGCTGACGATCCCGCCTCATCCTTGAATTGAGTGAGGGCTGAGACAGTGTGTTCAGGGTCAGCTGGGCAAGTAGCCTGTGCCTCATACGTTTCAGCTTTCTTCCTGTCTTCATGATCTGGCAGCTCAAACTTGCTCAATTGTTCGTGTGTGGCTTCCTCAGTCTCCCTAGCCAAGCATTTTAGTGGCTCGGAGCGTGGCTGCAGAATCAGGTTCTCTAGGTTTGAATCCTGCTCTGAAGGCACTGTGTGATTTTCAAATGTTTCTTAACCTCTCTATGCCGCAGATGCCCGTCAAATGAGGGTGATAAGGATAAAAGCATCTACTTCTTCTGTTGTGTGAGGATTAAGTGTACTGTTTGTGAACTGCTTACAGCAATGCCTGGGACATGTTAAGCAGTTAGAAGAGTTTGCTACAAATGTTCATTTCATAGCCAGGGGACAGCCCTCCCTCTCTGGCCCAGGGTCCTGCCATTGACCTCAGCCTCCTCTGCTCTGTTCCAGCCTCCCTGAATACGGAGCCCCCCGTGGCACCCCGCCTGGGGGAGCTGGCTGTGGCAGCCGTGACCTCAGACACAGTGCACCTCTCCTGGACAGTGGACCAGGGCCCCTTCGACTCCTTCCTGGTCCAATACAAGGATGTGCAGGGGCAGCCCCAGGCAGTGCCCGTGGGTGGACACCTCCGAGAGGTCTCGGTTTCGGGTCTGGCCCCGGGCCACAAGTACAAGTTCCTACTCTTCGGACTCCAGGATGAGAAACAACACGGTCCAGTCTCTGCAGACGCAAAGACCCGTGAGTGAGGGCTGGAGGCCGCCTTTAACCCTGGAGTCCCCTGACCATCCTCCACTCCCTTGTGGAATTTCACGTTTCTGTGCTCCACACTCCAGACCCATTTATTTACTGGGTCCAGTGAAATCCAGGTCCTGAGTACCCCCGTTACCCCCTCATTCCCATCCTACTCCTCCTACATCCCGAGGGACACTTGCTTTCTTGCCTGGCTCCTCTTTTATCCCTACTCCTCTGCCTTCCCTCTTCCTGACATGTGACCCGGTCACCCCCTCCCAGCACCCAGAACCAGCGCCCAGAGCCCTAGCACCCCGAGGAGGCTCTGTCGGCTTCATTTCTGTCACATTCCATGCACCTCTCTCTTTTCCAGTCCCAGACACTAAACCTTCTCTCCGCCTGGGGGAGCTGACAGTGACGGACGTGACCCCAGACTCCGTGGGCCTCTCCTGGACGGTCCCCGAGGGCGAATTTGACTCCTTCGTGGTTCAGTACAAGGACAGGGACGGGCAGCCCCACGTGGTGCCTGTGGCCTCAGACCAGCGTGAGATCACCATCCACGGCCTGGAGCCCAATAGCAAATACAAGTTTCTGCTCTATGGGCTGGCAGGCAGGAAACGACTGGGCCCCATCTCTGCTGAAGGCAGCACGGGTGAGCCCTGGCCCTGCCTCCACCCAACTCCGCCCCCACCCCCCCCCCCCACCCCCCGCCTTTTCCAGAGCTTCCTTTCATCTGAGCCCCCAGAGTTGGCCCCGGGGCCTTCCCGCAAAGTTTATTCTCCTCTCTTCAGCCTTGGCCTGACAATCCTAACACCAAAAGCAAATATTTATTGAGTCCCTACTGAATGCCAGGCACTGTTGCAAGCATTTATTTCCTTCATTCAGTGATTGGCAGTATAATAAAAAGAACTCAGACTTTGGAGCCAAGCAGACCTGTGTTCAAATTCTGATTGCCAGCTGTGTGGCCTTCAACAGGCCACTTCTTTTCCTTGAACCTCGGTTTCCACACCTGCATGACGGTTATGACTAAAATCTACTGGGGTTCAGTAAATGTTCACATCCTCCTCCCTTCATTCCAGCTCTATGGCAAGAAGTGGAAAATATGGGAGGGTTTGGCTGCAAAAAGACTATGGAAAAATCTGGTGTCTTGTGCCCATGACTCAGCCCCCGAGGAAGGGGTGGAGGTGGGTCACTGACCCTTACTCCACCTCCAGGACCATGAGTCACCCTGGCCAGACAAGGATGGGGCGCACGGCCAGTTGGGACCTGGGGGCTCTCAGACTCTGTAATTCTCTTCCCTAGACCTTCATTGTGGAGACTGGATACAGGCTTCTCCAACCCCCATCAGTCAGTACCCACACCCACCTAGACAAGTCTCTTTTGTGCTCTGCTCTGCCCTTTGTCCGCTCAGCTCTGCCCCTGGCTTCTCCCCCTGCCTGACCCAGCCGCCCTGGTCTAGTGGTGTTAGTGCAGGGCTGGGGAAGCAGGCGGAAAGGAGGGCCCAGGCTGATGGTGAGTGAGGGCGAGTTTATGGCTGGGCGATGGGAGCCCGTGAGCTTGGCTGGCTGTCCCGCCCAGCTCTGACTATTTGGGGGCATCTCCCTGACAACCCAGACACCCTCTGGGACCCTTTCTCAGCTCTGGCCACACTCCTGCTCTGGGGGGCTGGGGGTCAGAGGGAAACTGAGGCCCTTCCTGCAATCCCAGCCACAACTGTCTCATGAGGTGCTCTTTTATGCATTTACTGCACCCTGATCTCAGAGTGGGGGAGTGGGGGCAGGAAGGAGTTTGGGCAGCGACCTCCAGAGGAGGAAACTGGGCTCCTTCGTACAAGGCAGGGCTGGAGCAGCCTGCCTGTCTCCCCAGGTGGCTGACCCTCCCTCCTCCCAGAAGTTGCCAGGGCTGAGGTAAAGGCAGCTCTTAACTAAGGTTTTCTCCCTCCGCCCCCGCTCTCCCTACAGCTCCCCTGAAGAAGGAGCGGCAGCGCTCACCCCGCCTGGGGGAGCTGACAGTGACAGATGAGACCTCGGATTCCCTGCGCCTCTTGTGGACAGTGGCCCAGGGCCCCTTTGACTCCTTTGTGGTCCAGTACAGGGACACAGATGGGCAGCCCTCGGTGGTGCCTGTGGCCGCAGACCAGAGGGAGGTCACCATAGAGGGCCTGGAGCCTGGCAGGAAATACAAGTTTCTGCTCTACGGGCTCCTCAGAGGACAGCACCTGGGCCCCGTCTCTGTCCTGGGAATGACAGGTGAGCAGGAGGCTGTCCTGCTTGGTCCTAGCCAACCGGCCTGAGTGGGTGTCCTCACAGCTCTGTGCTGAAGGTCTGGCAGGAGTGGGCGAGGTAGAGCGGTAAGGGGGCCCTGCACAGGGCTCAGGGGAGGAAGAGCCTCGGAACCAGCGTGATCGAGGGGTCGGTCAGAAGCAGGAACCAGGACAGGTGGCAAGGCAAAGCCCTGGCAGCGGTCCCTGATCTGCGACCCCCGCCCAGCCCCAGTGCTGCCAGCTGCTCCCCATTACTCTACTGGGGCGGCTCTTACCTCCTGGCACGCTGGCCTTGCCCAGATGAGGGCAAACCCCCTCCCGTGGATGAGTCAGGAGCATTTTCTCAAATGGAAAATTACTGGAAAACAAAGCAGGCCAGGGGCATAGAAACCAACAGGAGTGGCTGCACTGATGGAGTTTCCCTTCCAGATTTCCTAACACCCGCCTCAAATCAGCCTGGCGGTGGCGGGGCCGACCTGGCTGGCAGGATGCGCCCTTCGAGTTCACCAGCCAGTTCCATCCTCAGCTCTTTTCAGCAGGGAGGACCACGTGCCCTGAGCTCAGGGAGGGACTGAGTTAGTCCTGCCTCAAGCCATGGCACCAGGCGCCCTGGCAGGTTGGGGAGGGAACAGGGCCCGTGCAGACATCTAGAGTGGGGCGCGCTGAGACATCGGGGTGAAGAAGGAGAGAGCAAGCACCGGATTCAGACAGCAAAGGAGCCCCACAGAGAGGTCCTGGGGCCACTGGGCTGGCACTCAGAGAGGCCAAGGGGTGGCAGGAGTCAGTGCCCAAGCAGGGATGTGGCAGATTCAAGAGAAGGAAGATGCTAGGAGAGCCTCAGTCCCTGTCTTCTCTCCACGCTGCCGTGGCTGGGACCATGAGGTCCCCCACCTCGGCCAGCCCCGATCCCCTCTCTGGAGGGTGAGATGGAGTGGGAGGGCCCCGCCGCCCCGCCCCCCCCCCAACCCCGCTCAGCTTCTCTCTGGGCTTCTCCCACGCAGCCCCAGAAGAGGACATGCCAGCACCCTGGCACCTGGCCACGGAGGCCCCCGAGCCCCCCGAAGCGCCCCGCCTAGGGGCACTGGCAGTGAAGGACGTGTCCCCGGACTCCCTGCGCCTCTCGTGGAGCGTGGCCCAGGGCCCCTTTGACTCCTTCGTGGTCCAGTATCAGAGCACAGGTGGGGAGCCCCAGGCCTTGCTCGTGGGTGGCAACCAGAACAAGGTCCTCGTGTCAGCCCTGGAGCCCAGCACCTCCTACAAGTTCTTCCTCTACGGCTTGCGTGAAGGGAGGCGCCTGGGGCCCGTCTCAGCCGAGGGCACCACAGGTACCGTCAGGGTAGGGCCTGGCCTTGCCTGCCTCTTGTCTGGGACTGAAGAGGCGAAAGGGGGTACCCAGAAGCGGTGACCACAGGGAAAGAGCACTGCGAGGGTGCCGTGGAGGGAGGAAGGGGCGCGTGCACAGCCTTCGGCTCTACACATACATATTGTCATTATGTCTGACCCGTGGGTGCCAGCCCCTCATTAGCTCCATTTTGCAGATGAGGAAATGAGGGCCAGGGTGGGGTGGTGGAAGGGATCCAGCCCCAGGTCACCTAGCTGGTGTGCTTCTGTCTCCAAACCCTTCTTTCCCACCCACTCTGCAGGGCCAGCTCCTGCTGGTCAGACACCCGGAGAGCCAGGGCCCCGCCTATCCCACCTGTCGGTGACTGATGTGACCACCAATTCGCTGCGGCTCAACTGGGAGGCCCCACCCAAGGCCTTTGACTCCTTCCTGCTCCGCTTTGGGGTCCCATCACCGAGCGCTCTGGAGCTGCATCCGCGTTCCCCGCTGCAGCGGGAGCTGACGGTGCCGGGGACACGGCGCTCTGCCGTGCTCTGGGACCTGAGTCCAGGGACCCTGTACACCCTTACGTTGTATGGGCTGCGCGGGCCTCACAAGGCCGACGGCGTCCAGGGCACAGCCCGGACCCTCAGCCCCGGTAAGGCCCCGTGCTGGGCACATACACATGCTGCCCCAAAGTGGGGGTCTCTGTACTCCCTAGGGTGGCACCTAGTGCCTCAGCCAGAGGGGAAGTTGGTGAGTGGTGGCGAGCTTGGAGTCTGCGGAGCGGCTTCCATTTCTAGGCCTAGAGGAAAGGCGGGGTGGTGAGCACGTCCGGAGGCCGCGGGGCCCAGGGAGAAGAAAGAGGGTGGGAAGCCCGGGGCAGGAGCCTCCCTGCCCTCTGCCCTCACCATGATTCCTTGGCTCATCTGTCCCATCAGCTCTGGAGCGCCCCCGTGACCTCCAGTTCAGCGAGATCGGGGAGACATCAGCCAAGGTCAGCTGGATGCCCCCGCCGTCCAGAGTGGACAGCTTCAAAGTTTCCTACCAACTGGCAGATGGAGGTGATACCCTCTTGCCCGTGTGTCACTTGCTCCATGCCTCCGGCGCCCTGCGCTCTGCCCACCCTGCAGCTCCTCCTTGCTTCCCTGGCCGCCTCCCCAGCCCGGTGTGTTTTCAGGGGAGCCACAGAGCGTTCAGGTGGATGGCCGAGCCCGGACCCAGAAACTCGAGGGGCTCGTCCCAGGCGCTCACTACGACGTGACCGTGGTCTCCGTCCGTGGCTTTGAGGAGAGTGAGCCTCTCACAGGCTTCCTTACCACAGGTGAGACAGTCTGGGACCCGGGCAGGAAGTAGGGGGAGAAAATGCGGGCGCGGGTGGGAGTTGAGAGTGAATGGGGAAAGGGAAAAGGGGTGTTGGAGGCGCCAATGGCAGACGAGAGGTCCAGCAGAGTTTGGGAAGGCGAGGAGTGGGGAGAGCAGCAGGGAACAGCTCTGGGCCCCCTCCCTTCTCCCAGTTCCTGACGGCCCCACCCAGCTGCGTGCACTGAACTTGACGGAAGGATCCGCCCTGCTGCTTTGGCAGCCCCCCCAGGCCCCGGTGGATACCTATGACATCAAGGTCACAGCCCCAGGAGGTGAGCAGGGCTGAGGCCTCTGGAGGGAACTGGTCAGGGTGGGAGAGCAGAGGGCAGGCTGGGCTCCGGCAGGGCAGCCGCTGATGCCCCACGCCCTCTCCCAGCCCCCTCGCTACAGGGCTCAGCCCCTGGCAGCACCATGGAGTACCCCCTGCAAGGCCTTGTGCTCCACACCAACTACACGGCGACCCTGCATGGCCTTCGGGGCCCCAACCTCACCTCCCCAGCCAGCATCACCTTCACCACAGGTACGGTCTGTGAGGTGCATTGGGGGGCGGGGGGGGGAAGGAGCGAGAGAGCCAGGATGGGCCTCATCTCCATCTTCTCTTCCTCCCCCTCCCAGGGTTGGAGGCCCCTCAGGACTTGGAGGCCAAGGAGGTGACCCCCCGCACAGCCCTGCTCACTTGGACTGCGCCCCAAGTCCCCCCAACTGGCTACCTGCTCAGCTTCAACACCCCCGATGGACAGACCCAGGTGCCCTCACCCCTGCCACTCCAGCCAGCTCCCTCCCTGGGCTCCAGTCCGGGAAGTGCTGCCTCTGCCTCCCAGGTGGGGCCCACCTCTCTCTCCCCTGACCTGCCCCTTGTCTGTTCCACAGGAGATCCTGCTCCCAGGAGGGGTCACCTCTCACCAGCTTCACGGCCTCTTTCCCTCCACCCCCTATAGCGCGTGGCTCCGGGCCATGTGGGACCACAGCTTCACTCCACCCGTGTCCACTTCCTTCACCACTGGTACTCAGGCGCTGGGACCTGAGGTTGGGGGCTGAGTGTGTAGTGGGCGTCTAGAATCTGGAAAAGGGACTGGCCCCTCACTCTCCTCTCCCCAGGTGGACTTCGGATCCCCTTCCCCCGGGACTGTGGGGAGGAGATGCAGAACGGGGTCAGCACCTCAAGGACCACCACCGTCTTCCTCAACGGCAACCGCGAGCGGCCCCTGAACGTCTTTTGTGACATGGAGACCGATGGGGGTGGCTGGCTGGTGGGTGGCAGTCAGAAGCCCAGGGGTCTGCACAGGGCAGGGTTGCTGTGCCCGGGGCCATAGGCTGATGGTGCCCCCACCTGCTTCCAGGTGTTCCAGCGCCGCATGGATGGAAAAACTGACTTCTGGAGGGACTGGGAGGACTATGCCCACGGTTTTGGGAACATCTCCGAGGAGTTCTGGCTGGGTTAGTGCCTCATAGGGATTGCGGGACCGGGGAAGGGATGGGGGCCCTGTGGACACAAGGACCCTGATGAGCACACATTCCCCACCCCCAGGCAACGAGGCCCTGCACGGCCTGACCAAAGCCGGCGACTACTCCTTGCGCGTGGACCTGCGGGATGGGGACGAGGCCGTGTTTGCCCAGTACGACTCCTTCCAAGTAGACTCGGCCGATGAGTTCTACCGCCTCCACCTGGAAGGCTACCATGGCACTGCAGGTGAGGGGTGGGCCTGGGGTGGGGGGGGGGCAGGGACGGGGTGGGAATGGGGAGGAGAGGCCCTCACTGCTCCTTCCACGCCCTGCCCAGGGGACTCCATGAGCTACCACAGCGGCAGTGTCTTCTCTGCCCGTGACCGAGACCCCAACAACTTGCTCATCTCCTGTGCCGTCTCTTACCGAGGGGCCTGGTGGTATAGGAACTGCCACTATGCCAACCTCAACGGGCTCTACGGGAGCACAGTGGACCACCAGGTGAGAGGTCCAGGAGGCAGCACGGAGCTGGGGCTGGCGGGGCTCAGCCTGCCTGGGTGTTTGTGACGCACAGTGTGACAAGTTACTGAGCCGCCCAGCGCCCCAGGGCCCTCGTCTGTGAAATGGAACAGTAATGCCAATCTCTGCAAGTTTTCTCGAGGAGAAGATGATTTATTGGATGTAAAGGGACAGCTCAGGGTTCAGCCTCAGTCCTTTGTAGTTGAGGGTTTAAGAAGGATAAAGGGAGGGAGGATCCTTGATTGATTTCTGGGAGCCATCTCGCCAGAGGGGAGCAGAGGTGCGAGCAGATGGGATGTCAGGCTTTGACTCTCTCTCAACACCCCCTTCCCAGGGAGTGAGCTGGTACTACTGGAAGGGCTTTGACTTCTCCGTGCCCTTCACGGAAATGAAGCTGAGACCAAGAAGCTACCGGCCCCCGGGCAGGGGAGGCTGAGCCGCTGCTCACCCCTCCAGCGCCCTACTAATGACTGCCGAGCACTGAGGGGTTGCGCTCAGAGAAGAGCCAGGGGCCACCTTCACCATCCAGCCACCGGAGGAAGCCTTCTCCACCCGCGATCTCACAGCACCATGTTTACAGGGGGGAGGGAAGGGGTTTGTACGGGAGCAATAAAAGGAGAAACCGAGGCCAGTGAGTCCCGGCCCCGTCACTGGTCACTGGCGCTCGCCCACGCCCCGGCCTCCGCTCCCCCGGGGCTGCAGCCGCACCTGGAAAGGCTGAATCTTGAGGTTGACGCCGCAGTAGGGATGGGGCTGCAGCGAGGGCAGGGCTCCCGCGGGTGACAGCAGCGTGAAGGCTTGCAGCAGTTGCCCCAGCACCACGAAGAGCTCGAGGCGCGCCAGCGGCTCGCCGAGGCACACGCGCGCCCCGCAGCCGAAGGCCAGCGCGCTGGGGTTCGCGCCCGGGTCCAGGAAGCGGTCTGCGGGCGGGCGGAAGGACGGACCCGGGGTTCAGCGGCCGCCCGCCCTCGGCCTCCGCCGCCCCCGCGCCGCGGGCACCCGCCCCGCCACGCACCGGGCCGGAACTCGTGCGGCCGCTCCCACACAGTCTCGTCCAGGTGGGCACCTTGGAGGTTGGGGATGACAACCGTGCCCTCGGGGATGTCGTAGCCGAAGATGCTGAGGGGTAGGGTTGAGTTAGAGGTCCGCCAGGACCCCGCTGGGGCCTTTGCCACTCGGCCCTCCCCCCTCGGGAGTCACCTGCTCGCCCGCGTGGCGCGGTGCGGCAAGGCCAGGGGCACGACGGGCCGCAGGCGCAGCACCTCAGCGATGGTGGCGTTGAGCAACGGCAGCCGAGCGCGGTCCTTGTATGGAACTCGGGAGCCCGAGGCTCCGGGGCCCAGCTCGCGATCCAACTCCTCCTGCAGTCGCCGCTGAATCTGGGAAAGGGGGGCAAGCCCGAGGGCCGGGGTCCAAGCCCTGCCGCTAGCCGACCCACAGCTGCCCAGCCTCCCACCATTCTCTGGAGCAACTCACCGGAGACTTTGTGCCAAGTAGGAGAACCCCCTCCCAGCCCACCCCAGACTCACTCCCCCCCAACCCCCTCCCAACACAGCCTGCGTGGGGTTCAGCGAGCTGGGTTCCCGCTGCCCTGGCCAGGCTGCCAGGAAGGAGCCTTTCACCTGCCTCCAGGGCACACCTCAGGGTGGTGAAGCAGGAACGCCACAGCCCAGGAAAGGGTGTTTGCCGTGGTCTCAGTGCCACCGATGAAAAGGTCCACCACAGACATATGCACGTGCCCTTCAAGGAGCTGTCCGGGGCCCTCTTCCACTCTTTGCTTCCCCATCCCCTGGAACATGTAATCTGTCATGTCCCTCCACCGGCCGGCCACCATGCTCTCCTGGCGAGGGGCGGAGGAGCCAGCCTGAGTGCCTGGCTTGGGGACGGGGTTCAGCGGGTGGCAACAGGTCCAGAACTGGTGGGATGCCAAAGAAGCTGCCTAGCTCGGGGGCAGTAGCATCACCGCTGTGAGCTGAGGAGGAGCCCGGTGCACGCACGGTTCCCACCTTGTGCTGCCTCAGCTGCTTCTCTACAATGTGGTCCCTGTTCTCCATGGCCTGCTTCAGCCTCCAGAGCCCGGGGTTGGGGAAGAACTGGGGCAGACAGCAAGAGAGTGTAGCTGCTGGGAAGGGAGCCTCGTCCCCACCTCCACCCTGTCTCCCAGGACCAGGTGTGTCGGGGCTCCACCTCCTCACCCTGAGAAAGGGAACCATGTCCAAAATTTGGATGGACCAGTGGTCCCAGGTTTTCATCAAGTCCTGGACACAGTCGTGAAAGGCATGTACTAAGGTGTCCTCCTGCCGGAAAAGGAGGGAATCCTTTCGGTTCAGGACCAGGAGAGTGTCAGGGAGGGGCTGGGGTGGGGGGGGGCCCAAGCCTATGTGAGGGCAAGAGAGCCTTGACCTTGTCTCCAAAGGTGAGGTAACAGATGATGCTGCAGGTGAGGAGAGAGAATTCCTTCTGGATGGTCACGGGGGCACCAGCCTGGGCTTTCATGCGCTGAGGAGAAGGAGCATGAACTGAATAGGGAGGCTGCCAGGAGGGGTGAAGCTGACCTGGGCCAACTGTGGGAGTCGAGCCTCACCTCACAGAACTCCTGGGTCAGCTGCTCCACCCGGGGCTCCATGGAGCTGCGGACGCCCAGCAGCAGGGCTGAGCGCGTGAGTTTCTTGTGGGCCTTCCAGAGCAGGGAGTAGTCCCCTAGTGAGATGTCCTGGCAGTGCTGAGACACCAGCCGGTCTGTGAGTAGGGGTTGGGGGCAGGGGGTCGAACTGACCAAGGAAGCCATGGGCCTGACCTTCCCTGCCTCCCATAGCCCCTGCTTCTTCCATCAAGAAATGCCCCCCACCCCTTACAGGACGGTATCTGGGGTCTGCCGGCAAAGTCCACCCACTTCCTGATCAGGGCCTCCTCAATGGTCCTCTTGGAGTTCAGCACCACCACATCTGGGGGAGAGGAAAAGCAGGGTGTCAGCAGGGAGAGGACCCCACCTCCACACCGCTGTAGGGCGAGGGAGGGAGCGGACTCTCACCTTGCAGCCCGAGGCGGAGCCTGTAGATGGGCCCGAGTTTCTGAGCCAGGCTAAGCAGATAGATGGGGAGGTTGGGCTGCAGCAGGTGCAGGAAGCCGGGGACAAGAGGTGGGAGGTGGAGGCTCCGGAGCTTCCACTGGCCCCACAGCAGGCGAGTGCCGACTAGCAGGGGCAGCAGCAGCAGCAGTAGCAGCCCTGCGGGTACCATGGCTGGAGACGCAGGCAGGGGCCCAAGCCTGGCCGCTTAGAGCTCTTGAGACCTCCAGCCATCTGGCTACTTGGGCTGTTCTGAGGCCTCCCTTGACTCCTTCCCTCAGGTCCTTGCCCACTGTCCCGCCCACAAAATAGTATATTCCTGGAATGGCACCAGCCCTCTTGGCCTTCGAAAATCCACATATCAAAGAGGAGGCCTTTTCCCATTCATCTATCAAGAAGAAAGGAAGGGAAACACAGCCCTGACCTTCTTCAACAGCCAGAACCAGCTTTCTGCCTCCACATCAACCACGCAAGAAAGAAAACATGTCCACTCTTGGGCCTGAGCCCTCTCCCGATCCCCACCGCATCCCCCAACCCTGCCACCTGGGACCAGCTTACTGCCACGGAGTTTGTCTCAGAGAGAAAAATGACAACCCCTGCCTAATACGCCCTCCCAGATTGCCTGAAGAACAAAAGGAGATGAAAGTGGTCTGTGTGTTTTTCTTTTCATTTACAGGTAGGGGAACCAGATGTCCTGGTTTGCCTGCGTTATCCCAGTTTATACCTGTAATCCCAGTGTAATCACTAACAGCGCCTCATTTCACCCTCAAAAGTTGAAGATGAAGGAGTAAATGGTTCCTTAATTTGGAGCTCTTACCGTGTACCTGATGCTCTTTGGTTGCAAGGAAAAGAGACCCACTTGAGCTGGCTTGAGCCAAAATTAAGAATTGTTATACAAATACAGGGGTATCTCACGGAACCCAAGAGCAGGAAAGTAGAAGGGACCTCGCTGGCCTTGGAAGGCCAGGGATAGGGAACAAAGAAGCCCTAGAGACGGGACTGCTTCCTCACTCTTCGTTCCTCCGTCCTCTTAGTCTGCTGTCTCCTCCCACTCTGCAGTCAAGCTGACTGTGCTCCCAGGTGCAGGCAGAACAGGACTGCCTTCCGGGTTAGGGTCCACAGATTACAGGTTTAGCCCCAGGGCAAGTGGGGTTTCCCGGCATGATTGAACATGCCCCCCATAGATTCCAAAGTCCGCAGGAAGGAACTTGATAGCCACAGCTGGGATCAGGGGTCCAGCCCTATTCTGGGAGCCGTTGCCACAAGGGGTGGGGTCCTACTGGACCAAGTAGGGCTATCAGGGGCCACTTTTATGGGTGAGGAGGCAGTTGAGGGGCTTAGGAGAGGTCATGCTAAAGAGGGGAGGCAGGGCTCCGTGAGAGGTTGGGGCACCTAGGGGATGGGGTGAGGGCTGGCAGATGACCTGAGGTCCACGCATCCCCCAATTCCCCATCCCTGGCTCTGTGAACCAACCTCAGAGCTTTAACCAGAGCAAGGCTGTGCTGCCAGAGAGCCTGAGTCGAGATTCCAGCTGTGCTACCCACTAGCTTGAAGAGTTAACTTCTGATGGGGTCCTGATGGAAGAGGCTCAGGCTCAGCCTGGATCCATGCCCAGGACTGGGAAGGAGAAAACATGGGACTTCTGGGATTGGGCAGCAACAGCTGGCCCCTTCCTCATGGTTGACAACTATAGCTGACTCTCTGGCTCTCATAGGTGGGTTTATGCCACCACCATGCTGACCAGCTTTTGGGAGAGATCTGATGGGCAACGACCAGAGCATGTAGACAATAGCCCTCGGAAGCCTCTGAAATACTGGGGAAGGTCAGAACTTCTCAAAGTTGCATGGAATAGGAGGGGATCCATTCAAAAGGAGAGTGACCTGGAATGCTGGCATGCCTGTGAATGTCCCTTCGTAAACTGACACCATTTACCTTGCCAGCCCCATCTTTTCCACACCACCTCCAAATCCAAATTCCAGACATGATGAATGACATGCAGTGCCCCCGAATGTGCTCTGTCCTGCCGCCAGCCTCTGGGTCTTTTATATGCTTTCTTCTACCTCAAACACCCTCATCTACCCCTACTCTCTTTGCTTGACTCCTCAGCCTTCAGAATCCCTCTTAGATGTCACCTCCTCCAGGAAGCCTCCCCTGCCCACTTCTCACATTCCCCCAGACTGGGTCAGATGCCCAAACTATGTGCCCCACAGGACCATGTAGCTCCCCGTCATCACACCTTTCACAGAGGACGGGGGCCTGGCACAGGGCATGGCACGGAGTGAGAGTTCCACAAATTTCTGTTGAATGATTGAATGGCAGGCTGCTGACCTGTCTCAGTTTTCATCAAAACTGATCTCAGCAAATTTCTCTAGATGAATTTCTAGGTCAGCCCTGCAGACCCAAGGGGTGCTGCCAAAGGGGGAGAGCTAGGCAGGCGGGTGGGGAGGGTTGACCCCAGTAGAACAGCAGTCGGCCTTTTGATGAAGACATCATCAGATGTGAGGATTGCACAATTCTGGGAAAGTTACCTAATACCGCTGATAAAGGGATCAAGTGTCAAACGGGCTTTCAACAGACCAGGTCTCAGCTAAAAGCAAGACCCCAGAACTGCCAACTGCATGAGGACAGAGTGGGAGACATGTAGCTGGATAGCTGCTCACGAAGCAGAAGAGCTGAGGTGCTGGCTGAGCACCAGCCCCGCCTGAGGCCACAGTGACGGGCTGCATGGGCGCGGGGAGTGCCCTGCAGGCACAGTGAAAGGGAGGCTTTGGTGTGGACACTGGATCCTCGGAGTGCAGGGTGATCTGCCTGGGGCGGTCACTATGAGGGACTGAGCTCCCAGGGGGTCATCTGGGGGAGGGGGGGATTCAGGCAGAGCTGGACACTGCAAGGGTCACCCAGGCTCTGAGAGCCTAAGATTATGCAAACCCTGGCCTGGGCCCCCCAGACCCTGGAAGGGGCAGTGGGGACGCTGGTCTCAGTCCTGGAGCTACACACTGACACTTTGCTGCCAAAGGCCTTTATTGAGTCCCTGGTGCTGCCTGGGGCTGCATGCGGGGGTGGGCCGGGCACGGCCGCGATCCAGGCATGATCCTTCCCTGGCTCCGGCTCCTCCGGGGAAGATGGGAGAGCAGCCCTTACACCTGGCAGCCCTGTGTGCCGTACTCCTGGAGGAAGCTGCTGAGCTGGGCGCAGGCTGCCCGCTGGCGGGTGCTCTGGCACAGGCGCTCCGAGGGCATCTCCTCGATCCAGCTGTTCGAGTCCAGCAGGTACTGGGGGCTGCAGGGGTGAAGGGGCAGGCAGCAGGGGTCAGGAGGATGGTCAGGCGGAAGAGCCCGAGGCACCTGGCTTCTGAGGGGACAGGGGATCAGTTCCCTCGTGAGGTGTGAGGAGAGCAAGAGACCGAGGGGCCCAGAGAACTCACTCTCCCTTGAGGTCATGGGTGGTCCCGTCCAGACCCATGATCAGATATTTTTTCCCAGGTTCCAAGTGAAGGCGGCAAGAGGCTCGAACCAGGAAGTTTCTGGTCTGACCAGCAGTGGCCTTGGTGTCCTTGGCTGAGGGGAAAGCGTCCACAAGAGTTGTCAGAGGGGAAGAGAAGGGGTTGGACAGCACTGGGGCCAGGGGCTTTGCGCCGAGCCTCTCATTTGACCCTCACCTCTCCCAATGGGGAGGTGTGACTGCTTTCCTGTTTATGGACAAGCCCAGAACTTCTAAGAGGCTGAGGGGATTTGAGCTCAGAATGGCTGAATTCTCACTATTCCAGGCGTGAAGGCCCTAAAGCCAGAGCTCAGCTCTTCCATATCCCTCCAGCCCCGCCCACTTATCTGTCTCCTTCTTACTGAAGTGCAGGACTTGGGTGATACTGGTCTCAAAGAGGCGGAAAGCAGCTCTGCTGTCTTCTCGGAGAACCTTAACCTGGAAGCCTATGGGGGTTTAGGAGAAGGGAGGGAAGGTTAGTTAGCCTGAGGCTGAGAGGGCTGTAAGTCAGTGCAGAGCAAAAAGGCTGCCCATGGGCCTGAGAGGAGCACGCACAACCACAGAGACCCTGAGGGTGGGTCAGGGTCAGGGCCGGGGCCCAGGCGGGGAGACTGACCGTAGTCCACTCGGGGGAAGTAGCAGGCGAACTTCATCCTGTAACCATCCATGTCCTGCCGCCCCTGCTCCAGGGCCCGGCGCTGTCGAGGGCACTTCCCTGAAGTCAGGGGCCCAGATGAGCGAGTGCAGCCCCCAACCACACCGTCCTCCCACCCCTGCCCCTGGGCCCTGGGTCTCACCCTCAGCACACTGGCAGACGTCACCGGAGCACAAAGTGGACAACAGTTTGCTCTTAGTTGGTGCCCCGTAAAACACAGAACATTTGTGCTCTGGAGAAAAAGCAGACCGGGGCGTTAGGGCGCAGGCCCCCTCTCTGCTCTCCAGTCCCATGGGGCCGCAGGACTTCCCTGCCACCCTTCCCTGCCACCTATCCCAAACCTCCCGAGTGTCCCCGGTGTGCTCACCAGGGTTGTAGTAGTCATACAGGACGGCGCTGGCTGGCTGCACCAGCCCCACGGCCACGTCCTGCACAGCTCCGAAGCCCACGCACTCCCGGGACATGGGGACCTGGCATGGGCGGGGGGAGGGGGGAGAGGTCAGGCACCCACCTCTGGGCCCTGCAGGCTGCTCTGATGTATTTCCTTGGCCTGTTCAGTTCCAGTTGATCTTATCGTCAGTGTCCTTCACATTTTGTTACCTTCCGGCCTCCGGATTTCTAAAAACTGCTCCCCAAGGTCTCTGGTGACTTCACTGCCCACGTGGTGACCTCATCCCAGTCTCCAGAGCCCTGGGCCCCTCTGCAGAGTCTCACATCATGGACACATTCTCCATGAAACGCTCCCTAAGCTCGGGGTTAGCTTCCGGACCAGCCCTGATTCTGACCTGGTCACTTCTGACGCCCCTCTCCCTCCCTCCCAGAAGCACAGTCCCCAGCCCTGGCCCTTCCCCTCCTCTGCA
Source organism: Eubalaena glacialis (assembly GCF_028564815.1). Taxonomy (NCBI): domain Eukaryota; kingdom Metazoa; phylum Chordata; class Mammalia; order Artiodactyla; family Balaenidae; genus Eubalaena; species Eubalaena glacialis. Next base: position 24,267,691 of record NC_083722.1, on the reverse strand, counting down.
CTCCCCTTTGGAGGTCTCACCACTCCCTGGCTCTCCCCCAAACCCTTCAGACTGGCGATTCCCGAACCAAACTTTCAGCCTTACTCTTGCATTGGGATTTTTGCAGGATGTATTAAATTCTCCAAATTCCCTCTGCCTGCCCTCCAAACCCACTCACCCTCTTGACAGCCTCCCTTCACTGATACAACGGAGGCCTGCCTTATCTGCCATAACCTGACAGCAGGTGCTACCACTCCGCCCGTCCTCCGTGGCCCAGCCGTTCATGTCCAGGCCCAGACCCCTCTCTTCATGCCCACACTGGTCCAGTCCAGCCTGGTATCCCGCGGGTTTCCCTCCTAAGCTGCATGGTCAGCTCCCTGACTTGAAATCCTCCTGGTTCCTCATTTTCCACTGTGTTCAACCAGACTCCTCTGCCTGGCTTCTCAAGCTAATAGGGTCTGTCCCCTCTGCACACACAGGGCAGGGAGGGTCTCCCCTGACCCACAAACACTTGGCTAATGGTATCACAGCATTAACACGCCTTTTTCACAGTTTCTCCAAGACGTTACAGTAAATGTTCAAAAAAAATTTTTGAGGGCCGTCAGAGGGTTGATAACTTTGTGTTAGCCAAATAAGGCCGTGGAAAAACAAAAACAACTCGTCTAGGACCACCATCATTTTAAAAAACAGAATACACTTTAATATCAAAAACAAAACAAACAAACACAAAAACCGGGAAGGGAGACAACAACAACAAAAAAACAAAAGCAGCCCCTCATGTTGAGTAAGTTCAGCTTTACAAAAGGCTCAGCCCCAAGCACTGGCACTGGCCCCCAAGCCACAGGGGGCTCAGCCCCTGCCTGCCGACAGGCAGCAGGGAGCCTCCCCGGCCTCTGCTCTGGCCCACTGCTCCCTGTCTGTCTCCCTGCTCACATCACAAGTTCTCTCTAAGCGCACTAGACGCTGATACAGCTGCCTCCTGGGAAACCTCTTAACGCAAGCTCAGAAAACCCGGTGCCGTATGTGCCCCCCTCTGTCACCCTCCTTGCTCACCGAGTCGAAGTACAGCACGACGTGGGGCCCCTCGGTCTCAAAGTGACTCACGTAACGGTCAGAGAGGGAGGTCAACTGTGGGGAAGGGGAGCTGGTCACAGGGAGGTAGCCCTGGGCCCCCCTGCACTGAGGGGGCTCAGCAGCCGGGGTGCTGCGGGGATGGGGCGGGGCTCCTGAGGGCACAGGCGCCTCTGGGTGTCTGGCCACACCTTCTCCAGGTCCGCCCGCAGGGCGTGGAATCCACTCAGGAGGGTGATGTCTGCAATGGCCATGCCCGATAGCCCCACCTTGCCATTCCGCCTGTGGAGACACATGCCCTGTCGTCTGGGTCGCCCTGTGTCGGGCTGCAGACACCCAGCCCCAGCCTTGGGCCAGCCCACAGCACCCCACTCGCCCAGTGCGGCCCCCAGAGCTCACCAGATGCACACGGTGTACTGCACCCTGGATTCCTGCTCTTCAGCCACCTTGGGGGCCTCCCTCCTGCGGCGGCTCCTCCGTCCATCGAAGAGCTGCAGGGGCGTCACGGGCTGGGAACGGGCCCCCGGCTCATCCCTGGCTGGAAGGTCCTCGTACTCATAGTCCTCGTAGTCCTCATTTGCTTCCACTGCGCGGGGACAGCACTGTGGCTCAGGCCTGGCACCGGCCCCTCAGGGACCCACGGCCTCTGACCCCGACACTCACTTGTGTACTCCACGTGGCCCACGACCGTCACTTCAATCTGAAGATCCTGGCAGGTCGTGTTCTTCATGTCCATGACATTGTAGGTATGAAGGACCTGGCTCAGCAAGGGGTGGGGGGAGGATACGGGACAGCTGGGGCCACAGACCTCTCTCCAGAGCCACACCGAAGGGCACCTCCCTGGGCTAAGGGATTTGAGGCCCTCAGCCCCTTCTCATCCCCATCCCGGACCAGTCCAGAAATACGAGTGGGCCCAGGTGTTGGGTTAGACGGTGAGACAGAGTGGGGAGCGGGGACCTGGCCTGGGGGTGAGCACGGTACGTGGTGCACAGAGGAGGCTGGAATGGAAAGTTCAGGAAAGGCTTCCGACCGAGGCTTGAAGGAGGAGGATGAGTTTGTCACGTGGGACAAGAAGCAGGGGAAGCACAGTCAAGGCCGGGAGACCTGTGTAGACGGGTGGATCTGGCTGGCTGGGGAGGTGGGCAGGGCTGGGGTGAAAGCAGAGGAGGAGTTAGTGGGGTCATAAGGAGGGGCTCGGGATGGCGGGGGCACTAAGATGGCCCCCAGAGTGGCAGCTGGGCTCCTGCAGGGAAGGGACCCCATCAGCCAGACAAGGGGACCCAGGAGGAAGAAGGAGTTTGGGGCACAACCATGTGTGAGGTGCTGTGGGACACAGGGCCCCAGAGCTCAGGGGAGAGGCTTGGGCTGAGGCATCAGGTGTTCAAGCATCAGCACTGAGGGGGTGAAGGGGACGATAGGCACCCAGAGAGGGTGGAGACCAGAGTGAGAGGGACATGCCCAGGACGGAGCACAGGGAACGCCAACCCAGGTGTCTCTTCCTCCTTCCCCAGCCGTGAGGTCTGCCGGTAGGTCTCCCACTGAACAGCCCGGCTTCACCCTGCTGGGCCCGGGCGGCCAGTGCTGCCAGCTCTCACCTTCAAGGTTCCTTTGCTGTTTCCTCCCACCTTCACATTAATCTTGCTGCCCAAGGAAAACTTTTGGAAACAGAAAAGGGAAAGAGATGTCAGAATGGCACCCTGTTGTTCCAACTTATCTCCTCCCTAAAAACAACCCCACCTCCTCTCCCCAGCTCGCTTTTCCACAAAGTTTGACCTTCACCTGCATTATCTCACTGCCATCTCCTAAAAACCCCTGTTGGGTAGACTCTGCATGTTTCATTTTCGGATCAGAAAAATGAAGCGCAGAGGCTAGGTGACTTTCTACAGGTAGCAGAGCCAGTACGTCTTCCCACAAAGATATCAGAAAGAGGTGCCGTGGGGCTTCTGCAGGGGTGGGGGACAGGGGATGGCTTCTGGTCTGGCCGAGGTAGGCGCAGGTGTCCTGGCAACCCAGGTGAGGGAATGGTTCACCTGCAGCTCCTCCTCCAGCCCCTGAACTTGGTGGTTGGTCAGCTGCAGCACGTGGGACTTGAGTCCACTGCGGCCCATGGAGTTGAGGGTCACGTTGAGCCCCTTCTCCTCGGTGGTGTGGGACGCGATCCAGTACGCAGACAGGGCGTCCAGGGCCATCACCGTGTCCTGGGGAGGATGGGCCAGGACTCAGGCACTTGGTCTCAGGACCACCCACCCCCAGAGCCCCAGGGCAGCCCCTACCTGGGTGCTGCGGAATCCGCCTTGGAAGCTGCCCTGGAGGGCGAGCCAGGATGCAGCCTGGTCTGCCAACTCGCCCTTGCCCTCCCGAAGCAGCAGGTGTAGCAGGCCGTAGGCTGTGGTTTCAATCCACAGGGCCGGGGCCTGGGGCACGGGGTCTGCAGGGCTTTGAGGAGCCAGGGTGGGTGACAGGACATTGCTCTGAGAACTGGTGACTGAGCCCCAGTACAGGTTATCTGGGAGTGAAAGGAGACCCACAGGTGAACAGGGGGAGGATGTTAGTTGCCTGGCCCTTTGACGCTCCCCCCATCAGGCTCCCCTGATTCTACCCCAGCCATCCCTGCTTATGCTCTGATTCCCTCCGGGCGTCTTCACTCATTCAGTTTCTCCCTTTGGACACACTCAGGGGTCTCAAGGTTCTCCAAGCCCCAGGCTCACTGCCAAGGCCCCCTCACCGCCAGTCTCCTGGGCCATGGCCATGAGGTTGTTGTGGGCAACATCCCGCAGGTCCTCAGGGGCCTCAGTCAGCGACAGGGCGTAGGCCGTGATGGCGGCTGCGTGGGACCCCAGGAGCCCAGAACTTACTTTTGCCCCCAAGAAGGTGTTTGCGCTTGAGATGGAGTTTTCCTAGAAGAAAGTGGGGAGGAAGGTCTGCGGCCTGGACACCTGGGTTCCTGAGGAGAAAGGGGATCAGCAAAGGGCACACACGCTGGGGGCCTTACCACTTTCTTCAACTGCTCTGAATTCTTGTCCGGGAAGACAGCCAGCCCGTGATGAAGGGCAATGACCACAAAAGCTGTGAGCGCCACAGTCTCGTCATTTCCCACTAAGCCACCCTGGTTGAAGGGGGGAGAAAAGGAGATGTCAACCAGGAGGGGGAGGGGCAATGAGCGCCTTCCCTCCTGTGCTCCGTGGCCCAGCCTCCCAGACCTGTACCTGCATGCCCCTGTGTATAACTGGATGGGGGTCGTGGAATGACCCATCAGCCAGCTGCTGCAATAGCAGCCACTTGGCCGTCTCCTGCAGCTTTTCAGGTGAGCCGCCCACCTGTTCCTGGGCCAAACTCAGGATCTTCAGCACAAAGGCCGTGAGCCTAGAGGGGAGGAAGGGAGGGCTAGGAATAGGGACTGGTCCCTCTAGGGGACATGGCCCCGCTCCCCCAGGTACCTGGTTATTTACCTACCCCCCCCATAGTACCTACCTCTGCCCCCACCAGCCCTGGCCCCTCTCAGAAACCCAGAACCTCTCTCCCAACCTCACCAGGTGCTGCTGTCCCGCTTTAACCAAGCCCCATAGGAACCATCTGGTTTTCGAAACTCCTGGATCCGCGTGTAGCCTTGGAGAGGAGAGGCAGCTGCTGAGGTGACACTGACTCTCCCGCTACTTGTGCCGAGGCCACGCTCCCCATTTCCACTGGGTACCCCCTCCCTTCCCCACTCTAGCCACCTAGGCTGCCCATCTTCCATTAATCGCCCTCTCCTGGCCCCCATTCCTGCTTGCCACTGCACCCAGAACCTTTCTGGATCAGATCCACTGCGTGGTCCTTCATCTCAGGGGGCAGCATGCTCCACTGCTCTGTCTTGTCCAGGTAGCGGGAAGCAGCCAGTGTTGGAGCCAAGAGGACCATGGTTTGTTCCCCGCAGCCCTGGGGAAGCCTCAGGAGGGAGGCCACGCCTCCCGGTGACAAGGCCCCCTCAGAGCCCAAAGTGTCCAATGGATCTGAGGCTGTAAGGGAGGGAGAGGGTTAAGGATCAGAGAGCAGGTCTGGGGGCCCAGGGTCAGAGGGTCATGGAGTCATGGGATCAAACAGGGGTCCGCAGGTTTCACGTGAATCCAAGGGTGGCCACAGGGAAGGGATTGGAGGACACTCCCACCTGTGACTCTAACAAAGCTCCTGAAATCTCCATCAGGGATAATATTGGGATCAGAGATGCCAGGAATTTCCAAGGTCCGGCCTCGGGGGTCTGGGGAGATGAGGGAAGTTGGCAGTCTGTCCTGCTGTCCATATCCCCTGCCCCCTACAACCCCCTTAGGACACTGATGGCTGGGCGTGGGTGTCACTCACCCAGGGGGTTGAGTTCATAGACAATCTCCTCCCTGTGAATGGCCCCTTCATTCTGTCTCGGGGGAAACATAGCTGTGAGAGATCACACAGGCTACAGCCTGCCCCTCCCAGTGCAGACTCTCAGGACTTAGAGTTTGAACTTCAGGGGCCGAGTTGGATCAGAATTGTAGAAGGTGCAAACAGACCAAAGCATTGGGTTTGGGTGTTGAGCCTCCGGCCTGGCCAGCAGGGAGGGTGCCAGAGTGGGGGATAAATCTGGGAGCCCGGGGACCTGGATCAGGGGTGTTCCATTCACCTCAATTTGTAGAACCTTAGATACTGCATCCCCCACAGGGAAATCCGAAGATCCTCGAGCCACCACTTTCAGGGACACAGCAGCGGCCGCTATGGGCACCACAGAGAAGCCAACGGGCCGGGCAGAGCCCGCAGGGACCAGCACCTGCTGGGCGAGCCCTCCGCCCCCAGCCAAGCACAGCCCCTCCACTGGGGACACATGGACGCTCACCTGGGGGCAGGAAGACAGGAAGGGCCAGCCCAGTTAGGCTCCCCACCCTTCCCCTGCCCGAGTCCCACCTCCACCAACACCGTGTGCTCAGCCCCCGAGGGGCCTCACGGTCATATCTGTATCCAGGTAGTTGTAGAGGACAGGCCGCAGCTCGAACTGCTCAAAGCGGCGGACGGAGACGGGCAGGCGGAGGTGCATGTGGAATTCGCGGAACACTCGGAGCCGGGCCGGGGTGGCCACACACAAGCCTGATGGAGAGAGGGGGCACATATGAGAGGCCTGGGGGCATCCCAGCCGCGGGATCCCAGGAGTCAGGGCCAGGAGCTGCCCCAGCTCCCCCCGGCCCCCTCACCCCACCCCTGCCCGCCCCTGCTCTCTGGCCTCGCAGCCCCGGCGCATGGGGTGCAGACTTCTCCAGGTCTCTGCTTCTCCTTCCTGTACTAAGAGCAAAGGACTAAGCAGGGAGCCTGGGTCAAGGGGGCACGGAAGAGGGAGGCCATAGGCCCAGGCAGGGTGACCGCACCTGTGCTTTTGGACAGGCTCACGCCATGGATTTCCCACGTGGTCAGAGAGTCCGGGAGCAGCTGTCTCAATCTGCGTGGTGGGAAAGGTGAGAAGCCCTGTCACACGCTGAGCTGCCCCAGACACAGCCCAGAGACAAGGCCAGGCCCACCACACGCCCTCACTGGGAGAAGTGGTCCACTGCTTCCACTTTCCAAAGCCAGTTCTCAGGGAAGAAGCTGCGCACGGGGATGTCATCCTCATCAATCAGGTCCTCCTCCTGCAGGAGCTCCATGGCTAGGGACCACAGTGGAGGGCGATGAGGAGGGGGCCGCTCTGCCCCTCCAGGTGCCCCTGCCAGCCCCCCGGCCCCACTCAGCCCCTCACCTCGAGCAAGGCCCACCTGGCCCCTGGCCCGGGCCTTCTTGCGCAGGGCCTCAGCAAACTGGCAGCAGGACAGGAAGGGCTCCCGGCAGGCTGGCTGCTGCACGCGGGCCACCCGCTGCTCACAGGTGCGCGCCATGGGCAGCCGTGTCAGCCCGTCCTGGCAGCAGCGCTTGGCTATGGGGGAAGCGTACTGGCCCACTGCAGGGCCAGGTGAGGGTGGGCACAAGGAAACAAAAACGAGACACACCTCTTCGCCCAGCCTGACCTCTACATACACAAGGACTCACTCTGAGAGACTGGGAACTCAAGAGAGGCCAAAGGAGAGAGCCTCCGGCCCACCCACCTTCAACCCCAGAACTTGGATCTCTGGCCCCGACACCATATCCTGGCTCTCTCAGGAGCAGAGGAGCCAAAAGGCAGACCCGCATCCTGACCCTTGGGCCCAAGGGGAGAGCTTCACAGGCACCCACAACTCACGCTTCTCATTAATCGCCTTTTGGAAGTTCACGTTTCTCTTTTTCCGGGCCTTTGTCTCCTTGGGACATCTCAGACCTGGTGGAGAGCAGGACTGCAGCCAGGTGTGGGGTGCAGGGCCTCCCACCTCCCCTCCTTGTTCCCCTCTCCCTGCCCAGCCCTTCCCACCCCTCCTCTTCCTGTCTTACCCCCTCAGGCCCCTCCTTCTTCTTCATCTTCCCACCACCCACTCCCCTTCCTCCTCTGTTCTCACTCTTTCTGACTGGGGTCAGTTGGTCTCCATCAGAAAAGGCCAGACCAGCTGCCTCGAACGTCTGAAGGGCACTGTCCCCACCCCCAGGACCACAGCCAAGGTCATAGCTGTTCATAGCTTCGAAGACCTGGCGAGAAAAGGCAGAGATGTTGCAGAGACAAGAGTGGCTGTGGGCACGATTGGCCACTCAGCTGCAGGTGAGAGGGCAGGGTACGGACAAGTACGAGAGACACAGAGAGTGGGGAGACAGAGGCCACGGGGGCAAAGGCTTCAGGGAGGACTGGGAGGAGTCCATGAGTGAGATCGACCTGCTGGTCCAGGGCCCAGGGCTCAGGGCAGCAGGAGGGTGAGCCATGGAGGGGAGGGAGGATTAGGGAGAGGGGCTTGACAAACCTTGACCATGTCGAGGGGTTTGTGGGACTTGCCACCCACAGCATACAGAGCCGTGTCCACAGCTCCCAGGGCCACAAGGGCTGGAGAATCTGTTTGCAGGTTGAGCTTTACAGTGTCCCCAGGACGATACTTCTTGCTACCATCCACGTTCAGCTCCAGCTGGCAGAGGCAGGAGGTGGGGGGCAGTCAGAGTGGGGAGAACATCTTTCGGTCTCGTGCAACTTCAGTGTACCCCAAACTAAATCCATGCCCTGTTTGCAATCACCCTGTCTTCCTTCTCTCTTAACCCCCCTAGCATATACACACACCATCTCTCCCGATGCCAGTTACCTTGCCCTCACAGCCCCCAGCCTGGACGTCCACTCGCAGGGAGTTGGCCACCGGGACGCCCTCATGATAGTAGAAGGCCACAAAGTGGAAGGAGGGCGCCAGGTGATGGTCCACAAACACGGAGACAGAGGTCAGGTCCCTCCTGGGCTCTCGATGTACAGACACGATCTGGCCCCGGGATAGGATCTGGGGCGAGAGCAGTGTCTTCTTCACTGCACATCCTCAGCCCTGAAACCGCTACCCCACGCCAAGGGTTCTTTCCTGCCTGAGACCCTCCTGCGCCCCTGTCCCCCTCCACAACCCAGCTCATGCACACCATGTAGTAGAAGTGAGAGAAGCTCCCACTGATGCCCACGGCTCGCAGGTTTAGGTTAAGAGTGTCCCTGACTTTAGGGGGTCGAGGATCCAGCCTCTCAATGGACAGAAACCCGGATCTTCTGGACAGGGGGGCTTTCACGGTGAGCCTGCCTATGGCAGAATAGGGGGAGCCTGCAGACACCTGGAAAGAGGGGCAGGGGTGGCAGGGTCAGTGGCAAGGACCCAGGCACCCAGCTTCTCCCCCCAGCCTGGGAACCCTCTCTCCTAGCCCACCCTCTCCCTTGAGGGGGAATCCTACCAAGAGCTGCACTTCTGAGGTGGTCTGAGGGACAACAATGGGAACAACGACTTGGCCGCTCTCGTCTGTGTTCTGTTGAAAGTTTTTAGAAGTAGATCCAGAAGACAACGTAGCAGAAACTTTGACAGGAATGCCAGAGGCTGGGGAGCCTGACATGTCACGGACCAGGGCCTAGGTAGGTGGGAGGGGCGATGGGAAGAGCACAGTCAGTGAGACCCTGTGCCCTCCTGACCACCCCCGCCCCCTCCCCCCACTGCTCATCCTCCCCCTTCCAGAAGAAACCTGCAGCAGGAAGGGGGCCCCAGGCACAAGGTGTCGCTTGGTTTTGCTTAGATCCAAAGAGAAGGGAGATGACACGAAACGCCAGGATGTGAGCTCTGCCTCCTCCAACTCCCCTCCTGCAAGACATAGGGCGGGCAGAGGTGGAGACAGAGACCTGGGGAGAGAGGAAAAGGAGAGCCCGGGGCGGGGGTTGGCGCTCAAATGTTTCCTGCCCACAAGGCTGAACTCTTCAGGGCACAAGCCGCCTCCTATCCATCTCTATGTTTGCTGAGGCCAACACAGGACGCAGCACACAGATGGTGCATAACATGCGTCTGCTGGATGGATGGATGGGTGGATGGATGGGTGGATGGATGGGTGGATGGATGGGTGGATGATGGATGGATGGATGGATGGATGGGTGGATGGATGGGTGGATGGATGGGTGGATGGATGGATGGATGGATGGATGGATGGGTGGATGATGGATGGATGGATGGATGGATGGGTGGATGGGTGGATGGCTGGGTGGATGATGGATGGATGGATGGATGGATGGATGGGTGGATGGATGGGTGGATGGATGGGTGGATGATGGATGGATGATGGATGGATGGATGGTTGGATGATGGATGGATGGATGGTTGGATGATGGATGGATGGAGGGATGGATGGGTGGATGGATGGATGGATGGATGGATGATGGATGGATGGATGGATGGGTGGATGGGTGGATGGGTGGATGGCTGGGTGGATGATGGATGGATGATGGATGGATCGATGGTTGGATGATGGATGGATGGATGGATGGATGGGTGGATGGATGGATGGATGATGGATGGATGGACGGATGGATGGATGGATGATGGATGGATGGATGGATGGATGGGTGGATGGATGATGGATGGATGGGTGGATGGATGGGTGGATGATGGATGGATGGATGGTTGGATGATGGATGGATGGAGGGATGGGTGGATGGATGGGTGGATGATGGATGGATGGGTGGGTGGGTGGATAGATGGATGGGTGAAAAAAAATACATTGAGATGGGGGAAGTTCCCCCTTCCCCAGAAACCACCCAGAAATCAGTTGTAGAGAGATAGTCTCCTGGGTCTTTCCTGGCTTTGGGTCTCAGATGAAGGGAAGAAGGGTGGTGTTGGTGCTGGAGAACAGAGGGTCAGCTCAGAGGTCAGAGGCGAGGGTCTGGGCTTATAATCAGGGGAAGCCACTCACCTGGAGACTCAATGATCGCTGCTGCAACATAGAGGTGCAGCCCTGGGAGGTCGTTAATATTAATATTAAGCTTCTCCAGCACACCCTGAAACTCAGCCTTTGGGAGGGAAATTCGGCACTGGCCATCTACCAGCTGGGGCAAAGAAGAAGACAGGACAGGGAATGAGACTTGAATCTCCCACCTCACCTCCTCACCCTCCCTCACTCTCCTCACCTACCCCATGCACCCCCCACCCTCCTTCCTACCTTGGTCTGACTCTCCAGCCCCCGAAGGAAAGTCTTTTTACCGTCCTCACCCAGGAGCCCAAAGCGCACATATGCCACCCCCTGCACTGGCTTCCCGTAGATGTACCTGTCACCACAGAGAGATTCGGAGGAGGCTGGGCTGAGGGCTGGAGGAAATAATGGAATAGAGGGAGGAGGCCTGGGGCAAGGGAGGGAAGTGGGGCTCCACAGCACGTTCATACTGAATGGGGAGCCCTGGGAGCAGGGCCCAGCGTGAGGGACCGGAGGGGGAGTTACCTGGCCTGGATGACTACTTGGATTTCACTAAGAAAGCCAGGCGTTGTCAGGATGTAGGGCTTTTCCGGAATGATCTTCACCTCAAAGTTGGGAAGGACTGACCCAGGGCGAATGGAGGGCAGGTCAGACTCTCGTGAAAGGACCCTTTAAAACTCCCCTCCCCTTTGGGCTGTGGCAGCCGCATCGCCCTGCCCCTGCCCTGCAACCCCCCCTCCTCTCCTCCCACCCCTTATTCCTTGCAGGAAAGAGGCTGCTTATCCCTCGTGTCTCCAGTTCTCACCATATTTCTTCACCTCAAACTGGGTGCTGCTGTTGGAATCCAGGCTATCTGAGAATCGGGCTGAGATCTTCCAAGTCCCTGGCCTGAGGACAGACAAGGGAGGGACTCAGCCCACTTGTGCAGGAGGCTCACTGAGAGTCAGTGACCCAGGTCCCTAGGAAGAGGACTGCGGGGGTGAACCAGAGGCTCAGGGAGCTCAGGATTGGACCGTGTGTTGGAGGCAGACAGCTGGGGGAAGTGGGAGCTGGGGAGGTGTAGGTGGGGGCGATCTGCAGGAGTGGGGAGCTCACTCTGAGATGTCTGGGATCACAAAGTCATCCTGGAAGATGGAGGAGGGGACATACACCTCCTTCTTCCGCACGCGGAAGCCACGAGAGTTCTGCGATGGGAGTAGAAGGGGTCACGGTCAGAGGTCAGATCAGCAGCCCTCGCCGATCAGGAAGGTCAGAGGTCAGGGACTCACCTCCACCGTGACCGTGAGGGTATCAGTGGACGGGCGCATTTTCTCATTCAGAGCAAAGATTCGGTATCGAACTGGAAATGGAGGGCGAGGAGGTGAGCAGGAGGCCATGGGCCAAGGCGGGGGGGGGGGCCCTGGGCCCCCCATCCCTCCCAGGAAGCGATGGGGAAGAGAACAAATATTTGCAAAGCAGCCTTCCTGTGGGGCACTTCGGGTTTTCTCATTCAAGGGGCTGGGAAGAAGTGAAAGGTGAGGGCCCTGGGGCTGAGACTCACCCCGCTGGCCAGGGTTATAAACGGGCTGGTCAGTCTGCAGAAAGAGGTGTCCCCGGCGAGAGGAGAAGAACAGGTTGACACCCTGCCTGTTTGTCTGTCTGTTTGTTAGCCATGGCGACTGGGCGACCAGCTGGACCTCGGGGGCTCTGTGGAGGAGATGGAGGCGACAGTCCTCCGCGCCTTTCAGGGAGGTCTGTCAGGAGAGGGAGCAGGAGTGGGTCAGAGACAGAGCAGAAGAAAAAAGACAGAGACTGAGATAGAAACAGGAAAGACAACTGGGGTGGGAGGAGGGGAAGGGAGGGGGACCGGTGAAAAGACAAAGATGTTTACAAGAAGGTAGAGGAGAAGAGAGCGGGGAGGCGCTGGGCAGCAGCAGGAGGCAGTGGCGGCCAGTTACCGGGAGGCTGAGGAGTATGAAGTCTTTGTCTGAGCTGAGGCTGAAATCCACCTTTGGGGAGCAGAGCTCATGAACTGTGGATGGGTTTCTCAGGAACACTGATCCTCTCACTACCTGTCCCGAAGGAGCATCCTGGAGCTGCACCCCGACTGACAGGGGGACCCCTAGGTGAACCACAGAAGGAGAAAACAGGAGCAACCTGGGAAGAACAGGTGAGGGTCAGCGGCCGGCCTCCCCTCAGGCCCCTCCACCACCACCCCTGAATCAGGTCCCTCTGCGCCTCCTCTCCCCTCGCCAGCCCTGGCCCAGCTCGAGCTCTCCAGCACCCTGTGTCCAGGACCTGGGCTTCTGCAGAGACAAGGCGAAGAAGCCAGATGCCCAGATCAGCCCCCAGAGGAGCCTCATGGCTGGAGGACCCAAGAGGGATCAGACCCGTCTGTCCGCCTGCTCCTTTCTGGTAAACTTAGGGCTTGGAGCAGAGTTGACTCTGGACCTTGCCCCTCCCCTGGCCCAGCTAAGCCGGGAAACCACGTGACAACCAAGAATTGCAACTGGCCCCAGGCCCAGTATTGGGAGGGGGGCACCCTGGACACCTGGGTCTCTGAGGGAATCTGAAGAAATCATGGCCCAGAGACTCAGTCCTTGCCTGTTAACCCCTCTCATCCCAACGCCCTGGGCAACTCCACCTACTGCATGTATCTGGGCGTGTGTATGCATATAGCATATACACACGTACATAGGTGCAGGAGGGCCCCACGTGGCTCAGCAAGCGGCTGGAGACACGTGGCTCCTTTGTTGGTCCCACCAAACAAGGTACTAAGAGACTTGCCTCTTACTATAACCCCCATAAAAATTGAACTACGCTGGGTTTTTGCTTTTTGTAAGCCTCTAACAGAAATTCTGTAGTTTAGGAGATCAGGCACATCCTCAGCACCCCAGAGGGGTAATTGACCTCAGTGTCCCTTTTTAATCTCTGACCAATGAGGCAAAGCTCAGGCCCACCTTTGGCTTTACCTCTACCCCCAAAACGAGGTGCCCGAACACACGTGTCACATTAAACAAAAGACATCCAGAAAATATCACAGGCAGAAGTACTTTATTTGGCAGTTTCAACCCAACATGTAGGGAAAAGAATCCTGTCCTCCTTCGGCAGCCTCACCAGAAACCCCTCCTTCCTATCCCAAGACAGGATAGTGGCAGCACCTTGCTGCATGAAAGGCAGCAGCCATGGCCTTGGCACCATTTCTGGCTCCACTTCCATGAAAGGGCAGAGAAGCATTGCCCAAACCCCCCACTGGGTCAGAGCCCAGGTAAACAGCAGCAGTCACACCTGACCCTCTGCACAGACGCGAGCCCAACACTCATCCTGACTCCCAAGCCTTCCCAAGGTGACCCTGTCTCAGCCAGGGCGGCCAGCACTCCTGGGCCCCTTGCTCCCCACTCTGGGGAGCTGTGCAACGACGAGCAGAATCCTCATGTCTCTGGCAGGCGGAGGAGGGTTCCAGAAGTGGTGGAGACACTGTGCAAGAGAAAGACAAGGCTGGAGCCAGATACCTAGGCCTAAGGTCTGAGGAGAACTCAGAATCTGGCCGAGGATGTTCCCGGGTTCTGGAGAACGAGAGAGGAGCTGGGCTTTGCTAGTGAATGAAGCACGAGCGGGGAGAAGATCCAACCTTGGGTCATTGCGCTGTCATCTGCCAGAGGCTGGGGGGCAAGACTCACCAGTCCACCAGCTGGGCCCCAATGAGGTCATGCACATGGTAAGCGAGGCCGAGTCGCGCCGCGGCAGGTGCCCGCCGGCCCAGGAGCTCTGAAAGGAGTAGCTCCCGGTACTTGGCCTTCCGGACCATGCCGAGTACAGCCTGGCGCCCTGGAGGAGAGGTGGCATGGGAGAGGGGAAAGGTGAGTAAGGCCTGGAGGCCTGAGGAGTCACCAAAATGTGTTCTCGAGGGGCTGCGGGCCTGAGCTGCAGACAGGATACCTTTAACAAAATATTTGATGAATCTCCCAGCTCCAGGCACGGCTAGCCACCAACTTCCAGCATCTCGGACAGTGAGGACCCCGGCATTCACCAGCTGCCTAAGAAGGGGGAGATGAGGCATTGGCTCTGAGAACCCTCTCTCCTCCCGCCCACTAATGTGTGGACACTGAGTCTCCAGAAGCCTGGGCACCCAGGCAAAGGGACTGGATGATGGAAGCCCAGCCTGGAGCGGTTCTCTGCTCACACCACGCTGCTCAGTGCCCCGTGCCCTTGCTTGCTCTGTTCTCCTACCTGACTGCCCTCCCCCGACTCTTTCTTTTCCTGTTATTATTACGTGTTCACTAAAACAGCTCCTTCTCTCCAAAGCCCTCCTTGACCACATGCCCTGACACTCTCTCAGTCCCACCACCAGGGGAGAAACAGAGGCCTTTCTCCCAAGCTCCTGCCACTACCTACGCACACCTCACCATAGCTCTTCCTAAATCTCACCGAAAAAAAGTTTATAAAACGCTTTCATGTATACCATGGGTTACAAAGTAGGGAGCTGGAGCCAGACCCAGCCGCCTGAAACGATATTTTTATTTAGCCCTTGCCCGGTTGTTGTTCCTTTGAATGTGAATGCTTTTGGGGCATCACAGCTCCTACCATTCTCTATTCCCTTGGTCTCAGCATGATTCCCATCAGGCGTTTATGGCTCCTGCCAGGCCTCTCTCTCTGTTTGATTAGCCACCCAGATCTCTTAAATTTTAGTCCAGGGCTCTTTCCAAGGCCCCAGATGGGATAGGCCTCTTCTCTTGGGGGCGGAGCACAAATTTAGGTCATTTTATTAAAAAGAAGAGTCAGCGTTTTTAACAGGTTCACCAAAAGAAAGAGGACAAGGCTGGATGGGACTGGAGGGAGGTAGGGAGGGGCCAGATGCCTGATTCTGTTGGTCCCGCAGGTCTCACGTGATTTCTGGGTCCCTGAAGCCAAAGGTCTGTGTCATTTGGTCCTGCTGGAAGCTAAGGTCACTACAGGCTGGAAGTACTGAAGCCAGAAACTTCTGCACTGCGCCAGCGTATGGGCGGCCATCACAAGCCTTGAGGACCTGGAACCAGAAATGAGACACAAGGTCTGGTCCCACCTTCACCCCCCACTGACCTCTATCCCCAAGACAACATTTCTCTTCCTATGTTTTTCCATCTGCTCAGGTCCTTCTACCTCTCATGCTTTTCCTCTTCCTCTTCTTCCTCTCCCTCATACCAATACTTACCAGAGACCTGTGCCCTCTCTGTGAGATGTGAGGTGGGGGACTTGTCTCTCTTCTTTTTATTTCCATTCCCTAATTTCCCTGCACCCCCTCCCCTGGCCCCCATGACACACACACAGTCACACGCACTCTGGTCCTATAGTCCTCAGTGAAGATGATTCCTTGGGCGTCCAAGTCGAAGCCTAGTTGGATGATTCTGATCTCCCCCTGCTCTTGAAGCGCCTTCTGTCTCCACAGAGATGACAATGAAAAGAAGGGTGTCAGGGTAAGATGCTCTAGCAGATGCTATAGCATACTCTGGACACTTCTGTGCAGGGAGATTTTGTTTGCAAGTATTGGGGAGTTTTTTCTCTAAGTAAAGGAAAAATTATGGGGAGAGAATCAAGTGGATCACCAAATAGTCTCTTCCAATTAGTCTTTCACCCACCCACCTTACCAGTTATCTGTTAAACAATCAATACATATTTTCTAAGACCAATCATAAGCAGACACTGAGATAAAATAGTGATTAAGACATGGGCCCTGCCCTCAAGGATTAACAGTCTACATTTTGGGTGGAGAAGGTGGAGAGGAATAGGGGATAAAATGTTTAAAACAAATAAAAATAAACCAGGACTTGTGTTTCCAGGAATATAGCAAGACTAACTCACCCACTGAAAATTAAGTAAAATGCTGCATAAAATATTATTTAAAAATTGTTTAAGCATTAAAGAGCTCACAAGATAATAAGGAATTACCAGACTAATATAATATCTAAGTGAAAACAAGATCTCACAGAAGTAATTAGGGGACTTCCCTGGTGGCACGGTGGTTAAGAATCCGCCTGCCAATGCAGGGGACACGGGTTCGAGCCCTGGTCCAGGAAGATCCCACATGCCGCGGAGCAACTAAGCCCATGCACCACAACTATCGAGCCTGCACTCTAGAGCCCTCGAGCCACAACTACTGAAGCCCGCGCGCCTAGAGCCCGTGCTCCACAACAAGAGAAGCCACCGCAATGAGAAGCTCACAGTGAAGAGTATCCCCCGCTCGCAGCAACTAGAGAAAGCCCGCACACAGCAACGAAGACCCAACGCAGCCTAAAATAAATAAATAAATAAACAAAACTTAAAAAAAATAAAAGAAAAGAGATAATAAGGTATGGGAAATATTTGAAGAGCCAATAACAAAACCACAATCACAAAAGTACATTAATCCAACTCGTATAAACTCATAGAACAGACAAAACAGTAATCAGTGAGGAAATGAAAGATTTCAATAACTTTAGTTACTAAGAAATTAGTAACTGAATAATGCATATTCTTTTCAAATACATAGAATATTTAGCAAAACTGACCATATAGCACAAAGCATGTCTCAATAAGCTTCAAATGACTGAAATCATATTGTGTACATTCTCTGGCCATAATATCATTTATGCCAGAAATCATTAACAGCAAGGTAATTAGAAAATGTTTAGGAAGTAAGACATACATTTCTAATCAACCCAGTAAGTCAAAGAAAAAAGTCACAAAGGAAATTAGAAGATATTTTGAAATGAATGATAATGAAAACATATACCAAAACTTGACAGATGATATAGATATGTTTCAGTACTTAGGGGGAAACTACAGCCTGACATGCATCTATTAGAAAAGAATAGAGGATAAAAATTAATGGGGAAAAAAGTAAAATAAACCCAACAGTAGAGGGGAAACATAAATGAAATGGAAAACATACATGCAAGAGAGAGCAACAAAGCTAAATGATAATTCTTTGAAAGACTATTAAAATTGATAAACCCTAGTGAGACTGACCAAGAAAAAAGGGGGAAAGGGGAACCTAGAAAAAGCAGATAACCAATATAAAGAATGAAAAAGGATCATCACTCAAGATTCTATAGACAATAAAATGAGATTACAAACTTTATGCCAATAAATTTGAAAATTTAGATGAAATTGACAAATTCTTAAAAAATACAATTTCTTCCACTAGAGTGGACAAAATGGGATATATTCATAAAATGGAAATCTATGAAAATGAATTAACTATAGCTACATGTAACAACTTGGATGAATCTCAAAAATATTCATCTAATGAAACAAGATGTAAATAAATACATATGGTATGATTTTGTTTATATCAAGTTCAAAAGTAGGTAACTAAGCTATATTGTTTATGGATAAACATATAGATGGTATAAGGAAAACTATGGGAATGATTATCATACCAGTCAAGTATGTCACCTCCCAGGGACTTAAGACATTTTGATCAGAGAACGATATATGTGGGTTGTTGGCTGTGTTGTACAGTCTGACTTGGGTGATGGTTAAGTGGGTATTTGCTTTATAAACATTCTTTAAATTGTGTGTGTTTATATTTTCTTTTGTACAATTTTAAAGCTTCTCTAAAATTTAAGCTAACACCAACAGGTTAAAAACAACAAATACTCTATAAGGAGTGGTTCTGACTTGCTTCCTTAAGAGACTGGAGCTAGTCTCCATCTTCCTTTTCTTCTCTTCTTTCTTCCTGACAGGTTGCCAATTGCTAAATCCAACTGGATATTATTTTACTTGACCTCATCACAGACCACGGCCTTGAATCACAGGTTCTAACACTGCCACTGAACCACAAATTTTAAGGCACATTAAGAATCACTTGGGGCAGCAGCTTTAAAATGTAGATTCCAAGGTCCTGCCTCAAGAAATCTTAATTCATTCGCACTGAGAGAGTCCCAGGAACCCGTAGTTTTGAATAAGCAGTCCAGGTAATTTGGTACATGTAGAACTCAGGACAAACTTTGAGAAACACTGCCTTAAATGCTGGTATCTCCCAGCATTGGGAATTTGGCTCTATTATCTGTCACTGCAAACCTGGGGTCCTTAACCTTTGGCCTCAGAGGATCTGTGAAACAACCCCCTGCCCCCCCCAAATTGTACATATACCATATATATATATGGCATATATGCATTTTTCTGGAGAGAGAGCCATAGCTTTCATTATCTTCTAAAGTTTGTGAAAAGGTTAAAAACCGCTCCTCTCCTCCCTCTTCCTACCAATCTCACCCACATCCACAGACTGAACAACTACTCACATCTCGATGACTTCCAGTTCTGTATCAGTGGCCCAGAATTCTCCAAACCCTCACCCAGCTGTCTACTGCACAGTTGCCTTTGGATGCCCCACAAGCACCTCCAACTCAACTTGTGCAAAATCAAACACATCATCTGCCCCCAACAATTCAATGTTCTCCTACTCTATTCACTCCACCAACTACTCAGTCATCCAGAAAATCCGAAAGTTATTTTGGATTCCTCCCTCTTCCACTCTCCACATTCCTCACCCATCCTCTCCCTCCCTATACACTGACCTAATTTAGGCCTTCACCTGTTCTCAGCTGCAATATCTTCCTAATTGATCTCCCTACCTCATCTCACTGCTTCCAATCCATGCAAAACACCGTTCTCTCTCCTGTTGAACATTCTCTACCAGCTCACCGCCTTCAACGGAAGATGGAAATACTGATGTACAAGGCCTGTCCTAATCTGACGTCTGCCTGCATTCCCAGCGCTGTAGCCTCGAACCACGCCGGGTGACTCAGTTTCCCCAAAAGCTTCGCTCTTCCACCTTCATGATTTGGCATGCTCTCTGTAGCATTCTCCTTGGCACCGCAGTGCCTGGCACAATGCCTGGCCCAGAAAGACCCAACGCTTGCTGAATGGCATAATAGCTGTTGGACCGAGTGAGTGATTGGGAGAACCTCGTAAGTGCCCGCAAGGCACGGAAGCGCCTTCGGTCGGTCGCTCTGACGCCCCTCACCAGCTGCCGGTCAGCCACCGTCCGGTCGGGCACTAGGCTGTACACCTGGCTCCTCAGCGCGATGGGCGGTAGCGCATCCTCAAACAGGACTCGCGGGAACAGCCGCACTAGCTCCGCAACTGCCGCGCGCGCAGACCCTGGGAGGAGAGACCGGGTCACTGAGACGTGAACGGGGGCGGGGAGAAGCGGGGGTACGACTCTGGGGGCGCTGTTGTCCCAACATACAGGGTTACCAGAGGCGAGGCCCGCTCCCGGCTGGGGGTCTTTAGCCTCGCCCCGGGGTTGCCATAGTTACCTGACTCTCCCCGCAAAGGATCTGCCTCTACATCCCCTCCTTCCCGCCGCCGCTTCTGTCCGAAGGCCTCCGGGACCAAGCGATGCCTCTTCCGGCTCATATCCCGGGATCCTATGGATGCGGGGAAGAGGTAGATAGATATTGAAGGAAGAGAACACGAAAATAGTCATCCGGCGCAGAGCAGTGACGCACGGGCTCCCCGGGCGTCCCTCCTTAGAGACCAGTCAGCCCGGTCTTAGTAGGCCGACGTGGTTACGAAAGGGGCGTTAACTTGTCATCCCTTTGGCCCTTGCTGGGAGGGGCGGTGCCAATGCAGATACCAGCGCCACCCTCATTGGCTGAGGCCCCATGTCCGCTGCTGATTGGCTTCCTCTGAGAGCCTCACATCCGGGGAGGCCTGGGAGGTGCGGAGGGGCGCCGGTGGCCACGCTGTGATCTCCCTCCTGGTGTAAAGCGCACAGGACCCCCCCCCCCACCCCCAGAAGGGCTAGACCGCCACTGTCGCTGAGTGATTGCGTCATCGAGAGCGGGGGTCGGACTACCTTTGCGTCCCTCTTCGACATGTGACGTACCTGCCATGACGTCATAGCTCTGTGAAGGTGGAAGTCGAGGTTGGCGGGATTTGAGGTAACCAGATCCTTGATCTGAGCCCAAACATCCTTCCTAACCTCACTGCGTTTGGAGGAACTGGGGGTGGGGGTATAGGTCAAGGGAAAAGGTGTGATGTGCACCTGGCCATGGTTCTGTTTGAGGACATGGGGCCTGCATGATTCAAAGCCAGAGCCTGGCCATCAGGAGGCTCGCTTAGTCCTGACTAGAAGTCTCTCTTCTCCAGCCCTTCTCTTTAAAAAGGGAACTTCCCCGTCGTCTCTCAGGACCTCATGGAGTCCAGAGGGACCAAGAGAGGAGCCGGAAAGATAGAGGTAGCTGAGCCTTGGAACAAGCTCCCCCTCCTAGCACCCTCACTGCCCGCAAACCCTGCCCTCTACGCTGGACCATTTCCTTTCTACCGGCGCCCTTCTGAACTGGGCTGCTTTTCCCTGGATGCACAACGCCAGTACCATGGAGATGCTCGAGCCTTGCGGTACTACTGCCCACCTCCCACTAATGGTCAAAGCCCCAACTTTGACCTCAGAGACGGATACCCTGATCGATACCGGCCCCGGGATGAAGAGGTCCAAGAGAGGCTGGACCACCTGCTATGCTGGGTCCTGGAGCACCGAGGCCGGCTAGAGGGGTGAGCAAAGCATAGCACACAAGTAGCTCTAGAGACCTACACCTACCCTCTAAAATTAGGAGAGCCAGAGCGGGAGTGGGGTCAGCCCTTGTGCTATTCTTTGGGGGAGCCGTGTGCACTAATGCTTGTGTCAGACCTTCAGCCCTTAACTCCTCCCTCTCAGGGGTCCAGGCTGGCTGGCAGGGGCCATAGTGACGTGGCGGGGGCACCTGACAAAATTGCTGACGACACCATATGAGCGGCAGGAAGGCTGGCAGCTGGCGGCCTCCCGGTTCCAGGGGACACTGTACTTGAGTGAGGTAGAGACGCCGGCTGCTCGGGATCAGAGGCTTACCCGGCCACCCCTCCTCCAGGAGCTTATGTACATGGGGTACAAGTTCGAGCAGTACATGTGTGCAGGTGAGAATTGCCCCCAGCTCTGTGGCCCACTCCCCCTTCCCCAGAGATTGAGACCCCAGCCCTGCTGCTCTTTCTCCCCTTGTGCAGACAAACCTGGAGGCTCCACAGATCCCTCTGGGGAGGTCAACACCAACGTGGCCTTCTGCTCTGTGCTACGCAGCCGCCTGGGAAACCATCCTCTGCTCTTCTCCGGGGAGGTAGACTGCATAGACCCCCAGGCCCCAACCGCACAGCCCCCCAGCTGCTACGTGGAGCTCAAGACCTCCAAGGAGATGCACAGCCCCGGCCAACGGAAGAGCTTCTACAGGTTCAGGATGGGGGTGGGCAGGTTGAGAGCCTAGGATTGACAGCTGGGAAAGGGACTTGGGGGAAGAGGAGGAGGCTGGAGGGTGGTGGAGGGGTCCCACTGACCCCTCGCCTTTCCTGACAGACGGAAGCTCCTGAAATGGTGGGCTCAGTCGTTCCTTCCAGGGGTCCCAAACGTTGTTGCTGGCTTCCGTAACCCAGAGGGTTTTGTCTGTTCCCTCAAGACCTTTCGTACCATGGAGATGTTTGAATACGTCAGGGTAAGGCAATGGTGTCACAGCTCCCACCTGTATCCCCCTGTGCCAAGACCACAGGTCCAGTGTCCAGGGACCTGTAGTCCACCTTCCCCTTCTCCCACCCTCGCCCTCACTGCCAGTCTTCTGCCTCCTCCTGGGCTTTCTCCAGAATGACCGTGATGGCTGGAATCCCTCCGTGTGCATGAACTTCTGTGCTGCCTTCCTTAGCTTTGCCCAGAACACAGTTGTCCAGGATGACCCCAGGTGAGGCATTCAGCTCTGCCCCTCCCCTCTGGGTCCCAGAAGCTCGGCCTCCAGCCCTCAACTCGGGACTCCATCTGCCCCGCAGGCTCGTCTACCTCTTCTCCTGGGAGCCTGGCAGCCCAGTCACAGTGTCTGAACATCGAGATGCACCCCATGCTTTCCTGCCTACGTGGTACGTGGAAGCCATGACCCAGGACCTCCTGTCACCCCCCAAGACACCCTCCCCCAAGGACTGATGCTTCGCAGGGGCTGGTCCTGTTTCTGTGTGCACAGATAAAGGCATATTTCTAGGTGGTTCTCCCTGCTGTCTTTTGAGCTGAGTCATCCCTGCCCAACACCTCAGGTTCACACAGGTGGTTTGCTGTTTTATTGTTACGTTATTACACAGGGGTCATTCACTGGGTGTAGAGGCTGGCCGCAAAGACGATGTCCCTCCGTAGCAGGGTGGCTGCCGTCTCCATCTTGGCACCTAGCACAGGCTCGCCCACCAGGCGGGCCGCCCCCCGAAGCGAGCGACACATCTCGGCCAGGCGTTGGATGCAGCGGACCACGAGGCCCTCGGGCGTCCCCGAGAGCCCTGCCAACTCAGAGAAGGGCTGTGGGGGAAGTAGGGTGGGGACTGAATACGGTAGGGCCTGGGCAGCCTCTCCCCAGTCAGCTGTCCGCAAAGCCCCAAACCCCAGCTACTCACCATGCCCCGGGCCCACTCGTACACAACCTCGACCAGGCCAAAATTCAGCTCTCCCACAAATTCCTCCACTGTCTGGTTCAAGCCACAGGCCATCTGCACCTCACCGATCCGCTTGGCCACAGCCCGGACACGTTCCACCCCCTGCAGATGGGGAGGAGAGGTTAAGCCCTGCCTTCCTACTCCAGGAAGGAGGCCCAGATCAAGGAAGAAACAATTCCAGCTCTTAGGGGCACTTACAGGGCTGGATGGGGCACGTGGGGAATACATGGGGACTGGGAGTGCCACGGCCGAGGGTGGGACGGGGGTGGGCGTCCCCTACCTGTTTGAGGGTGCTTGGGAGCTGATCACTAGGGTCCCCGGGGCTCTGGCAGACCAGGCCGGAGAGCAGGGCCGCGATCTCCTCGGGCCGAAGGGCGCTCAGCGCGTTGTCAAACATGAGTTCAGTGAGGAGCAGCTCATGGCTGCTCATGGCACAAGCCACCCGCCCTGCCAGCTTCACGGTGCCCGCTTCATCTACGTACCCCAGGGTTCGGAGCACCTGGAAGGATGGTGGGTGTTGGGAGCCTGCAGACCTCCTCCTCACTAGCCCCCCAGCCCCATCTGTGCCCTCCCACCTCTACTCGCTGGTGGTACTCAGGGAGCAGCAGCAGCGACTGATCCGACAGCAGGAAGCGCAGCCGCTCCATCTCCTTCTGTATCTGCATCCGCTCCCGCAGCTTCAGGTACTACAGGGAACCACCGGCAGGAGCGTGTTAGCCTCGCCCTCAGCAGGGGCGCACTGAGGACAAGGGCTGCGATGGGGGTGGCCTGTCTACAGGGGACGAGAGGAAAAGTCGCCCTCCCAGCTTGGAAGCTAGCATCCAGGGACCTACCTGGGCAGGGAAACGGGGACTGTGTACACACTGAGCCCCCCGGATCAGCTCCTCCAGCTTCCGGACCCGGAGCCCCGCCTCTACCACCGACACATCCTTGAGCTGCAGGTCATTGACAGGGTCAAGGGTAGGGGGTCCTGCTGGGTGGGCCTGAGCCAGACGTAGTAGTTCCTGGACAGCAGTTGTCGCGGCCGCAGAGGGAGGCTCCTTCCTGAGAAAGGAGCAGGTCTTGGGACCTGGGGCAGAGGCTTCTCTTCCTCAGGCTGCGGGAGCCTGCCCAACCACACCTCCCCACCCCCCATCACATGGTCCCTCCCCAGCATCTCTGACTTGAACTTTGGTTGCTGCCTCTTGCTGAAGTCCTCCAAGATCTTCTCCCCATTCAGCCGGAGCACCTTGGTGGCGATGGCAGCCACGTCTCCTGGCTGGAGCTTGGCCACAGTGTGGTCACAGGGCCCTGTGAAAAGGGGAGAGCAGGGTCAGAATTTGCCGTGGGCCCAGGCGTCCCAACGGTGCTGCTGTCAGGAACTCGGCCGTCTGTCCCACTCACCTTCAGGCAGGAACAGCTTGAATCCCACGAGGTCATCTGGGTAGGGCACATCGGGGGAGGCTGGCCCCCTCTCCTTCGGGTCCTCAGACATGGGCTTATCACACAAGACCAGAGTCGTGAATACTCTGCTGGTGGAGCTCGAGGAGACCTAGGGGAGGCGGGGAGGCCAGGACAGGGCAGTGTGAGGAGTGGACATCAAAGGTAGAGACCAGATCACCAACCTCAGGCAGGGATTGTGGTGCAGCCATGCAGAGCCCACCAGTGTGGACTGGTAACCAAGTCAAGCGATCGGAGCAGACTCTGGGGGCAGAGCTTGGGGGAAGGACAAGGAGGTGAGCATGAAGTGGTGGGGATGGGATGGAAAGGAGGGCTCGAGGGAAAAATGAGAGCACTGGTGAATACAACCGGCCCCTCGCCAAGTGGGGAAGATGGAGATAGGGCTCGCCCCTCCCTCCCTGCCTCTGGGCTTCAAATTCCCATTGCCCTCACCTGAAGGATCACACCCAGTGCGTTGTGATGCTTCTGATTCTTCACAATCACCACCCTTCCCACTGAGAGAGATTTCAGCCCATTCACAGACTCCATGATGCGTCGCTGAAGGGCAGGGACGTGAAGAGAGGGGATAAGGGAGGAAGTGTCACAGAGACACTAGGACTAAGTTCAGGAGTACCCAAAGTGTCACAGTCTCTTCCTCCCTGTCTGCCACCCCTGCCCCCAACACTCACACGCACTTACCTGGATCAGGCTCCGGGTCTCTGTCAGTTCCTCCCCGCAGCTGTAATACTCAGGCAGGTCAACGAGTTGGCCAGTTACATCAGGCTCCTCCAAGGCCCCCAGCCGCTTGGTCAGTTCAGCCAGAGTCTGTTCATGGGCCTGGGAGAAGCCAGTGTGGGTGTGCAGCAAGAGTCTCCAGGCCCAGAACCCTCCACTTTCACCCACCGGCCTCTGGATGCCCATCTCATCCAGGCCTGGCTTCCCTTGTCCACATCCTTCGCAGCAGCCTGGTCATGCCCACCTCCTCACCTTGCTGTCCTTGCGGGATGGAAACTCAGAGAAGCTCCTCTTCATCATGTCCTCCACCCTGAGGGCATCCACCCGCAGCAGGTTGAGGATCATGGTGTACGTGAGGCGGAACTGGGACTGCAGCTGGGACGGCTTCCCCTGGGCCGGGCCACAGACGCCAGTGAGGCGAGGGGAGACCCGCAGCTCGGCCGCTCTGCTCTCGCTGCTCAGCAGCTCTAGTCCCAGCTCTGCAACCACGGGGCCCTAAACTGCTCGCTCACCTCTGCAGAACAAGGGAGCGACACTAAGTAAATAGACTCTCCAAGGTCCCATCTAGCTCCATATTCACAGTGGAAAAAGACTAGAGGAGAGGAGATCCAATCTCATCCTTGGATTTGCTCACTCCTACCTTGGCTTCTCCCAGGCAAAAGGAAAGTAGAAAGAGGGGAGAAGGGAAGAGGGTCGGCAGAATCTAGCAGGTGCCCAGAGCTGGCCTCACGCTGCCCCGGCTCACCATCATCATGCGGTGCAGGTCCGCCATCTCGGGCACACGGCCCTTGCAGAGCAGGATGACAGTGCCTGTGGGGTCCAGGCCCCTCCGGCCCGCCCGGCCTGCCATCTGCACATACTCCCCAGGGAGCAGGTCCCGGAAGGTGGAGCCATCGTGCTTACGCGTGGAGTCAAACACCACTGTCCGGGCTGGCATATTTACACCCATGGCGAAGGTCTCCGTGGCAAACAAGACCTGGGGCGGGGGAGAGGATCAGCAAAGGGGCTACACGCAGCTGTGGCCCAGCCCTGGCCAAGCCCACCTCACTTTGTAGCCAAGGCTAAGAAGGCACCAGGCACAGTCCCAGACGGTTAACTCACAGGACCTCATTTAACTCTCAAGGCAAATCTACAGTATGTACTATTGTTTTCTTTGTTGTATTTATTTAGCTACCTATTCCTTTCCTTTTACCCCTATATCCCACTCCCATCCCCCCACTATCAATCATCCCGCTGTATTTAACGCGTACCTTTTTGCGTGAACGTGTTTTATAAAATGTGTCTTGTTTTATGTATAATTTACAATTTGCCATAAAGGCGATTACATGTCTCCTTCTGTTTTCTTTTTTTCTTCCATGTAGTGTTTTCAACATCCATCCACGTTCCTGTGGTTATATCTAATCCACTGCTTCCAACTGCTGCAGAACGCTTTGTGGGGTGCATGTTGTACATCTACCTACCGGCTCTCCCAGTGAAGGGGTACCACCAACACCCTGCCACAAGACTACAGCCAACAAAGGAAGAGCAGGCGTGTTCCCTCAATGACCAGGGTGAGAATTTCATTGTGATTTACACTCAGGAGTGGAATTTAGGGACAAAGAGTATGTATATACTTATTTTTGCCTCCAGAGTGCCAGGATGCACTTCAGACTGGCCACACCTGTACAAGGGTTCCTGTAATCCTGCAGTCTCCTACATCTTGGGCAACACTTGGCATTAGCCACTTTCCTATATTTTACCAGTCTAAAAACTGTAAAGTCCTATCTTGCGAGTATTTCAATTTGCATTCTTCTGATGACTAATGACCTTCATAAGTTTGCTAGCTTTTTGGGTTTCTCTTCTGAATACTGTGTGTTCATACTTCATACACCTCCATCTTAAAATGTGAAATCTACAGTTCAGGGAGGTTTAAGTAATTTGCCCAGGGTTACACAGTGAGTAAGTGGTGGAGCTGGGATTCATACCCAGGCAGCCTGGATCCAGAGCCCAAGTTCTTAACCACTGCACTGTCCTGCCTAAAAGCTTGCCCCTCCCCTAAGTGGGCAACGAATGCCTTGGGGAGTCCCTCTCCCACCAGCATGTGCACCTTGACCAGGCCACGGCTGAAAAGCATCTCCACGATCTCCTTGAGGATGGGCAGGATGCCGCTGTGGTGCACACCCAGGCCACGGTGCAGGAGTTCAGACATATGCAGAACCTGTTGGGGGCCGAGGCCCAAGATCAGGGATGGGGTCATGGAACACCCAATTGCCACCAGTCTCTGAGTCCCCCCTCCATACCTGGGGCAGCTGGCGGTCAGAGCCTCGGAGGCGAGCGAGGCAGCGCTGCAGGAAGAGGTGAATCTCACTCTTCTCTGAACTCGTGGTGAGGTCAAGGGAGGTGAGGCCCGAGGCCTGCTCATCACAGCGGCCACGGGAGAAGGTGAACACCACCACGGGCAGCTGCGCACGGGTGCGGAGGGAGGCCAGGAGGGACAGGTACACACCACGGTCCTGGGAAGTGGGGAGAAGGGAGTGGAGACTGAGTCCCTGAACCAGTGGGGGCCGAAGTGGCGGGAACTGAAGCCGAGTCAAAGCGGGCAGTGCTCAAAGCTCAACTCCAAACACCTGGGGGATGAGGGAAGCCAGGACACGGGAGAAACAGGTGGTGGCAGGTACAAAGCCTGCCAGCTCTCACCTGTGCAGGCCCCCCCTGATGCGTGGGCTGCTTGGCCCCAAAGGTCTGGGCGTGTTTGCTCATCCGCTCCTTCTTGGCCTCCACAGCCGCATAGTACCTGGGGCAGGGGAGGGGCAGCGATCAGTCACACCCAGCTGGGCCGAGCCCTGCCTCTTCCCGACGCAGGCTTACCCCTTTGTGTGGAAGGTGCCTCGGGAGTCCAGCAACAGGAAGAGCTCCCCCTGCGTCTTGGGGCTGTTCCCCGTGAAGAGATAATGCTCCAGGGGGACTGGGCGAGCAACAGTGCTGATCACATAGATCTGGCGACGCTTTAGCCGCCTGAGTGAGGAGGAGAAGACAGAGAAGATCAGGGGTGGGAGTGCGGGAAGGAACCCACATCCCCACCATCTTCCGCCACTCTGGCTTCACCCAGTCTTTTCTGGGAGCCGGACTGGAAGGCTGTCCCCGTCATCCTGTCTCTCAACTTGCAAAGTGATCTGGACCCAGTGGGATCCCTCAGCCTCCCAAGCTGGACATGTTCCCCGGCCGCACCCCTTTCTCATCCCCAACCCCAAGGCCTGACCACTCGCCCTGCTGTGATAGTCTACGCCCCCCGCCCCGACTGAGGAATGCTACAGCCCCCTTCACCCAAGCACCCCAGGACACACGTCTCACCCAATCCAGTCAGCAAATTCAAGGGCGTTGGGGACAGTAGCACTCAGAAGGATGATGGAGACGTGGTCAGGGAGCATGATAAGCACCTCCTCCCACACGACCCCGCGCTGCGCACAGGGAGGGCAGACAAGCTCAGAGGGGGCTGCCCTTCTGCCCCTGGGAAGCGGCACAGGGTTCCGTGTCGGGGCAAAGGAGACAGTGAGGTTCGCGGGGTGTGTGGAATAGAGGAGCTGCTGAACCAGCCCCACGGGAGAGGACTGCCAGGACCTGGGGACCCCGTCCCCTTACCTCAGCATCGTTGATGTAGTGAACCTCATCAAAGATGACCCACTCCAGGTCTCGGATGACATCCGAGCCACTGTACAGCATGGAGCTGGAAGAAAGAGACCCAAGGCTGACTTCCCAGTGGCTCCTGTCTCTACCCTCAACTCAGCCAGCATGCTCTACAGAGCAGCCTCACCTTCCTGACCAAAAATCCACCCGTGTTGAGTGCCCGTCTCTCACCGAAGGATCTCTGTTGTCATAATGAGGCAAGAGGCCTCTGGGTGCAGCTGCACGTCCCCGGTGAGAAGTCCCACATCCCCAAATGTGTTTCGGAAGTCCCGGAACTTCTGGTTGCTCAGAGCCTTGATGGGCGAAGTATAGATGGTGCTGGGAGAAGAGCATGAAGTTAGCCGGTCCCTCCACACTGACTCGTGGTCAGCACCTCCTCTCCCACCGTGAGCCTTCCCAGAAGCATGCCACAGAGCTCAGGCGCCCCCCTTCACCCTAACTTCCCTCATGTTCCCCTTCATGGAATTACCCAGGAAAAATTCTGTCCCCCAATCCCTTCCAAAACTAACTAAACTCCCCACACTTTCTCATTTCCCTCTGGACCCCTGCCTCAGTTTCTCCCCCAAAACTCTCATCAAAAGGATGAAGTAGGGAGGTGGAGAAGAGATGAGACTTAGAAAGTTTGCAGGAGAGAACAGGGCTGGTGAAGGGGAAGCTGGGGACGGGACTGTACCGCGTCATGTGTTTCTGGGCAAGGGCAATGGCGTATTCAGCCACAACCGTCTTCCCCGCGGACGTGTGAGCCGCGACAAAGACCGAGTCATGCCGTTCCAAGTGCAGGATGGCCTGTTTCTGAAACACATCTGGCTCAAACGCCCACTGTGGGAGAGAGAAATAGATGGGGGCTGGAGAAGGGAGAGGGGTCTTCCTGCCTCCAGCTCATGGGACATTCAGGGCAGCGGGGAGAAGGCCAGAGTGAGGCAAGTCTGGGACTGAGGTCCAAGCTGGCCTGAAGGCATCTGGCCTCTGGTGGGGAGAGGAGACAGGGAGTGGGCTGGGAGGAGGTTGGGGAGCATGTGAGGACTGGGCCACGCTACCCGGAAGGCTGGCTGGGGAATGAGTCGGTAGAAATCATCAACAGGGGAGGTGACATCCACGGGAATGGCCCACTGCTCCTGAGGGGGGGGCTTGGGAGGCTCTGGGGGAGCTACAGCTGTGGACGCTTCCTGGAAGGGGAAAGGGGTGTAGGGTCAATAAAGATACAGTCAGAAAGCTCTCTGTTACCACTCCTCCCAAAAGATGCTCCAGTCTTCCCCTTGGACCCAACCAGGCCAGCCCACCCTGTCTGCGACAAGACCCTTCTTTCCTGCCTCAACCGCCCAGAACCACCAACCTGCAACACTAGGTTCTCCAAGCTGCTTGCTCGGGCCAGGGGAGCACTGCAGGGAGAGGCTGAAACAGTGTCCCGTCTGGGACCGCCTGGTTGTCCCACTGCCTCACTCTCATCCTCATCGCCCCCGCCCAAATCCAGGGGCTCCAGCAGACAGCTGAGGCTGAGCAAGCCGGGAGCTGGAGCTGGGTGATCTGAGGAGCAAGGCAAAAATGGAGACCTGGTCATGTCCACCTCTGCTCTGAAGAAGAAGGGCACCACTTCCCCTACGCCCCCATCTCAAAACTAAAACTCACCCTCTGGTGCAAAGTCCACGCCTTTCTTGAAGCCAGGTGGAACAGTAAGAAGACCTGGAGGACAGGGACAGAGAGAGAGAATCTGGGCTCTTGCACACTGCTGTATAAGTCACATGGTACATAAACCTAAAGGACATCCTTCACAGCATAGACGTTGCAGTTGCGGATATTTATTGTGACAATTTTCCAACAGATGACAGTAAAGGTTGTTATGGAAGGGGTACCTTTTCCTGATTTGCTCAGAGAAATGGAAGAGCTAGCAAGGACCCAGTGACAGGCTCGGGCCCCTCTTCCTCAGGGCCCAGACTCAGAGCCCTACCTCCCAAGGGTCCATCCTGGCACCACCTCACCTTTCTCAAAGTCTATCTCCTCCTCAGCCTCCTCCCGAGTGCTCAGATCTGTTATGGTGGGCTCATCCATTCCACCTGGGGAGAGGTTGGACAAACAGGGATTCATGGGGTGGGAGTGACACAGGAGGCGTGGAGACTAAGGGCTTCCTTCCCTACCATCCCATTTCCACAAGCGTCACCTGGCCAGAAAGGGTACTGTGTTGGATTCCCCCACAGGGACTGGGAGATGGGCCCGGGTGGCCGGCGAAGAGACAAGGAGGTAGTGGCCGACAGGTTTGTATTCTCTAGCAGGACCTGACGCAAGAGATCAGAGCGCCAGTGAGGCTGAGCTTGCCTCTGACTCCCCTTTTCCCAACCCTGCTTCTCGTGGCCCGTGACCTCTTACCTCCTTGTAGCCTAGTATCTGGCCTGTGGTTGGGTGTCTTTGGGCCTGTAGGTCGGAGGGGACTGGGGCCCCCAGTGTGGCCAGGAGAGACCAAGGATCCATCTTCCTCTGCCATTTTCTGGACAGAAAGAAAGTAATTTTCAGGTCTTCTTTCTCCTCTGTCCCAGCTTTCTTCAGGGACCCATCTCCCTAGTCCAGGCCCCTCTAGACCCCTCACCGGGCTGAGTGCTCCACACCGTGCAGAGGCAGCCAGGCTGGAGATGACAGAAACAACTGCTCTGCTTCTTGCTGCAGATCTGGGGCACAGGGAGGGAGGCCGTGGGGAAGCTGGAACAAGGGCAAGATGAGACACGTGAGGTAAGAGAAGAGAGTAAGACACAGCAAAGAGAAGGTGATAGGATTCATACTTAGATCAGAAATGGGAGATGTCCCAGACAGACTAGGACAATCAGGCTGAAGGACTATCTTCCAAAGGTGGTTCTGCTTTACAGGACAAACGGCCTGCAACTGAATTACCTGGGGTGCTGGTTAATAATACAGATTTTGGATTTCAGAACCTATGGACCTAAGAATTTGTATTTTAAAAAAGCTCCCCCACTCAGCTCGGTGCTCTGTGATGACCTAGATGGGCGTAATGGGGGGGGGGATGGGAGAGAGGTCCAAGAGGGAGGGGTTATATGTATACATATAGCTGATTCACTTCGTGGTACAGCAGAAACTAACCCAACATTGTAAAGCAATTATATTCCAATAAAAAAAATAAAAAATGAAAAAGGTCCCCTACTAATCATGAGGCACATTGATATTTCAGAATCACTAGTTTTAGGAAAAGGGGTCCCAGACCTAAGGATGAAGAGCCAGGTGCTCAAAGGCTAGCATCTCAGCCACCAACAAGTGCCCTGGAGAGAGAAAAAGACTCCAAGGAGAAAAGACACATTTGAAAGAGCAGTTCTCAGAGTTAAGGTATCCCCAGGGCTTCCAGCTCTGTCCTCTCATGGGCTCTGACCCACAGCAGGTCCACTGGGTTGGGAGTCTGTCCAGCACCAGTCTAGGCCCGGATGACAGGCGTCCAGAGACAGGAGAGCCAGGTCAAGTTAGATCCTACTGTGAGGAGGGTGAAGGAGGTTTTAAGTTCAATGAGGGTCAAGGTTAGGGTCAAAAGTCACTCACGGTGGTCTCTGGAGCCCCAGGCACATTCAGCAGCTCCCAACGCCCTGTGCATCCCAGCTCTACTGCCCGAAGGGGCAGGTCCAGAGGATCTGGGGGAGGTAGCACTACGGGGGAAAGGTCACAGGTCAGGGGTCAAGGGTCATTCCCTGTCTACTCCTCCTTTCCACCCCCTGCCCCTCACCGATTCGCTCCGTCTCCATCATCCTGGAGCCACGGCAGCTACCCGGCAGCCCGGAAGTGTAGGGAGGAGCCGAAACGGCGGAAGTAGAAGCGACTTCCGGCACAACCCCTCCGGGGGCGGGGATGAGCGCTGCCGAGGGGCGGGCCCAAACTGGTGGGATGCCGGGCGGAAGTGTGTGCGCCGCGGGCCGCCTTGGTTACCGCGTTCTCCGCCCTTCGCTACGTCATCGCTCCGAGCCCGCGATCCGCTGCCCGCTTGGGCGCCGCCCGAGACCGTGGGGCTCCGGTTGCCGCCCCCTCAGGTAAGGCCTTTTCCTCAGCCTTCGTCCCTTTTTTCCGAGCTCCTTCTGTCTTCTTGCCCCTTTGGTTGCTCTGAAAGCGCTGCGCGGGTTCCACTGCCTCCTCTGCTTTTCGGACCCCGCGATTGCCATACTAACCCCAGCGAGGTAGCGGGGGTCTGGTGCGATCGTCTTGGCGACGGAGGAGGTGTTTCTCCCTTCCTGGGCCACGTGGTGCCCCTAGGCGCTGGTATCCGTGATTCCTGAAGAGAGAAGGGAATGCTGGTTGATCCCGACGAGCGGGGGTTTGGACGGCAGCCTGGTTTAAGCAAGGGGTAGGGAGAGGCAGAAGACAGGAGTAGGCAGGCCTGGAGGGGTGGGGCTGGGGTCAGTGTGCACGGCGTGTGAACCCTGGGCGGTGACAGTGGAGAAAGATGTCTTGGGCCCTGCCCCTGAACCAGGAGCCACCATGTTGGTGATACCCCCCGGACTGAGCGAGGAGGAGGAGGCTCTGCAGAAGAAATTCAACAAACTCAAGAAAAAGGTGAGGGAGTGTGTGCGGGTATGACCCAAACTTTCAAAGACTCTACACTGAGAACACCTGGGGTGAGTGTGAGAGGATGGGGGGGTGGGGATTCAGCTAGCTCATACCTGGAGACATACCACCTCTCAGTGTAGCTTCAGGAATGGACCTTCTCAAGTGTGTACTTTCTTTTCTCTCTTTTCTATGCAGTCTGCCATGGAGTTGTCTTCCTTTTCCGTGGCTTTTAGTACCACCTAAGAGCTGGCGATCCCAAGCTTGGTTTTTCCAGTTCCATCTAGTGTTTTACTGATAACTTTCACATATCCAAAATTGAAGCTATCATCTTGTCTGTTCTAAACTTGGTCTTCCAAATAGGGCTGACTACATTTACTTCTCCCACGTGTTTGGAATGAAAATCTTATCTCTGTCGTCTGCTCAATTTGCATAGCCAAACATTTGCCAAGTCGTCTTGATTCTTCCCTTGAAGTAATTTCTTCCGTTTACTTTTTCCTCTGTATTCCCTAGATCAGTTCTTTGCTGATGCTCACCTAGCCTGTCGTAATGGCCTCTCAACAAGTTTCTTTTTTTGGACAGACTTCTTCACTCCTATTAAAATGGTGCATTGAAAACACAAAACACTGTCCTTCTTTTTCTCAAAACCCAGTGGTTTCACGTTGTCTATAAAACAAAGCCTTAATCAGGCATCCCTTTCTATAGAACTATTCCTTGATCCCAAAACATGCATTCCCAAAGCTTTCTTATCTCTGCATCTTTGCCACCCTGTTTTCTTTGTCTAAAATGCCTTTTCCTCTCAGTCTGTGTTATGCAGATTGTATCCAGGACCCAGTTTAATAACCATTTGGCATCAGAAAAATCTTACTTGCTCTCAGCTACAATCTGCACTTATGATCAGTCTTGAAAATTCAACCTAGTCATCTTATTTCTCAGACTGTAAGCTTCTTGAGGGGAGGATCTATGTCTCATACTTTTGCATATCCCTGTTTCAAAGCAATGGTGTGTTCTTATTAAACATATAGGGGTGGATGGATGAAGTCCCTAAGAAGGCACGGAGGCTTATACTTAATTGCAGCTTATATCTGGGGGCTCTGGTCTATGATTGAATGCCTTGTTTTCAACTTGAAAAACATGAGACTGTGGAAAGCCTCTGAAGGCCATGGTTTGGATAGATTAGGTATGGCTGGCTTTGTAGATGATCTGGGGGACTATGTGAGAGGCAGGGCAGCCTCAATGTACCACTCCAGGGGCACCATTTGCATTATTTTCTCTCAGAAAGGTGTCCCCGGAGTGATGTGCCCAGGGGCCTTGGGAGAGGACCTGGCCAGGGATTGGCCCTCACCAACTCCTCTCTTCTCACTCTTGTTCCCAGAAAAAGGCATTGCTGGCTCTGAAGAAGCAAAGCAGCAGCAGCGCAGCCAGCCAAGGCGGTGTCAAACGCTGTGAGTGACAGGGGAAGCGGGGATAGACTGGAAGTGAGCAGCACGGGCTGACCTCTGTCACAGCCTGGCCAACACAATGCCTCTTTCCCTCACCACTCCAGCACTGTCAGAGCAGCCTGTGGTGGACACAGCCACGGCAACAGAGCAGGCAAAGCAGCTGGTGAAGTCAGGAGCCATCAGTGCCATCAAGGCTGAGACCAAGAACTCAGGCTTCAAACGTTCTCGGACCCTAGAGGGGAAGTTAAAGGTGAGCACAGGCAGAAAGATTGTTCAGGGACTCCTTGACTTCAGAGGGCATCCTTCCAAGTTGGAGTGGAGGTAAGTTTAGGGGGAAAGTAACGCCAGTTTAATCATGGGTAAGTTGCTATACCATTCTGAGCTTCAGGTTTCTTATCTGTAAAATGAAGAAACTGGATGACTCCTAGATTCTCCTCCGTTTTACGCATTCTGTGACTCTAATCCATCATGTAGAAGAGCTCCTGGATTGTGTTGCTCTGAGGAGTTGAACAGGCTGAGAATGTCATCAGGTTTAAGACATTTTTAAGTAAACTAACTGCTTTAAGTGTGTATTAAATCTTTTATGTAAAAGGAAATAAAAGAAAAAAAAGATAGGCCAGGGGAGCCAAGAAGAGGGTGAGGGAAGAGGAACTCCTTCTGCCCCGTGGTTAGGCAGCCTCCTGCTCCCCCACTGAGGTGGGTCTCTACCATCTTCCCAGGACCCTGAGAAGGGGCCAGTCCCCACTTTCCAACCGTTCCAGAGGAGCATATCTGCCGATGATGATCTGCAGGAGGTAATGGTTTCCAGTTGTCTGTCTCTGAGGGGCTGGGGATTGAGAAAAATGAGAAACCCACACATTTCGGACCACATGCCAGCAACTAGGACTCATCTTAACTGTCCTTGGTTTCCTTTTCAGTCGTCTAGACGTCCACAGAGGAAATCTCTGTATGAGAGGTTAGAGAAAGATAGGACTGGGTCCCATTGGCGAGGGGCGGGGGCGAGGGGATTGCCTGGGTCCTTAGGAGGTTTGGGACTGGAGTGGGAGGAGCTGGGGCTACAGAGGGATTGTTGAGTCTCCCCAGGCTCTGGGAAGACAAGGTAGAGGCTCCCTTTGATCCTCATTGTCTACCTCTCCCCAGCTTTGTGTCGTCCAGTGATCGGCTTCGGGAACTGGGGCCAGATGGAGAAGAGGCAGAGGGCCCAGGGGCTGGTGATGCCCCCCCTCGAAGCTTTGACTGGGGCTACGAAGAACGTGGCGGTGCCCACTCCTCAGCCTCCCCTCCCCGAAGCCGCAGCCGGGACCGCAGCCGTGAGCGGAACCGGGATAGAGACCGGGAACGGGATCGAGACCGAGACCGGGAGCGGGAGCGGGACAGAGACCGCGATCGAGACCGGGACAGGGACCGGGACCGAGACCGGGACAGGGACCGGGACCGAGAGGGCCCTTTCCGCAGTGAGTGAGCTTGGCTGGTGGGAAAGTGACTTCAGATAAGGTTTAGGTGGGTCCTACTAAACTGGACTCTTAAAGTGGAGGGTGAGCTAGACTATGTCTCGTTACTGATTTCTGTCCTGTAGGGTCGGACTCGTTCCCTGAACGCCGGGCCCCTCGGAAGGGGAACACTCTCTATGTGTATGGAGAAGACATGACGCCCACCCTCCTCCGTGGGGCCTTCTCTCCCTTTGGAAACATCATTGACCTCTCCATGGACCCACCCAGAAAGTAAGGATGACAGTGGGGCAGGATGATAGTCCTTGGAGGACCTGGGGTATGAGACCTGAGGGCGGAAGCTAGCCTGTCTCCACAGCCTATAACACTGGGTTTGATTGGGTCCCGAGGAGCCCGTAGGCCCTCTACTGACCCTGTGTTTTCTCATCCCAGCTGTGCCTTCGTCACCTATGAAAAGATGGAGTCAGCAGATCAGGCCGTTGCTGAGGTTGGGACTTCCCAGATCTGTTCTTCCCATCCCTCCTGCCATCCTTATATTTTCTTTCTAAAATACTGGGAGCCAGGAGGAAGTCATTTCCTCTTGACAGAGACGGTCTCTCCCTATTTACGCAGGAAACCTTGCATTCTCAAGTCCCTACTTAGTCTGTTCCTAGGATGGCAACTCCTGGAAATTCTCCTTTGGTTTGTCTATAATGTTTCCCCCCATCCTCTGCCCCCTCCCCTCTTCTGCCCCAGCTCAACGGGACCCAAGTGGAGTCCGTACAGCTCAAAGTCAGCATTGCCCGAAAACAGCCCATGCTGGACGCTGCCACTGGCAAGTCTGTCTGGGGCTCCCTGGGTAAGAATGGGATTCTTCCTCTCTCATTCTGTGCCCTACAGTTCACCCCTTTTTGTTCCCCTGCATGTCCCTGGGTTCGGTAGAGGTGATAGAGGTCTGGATTTGTTGTGGCAGCTGTGGGGATTGGAAGGAGAATCGTCAGGCCTTCTGTCAGTTAGAAGTAGGAGAAGGAGAGAAAAGTATTGAAAACAATTTCCAAGGCACTGACTGGAACGGGGAAAAAGTGGAAGTGACTGAGGTTGGTGAAGAAGGTGAGCATCTCATGCGGCCTTATTCATTTTGAGATGCAGTATAGTTGGTTTTATAAAATAAGCCTTTGAAATTAGGGATATGGAACTCAGGTGTGAGGTAAGGCATGAAAATGTAGACTAAAGTCATCTTATCACGGGGTAGCTGCAAAACGATAGTGTTGGCAGGGGAGACTGAATTTCAAGAGAAAATGAACCGGGACTGGGCTTGAGGAATAGTCAGAGGATATGGTGGGAAGCTGGGCTGCGTTCCTCGTGCCCCACACGTCCCCAGCCATCCTGACTTGTTAGGCTGAAGTTGAGGATGCTGCAAAGGAGACAGAAGGAGAGGTCATGGGGCCGGGAGCAGCACCCGAGGGGCCTGGGTCATTGCAGCCAAAGGATACAAGCTTTGGGAAAGAGGAAGTGATCAGCGGCGTCAAGATACAAAGCTCCAAGAGAATGGGGGCTTGTATGGGGGATTCACTCCAGGCCCAGAGTGGCAGGGATGGAATCCTTGGAGGTGGGGTGAAGAGAGGGACACACCGGGGGTAGGGAGGAAAGAGGGAGGGGAAGGGACGGCTCGAGGGAGAATGCTGAGGGCCAAAGCTACACCCAGAATGAGTTCTCCTGATGGAGTGGATAACCCGTTTTACCTGAAATAGATTTTCGTGTAAAGGAGTGGGCACAAGGGAGTTCAGAGCAAGAGTGGCCCTCTGTACAAGAAGGAACCAAAAAGGACCAGCACGTTAACAAAGGACTATAGAGATTTTCTAATTTTTTAATTTTTGGTGTACTGACTGAAAGTTGTGGGTTAACATTATTCACACGTCTCAACAATAACATTCGGGATTTTTCTTAGAACAAAACACTCATTACGGTATTTGCATGTGCCATGATAACAGTGTACACTCTTTTTTGCTGGGGCCATGGGTTGGTAGCCATTGGCCTAAGGGGGCTAAAGGTATTAATAGAAAGGCCATCCCGGCCACCAGAGGGCAGCATGGAAACTGGGCATCCAAGGGCCAGAGGCTAGAGTTGAGGTGGTCAAACTCTGGGCCTCAGGTCTCATCAGTGCCCTCCTTCAGACCTTAATGAATACTCTCCTCCCTCCCTAGCTGTCCAGAATAGCCCTAAGGGTTGCCACCGGGACAAGAGGACCCAGATTGTCTACAGTGATGACGTCTATAAGGAAAACCTTGTGGACGGTTTCTAGGG
The DNA here is from genome assembly GCF_028564815.1 of Eubalaena glacialis. Lineage (NCBI taxonomy): Eukaryota > Metazoa > Chordata > Mammalia > Artiodactyla > Balaenidae > Eubalaena > Eubalaena glacialis. The sequence continues at coordinate 24,229,407 of NC_083722.1, read as the reverse complement.
AGTGGAGCTGGATTCCGTGTGCCTCATCTGCCCCAACGCTGGTCTCAGTAAAACACTGAGGTGGAAGCTCACACATCTCCCTCAGCCTCTGGTTTTTCAGCACTTGGGATTGGGGTTGAGCCTTTAAAAACGGCTGTTAGATTTGATCTCAGTTGTAACAACATGGTCAGTGCACGCTCCCTGCTCCTTTTCCCCAAAAGGATCTTGAACACAGGTGTTGTCGTAGTTGTTTTAATTTGCTCTCATGCCCCTTTCCAACAGGAAACCCCTTATAGAAAACCCAGATCCTCATCTTGGAGTTTTTCCTTGAGCCAGGGCAGCACTTGGTAGAGGTTGATGTGAAAGTCTCGGGCATAAGCAGGTACCTGTTGCTGCCGCTTGCAGACATCCACAACGCCCCAGCTGATCACACCAACCTGGAGAGGGCGAGGGGGTCCCAGGAACCATTTGGTAGAATTCCTTCCTAATCCCAGGGAGCACAGCTACTCCCAGCTGCATCTGAGCTGACCTGGGAGGATTAGACTAGGGGCCCAGCTCAGTCCTTTCCCCTGGCACACAGATTAGACACACAGCCCTAAGTTGGCCAGTTCAAGGAGAAGTCCAAAGGTGAGGCAAGCTCCACCCTCCCCTTTCCAGCCACATGAAGTGAGCTTTCCTGCTTTGGGGGCCATGCTGACCACTTGGCATCTCCCCACAGAGAGGAAAGGGGAAACTCACTTGAATGAAGCGACTCTTCTTGTGAATAATCAGGGGACCACCAGAATCACCTACAGGGAGGGAGAAGCTGTAGGGGAAAAGACTCTTGGGCCTCAGCAACTTAGATCACAACCAAAGAGCCTTCTCTCACCTTTGCAAGTGTTGGGGTCAGCATAGGGAGCCACCCCTCCGGTGCAAAGGAACCTGGGGGTGACTACCTCAGAGACGTCCTTGACTTTGTCATAGCCTGTGGCATGTAGAGCATCCCTCTCGCAGCCAGTTTTCTGTAGGTGAGGTGGGGATGCACGCAGGAGAGGAGTGATGAACAAAGCTTGCTTAGGAAGAATTGGGGCTTAAAGGACCTCAGGATCCCACGTTCCTCACCTTTTCCCCATTCTTGATGTAGACCTCCTTCCGAGTCAGTGTCTTCCTATGATCCTTAGACAACTCAGACACAAACAGAGCTTTGATATCCTTTGCCGGGAGCAGCTCTTGCACTGGACAAATGGACAGACTGGGTCATTTCAGCACTCTCCCTTCCCCCATTGTCCTTGTCCTTTGTCACTCAACAAATGTTCCTCCACCCCTTCCTGTGAGCTAGAGACTGGGCTGGGCACCACCTGCTCTTCCTGCAGCTCCCTCTCATGCCCCCCTTGTCTCTCAGAACCTCACCCTTATGCTACTCTCCCTGAATATGTCTTACTCTGTTGCCGGCACGTGGTTGACTGTGGAAGCCTCAAAGCTTGATTCGATCCCTCAGTGCAGGGGAGACAAATGGGCCTGTTGAGGAGAGACGGGGAAATTCAGGGATGGTGAACCCTGGACCTGCCCCAGTCTTCCAGCCCTACCTCTCCCAGCCTTTTCTCTTTGGGAACCCACGTGGCTCACCTGATGGTCTCATCATACTTGAGCTTCTTCTTGAGCTTGATCAGGGCCACATCATAGTCATAAAATTCAGGAATACCTTTTGCTTTTTTCGCATTGAGGTCGTAGTTTGGGTGAAATAGGACTTCTTCTATCTCCCACTCCTGCTTCTTCCCTCCTGAAGTAGGAGAGTGGGTACCTCTAGACCACCCACTTCTCTGTAGGCAGTCTGCTGCCTCCATGTCATCCCTAACTCAAGTCTTCCCCATCCCTAGCTGGTCCAGCGTGCAAGGGAAGGGGCTGCGTTGAGGTCAGGTGGAGTGTGGGCTCTTGAAGAGTGGGAGGTACTGCCCAGAGGGCATGGCTGAAGCTCCGGATTGATTGGTTGCATCCTTACCCATGCTGACCTTGATTGAGTGTTTCTCGTCATCCACAGTGAAACAGTGTGCCGCTGTCAGCACAAAGTACTCAGACACCACAGCACCCATACAGCTCTCATGTCCCTTCAAAGGACGCTGGGAAGAGAGCGGCAGAGGGAAAGCTTGGCTTTCACAAACAACACCATCTATGAACACTTTGCCCTTCCCCCGACTTTCGTTTCGCCCCGACCTCCCCTCCCATAAGTCCCCGCCACCAGGACACTGCACTCACAGTGACTGAGATCTTGGCCTGCCATGGTTGCTTGTGATAGTCAGTACCTTCCTTGTGCTCCCAAACCATGCCACAAAGACCCAGAGTCCGGGTTTCATCTGGCAAGAAAGGAGATTGTACTGAAAGCTGGGACACATCATTTCCAAATGGCAGCAGCCTTTTGGGGAGGGACACCTACATGTCTATGGGGACCAGATGCCCATAGGAGGAAAGGGAAGGCAGGGGCACTTGTTTCCTTACATTGAGGGCAGGGAACCACTGTGGTATCGTGAAAAGAACGGGGGACAAAGATCAGAGACCTGGATGTTTTCAGGCCCAACTCTTGCTAACTTGCCATTCCTTGACCTCTCTTGGCCCCAGTTTCCACATCTGTAAAACGAGGGACTTAAGAAAGATCTCTGCATCATTCAGAACTCTGTGATTCTAAGATCAGGGAGTGGGCAGTACCAGGAAGCAAGAATAGTGACATGGAGGTAGAGAAGGAGGAATGAGAAAGGACTTCCAGACTGCCAGGGCTTCAGGAGGGGTGGAAGAATGAGTGACCTTGAGGGGTCTGGGGAGAGCTGAGTTTCCTGACCATCTCCTTATACCCTTCTGATATCTTCCTACCAAGCATTTGTATGAAAACATCCTCCAGGTTATCTATGTCCTTGAGTTTGAACACGTGTTGCTCTTTATCCTTCTTGGAAGCCAAAGCATTGATGTTGTCTTGGTCCACCAGAGGCCCAACCCCGAACACATAGATGTCTGAGAGGGAAAAAGGGAGAGTGAGGGTCCAGGCTCTGGGGGGCAGGAGCTAAGAAAGTGGGGTGCTGAGTCCTAGGCAATAAAACTCACCCAGATAATCCTCCCTGGGGTTTTTGCGATTTCTACCAATGTCCAGCAAGTCCCGGATATCGTGAATGACAGAGACTGGATCCCCACCCATGTTGTGCAAGCCTGCAGGAGAGACCAGGACCATGAAGGTGGGAGACAAGGAAGGAAGAGGGTCAAGGAAGATAAACTGGCTGGAAGGAGTGACATATACGGCTGAGTGAGCAGGGTGGGGAGGAGATGGACGTGAGAGCTGGTGGAGAGAAGGGTCCCTCCTCATAAAGGTTCACAGGAAGAGCAGCACTCAGGCCCCCAACCATGAGTCCAGTGTTACACGTGGACTTCAGGGCCACACGCTGGTTGTAGAGGGTGGGGAGTCAGAGGCAGGAGAAAGGTCCCTCTGACCGTCAGTCATGAGGATGATGACATGGCGGGTGCGGTTCCAGGCTTCAGGGAGGTTGTTCACTTCCCTGCTCATCATGTTGTATACTTCCAGGAGAGCCTTCTTGGTGTTAGTCCCTGCCTTCAACTTGTGGTCTGTGGAAAGGGAAGAAATCATCACCTCACCTGGACTTCCAAGCCATCCTTGACCCCAGAGGCCTAGCAGCAACTGAGATCCACATCTGTCAACTTTTTGAGTTAACTGTCACCCCACTGACTTCCCTTTGACAACAAAGTGACCATCTCAGTTCCAAAGGGTTCCCACCAACCCCCATTTTCCAATGACCCTGCTGCCCATCCATGGATTAAAAAGTAGTCCTCCTTGTCTCAATGCCTTCCCCACAACACTCCTGAAACTTCGGACCTCTCTGACCCCAAAGTGAACCTCCCACCATTCCCTTCCCTGACTCTGACCTTCGTAGTTGATTTGGTTGAGCTGCTCTGTGACCCAGTCTGCATCGCTGCTCTTTGGGTTAGACACTCTGATCAAAACTTTGGGGTCTGTGGCATATGTCACTAGACCATATTTTGGCCTCACCCCATAACTTGCCACCTGTGGGTGAGGGGAGCAAGGGGTCATGGCATTGAAAGTAGAATATATGGCTGGGAGAATTCAGCAGCTTTACTGGGACAGACAGGGAAGGACTCAAGGACTGACTCATCACCCTGGGGTTCATGGAGGAGTCTGGGTTAAAGATCAAGGAACTGCTTCAAGTAAAAGGAAAAGAAGACAGAATAGGACCTGGAGATTTTCTGGGACCCTGTGGCTCAGAGGGGCTGGAAGCATCAGGAAGCTAGTCCTGGCAGGGCAGTGAGGTCCATCCAGGGTCCCCACATTCAGGGGGAGGGGGCCCCACCTTCTCAATGAAGTTGCTGAGACAATTCTTGGCCCCTGTGAAGTTGCGGGACCCAATGCTGTCTGATCCATCCAGCACCAGGTAGATGTTCATGGAGCCCGAGGGGTCCAGGATAATCCTCCTCTTCTGTTGTTCCCCTGGGTGCCACCAGAGAGACTCAGGCTCCAGGATGCATGGTTCTCCTGCCCCTTCTCCATCCTCCCCCCACCCCCAATTCCCTGCCCTGCCTCCCCTCTCTGTCTTCAAACCTGGGCTGTGCCCATCCTCAGCATCAACTCCTTCTATGGTCTCTGTCAGGGAAGACAGGAAGGCTTCGGCCACCTCTGCAGGGGTATCGTACATAAAGGAGTCTGGGAGAAGTCAGAAAGCAGGTCAAATGTCTGGGAGGGTCAGGGACACAGTGACGAGAGATGGTGGGTTTCCAGGGTGGGAAGGGCTCAGAAGTTCTTCAGGGAGGTTTAGAAGTGAGGAAGGAGCTGGGTTGCAGTAGGGGGAGAAGGCAGTGCTCTGGTGTGGGGATGTGAGGATGGGAGAGCAGGATCTGACGTGAGGGTACAGATGAAGGGTCACCTTGGCAAGAAGGCTCCGTTCCACTCCAAGAGCCACCTTCCTGACATGTTCGCCGCTGGGAGCCACGTAGAGTGAGTCCCCGGCTGCAATAGTAGGTGACACTGTCTTCAAGGCGGTACTGGCTGCCCACCTTCCTTGTGCCAATGGGGATGCCCGGGTTCAGGCAGTACCCCGCTGCAGAAGCATGAGACATGGAGGTAAGGGCCAAAAAAGCCTGAGGCCCGAAGGGCAAGGTAGAGCACAAGAGCTATGGTGCCAGTTCCTCAGGCTGAGGGTGGTCAGGAAGAAGGTACTGTCGTGGAAAAAGGGGATGCTTCTCACCTCCATCATCACAGATGGCCGTTTCCCCATCCCACCGACCAGTCACTTGGCAGGTGCGATTGGCAGAGCCCCGGAGATTGTAACCATCATAGCAGCGGAAAGAGATCTCGTCACTCAAATTGTAGTAGGGGGCCCGGGGCCAGTACTCCCCGTTCTCAAAGTCCTGTGGTCTGGGACAGCGAATTGCTTTGGGGGAGGAGAACAAGTAGAAGTTACTGAGACGGAAGGGCTGCCCTTTAGGATATCCCTCCTGGTCTCAGGGACCCCGTCACTGAGAAACAGCGCCTTCTCGGTCCTACAGGATCAGCTACTACCCTTGACCCCTGGAGGGTACCTCAACCCATGAGGAATCCTGCCACTACCCCCTCCCCATTTCTGAGTGTTCTTTGAACTGCCAGGGCTGCCTGACACGGGGTAAACGCTTAGTAAAGGTTAGCTCCCCTTCATTCTCCCTCCATCCCACCTCCAGCCCTTGCTCATCTCCTACCCTTGCTCAGCCCAACTTGTCAGCCTGCCTGGTCTCCACACAAGTCTAATCTTATCCAAGTCTGGACCTTGGCCACCACCTGCTTCGTCCCTCCGCTGGCCCATGCCCATCCTCACTGCCCTCCAACCTTTGCATTCGGCCCTCTTGACAATCTTTTTGTCTTGGGTCTGCAGGGTGCTCCAGGATCCCGTGGATCTGCAGGTACGAATCTGCACAGGGTATGGGTAGAAGCCAGAAGGACACAAGTACTCCAGTGACTGGCCCGCCTTGAGAAGCTGGAAGGAGCCACCTTTGATCTCTACTCCCTCCAGAGAGCAGGGGCTTTGGGGCCCAACCTCAGGCAATGGCGTCATGCTCACACCTAAAGAGAAAGGCTGGTGAAGCCCAGCCTCACAAGGCCAAGGACGGATCCTGGGGGCAGCAGGGGTGGGGGGAGGGGAGCTGTGACCTCACTTACCTCCAGACAAGAGGCCCAGGATCAAGGGTACCAGGCAGAGTTGGGGGCTGCAATTGCTCCCCATGGTGACGGAAGACAGGAGAGAAACGGGGGCTGGTGGCAGGATGGCCTCTCCTGGCTTCTGCTGCGTGTCTGCTTGGCTCGATGTCCAAGCTGAAACTCCAGACCTGAGCCTGGTCACACTCCCTTCCCCTGCCCCCACAGCCTCCAGCCTTTTATGCAATCTGTGTTCTGGCACCTGCTGTTCGCGCCACGCACCCTACCCACATCACTTCCCAGAATGTCCAAGCGGGAGGGCCCCACTGAGCTGCCAATCAAGGAAACAGAAACTGCAAAACCCCACCTTTTGCTGCCCAAGGTCCAGGACTCTTCCTGTCAACACCTCCTCTCAGCTCCAGTTCCTCCCCAACAAGCCCAGACCTCCCCCTTGGGGACTAGATATAAGGCCCTCACTGGCTCCCCTGTTGACTCTGTTATGGAGCAGAGTCCAGCCATTGTTTGTCCAGCAGGGTCTCTGACCTGCCTTCTTGCCGTTCCTGGAATCATTCTGGCCTCTCTCTCCCCCCAGGCCAGCCCCCAGGCAGAGGCACAGACAGATGTGGAAATCATTGATTTTTATTAATTTCATAACCGGGTAATTCCCTGTGAAAGTGGAAGGAGAGTGAGGTAAGTAAAGCAGAGGGTGGGGTCCTCACTGGCAGGAGAACCAGGGGTTCCCCAGTGTGGATGTGCCGCTGCTTCGGGATCCTGGAAGCAGGGATGCGCTCAGAGCAAGGCATGCAGATGGGTCATGGAGGCTGAGGGTGGACGTTCGGTGGTAGGAGATGGGAGAGATGGCGGGTCCTGGCGGGACAGCAAAGGGCTCAGTGGCCATGATCAGAGGGGCAAAAAGTTCAGGACGCCCTCCAGGTGCTGTCTCAGCCAGGGCTGCAGGCGGAAGAGACTGATGTGGAAATCTCGTGGTGGTGGGACCCTGCCACGGGGCGCGCTTTTGCGGGAGTTCTTATCAGAGCTGCCACAGGGGTTGTAGAGACCCCAGCTCACCAGGCCCACCTGGAAGAAGGAGAGGTTGGGGTGGGGACGCTGCCCCAGTCCCAGCCCCAAGCCCCAACCTCCTTAGTTCCTTCCAAGGCCTGCCTCATGCCTCCACAAGGCCAAGATCATGTAACTCCAGTCCTGCGAGCTTCCCCCCTCTCTCCTCACCTGAAAAAACCTGAATCTCCGCTCAAGGAAAACTGCTCCCCCAGATTCTCCTGCCAGAAAGGAGGGACAAGAGACTGTCATCCTGACTCTCATCACTGCATCAGGGCGGTGCACTGGTGTCCTGGCATGCAAGCCGGCCAGAGGGACACAGGTGGCCTTCCCCTCAGGAGTCCAGGCTCCAGGGTGGGGACTGGGGGTGAGAAGTGGGTGGGGGGCTCACCCTTGCAGGGATTGTCATCCCCCTGCATCCCACTGCATAGGAACTGGTCTGTCACCACCTCTCTGACGTCTGTCAAGTTGGGGAACGTGGTTTTGTCTTGGGAGACGACCTTGACACAGTTTGTCCACTGCAGTAGGGGTGGAATAAGACAGAAGGATGGAGTGAGCAGGCCCAGGGGACACCTGGCAGTGCAGCTCGGCCTGGAGGAGGGGTGACTTGGAGTCAGATGGAGAAAGCAGTCAGAGCTAGGGGATGAAGAGAGACGTTCTGGGAGTTGCCACAGGGGGATCCCATCCCCCCACAGCATACTGGACCCAAGACCCTCACCTCCGACCCTGTCTTGAGGTTAACGTTCAGCTTGTTCCCATTCAAAGCCACGAAATGAGCAGGAATGCTCAATTTGTTCAGAAGTTCACTCTCTACAGTCAAGGAAAAGGATGTTAGTGCTGGTCCTTTTACCCAGCATCCAGACTCCCGACTTGGGAACTGCAGCACAGCCCACGTCATCAACCCCCAAGCCCTGATCCCAGTTCTTCATGCACCCTAAGCCCAGCGCTCACCGTGGTCTCTGCAGGTGCTGCCTGGAAGTCTCCGCAGAGCCAGATTGGCCCCCACCGTGCAGGGAAGGCAGATAGGCCTGAGGAGAAGGACAAGGGTCACAGAGGCCCATCCTTGGCGTCCCCTTCTCCAGCGCTCCCCAGAGCACTCTCACCCAGAGGGCACCCTCCCATCCCAGACTCCGGCACCTGGCATGGGTGGACATCTTCACTTTCTGGGCCAGCTTTAGCAGAGCTATGTCATCGCCATAGAACTCCGGGATTCCCTGATTCTTCTTGGCAAAGACATTGAACCCCGAGGAGATCACCGCCTTCTCAATTTGGAATTCTTTGCCCCACTGGGAGTTGGGATCCCCTGGAAACAATGTGGCAGATTAGGCTGGACCAAGGCTGCTGAAGGAGCCAGAGGCTAGGGACAAGAGGTGGGAGCTCTGCCCACAGGGTCGGGAAGCGGGTGCAGGCCCTTCCTTACCCACGCTGACCCTCCACAGGGAGTGGTCCTTGGCGTTGCGGAAGCAGTGAGCGGCTGTCAGGACCCACTGGTCCGAGATGAGGGCCCCTCGGCAGGTCTCCTGGCTCTTGGGCTGCAGGGGAACAGGTGATCTTCAGGCACTGCTGTGTCTCTGGCTCATGGCTGCTGTCACCTCTGGGATCCAAGCCCCATCCCTCCTTCCTGGTACCTTAATAGTGACATGCCAGGGTGTCCTCTCCTGGGCAGAGGCATTGGCAGACATGTTCCCTACCCCACAGATGGTGTCCATGAGCTGGGAGACATCTGTGGGTGTGAGGAGCAGACGGTGAAGGAGGCTGGGGAGGGACACTGTGAGCGGTGCCCTTGGCCGGCTCCACACTGGCCACAGCGCTCTGGAGAGGGCGAAGCACACTCACCCAGCATGTGCTCAAAGACCTGGCTCAGAGCCTTCACGTCCTTCAGAATGAAGGCGTGCCTCTCGCCATCCTTCTTGGACCCCAGCTCATTCAGTTCTCTCCAGTCCACATCCAGGTTGCCCACGCCGATGGCATAGATGTCTGATGGAGAGGAAATCACCAGAATCTTGTGGCTGAGGGGCTACTCCGTGACAGAAGACTGTAATTTTGAACTCGCTGCATCCTACAAAGCCCTACATGAGCGGGATCCCCCTCCCTCCCCCCACTACCTACCTCATTCCCTACCACTCCTCCCCCTTCACTCTCTTCCAGCCACATGGCCTCCTTGAAGTTCCTCAAATTGACAGGCACACTCCCACCTCAGGGCCTTTGCATGAACTGTGTCTCTGCCTGGTTCACTCCTCCTCCCAGACTTCTACATCCCTCACTTTCTTACCTTTTTAAGTTTTGACTCAAATGTCACCATCTCAGGGAGGTCTTCCCTGCCCTCCTTGTGTAAAACTGCAATGCCCCAGACACTTCGATTCCTTCCCTGCTTCATTTTATACCTTAGCACGTGTCACTATCTACCATGCCATATGGTTTCCTTATTTATTTTGTTTAATGCCTAGTGTGGGTAGAATTGTGTCTCCCCAAAAGATATGTTCAAGTCCTAACCCCCAGGACCTGTGAATATGCCCTTATTTGGATATAGTGTCCTTGTGGATATAATCAGTTAAAATGAGGTCACACTGGATGGAGGCAGGGGTGGGGAGGGGCGGATAATCTGATGCCTTTATAACAATAGAGGAATCTGGACACAAACACAGAGAGAGAGAGAACCATGTGACAACACAGAGATACACTCAGGAAAGAAGGTGATGTGAAGACAGAGGCAAAGATTGAGTGATCCGGGACTTCCCTGGTGGTGCTGTGGTTAAGAATCCGCCTACCGATGCAAGGGACATGGGTTCGAGCCCTGGTCTGGGAAGATCCCACATGCTGCGGAGCAACTAAGCCCGTGTGCCACAACTACTGAGCCCGTGTGCCTAGAGCCCGTGCTCCACAACAAGAGAAGCCACCGCAATGAGAAGCCCGCGCACCGCAACGAAGAGCAGCCCCCGTTCGCCGCAACTAGAGAAAGCCCGCGCGCAGCAATGAAGACCCAATGCAGCCAAAAATAAATAAAATAAATAAATTTATTTTAAAAAAAAGAAAAGATTGAGTGATCCTACAACAAGCCAAGGAGTGCCTGGGGCCACCAGAAGCTGGACATGGTAAGGAAGGAGTCTTCCCTAGAGCCTCCAGAGGGAGCATAGCCCTGCTGATACCTTGATTTTGGACTTCTGTCCTCCCGAACATGAGAGAATAAATATCTGTTGTTTCAAGCCACCCAAATTTGTATAATTTGTTGCCACAGCCCTAGGAAACTAATACATTGCCCCCTTCCAGAATGACATCCCCATGTAACAGGCATTTTCCTCTGTTTTGTTTACAGCTGTATTCTTAGAGTGATGCCTGGCCCAGGAGAGGCTCTCAGTGAGTACTTTCAAATGACTAAATGAATAAAAGGAACTCCTGATGTAGCATGGAAGCAAAACTTCAGATCTGGTCTTCCTCTGCAAAATGTCGGCTCTAGGAGAGGGCCCTGGAGCCATCTCTTCCCGCAGGAGAACCTGGGCCCACACAGCCATCCACACCAGCCTCTGAGCCAGCGTGGGTGCCAGTCAGAACTGCCCTGGGGTGGACCACAGAGTCTGGTCTTCTCCCACCCTTTGTACCCCTCATGGGCCTTTTTTGCAGTTATGATGGGAACTGGACAGTTATCACGCCCCACGTGTTTTCTCTATTTCCCTGCAGTTCCTGCCTCTTTTTCATGAGGTGTGTTCAAGCATTTAACTCTGGCCCAGTGATGCTAAGGAGTTAGGGAGTGGAGTTTGTGTTTTGCCTTCCTTAGGCCAGGGTTTTCAAGAGGAATACGCTTACCTCCAAGGGGCAGGTGAAGTGGGTGGCATGAACAGAAATGAGAGGACCCAGGGGTAAAGTAAAACTTGGGGCCTCAAAACCAACTGCCCTCCCTTATCTGGAGCATTTCTCTTTGAAGTTCTTTTCTGGTCAAAGGTCAGTGCAATTTTTGTTTAGTGTGAATTAGAGGAACTGTTCTTTCAGAGACTGCAACTGCCAGAGGCTTAGTTATCTGCACTGCTAAGGGAAGAAAGGCCAGGAACAGTCCCTATAAGGAATCCAGACCTTTTCTTCCTGGAGAGGTTTGTGGAACATAAGATGGTGAATGAAAACGACAACGATGACGATGGTGGTGGCCGCTACTGCACACTGTGTTTGTCTGTGCCAGGCAATGTTTGAGCATTTGCCCTTATCGGCCAGTGGGGTAGGTCCTTGTACTGTATCCTTACAAGTAAGGAAACAACCCATGGCCACAGCCAATCAAAGATGAACCCAAGTTTGAAACCACGGGCAGTTTGACTACTCTTCAGTGTGAAACTCGGCTGCCTTCATACAGAACAACACAGCCTGGGGTCTCGATAGAAATACAGCCAAGATGCTAGAACCCCTGGCTGTGGGCCCTGGGCCCCCTGCAGGGCAGCACAGATGGGGTGGGGGCGGAGGCTCACCCAGATAGTCTTTCCTCTTCTGGTTGATGTTCAAGACCTCCTTGATATTGTCAACAGCCACCTTGGGAGAGCCACCCATGTTGGACTTTCCTAGAACAAGGAAGGAAAAGAATTGTCCATCTGGGTGATGTATCACGATTCCCCGCAGCCCTGGAGGAGAAGGGAAGCATTCATTCTGGGAACCTCAACACCTACACTCCCTACTCGAGTTTCAAGATACATTATTTACTGAAGTTCTTTGGCACTGGGCCAGGGGCATCCTACACTTTATCTCATTTGATTCTCATGAAGCCCCAGTAAGTGTGGGTCTACTCATTTTATAGACAAGAAATCTGATTTCTAGAGGAGCCATGTAATTTGGACAAAATCAAGAGGTAAATGGCAGAGCCCAGATCCACTAGCCAGTCTGCCCTTCCATCGGTGGACCTCGACATCACTGGTCCAGAGCCACGCCTCCCCATCCAGCTCCCTCTATGTGACCTCCCAGGTAATAACAATAACTAACACTTATAATCATAAAGCACTTTTACACAAAGTACTTAAATTGCTCTTCATAAAAACTGTGTAAGGGGACTTCCCTGGCAGACCAGTGGTTAAGACTCCACGCTTCCACTGCAGGGGGCGAGGGTTCAATCCCTGGTCAGGGAACTAAGATCCCACATGCCGTGCGGCGCGGCCAAAAAAATTTTTAAAAATAAACAACAACAAAACTGTGTACGGAAAGGAGGGCAGCTTCCATTATCAATAATTGTTGTGGTTGTCATTACCGTCATCATCGACACTATTTCTACTTTATAAATAAGAAACCAAGGCCCGAAGTGGCAGGGAGAGAACCAGAATGCAGGTCTCTGACCCCACATTGCTGCTCCTTCTACTATGCCAGACTCACTCACAGAGACGACGATACCTACCATCTGTCAGAAGGATGATGGCATGTCGGATTTCCTGCCAGGCCGCCGTGTTCATACTGAGCCGTTGCATTTGGTTATTCATCATGATATAGACACAATTTAGGGCCTCGTAGATGTTGGTCCCGGTTCCATTTTCATGGTCTGGAATATGTGAAGGCGAAAAACTCTCTTAGAAACTTCCCACCTACCACCTGGGAGAAGGAAATCACTCTATTTTCCCCAAACACTGGAAATGCATTTATCAATAGATTTGATAAACACAGACTTTTTTTTTTTTAAACATCTTTATTGAAGTATAATTGCTTTACAATGGTGTGTTAGCTTCTGCTTTATAACAAAGTGAATCAGCTATACATATACATATGTTCCCATATCTCTTCCCTCTTGCATCTCCCTCCCTCCCACCCTCCCTATCCCACCCCTCTAGGTGGTCACAAAGCACCGAGCTGATCTCCCTGTGCTATGCGGCTGCTTCCCACTAGCTATCTATTTTACATTTGGTAGTAAACACAGACTTTTGATATCCAGTTAGAGATTTGGCATCATTGCCCGTTCAGACATTAAAAGCCTTTCCCTTTAGAAATGCTCATTGCTTAACCCCACTAAAGGCCATCCTAAAGTCCCAAGATTCAAAGATGGGGTTTCCAAAGAAAGTGGGTTGTTTCAGCCATCTGCTACCTACCACCCAGGTAGTTTCCTAATGACATGAGGAGACTATGAAAACCAGACCATGTGGTTCTGGCTTCAGGGAGGAGCCAAAGACCTGCATGATGCATTTGGACATGTAGCACGTGCGAGTAAGCCCGGAGTTGGTAGGAGCTGGGACTCCCCGACCATGAACCTGACTTGGAAGCCACCCCACCTAAGGAACCTTAGTCCCAGAGCCCTGGGACTTGAGTGCCACCAAGAAGCCTCACTCTCTCTCAAACTTGTCCAGTATCTCTGCAGGCACAGAGAGCTCATCCCATGCCCCCACTTCCATCACCTTCATTTGATGACATCATACCTTTATAGTGGGTGTTTTCCAGACTGTAGGCCACTTCAGTCACATCCCCGGATTTGTTGTCCAGGACAGACATGATAACTTTGGGCTTTGATGCAAAAGTGATGATGGCGACACTAACCTTGATCTCAAAGCTGAAGATCTGTGAAGGACAAGTGAGAGGTAGTGTGAAAGGCTCCCAAACCAAAGGGGAGTTGGTAAGGGAGCCAGCAAAAGGCCCTGGAGGAGGCAGAGAGCCTGGACAGAGTCTGACAGATGCAAGGCCCTTGGAGAGTCCCTTCCTGGGAAACGGTTGCTTGAAGAAGCCAGGAAGGTGACACTTGTTGGTCCTCTCCTCTCTTTGACTGGCTCACTCTTCATTTAATCCTCACCTCAATGCTGTGAAGGGTCGTGATGGTCCCTATTATATAGATGAGGAAGCTGAGGCTTGTTACCTTGCCCCAGATCACACCACTGGTAAGAGGTGGAGGTAGAATTCAAACGTATCGGCCCTTGTCTGTCGAGTTTTGCAGCCTCACGGCTTAGTGAGTTACCTAACTTTACGTCTTAAGAGAGACACTAAGGAGCACAAAAGCTGCCTTCTTTCAAATGTAGCTGGGAGGGAAAACATATATCTACACAAACTATTGTGAAAAGCATAACTACCAAGCAAAGTCCTGGCAAGGAATCTGAACCAAGTGTTTCCAAACTCTTCTGTTCATGCACCTCGTCAGTCGAAACATTCTGAGCACGTACCTCAATATAGGTATATGTATTTATAAAGTACACTCATACTTATAAAGTGTATCACTATTTAAATATATTATACACATTTTAAAACATATAGAAAATATTGAAATTTTAAAAGGAAATTATTAAATATTAAGGTCTTAATTTAAGTTAAATTACAATCATTCACCATGGATACCAGTATTTTCCTGCCACACGCCAGAGGATTATTTTGGGTACCCCTCTGTGAAGACCACTGTTCTAGATGATGAATTCCTGGAAAGTGGGGTCTCAGCCTCGTTCATCTTTGGGGTCCCCCCACACCCAGAACAGTGCCTGACATAGAGTAGCTACCCCAACAGTGCTTGTGGAATGAAAAATAGGATCCTCTAAATTAAATCCGTGATTCCTGCATGGCATGTGTGTAATCTGGGAAGACTTCTTGGAGGAGGTGGGCTGTGATTGGTATTCTGAGGAGGGGAAGGAGACAGAGACCGTGAGTGCAGGAAGGCTGCTGGTATGTGCGAGCTCCTATTTCCTGACCCTGTCCACCAGGTGGGAAGCGCTCTTCTTGAAGATTTCAAAGTCCTCTTCCTTCACACTCTGAGATGCGTCCAGGAGCATGTAGAGGTTCAGGTGACCGGAGCGCTGGATTTGTATTTTGCGGCCCACGTTTTCTGGAAGAAATGTGGAAGGGGAAGATTCAGACTCCACCTCCTACCCACTCTCTTGCCAAGGCAATCAGGCCCCTCTACCTCCCCTCCAGTCATCTCAGCCCCGCTGAGCCCACCGGAGGCTCCTGGCCCCTCGGAAGCTTGCCCCTCCCCTGCTCCCACCCAGCACCCTGCCACCCCCACTTCAAGCACTCACCCTTCTTCTTCTGGGTGGGATTGGTAGTTCCAAGTAGGTGGGACAAGGAGGTGCCCAGGGCCGGGGCCACATCCTCGGGAAAGTCGTAAGAGTAGGGCTCTGTAGGGAGAGCCACTGGGGTCAGCTGGAGCTAAGGGTGGGGGCCCAGGAGTCTCAGGAGGGTCAGAGCAGCTACTCACGGCGGCAGATGGGCTCCATCCCACTCCAGACCCCATCATCCTGGCATTCTCGCTCCGCAGACCCCGTCAGCACCAGATTCGAGGAGCAGCGGTAGCTGACCTTGTCCCCAAGGCCGAAGCGAGACCCCGTCCGCACTGCACCCACGGCAATGCCCGGGTTGGAGCAGTGGCCGGCTGTGAGGAACAAAGGAAGATGGAGGTGAGCAGGGACCCGCCTCCTCAGCCTCTGGGTGCTGCTCACACACCCTCTCCCGCCAGGCTCTTCCTCCTCTACAGACCCTCAGAGCCTCTGCGGGTCCCTTGGCCTCTCCCTTGGGAGACACCACAGCTGTGCTTCCCAGGTGTGTGGATAGAAATCCTGAAGTAGGGAAAAAGATTTAGAACTCAGTGGCCCAGTTGCCAGCTAAAGCATACCAATCCCAACCCAGGGACTCTGCCTGTATCCGTCCCAGAGCCTCAGGAAAGATGCTGGCTTCCTCAGGGAAGGAGCCCTACCCCTCCACAGAGAATATCTGCAAACAATGAGACATCACTACACACCCGCCAGAACAGCTAAAACTAAAAAGATGGGTAATTCCAAGTGTCAGAGATGATGTGAGACAACCAGAACTGTTACATTGCTGGAGTGTCAATCAGGAAGCTGTTTGCAGCCTCTTCTGAAAGAAAACATATGCCAACGTGTGACCCAGTAATTCCACTCCTAGATAATATGCTCAAGAGAAATAAGTGTCTAGTGCACCCAATCACACATAAGGATGTTCATAGAGTTTTACTTATAATAACCAAAAACTGGAAATAACCCAAATGCCCATCAACAGGAGAATGCATAGATAAACTGTAATATGTCATGGAACTACAAAGCAATAAAAAATAACAAACTACTGATACACAGGAAAACATGGATACATCTCACAGGCAGAATGCTGAATAAAGGAAGACAGATGCAAAAGAGCACATTTTGTATGATTCCACTTCTATGAGGTGTAAGAATAAGCTAAACGAATCTGTGGAGACAGAAGTCCGAAGAGTGGTTACCTTGTGGGAGGGGACAGGAAGGAACCTCCTGAGAGAATGGACCCTCGGTCTTGGGTGGTGATTACGTGGGTGGATACACGTAAAAGGATACTTGAGGGTATAAAAGTTCATCAAGCTGAATACTTAAGATTTGTACGCTTTAGGTAGTTTAAACCTCAATTTTCAAATGAATTATATTTATGTTTGAATAAATGGCTATTGTCAAAGAATCAAGGATGTAAATAGGGAGCCAACAGCTGGGCACCAGGTGAGGGTATGGTCCTGCCATCTCGTGGACTCTGAATCTTCTGTATTATATATTTAGAACTGTGATCCAGGAAGCTTCCAAAGCCCACAGGCAAATGTGGCTCCAGGGAATCCCAGGAACCCCACTTCTGTCAAGCAGAGCCCCCCATCTTTCACAGGGGCAGTAATGACCATGACAAAAGTATATGTGGCGCTTAGCACATTCCAGGGGCTGTTCCAGATGCAACTCACTTGATCCACATGGCAACCCCATCAGTCAGTACTCTTACCATCCCCATTTTACAGATGTGAAGACTGAGGCACAGAGAGGTTAAATAACCTGCCCAAAGGCTGTCAAAATCAGAGCCGGGCTTGGAACCCAAACTTGCTCCCGAGGCAAGGCACCTAAGCGCAACACTTGATTCCCTTCATCATATCTTCCCTACAGTAGCCCAGGGCGCCCAAATACCAATCTAGCTTTGAGGCATTTGGAAAAGCTGGACAGAGTGTTTGGAGCCTTTATGTTGGATCTGAAGCTTAGCACCAACTTCCTTGAGCCAGGATCCCCACAGGCCAGAGATGTGTGATTATAGACCTCAACTGACCAAAATCTAGGAATATGATTTTGGCACCAGAACACCAGGCCCCTGTCCCCACAGAGGCTCCCTGCACACATATCTGGCTCCAGGCCTCCTGGGAGACCCCTGCCCCCATGCAGCCATCTGTCAGGGCACTCACCGCCATTGTCACACACAGCTGTCTCCCCATCCCACATGCCATTGGGGCGACAGTGCCGCACGGGCGAGCCCCGCAGTGTGAAGCCATCCTCACACTCGAAGCTCAGGTTGCCGCCCACAGGGTGGGACCCCAGCCGTGGGGTGTATACGCCGTTCTCAAAGGTAACAGGGGCCGGACAGCGAACAGCTGAAGGGAGAGAAGGGCATGAGAATATAAGGATGGAGGGATAACACCTGGGCTGGACACCAACTGGGTGAAGTTCAGCTTGGATGCATGGGAAGAGCCAGCTGGTTGTCAAAATATTAGGTTGATGCCTGTGAAATTGCTACTTTTGGCAGTTGGTCGAATATTGGCAATTTCACACAGTTGAACCTAATAGATTGAGAAACAGCCACTTCTCTCAGCCCCCTGAGGGCCATGTCCACCCCAGCCCCTCCCCTGGGGTCCTCAGATGTCCCATGAGTGGATAACTAGAGGGGTGACTCCTGGTACAACAGGGGATGCCAGGACCATTCAGCATCCATCCAGAATGGTCAGTACTGTGCAGTTAATTGTTCAGTATTCTAAAAATCATCCCTGGGCTTCCCTGGTGGCACAGTGGCTGAGAATCCGCCTGCCAATGCAGGGGACACGGGTTCAAGCCCTGGTCCGGGAAGATCCCACATACCACGGAGCAACTAAGCCCATGCGTCACAACTACTGAGCCTGTGCTCTGGAGCCCGCGAGCCACAACTACTGAAGCCCGTGTGCCTATAGCCTGTGCTCTGCCACAAGAGAAGCCACTGCAATGAGAAGCCCGCGCACCACAAAGAAGAGTAGCCCCCGCTCGCTGCAACTAGAGAAGAGCCCGCGTGCAGCAACTAAGACCCAATGCAGCCAAAAATAAATAAATAAATTTATTTAAAAAAAAAAAAGAATTCGCCTGCCAATGCAGGGGACACGTGTTCCATCCCTGGTCTGGGAAGATCCCACATGCTGCAGAGCAACTAAGCCCGTGCACCACAACTACTGAGCCTGTGCTCTAAAGCCCGTGAGCTACAACTACTGAGCCTGCGTGCCACAACTACTGAAGCCCATGCGCCTAGAGCCCATGCTCCGCAACAAGCCACCGCAGTTAGAAGCCCGCGCACCACAACGAAGAGCAGCCCCCGCTCGCCACGACTAGAGAAAGCCCGCGTGCAGCAACTAAGACCCAACTCAGTCAAAAATAAATAAATAAATAAATTTATTTAAAAAAAAATCATCCCTGGCTTTGGTACCCCACAATCTACATCAGAGCCTGCCTCCAATGTCTTGTTATTGGGCAGTTGACATTTTCCCACTATTTTGAAAAGCCCTGTGGAAAAGAAGCTTTGCCACCCCATCTAGTCATATTAAGCCCCACCCTGAGCAGACTAAATAGAAGTCCTGGGGTGGCCGCTGGCGGGGAGCCTCACGTTTGCAGACCGCCTTTGTCCGCTGGGTGGATCTCGGGAAATGCCACCGTCCGTCACTCTTGCATAGGCTTGTCGCCACCGGGTATGGGTAAAGGCCCAGGGGGCAGGAGTAGGTGAGGATACTCCCAGGGGCCCAGCCGTTGCTGAGGGTGAAAGTGCCCCTGGAGATATTCACGTTCTGAGGGCAGGAGGGAGTGGTCGTAGCCAAGCCTGTGGGCATGGGGACACGACACAGAAATGGAGAAAAGAAGGAAGGCATGGATAAGAAAAGGAAAGCAGAAGAGACTGTCCATTTCACACATGGAAACTCAATCTGGGTAGCACTGGCCTTGCCCCACAGGACCCCTGCATCCCCCCTCCCCTGCTCCTACCTGGGTACAGGGGCAGCAGGCAAAGGACGGCCATCAGTGGGTCCATGGTGTCTGCCTTAGGGGCACGGAGAGGCAGAGAGCCACAGAGAGCCGGGAGAGGGAAAAGGTCATCTGACTTCCCGAAAACCAGAGCTGGCTCAGCAGCTGCTTCATTTGCTGCCAGAGAAAGAAAACTAGGGAGTGGCAGAAGGTAGGGGGGATGTTCTCTCGTTAGGAGAAAAAATAATCGGGGACTGGGGACTGAGCTGAGGGGGTGAAACTTTCGGTCTGTCTCCCTAATCCTGACACATCCATAGAGTCAGCTGATCTGCACCACAGGCTCTGCACACTGCTCCCCACTTCCACCGCCTCACAGACACAGGTGCACGCATGCTCTTACATAAAGAGCCTAAAGCACACAAACCCACAAACCAACCGAGATATTGCAAAACGTTTTATTTAAGTAAAGTTTCAGTTTTCTTTTGGGTTTTCCCAAGTGGATTTTACTTCCTCTAAGTCTAGAGTAGTACTGTCTTCTTGAACATAAACCCCCAAGGGATTAAACTAGAAATTCTTAGAAATTCTTGATACTTAGGAGGATTCACCATCTTTTTCTTCCCTGCAGTCCTTCCGCAGAGAGAATCTAGGGAGAAAAATGAAATCAACATTTAGTTTTAGAGACTGGAAAAATATTGAGAATGTTTTTACGGGAAGTCCAGTAGATAAAATCCCCAACTTATAAAATAAATAAATCTGGGGTTGGTTATTCAAAGGAATGAAAGTATTTTTGGATTTGGGATGTGCCTTTAAATCACAACTTGCCTTTTGTATGAAATGCAGAAAGCAAAGAAACTCTAAGCTAGTGTGTTAGCCTCCCCATCCCACAGAAGTCTCTTTAATATTTGTCAAACAGGGCTTCCCTGGTGGCGCAGTGGTTAAGAATCTGCCTGCCAATGCAGGGGACACGGGTTCGAGCCCTGGTCTGGGAAGATCCCACATGCCGCGGAGCAACTAAGCCCGTGAGCCATAACTACTGAGCCTGCGCGTCTGGAGCCTGTGCTCCGCAACAAGAGAGGCCGCGATAGTGAGAGGCCCGCGCACCGCGATGAAGAGTGGCCCCCGCTTGCCGCAACTACAGAAAGCCCTCGCACAGAAATGAAGACCCAACACAGCCATAAATAAATAAATAAATAAATAAATAAAATTAAAAAAAAAAAAAATGGTCCACATCAAAAAAATCTTAAAAAAAAAAAAAAAGAGATACCAGAGAGATTTCTCTCCCTCCCTCTTTCTTCCTCTCGCCCTTCCTCCTTTCCTGTCTCTCTCTCTCTCTCTCTCTCTCTCTCTCTCTCTACACACATAACATCCCGCCTGCCCCCATGCAGAGGATTGCCTGCAAGCCAGGAAGAGAGCTCTTACCAGAAACTGACCACAATGGCACCTTGATCTCCTCCTTCCAGCCTCCAGAACTATGAGAAGATAAATTTCTGGTTAAGCCACCCAGTCTGTGGTGTGTTTTTTTTTTTAATTAATTAATTTATTTATTTATTTATGGTTGCGTTGGGTCTTCGTTGCTGCGCGCGGGTTTTCTCTAGTTGTGGCGAGCGGGGGCTACTCTTCGTTGCGGTGTGCGGGCTTCTCATTTCAGTGGCTTCTCTTGTGGAGCATGGGCTCTAGGCACACGGGCTTCAGTAGTTGTGGCATGCAGGCTCAGTAGTTGTGGCTCACGGGCTCGGTAGTTGTGGCTCACGGGCTCTAGAGGGCAGGCTCAGTAGTTGTGGCGCATGGGCTTAGTTGCTCCGTGGCATGTGGGATCTTCCTGGACCAGGGCTTGAACCCGTGTCCCCTGCATTGGCAGGCAGATTCTTAACCACTGAACCACCAGGGAAGTCCTTTTTTCTTTTTTTTTTTTAATGGTAGCCCAAGCAGGATAATACGTCCGCCCAGCTCATATCTAATAGCTGCCTTGAAAAGAAAGGGCCAGAAATTCATGAATTTCTCCCAATATTGGTTGAGTTAAATAAACTCTGCAGGGCATGTCAGAATCCACTCTCCCTTCTTTTTTTTTTTTAAAGATTTTTTTGATGTGGACCATTTCTAAAGTCTTTACTGAATTTGCCACAATATTGCTTCTGTTTTATGTCTTGGTTTTTTGGGCACAAGGTATGTGGGATCCCAGCTCCCCGACCAGGGATCGAACCCACACCCCCTGCATTGGAAGGCGAAGTCCTAACCACTGGACTGCCAGGAAAGTCCCTCCCTTCTTTCTTAAGTAATAAAACTCTCAAGTTTTTTGCTGGACCCATGGAGTATGCTCTTGAGAAAGGGGTGTGCTCCTCAATTTTTCTTCTCCCCTTCCCACTGGCTGGAATACAGACAGACTGGTGGAAGCTGGAACAGCCACCCCAGACAACAAGGTGGAAGTCATGTTGATAATGACAAACAACAAAGTTCCGGAAACCCTGCTCCCCAGTCCTCTAGAGCTCTCATAAATGCCCCGGAACTTTTTTGCTCAGACCATTTAAGCTATTGTTATTCTAGCCTTTGTTTTAGCAGCCAAACCTTTACCTAACTAATATTCTTAGCCAGAAATCAACATGGGAGCTAAAGGCAACACCCAGGGACATGTGTTTATCAGGGCATAATCTAAACTGCTGCAGTAGGGACTCCCCTGGTGATCCAGTGGGTAAGACTCCATGCTCCCAATGCAGGGGGCCTGGGTTCTATACCTGGTCGGGGAACTAGATCCCGCATGCATACCACAACTAAGAGTCTGCATGCTGCAACTAAAGATCCCGCATGCTGCAACTAAAGATCCCGCATGCTGCAAATAAGACCTGGTGCAGCCTAAATAAATAAATTTTTTTTAAAAAAAATAAACTGCTGCAGTAAAGAGAACCCAAAATATAGTGACTTAAATAAGATAGGGGACTTCCCTGGCGATCCAGTGGTTAAGACTTCGCCTTCCAATGCAGGGGGTGCGGGTTCTATCCATGGTTGGGGAGCTAAGATCCCACATGCCTCGCGGCCAAAAAACCAAAACATAAAACAGAAGCAATATTGTAACAAATCCAATAAAGACTATAAAAATGGTCCACATCAAAAAAAATCTTAAAAAGAAAATAAGATAGACGTTTACTTCTCTCTCAAATAAGAGCCTCAGTGTAAGCAGACAGGGCTGACATGGCAAAGGGTGGCCCTGGCTGAAAGGGCAGTGTTGCTCATCAGCATCATTCAAGACCCCAGGGGTCCTTCCATCTTGTGGCTTTGCCATAACCATTGATAATTGTCCTTGTCTGCGTGGCTGAAACACGTTTCCATCAAGTCTGCGTTCCAGTCCCAAGGAAGTGCCATGAAAGAAGAAGCAGGGGGCAAGTAACGACATGGAAATTCACTTAACTCTTCCACTCATATTCTGTTGGCAAAAACTTGGTTAAAGGGGAGGCTGGGAAATGTGGTCTCTAGTGTCTATCATGAGCTCAACTAGAACTCTGATACTATATAAGAAGAGAATGGATTTGGGAAGACAACAAGCAATGTGCAAGAGGAGGTCAACTTTGATGGGAAACTGTCCAAGGGAGCATCACATTGCACGGTGGCAAATCAAGGTGAACAAAGGGAAAGTCGTCACCAGAGTTGGTCCACTGGTCCAGTTCTCCATGGGGCCCAGTCCAATGTGGAAGGGCCATGACCTGAGAGACTCTGGGGCTAAAGACACTAGATCTTTATTCCCCTCTCTAGGCTCCCAAGTAGATTTTCAGTAGACCCCCATTAGGTGAAGGTGGCTTATCTATTTTTTTGCCCCATTAAAAAGCCTGGCAAATGCAGCCTGTATTTTCACTCCAGATGAAAGGAGGAAGGTAAATAATGCCTAAAATGACAGACCTTCCATTCCTGCCAGCTTCTTCCCTCTCGTCCAAATTTCTTCTTATCAGTTCAAGGCTTCTAATATTTACTTCCAGGAGACCAATTCCAAAGAGAAGAAAGCAACGTCCACATTCTGCAACTCATCTGCTATTCACAGGTTAGAAAAAGGAAACGATGGCGTGATAGCCTCTCAGGATGCCTTACTACTCCCATGGAGAGCTCAGTGCCTCGAAGCTGAAAATTTCATAGAAGTGGTTGGTCATTAAGACAGGCAGAGCTACTGTAGTATAGTCTCTGCTTGGTCACAGTCTACTCCTTGTCCAGTCTGGACACTTAGACATGGACTTGACCTCCCAGGATCTGCCACCCTCAACCTTCCATGGCAACTGCAGGGCTGAGTCCCATTTCCAGATCAACCCCCAGTTTGGGAAACTAGGCTGACCTGGCCTGGTTCAAAGCCTGCTGCTGAGGATTCAGTGTTACTCAACAAGCCTCTCTGTGTTTGTAGTGGATCCATCTTTGCCCCACTCACATCCCTTGGGCCTCACCATTGGGTTGTGCCTCGGCCTTCCGATAGCAGCATCTCTATCTCTTTGCCTGAGGGTTTCTCCCGTGTCCTGTCCCACGTGTGCACAGAAAGCTGGAAATGCCAAAGAATTAAGGCTCCCTGAAAGCAGCCCTCAGGCTGTGACTGCTTGGAATGGGTATATAAATATCCCAGCCTGCTCGCTCCCACCACAGGATAACTCTGATATTTTGCACGACTCCAGGGTTCCTGAGTGGGACTAATCTCCACTCACTCGCAATGGTAAGTTCGCTTGATAACACACACTTCATTGGTTGCCTTCCTTCCCTATCCCACATTCCCACTCCTCTACCCATGTTTCCTGGGAGCGCTTCCCAAATGCACTATGTGCACTTGAATCCTTGTCCTGGGGCTGCTTCTGGGGGAGGAAGATGTCATATTAACAGGAACTACTGTGCGCCAGACACTATTCTGAATCCTTTATATGTAGGAGCTCACTTAATCTTCAAATAAGCCTAAGACACAGGTTTTATCATTACCCCCACTTTACAGATGAGGAAACTGAGGCATAGAAATGTTAAAGGATGCCCCCCCGCACCGATTCACACAGGTACTAAGTGGTAGAGCTGGATTCAAACCAAGACAGCATGGCTCCTGAGTCTACACTCACAGCTCCTGTGCTTTAGTGCCTCTTCCTAACATCTTCTCTGCAATGGCTCTTCTGAGATCCCCAAACTTCCCTCAAGTCCCAGTTCCACCCCCACTCCCTTGCTCTGTGCCTTCCCCAGCCCTCTCTCCCCTAAGCGCTTGCCTCTTGCTACCCTTTCTCCTGAAACACCTTCTCCATCCTTCTCAAATCCCTCATCCTCCAAGGAGCTCTCTCAGTCCTCCAGATTCCTACGGCCCTGTCTACAGGCTGTACTGCCTTCTAGTTATGTGTGTGCTTATCTCAACCTCTCCAGAGGAAGGATCCCAGGAGTTGTTGAAACAATGAGCTCCATGGGTAAGGTCAAGACTGATGGTTATACCCTAGACTCCAGATTATACCCAGCAAAACCTCCTCCCCAGCCCTATCCTCACTCCAAGTTCCTTTAGATCAGCAACAAAAGTGTCTTTGGTTTCTATTCCTTCCATTTCTTTTTGAATAAAAATATTTACTTTGGGTCAGACCCCACCCTCTTCTTCTAACACACCCTACTGTTAGAGCACTAGGTACACAACCACCCCCATCCTACCATGCATCGACCTACTTACTTTGAACCAATTGCCCAAATGTGACCTTGAGAAACCTTTTACTTAAATCATCCTTAGAGCTTCAGAAAAGGGTTACGCCCAGCCCCTGGCCCCTCCCCCATCCCCAGGGTCCTCCAGGCCCCTGGGCCCGGAGGCCACCCTACAAGGTCAGACTCTAGGTCGGGACACTAAACCTCCTCTACTCACCCATCCATTGCACAAACAATGCCTGAGAATTAAGCAAGGGGGGAGAGGGGACCTCCCGAGAAACAGAAAACCTGTCCCTGACCTCTATAAGGGGCCACATCTCCTTCAGATGAAACTTAGCCCCTGGGAACAGCTAGGCCTGGGTTCTGCCAGTGTGCCTGTCTGCCCACAATACAGCCCCTGCCTTACCCATGTCCATCCCACCCCTCTGGGGTCTTCAAGTCCTGGGGGGCCAGTGGTGCCTGTCATTCCCCTCCCCCACTTCTTGCCACCTACGGGGAGGCTGCCCTGTGTAGCCCAGGTGAGAAGGTGATCATGGCCCATGTAGTCAGGGGTCAGCTGGAAAAGGGCAAGGGGAGGGATGGCCCCTGGCTGTAACATCCCTGGTTCCTCTCTTATCAACCCCACAATCCTCCCCCCTTGTCTGGACTGAGCTTTGGTGGCAGGGGAGACCTAACTGCAGTTCCTCTGCCCTTTCATTCAAAATGCCTCTCTAATGTTTTCCTCTGTATCCTGGAGTGTGGGGAGGATGATCCGCCTCCTTCCCTCCTCTGGATACCAGGTCCCTCCCACCAAAAGGGCAGCCCTGGGGTTGGAAGATGGGCAGCCTCCTGCCCCCACCCCCCAGTGCTGCCAAGGGACAGGGAGAGAACTTTCCAGTGTAAAAGGACAGACATTCATGCTTTGCTTTCCTGCCAAACTCAAATGAAAGGTCATAGCCCAGCAGAACTCCTCCTGCTCCCACCTTTGGCCCCTGCCCCAGGGTGGCGGAAGGAAGTCAGGCTTTGATTGAAGACAGCCTGGAATCTCAGGTTCAGCTTGGAAAATTGATTAGCTGTTTCATAACCTTACTCACCCTATTTTGTCACCTATCACACACAGCAGAATACACTGCCCTTAAGAGTACCTCTGAGAATTAAATTAGGACTAACAAAATGAGAGGATCTTCTCCCCTACAGGTGTGGAAGGGTGAGGTACAAAGACAGCCACTGCAGCATTCACTGTGACCAAGAGGAAAGGTCTGAGACTAACCCATGTCCATACCAGAGGACTGACACACAGTATGTTGTGGTTCGGAAAATGGAAACTCTGCAGCCTCTGAAAGCTTAAGGCTTATCTGTACATACGAAGTGGAATGTCTCAAGATATTATATGTAATATAACATATACGTTTTAACTAAGTAGGCATTCAAAACCATGTGTATGGGATGCCACCTTGTATGCAAAAGGGGGGAAAAAGAGGATGTAGCCATATATGCTCTTTATATGTGTGACGTTTCTCTGGAAGTTTCAACTGGAAAGTAGACAGGAAAGCTGCCTCTGGGTAGAACTGGGGGCTGGAAAATGGGGTGTGGGGCAAGGAGAGAGTTTTTGTGTTTCTGTTTTTTTGGCTGCGTTGTGTCTTCGTTGCTGTGCGCTGGCTTTCTCTAGTTGTGATGAGCAGGGGCTACTCTTCGTTGTGGTGCGCGGGCTTCTCATTGCAGTGGCTTCTCTTATTGCGGAGCATGGGCTCTAGGCGCGCAGGCTTCAATAGTTGTGGCGTGTGGGCTCAGTAGTTGTGGCATGCGGGCTCAGTAGTTGTGGTCTGCAGGCTCAGTAGTTGTGGTGCAAGGGCTTAGTTGCTCCGCGGCATTTGGGATCTTCGCCGACCAGGGATCGAACCCGTGTCCTCTGCATTGGCGGGTGGGCTCCCAACCACTGCGCCACCAGGGAAGTCCCCTGAGATTTTTTTTTTTTTTTTTTGGTTGCACTGCGCGGCTCGTGGGACCTTAGTTCCCCGACCAGGAATTGAACCCAGCAGTGACAGCGTCGAGCCCTAACCACTGGGCCACCAGGGAATTCTCAGAGATTTACTTTTCGTTAAATCCCCTTTATTATTCTTTGAGCTTTTTGTTGGGTATGAATGGTTCCTATTTAAATAGATGGAGGGAAACACAAGGAGGCCAGGAGAAAGCTCTGGAACTGGGCAGGAGGTTTCTGAGGGAGTTGGCACCTTCTGTGTCCTCAATCTGTGTCTCCAGTGGAAGCCCTGTAAAAGCCTTTTACAGAAAAAAGCTGCTTGAATATCTGCCTACAAGTAACCAGGCAACAAAAGAAGCACCCTGCTGCACTAATAACAGGAGAACCTGATGCAGTCTCTCTGCAGACTTTTCAAGTTTTATTTTGTAAAACTTCAAACATATGCAAAAGCAGAGAAAATAGTATAATGACCCTCCATGTGCCTATCACCCAGCTTCAACAATCATCAACCTACTGACAATGCTGGTTTATCTCTGTATATCCACCCACTCCTTCCGGAATTATTTTTAAACAAATCCAAGACATCATATTGCAGTTTACCTGTAAATATACATCAGTATGTACCTCTATAAGATAAGGACACTTTTTTGAAACACAATCATAATACAATTCTCACATTTTTTAATATCAGCATTCTCAAATCTATTTTTTAAATTTTTTTATTGTGGTAAAATACACAGAACATAAAATTTACCATCTAAACCATTTTTAAGTGTGCAGCTCAGTGGTATTAAATACATTTATAATGTTGTGGCG
Organism: Eubalaena glacialis; assembly: GCF_028564815.1. Classification (NCBI taxonomy): domain Eukaryota; kingdom Metazoa; phylum Chordata; class Mammalia; order Artiodactyla; family Balaenidae; genus Eubalaena; species Eubalaena glacialis. Next base: position 24,201,926 of record NC_083722.1, on the reverse strand, counting down.
TCCACAATCAAAAGGGGTGGGGGCAGAGTTGGAAAGGAGAAGAGGTTTTGTATGTTATTGAAGGTAAGCTGGTATAAATTCAAATCGGAGTGTTATAACTTTAGGATATTAAAAGTAATCCCCATGGTAACCACAAAGAAAATAGCTATAGAATATACACAAAAGGAAATGAGAATTTAAACAGTTCACTATGAAAAATCAACTAAACACAAAAGAAGACAGTAATGCAGGAAATGAGGGACGAAAAGTCAGAAAGCCTATACAAAAGAAATAGCAAAATGGTAGGAGTACCACTTACAGTACAATGGTGACATTGTGGGGTTTTTTTTAACTTAAATATAGTTGACATACAATATTATGTTAGTTTCAGGTATACCACATACAAATAAATATTTAACATTTGCATACATTATGAAATGATCGCCACGATGAGTCTAGTAACCATCTGTCCCCATGCAAAGTTATTACAGTATTATTGACCATATTCCTTATGCTGTATATTACATCTGCACGGTGATACTGTTTTAAAATTCTTTTGATGTTAGGTGTGCAAACAGCAGTATTTACAGATTAATTGTTACGATGTCTGGCATTTGCTTTAAAATTCTCTAGTGGGAGGGGGAGGCCAGATGAAGCAAGGTTGGCAAGCTGTTGAAAACTGTTGAAGCCAGGTGACTGTACATGAGAGTTCTGTATATTGTTCTCCCTACTTTTGTTATGTTTGAAATTTTCCACAATAAAAAGTGAAAAATAAAATATTTTTAAACACTCTTTGACCATTAAGTGACTAAGATTAAACACAGAACTAAAAAGACCAGACAAGACACCAAGACCCTGGCACACAATAGGCACTGCCGAAAATATCGAATGAATGGCTGATAAATGTAACTCAGGGAACATAAGTATTGAATCATCTTGCAAGTTACATCTACCACTGAAACTAGTAAATGAGCCATTCACACGTCAGTCTTTCGTGAGTTTTACTAGCATGAGTCGGTTCCCTGGGGACCAGGCATTCTGTGGGCATTTTAAAAATCCCGTTTCTGAGTTCATAAAGCCCTTTGGAAAATGACCATAGAAAAGTAAAACCACCCTGTCAGAGTCACCTGTTGTCCTTCTCCAGATGACATGCTACTGTCTTTCTATAAATTACCACAAAACTTACCTCATAAGGCTGCTGCACTAAGTGAGGGTAAAATGTACTAAATTAGCACCTAGCACAGCAACTGACAGGAAGCCGTCATGCAACATCAGGCCCCTGTAGCAGCCACTTCCGGTACCCTGCATCTCCTCGCCCACCTCTGTTTTCCACACTGGCTGAGGTGTGCAGTTCTTTGCAGCTCAGTTTCACCTTGTGCTAATCATCCCAACCTGGGCCTTCTCCGGCGCATCGATGCCCAAAGGGCACACGCGAGTGGGAAAGGCAGGGAAACTAAGCCCCAGAGTCAACCTGCAATCAGTCGAAGAATGGAAATGGGAGGATAGATGCTCCTGCTTCCTTATCCTTCAGGTGGACAATTTCTGGAGACATTCTGTTTCTCTCCTCAGAAAGTTCCAGTGGAATCGAATTGCTGTCACGGTCCTAAGATGGCTTTTCCCCCTTCACGATCTCACACTCCCTCACTTCTGCTTTCGGGAATCATCTAAATTGACTGCCTACACCTCTATCTCAGGCTCTGCTTTCAGGGAACTCAAACTAAGACAGTCCCTTTCCGATCCTCCTCTCCCATATCCCATTGCTCTTCCTTCATGGGCTCCCCCACCAACACCCCAGTCACCCCCGGACTGTAACATTAACACAGAGAATTAGGATCCATCGATTTACTGGTCTCTCCACATTGCTGCAGCACAAACTGCTCAAGGCAAGGGACCCTGGGACATGCTTGGGATCCCTCTGTGTCCCCAAGGAGAGAGACACGTAAGCTAGTCAGCACTGCACTCGGCCATGGTAGTCATTGAAGCTGTTCACCAGTCTTGCCATTTTCTGCCTTCCAGGCACACAGTAGATGAATTTCTCAGCGCTCTTGAGGTTAGGCATAACCACAGAGCTTGCTTTCACCAACAAGGCGTGAACACAAGCCGAATGTGTTGTTTTCTACTGGCAGAAGCGGTCACTGCCAATGCAGCGTGACACACTGCAGCGCCCTCTTCTGACAGAGCCTCCTTTAATCTGGACCCCGAACAACTATGACCATCAGAGCCCCCCCAGCACCACTCCACTGACCCAATAGGTAGCATTAGTGAGAAATAAGGACTTCCCTGGTGGTGCAGTTGGTAAGAATCCGCCTGCCAATGCAGGGGACACAGGTTCCATCCGTGTTCCGGGAAGATCCCACATGCCACAGAGCAACTAAGCCGGTAGGCCACAACTACTGAAGCCCGTGCACCTAGAGCCCGTGCTCCACGACAAGAGAAGCCACCGCAATGAGAAGCCTGCGCACCGCAATGAAGAGTAGCCCCCACTCGCCACAACTAGAGAAAGCCCGCGCACAGCAACGAAGACACAACGCAGCCAAAAATAAATAAATCAATAAATTTAAAAAAAACATAGTGTTATAAAATAGATAACCAAAAAGGACCTACTGTAAAAATAAATTAATTAATTAATTTTTAAAAAATTTAGGGACCTCCCTGGTGGCGCAGTGGTTGAGAATCCGCCTGCCAATGCAGGGGACATGGGTTCGAGCCCTGGTCCAGGAAGATCCCACATGCCGCGGAGCAACTAAGCCCCTGCGCCACAGCTGCTGAGCCTGCGTTCTGGAGCCCGTGAGCCACAACTACTGAAGCCTGCACACCTAGAGCCCTGGAGCCCGTGCTCCTCAACAGGAGAGGCCACCACAATAAGAAGCCCATGAACCGCAACGAAGAGTAGCTCCACTCGCTACAACTAGAGAAAGCCTGCGCGCAGCAATGAAGAGCCAATGCAGCCAAAAAACAAAACAAAAAAAATTAGGTTGTGTGAATTTCACCTCAATAACATAAAGGGTAGAAAAAAATAACCAATCGGCTGACCATCAGTGAGGCTTCCTTCAATTTTGTTGAAAGTTAAGAAAAAGTATCTGACTTGCAAAATGATGTCACTAGGTCACTCACTTTCTCAGTGAGATTTTGACACTGTCCCTTTGGTGCCTGGCATTTTTACCCTCCTGGATTCCCCCTTGGGCCTTCTTTCTGTGGTAAGGAAGGGTTGGGCAAGGGGAGGGGAAAGGGATACCTACTCCTTCTCAGGGGCCCTCTCAGGCCCACCAGTGTCCCAACTCACATGGGAGTGTCAGATCTGAGAACGGTTCCCTTATATCAGGTCCACCTGACCTTTGGACAGTCCTCTCACGTCAGAGATACACATGCCTAGTTTGAAGGCTGTAGCCCTGGAGGAAGTTACCTAGAGAAGAGTAAAATAGGGCTCACAGCAGCATTGTGGTGATAAGCACCAGTTTAAACAAAAAGAATGTCCATTGACAGGACAAGGGATTTATAAATTGCAGTGTAAGCATGCAACAGAAAGAAAGTGAATGAATTACAGCTACACAGTCAACGAAATCATAATGTTGAGTAAAAAAGCCAGCCCCAGAAAAACACATGGAGTATGATTCCTATGATTCTATCCCTGTGAAGATCAAACAGGCAAAACTGAACAGTATACTGTTTAGGAATACTTACAACATGCATAGATAGTGGAACTATGAAGATAAACAAAGGAAGTGAACCTAAGGAATTCAGAGTGGAGTTCACTCTCCCAGGAGGGAGAGGGATGCAGTCATTGTGGAGCACATGGGACATCTGAGGTCCTGGGAATTTATTTCATTTTGCGTGTGTGTATGTGAATTATGATTTTTTTTAAATTTTATATTGGAGTATAGTTGATTTACAATGTAGTGTTGGTTTCAGGTGTACAGCACAGTGATTCAGCTCTAAGGGAATTTATTTCTTAAGCTGCGATCAGACACCCAGGGGTTCTGTTACATTCATCCTTAACTATACATGTTCATTCTATACGTGCTTCTATGTGTATAATATGTTCACAACAAATATTTTTAGGAGAGAGGATGAGTGTGAAGAGAGAGCGAAGAGGCTGAATGAGGAACTCAGAATGCTGGCTGTGCTGGGAAGAGGGGAGGAAGCTGGAGAGGGTCCAGGATGAAGAAGCAAGAGCCTCAGTTAAGAGACAGGGCCGCTTGCTGAGCGGGATGCCTGCAGAGAAGGGCATCCGGAGTGGGGTGGGGGACTCAGGAGAGAGGACAGGGTTGGAAGGGAGCTGTGGGAGGGGGAGGGGCTCTTCCAGGTGCACAAAGTGGCACCCAGAGCCCAGCTGAAGCGATGCACTGTGAGTGGTACCTTGGCTGGACAGGGAAGGAAGGGAGGGAGGGAGAGGGGGAGGAGGGCCTGAAAGAAAAGGAAAGACCTGGTGACTGGAGGTTCCCCTGGGGAAGCGAAGCAGGTAAACTCGCTGCCCTCTAGGAGGGAGCAATCTGAGGGCTACTCAGAGAATGGTATGCTGGCATTTTAAATTTCAGAGAGGATGTAGTTCCAGGTGCTGATATTCGCCAGAGTATGATTCTGGGAAGAAAGTGGATGAGATGGAGTTAAGATAAAAATTGTTGGAAGGAAGTGAAGAAGCTTTGAAGAAACCAATAGTATAGGGAAGGGGTCTGGGTCGGGGTGGGAGGGAGGCCTTTGACAATGTACCCTTTTATACTTTTTGAATTTTGAACCATACAAATGATTCTATGAAAACATAAACAAAAAGAAATTTTAATTGGGGTGTGGATTAGGTCATTTGCATGGACACTGGCAGGCCTAGAAGCCAGTTGCTCATGGCAACAAGCAGAGGCAGGGAGTAGCAGAGGAGGACTCTTGAGGCTGGAAGGAAAGGGTGTTTGGCATGAAGTGGAAGAGTCCTGTTCCTGGGGTTGACAAGGAGCTAGGAGAATCCGCCATGGCCATCGTTTCCCGAGACCTAGTTCTGAGCAAAGGGGGTGCGGGGGGGAGGAGGGGAGGTGGGAGTGTGACTTGGAGGAGGGGGAAGATCATGGGCTGCAGGGAGAACTAAATTCCCTCTAAAGCAGGAGGGGGAGGGAAGAGTATATCAGGAGGCTGAGGCTGTGAGAGGGTTCCAAAGAGTGGAGGGAACAGGTTATTGGAGAAGGTGCCAGCATTGAGGAAAGGTAGAGGAATGGAGTACGCTGCAGGAGATGGTTGGGAGTTTAGGAAAGGTGGTTTTACAAATAGAGGGGACTGGTGTGGGCCTTTTGTTTTTATAGGGTTTCTTTTCTCAAGCTATGAGCCCCTGTCACCATTGCCTGAACAGGCTGCCATTTTCACCAGGATTCCTACAGTGAGGGCAGAGCTGAGTGTGGGGCAAAGGAGAAAGGGGGAAAAGTTGGAGCTTTTGTTGTAACACAGGAAAGTCTTATCAGCCTATGGATTAAAAAACCCAGGCTGACTTCCCTCCTCCTTTCCCTTGGTTGCTCAAAGAATATGGTTATTTCAGTCTGGGCAAAGTACAATTGTAAAAGTAAACCCACTGGGCTTCCCTGGTGGCGCAGTGGTTGAGAATCTGCCTGCCCATGCAGGGGACACGGGTTCAGGCCCTGGTCTGGGAAGATCCCACATGCCGTGGAGCGACTAGGCCCGTGAGCCACAGTTGCTGAGCCTGCGCGTCTGGAGCCTGTGCTGCGCAACAGGAGAGGCCGCGTAGTGAGAGGCCCGCGCGCCGCAATGAAGAGTGGCCCCCGCTTGCCGCAACTGGAGAGAGCCCTCGCGCAGAAACGGGGACCCAACACAGCCATAAATAAATAAATAAATAAATAAAAATAAATAAAATCCCATCTTAAAAAAAAAAAAAGACTAATTAGAAAGTCCCTTTAAAAAAAAAAAAAGTTAACCCACTGCCAAAAATACTTTGAATGCCACAGGGAAATGTCTAAGCTTTCCTACTGCTTAGACGTTTCCTACTAGGCCACTGCTCACCTCCATCAGTAACCAAGAGTGGTGCTGTAAGCCCTGAGTTCACTAGTCCTTGACCTCTTCTCCCAAACATACACACAAAAACACATACACCTCTTTTCAGATTGAAATTTTGTGGACTGACAGGGCTGGAAGAGACTTCAGAGGACAAACCCTCCATTTCATTGAAGAGAATAATGAAACCTCTGGGGCCTTGAGGACTTCAAACCTGGACTAGAACCTAGATCTTCTGTTTCCTAGCTTTTTTTTTTTTTTGGCTGCATTGTGTCTTCGCTGCTGCATGCGGGCTTTCTCTAGTTGTGGTGAGCAGGGGCTACTCCTCATTGGAGCGTGCGGGCTTCTCATTGCGGTGGCTCTCTTGTTGCAGAGCATGGGCTCTAGGCGCGTGGGCTCAGTAGTTGCAGCACGCAGGCCCTAGAGCGTGTGGGCTTCAGTAGTTGTGGAGCGCAGGCTCAGTAGTTGTGACGCACGGGCTTAGTTGCTCCATGGCATGTGGGATCTTCCCGGACCAGGGCTTGAACCCGTGTCCCCTGCATTGGCAGGCGGATTCTTAACCACTGCGCCACCAGGGAAGTCCCCCTAGTTTTTTCTTGAATCCTTAGTCAGATTTTATTTCTCAATCCCACTAAGAATCCTGAATGTATCTGTTCTTGACACTATGCCAAGGCGTTTGGTACTGCCACCCAAGGACGGGAGGGCCTCTCCTTTTACATTGGCATAAGTTGGGGGCCAAAGGCGAAGGATCTAGACATCCCTGCATGGGGTATGTGGAAAAACAGCCCTACAACATCTCCCCACCAGACTGTACAGGAAAAGATAGCCTTGTGCACTACAGCTTGTTTCCATATAAAACTGCAACTGGGTGGGCTGGGTATTTGAAGGATTCACCAGCTGTCAACTCTACCTGCCACCTAGGACCACCTGTCTTAAACTCTACACTGAGATAAGGACCCCTGTCCCATTCATACTCCCAGAAAGGAAAAGTAGCAAGAAGGGGACAGGATACAAAACTTTACAAACTTAAATTCTTACCTTGACAACTTTTTAAATTTCTACTCTCACTGGAGTGTGAACAATTCTTCTGAGAAGTTTGGCAATGAGGGAAAGAAGAGATAAGATAGGGGAGCAGATTTTTAGTTAAAGTTCTTTTGAAATTTCAGTCTGTCCCCCAATTAGGCAAAGGAGAAGGGAGCTCTCATTGATTCAACACCTACTATATGCCAGGCTCACTTAAACTTCACATTAGCCCTGTGAGGAATCAGGGCCCCTCCAATTCAAAGATAAAGACTCTGTGATTCAGAGAATTAAGTAACTTGCCCAAGGGCCCTCTTTTCATAAGTAGTGGAATATGGCTTTGAGCCTAGGTGTGTCCAACACAGACGCCTGACAACAAAGATATTTCTACAAAGAGGGCATTTTACAATAGAGAGAGCGGGGTGAAGGCAAAAAAGTCAGAGAATTTAAAAGGGAAAGGCAAAGAGTAGAGGCACCATCTAAACACTGCCCCCACTCCCCTACCAGAGGGCATCCCCTGAGTTCAGGATTCAGTTTAAGTCAGGAACAAACTTTTTATGGGTGGATGCTGGCTGAACTGAAGAGGAATGACTTCAACAGTCTTTTACTGTATGACTTTTATTTGCAAAACATAACCCAGGACATAATTCATGCAATCAAGAAGTTTACAGTCCAATGGGGAAACCAGATATTGAACACATTCCACCAAAGTTGATGTGTAAGGAAAATGCTCTAGTCTCCTGGAGAACCTAACAAACAAATCCAGTTGGCAGGAAACAGAGGCTTCTTCACCAGGACTTGGTTGGGTGGGGAAGTGAGGGTAGGTATGAGAGGTGCAAGGAAGAGGGAGGGAAGGGAGCCAGTCTTAAGGCTGGTGATGAAGCCGTGGAGACCGCAGCTCAGTTTGGGAGTGACAGAGAAAGAGAAGGCAAAGGTGCAGAGTTGAGGGAAAGTTTTGTTTAGGGCAGTGGAGCTCTGACCTTGTCAGTCTGGTGGAGGGGGCAGGGATGGGAAGGATGCTAATATAAATATCATACTAATATAAATATTCACATAATTAGAAGAATTAGTACTAGGTGTATTTATATAGTAGGGGTGAAATAGTCAAGGTCATCGACCTTACGAGGGCGTTTGCCTTGGCAAGAAATTGGGATCATTTCTGAGAATGGGGGGAAGGGGAGGATAGGTGTGATTTCATAAAATTTTGAGACAGAGGAGAGGAAGTTGAGGACACTGGATTGATTGGGCCTTGCAGAAAGTTAAAACATCTTTTAGGCCGGGAGTGCTGAGGTGGTTACTAGCTTCAGAAGAGTTGGAAAAATCTGGAAGTGTGGCTGGAGGAACTGTGAACATAATCAACAAGGGATGCAGGCGTGGGTAACAGCAACCAACATCTCGATAGCCACGGGGCGGTCTGGGACCCCGGGAGGGGCGGTGGCTGCAACTCCGGCCCCGCTCCGCACAGCTGGGCCAGAGCAGCACCACCCCCGCGAGCAGGTGGCAGCGCCGCCCGCGGGGAGCCAAGCAGGCGGGGAGCGCCGCGGGCGGCGGCGCGCATTGGGGGCCGAGAAGCAGGCTGCGCCGCGGGCCGCCGGCAGCGGGAGGCGGGCCCGAGTGAGCGGGCCTCCGCGCGGTATTTGGCACGCACGCGCAGACGGGCCGCGGGGCCCGGAGGCACAGAGGAGGGGGAGCCAGAAAGAGGGGGTTGCTGAACGTATTTCCGCTCTGGCGGACAAATAATACCGGCCAAAGGAGAGGCCAGGCCGTCCGGCCCTTTAACCGTGTGTGCGGGGGTGGGGGGGGCTGGTGAAGAAAGGGGGGTCGGGAAAGGGGGAATCCTGCTCCTTTAATTCCCTCCCCTCTTCCTCCTCCCCGAGTTCTAGCCGACGCCGCCGCGCGCGGGGCCTGGAACACACGCCACGAGCCGCCCCCGCCCCTCCCCCCTTACGCCCACGCGGAGCCGGCCCCGCGCGCGCGCCCCGTGCACCCCCGCGCCTGCGCGCTGCCCAGGCCCTGCCCGTGTGTGGGGGCGCAGTAGGCCCCGGGGGGGGGTGGGGGAAATAGGGGGGGAAAAAAACAGCGCGCGGAACCCGGCCAGGTGAGAGGCGCGTGCACTCAGGGTCGTGGGGCTGGGGGGGGGGCGTGCCACGGAGTTCTGAACGTGGGGGGGGCCGTGCACGATGCGTGCAGGCAAGAGGGGAAGACGTGAAAGGCGCGTGCAAACGTGCAAGGGGGGGATGGAGGAATGAGGCAGCGGGTAAAGGGGCGGGGTGAGAAAAGGCTGCAACCGGGGCCACCTTAGAACCCAGGCCTCTGCTCCCCCCTTCCGCCGGCCTTCCCCCGTGGGCGCGCGGGCTCGCCCCATCTTCGCGGGCTGTCGGGCTGGGGGGTGTGGACGCCGCTGCCCCGCCCCCGGGAACCACGCCTCCCTCCTTTCGGAGGGACAGCGCCTCCCCCGGGGCTGGGGAAACTGAGGAAGAGGCTTGAAAACTGGATGATCTGATGCTGGGAGGGCCAGGCAAGAATGGGGGTGCGAGGCCTGGAGCTTTGGCCTAGGAAAGCCAGAGACCTTTGTCTCTGACCTATTTCCTTCCCAACCAGGGTGGCCCACCCCCGCCACAATGGCCTCTGGGGTGGAAGTCCTGCGCTTCCAGCTGCCCGGCCACGAGGCCGCTACGCTGCGGAACATGAACCAGCTCCGCGCAGAGGAGCGGTTCTGCGACGTGACCATTGTGGCCGACAGCCTCAAGTTCCGCGGCCACAAGGTCATCTTGGCCGCCTGCTCGCCGTTCCTGCGGGACCAGTTCCTGCTGAATCCCAGCTCTGAGTTGCAGGTCTCCCTGATGCACAGTGCACGCATAGTGGCTGACCTGCTCCTCTCTTGCTATACGGGCGCCCTGGAATTCGCCGTCAGGGACATTGTTAACTACCTGACGGCCGCCTCCTACCTGCAGATGGAGCACGTGGTGGAGAAATGCCGGAATGCCCTCAGCCAGTTCATCGAGCCCAAAATAGGCCTCAAAGAGGATGGGGTCAGCGATGCCAGCCTTGTGAGCAGTGTCAGTGCCACCAAATCCCTCCTCCCTCCCGCCAGGACCCCGAAGCCAGCCCCCAAACCCCCACCCCCACCCCCTCTCCCCCCTCCACTCCTGCGGCCTGTGAAGCTGGAGTTCCCGCTGGATGAGGACCTAGAGCTGAAGGCTGAGGAAGAGGATGAGGATGAGGACGAGGACGTGTCTGACATCTGCATCGTCAAGGTGGAATCGGCCTTGGAGGTGGCACACCGGCTCAAACCTCCCGGAGGCCTGGGAGGAGGTCTGGGCATCGGAGGCTCTGTGGGCAGCCACCTTGGGGAGCTGGCCCAGAGCAGCGTGCCCCCCAGCACTGTGGCTCCACCACAGGGCGTGGTGAAAGCCTGCTACAGCCTGTCCGAGGACGCGGAAGGGGAGGGCCTGCTGTTGATTCCAGGAGGCCGGGCCAGCGTGGGGGCCACCTCAGGCCTGGTGGAGGCAGCAGCGGTGGCCATGGCTGCCCGGGGGGCGGGGGGCAGCCTGGGGGCGGGGGGCAGTCGGGGACCCCTGCCCGGAGGCTTTTCCAGTGGCAATCCCCTAAAGAACATCAAGTGCACCAAGTGCCCGGAAGTGTTCCAGGGCGTGGAGAAGCTGGTCTTCCACATGCGGGCGCAGCACTTCATCTTCATGTGCCCGCGCTGCGGCAAGCAGTTCAACCACAGCAGCAACCTCAACCGCCACATGAACGTGCACCGCGGCGTCAAGTCGCACTCTTGTGGCATCTGCGGCAAGTGCTTCACGCAGAAGTCCACGCTGCACGACCACCTCAACCTCCACTCGGGAGCGAGGCCTTATCGCTGTTCCTACTGCGATGTGCGCTTCGCTCACAAGCCTGCTATTAGGCGGCACCTCAAGGAGCAGCACGGCAAGACCACGGCCGAGAACGTGCTGGAGGCCAGCGTGGCTGAGATCAACGTCCTCATCCGCTAGCGCTAGCGTGGCAGGCGCTGGGTCCCTGGGCTGGGGGGGAAGGGGGCTCATTGGTCCAGGAGAATAGGGGGGTGTGGGGGGCAGGGGCAGGCAGGTGCGGTGGGGAGCCTGAGCAGACACACACATCCTGAGGGAGGGGCCGAAGATTCCTTAGAAGACCCTGCCTCTTCAGAAGAAAAGGATGGACAGGGAGAGAGTTCTTTGAGAAGGCCAAGGGAATAGGGGGTCCCACAGAAAGATTTTCTTCTCTTGGAGGTGCATGGATATGTGGAGGGAGGGAAAATGTCCTATGGGATGAGGAGGGGAAAAGACTGGAAAATATTTTATTCCTGGCTACGGCTGCCCAGGAAGAGGTTCTGGCATTTCTTGAGGTAGGGGGTGGGTGGGTGGGAATTGGGAGGGAATTTGGCAGGAGGCAGCTTACCTGCTCCTGCTTGGACTAGATCCTTGGGAGAGGGAGTGGTAGGGGGAAAGGATTATTGAATTCCGGAAAAGGAAGGGGGAGACAGTTCTTGCATGCTGGGGAAATGGGATGGGTACAAGGCTCACCAAAATTCTAGGGAGAACAAAGGAAGATGGCAGGTAAGAGAATATGGGGGTGAGCATCCTGGGTAGATACTGGGAAGGGGGGTACAATAGCAGGAACTACGAATAGTGGTGGGGGTGGGGGGTAGGGCACTGAGATGAGAGGCAGCAAGGAGGGCTGTTGCGGTGGGGGAGGGAGAGGAGTAGAGACTTATACAGTATTTTTTAAGAAAACAAAACGTATTTTTTAGGATTTTTTCTGGAGTTTGGGGTTTTAGTTTTTCTGCTTTTGTTTTCCACAAAATAAAAAAAATAAAATAAAAAAACTTTTTTTTCTTTATACTCTATCTGGCAACTGCGTGTAAATGACTATCCCACCCTAGACCACCTCACCTTCTGATGCCATTTTCTAAGTACCCAGAGGACACAACTCATGCAGGTCTCATGCCTGAAGGAGCCTTGAGAGGGGAAGGGGAGTGTGACAAGTGGGCTCCTCTGGCCAGAGACCCTCCCAGTTCTGCATCCTCAACTCCTGTCAGATACCTCACAGCACAAGTGTTCCGTGATTGGTGGAGGTGTTAACAAATGACCTACTCTAGTTGAGTTTGGTATCAGGGCTAGGGATGGGGTGTAGGTGTGATCATTGTGCCCACCAAAATTGTAAGCTGGAGCCGGTGTTTGGGCGTTTTTGGTCTGGGGAATGGGTTCCTGTCCTGAAGAAAGATAAAAACCACTGTTTGGGTTAGGATGTGGAGAAGACTACAATTCCCAGAAAGCTCTGGAATAGTTCTTAACCGAAGAGAACTACAGTTCCCAGAAGACCTTGAATTGGCCTCAGTTGCCCTATACCCTCTCCACTTGCCTGTGTCAAATATCGCATGTGAAATACAGATATTTTCCAAACTTTGACCAGATGTAATACCTAAAGAGATGGTACTCTAAATACTGCTCTCAAAGTTGTGTGTCCTGGTGTCATATCACTCATACTTGACTGTCGGCTGGGCTATGACCAACGGAGTGCCTGCTATGCTTGTGAAGTGTTTGGCAGAAAAAGTTTACTTATTAGAGTGTTACCAGACAGTAATGACTCGGGCCTCTGGGGGCTTACCTGGATCTCTAGTGCATGTGGTGGCGTGACATGTCTGGCATAAATGGAAGAGACATTTAGCCCCAGGTTTTCAAAAGGGGTCGCTGCTCCAGGGGACACTTGAAACTGCATGCTAGAACCAGCCAAGAGTAAAGGTGTCCTCCGCGCGTCCCCATCGCCCCCTTCTTGCTCGTTAGAGAAGCGAGGCCAAAACTGAGGCCGAGTCTTCTATCTAGTGACCCAGAAACTAGAAAGCAACCAGAAGCGGGAGAAGCACACATGGGTAGGACTGGAAATACAGCCACTGCCGAGAGCCGGGAGGCTCAGTCGCTCCGCTAGTTACCTAAAGCCAGGTGGCAGATGGAGAAGCCACACCTGGACCCAGGCGTGCCTCGCCTTCGGTTCGCAGCTGAGCTGAGGCCAGGAATGGCAGGAATTCACCCCTGCAGCCCCCAGCTTAGAACAGGAACTGCCATCTCTGAGACCGCTCTCGGGGGAAAATGGCCAGAAAGCGCGTAGTGGCTCCTTTAAGGCTCCTCCTAGCCCTCCCTCCTCGCCCACGTGACCCGGGGCGGCCGCGCGCCGGCTCGGCCCCCCGCGCAAGCGGCGATGGCGGCGGCGGCGGGAGCTGCAGCGGCGGCGGCCGCCGAGGTGCGGAAGGGGAGGGGGAGAGGCGGGTGCATGCCCGCGCGCGCGCCCGGGGGAAGCGCGCGCCCGTGCAATGCTCCGGGGGTGCATCGGGGCCGGGGGGCCCGGGCGAGACTTGCAGCAATCCGAAGGGCCAGCACCGGGGGCGGATGAGGGGACCAGGGGGTGGGAGGTGGGGGGAGTGGGCACCGAGGCGCGCGTGCAGCCGCCGGCTGCCCCCGAGTGGGCAGCGGGCGCCGGCGCCCCAGGAACACGCGCGAGGGGCACGAGGGGCCGTCCACCGGGCTGGGGGGCAGTGGGTGCTGGAGGGGTTGGTGCCCGGGGTCCCCGCGGCCTGGGGGACAAAGGGGGAGAGGCGCGTGCAGCCGGGAGGAGGGGGCGGGGCCGGGGTACGGAGGCCCCGCCCCCTCCCCCTCCTCTCTTCTCGGCCCCTGAGATGCGGGGTCTACCGAGAGGGAGGGGGCTGATGCGGGCCCGGGGGAGGGGTCGTGCGGCCCCTCCGGGCAGCCGTGGCCGCGGAAGGGGGGGGCCCCATAGAGGAAGAGGTAGGCCCCGGAGCCTCCTGTCTCTTCCCAGGGCCCAGGCGTCCTGGGCCCCTCAACTTCCTACAGGACTGACCAGCTCTCCTATCCCTTGTGTCCCCTCCCAGGGGGAGGCCCCCGCTGAGATGGGGGCGCTGGTGCTGGAGAAGGAGCCCAGAGGAGCCACCGAGAGAGGTGAGTGCAGCAGAAACAGGCCCAGTTGTACCTTCACCTCCCCCAACACAGGATCTTTTGAGCCCTTAGCCCTGAACTTTTTCTTTTCCATTACAGTTCATGGCTCTTTGGGGGACACGCCTCGTAGTGAGGAGATCCTGCCCAAGGCCAACCCCGACTCCCTGGAGACTGCTGGCCCCTCATCCCCAGCCTCTGTCACGGTCACCGTCGGCGATGAGGGGGCTGACACCCCTGTAGGGGCCACACCACTCATTGGGGATGAACCCGAGAATCTCGAGGGAGATGGGGACCTTCATGGGGGCCGCATCCTGATGGGTGAGAGGCCAGGGAGCCTGGGGGTGAGGTGGGGTATTCTTTGACTTTGCCTTCCCTCTTATCTTCTGCCTGCGTGCCTGTGTTTTTCAGGCCATGCCACGAAGTCATTCCCATCTTCCCCCAGTAAGGGGGGTGCCTGTCCCAGCCGAGCCAAGATGTCAATGACAGGGGCAGGAAAATCACCCCCATCAGTCCAGAGTTTGGCTATGAGGCTGCTGAGTATGCCGGGGGCCCAGGGGGCAACAGCAGCAGGGCCTGAACCCCCTCTGGCCACAGCCAGCCCAGAGGGGCAGCCCAAGGTCCATCGAGCCAGGAAAACCATGTCCAAACCAGGAAATGGACAGGTGAGGCTTAGGGGGCGGTTTGTGGGGGTGGGAGAGACAGAGTAATTAACCATAAACCTCTTGTGGGCTGCTTTTTTACAATTTAGCTTCAGGTCTTTTTTTATCCAGTCACTGCTTCACATATTTACCAAGGTTCTACTGTGTGTGTCAGTTTCTCTACTGGGACTTAATCTGGAACAGACAGGTTTCTATCTTCCTGGGGTTTACATTCTTAGGCAGAGGGGAGTAAAAAACACAAATGTTAAAGAGTTAATTATGTAGTTAATGTCTTAATTACTCTTATGATAATGACTAGAGAAACTTCAAACCACTTTTCCTTTCTACCTCAAAGCAGGCCCCAAGGGAACTTCTCCCTTCTTTGAAACTGCCCCTGCTGTTTTAAAGGTTTTACTATGAATCTCTACAGGGAAGGAGCTGAGGGCCACAGAAATGTCCAAGGAGGGAGATGACAAGAGCCCCAGAATCTCAGAAGCTTTATGACAGTGTTTTTAGGGCTCTTGGCATCAGTGTTAGATGTGGGATGTGCTTGACACAGTTCTTATTATTGGCATGGAACTTCAGATGGCATTTTAGAGGGTGTGGCTCACCACCTCATCCCCACCTGGGGCTTGGCTCTAAGCTAATCCAGGCAGAACCATAGATGCTCCCTGACCCTAAGTGTGCTCCCTCTCCGCCCCCAGCCCCCAGTCCCTGAGAAGCGGCCCCCTGAAGTGCAGCATTTCCGCATGAGTGATGACGTGCACTCGCTGGGGAAGGTGACCGCAGGTCAGTCCCACCCCCCACCTGCCTGCGGCTTGCCTGTGCTAAGGGTTTAGAGTACGGGCCTCACTCCTTTCCCTCTCTCCTTACAGATGTGGCCAAAAGGAGGAAGCTGAACTCAGGAGGTGGCCTGGTGAGCCAGGAGAGGCAGGGAACAGGGCCTGGGCCTCTCCAGCTGGGGGACTGCTCTGAGGGATCCTAGGAGCTGGGGCTCCATCTCGCCCACAAGGGAGATGGGGCGTTGGTGAGGGAGTGCCAGCAGCTTCAATTTTTTTCTTTAAATCTTTTTCTAGTCAGAGGAGTTGGGTTCTGCACGGGGTTCGAGAGAAGTGACCCTGGAGAAGGGGGACCCCGGGTCCCTGGAGGAGTGGGAAACGGTGGTGGGGGATGACTTCAGCCTCTACTACGATTCCTACTCTGTGGATGAGCGGGTGGACTCTGACAGCAAGGTGAGAGGGAGCCAGCCGCCCTCCCGGCCGGCGCTCCCCCGCGCCCAGGGCTCGCTCTCCAGTCTTTCCTGCCCCACTTTCTTCTCTCTTTCCTTTTCTGAACACCCACTAACTCACTGCCCCATACTATCTATAACTTATTTCCAGTATATGCTCTACCCCATATCATCCCCTTGCCCCTCTCCACAGTGATAATCACCATCCTGGACTTCGGGTTTAACGTCCCATTTTATGGTTTATTTGTTGTTTGTTTGCTTGTTTATTTCTTTGCTCCTTGTTTGGTTTTATTTCATATATATGTTTGTCCATGCAGCATAATGCTTAGTCTTGCCTGTTTTGCTTTTCATTCGTTTTATCGTGGAAACTTTCAAATATACACAAAAGAATAGAATAGTGAGCCCCCAGGTAGCCATCACCCAGCTCCAAGGATTATCAATACACAGCTGATCTTGACTCATCTCTTCCTCCCCAACACCCACACTTACTGGATTATTTCAGAGCAAATCGCAGATACCATATCATTTTATCTAGAAATATTTCCACAAGTATCTCTAAACATAAGACCTCTTTCTGTTTTTAAAAAATTTACACATAATTTTTTTTTCTACCATGCGGTATGTGGGGATCATAGTTCCCCAGCCAGGGATCAAACCCATGCCCCCTGCAGTGGAAGCGGAGAACCCTTCCACTGGACCACCAGGGAAGTCCCTACAAATGATGCTTTAACACCATCACCTTGCTACCAGTCAGTCTTCACATTTTCTCGGTTGTTTCATAAATGAGTTTTCATCTGTCAGGTTTCAGTGAGGTCCACACCTTGATTTGATTATTTGTCTTAGGTCTCTCTTGATGTATAGGTTCCCTATGAAAAAAAAAAAAAAACTTGCCATTTATTTATTGAAGAAACCAAGTCGGTTATCCTACAGAATTCTTCACATTTAGGAGTTGGCTGATTGGGTGGGGATTAACACATAACCCTCTGCCCAATGTTGCATCACATCAGGCGTGGAACATTTGGTCTTTTATTAGTGGAGTTAAGATCAGTGGATTCAGGAGATGTCAGCCTGACTTCATTATATTGTTTCTAGTTTTTTTTGTTTTTTTTTTTAATCTTTGGCTGTGTTGGGTCTTCGTTGCTGCGCGCGGGCTTTCTCTAGTTGCAGCGAGCGGGGGCTACTCTTTGTTGCGGTGCGCGGGCTTCTCATCGCGGAGGCTTCTTTTCTTGCAGAGCACGGACTCTAGGTGCACGGGCTTCAGTAGTTGTGGTACGTGGGCTCAGTAGTTGTGGCTCGTGGGCTCTAGAGCACAGGCTCAGTAGTTGTGGTGCACGGGCTTAGTTGCTCCACAGCATGTGAGATCTTCCCGGACCAGGGCTCGAACCCATGTCCCCTGCATTGGCAGGCACGTTCTTAACCACTGCACCACCAGAGAAGCCCCTCTAACTAGTTTTTCATTTAGTGTTTTCAGTCTTGCCTCTTTATGCACTTCATCAAGAGTCTCATACTATACGTTTGTTATCTAGAATGTATTCCTTTCTTTTCCTGTTTACTATTATGTTGCCAAGATTCATCACGTTGTTGCATGTCACCATAGCACCTTATTTTTTATTACAGTATAATATGCTACACCCCCTCTCTGTATCCAACCCTTTCCTTCCTTTCCTGTTCACACTCATCGTCACCAGGGAGCCATCCGTGGAGAATTGTTGTTTTCTTGATCCCGCCTCATTCTCTGAGTCCCGGGGGTCAGATGTGTCCTGCTCTGCCTCTCTCCCAAGTTCCCCCCAGCAGAGAGCTGTGGCCTGGGGGTCACTGTTTCTTCAGCCCCACTTTGCCTCTCTTCCAGTCTGAGGTCGAAGCTCTGGCTGAACAACTGAGTGAGGAAGAGGAAGAGGAGGAGGAGGAAGAGGAGGAGGAGGAAGAGGAGGAGGAGGAAGAGGAAGAAGAAGAGGAAGATGAAGAGTCAGGCAATCAGTCTGACAGGGTAGAACTGGAGGCTGGCGTCCCCGGCGGAGTGGGGGCTTTGGGGGCGGAGGTCTGAGTCCTCAAAGGAGGGGGTTATGGGCTGGGGGCCGGGCTCTTTAACGCTCTTCCTCCTCCCCAGAGTGGTTCCAGCGGCCGGCGCAAAGCCAAAAAGAAATGGCGGAAGGACAGCCCGTGGGTGAAGCCATCACGGAAACGGCGGAAGCGGGAGCCTCCGAGGGCCAAGGAGCCACGAGGTGAGAAGGCTCCTCTGTTTTGGGGTCCCCTCCTCCAGCCCCCTCCCGGCCCCCAGAGAGCATGCATGCACACACACGCTCAGCATGCACACCCGCATGTACCCCCGCATCCAGGCACCTGTGAGCTCGCACTCTCACTCTCTCTGTCTCTGTGTCAGGAGTGAATGGTGTGGGCTCCTCAGGCCCCAGTGAGTACATGGAGGTCCCTCTGGGGTCCCTGGAGCTGCCCAGCGAGGGGACCCTCTCTCCCAACCACGCTGGTAATTGCCAATTGCCGGGATAGGGAGCCACTAGGGGGCGCCCTCGGGGCCGGAGGGAATGGGGAGGAGGGGAACCCCGCTGGAGCTGGGGTGTCCATGGCCAGATTTTGGGGGTTCTGGAGCACGGAGGGAAAGTCAGGGCGGGGGTGAGAGGCCCCAGGAGGGGTCCCGGTGGGTGAGAGGCTGGGCCTCCCTCAGCTCCCTCTTTCCTCCATCCAAGGGGTGTCCAATGACACATCTTCGCTGGAGACAGAGCGTGGGTTTGAGGAGTTGCCCCTCTGCAGCTGCCGCATGGAGGCACCCAAGATAGACCGCATCAGCGAGAGAGCGGGGCACAAGTGCATGGCCACGGAGAGTGTGGATGGAGAGGTGGGCCTCTGGGCTGGTAGGTGAGTTGCCAGGGCATCCAGCCCCAGAGCCCAGCCTCACCTCTTGTCACCCATCCTCACTGCGCACAGCTATCGGGCTGCAACGCTGCAATCCTCAAGCGGGAGACAATGAGACCGTCAAGCCGCGTGGCACTGATGGTGCTCTGTGAGACCCACCGCGCCCGCATGGTCAAACACCACTGCTGCCCAGGCTGTGGCTACTTCTGCACGGCGGTGAGTGACCAGTGGGGCAGACGGGCAGCATGCCCCATGGGGGTAGGGGCTCCCAGAGCCTGGCCACATTGTTTTCCTGCCCCCAGGGCACCTTCCTGGAGTGTCACCCTGACTTCCGAGTGGCCCACCGCTTCCACAAGGCCTGTGTGTCCCAGCTGAACGGGATGGTCTTCTGTCCCCACTGTGGGGAGGACGCATCTGAGGCCCAGGAGGTGACCATCCCCCGGGGGGAAGGGGTGACCCCACCGGCTGGCACTGCAGCCCCTGCCCCCCCGCCCCTGGCCCAGGATGCCCCGGGGAGAGCGGACACTTCCCAGCCCAGGTACTGGCTTTGCCCTTCCTTTCTGTCTGCTCCCTGCCCCAGTCCCCGTCTCCCCTGAACATTCACACCTTCTCCCACAGCGCCCGGATGCGAGGACAGGGGGAGCCCCGGCGTCCACCCTGCGACCCCCTGGCTGACACCATCGACAGCTCGGGGCCCTCCCTAACCCTGCCCAGTGGGGGCTGCCTCTCAGCTGTGGGGCTGCCGCCTGGCCCAGGCCGGGAGGCCCTGGAAAAGGCCCTGGTCATCCAGGAGTCAGAGAGGTGAGTAGGGGTTGCCCTCGGGCACAGCAGCTAGGACTGGGGCTGGAAGTGTGGAGCTACAGGTGTTGGGACCGATGCTTGAATCTGGGGACTCAACCCCCTCTCCCTCCCTCACCATGGCAGGCGGAAGAAACTCCGTTTCCACCCCCGGCAGCTGTACCTGTCCGTGAAGCAAGGGGAGCTGCAGAAGGTGATCCTGATGCTGTGTGAGTATTCCACTCCTTCGTTCAGCAAACCCTGCCTGAGCACCGATTATGTACCAGTCACTGGACTCGGGGCCAGGAGGGCAGCAATGAGGGACGTCGTCCTTGCCCGGAAGGACTTAGTGTGGTGGGGGAATAACTCGTGATGATGGGGACTGGGGACTGTTCTGAGTGCTTATGCACGTTCACTCACTTAAATCTTCCCAGCGGAGGCCCAGAGAGGTTAACTACCTTGCCCAGTGCACAGCAGTACTAAGGGGCAGGGGCAGGGCCAGGGCCATTTGAACTCAGGCAGAGCTGGTGCTCTTAACTTCTTACTCTGATCAGTACCGTGCTGCAGTGGAGGTGAGCACAAAGAAGGCCCAGGAGGGTCCCCTGACTCAGGTTGGGGCCCTGAGAAGCCTTCCTGGAGGAGGTGCCACCCACCCCCTAGCTTGCTTACCACCTGTCCCTCCCTCTCCCGGTGTGACGGGCCCTCCCCGCAGTGGACAACCTGGACCCCAACTTCCAGAGCGACCAGCAGAGCAAGCGCACGCCCCTGCACGCGGCTGCCCAGAAGGGCTCTGTGGAGATCTGCCACGTACTGCTGCAGGTCAGCGCGGGCCCAGCCCTAGGACCCCCTCCCCTGCCCAGCCCCTCCCTGGTGCCAGCCCACGTGCCCCCTCCTTGCAGGCTGGAGCGAACATCAATGCTGTGGACAAGCAGCAGCGGACGCCGCTGATGGAGGCCGTGGTGAACAACCACCTGGAGGTGGCTCGCTACATGGTGCAGCGCGGGGGCTGCGTCTACAGCAAGGTGCGTGGCCGGGCAGGCCGGGGCGGGGCTCAGGGCCCGGGCTTGAGGTGCCAGCCAGCTGGCTCATCTGCCTGCATCGCCCTCAGGAGGAAGACGGCTCCACCTGCCTCCACCACGCAGCCAAAATTGGGAATCTGGAGATGGTCAGCCTGCTGCTCAGCACGGGACAGGTGGACGTCAACGCCCAGGTCAGCGGCCGGGCTTCCGGCCCAGCCCCCTGGGGTCCTTGCCTCAGCCTCAGGCTTTAGGTCCCCTTTCTCCCTCGTCTGACCTCTGACCCTTTCCCTGCATTTCACACTGTTTCAGTCTGTCCCCATCTCTTTTTCCCCCTTCGTTTGTATTTCTCTTCATTCTCTTCTCTTTCTTTCTTTTTTCTCTTTATCAGTTTTCAAAATGAGTTGCGGCCTTGGTCTCTGGAACTGTCCAGTGAGATTCTTTACTAACTCAGTTTTTCACGTGTTGGAGGTGTTTTAGTTTGTGTCATTCTCCTTGATCTTTGGGTTTTTTTTTTATTTTAATTAATTTTTATTGGAGTATAGTTGCTTTACAATGTTGTGTTAGTTTCTACTGTACAGCAAAATGAATCAGCTATACATACACATATATCCTGTCTTTTTTGGATTTCCTTCCCATTTAGGTCACCACAGTGTGTTAGGTAGAGTTCCCTGTGCTATGCAGTATGTCCTCATTAGTTGTCTATTTTATACGTAGTATCAATAGCGTATATGTGTCAATCCCAATCTCCCAGTTCCTCCCATCCTCCCCTTGGTATCCACACGTTTGTTCTCTACGTCTGTGTCTCTATTTCTGCTTTGCAAATAAGATCATCTATACCATTTTTCTAGATTCCACATATATGCGTTAATATACGATACTTGTTTTTCTCTTTCTGATTTCCTCCACTCTGTATGACACACTCTAGGTCCATCCATGTCTCTACAAATGACCCAATTTTGTTCCTTTTTATGGCTGAGTAATATTCCATTGTATATATGTGCTACATCTTCTTTATCTGTTTCTCTGTTGATGGACACTTAGGTTGCTTCCATGTCCTGGCTGTTGTAAATAGTGCTGCAGTGAACATCAGGGTGCTCTTCTTGATCTTTGAATTGTTCTGTCCTTTGTCCAGAAGAAGCCCCTTGCCATAGGCTCCTGTGGCTTTTGAAATGACCCAGTGGCCTTTGAGAGCATCCTTTTCAGTACCTATCCTGCCCCAGACTCAGGATCTACCATTTCTCTAAGAAACTCTGGTTCCTTTAAATGGGAAATATTTTTTAGAGACTACAGTCTGTGTACGTAGGGGTGGTCATTGTTATTGGGTCCCTGCTTCTAGGACTTTTGAGTGGGCAGATCAAGGAAATATGTATTTTTTATTCTTTTAATTTTTTATTTTTTTTAAATTCATGTATTTATTTATTGGCAGTGTTGGGTCTTCGTTGCTGCACGCGGGCTTTGTCTAGTTGCGGCGAGCGGGGGCTACTCTTTGTTGCGGTGTGCGGGCTTCTCATTACGGTGGCTTCTCTTTGTTGAGGAGCACAGGCTCTAGGCGCGCGGGCTGCAGTAGTTGTGGCACGCGGCCTCAGTAGTTGTGGCACACGGGCTTAGTTGCTCCGCGGCGTGTGGGATCTTCCCAGACCAGGGCTCGAACCAGTGTCCCCTGCATTGGCAGGCGGATTCTTAACTACTGTACCACCAGGGAAGTCCCAAGGAAATACATACTTTTTAAAAAGAGAAAAATCACTTCGCAGCCTTGAGCAATAGACACTTACTAGTCCTATTTTATAAACGAGGAAACTGAGACCCGGAGCCGTTAAATGACTTGCCCAGCGTTCCACAGCCTGTGAGTGGTGGAGCTGGGACTCTGAGCGTGAGTCTAGCTCCGGAGCCTGTGCTCTTGACCCCATCTGTTTGGGTGAGCAGGGCTGGAGCTGCCTCTCCACCCTCCTCCTTCCCTCCCCACCCACAGGACAGTGGGGGGTGGACGCCCATCATCTGGGCCGCAGAGCACAAGCACATCGAGGTGATCCGCATGCTGCTGACGAGGGGCGCCGATGTCACCCTCACAGACAATGTGAGAGTTTGGTCGGGATGCGGGAGGTGGGTTCAGCCCCCCGCCCCTGAGCAAGGTGCCGTCTGGGTTCAGACCTCTCCCCCTGCCACCTCCACAGGAGGAGAACATCTGCCTGCACTGGGCCTCCTTCACCGGCAGCGCCGCCATCGCAGAGGTTCTCCTGAACGCCCGCTGCGACCTCCACGCTGTCAACTACCACGGGGACACGCCCCTACACATTGCAGCCCGGGAGAGCTACCACGACTGCGTGCTGTGAGCCTCCACCCCTCCCCCACCTGGACACTCCTCTGCCCCCGTCACAGCCCCGGACCCCACAGGCTTCCCGTCCCCTCCCAGGTTGTTCCTGTCACGCGGGGCAAACCCTGAGCTGCGGAACAAGGAGGGGGACACGGCGTGGGACCTGACCCCTGAGCGCTCTGACGTGTGGTTTGCACTCCAGCTCAACCGCAAGCTGCGGCTCGGGGTGGGAAATCGGGCCATCCGCACTGAGAAGATCATCTGCCGGTGAGCCTGGGCTCTCTCGTTACCCAGAGCCACCTCCGCCCCCTCCCCCGGCCCCTCGAATCCTCTGAGTCCCCAAAACCACCTCTGTCCCCCGTCCGCCCACCACACGCACACATCAACTAGATACACCAAATAAAAATAGACAACATCCAGCTAAATTAGAATTTCGGGTGAACAGTGCATACTTTTTTAACGTTAGGAGTGTCCCATGCAGTGTTTGGGACATACCTGTCCTAAAAAATTGTTTCTTGACACTCTGAAATTCAGATTTAACTGAGTGTCCTGCCTTTTATCTGGGAACCTTACTCCCCACGCCCCAGTGAAGCCCCAGAGCCACCCTCTTCCCTCACCCAGCCCTCTCCCCACCTCGGGGAGTCCTCACCCCATGCTCTAGCCACCCAGCTCCATCTCCCCTCCTGCCAGGGACGTGGCTCGGGGCTATGAGAACGTGCCCATTCCCTGTGTCAACGGTGTGGACGGGGAGCCCTGCCCCGAGGATTACAAGTACATCTCGGAGAACTGCGAGACGTCCACCATGAACATAGACCGCAACATCACCCACTTACAGGTGAGTGCAGGGCCCTGGGCCCTCCTCCTAAAGGGACACCCAGAGCCACCAAGTACAGCTGGGCACACTGTGGGCCAACGAGGGCACCTGGCCAAGGTGGTGGGGCTGAAAGGGAGCTCCGGTGTGGGCTTGCACCCACCTAGGGAGGGGGTCCTTTTTCTAGGACACGTGAAGGTATCACATGGGCTCATGGTGGCCCTAGAGACACCCCCATCAGCAACAGCTTGATTCCCCCTCATCCTGGGACCATCACCATCACTGTCCTACAATGTGGACCCTAGAGAAAGGACAGCAGTTGTGGGGCAGGGGGCACTGGAAGCTGAGGGGCCAAGGCCGATTCTGGGGGGTGAGCTGACCCTACCTCCCGCCCCAGCACTGCACATGCGTGGATGACTGCTCCAGCTCCAACTGCCTGTGTGGCCAGCTCAGCATTCGCTGCTGGTATGACAAGGTACGTGCCCTCACCCTGGCTGCACACGCACTCATCCACTCCTTTTGGGGAGCTGGCCTCTGACACCAACTCCCTGGGACCTTGTCCCTCACCTTCTACCCTGTGGGGGAAGCAGCAAAGAGGGCAGGGCGAGACCTGGGATTCCTAGGATGTTGCCAGGACAGAGAGGGGCCTGGCCCAGGTATATGCAAACCCAGGGCGATGGTTGTGTGTTTCCTGTTGGATAAACTAAGAGCATATGTGGCCTCCCCCAGCCTGTCCTCCCTGTGTCTGGGTTGGGGTCAGCAGTGGATTTTTCTGTGAAGTCTTGGGAGTCCTGGGCAGCTGAGGTGGGCACCGCACAGAAACCACTGTCCTCCCCTCCCTCAACCCCAGGACGGGCGGCTGCTCCAGGAATTTAACAAGATCGAGCCCCCGCTGATTTTTGAGTGTAACCAGGCGTGCTCCTGCTGGAGAAACTGCAAGAACCGGGTAGTGCAGAGTGGCATCAAGTGAGGCCCAGCCCCTCAGCTCCCCTCACTCCCCTTTCTCCCTTCTCTCCCTCGGGGTGCTTCCAGGTCACGCCACTGAATATCACCCTCTCTCCCACCCCCAGGGTGCGACTGCAGCTCTACCGAACAGCCAAGATGGGCTGGGGGGTCCGAGCCCTGCAGACCATTCCCCAGGGGACTTTCATTTGCGAGTGAGTGGTGGGGAGGGGGTACTGTGGCTCCTGGGGGCGTGGGGCTGGATGCAGGGCCACGGCTGACTCCCAGGCCTCCCTCTTTGCCCTCCTCCCTGATGGGTCCCAGCTCTTCATGCTGCCTCCACTCTGGCCAGCCTCC
Organism: Eubalaena glacialis; assembly: GCF_028564815.1. Taxonomy (NCBI): domain Eukaryota; kingdom Metazoa; phylum Chordata; class Mammalia; order Artiodactyla; family Balaenidae; genus Eubalaena; species Eubalaena glacialis. Next base: position 24,177,020 of record NC_083722.1, on the reverse strand, counting down.
TCTGACCCCCATCCCCAAGCCTCCGCTCTGGCCAGACCACAGTGCCTGCGTCTTTCCCTCCCCTTCGGTGTATTTCCGAGCCTCACACTCCCTCTCCCCTGCCCTTCCCAACTGGGGAAAGCCCCAGTTTTACAGACAGACAGAGCTGGGTGTCCTTGGCCAAGTTCACAACCTCTTTGAGCCTCATTTTTCTTGTCTGCAAAATGGAGGTGATAACAGCTACCTTTCTGTCCACCTCATCAGGGGCCTCAGGCCTCTCCATCCATCAATTCTTTCTCTTCCCAGTATCCGTTACCTCTTCCTGGCCCCTGGCTTTTACTCCATGGCCTTCAAACGTAATCTAGGTCTCCTTTGGCCTTAAAAAAAAAAAGAAGGAAAAAAAAGAAAAAAAGTCATCCAGCCCCAATTGCCTATTTAAGAGACCATTCATTTTTCTTCCATCATGTCATCTCTCAATTTGACTGAGACAAGCGACCCCTTCCTCCTGGGCCTCAGTTTCCCCATCATCCACTCACTGCTCATCCCTGTCCAAATCTGCCTTTACCCTCACCCCGCTGCTGATGCTGCCTCTCAGCAGTCCCACTCCCTGACCCGTGTGTCTCAGTCCTCATTCTCCTGGCATCTGCCACCCCCCTTAGCTCTGGCTCCCATGACACCGTCCTCACCCGTGACCCATCCATTCTTCCTCTTCACCAGTTCCTCTCCCTCTACTTTCCAGACGTGGGTGTGCTCACCCCCAGTTCTTCATAGCTCCTGTGGCTCCGTCCCTTCCTGCCGTCCTCACCCCTCTCCTGTCCTCAGCCCAGCGTTGCCCCCACCTGCTGGGTGATCCCTAGTCCACAAACCCCCGTGTCTACGCCTGAACAGATTTCCCCACCCAGGCCGACTGCCCACAGATACTGATCCCTTCACCCCAGAGGCTTGGCGCCGCCGTGCTCACCCGAGTCATCCTCTGGTGCGGCTCGAGCCCCTCCCTCTAACTTCCCCACCGCTGCTTCTCCAGCTCATCCCTGGCCCCACTCTGTCGGTCCCGCCTGTTGATCTAGTTGTCTGCTGGGACCCCAGCTGGCGGGAGTGTGTCCTGTGTGTACCCTCACGTGCCTGTGTCCCCAGGTTCCTCCTCCTGATCCCCCTTCTGGGTGGGGGCCACCCACCCCCTCCCTCCCAGATGATGTCCGCTATCCTTGGGGGCCCACTGTGCCTTGGGTCGCCCACCCCAGCTCCAGCTGTGTTGATCTGTGAGATTCACAGACAGCTGACAAACAGTGGAAGAGGAATCCTGGGGCTGTGAGGAGAGACAGGACCTGGAGCCTGCTCCCGGTAACCCCTGCTCACCTCCAGAACCACCACTCCCTGCCCAACAGGTATGTCGGCGAGCTGATCTCTGATGCTGAGGCTGATGTGAGAGAGGATGATTCTTATCTCTTCGACTTAGACAACAAGGTGGGCAGGAGACCCCTCTGCCGCCCTCCTCTCAGTCAGCAGATGGAAACCTGAGGAGGAGGGGCTGGGTGGTCAGGGGGGTGGGCAGGTTGGCCCAGCCAGCAGGGTGGTGGTAGATGTGATGAATGACGCCCTCCCATCAGGACGGAGAGGTGTACTGCATCGACGCCCGTTACTACGGCAACATCAGCCGCTTCATCAACCACTTGTGTGACCCCAACATCATCCCCGTCCGGGTCTTCATGCTGCACCAAGACCTGCGATTTCCACGCATTGCCTTCTTCAGCTCCCGAGACATCCGGGCCGGGGAGGAACTGGGGTGAGGCGTCCTGCGGCTCGGCCAGGGTGTGGGTGATGCAGCAAGCCCAGGACCAAAAGCAGACGGCTGGCGAGTGCCTGGTTTCCGGGCATGGATTAGAGCAGAGCTTCTCCGATGTCACTGTAAACAGAGTCCTGAGCCTCACAGATTCTGAGTCAGGAGGTTTGGGATGGGGCCTGAAGAATCTTCACTTCTAACAAGCTACCAGGCAGTGCTGGTGCTGCAGGTGCATTAGAACAGAGGAGGGCTTAGAGCCCATCCAAAGATGGGGGTGGGTGCTTCGGAGTGGGTCTGGGTCCCACAGACCTCTTGTGCTTCTCTGACAGGTTTGACTATGGTGACCGCTTCTGGGACATCAAAAGCAAATATTTCACCTGCCAGTGTGGCTCTGAGAAGTGCAAGCACTCAGCTGAGGCCATTGCCCTGGAGCAGAGCCGCCTGGCCCGCCTGGATCCCCATCCCGAGCTGCTGCCTGAGCTCGGCTCCCTGCCCCCCGTCAACCCCTGAGAGAGGACCACAACCCCTGGACAGCCACCAGCTCAGCAGCCACCTCTGCCACTTGCTGCCCACACCTGGGGGTGCTACCGTCTCCTCTCCCCCTACCCCTTCACACATTCCTCAGTTAGATCCCAGCCAGGCCCTGGAGGTCTGACAGCCCCTCTCTCCCAGAGCTGGTTCCTCCCTGGGAGGGTGACTTCAGGGCTGGCCACACCCCTGTTCCCCACCCTCAGCTGAAGTTTAATGAATTGAAATTGGGCCTCTGTGCTAACCGGTTTCCTTTGTTCTCAATAAATGTTGGGTTTATAATAAACTGGGTGATTGTTGGCGGAAAAGCACACACAGCCAGAGGGAATGTGGGTCCAAGGGGCAGAAAGAGGATGAGAAGCAGGCTGGACAGGTGTGGCTGGTGTGGATTACCCTCCAGGGGAGGGGGAGGGTTGTGAGGGGATTACTGTGGGGCAGGGTCTAGTCAAGGGCAAATCTCATCTCCACACTTAATCTTTGGCAGGAGGGTGTAGGCATGACTGTACTACATTGAAGTAGTTTGCAAAATTCTGAAGGGTTTTCTTACAGCGTGTGAGTCCTTGAGGCCATGGTCCATGAGGCCCGAGCAAGCAGCCCTGACCTGACCCACGTACCAGGCTTGCCTTCCAGCTTCCAGCCCTCCAGCTCAGAGTCTAGAAGGAGGAACTAGAGTGTGTCGGGGACCACAGGCAGGGGTGTGGCTGTGACGTGAGGGCGGGAGGGCGGGGCTGGTGGCAGGTGAGCTGCCAGGTCTCCCAGGCTCCAATCACTCTGGAGACTGAGCCATGGGGGGAAAACAGGACCAGAACGAGGCCTACGGTGAGGCTAGGGGTATGAGGCTGCGGGCGAGGCTGGGGTGGGGGCCCAGGACCCGGCGAGGGAGGGGAGGCTTGCTTGCTCCGGGGAACGGTAGCTGGGCCGGCACCAGGGAGAGGAGCTGAGGGGAGTCGTGGTCCCCAAGGGGAGGGCCCAGGAAACAGCTGATGGAAGGAGACAGAGTCAGGGTCCTCGGAGGAGGATGGGGTGCCCATTGCTGAGGAGCCTTTGGGGTGTGAAGCTGGGGTCTGCATGAGGAAGGGGGCTGGAGTCCCTGGGACGAGGGGGTGATGTCACGCCTGGACTCTGGGCCCCTCAGGACAGGGCCCTGGGAAGCAGAGCCTGAAGGAGGCAGGGTCAGGGTCCTGAGCAGAGGAAGGGGCTCATGGGCTGGGAGGAGTGAGCTGGGCTCTGGGCCGCTGTCAGGAGGAACAGCTTGGGGTTCCTGAGAAGGAGGCGGAGTTTCAGCCTGGACTCTGGGTCTCTGAGGGGAAATGGTGCTGGGGATCTCCCTGCCGGGGTCTGTGAGGAGTGGCAGGGGGAGTGGGTTCTGCTGGGGCTCCCTGAGAGGAGTAGGGGCTGCAGATCTTGGTGGAGAGAGAGGGCTGGGGACCAGCCTCTGGGTTCTCTGCTAGGAGGGAGTCTATCTCAGAGTACATTAGGAATAGGGGCAGCAGACTTCTGGGGTTCCTGTGAAGGGTAAGGCCTGAGGAGAAGGAGCAGGCAGCCTGTCTCCAGGATCTCTGTGAGGAGCAAAGGCTGGGAGGCTGCCCCAAGGGGTCCTGAGGACAAGGGCAGGGGGCGGGGTGGAGGAGTCTGCAGGGAGAGGGAACTGGGACCAGCCTCTGGGGTCCCTGTGAGCAGTGAGGGTTAGGGCCCTGCCTGCAGAGGTTCCTTGGGGTTTCGGGGGTCTGAACTTCTAGTCTGGAAAGGAAGGAACCCCAAGGGAGGGACCTTCCAGAGGCGAGGCTTGGTCCAAAGGGAGTTAGGGGAGGGAGCAGTGGGGACACCCCACAGACTTCCTGGAACAGCTTTGGGTCAATCATTGACATCACGTCTGAGAACCATGGAGGGACAGAGTCCAGAGCACCTGAGAGAATGGACCGCACCCCTCCCCACACTCTTGCTCAGCCCTCTGTCCTCCCTCCTCGGTGCCCACACGGGACCCTGGCTGCCTGGCCTCACCTCCTCCCTGTGTGTACTCAGGGAGGACCAGGAACAGGACGCGCGGCCACAATCTCAACTGCCCAGCTCAGGTGTCACCCTGACTGCTCTCCCAGAGACTGGCGGTAGCCTGGGAACTAAGCTCCCTTCGGGGTGGGAGCTACAGGGCCGCCCCCACCCAGTCCCTGTGGGAATTGATGACGTTGGCTGAGGGCCTTGAGGTGTGAGCCGTAAATGACCCATAAAAAGCTGCCCTTTCCCCTCCCTCCGAGGCCGCCTGGTTGGAGGGCACAGTGACCAGTGAAGCTGCTGACCAAGCCTCGATCCCACCCTTCCCGTTCTCTAATTTCCCCTCCTGCCAGCCCTGCCCCTGTCTATCTCCCCCCCAGACTCCTGAGGGCCAGGTAGGACCCTGGCGCAGCGTAGCTCCTGCTGTGGAAGGGTTTGGAGGGACTGGAAATGGGGCGAGAGACCCCTCTCAATGCCTCACTCTCCACACTCCTCCCCATGCCCTTCAGGGAAACCAGCCAAACATGACCCCTCCTTTCGAGGCCCCATCAAGAACAGGTGAGTTCTGGGCACTGCGCTGGTGGGGTCGGGGGGCGGATGGGGGCGGTGTCTGGGTTTTGCTTCATATTTGCTGAAATATTGGTAAGAAACTTGTGAGGAAAAAACCTCCTGCCCCAGGAGAGTGGTGGCCCTGGGGAGACTGTCGTGTGTGGAGGGGGCACAAGGGGGCTTCCCGGCTGCTGGTGATGTTCTGTGTCTTGGCCTGGGAGCTGGCTACACAGGCATGTGTCCTTTGGGAAAATTCATCCAGCTGAACACTTCTGAACTGTGCCCTTTCCTGTTTTAAACTTCAGAAGAAAGTTTACCCACCCAGAAAAAGGTTTTCTTAAAGAGAATAAAATGAAAGCTACCTACGCCTACTTTCCAGCATCCCCCAACTCTCCAAAGCATGACTCCTCCAGACCATGCTACCCCCCCACTCCCCAGCATCCCCTCTCCAAAGGTTTCCCCCATTTCTCTCCAAGGAGCTGCACAGATATCATCTGCTGTGTCCTCTTCTTCCTCTTCATTCTGGGTTACATCGCCGTGGGGCTTGTGGGTGAGTTTCTGGCAGTGCAGAGCTGGGCAGTGGCTGGGGGACATTATTGTCCCAAGGAGGGACCACACCCACGGCCTTTCCCTCTTAAGTCCCTACCGCACTCCGCTGATTCATCTGTGTGTCTCTGTCTCCAGCCTGGGTGTATGGAGACCCCCAGCAAGTCCTCTACCCCAGGAACTCTACTGGGGCCTATTGCGGGATCGGGGAAAACAAGTGAGTATGAAGGCAAAAAGAGGGGGCAGGAGGGAGGTGAGATGGGGGATGGGTAGGGGACCACTCCACCTCAGCCTCCCTGAATCTCACCACTCCAGGCCACGTAGAACAGCCTCCACTGCTGGCCAGTGGCTTCTGAGTCCCCCTAGAATTAGGAGGCAGCAAAGAGTCATGGTTAAATGCATGGGTTTTAGGGTTCAGAGATGGTCATTTGAATCCCCAACTGGGCTAAGTAAGTTCTGGTTTGTGACCCCCGGCAAGGGACTCAACATCTCTGAACTTTGATTTCTTCTTCTGAAACACAAGGATGATTCCAGAAGCAAGGCTATCAGTCCCAGCATGCAGGAAACATTCAATAAATAATAAAACCACTAACATTTATATGGCATTCCAGGCAGGCAGTGTACTTTACACACACAAACTCATTTAAACCTTGTGAGGTAGGTACTATAATTTTACATGTGATGGAACTGAGGCAGTGAGTGGTTAGATGACTTATTCAAGGTCATAAAGCTGGCTCCAGAGTTCAAGCTCTTAACCCTTTTGTTAGCAGTGGCGATGCTGAATTCCTCTGGGCAATCTTTCAGGTGTCTCCCATACCTCCCCAGCTGAGCTGAGCTTCCTGAGGCCAGGAACTGGGCCCATTGCACTCTTGAGGCACAGCCCTGGCAGTCCCTCTCTTTCCCCTAGGCTTGACCAAGCCCTGATGCATACGCTTCCTTCTCTCCTACAGAGATAAACCATATCTCCTATACTTCAACATCTTCAGCTGCGTCCTAACCACCAACATCAACGGGATCACCCAGAATGGCCTGGAGTGCCCCACACCCCAGGTCAGAGTCTGGGACCTGCCTCTGTCCCCAGATCTCCCCCAGGGTCTTCATACCAGCCCCTCAGCATGCTCTCTGCCCCCAGGTGTGTGTGTCCTCCTGCCCAGAGGTCCCATGGACTGTGGAAACGGCCCAGCTCTCACAGACGGTCAGGCAGGTCTTCTACGCAGCAAATAGGAACTTTTGTCTGCCAGGGGTGCCTGGGGACATGGTGAGCGCTGTCCCCAGTGTCATTGCTAAGGAGGGTCCATAATGAGGGAGGGTGGGAGGGGGAGTTGGGTAGATGATCGTGGTGGTAGAAAGCGGACTCACTCCTTCATCTTGCTCTGTGTCTGTGTGTCTGTCTGTCCTCCCCCCACCCTCCAGCAAGTGCTCCAAAGCCTGAGACAGGAGCTCTGCCCCAGTTTCCTCCTCCCTTCCACTCCAGGTGAGAAGCCACATTCGTTCCTCAGACCTCATCCAGTCCTAGATTTTTTTCCCTCAAACAAGGGAACCAGGCTCAGAGAGAGTCAAGTCACACAGCTTGTCTGTGACAAAATCGGAATGAGCACCAGGTCTTCGTTTTTTTTCTCTGCCGCATGATCATCCTACAGTCAGATCACCAGTGCTTATTATGTACCTGCTGCGTGCCAGGTACCGGGGACAGGTGAAGTGAAGATGAAAACTGCTCCCCTTTTGGACTACATCCTAGGTGGTGAGATCAGAGATGTTCACGAGGCGATTGCATGAGATTGCCATGAGAACATACGTGGGTGAACGTACACACATGCATTTATGTGCAGGCACAGGAAACAGACTGGAAGCATGTTCACCCAAATGTTAAAGTGACTGCGGCTGGGTGGTGGGATCACAGTTGACTTGTTTTTTTTGCTCTTTTTCCCAATATTAAATGTTATTTTTAATAGAAAAAAAATTAACTATAGCATGAGAAAAGATATCCAGCTCTCAAGAGGTACAATAGGAAGTATCTCCAATGAGTGCTCCAAGGTCAGATAGATCTGGATTTAAATTCCAGCACTTTCCAGCTGTGTGGTCTTAGGAAAATGACTCAACCTCTCTGAGCCTTGTTTCCTCATTTTTAGAATGTAAATGCAAAGCAAGCCTGCCTGGCAAAGCTGTTGTGAGGGTCAAGATAAATGGCTCTGTAGGCACATAATAGGTGCCACAGGAGATAGGGGTGGGGCCAGAAGGCTTCCTGGAGGGGGTGAGATGGAGATGGAGCTGAACAGGGCATCATGGATGGGATTTCTGGAGGAGGAAGCGCAAAGGTACAGAGGGGAGGGGAAAGTGGCTGGGCTCAGACGATGGGGCCTTAAAGCCTGGCCGTGAGCGTGGGCACTCTCCAGCGCAAGGCATCTGGAGGTGTCTGGGCAGCAGAGTGACCTAGAGCCCTGGAATGCCAAGGTCCGGGCTGTGCCATGTCTCCCGGGCACTCTGGCTGGGGCTGGATTGAAGGGTGGCAGGGGTGGGCGTGGAGGTACTGTAAGAGGCAGGCCAGAGGGCAGGAGGGTCTGAACCCAGGCAGTGGCAGGGTGGGGAGGAAGGAGCATTACGAGACAGTGAAGGAAGCATGGGCTCCTGGGGCAGGAGCTCCCTTTCGGCTGTGGAATCAAGAGCAGCCCTCTGAGTGGGGCAGAGCCCTTCTCAACTCTGTCCCTAAGGGCACGACGAGCTGGGGTGGGGGCCAGAGACTTTCAAGACAAACTCTGGGCCCTCCCACCCAGTCGCCCGGTTCTCTCCCTCCAGCTCTGGGGCGTTGTTTTCCATGGTCCAATAGTACTGTGCCTGAGCTCCCAGGGATCTCCAACACGTCCATCGCCCAGGGCATCAGGTGGGCATTCCCTTGCCCCTACATGTCTGTCCCGCTCCCCCTTCCCACTCACAGCCCCATCTGACTCTGTCTCTCCGCACCAGCGGTCTTCTTGACAGCCTCAACGCCCGTGACATCAGTGTCAGGATCTTTGAAGACTTTGCCCAATCCTGGTATTGGATTCTTATGTGAGTCACCACATTCCCCTGCTCTCTCGTCCTTCCCTTCTCCCCACTCTGACCCTCTATCCCTTAGCCCACCGTCTGAAACAGAGCCTTTGGGCAGGGGAGGAGGAGCCAGAGCTCAGAATGGATCCCAAGTCCAACAGATTTATAAGAGAAAGCATGTGGGGGGGGTTCTGATCTGGGGACATTGGGGGTTTGAGGAAAGGCATTTGGGGGCCTCTGAAAGGGGAAAGATATGGGGGATGTGGGGTGACCCTCACCTATGTTTCCCTGCCTGCAGTGCCCTAGGCGTGGCTCTGGTCCTGAGCCTGCTGTTTATCCTGCTTCTGCGCCTGGTGGCCGGGCCCCTGGTGTTTGTGCTGATCATAGGGGTGCTGGGCGTGCTGGCATACGGCATCTACCACTCCTGGGAGGAATACCGCGTACTGCGGGACAAGGGTGCCTCCATCTCCCAGCTGGGCTTCACCACCAACCTCAGCGCCTACAGCAGCGTTCAGGAGACCTGGCTAGCAGCCTGTGAGTGCCCTGCCCACCCATGAACGACCAGCCACCCAAGGGCTGCCCTGGCCATGACCCAGGCCACTCTGCCCCCTGTCCACCCTCAGTGATCGTGCTGGCTGTGCTTGAAGGCATCCTGCTACTGATGCTCATCTTCCTGCGGCAGCGGATTCGCATCGCCATCGCCCTCCTGGAGGAAGCCAGCAGGTCAGGGCCCATGTGGGAAGGAGAAGGGGCAGAGGGCAGGGGGGTGGGCCCAGGATGGGAGTGCTGGAAAGGTGGCAGAGCACTGGAGGAGAAGGGCGGCATAGCACAGTGATTAACATTGCTGTGTGGCTTAGCCTTTCTGTGCCTCAGTTTACCCATCTGTAAAATGGGGGTAATAATAGTTCCTACCTTGTAGGGTTGTCATAAGGATTAAATTAATTAGTGTCTTGTCAAGTGCCTAAAACATGAAACAAGCCCTTACTCTCCCTGAAGCCGCCCCTGGTGGCTTCTCTGTGGCTCTAGTTTCCTCTAAAGTTCCCTTGAGCCTGATTTATTCAGTTCAGTTCTTTTAGGGAGCTCCTACTATGTGCCCAGCCTTAGGGGGAAGGAGCAGGCCCTGGAGAGGGCAGAGGTGTGGCCTGTGCCAGGGTCAGCACCGTGAGAGGATGGGTGGGGACTGGGGGGCTAGCCTCACTGGTGGACTGCTCTCACCTCCCTGCAGGGCTGTAGGACAGATGATGTCTACCATGTTCTACCCGTTGTTCACCTTTGTTCTGCTGCTTGTCTGCATTGCCTACTGGGCCATGACCGCTCTGTATCCTTTGCCCACATGACTGGGCCCTCCTGGAGCCCTTGGGGGTGGGGGGCAGGGCAATACTTTTGTAGACAGTGTGCCTTAGTGTGATTGGAAGAAGGCACCCCTTCCTCCCAGCAGACACAGCCCTGCCTTGAAAGAGCAAGCACAGGCTGAATTTCAGCCCCTCTGTGCAGTGAACAACCTGCTCAAGCACCTGGGAAGCGGTTGCTGAGGAGGGGACCTGTGGAGGCCCCCATGTCACCATGCTTTCCTTGACTCCCCTCTGGGTACCTGGCCACATCTGGGCAACCCCAGTACGTGTTCTGGGCGCCCAACGTCAGCTTGTCCGGCTGTGAGAAAGTGCTGACGAATACATCATGCAACCCCATGGTGAGGATTTGGGGTGGACGTGGAGGGGCACCAGTAGGGCTGAGGGGACCTTAGAGAACAACTGGTTCAAATCCCTCATTGTGCAGAGGAGACTGAGGACCAGAGATGGCAAGGGGCTCACTCACGGTCATACAGCAGGCCCCTAGCAGAGCCAGAAAGGGAGTCTGTCTGCAGACTCCAGATCTCCCGCTGAGCCACCCATTGTGCTGCAAGAGGAGGCGTGCTGTGCCCAAGGGCAGGGCCAGGCCCTGGGGCAGGTGGATCTCAGAACTTCTCCATCCCTCTCCAGGACATTTCTCTGCCTAGAGGACCATTAACCACTTCACCCTTTCAGTCTCAGTCCGCTCACCTGTACAATGGAGATAATCTTAATATCTGTGCCTCAGCGTGGCCGAGAAAATTAAAGGATATTGGGCACATGAAAGTGCTTAGTATAATGGCTGGCACCTGATAAGAGCTGATAACTGTAGATGGGTTTTGTTTAGGTTATCTTTAGTTAGTCTTCCTCAGAACACACTGTTCTAGGCAATAGGCAGGTGGGCTCCCTGGGGGCCTGGGAGAGTAGCTGCTACCCCAAACTCTCCCCTGTGAAGTTCCCAGGGAGTGAGGCTGCACTGCTGGGTATTTACTGTCAAAGCTTTCATGTGGCCACCACATCAGAACTGGGACCATGGGCTGTGCCCACAGGCATTAGCCCCACTCTAAAAAAGGAGAGGGAGGTCATTTACATTTAAGGAGGACCCACTATGTGCCAGGCATTGGCTATACAAAGCCCCAAATGAAGTACTTCTTGCTTTCAACTTGCTTATGACCTAGCGGTGGGGACTGACACAAACCCACAATTACATACAAAGTGGAAAGTGGTTATAAATTCTTGTTATAAAATTTCAAACAGACCAGTCCCTCCCTTAGGAAGCTTGCACAAGCCTCTTAGATGGCCTCATCCACCAGAGGGCAGACAGCAGAAGCAAGAAGAACTATAATTCTGCAGCCTGTGGAAGGAAAACCACATTCACAGAAAGAGAGACAAGATGAAAAGGCAGAGGGCTATGTACCAGATGAAGGAACAAGATAAAACCCCAGAAAAACAACTAAATGAAGTGGAGATAGGCAACCTTCCAGAAAAAGAATTCAGAATAATGATAGTGAAGATAATCCAGGACCTTGGGAAAAGAATGGAGGCAAAGATCGAGAAGATGCAAGAAATGTGTGACAAAGACCTAGAAGAATTAAAGAACAAAAACACCTAGAAGAATTAAAGAACAAACAAACAGAGATGAACAATACAATAACTGAAATGAAAAATACACTAGAAGGAATCAATAGCAGAATAACTGAGGCAGAAGAACGGATAAGTGACCTGGAAGACAGAATGGTGGAATTCACTGCTGCAGAACAGAATAAAGAAAAAAGAATGAAAAGACATGAAGACAGCCTAAGAGACCTCTAGGACAACATTAAATGCAACAACATTCGCATTATAGGGGTCCCAGAAGGAGAAGAGAGAGAGAAAGGACCGGAGAAAATATTTGAAGAGATTATAGTCAAAACTTCCCTAACATGGGAAAGGAAATAGCCACCCAAGTCCAGGAAGCCCTCCAAGTCCATCCATGTTGCTGTAAATGGCAACATTTCATTCCTTTTTATGGCTGAGTAGTATTCCGTTGTATTTATGTACCACATCTTCTTTATCCATTCATCTGTTGATGGACACTTAGATTGCTTCCATACCTTAGCAATTGGAAATAATGCTGCTATGAACATTGGGTGCATGTGTCTCTTCCAATTAGTGGTTTTAGGGTTGTTTTTTTTTCAGGTGTACAGCCAGAAGTGGAATTGCTGGGTCATATGGTAGTTCTATTTTTAGCTTTTTGAGACAATTCTCACACTGCTTTCCACAGTGACTGTGCCAATTTACTTTCCCATCAGCAGTGTACAAGTGTTGCCTCTTCCTCACATCCTTGCCAACATTTGTTGTGTTCTTTTTGATGATGGTCATTCTGACAGGTGTGAGGTGATATCTCATTGTGGTTTTGATTTGCATTTCCCTGATGATTAGCGATGTTGAGCATCTTTCCATGTGCCTGTTGGCCGTCTGCATTTCCTCTTTGGAAAAATGTCTATTCAGTTCTTCTGCCCATTTTTTTTTTATATAAATTTATTTATTTATTTATTTATTTATGGCTGAGTTGGGTCTTTGTTGCTGCGCTCGGGCTTTCTCTAGTTGCAGCGAGTGGGGGCTACTCTTCGTTGCGGTGTGCGGGCTTCTCATTGCGGCAGCTTCTCTTGTTGCGGAGCACAGGCTCTAGGTGCGCGGGCTTCAGTAGTTGTGGCTCACGGGCTTTTGAGCGCAGGCTCAGTAGTTGTGGCGCATGGGCTTAGTTGCTCCGCGGCATGTGGGATCTTCCTGGACCAGGGCTTGAACCCATGTCCCCTGCATTGCCAGGCGGATTCTCAACCACTGCACCACCAGGGAAGCCCCGTTCTGCCCATTTTTAAATCAGGTTGTTTGTGTTTTTCATGTTGAGTTGTATGAGCTGTTTTTATATGCTGGATATTAATCCCTTATTGGTCATATCATTTGCAAATATTTTTCCCATTCAGTAGGTTGTCTTTTCATTTTTCGATGGTTTCCTTTGCTGTGCAAAAGCTTTGAAGTTTAATTAGGTCCCATTTGTTTATTTCCTCTGCTTTAAGAGACGAATCTGTGTTTTTTACTTTTTATTAGGGAAATTTTCAGACACACACAAACATGGAGAATCCCTGTACTCAGATTCCATAACCTTCAGCCTTCTGTTCTTGTTTCATCTATTTCCCTACCCATCCCCCACCCCTTGCAATTTTTAAAATTTATTTATTTATTTATTTATTTATTTGGCTGTGCCGGGTCTTAGTTGCAGCACGTGGGATCTTCGTTGTCACGTGCAGGATCTTTGTTGCGGCATGCAGGATCTTTAGTTGCAGCACGCGGACTTCTTAATTGCGGCATGCAGACTCTTAGTTGCAGCATGCAAACTCTTAGTTGTAGCATGCATGTGGGATCTAGTTCCTTGACCAAGGATTGAACCTGGGCCCCCTGCATTGGGAGCGTGGAGTCTTAACCACTGGACCACCAGGGAAGTCCCCGTGCAATTTATTTTTCTCGAGTTTTTAAAGGCAAATTCTGAACATTGTGCCATTTCACCTTTAAATATATCAGGATGGATCTCAACAGATAAGGACTTTTAAAAAGCATAACCACTACACCATTATCACACCAAACAAAATTAATGGTTCCTTACCATCATCTGATACCCAGTCTGTTCAATTTTGCTAGAGAGTGCTTTGGTTGAAGTTGCAGAGGCTGCTCTGGGAGGGGACAAGCTGTTCAAGTGCAAAGGATAGCTAGGCATTGGTCACACTGCCTTCATACCATTAAGGCTTAGTCCACACGGCCTGGGAGCTCTTGTGCCATCCAGAGACTGGAGACTGAAGGAAACTAATTACACTCACACAATAGGCAAGCTGAACCCTGTCTGAACCCAGAGATGGATCTCCTGGAAGGAATGGGCTTCCCCAGTTCTGGGGAGGCTGTTACCACCCTCTGCTCTGGGAGGGCAGGAGCTGGTTGGGAATGAGCCTCCTCTGCCTGCCTCCCCAGGACCAGCCGGTGAACTCCTCCTGCCCAGGGCTGACGTGCGTCTTCCAGGGCTACTTGTCCACAGGCCTAGTACAACGTTCTCTCTTCAACTTGCAAATCTACGGGGTCCTGGGGCTGTTCTGGACCATCAACTGGGTACTAGCCCTGGGCCAGTGTGTCCTGGCTGGGGCCTTTGCCTCCTTCTACTGGGCCTTCCACAAGCCCCGGGACATCCCTACCTTTCCCCTGAGCTCTGCCTTCATCCGCACACTCCGGTAAGCCTGGGGCAGGGGGCTGGGAATTATGAACCCGGGAGTCCTCTGACTACCTGCCTCTGACTACCTCACTAACCCCTGTGCAGTTACCACACTGGGTCACTAGCCTTTGGAGCCCTCATCTTGACCCTGGTGCAGATAGCCAGGGTCATCCTGGAGTACATTGACCACAAACTGAGAGGTGAGTCGAGGTTGGGGGCTGGGCAAGGCTAGGCTGATCAGCTGGATCCTTGGGGGCTGGAGGGGGGGGCGGTGTGCTGTCAGGGGCCAGTGACCAAACATGAGCCCTCCTTACCCCCAGGAACCCAGAACCCTATGGCCCGCTGTATCATGTGCTGCTTCAAGTGCTGCCTCTGGTGTTTGGAGAAGTTTATCAAGTTCCTGAACCGCAATGCATACATCATGGTGAGCCCACTACATAAGCAACCCCTTGCTCCGGGGGCCCTTGATGCAGGCCTCCTACCCTGGCCTAGGTAAGCTCACCACAGGTAACCCTGAACTTTCCACCTCACCCAGATTGCCATCTATGGGAAGAATTTCTGTGTCTCAGCCAAAAACGCCTTCATGCTGCTCATGAGGAACATTGTCAGGTCAGGTTGTCACCCCCCACCTCCGTGATCTCCCACCCATAAGCATGCTGTGCTCAGAAGGGCCTTGAGCTTGGTTTAATCTCTGCTGCCTCCATCTTGAAATGTGAACAGTTTTTGTTTTGCATCTGTCACGGCAAATTATATAGCCAGTTCTACTCCCAGCCCTGCCAGGCCTCTTACCCCCAACCTACCCCAACTCCTTGTACAGGGTGGTCGTCCTGGACAAAGTCACAGACCTGCTACTGTTCTTTGGGAAGCTGCTGGTGGTTGGAGGTGTAGGTAAGGACCAGGGCAGGGAGTTACAGAGGACAGGGGTGCTGGGCAGTTTAAGAGGTGACCTCAGAGGAGTGATGTTGACCTCCAGATCTCTCTCACAGGGGTCCTGTCCTTCTTTTTTTTCACCGGTCGCATCCAGGGACTGGGTAAAGACATTCAGAGTCCCCAACTCAACTATTACTGGCTGCCCATCATGGTGAGTGACACCCCCCAACCCCCCACCCCCATACCTTCCCACTCCCACCCTCCACCCCACCCCCACCCCCAACCCCCACTTCACCCTCCAACTCTCCAAAGGAACCCTAAGGGAAACCTTGCATCTTGCAGACCTCCATCCTGGGGGCCTATGTCATCGCCAGCGGCTTCTTCAGCGTTTTCGGCATGTGTGTGGACACTCTCTTCCTCTGTTTCTGTGAGTCACACCTCCACCTCCTCTCTTCAACTTAAAGGTACCAGATCATTCAGGCTTTTTTGGAGACTTGGTGCTTCTAGAAACAGCGACCTCGTGAGTTACAGGAGCCAGAGCCTCTTCTAACATCCTCAGGGCAGGTGTTTGGGAAGAAAGGAGGGAGTGAGCTCCCAGGCTCCTGGGCTCTCCCAAGACGGAGCATTCCAGGGGAGAGGCCTCTGGTATCTTCCCCTAGAAAATCTAGGAAAGAAGTTAGCCACAGGAGACTTCCCAGCAGGTGGCTGTAGTGAGTGGGGATTTTCTCACCCTACTGTATGCATTCATTCAGGGTTTCCTGTGTACCAGGCTCTGCGCTAAGCAATTGACATGTATTTTTTCCGTTAATCCTTATCACGCTATGAAATATTTTTGACACCCCCCCCCTTTACAGATGAGGAAACTATTACATAACCTACCCAGTAGGTTGCAAAAACTGCCCCCCAAAATCAGCCCGTGGTGGCGCAGCCTGGAAACCAGGGAGCTGTCTCTTTGTCCCTGATTTTCCCGGGGAGTGGGGTTGGCTCCCAGCGGTGCGCTCTTATGAGTCTATGTCGTGCCTCAGTGGAAGACTTGGAGAGGAACGACGGTTCCGTGGACCGGCCCTACTACATGTCCAAGGCCCTTCTGAAGATTCTGGGCAAGAAGAACGAGATGCCCCCGGGAGACAAGAGGAAGAAGTGAGAGGCGCAACTCTGATCCAGGACTGCACCCCGCCTATACAGCCTCCCAGCCTCAACCCGCCTTCCAGAGCTCGATTTTGTAGTAAAAAGATTTTATTAAAAGACTGATATTTTGTTTTCTCAAAGACTCTGGGATTTTTATTTCCTCCTACATGCTGCCCTTTTTAACCTCGCCTGGCTCTTTAAAATAGACCCCGCCCCTATGACGTGACCCAGGTGCCTCGGCCAATCAAAAGGCTCCTGAGGAGTAATGCACGCCCCCTTCTTCACCCCAGCCAATACGCTTCCGGCCGGGGTCACGCGCTCCGGGGCTTCAAAGAGGGCCAATTGGAAAGAGGTAGCTCTGAGGCGCTGAAGGGTCACGTGGGGAGTCGTGCGAGGGCCAAAGAGAATCGCGGAAGCGTGGCGGGCGGGCTGGGATTGGGGCGGGTTTGAGGGTGACATCTGAGCGTTTAAAGGGCCGGGGTCAGTTGACGAATCCAGCCCGCGTCTAGTCCTGGGGGGGGCCAGGGTCGCTGCTGCCGCGAGGGAGAGATGACTACGGAGCGACCCGGCACAGTGACCCTGGGCAGACCCGGGAGACCGCGAATGCTGGGATCATGGGGAGTCTGTAGGGTTCAGGTGTTTGCCGCGATCTTCCTGCTGCTGTTGTCTTCAGCAGGAGTCGGGGCCAAGGCAAAGGACGACTTCAGTCTGGTGAGTCACCCCTCGCATAGCCCCATCCCCGACTCACGCAGGCGGTCTGTGCCCAGTTGTACCCCGGGACCTAGGCTGCTGAGCCCCCCCCCTTCCGAGGAACTCTCCGACCCCGTTCCCTCCTTTCCCAGTCCCTTTCCCTCTCTGGGCCCTTGTCCTCTTTCCCTCTGAGTCTCCTCTTTCGAGCTCCTTACCCTTTTGAGGTCTCTCTGTCCCTGAGGGCTCCTTGTCCCCTCGTAGTCCTTCCCCCGCTCCGAACTCTCCTCAGGGTTCCCCTTCCTTGTTCTGGGACCCTTCTCCCACTCGGGATCCCCATCACCCTGCCTCTCCCAGGGGAACCTGACTCCGAGCCGCGATTCATTCACTCTAAAACCCCAAGTCACGTTTGTTCTGTTGACCCTTCCTCGTCGCTTCGTAGGTTCATCCGCTTGTGACCATGGAGCAGCTGCTGTGGGTGAGCGGGAAGCAGATCGGCTCTGTGGACACCTTTCGCATCCCCCTCATCACCACCACTCCTCGGGGCACTCTCCTTGCCTTTGCTGAGGCCAGGAAAATGTCAGCATCGGATAAAGGAGCTAAGTTCATTGCTCTGCGGAGGTCCACGGACCAGGGTATAAAGATGCCTGGGTCACAAGAGGCTGGATGGGTGGGGAGCTTGACCTGCCTTAGGGCCCTGAGGCTGCTGGATCCCTGAGGAGTAGAGGGAACCTAAGGCGGGAAGGCAGTGATCTGGAAATTGGGCTCACCAAGGAGTTGAACATTCATTCAGACATTTATTGAGCACTTACTGTATACCTGGCATTGTTCTAGGTTCTGTGAATACAGTTATGAACAAAACAAAGCAAAAATCCTTGCCTTCACAGGGCTTATATTCTACTGGGGTGGGGGGAGACAGACAATAAACATAATAAATAAGTAAATGTATTTTTTGTATTGGAAGCTGATAAGTACAGTGGAGAAAAATGAAACATGGCAAGAGGTATGGAGAGCGCCAGAATTTGACTGTAATTTTAAGTAGATGACATTTGAGCAGACTCAGAGGAGGTAAGTGAGCCTGGAAGAAGAGCCAGGCAGGTGTAACAAGCTTAGACAGAGTTCACCACCACCACCAGCCCCCCCCCCCCACCAAGGAGGGGAGTATTTGAGGAATGAGAAGGAGTTTGTGTGGCTGGATGGAGTGAGCAAGGGTAGAATAGATAAGGTCTGAGAGGTAAGGAGGGGCAGGTCTCGTGGGGCCATCATAAGGCCTTGGGTCCCTAGCAGCAGGTGAAAATTGCAGCGAGTGGTGGAAAGGGAACCTCCAGAGAGCTCACCCTGGGTTTCTTCCCTTTCTTCTTTAGGCAGCACATGGTCTCCAACAGCTTTCATTGTGGACGATGGGGAGAGCCCAGATGGGCTGAACTTGGGGGCAGTGGTGAGCGATACAACAACAGGAGTGGTCTTCCTTTTCTACTCCCTCTGTGCTCACAAGGCTGGCTGCCAGGTGGCCTCTACCATGCTGGTGTGGAGCAAGGATGACGGCGTTTCCTGGAGCTCGCCTCGGAACCTCTCCTTGGACATAGGCACTGAGATGTTTGCCCCCGGACCGGGCTCTGGCATTCAGGTCTCTGTCCTGAGATGGGTGGAGGGAGGTGCCTCGTAGAGAGTCTGCCCCGTTATGGACTCCTTTGCAAAGAGAAGATCCTGTGAAGTCAGATTTTTCTGTCTTAGGTGGCATTCCTTGGAAGAAAGGGACATACTGGGAGGAACACCCTACCAAGGGAAGGTGGAATTTTGCCATTGGCTTCCCATTTGGGGGTTGTCAACAGGGCTGCACTAATCCATGTGCAGATTAGAAAAAAAATTAGAAAGTCCTGTGCAGATTAGAAAAAAGCCCTCCTTTGGGCAGACACAAGCCTGTGCCATGGTCCACAGCTTGGCCTGTGAGCACAGGTTGGGTTTAAGCTCCCAACTCCCCCTGTGGCTAGGCCCCCTTGTCCTGTGCACAGCCTGTCCAGAGTACACCCTGGATGTCCCGAAGGAGCTTATTCTGCCAAAGAGCTTCTTAATTCAGACAGTGGGTGTTTGTAATGCTTGTGGAAGCCTCAGCAAGCAAGGACAGAACGGAAGGGGACAAGGTGTGTCCTCACACTTAGGAGGTGGTGGGTTCCCCTCCCCTGCCTCTGAGCCCCCTCAGTGTCTCCGTCTGTGGCACCCCTATCCTTTTCCCACAGAAACAGCGGGAGCCTCGGAAGGGCCGGCTCATTGTGTGTGGCCATGGGACGCTGGAGCGGGACGGGGTCTTCTGCCTCCTCAGTGATGACCGCGGCGCCTCCTGGCGCTATGGGAGTGGGGTCAGCGGCATCCCCTATGGCCAGCCCAAGCGGGAAAATGATTTCAGCCCCGACGAGTGCCAGGTCAGGAGTCCATGGGCTGTCCCCCACCCCGTCAACCTGCTCTGTCCTCCAGAGCACCATTCCACTCACGGACCCCGGGCCTGGCTGCCCAGCTCCGTGCCACCCAGCCTTGCTCCCTCAGGGACAGGGCCCTTTGCCCCGCCCCCACCCTGCATCTTCCTGAAGCCCTCTTCTCTCCGCTCAGCCCTTTGAGCTCCCCGATGGCTCAGTGGTCATCAATGCCCGGAACCAGAACAACTACCACTGCCGCTGCCGAATCATCCTCCGCAGCTACGATGCCTGTGATACTCTGAGGCCCCGTGATGTGACCTTTGACCCTGAGCTCGTGGACCCTGTGGTAGCCGCAGGGGCTGTAGCCACCAACTCCGGCATTGTCTTCTTCTCCAACCCAGCCCATCCAGAGTTCCGTGAGTATCTGCCAGGTGGGGTCGGCGAGGAGCCCCCGTGACCTAGAGAAGGAGGCCTTCTCTAGGGGGAGACCTTCCTTCCCCTGACTCTGCTGCTGTTCCCAGGAGTGAACCTGACCCTGCGCTGGAGCTTCAGCAATGGCACCTCATGGCAGAAGGAGACGGTCCAGCTGTGGCCGGGGCCCAGTGGCTACTCCTCACTGGCAACCCTGGAGGGCAGTGTGGGCGGGGAGGACCAGGCCCCGCAACTCTATGTCCTGTATGAGAAAGGCCGGAAACAGTATATAGAGAGCATCTCCGTGGCCAAAGTCAGCGTCTTTGGGACACTCTGAGCTGTACACCTGCCAAGAGGGTAGAAGGCCCTGGACTCAGCCTCAGGACCATGGGTCTGTAGAGGGTCTACTGGAGGAGCCTAGAAGACGGTTCCACCTTCCTTTAGAGTCTAGCGTTTTGCAAAATCAACTTCTCTTTGACAGGGAAATCATTCCTTAGGACTAAAAACCTGGCTTCTCCCACATAGGAAGAGCTGCCCACACGTGGGAGCACTTCTCTTCCACATTGCTGGGTCTGCCCCCCTGCCCTTTCTGCCCTCTCAGGGCAGTGATTGGTCCTTTTCTTGGACAGGGCTAGGTGGGCCTGTAGCATTAAATAAATGTGAACTCAGGGAATTGGGGAAGGCTTACCACTTTGGGGTAAGATGCTGGCTTTGGAGAGGGTTGGTGAAAGTTCCAGAAGGGCAGGACATTTGGTTTCAAGGTAAGGAACGAGGTGCACCACCCACTTTGACTATGTATGAATCAAAATGTTTATAACTTAACGTTCTTAATGAAGGAGAATGAATATTTGCAGTCTCTGTGGTTCTGTCAGTGCACATCTTCATGTCTGTTTTCCTGGTGCACACGTATGGGACTGGGAGTGAGTTTTGGGGAGGAAGCTGCTGTGCTTATTGCCTGTGAAAATCTGTGACTTTGGCAAATCAAATCCTCCTTTCTTTTTCGCATTCCTTCTTATCACAGAAAAACAGATTGCTCTTAACAAGTGTAGTGAGGAGTAGGAGGAGGAGCCTCATAAGATAATTAAAAACTGGCTGTTTTGTATTTCTAAGGTGGGGTGAGATACTATCCTCCATGAAACAGGGAGCAGGTGTGTAAAATGCAGATGAGAAGCCTCTCCCAGGCCAGCCTGGCAGAGAAATAAGCACTGTGGCAATTATGTGAGAAAACAACATCTCATCCTAAAGGAGATGCTGTGAAAAGAACCTGGGCAGCCTGCAGCTGAGTGGGACAGCCACAGCTTTTCTCCATATGGAAAGAAAATGCAATGCCTGGATGAGATGGTAGGAATGTTCAAGACATTCTTTTCTTCTTTTAAAAATATTTATTTATTTATTTGTTTGCTTATTTATTTATTTATTTATTTATTTAGCTGCGCTGGGTCTTAGTGCCAGTTCTGGCATGCAGGATCTTCATTGTTGGTGTGGGATCTTCATTGCAGCACCTGGGCTCCTTAGTTGTGGCATGCAAACTCTTAGTTGCGGCATGCATGTGGGATCTAGTTCCCTGACCAGGGATCAAACCCGGGCCCCCTGCATTGGGAGCGCAGAGTCTTATCCACTGCGCCACCAGGGAAGTCCCTGCACATTGCATTTTGATGTTTCTTAAATCTCAGTCTACAGTAGTTAACACCTCCTATCCTCTCTTCTTTCTCTCTCTCTCTTTTTTTTTTTTTTTGATACCGTCTACACAGAAATATGTTCATTTGTCCTGTAGAACGTTCCACTCTCTGGATTCATCTGTTTCTTCCTCAGGGTGTCATTTAACTTTTTTCCTCCATCCCTTGTATTTCCAGTTATCAAACCTGAAGGTTTAATTAGATTTCAGATTCCACTGGGTGAGGGAGGCGGGGGACAAGATTCCTTCCCAGGTGCTCTGTGTTTCCTATTGTGCTCCCTCAGGAAGCAAATGCTGCCCGCTTGTCCCTCTCTGAGTAAAGCTGAATTGAGTGATGGGTTCAGATGGCCATAGCCTGAGCCCTCCTTTGTAAGGTTTCCCCATCAACCTTCCAACTGACAGTTTCATCCACAGATGAGTTTTGCCTGAATCAGTTATTTCATGAGGGGTTGTGAAATGTTGGTTTTTGAATTATTTTATTCTGTCCTCATTTATTAGCTGGAATTCTTTAGTAAAAAGGAACTGTCCCTCATCAAGGCTGTTGGGTTACCCTGAAGCATGATTTGTATGGGAAAGTCAGGATAAATGCTTTATTTCTCCCCTTAACTTGCCAGGTCTCAGAGTAACCTGATGTAATATTTTACCTTGGCCAGTAAACCACATTGTTACCACACAGGACACACATACAGAGGCAGCATCTATGGGCCTGCGGGGGGACATCTGAGGGAAGAAATATGCAGAGACGAACACAGGCAGCATGGCCGGGGAGGGCCGGCTCTGCTCTTCTAACACAGGTGGAGGAATAGATATGACGCAGGAAGTGCGGTGGGAGGGTGGCATCTGCAGCAACTGGGACATTTGCTCTCCACTGCCACTAAAAATGCACATCTGAGAAAGTCTCGCTAACAACTTTCTTTATCAGAAATAATGGAGGAGAGAGAGGAAATGATACCATGAATGTCCGCCACATGAGCTACTGCCTCGTGAAGTAGACGTGGCAGGGGGCTTGTAAGGAAGTGATCATGTTCCTTCTTCATAGCCAAGAACCCTCAGCTAAGAGAGAGGCTCCTCAAGGAAGGATCTCCTCCCCTGGAGGTGGCGGAGTGGAGTCATTATAAACCAGAGTCCTGGCCCTACCCCAAACCTGCCTGTAGGTTCAGTGTCTCTAGAATCAGTCCAGGACCTTGCTTTTTTTTTTTTTTTTAAATGTATTTTATTGAAGTGTAGTTGATTTGCAATGTTGTTAATTTCTGCTGTACAGCAAAGTGATTCAGTTATACGTATGAATATACGTTATACGTATATTCTTTTTCATATTCCTTTCCATTATGGTTTATCCCAGGATACTGAACATAGTTCCCTGTGCTATACAGTAGGACCTTGTTGTTTATCCATCCTATATGTAATAGTTTGCATCTGCTAATCCCAAACTCCCAATCCATCCCTTCTCCACCTCCACTCCCCGTTGGCAACCGCAAGTCTGTTCTCTGTGTCTGTGAGTCTTTTTCTGTTTTGTGGATAAGTCCATTTGTGTCATATTTTAGATTCCACATATAATTCCTCTAATAATTGGCGATGTCGAGCATCTTTTCATGTCTCTTTTGGCCATCTGTACATCTCCTTTGGAGAAATATCTATTTAGTTTTTCAGCCCATTTTTCGATTGGGTTGTTTTTGTTTTATTCATTTTGTTGTTATTGAGATATATGAGCTGTTTGTATATTTTGGAAATTAAGCTTTTGTCGGTCACATCATTTGCAAATATTTTCTCCCAGTTCGTAGGTTGTCTTTTCATTTTGTTTATGGTTTCCTTTGCCGTACAAAAGCTTGTAAGTTTGATTAGGTCCCATTTGTTTATTTTTGCTTTTATTTCTATTGCCTTGGGAGACTGACCTAAGAAAACATGGGTGTGATTCATGTCAGAGAATGTTTTGCCTATGTTTTCTTTTAGGAGTTTTATGGTGTCATGTCTTATATTTAAGTCTTTAAGCCATTTTGAGTTTATTTTTCTGTATGTTGTGAGGGTGTGTTCTAACGTCATTGATTTACATGTGGCTGTCCAGCTTTCCCAACACCACTTGCTGAAGAGACTGTCTTTTCTCCATTGTATATTCTTGCCTCCTTTGCAGGGCCTTGCATTTTTTTTCAAATAAATTTATTTATTTATTATTTATTTATTTTTGTCTGTGTTGGGTCTTCATTGCTGCACACGGGCTTTCTCTAGTTGCAGCGAGCAGGGGCTACTCTTCATTGCAGTGTGCGGGCTTCTCATTGTGGTGGCTTCTCTTGTGGCGGAGCAGGGGCTGTAGGCGTGCGAGCTTCAGTAGTTGTGGCTCACAGGCTCAGCAGTTGTGGCTCACGGGCTCTAGAGCGCAGGCTCAGTAGTTGTGCCACACGGGCTTAGTTGCTGCACGGTATGTGGGATCTTCCCAGACTAGGGCTCGAACCCATGTCCCCTGCGTTGGCAGGCGGATTCTTAATCACTGCGCCACCAGGGAAGTCCGGGCCTTGCATTTTTAAAAGGAGAGTCTAACACTGGGGTCTTTGGGCTGCACTTTGAGAAACTGTCTCTTAGACGTTTTAGCCTAGACTTAGGAAGACTAGATTTCAAAACACTGAAGAAAAGATCTCAAAAGAGAAACTGTTTCAACAGGAAGAATTTGTGTTTAAAAAACACCAATAACCATAAAAGATGGCAGGGACCAAACCTGCCTGTTTACCTGGGCATCTTAAACCCCGCCACAACACCTAGCACATGGTGGATGCTTAATACAGGAGGAAAGACAAGTCCAGGATGGGTAAGGAGCTGGGCCAGTGTTTCTAAGCGTGGTTCCAGGTAGGTGGCAGCCACTCCCTGGGAACATGTTAGAAACGCTTGACCTTCCCCCTATGCTGACCACCCCTCTCCCCACCAGACCTGCAGAATCAGAAGCTTTGGGGGTGGGGCCCAGCACTCAGTGTGTTAGCAAACCCTCCAGGGGATTCTAATGCACATTCAAGTTTGAAAACCAGGGTTAGAACACAAGTCAGGGGTGCAGAAAGGGTTGAAGAATTGTTGGTTGGTTGGCTTTTTTTAATATAAAGGGGGAATTAGAAGGAGTGGCAGGAGACTGAAAGGGGAAGGTATGTGCTTATTTGTACAAATAGGACAAAGTGGACTTTGAAAACTACAGCCTGGTGGGTGCCACCTGGATCAGCAGCCAAATTCTAGCTTGGAGCCCTAACCCCCTGACACAGGCCCTTCTGCCCCCCTTCGAAGCCTCTCACCCCTCCCCCCAGCCCCTTGGCTCAGCATTGAAAGGACTCTGGGCTCTCCCTGTTGATCAGGCTGCCCTTAAACAATAGAAGGAGGCTAACAAGTAATATTGAGCAGCAAATACCAGGGACCAGGCACCAGGTACACTTTCTCACTAATTCAGTCCTCACAACCAGAAGTCATTATCAGGAAGGAGCAGGACGAGGTCCATCATTTTTGCCCAAAAAAAAGGATTAGGAAGGAAGATCTAAGACAAAGGCTTGCATTTCTTTTTGACAAAAAGCAAACACACACACACACACACACACACACACACACAAAAAGGACTTAAATTTACCACAAGGAAAGGGTAGGTCTTCCCTTTCCTAATATTCTGGATAGAATATTTTTTAAAACACATTTTTAGGGAATTCCCTGGCGGTCCAGTGGTTAGGACTCTGCGCTTTCACTGCCGAGAGCCCAGGTTCAATCCCTGGTCCAGGAACGGAAATACCGCAAGGCACGTGGCTCGGCCAAAAAAAAACAAACAAACACATTTTTAGTGTAGGGCTTAGTTGGTGAGAAAGTAAGGGAAATCTTCAAAAACCATAAATAATGGACAGCAAGAGCACAGAAAAACAAGTGAGCCCTGGAGCTGGCATTTGCCCTGAGGACATCAGTCAATGCTCAGTGACCAAATCAGGATTACAGTGGATCACAGATTTGTAGTCAGGATATAAAGCCAAGGTCCTGAGAAGTTCTGGAAATCGTGAAAGGAAAATCAAATGGAGTTGGTATTGCTAAGAGAGCTCTCTAAAATGGAGCTGGGAGGCCATTAAGGAAATGTGACTTATACACATCTCAGCCTGGATGGAATCTGACCTTTTGACCTTATGAAGTCATCCAGAACACCTGCTAGAAACTCAAGATACATATAAAGTAACTCGTGACAGTCTACTTATCAGACCCCTACCCTAAAACAACCTGTGATTCCCTGTGGACAAATATTTTCTGATTTAGTCAATCATAATTCTCGCCAGGCAACTTTTAACAACCTTGTGGCTTTGTGCCTTTATAAGCCCCTGACTCTTTCTTTTCCTTGGAACACACTTTCGGGGTTACCCGAATCTGTGTCTCCCTAACTGCAATTCTTAAGACTCCAGATAAACTATTTTCTTATTTGCAGCCTCCTGCACTATTGTTTTTTTAGTTGACGAAGTTAAAAAAGAACATTTTTCCCACCCCCACCCCGGGGTGGGAAAGCAGTACTGCCCTGGGTGCAAAATTTAAGAGAACACCAAAAAACTCAGGAATCAAGATAAATCATGTTTTAGTGCAATTAAAAAAAAGGCAAATTGGCAAACTACAGCTCGCAGGCTGACTACTCTTTGTAAATAAAGTATCAAAAGGCCACATCTTCAGTGTGGGAACTGGCCTCCATCTTTGCTCTGGATAGAGGGGGGAAAAAGAAAAGGAAAATAAATAAAAGTATCTGGAAAATTCCTAACAAAAAGTTCATACTCCCGTGGGATTAACGCCAGAAGTCACATTTCCTGTGGCCTCCAAATCTGCCAGCCACACATTTAGCAGTACCTGGTCTTAAGCTCAGTGGTGAGTACATGTTGTTTATTAGTCTTCTTTAAATTGTACATAATTATTATATACACTTTTGTGTATAATAATAAGTAGAAGGAAAATTAAAAATAAAATGAAATAGAAAGAAATAAAAGGAACAAATAAATAAATAGAAGGAAAAAGATAAATGGAGACCTCTGGGTAACTTGGCAAAAATACAACCACAAAGGGACTTCCCTGGTGCTCCAGTGGTTAAGAATCCGCCTTCCAATGCAGGGGACACAGGTTCGATCCCTGGTCGGGGAACTAAGATCCCACATGCTGCAGGGCAACTAAGCCCACGCTCCACAACTAGAGTGCCCATGCACCACAACTAGAGAGCCCATGCGCTGCAACGAAAAATCCCGTGTGCCACAACTAAGACCCAACACAGCCAAAAATAAATAAATAAATATGTATATATATATTTTAAAAAATACAACCACAAAGGTGGTGTCCAGAGCGAATGCCAACGTGCATCAAGAGAGGATGAGGTTGGAGGGAAGAGTGAAGATGCATAATCAGCTTTATGCTTCAGTATCTTAAGTCCAGCTAACTTTGTGATGTTCCTATCAACCAATTTAAGGGAGGTGTGTTGTTTAACTTCCACTAAGCTTGGTTTAGGTGTTTTGGAATCCCTGAAGCCGTTGAAGTGCCCTTGCCATTGGAGGTGGGAGCCTGGTAGAGAGCAACTAACATGTTCCTTGGCCACGATTCTAAAAGGAGAGGTCAGGGGAAGGCCAGCGTCTCTGCACATCTGAGTCTCAGCAAGGCGTTTGATAAGGTCAAGGGGACCACAGGGAAATTTCCTGGACCCATGTATACAAAAAAGAGGGGGAATTCATTTGCCACCACTGGAGGACAATTTTACACCAGCCCCTTACACACACAATACTGTAAATACAGGAAAAGAATGAATCATTTCTCCTACGTTTGCGGTAGGAAAAAGTAATTCAGGTTAGACAAAGTACCAGTTGGTGAGATGACTTATTACTTGTTTTACAGAAGAATGTCAGCAAATAAGTGTAGAAAGAATAATCAAATTAGAAAATCATCATTTTGCAAACTTGAGTGAAAATTCCCATTTGAAAGGTGCCCTCCCTGAACCAGGAGGACAAGAAGTTGGCGACCAAGAGAACTCTATACAAACAGAGCTTGTTGGGAATTCCCTGGTGGTCCAGTGGTTAGGACTCAGCGCTTTCACTGCCATGGGCCCAGGTTCAATCCCTGGTTGGGAAACTAAGATCCCACAAAAAAAAAAAAAAACAGAACTTGTTAAAAATAATTCTTACCTTCTTTAGCCTCCCCCCATAGTTTAGACACTTTTCCACAATTGTCTCTTTTGTTCAACCTAACATAAAAGCAAGTATGCCATGTCTTTGGGTTTTCATTTCTTTATGAAGTCTCGTGTCATGTAAAACTTAAATGTGTATGCTTTTCTCCTGTTAATCTGTCTTTGTCAGATTGATTTTTCAAACCCAGCCAGGGACCCTAAGAGGGTCAAGGAAAACTATTTCCTCCCCTACACAGGCAAAGATAATCAGTGGATGCCAAAATCATTAGGTTAAGGCTGATGGAGACGGTATATTCATTCACAAGGTGCTGAAACCAAGGGTAGTCAGCAGTTAGCCATTAATAAATAATAAACTGTAACCTGCCTTCACTGATCAAGCTCACTTCGTTTTTACAAAAAACTTGCATGTCCTCCGAGCATCACATAGCCTAAACAACGTTTGCCCAAGTTGTTTTTTTGAGATTTGGAGTTGTCTGTGTCCAGTTCAAGATAGAAGCAGTTAAGACTGGTTAAGACCACTGACCCTCCATCTGGGCATGAAGAGTGTCTGGGCACAGAGTGTCTGCTCCGTGACATTTTGACATCAGAGGGACAAAAAATTCACCCTCAGAGCATACTAACACAGCCATTTTCTGAACATAGGTCCCAAGAAGAAGCCTGTAGCTTAGTTGTGTCTTTGCAGAACGTTGATTCAGCACCTTTCTCTTATCTTAATTACCTTTCCCCACACCTCAGCTTTATCCCATGAATACCCCAAGCCGCTTGCCTTTTTGGGAGGAAAATTTGAGACTTGTTCTCTCATCCCCTCAGTTGGCTGCCTTGTGGATAAACTCTCTGCTGCAAACCTAGCATTTGGCTTGCTGCGCGTCAGGCAAACAAACCTGGTTTGGTAACAGTGCCAAAGAATTAACCCATCTTGCCACTCACAAGGGCAAAAAGCACCTCTACAATGAGGAGATCCTGGGGGGTCACTACTTTAACCGGGTGATCAAACTAAGGTCAAGAATAATGGAACAGGGGTGGGATAGGGAGGGTGGGAGGGAGATGCAAGAGGGAGGAGATATGGGGATATATGCATATGTATAGCTGATTCACTTTGTTATAAAGCAGAAACTAACACACCATTGTAAAGCAATTATACTCCAATAAAGATGTTAAAAATTAAAAATAAAAAAGAATAATGGAACAAGTAGACTTTATGATCCCCCTGACACAAGGCCCTGTGAAGTATATAGCACGTGGTAGACTGAAAAAATGATCCCCTAAAAGATATCCATGCTCTAACGCCTGGAACCTGTGAAGGCTATCTTATATAGAGGTAAAGAGGGTCTTTGCAGATTGATTAAATCAAGGGTCTTGCGATGGGGAGATAATTCTGGATTATCTCGGAGGGCTCTAAATGAAATCGCATATATCGTTATAAGAGGGAGGCAGAAGAGGATGCAATACACACAATTGAAGAGGAGGAGGCAGCATGACACAGAGGCAGAAATTGGAGTGATGTGGCCACGAGCCAAGTTATGCCAGCAGCCACCAGACGCTGGAAGAGTCAAGGAACAGATTCTCTCCCATAGTGTCTCTGGAGGGGGCAAGGCCCTGTGGACACCTTGATTTTTGCCCAGTGAAACTGTTTTGAACTTCTGGCCTCCAGAATTGTGAAGGAATAAATATCTGTTGCTTTAAACCACCAAGTTTGTAGTAATTTGTTACAGCAGCCATACATGGTGTCATTCATGAAGTATTCTTGCCCAAACCATGTAATCAGAATCTAATTAGGTCTTTAAGGGAATTCCCTGGTGGTCCAGTGGTTTGATCCCTGGTTGGGGAGCTAAGATCCTGCAGGCTGCGTGGTGCAGCAAAAAAAAAAAAAAAAATCTAATTAGTCCTTTAAGTATAACTTCCAGGTTAAAGAAAATGCAGAAAGTTGAGGAACAAGTTAAAAACACCAAGAGAGCACAGTTAGATGAAGCCAACATGTGGAACGTTCTACAAGACAACTGGCCTAGTCTCTTCAAAGGATCATTGTCACAGAAAGAAGGGGACTGTTCTAGAATCAAGAGACTAACAAGGGACTTCCCTGGTGGTCCAGTGGTAAAGAATCCACCTTCCAATGCAGGGGACACGGGTTCGATCCCTGGTCGGGGAACTAGGATCCCACATGCCACGGGGCAACTAAGCCCGCACGCCACAACTAGAGAGAGAAAACCCGCACGCCACAACTGGAGAGAAGCCCGTGCGCCACAACAAAGAGCCCGCGTGCTGCAACGGAGACCCCGCCTGCCGCAACGAAGACCCAACGCAACCAAAAAAAAGAAAGTAAATAAATAAGTAAAGATTGAAAAAAAAGAGAGACTAACAAGATATAACAGTAAAAGAAAGTGCTTGATCCTTGAATCAATGAATACTGGCTCTTTAGAAGAACAATTACCATAAAAGATGTTTCGGGAACAGTTGAAAAAATTTGAGTATTGATTTAACTATTAAGTAATATTAGGAATTATTAATTTTCTCAGGTATAATAGTATTGTATATATGCAGGTAAATGTCCTTAGATTGTGGATATGCATGCTGAAATATTTAAGCATAAAATGTCATGATCTCTATAATTCACATTGAAATGAGCCTGCTAAATATATATATTTTATATTTATATGTGTGTATATGTATATACACACATATATAATTTAATATATATTTTTGCCATTTGCCATATTTTCAAATACGGAAAAATGTTGACAATTGTTGGATTAGGTGGTGGGTATATGGGTGTTTATATTCTTCCTATTGTTTAAAAAGTTTCCTGATAAAAAGTTTAAAAAGCAATCTTTTGTAATGGTTGCTCAGCCTCCTGTAGAAGAAATCAACCCACTGTGGAGCAAGGCCTCTCCCTGCGTGCTGGGAAACGGGAGGCTCCCAATCCAGGGTGGTGCCCGCCATTGTTGCAAGGCCCTTTAAAGACAGCTCCCTCTCCCATGTTGTTACCCATCAGCACATAACTGGGTTTGATTATTGGCTGACATCTCTATCTTCACTATGTTTAGAATTTAATGGTTTAATGACAGGCAATAGCCAGCCTGGAATGTGACGCATTTCCACCTGAGATTCACCTGACTGGGGGCAATAAAATTTAACATTTTAAGCATCAGCAGGTATTTTAACCCTTAGGATAATCTCTCTGTCCTTACTCTTTGGGAAATAACACAGTTGAAAGACTATCCTGGGCAAGTAGGATGTTAATGGTCGAGAAAGTACTACAATAAACAAAGTAATAGATGGCCCTGAGCTTCTCAAAGCCAGATGCCCACAGTTGCCACTGCGCAGAGCTAACCATGGTGCCTGCGCCTGTTCTGGCTGCAGTATTATAACAAACCAGCAAGGTGAAGGCAGCTCTAAGCAAACGATGCCAAATGTTGGAGCATCTCACTTCATCCTTCCTATCAACTCCTTTCCATATTCACCTCTGTTTTCTCTGCTCCACATTATGGATGATTTTTTCTTCCAATTCACTAATTATCTATCCAGTTGGTCTGTTATTTAACCTGTTTGTTGTGCTTCTTATGAATTTACCTGTTCATTTCAATTCTAGAATTGGTACTTGTTTCCTTTTCAAACCCATCTGCTACTTTATAATGCCCTCTTCTGCACAATGGATTGAATGAGCCCCTTTATCTCTTTGAACATCTTCAGTCTCCAAGCGTGCTGTCATCTGAGTTTCTTAGTCGTAAAGTCACCTGTTATTGCGCCTCCTGACTTGTTCTCCTGGGGATGTTTTGGCTCATCTTGAGAACGGTTGTCTTCCAAGGGAGCTCCCTGTGTCTGGAGGTGTCCCTGGGGCTGACTTAAGCTTTTGCCTGTGCTCAGCCCTCTGGGATTCACAGGTCCCAAACATTGTTTTTTAAGTTATTAAGAAGTAGTTTGACATATGAAAATATGAATTACACAAGGGAGCTCCCATAGAGCCTCCATGTACACCTCCTTGACTATATCACTGTCCCTACCCACCCCATCTTGAATTTAGCATTTAGCAATCCTATGCATTTCTTTTTATATATATATAAATTTATTTATTTTATTTATTTATTTTTGGCTGTTGGGTCTTTGTTGCAGTGCGCAGGCTTATCTTGTGGTGGCTTCTCTCATTGTGGAGCACGGGCTGTAGGCGCGTGGGCTTCAGTAGTTGTGGCTCACGGGCTCTAGAGCACAGGCTCAGTAGTTGTGGCGCATGGGCTTAGTTGCTCCGCGGCATGTGGGATCTTCCCGGACCAGGGATCGAACCCGTGTCCCTTGCATTGTCAGGTGGATCCTCAACCACTGCGCCACCATGGAAGCTCCGGTCCTATGCATTTCTTTTTGTTTTTACTATAATACTTAACTCCAAACAATATATTGGTTTTTTAAAATTTATTTTATTGAAGTATGGTTGATTTACAATGTTGTGTTAATGTCTGCTCTACAGCAAAATGATTGTTATACATGTATATATATATTCCTTTTCATATTATTTTCTATCCAGTTTATCACAGGATATTGAATATACTGTGCTATACAGTAGGAACTTTAAACAATATATTGTTTAGTGGTAAATGTTTTTAAGCATTACATACTATTTTTCTGTGATCTGCTTTTTTTCTTCACATTGTGAGATTAATCCACGCTGGTATGTTAGTCATCCTACTGCTGCATGTAACACATGGTGTATTTTATGAATATACCCCCATTTCCCTATTGGAGAACACTTGGGTTCCTTTTTTTCTCCCCCCTTACCAACAGTACCATCAAGGATGTATATATTAATCCTTGTATCTGTATGTGAGTGTTTAGGGTGCATCACCAGAAGTGGAAACACTGGGTTGAAGAGAGCATGCCTCATTTTTAGTAGGTACTGCTAAACTGTTTTCCAAAGGGATTCTATAAAGTTATACTCCTGCAAACAATGTCCAAAACAGTTTTTATTTCTTGGCTCTAGGATTTCCTCACAAACCAGATTACATCCAGAAGCTTTGTTGGAGGCTGTTGCATCACGCAGGGGAGCTAAGTGAGACGATGGTGGATCCCACCAGAGTCAAGGAGCAGTAGAGTTGTGAGATGCGGCCAAATTTTGGTGTTAAGGTATCGCCAGCATGATTTGCTGACAAATTGGATATAGAATATGCAAACAGGACTCAAGCAGACTCCAAGGGTTCGGGCACAAGCAACAGGCAGGTAGAGGTATCATTCTGGAGGGGCTTGCGCACTAGCCAGTTGCTAAGGATTCCAGGGATGAGAGGCCAGGGGAAACAGGCCTGGGAGGCTCACGGTCTTCAGTAGCTGAGATGGCAGGCCAGTCTCTGCGTAGATTAATTTTAGAGAGCTATGAGACCTGCCTAGTGGGTTGGGAGGACTGTTTACTTCTGAAAGTGCTCCTGGGGGTGAAGAAGATTCAGTGCTTTGGGGTAGGGGTCTTATCAAATCACTGTCACCCCCGTGAAGAGAGGCTGTGGGGCTCAAGAATGCGAGGACTGGAAAGTGATTTCCATGCCTGGAATTAAGAAAAGTTCACGTGACCATCTTCACCATGCCTGTAGCTCAATCTTTTTCTTTAATATAAATTTATTTACTTATTTATTTATTTATTTTATTTATTTATTTATGGCTGCTTTGGGTCTTCGTTGCTGCACGCAGGCTTTCTCTAGTTACGGTGAGCGGGGGCTACTCTTTGGTTGCGGCTCATGGCCTTCTCATTGCAGTGGCTTTTCTTGCTGCAGAGCACGGGCTCTAGGTGTGCAGGCTTCAGCAGTTGTGGCTCACGGGCTCTAGAGCACAGGCTCAGGAGTTGTGGCGCATGGGCCCAGTTGCTCCGTGGCATGTGGGATCCTCCTGGACCAGGGATCAGATCGAACCCATGTCCCGTGGATTCTTAACCACTGCACCACCATGGAAGTCCCTCACTCTTATACTCTAAACCTGGGACTGGCAAAGGAAGGAGGGTCTGAACACCTAGGGCAGGACTTGGATCATACAAATAAGGGCAAGAGAATGCAGAAGAGACCCTATGGACAAGAAATGAAGTTGACCATTTAATAGTAATGTCAAGGACTAAGGAAAACTGGATGAGGTACTGACTAGGCTATGTTAGCTAATGTCTAAACTATTTGGAATAATATAATTGTACCTAATGCCTAAATAAGGCTTACTATGTGTTAGGCAGTTTTAAGTGCATTTAAATATAGTTAAACCTAACAACTCCGTAAGAGTAGGTACTCTTTGGGGCTTCCCTGGTGGTGCAGTGGTTAAGAATCCGCCTGCCAAAGCAGGGGACACGGGTTCGAGCCCTGGCCCGGGAAGATCCCACATGCCGCGGAGCAATTCAGCCCGTGCGCCACAACTACTGAGCCTGCGCTCTAGAGCTCGCGAGCCACAACTACTGAGCCCGCGTGCCACAACTACTGAAGCCAGCGAACCTAGAGCCCGTGCTCCACAACAAGAGAAGCCACCGCAGTGAGAAGCCCGTGCACCGCCACAAAGAGGAGCCCCCGCTCGCCGCAACCGGAGAAAGCCTGTGCACAGCAACAAAGACCCAACGCAACCAAAAATAAAAATAAAAAATAAATTAATTAAAAAAAAAAAAGAGTAGGTACTCTTTTATCCATTTACAAATGAGGAAATAGAGTGGCTAAGTAACTTAGCCAAAGTTGAACAGCTATAAGTATTCAGTCTGGCTCCCTACATCTTAACCAGTCCCCTGTGCTTCCTATGTGATACTGTCACCCTAGAAAAATGCACTTACAAATGCAAGTCCTCATGTACACTACCCAGAGACACCCATCAACCTAGAATTGTTGTTTGTTTGTTTTTTTTGCCTAAATAAAAATGGGCAGAAATGTGTTTGGAAGGGTAGAATCTAAACTATAGGGAAGTATGTGAACAAAAAAGAACCAAGCTGCAACATAACTACATGGAGTATTAGTCCATATTTATGAAGCTCAAAAAGATACAAAACACAAAACCAAACAATATTTTAGGGACACATTCAATTCAGAGTACAAAGAAAAGCCAAAGAATGATACAGCTACAATTCAGCTGGGTGACATCCTCTGAGTGGGAGGGAGAAAAAGAAAAATGGAATCAAAGAAAGATTTGCTTCAGTTATTGGAAATGTTTAAAGCTAGGCCATAGGTATATTATATACTAGACAGAAAGGAATTTGAATCCTGACTGACACTGATCTCGGAGAGACCAGTGAGTGGTCCTGAAGAGAGATCTTAGTTCCTGCCCGGGAATAGAACCTAGCCGCTAGTCCAGCAGGGGCTAGAGGCTAGAAGCAAAGTTCCCTGGCTCTTGCCCCATTTGAAAGCAAGAATGTTTCAAGGAGGCAACAACTGTAAGAACAGGTACAAAGTTTATTATTAGAGACACAGCACAAGTGGGAGAACAGCACACAGAGAAACAGTTTATTTAAGACGGAAGCAAGGCAGAAATACACACAAGGAGAGAAAGGATATGGGCGTCCTCTCTAATGAGGAGTACCGTGAAAGGGTGATTTAAATCACATATAGGACGGGTCTTCCGGGTCTTTGTTTACCTTTAGCCAATTATCTTGTTTCTTTTCTCACAGCTGACCAGTCCTAGGACCCTCCCCAAGATGCGAGTGCAGCTTTTTGCCAAGACGGATTCCGCTGCAGAGGCCTGTGGGGGGTATGTCCACACATCATGGGGTGGTGCCCCCTCCCTTTTTGACCCCCAAGGAGACTTCTTGCGCATGTGCAGACAGGGAAGTTTACCTTGACCTCAGGAATGGTCATCTTATCTCTTAACTTCAGCAGAGCTCAGCTTCTGCCACCTGCTTTGTCCTTGGAGTGTCTGGGTGAGAACCAAGCTCCAATTTTACTCCACTTGACAAACACCAGTGTCCGGCTCAGGGGCCTCAATACCTCCTATCTCTCTGACCTTAAGGAAATTATTTAACATCCCTGAGCTTTCCTCTCCTTGCTTGCAAGGTAGGGTAGATACATATCTACTTTGCAAGGTTTTAAGGATTCAATAAAATGAAACACATAAAAAGCCTACGACAGACCAAAGCACTAAATATATGGTGGCTGCTAAGATTATACAGAACCCGTGGTCAGAGAATAGCAATGGGAGCAGCTAACTGTGTCCTGTAGGGAGTACCAAACAGGGCAATTTCAAGGAGGGAAAAAAAAAAAAAAAAGATCTGGCAAAGACGATTAAGGAAAATAAAAGTTGGAAAAAATCTTTGCTGAGTGGGGACCAAGCTGGAAATGTTCCATAGGAAAACAGATGCAAAAGATGTACAATATTTAAAAGATGAATTACTAGGTACACAAACTGGTACACTCCACCTGGAGTAGTGATGGCAGGTAGAGAAACAGGCACTCTGAAGGAGACTTGTTACGAGTATAAACTGGGACAACTTTATGGAACATACATTATTACTTTAAATGCCCAAATCCTTTGACTCTGAAATTCTACTTTTGGAAATGTATTCTACAACACAACTTCAAATGGGTGCAAATTAATAGGGAATCAGCACTGGTATATACCATGACCAGAAACTCAAATGCCCCCTTACCAGAAGCTGGATAATTTACAATACAGCCTTAGAGCAGCATACTCTGTACATGCTGGTGGGGAATCTCCTTTATGACGATGACAAATAGGAGCACAGAGTATGCTTTTTCCCCCATTTTTTTTACTGTGGTGAAATACACATAAAATTTACCATCTTTACCATTTTTAAAAAAATTTTTATTGGGGTATCGTTGATTTACAATGTCATGTTAGTTTCAGGTATACAACAGAGTGAATCAGCTATACATATATCCACTATTTTTTGTTAAATTCTTTTCCCATATAGGCCATTACAGAGTATCGAGTAGAGTTCCCTGTGCTATACAATAGCGCATTAGTTACCTTTTTTATATGTAGTAGCATGTATGTGTTAATCCTCATCTTCCAATTTATCCCCCTCCCCATCTTTACCACTTTTAAGCATACAGTTCAGTGGTAATAAACACATTCATCACATTGAGCAACCATCACCACCATCCATCCCCGTGAACTCTTTTCATCTTCTAAAACAGAAACTCTATATCCATTAAACAGTAACTCTTCATTTCCTCATTCCCTGCCCCTGGCAACCACCAGTATATTCTTCTAAACTATATCTGGACAACCTATGTTTTCACGAATTGATCAAAAGGCAAATTGGATGTCTGTGTTAATGGTGTCATAAAAACCTCAAATATTAGAATACTATCACAATCAATCTAGAAATTCTTAACATTGGTGTCAATATGTGGCAAATCTACTTTTTGTATGTCGTTGCAAAGAGGTACAGCTAGATGTCAACTGTGATGCTCATTCACTGGTGGTTAACCTTTCATGTCCCTAAATCTTTCTGTACCGTCTTGTTTTCACTGAGACCAATCTATTTTTTATTTGCTTTAAAATATTTTATTGGAATCCTTTGGGTAGGACCAAGTAAAGTCCACCTAATTGATTTTGGTCCCCAAATTTCTAGGCAGTCCCCTCCCTCCACCCCAGGAGGTTGACAGCTTGCTCACGCGGGTTAATGCAGGAAAGATGTGAAGTTCCGAGGATCTGTCCAATGCCAGGTAGAGAACATCCTTTGTGTCAGCAAAATTCTAAAATTTCATAAAAGCAACACATATTAGGAACATGCAAGCAACTGGCAGTAAAGCATGAATCTAGGGCTTCCCTGGTGGCGCACTGGTTAAGAATCTGCCTGCCAACGCAGGGGACACGGGTTCGAGCCCTGGTCCGGGAAGATCCCACATGCCGCGGAAAAACTAAGCCCAGGTGCCACAACTACTGAGCCTGCGCTCTAGAGCCCGTGTGCCACAACTACTGAAGCCCGAGCGCATAAAGCCCGTGCTCCACAACAAGAGAAACCACCACAAGAAGAAGCCCTCGCACCGCAACGAAGACCCGATGCAGCCAAAAATAAGTAAATAAAATAAATTTATTTTTAAAAAGCATGAATCATAGATACAGGAACAGATTGGTAGTTATCAGAGGGAAAGGTGGTTAGGCAAAAAGGATCAATTGCATGGTGACTAGACTTACTGTGGTGATCGCTTTCTAGTGTATATAAATATCCAAAACGTTATGTTCCTGAAACTAATGTAGTCATATACCAGTTTTACTTTAAAAAAAGAAAGGTCTGGGTGGGCAGGGGAATTGCCACACAGGGTGGAAAGAAGCATAAGAGTGGATCAGGTGGTTTCAAAGATCCTCAGAGAAGTTCTCAGAGACTCTAGTCCAACCAGGTCATCATTACCACTCTGGAGCTGGTAGAAAAACCAGCAAGAGACTTACCACAGTACCCAGGCAGAAGGCACGCTACTCTCCACTTCTTGTCACTCTCCACTTCTTGTCACAGCTTGTTGATGAAGTGGCAGGAACCATTACCTGGGCATCCCAGCCATCCCAACAGCACTTCTCCAAGAGGAGAATTCCAAACTTTAGGCCTTCAGCCACCAGGCTATCCCTGAATCTCTGTGAAGGGGCACTGCCCCGGCTGGGCTTCCAAAGCTCTCAAGCTAGAAAGATGAAAGCAGGACCACCGATGAGAAATACAAGCAGAGAGTTACAGCCCTCCCATTGGCTCCTCTCAAAAATCCAAGTATCCAGTTCCCCAAATGAGTCAGAAATTAATTTTGACATCAGGACCAGCATCAGAGACTCTAGTCTGAGAAATCATCATCCCCAATTTAGGGAGACCTGGATCAAGGGAAGCCATTATGGGGAGGAATCTAGAACATTCAAAGACAACAGCCCCCGTATAAGGATCTAGCAAATTAAGAATTCAGGGATGGGAAGTTCAGGAGAGAAAAGAAGTAGGAAAGAAACTTAGAACTGCGGAGAACAGCTGCATCAAGGAGGCCCAGCATGCAGGGTAGTTTATAGTAGGAAAACAGGTGGAGAAAGCAGGTTTAGCAAGGCTTAAACAAAACTCTGGGGAGTTAAAAAAGTGAGAGACACTGAGAGCGCCCGCACACCTAACACTCACCTTTATTCAAAAATAACACACCGGTCGGTGAACGTCTTAATCCCCTAATGGAGAAACGAGACACACGAATAAGTGGCTTCCCCGAGCCCAAATACTAGGGATCCCAACCCGGGGGATGGAGGTGGTCAGCGCGCTGCGGTGATGGCGTCAGCGAGACACTCAGAATCACCTGGGGTCATCATCATCCCCGTCCTCCCCCAGTACAACCACCAGCCACTCCATATCGCACCATCCACTCACCCTCGAGGCGCTGCGGACCCTCCTTCGAGAATCAGGGTCCTGGGAAGAAACCAGTGAGTTAGCAGAAGCCAGGGCGACTACCAGACAAGTCCCCCCCTGCCCTGGGCTGGGTCAGTTCCAAGCAGTGGTGTCACAGAGACATCAGAAAATCTAGTCTGTAATGATAGCTCATCCTGCTCAGCCCGAGACTTCGATCCCCTCAGTGTCCAACACGGCCCTGAGGTACTGAGGTACCTGTACGCCGGCAGCTGTGCAAAGATGGCGCAGGCCGTCGCCTTCCTCTCGGAAGGTTGCACAGCGGCCGCGAGGCGGATCCCAAAGCCACCATCTTCGCCATCCACGAGTTCACTGCACAAAGAGAACGACAAGGCCTGGGCCAGGGCCGTTTATTTACGGCGGCGTGGCGTCGGGTCCTGACGGGCCTATAGCTGTCTTCTGAGATGCCTGTCTCGATCCTCAGAATTGTCCCCATCGCTTGTCCAAACAAGACTAAAGTTAAGTGAAAGAGAGGCCATGAGCGAACGTTTCACATTTTTCTGGGGAAATATTCGGAGATGTTTTGTGAATTTTGAAAAACAAAAAACAGGTGACTTTACTGGCCAGGCCGGAGAACGTCCGCGACGCTGCTAAGTGCGCGCGCAGCTGAACGCTCTTCCTGGGTGGCCTCCCAGATAGTCCAGTCCCTGCTTGTGTAACCAAAGGGCTTCTCTCTAGTTCTCAATTGTCCCGGTTTGGATTCGGGGGTCACTCCAAGGGACTGCCACCCTCCTCTGTCTAGCCAGCGAAATCTGAATTTGCAAGACCTGTCAGGTACATTAAACTTCCTGTCCTTTTTTTTTTTTTTTTTAAACACCTTTATTAAGGTATAATTTTGTCCACTGAAAAAAAATGCACGACGTAAAAGTTGAGAATCTGTTTTATTTGGTGGATAAAACTGAGGACTTAGGCCTGGTCGCAGCCTCTCAGCCCTGAAGAGGTAAGGGAGAAGCCAGGCTATATAAGAGTTTTTGCGACAAAGATCGGGTAGTCGGCACTTCATAAGATTACTGTCAATTAGAGAAAACCAGGGATTTCCCTGGTGGCGCAGTGGTAAAGACTCTGCCTGCCAATGCAGGGGAAACGGGTTCGATCCCTGGTGCAGGAAGATCCCACATGCCGCGGAGCAACTAAGCCCTGCACCACAACTACTGAGCCTGCGGTCTAGAGCCTGCGTGTCACAGCTACTGAAGCCCGCGCATCTAGAGCCCGTGCTCCGCAACAAAAAGGAGCCACCACAATGAGAAGCCCACACACCACAACGAAGAGTAGACCCCGATTGCTGCTTCTAGAGAAGGCCCTCACGCAGCAGAGAAGACCCAATGCAGCCAAAAATAAAAAAATAAATAAATTAAAATAAAAAATTAAAGAACCCCATACTGTTCTCCATAGTGGCTGTATCTATTTACATTCCCACCAACAGTGCAAGAGTGTCCCCTTTTCTCCACATTCTCTCCAGCATTTGTTGTTTGTAGATTTTCTGATGATTCCCACCCTAACTGGTGTGAGGTGATACCTCATTGTAGCTTTTTTTTTTTTTAACACCTTTATTGGAGTATAATTGCTTTACAATGGTGTGTTAGTTTCTGCTATATAACAAAGTGAATCAGATATATATATACATATATCCCCATATCTCCTCCCTCTTGCTTCTCCCTCCCACCCTCCCTATCCCACCCCTCTAGGTGGACACAAAGCACAGAGCTGATCTCCCTGTGCTATGTGGCTGCTTCCTACTAGCTAGCTATTTTACATTTGGTAGTGTATATATGTCCACTATGGAGAACAGTGTGGAGGTTCCTTAAAAAACTAAAAATAGCCTTACCATATGATCCAGCAATCCCACTATTGGGCATATACCCAGAGAAAACCATAATTCAAAAAGACACATGCACCCGAATGTTTATTGCGGTACTATTTACAATAGCCAGGTCATGGAAGCAACCTAAATGCCCATCGACAGACGAATGGATAAGGAAGATGTGGTACAGATATACAATGGAATATTACTCAGCCATAAAAAGGAACGAAATTGGGTCATTTGTAGAGACGTGGATGGATCTAGAGACTGTCATACAGAGTGAAGTAACTCAGAAAGAGAAAAACAAATATCGTATATTAACGCATATATGTGGAACCTAGAAAAATGGTACAGATGAACCGGTTTGCAGGGCAGAAATAGAGACACAGATGTAGAGGACAAATGTATGGACACCAAGGGGGGAAAGTGGCAGGGGGGGGATGGTGGTGGGATGAACTGGGAGGTTGGGATTGACATGTATACACTAATATGTATAAAATAGGTAACTAATAAGAACCTGCTCTATAAAAAATAAATTAAATTAAATTTTTAAAAAAAGTAAAGAAAACCAGACATCTCAAGTTAATGAATTTAACTAAACATGCTGCAACAAAGATCCCATGTGCCGCAACTAAGACCCGGCGCAGCCCAAAATAAATATTATTTTAATAATCTCTTCCAAGAATCCTATAGTATTCGTCTGTTTATTTGACACATTTCTCAGCTCCCAGCGGTTGAGTTCCGCCTGTGGTTGATGTTGCAAAGTGATTTTAAGTTCCAGGAAGTGTATATGTACAGGTAGGTGGTGACTTCTCATATTCTAAAGTGGCTGTTTTTATTGGCCGCGCCGCGCCGCTTGCAGGATCTTAGGACTGAACCCAGGCCCACAGTGAAAGCGCCGAGTCCTAACCACTGGGCCACCAGGGAATTTCCTGATGTTGCTTTTTAAAGAACCATTTCCCTAATGAGGACTCATGAAAGTAGTTGGCCCAGCTTCAGGAATTCTCTTCTTTGGCCCGTTAAGCCATTGCTGGCGATTTCCCTAACCTTTATCATCGCTGCTGCTGCCAGTGAATCAACCTTTAAGGCCGTGGAAGGCTTCCAGCTCTGGTTCACAGCAGAAAGCCCCTTGCCACCAGCTGCTGCTCCTGGAAGCACTGACACCTTCCTGTCCTGCCTCTCTTGGGTCCCCATACCTCTAAAAACATAATCAGGAGTAGCCTCTGGTGCAGTGGCTTTTTCTCAACTTTGGCTGAAACATTGAGACAATTTTAATTCTATACAATTTCTTGGCCTACTTCCAGAGACTCTGATTCTTCTGGGACCGGTATCAGTATTTCTTTTTTCTTTTCTTTTTTTTTTTTTTTAATAAATTTATTTATTTATTTATTTATTTATTTATTTATGGCTGCGTTGGGTCTTCGTTGCTGCACGCGGGCTTTTTCTAGTTGTGGTGAGTGGGGGCGACTCTCCGTTGTGGTGCGCGGGCTTCTCATTGTGGTGGCTTCTCTTGTGGAGCACGGGCTCTAGGCACGCGGGCTTCAGGAGTTGTGGCTCCCAGGCTCGAGAGTGCAGGCTCAGCAGTTGTGGCGCACGGGCTTAGTTGCTCTGCAACATGTGGTATCTTCCCGGACAAGGGCTCGAACCCGTGTCCCCTGCATTGGCAGACGGATTCTTAACCACTGCGCCACCAGGGAAGCCCGGTATCAGTATTTCTTTAGCTTCCCAAATGGTCTCAGTATACCACTGGGTTGGAGAACCATGGCTCCAGTGATTTGAAGTTACAAGGTTTATTCCCTCTATTGCCTGGCTGGTTAAATTTTTTAAAAGTTAAGCAAGCCCCCAATTTCTGCTTCTGCAGCAGTTAAACTGCACATACTATATGCTATGGTTAGAGCCTATAATATTACAGTTCACCTATCTTGTAAGTAAGACCGGCCTTTGAGAATTGGCCCAGGAACCAAAACTATACTATTTCCTTTACAAGCTTTTCCTTTACAAGGCTTCCCATACTTTGTCATTCCTAAGATGTTTCAATTTCCCAGAGAGGAAGGATTTATTGAAAGATAAAACACAGGGAACTTTAATTTGATTCTGGAGTAGATACTCCCAGGCTCAGTTTTTGGAAGGAACAAGGTTGGGATTTATCAGGCTAGAGGAAGTGTTAAGGACGTTTAACTGCTCCAGTGAGAAGCAGCCCCTAGGGAAGGGCTTGTGTGGGAGGAACGCCCATCTCCCCATCTTCCCAGATCTATGCTGCACAGCTTTTATTTCCTCTTCGTTCATAATTAAATGTGCTATTAAGTTGCTTCTGTTTTGAGACTGTCCATGAAAAGAACAAAAAGGCTACTGATTGTTAAAACTGAGGTAAAACCACCACTTACAGCCAGACAGGAACCACCCACGCTAGCCCCAGTGTTCAGGCAGTGTGAAAAAACCCTGGCCCCCAAATCATCACTTGTTCCTCCCTAGTTTTGCTCTGGATATAGCTTAAGTGACCACCTCCACATGCTACCTATGAAAAAAAAACTTTACAATACCTAAGTTAGAGGGTGGTGTGATGAGAACTACTGAGGATTACAGGAGGGACTCAGAGAACCAGGTGCAGTGCCTGGCCCATTCCTCTTTATTGCCATGCCCCCAAACTCTCAGTATCTCACTCCCCCAGACCCTCAGTTGAATAACTGCAACTCCAGTGACCTTCATTGAACATGTTGCTTGCCTATAGCACATTTCTGCTCAAGTGATCTAGATCTTTTAACTGAAGCCATTCAGACAAATGCTTTATTTTGAAAGGAGCCAACCAAAACTAAGAGGCTAAATAATTTGCACTAAGTCACTCAAGTGGGATTTATAAAACAGAGTATGAATCTGCATCTCATTTTTACTGTTTTGTCCACCCCTAAATTCATAACTTAAATAAAAGACTGGAAGACTCACAGGTCTAGTAAGAAATGAACAGCTCTGCACACAGTGAGTGCAAGACCCTAAGGAACCATGAACCCCTCTCAACACTGCCTTTGACACCACAACAATTTCTCCTCCCCAAAACCCTACTGCAGCTCCCATCCCTACTTTTACCTAAAACAACCCCACCCCAATCAAAATGGGCACTTGGAATTTGTTTTCTGTCATGGATGTGATTTACCACCTACAATAAAGTCCCAACAAAAACAGCCATACCCACAGCTCCTGATACTCTCTTCAGAAGTACAGCCCTTTCATGGTCTATGGATTTCAGAGAAGAGACTATTATCCCTCCCCAAATAAAAGCAGAAATACATATTTAACATTTTATTCTTATTCCTTAAGCATACAAGTTTTTAATTCCATGAGTTTTGGTATGTTTACAAAGCAAAAAATAGGACAGAAGGTGGCAGTGTTAATCCATTTGAGAGAGGGAAGAACAAAAAAGGAAAGCGACCCTTACAGTACCAACTTACATGAAACGCAAATCATTCTGGTGAACACATTGGTTATAACATACAGAAATAACAAAGACAAGCAAGCTAATTATTAAAGGTTAAAAGCTAACCTTACAATGAACTGCTATAGTAGAGGACTAACATACAGGGAAATACCAAGGTCCTTGGGTCTCCTCTGTCTCAAAGAGGAATACAGAGAAACAATAGTAAGTCCCCTAATCCACCTCCTCAATGGTGGGGCCAGACCCAGAGCCCCCTTTAGGGGCCTGGGCCCCAAAGCCGCCAGCCCCGGGGCCACCCGCCCCCTGGTACAGTCCGCTGATGATGGGGTTACACACCTGCTCCAGCTCCTTCCTCTTGTGCTCAAACTCGTCCTTCTCGGCCAAGGTGTTGGCATCCAGCCAGGAAATCACCTCCTGGCACTTGTCCAGCACCTTCTTCTTGTCGGCCTCGCTGATCTTGCCCTTCAGCCCCTCATCCTCCACGGCGCTCTTCATGTTGAAGGCGTACGACTCCAGGGCGTTCTTGGCAGACACCCTCTCGCGCTGGACCTCGTCCTCGGCTTTGTACTTCTCTGCCTCCTGCACCATGCGCTCGATCTCCTCCTTGCTCAGCCGGCCCTTGTCGTTGGTGAT
Source organism: Eubalaena glacialis (assembly GCF_028564815.1). Lineage (NCBI taxonomy): Eukaryota > Metazoa > Chordata > Mammalia > Artiodactyla > Balaenidae > Eubalaena > Eubalaena glacialis. Next base: position 24,132,567 of record NC_083722.1, on the reverse strand, counting down.
GGTGATCTTGTTGGCCTTGCCCGTGCTCTTGTCCATGGCCGTGACGTTCAGGATGCCATTGGCGTCGATGTCGAAGGTCACCTCGATCTGGGGCACTCCCCTGGGGGCCGGTGGGATGCCGCTCAGCTCGAAGCGCCCCAGCAGGTTGTTGTCCCGCGTCATGGCCCTCTCGCCCTCGTACACCTGGATCAGCACGCCGGGCTGGTTGTCCGAATAGGTGGTGAAGATCTGCGTCTGCTTGGTGGGGATGGTGGAGTTGCGCTTGATCAGGGCAGTCATCACGCCCCCAGCCGTCTCCAGCCCCAGCGACAGGGGAGCCACGTCCAGCAGCAGCAGGTCCTGCACGTTCTCAGACTTGTCTCCCATCAGGATGGCTGCCTGCACCGCCGCCCCATAGGCCACCGCCTCGTCAGGGTTGATGCTCTTGTTGAGGTCGCGCCCGTTGAAAAAGTCCTGCAGCAGCTTCTGCACCTTGGGGATGCGGGTGGAGCCCCCCACCAGGACCAGGTCTTGGATCTGAGCCTTGTCCAGCTTGGCGTCGCGCAGAGCCTTCTCCACGGGCTCCAGGGTGCTCCGGAACAGGTCCGAGCACAGCTCTTCGAACCGCGCCCTGGTGATGGACGTGTAGAAGTCGATGCCCTCGAACAGGGAATCGATCTCCAGGCTGGCCTGGGTGCTGGACGACAGGGTCCTCTTGGCCCTCTCGCAGGCGGTGCGCAGTCGCCTCACGGCCCGCTTGTTCTGGCTGATGTCCTTCTTGTGCTTCCTCTTGAACTCCTCCACGAAGTGGTTCACCAGCCTGTTGTCGAAGTCCTCCCCACCCAGGTGGGTGTCCCCGGCCGTGGCCTTCACCTCGAAGATGCCGTCGTCGATCGTCAGGATGGACACGTCGAACGTGCCCCCGCCCAGGTCAAAGATGAGCACGTTGCGCTCCCCCTTGCCTGTCCGGTCCAGGCCGTAGGCGATGGCGGCAGCCGTGGGCTCGTTGATGATCCTCAGCACGTTCAGCCCCGCGATCACCCCCGCATCCTTGGTGGCCTGGCGCTGCGAGTCGTTGAAGTAGGCCGGCACAGTGATCACCGCGTTGCTCACCGGGTGGCCCAGGTACGCCTCGGCGATCTCCTTCATCTTGGTTAGCACCATCGACGAGATCTCCTCGGGGTAGAACGCCTTGGTCTCCCCCTTGTAGCTCACCTGCACCTTGGGCTTGTCACCGTCGTTGATCACCCGGAAAGGCCAGTGCTTCATGTCCGACTGCACCACAGGGTCGCCAAACTTGCGGCCGATCAGCCGCTTCGCGTCAAACACGGTGTTCTGTGGGTTCAGCGCCACCTGGTTCTTGGCCGCGTCGCCGATGAGCCGCTCGGTGTCCGTGAAGGCCACGTAGCTGGGGGTGGTGCGGTTGCCCTGATCGTTGGCGATGATCTCTACTTTGCCGTGCTGGAACACCCCCACGCAGGAGTAGGTGGTGCCCAGATCGATGCCAATGGCCGTGCTTTTCGCCATGCCGGTGTCCTGCCCTCTCGGCTCCGCAACGAATTTCAGACCTGAAAACGGCCAACGAGTTCAGCGACGAGGAGCTCGTTCCTTTCGGAATCCGAAAACTGAACGCGCCGGTGCCGCTCGGGGTGGTCCTCGCAGATAGTGTGTCTGCGGAAGCTGCGCTCACCAACCACACCAATCCTAGCAGCTCTCTCCAGGCTTGCCGTTTCTCTGAGGGCGGCTCTGTGTTTATGGTTTTTCATCAAGCTCCGCCTTTTCCCTCCTCAGCCAATCACAGAGCTCAGTGGGGCTGCCGGGTCGGGAATATTCCAGGGGTTTCGCCTCAGGTCCTGCCCTCTGGTTTTCTGGGACCAATCAGCCCCCTGGGTGCCGCCTCTCCCAGAACTCTCCAGACTCTTCTGGGATTCGCTGGAGGAAACTGGAGTCCCAAGGAGAGGGGGGAGAGTCGCGGGGAAGAGTCGTTGTTGACTCCGCCCACCCAGTCTCCGTTTCCCTGGCGAGCCGCCTGCCAAGTAGTTGGATGTCGACCGGAAGGATGAGCACTAGGCTTGTAATAAGTAGGGCGGTGAGAGGTGCGTGGGGCTCAAATAAGTTTGATTGTTTAAAGTAGGATTAGGGGGTACACGATTCCGGGGAGACCCAAATTACAGAAAGATCCGGAGTGTCTCTAAGAGGGTGGGGTATCTGTGGCCCAAAGAGACGCTGATTGGAGCCTGACGCTGATGGAAGCAGCCGCGTTTGGGCCGGTTCGCGGAGGGGCCGGGCTGCCTGAGAATTGCCTTGGCCATCCGGCGTTTTTCCCATCATATTTTTAAAATAGGAAGGACAAGGAAAGAGATAATGCAGTATAGTTTTGGCGTCATCTTTAGCCCTATATGGATGGAATATCTGGGGATGGGAAAATTTGAATTTTCAAAAGAAAAGTAATCAGGTAAACAGACGGTTCTTGAATTGGAGAAGGTTCCCAACGCCTTAGAAGGGACGTGTTCGGTCAGGGGCGTGGGGAGGGAAGGGCAGGGTTGGATCCACTGCGCCCCTGTCCCCGCCCAGAACCGCTCCCGTTTTCCTCGGGCTGGACTGGGGCTTGAGGAAGAAAAAAAATCTCTGTAGAAATTCAGCTATCATTAGGCCTTTGGGGCTTCTCCCAGTTCCTCATCTTTCCCAGCCTGGGGTCCGGGCCACTCCCCTGTTTCCTTTCTGCCTTCTTCATTCCTGGTTCAGCCTCGGATGATTGGTGGTGCCAGGATTAATCTGAGTCCGGAATTCGGCCTTCTCCCTTGTCACTTGCAGCCTCTAGGCTGTCCACCGCTTTAAAATAAATGTGATGTGGTGGTGAGCCTGCGAGGGCGGGGCGGGAATGTTTACTCCTCTTTAACAGCATCATATGCTACAGCAGGTTGGCAGGTGGCTCACTTGAAAGCAAACTGGTCGGGATGGTGCTGTAAAGTGGGAGAGGTTGGCGGGACCCAGATTCTAGCTCCTTTAAAACTTCAGATTTTTTGCTGTGCACGTAATTCTTCCATTTAGTTTTTTTTTTTTAATTTTTTAATTTTTATTTTAGTTTTGGCTGTGTTGGGTCTTCGTTTCTGTACAAGGGCTTTCTCTAGTTGTGGCGAGCGGGGGCAACTCTTCATCGCGGATGCGTGGGCCTCTCACTTCCGCGGCCTCTCCTGTTGCGGAGCACAGGCTCCAGATGCGCAGGCTCAGTAGTTGTGGCTCACGGGCCCAGTTGCTCCTTGGCATGTGGGATCTTCCCAGACCAGGGCTCGAACCCGTGTTCCCTGCATTGGCAGGCCGACGCTCAACCACTGCACCACCAGGGAAGCCCGTTCCATTTAGTTTTTTAGCCTGGATTTCAACTTTCTGTGCGTTACCTTCCTTCCTGTTTTCGATACAATTATATTTGGTAATTTGTTTTGGCCTTTGTTTTTTCATCCTTTGTGTGAAATGCCAGACCCCTTGTTAGGCGCCTAAAATGAAAATGTTAGGGACATTAAAGCAACAGTGCGGGGTTCACAACCCACAGAAAAATAGACTCATTGCTGTACTCACATGTCTTGAGCATAGAAAACATAAGAGCAGAAGTGGGAGGAGGCAGGGGATTTTTTTCTATTTGTTTATTTATTTATTTATTTTGGCTGCGTTGGGTCTTCATCGCTGCGCGCAAGCTTTTCTCTAGTTGCGGTGAGCAGGGGATACTCTTTGTTGTGTTGCGCGAGCTTCTCATTGTGGTGGCTTCTCTCGTTGTGGAGCACGGGCTCTAGAACACAGGCTCAGTAGTTGTAGCGCACGGGCTCAGTTGCTCCTCGGCATGTGGGCATGAACCCATGTCCCCTGCATTGGCAGGCAGATTCCTCTTTTTTTTTAAATATAAATTTATTTATTTATTTATGGCTGTGTTGGGTCTTCGTTGCTGAGCAGGGGCTTTCTCTAGTTGCGGGGAGCTACTCTTCGTTGTGGTACGCGGGCTTCTCATTGGGTGGCTTCTGTTGTTGGGAGCATGGGCTCTAGGCGCGCGGGCTTCAGTAGTTATGGCACGTGGGCTCAGTAGTTGTGGCTCGCAGGCTCTAGAACACAGGCTCAGTAGTTGTGGCGTATGGGCTTTGTTGTTCTGCAGCATGTGGGATCTTCCCCGACCAGGGCTCGAACCCGTGTCCTCTGCATTGGCAGGTCGATTCTTAACCACTGCGCCACCAGGGAAGCCCAGCAGGCAGTTTCTGATGAAGGGAAGAAATCTTGCTTTTGAACACTTTTGCTCAATTGGCATTCTTTACACACACACCTGTCCATCCATACACCTTTTCCTGGAATCCAAGGGTATTCATTTGTTTATTCTATAATTTGCTCAGGCTAATCTAAACTGATATTGCAAAAAGATTGCTTTAACAAACCTGTGTGTCTTTCTCTGTGCAGGTAGGTGATAACTTTTTTTACTTTCCGATGTGACTCCCTAAATGAATCACCTCCTTTATCTAGTCAAACTGGCCAAACTTAAGGAATTTTCCATTTCTTTATGCATTATCTGGCTTACATCTTAGCTGCCCAGTATAGGAACACTTCCAGAGACCCTTAACCTCACCCCCTCCTTCTGGAAGCTTCCTCACCATCAGCTGCTACCAGCAGCACTTCTGGATTCACTCTTTCCTTCTCTCCAAATTTGCAATTGTATTCCTCTGTTGGCTTGAAGCAAAGGGTATCACTGTCTCCACTGCCAGGCAGGTAGAGGATGTGAGAGAGCCTCAAATCTTGTGGCTGCTGGCTTAGCAGAAAAAAAGCCACTCGAAAATGCTGTTTTTCTTGAATCGGGCAGTCAGCCGCACATCGTATTTGACCTACCTTTTGCATTAAGTTTCTCTCTGTGGACTGGCCTGTAAACCTAAACATCTATATTCCTTTTCCATTTCCTACAAGGGGAGAGTCTCCTGAATTTTGTCTTTCCTTTTGCACTGGACACTTCCCAATGCAGAAACTCAGTTACCGGTTTAATTGGTGTCTAAGGAGATTATATGAACCCCAAGAGATTTTTCAGAACTTTAGTTTGATTAGCTTTGGAATTAGGTTTTTATCGGGTTTGGTGTTTGGAAGGGATCAAGGCTCAGGTTCCCCAAGCCTGACGGGCTGTCAGGTAAAATTTAAGGGTGGGGGATGGTGGAGAGAGTGCCAAGAAAGTTGACCCCCGGCGGCAGGAAGTGTGGGGGAGGGGAACCCCGCAAGGCTGCGGGATCTTGTTTCTTCTCTCTCCTTTTTCCTACAGTTTTTCAAACAGTATCGTTTTCTCCTCAATTCTGTTTGTTTTCAAAGATATTATAATTCTAGGTTTATCAGAAGAACGCAAAAGACATAACTGATACGAAACCTAGAGCCAGGCATTTTTAACCATCAAATGGCAAAGGCTTCAAAGACCTGGGAACCCTGCTAATTTCCAGCAGCATGGAAAAAAACCTGGGTTTGCGTCTGGACTCTACTTCGTTGTTGAGGCTGTTTTTCTTCTTTCTTTCACAATGAAGTACTTGTAAGTTAACTAAATTACACGTCTCTATATCTCTAAATTAGAATTAACAATATTTATTTCATAGGATGATAACTACAAGGATAATACTTATAAGGCCTTAGTTCAATGTCTGTGACAGAGTAGTGCTCAAAAGTTTGCTCCCTTCTCCCTTCTTTTGTTGGGGTCCCACACTCTCTCAGGTCTGATATATCTCAATCATTCTTACTGAAGGTTGGGGGTTAATACCAGGACTATAGTATTACTTTCAGTTTACCATAGAAACTATTTTAAGATTTTTAGGCAGAGCCCTTCAGCCAAACCTTTCCATTTTCAAACATAAGCACAAAAGATCAGAGGTTTAGTGGCTTGGTCTGGTCACCTAGACAGATAATTACAGAACCGGTGACTGAACCTACATGTCCTCATACTTTCTATTATGGACTCCTCCCAATGCTGGCACATAGACCTTACCCTTTCACTCTAAAAAAAAGAAAACAAATGGCCATAGAAGAAGACAGTTAAGAGTGAATGTCAGGGCTCTGCGCGCATCTTGGGCACCATGGGGGTATGTGACCAGCAGGTATTCCCCTCCAGGCTGTTGCTTCTGACTCACAACCATCTCCCCCATCGCCCCCCCACCACCCCACCCTTCCAGCTTCTCCCAGAACCGTCTCCTCTTCCCTTCATCCCAGACTGGTCGGTTGTTATGAGGGGAAAGGGGGGGCCCCGTTACTAAGGCTAGGCTGGCACCCAGTTCAAAGAATCTCCTGGAAACTAAATGTAGAGCCGTGACTAAGCTTGATATACTAGAGTGGGGTTGGGGGGTAGGGAGACTTGGGTGGGGCAGTTTGTTTGTTGAGGACTGTTCCTACGAGTCAGTCCCCGCCTTCGAGCCCAGAGAACTCCAGAAAGTTCTTGGCACAGCCTGAAGCGGGGGCAAGGAGCCAGAAGCCGTAAGACCCCGATAAAATGGGGCGGGGCGGGGCCTGACGGTAGGGCTGGCCGCGGAGCTGCCTGTCTGGTGCCGGCGTTTTTCGGTTGTTTTTTCAAAATGGGATTAAAGAAGTAAATAAAGGAGAGACCTTTAGAGTTTCACTCAAACTCGCTAATTTATTGGATGAAAACACTGGAAAAGTTCGTAACTGATACAAGGAAGCCGGATGAACTGGGTGGCCAGACGGGAGAAGGTCCCACCGCCCTGGGCAGGGACAGGCCATAGATGGGAGCTTGCTGGCTTCTCTCTGCCGCTTCCCCACCCGACTCTAGTCCCTGGTTCTCGTGGAGACGTTTGGAGGGGTAAAATGGTCTAAGACCCTCGGGGGTGGTTCTGGTCTTCCGAACTCCCCCGCCTTCCCACCCTGTTTGCCTCGTTGTGCCCTCCCTCCCCCGCTGTGCCCTCTGCTCCGATCCTCTGCTGGGCTGGACAGGGGCCCGCAGGGGTGGGGCGGGTTGACCTCGGCATCCCGAATTCGCGGCGCTACGTGACCCCTTAACGTCTCTAAATGAGCTGGAGCTAGGAGAGGGTGAGGGGGCTGGTGGGGTTGCTCTGTGTCACAGAACTGCACTGGATACTTTACGGGTGACCCTCGGGGACGGATTTAAGGTGATCAGTTGGAGTAAAGTATGATGACAGTCACCGTTTCTTATTCCTAGCGTGAGGATCTCCCCCTCAGAAATCGCCAATATTGGTTTTTCACCTGAAACAACCTCTTTTAACTGAAAGCCCATGCTTTTGCCCACTTCTCTCACATTTATAAACGTTTTTGTTGTTTTGGTATCTTTTCTTCATTTTTGATGACAGAACCCTGTTAAACACCAGGAATAACAGTATGTATATTACTAATCACACAATATCTTGGATTTAAAAGACATAAAATTAGTCGTATTACCATAGCCACCTGCCTTCTGAGGGCTGGCATAGGGAGACAGGTGAGATTGGAATTAGGGAAGGTATTAGATTTTAAAAATTCTTTCCTCATCTACGATTATCTCGATGCACCTCCTCTCCCCCAAAATTCCTGCTGCTACCCAAAACACCGCTTTTTCCAGGGATGGCATTGCATTCTCTTTGCTAGTTCTGCAATTCCCTCAGCTTCATCTGGAACTTAAAAAGTGATTATTTTCAAAGTACTCCGTGCAAGGGTATATGTTATCAAGGCAATAACATATTGACTTCCTAGTATCAATAAAACACCCTCAATAACCTTAACTGATTTAGCCATAGGAACTCATTTTCTCCAAGGTAATTTCTGGAGATTTCCCTAACCTCTCTTATCAAAGGTGTTTCTTAGGTCCTTCCCAATCTCCGCCCTTTTCCACCCACCCTCCCCATCCCTTGCTACCTCCCCCTAAAGTAGTGGTAGTGGCTGCTTGAAGAGTTACTGTGTTGTGTGCAGATGACAGTCACAAATGCTACTGCAGCTCTATGGGGTAGAGGAGGTCCTGTAGCAAATGCATACCCCCATGAAGGTTGACTTACATTGTGGCTAGACTCCACAGCGCTACAGTTCAACTACCCTGAGGATTAAACGTGTCTTTACAAACTGGCCTGTAAGTCTAAGCATTTCCATTTCCAAACTTACAGGGCAGGGTCTACCTATACATGTTATTCCCATAATATTGGATTTTCTTCAAAGGCAATTATTTAGTGAAAGGTTTGGTGGGCCTTGAGGTATACAAACTCACGAAGTGCTTTTATAGAATGTTGACACAATTTTTTTTTTCTGCTTTTGGCGAAGTAAATTCACATAACAAAATGAACCATTTTAAAGTGTACAATTTAGTGGTACCTAGCCCATTCCCATGTTGTGCAATCACCACCGCTGCCTAGTTCCAAAATCTTTGTAAACCCCAGACACAACTGATTTTTAAAAGGGCTCACTCCCCAAGCCTTGAGGATTGTGCCCGGCCTTTTCCAACAAAGAGGCTGTGGAGATTACTTCTAGGATGCTAGCAGCTAGGGTATGAAGCATCTCAAGGGGAAGCATGTCTGTGGTAAGTCTTCCTGGTACAGGGCTGCAAGTTTTTTCTATCACTCTTCTAAATTAACAAATACTAAACCTCTGTCATCAACCCTATTGTTTATCTGACATAATTGTTTCGATCATACAGAGTAAAAGCAGAAAGAATACTGATTGTGAAACCCAGAGTAGAAACATAACCCAGAACCAGACATGCACACACAAAGCCCTGTGGACTTGGGGCAGCAGGGCAAAAACCAATAAACCCAGAGTTGGAATCCAGGTTCAACATCTTTGCTGAACTGATTTTTTTAACCTTGAAATAAATTTTAGTTAAGCCAGTAACTTTTAAGTCTCCCCATATGTTCACCTGTGGAAGTCAAACACCACCTATACTCAGTGCAGTGGAATGAGAATTCATAAACACCTAAAAGGCCCCTGTACAGTGCCCGGTAGGTAAGAGCACTGAAATACTGGGGTCCCCCTGCTGGGGCATGAAACTATGACACCTGCCTAAGGTACTCACTGGGATACTTAAAATGTAGGTAACCACTGCTGGAAATGTGGCATTTTTATCTCAGCATTCTTTCAGAAATAAGAAATATAGATTGAGGCATGAGGCCAAACCCTTCCATTTTAAAATATGAGAACTAGGGATCACGGCGGAGAATGCATTCATGCATAACTAGTCAAGCCAGTGCTTGAACTCACATCTCCTCACTGCCAATTTAGCCTCTCTTTCATGCTGAATCCAGATTAAGTAACAGGGCTCTAACATATCACGTGTACTCACAGGAAGCAGGAGCCATGACCTTCCAATCCAACTGCCTCTCCTATTTGGCTGCTTCTCCAGAACACTCCCACGCACAAGCTCATTTTGAGGCCACCCTTAAAGCCTCTACCCCCTCAGCCACCTTGAGGCCACCATGACCATACCTCTTATTTTTTCTGGACCCACCAAACCCAAAGCATTCAAATTCACAGTTTTGTATCTCCCAAGAGTACTATTTGCCTAAAAGACGTGTGTCACGATACAATACATATCCTTACTTTCCAGATCCCTGACCTTATCTAAGAGGCAAATTGCCATTCAATTTTAGACTCTGTAAGAAAGAGAACCTATGCAGACCCTTCTGCCCTCAAAATAAAACAGAGACAGACATCACTCGAATTCTTTTGAGTTTATTTACTTTGAAGTAATCGGTTAAAAAGGGGGGGGGAAAAGCCAAACTAAGGCATGAGTGTTACAAAGCGGAAAATTGACAAAAGATGGCAGTATACATTCATCTCTACACTCACACGCTGAAAAAGAGTTCGTAACTTCACCAAGAGGCACAGTTCAACTTTGCAAAGAACTTGCATAGCTGATAGCTGATGAAAGGCAGATACATAAGGCAATGCAAAATCTTGGATCCCAACTGTCTCCATAAACATGAACGATCTGGGGAAAGATTCCTAATCCACCTCCTCAATGGTGGGGCCAGACCCAGAGCCCCCTTTAGGGGCCTGGGCCCCAAAGCCGCCAGCCCCGGGGCCACCCGCCCCCTGGTACAGTCCGCTGATAATGGGGTTACACACCTGCTCCAGCTCCTTCCTCTTGTGCTCAAACTCGTCCTTCTCGGCCAAAGTGTTGGCGTCCAGCCAGGAAATCACCTCCTGGCACTTGTCCAGCACCTTCTTCTTGTCGGCCTCGCTGATCTTGCCCTTCAGCCCCTCATCCTCCACGGCGCTCTTCATGTTGAAGGCGTACGACTCCAGGGCGTTCTTGGCAGACACCCTCTCGCGCTGGACCTCGTCCTCGGCTTTGTACTTCTCTGCCTCCTGCACCATGCGCTCGATCTCCTCCTTGCTCAGCCGGCCCTTGTCGTTGGTGATGGTGATCTTGTTGGCCTTGCCCGTGCTCTTGTCCATGGCCGTGACGTTCAGGATGCCATTGGCGTCGATGTCGAAGGTCACCTCGATCTGGGGCACTCCCCTGGGGGCCGGTGGGATGCCGCTCAGCTCGAAGCGCCCCAGCAGGTTGTTGTCCCGCGTCATGGCCCTCTCGCCCTCGTACACCTGGATCAGCACGCCGGGCTGGTTGTCCGAATAGGTGGTGAAGATCTGCGTCTGCTTGGTGGGGATGGTGGAGTTGCGCTTGATCAGGGCAGTCATCACGCCCCCAGCCGTCTCCAGCCCCAGCGACAGGGGAGCCACGTCCAGCAGCAGCAGGTCCTGCACGTTCTCAGACTTGTCTCCCATCAGGATGGCTGCCTGCACCGCCGCCCCATAGGCCACCGCCTCGTCAGGGTTGATGCTCTTGTTGAGGTCGCGCCCGTTGAAAAAGTCCTGCAGCAGCTTCTGCACCTTGGGGATGCGGGTGGAGCCCCCCACCAGGACCAGGTCTTGGATCTGAGCCTTGTCCAGCTTGGCGTCGCGCAGAGCCTTCTCCACGGGCTCCAGGGTGCTCCGGAACAGGTCCGAGCACAGCTCTTCGAACCGCGCCCTGGTGATGGACGTGTAGAAGTCGATGCCCTCGAACAGGGAATCGATCTCCAGGCTGGCCTGGGTGCTGGACGACAGGGTCCTCTTGGCCCTCTCGCAGGCGGTGCGCAGTCGCCTCACGGCCCGCTTGTTCTGGCTGATGTCCTTCTTGTGCTTCCTCTTGAACTCCTCCACGAAGTGGTTCACCAGCCTGTTGTCGAAGTCCTCCCCACCCAGGTGGGTGTCCCCGGCCGTGGCCTTCACCTCGAAGATGCCGTCGTCGATCGTCAGGATGGACACGTCGAACGTGCCCCCGCCCAGGTCAAAGATGAGCACGTTGCGCTCCCCCTTGCCTGTCCGGTCCAGGCCGTAGGCGATGGCGGCAGCCGTGGGCTCGTTGATGATCCTCAGCACGTTCAGCCCCGCGATCACCCCCGCATCCTTGGTGGCCTGGCGCTGCGAGTCGTTGAAGTAGGCCGGCACAGTGATCACCGCGTTGCTCACCGGGTGGCCCAGGTACGCCTCGGCGATCTCCTTCATCTTGGTTAGCACCATCGACGAGATCTCCTCGGGGTAGAACGCCTTGGTCTCCCCCTTGTAGCTCACCTGCACCTTGGGCTTGTCACCGTCGTTGATCACCCGGAAAGGCCAGTGCTTCATGTCCGACTGCACCACAGGGTCGCCAAACTTGCGGCCGATCAGCCGCTTCGCGTCAAACACGGTGTTCTGTGGGTTCAGCGCCACCTGGTTCTTGGCCGCGTCGCCGATGAGCCGCTCGGTGTCCGTGAAGGCCACGTAGCTGGGGGTGGTGCGGTTGCCCTGATCGTTGGCGATGATCTCTACTTTGCCGTGCTGGAACACCCCCACGCAGGAGTAGGTGGTGCCCAGATCGATGCCAATGGCCGTGCTTTTCGCCATGCCGGTGTCCTGCCCTCTCGGCTCCGCAACGAACTTCAGACCTGAAAACGGCCAACGAGTTCAGCGACGAGGAGCTCGTTCCTTTCGGAATCCGAAAACTGAACGCGCCGGTGCCGCTCGGGGTGGTCCTCGCAGATAGTGTGTCTGCGGAAGCTGCGCTCACCAACCACACCAATCCTAGCAGCTCTCTCCAGGCTTGCCGTTTCTCTGAGGGCGGCTCTGTGTTTATGGTTTTTCATCAAGCTCCGCCTTTTCCCTCCTCAGCCAATCACCGAGCTCAGTGCGGCTGCCAGGTCGGGAATATTCCAGGGGTTTCTCCTCAGGTCCTGCCCCCTGGTTTTCTGGGACCAATCAGCGCCCTGAGCGTTGCTGCTCCCAGAACTCTCCAGACTCTTCTGTGGCTTTCTGGCTGGCACTGGCTCGGGGAGCGGGCAGTGGGTGGGGAAGGAGTGGGAGGAGCTGGCGGGTCCGGTGGGGGGGGCGGGGGCGTTGACGTCCTCCACGCAGTTGCGTTACAATGGAGATGCTGCGTCTGACCTCATGGGCTAGTTGGGAGTCTGGACGACAGGTCTGGGCCCGGCTCAAAGTTGTAGGGCAGGGCGGGTGGGGGGTGGGGGGACACCGGCTGCGCAGTTTGGATATTGAGGGAGCCCCAGGTTACAGACGCTCTGCAAAACGAACCGTATCAAACTGCATCGAAGGCGGCGGGACACTAGGTGATCCACGAGTACTCTGATTGGAATGGGCTGGGAATAGGCAAGACGAATAAGTCCTTGTTTGAGGAAGTGCTGGAAAGTTCTCTAGTTTGTTTAAATCTAAGGTATGGGGATGTGGGCCAGCCAGGGAAGGAGGATCGTTTAAGGACCACAAAGGTGGCTGGGATTGGTCAGAGCTGCCAGAAAAAAGTGAAGGAGCTGGTCTGTTATTGTCTCCAGATAACAGGTGTTTTATTGGGGAGAAGATTAGAGAAAGAGACAGCCTTAGAGAGCACCACCTCACCTGAGAAAACTCATGGGGGCTTGATGGGGTTCCTAGCAGCCGTCTTCAGACTGGCCCAAATGTACTCCCACCAATCCCTAATAGAGGGTAAAAGGCGATCAGCAGGGTTGCTAAACCCACGTGACTGATGTCTCCTCTGGAGACCAGAACTTCAAATAATCAGAGTTCAGCAGGAGACAGGTACAATACCAGAATAAAAAAAGTCACAGACACAGGAACAGGACAGTTGAGTCTGGCCCTGTGAGAAATTGAAAACAGCATTATGACGCTGTCCTCCCACTTCCGGTTGGCTAGGAGTTCTTCTACCTTGTACATAACCTTGTCTGGAAGAGATGTTTGCACACACAGTATGTGGCAGGATTATTCACAATAGCCATAAGGTGGAAGCAGCCCAAGTGCCACAGAAGGAATGAATAAAGAAATGTGGTATATACATACAATGAAAATTATTCAGCCGTAAAAAGGAAATTCTGACACATGCTGTAAAATAGATGAACTTCTAGGATATTATGCTAAGTTAAATAAGCCAGTTACAAAAAGAAAAGTAGTGTGTAATTCCGCTAATGTGAGGTACCTAGAGTAGTCAAACTCTGAGACACAAAAAGTAGGCCAAAAGGAAAACCACTAGTAGGCTAATGGTTTCCAAGGGCTTGGAGGAGGGGGGAAATGAGGAATTGTTTAATGGGTATAGAATTTGTTTTGAGAGATAAGAAATTCTGTAGATTGGTTGGGCAACAATGTGAATGGACTTACTACTGAACTGTATGCTGAAAAATGGTTCAGATGGTAAATTTCATGTTGTGTGTATTTTACCACAATTAAAAATAAATAAATAAAAATAAATAAATAAATAAATAAATAAAAATTAAAAGTTTTCTCTGAAATTTTATCTCATTCTTTTCCCACAGGCCTAGGAAAACCATGGCTGCTGCTAAGGGAACAGCCATTGGCATCGACCTGGGCACCACCTACTCCTGCGTGGGGGTGTTCCAGCACGGCAAAGTAGAGATCATCGCCAACGACCAGGGCAACCGCACCACCCCCAGCTACGTGGCCTTCACGGACACCGAGCGGCTCATTGGCGACGCGGCCAAGAACCAGGTAGCCATGAATCCCCAGAACACTGTCTTTGATGCCAAACGGCTGATCGGCAGGAAATTTAACGATCCTGTAGTGCAATCAGATATGAAACTTTGGCCTTTCCAAGTAATCAATGAAGGAGGCAAGCCCAAGGTAACGGTGTCCTACAAAGGGGAGAAAAAAGCTTTCTACCCTGAGGAAATCTCTTCTATGGTACTGACTAAGATGAAGGAGACTGCTGAGGCTTTTTTGGGCCACAGTGTCACCAGTGCTGTGATCACCGTGCCAGCGTACTTCAATGACTCTCAACGCCAGGCCACCAAGGATGCAGGCGTGATTGCAGGTCTCAATGTGCTAAGAATTATCAATGAACCCACAGCTGCTGCCATTGCCTATGGCTTAGATAAAGCAGGGCAGGGAGAGCGACATGTCCTGATCTTTGATCTGGGTGGAGGCACATTTGATGTGTCCATCCTGACCATAGATGATGGGATTTTTGAGGTAAAGGCCACAGCTGGGGACACCCACCTGGGTGGAGAGGATTTTGACAACAGGCTTGTGAGCCACTTTGTGGAAGAATTCAAGAGGAAACATAAGAAGGACATCAGCCAGAACAAGCGGGCCGTGAGGCGGCTGCGCACCGCCTGTGAGAGGGCCAAGAGGACCCTGTCGTCCAGCACCCAGGCCAACTTGGAAATTGATTCACTTTATGAAGGCTTTGACTTCTACACATCCATCACCAGAGCCCGGTTTGAAGAGTTGTGTGCAGACCTGTTTAGGGGCACACTGGAGCCTGTGGAGAAGGCTCTTCGGGATGCCAAGATGGATAAGGCTAAAATCCATGACATTGTTTTAGTAGGGGGCTCCACCCGCATCCCTAAGGTTCAGAGGCTATTGCAGGACTACTTTAATGGTCGTGATCTCAACAAGAGCATCAACCCCGATGAGGCAGTTGCCTATGGGGCTGCAGTACAGGCAGCCATTTTGATGGGGGATAAGTCTGAAAAGGTACAGGACCTGCTTTTGTTGGACGTGGCTCCCCTGTCCTTAGGGTTGGAGACAGCCGGGGGTGTCATGACTGTCCTGATCAAGCGCAACTCCACCATCCCCACCAAGCAGACGCAGATCTTCACCACCTACTCAGATAACCAGCCTGGGGTATTGATCCAGGTGTACGAGGGCGAGAGGGCCATGACGCGGGACAACAACCTGCTGGGGCGCTTTGATCTGAGTGGAATCCCTCCTGCACCCAGGGGAGTTCCCCAGATCGAGGTAACCTTTGACATCGATGCTAACGGTATTCTCAATGTAACAGCCATGGACAAGAGCACAGGCAAGGCTAACAAGATCACCATCACCAATGACAAGGGCCGGCTGAGCAAGGAGGAGATCGAGCGCATGGTTCTGGATGCTGAGAAATATAAAGCTGAGGACGAGGTCCAGAGAGAGAAAATTGCTGCAAAAAATGCCTTAGAATCCTATGCTTTTAACATGAAGAGTGCTGTGAGTGATGAAGATCTACAGGGCAAGATTAATGAGTCTGATAAGAAGAAAATACTGAGTAAATGCAGTGAGGTCCTTTCATGGCTGGAGGCCAATCAACTGGCTGAGAAAGATGAGTTTGATCATAAGAGAAAGGAATTGGAGCAGGTGTGTAACCCAATCATCACAAAGCTCTACCAGGGAGGATGCACTGGGCCTTCCTGTGCAACAGGGTATACACCTGGAAGGGCTGCCACAGGCCCCACCATTGAAGAAGTAGATTAATCTTATCTGGAGCTGGAGGGTTCTAGGGTGCCTCTAAGATGAATTTTGTTCCCCTCATCTTTAAACATGGTTATGATTCCTGAATTGACTGGACCTGAAGCTAAGTTACCATCCCTTTTGGATTCTGATAGAGGAGTCTCATATACCATCTTTTCACACTCCAACATTCTCTTTCTGACTCTGGATTGAGACTCTTAGGAAAACTAGGCCTCTCTCTGAACCATTTGAAGAATTTGAATGTCTGTTATTTATTTCCAGCCTCCCCAGCTTTCTTCTTCCTGTGTGGATGGTTATCTGTCCCTCAGTAAATTTGTTCCTAAAGCAAATTACTTCTGGTATTTTTAGACTGTGAGTGTATCTTGTAAAGTAGGGAAAAGGAGAGCTCCTGGAGAGACCATCTGTGGTCTGTTTGTGAGCTAATTGTGAATGATTAAGCTGGTAAGGCCAAAGTATTTGAATTTTCATGAGCTAATTGTTTCAAGAAGGAAAACAACTTTTGATCATCAGGCACCTTTAGCCCCAGTTAGAGTAGTTGCTAATTAGTTACTGCTTATATTCAGTGATAGACTGATTTCTGTGCTTAGGGTTCAGCTGGGGTGAGGGGGGCGGTGGTGAGGGCCCAAACTTCTGCTTGATGTCCTGATGTCAATTACAGGTGGGGCCTAGGAAATCCAGCGTCTGTGCACTCACAGAGTTCATTATTACAGTCCTTTACATGCTGAAAATATTTCTACAACAAACTCCCAACAAATGTGTACTTTTATGCAAGATGAGAAATGGAAGATTTATTACAATCTTATTCCTTTAAAAAATATTTTCACCTATTGTGTCATAATATCGCGTACTTATAAAGCCTTGGGGACCTGAGTATAGAAGTACGTGTAATTGTGTAACTGCATTTGTGTCCCTTTCTGTTTGAGGGAAATATTTTTTAAGTGAAAATATTAGAATGGGTATTTCTAGCCCCGAGCCAGACTGTTTGGTTTTACTCAGTCCTTTACAGGACAGTCCTAGGCAAAACCGTAAAAGAAATGTGGACCGAGAGAGTAATATCTTTATTGGGAACCTTTGATAAAATCGAGATTTGTGCGCAGGCTCCTCATCTCCGGGACTTCTCAACATTTTTTTTTTTCTTTACTTTTATCAAGGTGTAACATACATAGAAAAGTGTACAAATCATCACGGGTTTTCACAAGCTCCCCAGCAGTTTGCAGTAGGAAGTGTCTTTAGAGTATGAGCAAATCATGTTGGAACTGTACTTATTGTCATAGAAGGGAACAAAAACCTCTGAGGGGCGGTGAGACACCCTCCCCGGCGCTCTTACAGCTGCTGCGGCCCGCGCCTGCGCGGTGGGAGCCTGCCACTCCGGGAGGAAGTCGGAAGGCGGGAAGCTCCGCCCCTTTCCCGGCTTTGGCGTTCCCCTCGGCTCTATCCCCCCCCCCGCCCTCCCCGAGCCGCGATCCTGCGGGGCGCTGTCTTCCACCCCTCGGAGCAATCCGCGGCGCTTCCCGCTGCGCCTGCGCGACCCCCTCCCGCCCCACGTGGGGGTTGGCGTTCCAGTTGCCGCCAGGCCCTCGATCTACTGCCCCCGGCCCTCGCCCTCCCGGTCCGGCGGGCGCCCGGCGGCGCAAGCACCATGGTAGGTACCGTGACGTCACAAGGGGGCGCCCTCGGGGAGCGCGGACGGTTGGGACGGTTGGGGGCGGGGCGGGGGTCCCTCTGGGGGCTTTGTTCTTCTGGGCTGGGGTTGGGCCCTAGGACTTTTCCCTCCATCCTTAGTTCGTGCGCCTCAAGTTCTTTGAGGAGAGACCTGGAAGCAAATAGGATTTTTATTTCCCCGCATGAGAAAAAAAGAATAAAAAGAGAGAGTCGGCGGGGACAGCAGAAGGAACAGCTAGACCTCAAGGATCATTTCCCTGACGGAGAACAGGCTCCGGGAGGGTGCGGGTGGAATACTTTCTACAGTTCTCTGGGAGGCGTGGACAGGACCCTAGGAGAGGTCGTCCGTTGAGAGACGAGCCCGAGGTGTGTAGCGCAGAGCCTCTCTCTGGGGCTTTATGTCAGGGGCTCGAGGTAGTGTGCATCATCATCTGGGCTCCTGCTGTTCATCCGAGTGTTCCTTCCTGTGAAGTTTTGAGAACTGCCAGAAATGTGGCGGGGATCCCAATACCAGTATTTGGTAATACTGGCAGGGGGACACGCCTCTTACCATGTCCTTTCCCATATGATGGTTTTCCCCCTCTCGCCCAATAGCTCTTCTATTCCTTTTTCAAGTCCCTTGTGGGCAAGGATGTGGTCGTGGAACTCAAGAATGACCTGAGGTAGGTACCTGCTCTGCCAAGTCTGTAGGGGGTGGATGTGCCCAGCGCCCTGGAACCTCTTTAATTTAACAAGTATTTGAGGGCTAGGCAAGGTGCGCGGGATACAAAAGAAATAAATGACTCGTGCCTCAAGCTTACAGATTAGCTGAGGAGTTGTATCTTGTATTGGAAAAAAATACAAAGAAGTGTAAGTAGTAAGTACTAGAGAGAAGACAGGGCAGACGCATCAATAACATTTTTTACAAAACGTAGTTTTGTTTTTCTGATTATATACTCCTTTGACCCAACTCATAGAAATGTAAGTATCGGTTCCTCAAGTAAAGATGTATGTACAAAGATGTTGGTAGATTTTTTTTTTTTTTGTAATAGCCAAAAGTTGGGGGAAAAAATAGCCATAAATAGGGAATGGGTTAGATTGTGGTATTTCCATATAATATAGCTGTCACATAGAAATGAGATGTATTACTATGGAAAGCTGTTGCAGAATAGTATATGTGGCATAATCTCCCTTTTGTTGAAGAAAATATAAAAGATAAACAGAAGACCCATGCAGCCCCTTCTGTCTGTACTGCTGTTACATCCCCTATCCCCTTGTATCATTAGCTTCTAGTCATTTTTCAGGAGTTGGATTAAATGCTGTATCCTTGGACTTTCCTGGTTCTTCTTCTTCTAGCCAAGTAGACGCTTCCTTTTGTTTTCTTTTTGGCCGCGCCACGCAGCATGTGGTATCTTAGTTCCCCCACCAGGGATTGATCCTGTGCCCCCTGCATTGGAAGCACGGAGTCTTAAACCACTGGACCTCCAGGGAAGTCCCTAGCCAAATAGACTCTTCTGTCAAAGAGTCTTTTTTTCTTCTTAGTGGGTGCTTCTCAAATTGTGATTTCATAGAAATGTATTTACTGTTTAGGATCTATCTTTCCTACAGGGCCAAGACCATGTTTAAGCTCACCACTGTGTAACTAACGTCTAGCACAGGCCTGGTATCAATATATAGTAGGTGCTTAATAAATGTGTGCTGAAGGAAAAAAAATAGCCAACATTTGAGAACCTCCTATAGACTAAGAACTACTCTGAATACTTTACATTTGTTAACTCATTTAATTCTCAGAACACCTCTAAATGACATATACTATTGTTCCTGTTTTACACATGAGGAAACTGAAGCTTGGATAGGTTAAGAAACTTGGTTAAGTCTACACAACTACTAAAAGACAAAGCCAGAACTTAAATCCCATTCTGTCTGCCCCCCGACCCCTTTTTAAAAATTAAAAACAGGGTCATAGTTTCTATGCAATTGTGAAACTTGCTTTCACCTAATGGTATGTTGCGGATATTTTCCATGTCAATAAAGTTGATGTTTAACGTTTTAACATTCTTAATGTCTGAATGGCATTTTTCTTAGCTGGCTAGAACTAATTTAACCAAGACCTTGCTGTTGGACACTTAGGCTGTTTCCAATTATTTGCTTTTATAAATGATACTGCCCTGAACATCCTCATGCATACATCTTTGTATACATCTCATTTCATTAGGAAAAAATCCTTTAAATGAAATGTACATTTAAAATATTGATACATATTACCTGATTGTCCTTTAGAAAGTTTGAATGAATGTATTCTCTCCCCAACGGTTTCTTCTTCATTTCTATGTGAGATAATTTCTTAGTGGGGGAGGCACTGACATGGCAGGGAACGGTGAGGCAAGGGATTTGCCTTTTAGATCAGAGGTTTCGATTTATGGCACTGACAATGCATGTGGTATTGATGGCATATATTGATAGATTGGGTCCATATAGAGACAAGTGTGGAAAGCACAACTACCCTCAGCAATTCTGTGAGATGACTTGTTTTTTGATTTTCCTCTTCTTCCTGGGTCTTCCACATGGCAAGAATAACTGTTACGTTATAGCCCCAGATCCTAAAGCAAGGACTTAAAAGATTTGAAGGTAATCCAGTGGGTTGGGAGAAGAGCTCTTTCTCTTGTGCTGGTTGTCAGACCACTTTTGTCCTAAATATCTCATTCTAAAGGGACTGAATGAAATGTTACCACCTTATGCAATTCCTGAAAGTTATTGCATTGCTGCAGTTGGTGATAGGGCGCTGTCAAAAGTTTTTGAGCAGCCAGGGATGTGGTAAAACCACCACTGAGGCAGTTGGTCTCAGACACTGGATTTCAGACACTTAGAATTTTACAAAAATTAGGGCCAACAGAGAACTGACAACTTGAATTTTGGCAAGGTAAGGATATTTTTAAAACTGCCATTTATTAACAATCATTTTTTTTAATACAAAAAAAAAGGAAGGGCAATTAAAGAGCAGTTATTCTTAGGAGGAAACCAGTGACAACCTTCAGCACACCATATACATACTACACTAGCCTGCGTTTCCTCTTTTGTCATGGACTCATGAAACCTTTGAGCTCACATCAGTATTTGAGAACCAGTTCTAAGGAACTTACAATCTGGTGATGACATGCAGAATGGTTAGGATGAAGGCAGCCAGGTTGGAGGCTGGCCTGGATTGAGCTGTAAAGTCATTAGACCTTGGTTTGTAGAAATTATACTACAAAGAGAATTACAGAAATGTTAGACATCAGCAAACCATAGGGATTCATGGGACATGGAGGGTGGAGAAGTACAACTTACAGGATTTGAGGTTGTGAGACTTCATGTTGAAACTATTGGCAGAAATTAAAGGATTGGGAGAGGTAGCATGGCTTGGAGCACTGGTGTTTAGATAGCATTCCTCTTTAACATTGCAGGGGGCTCAAGGATTGAGGAAGGGAGAGGACATCCCTGTGCCTGCATCATCAAGAACACTGCTAGCTACCTACTTTACCTACTTTACATATGAGGCTCTGGTTCCAAAGCAATAGTATTTGAAAATAGCTGGTGGTTCTGGGGGTTGGACAGGCCTGAACCAAAGTCTCTGTTTGTTCTAAACTTGGGCAAGTTATAAACCGTTTCTGAGCCCCTGGATGGTTAATAGCTACCTTATGAAGTGGCTGTAAAGATTACAAATACGCAGAATACAGGTCTAGCACATACCAGTTGTTTAATAGTAGCTACTAAGAGTGAGCTGGTTTAGGGAGAGGAGAGGTTATTTCAGAGGTCTAAAATAACGCACTGCTCTGGAAGCACCTTCTTTCCTAGTCCAGAGCTTAGACATATCCCTTTTTGGTTCTGCCTTTTCTGGTTTCCTCAAGTCCTTTATTTCCCCCAACCATGCTCTTATCCCTGCTCTGCAGTCACCTCTATGTTGACTTTGGTATAAACTAATTGGGTTTTACCCTCTCTCTGCCCCTGACAGCATCTGTGGAACCCTCCATTCTGTGGATCAGGTGAGAATATAATAAGGGCCCTGAATGGGGTCTTGGGGAAGGAGATGGGAGAGGTTAAGGGCTGCGTACATTCATCTTGTCTCTAGTTCTAATGATGGTGTTCATCTTCTTTTCTTAGTATCTCAACATCAAACTAACTGACATCAGTGTCACAGACCCTGAGAAATACCCTCACATGGTGAGTTGTGGATGGTAGAGAAGAGGAAACACCTCTCAAAGCAGGAGGTCCCTGGGTGGATAGAGGACATTTTTTAAGGGTGTTTTCACATTTGTCTATCTTTGTCTAGTTATCAGTGAAGAACTGCTTCATCCGGGGCTCAGTAGTTCGCTATGTGCAGTTGCCAGCAGATGAGGTCGACACACAGTTGCTACAGGATGCAGCAAGGAAGGAGGCCCTGCAGCAGAAGCAGTGATGGTTCCTCCTCCCTTTCCCCTCCTTCCATTGGTGACCCTTAACCTCACGTCCCAGCCCGGGAGGCCTCCCTCCCATACTTGAGGTGGTGTTTGTTTCTATATAGCAAAGGCTTTTTTTTTTTTTTTTTTTTTTTTTAAGGGATGTGGATGAGAGGAATAATAGTAGGGAGCAGCTATCCTTTGTTGAGAAGGGGAGGAAAAGTAGGCTGGGGAACTGCGAAGCCTTCCCTGTCCCCAGCACCTGCCTTTCTCACTTCTTCCCTGGAGATGGTGGGAAAGTCTCCCAGATCTCTCCAGGGTAGCACGTGATTCATTTTGGGGATGGAAGGAATCTGTCCCGCATCGGGAATAAAATTTATGACGCAAATTCTGGTTCTGTGTGTTTTGGGAAGGGGGCTGGAGAATGGGAAAGGGGTGCTAAATTCATCCAAGCCCTGTTACTCTCATTACCCCAGCCAAGAATCCAACCCATCCCGGCATTATCTGCTGCTACTCTCCTTGGTATAAACTATATCATTACCTCAATTAGACTACACGTGTTTCCTGAACATTCCCCTACCTAAATGGCCTACCTATCACAGCCTTTTGCTTATACTGTACCTATGAGTGCTTGCTGTCCTATTACCATGAAAGCTAATGAGACACCAAAGTGCGTTTAATGCTGCTGGATTTCTTCCTCAGCCCAGCCAAACCAGTACACTCTTTCCCAAAATCTACTGCAGATAAATACAAGTGACAAAATACTGTGGAGAGTTGTGACTGGGAATTAACTCACTCGTTTAGCAAACAAGAGTTGCCGCTACAGATATGAGTTCTCAGCACGAAGGGACCTTAGAGGCCATCCAGCGTGACTCCCTCTTCCCACATAGGAGGAAATGAGGACCAGGGAAGACCTGGACACCAGGATCCTTCGCCAAATGGATCCCCGTCCGCGTCAGGGAACGCCCTCCCCGCCGCTTCCCCAGCTGCCCGCTCGGCACCGCCCTCCCGCCCGGCCGAGGACCCGCGCGGGGTGCCCGCGGCGGCGCCTGACGGGAGCGCGGTTCCTGGGCGCGTCGCCACCCCCCCACCCCGTGCCCGCGCCCCTCGCTGTTCCTCCGGAGCGCGGTCTGCGGTGGGCGGCGCGGTCCCCGGGCCAGGGTCGGGCAGGGCAGCGCCCGCACACGCAGGCCGGGCACGGCTGCCCCCGCCAAGACCCGCGGGCCCGGAAACGCTTGCAGTCACACGTGGGCGCCGACGGTCCGGGCTGCTGTCGCAGGGAGCTACGGTCGCCCCGACAACTGCCCGCCGGACTCCCCGGCTCCAGCCGCCAGGCCAGTCCAGCTTCGGCCGGCGCCCGGCTATGAGGTGGATACCAGGCTCAGTGTGACCACCTCCCTCCAGTACGTACATACAGCCCGAACCCGCGTCCTGCCGGCCGCTGAGGGGCTTCTACGAGCTTCCCACACTCCCCGAGGGCCCGCGGTCACGGGAAGTTCCCCACTGTCATTGCCACTCCGAGAGCTGGGTCCTCGGCTCTTGAAGTCCCGTCAGATTCCTGGATCCCTCGGTCTTACCCTGTCTCTCTTTCTCCTTAGGGTTTTTCCACCTCGTTCGGATCTCCTGCATAACCATGTCCGTCCTCTACGTCTCTCCTCACCCCGATGCCTTCCCCAGCCTCCGAGCCCTTATAGCTGCTCGCTACGGGGAGGCTGGGGAGGGTCCGGGATGGGGAGGAGCCCACCCCCGCATCTGTCTCCAGCCGCCCCCGACCAGCAGGACTCCCTTTCTGCCACCCCGCCTGCCCGCCCTGGAACAGGGGCCCGGTGGGCTCTGGGTGTGGGGGGCCACTGCTGTGGCCCAGCTGCTGTGGCCAGCAGGCCTGGGGGGCCCTGGGGGTAGTCGGGCAGCCGTCCTCGTCCAACAGTGGGTCAGTTACGCTGACACGGAGCTGATACCAGCTGCCTGTGGGGCAACGCTGCCAGCCTTGGGACTCCGAAGCTCTGGCCAGGACCCCCAGGTGAGAAGAAGCGCAGAGGGGAAGGGGGAAATTTAGAAGAAGGAAGCAAGACTTGGAATGGATGGTGAGCCAGGAAGACAGCATGTCAGACGTAGAAAAAGGTTGATCGTATTCCAGATTGCCACCTGATATGGTAACCTTGGGCAGGTTTCTTAAACTCTCTGAGCCTTGGTCTTCCTCTGTCTGTGAAAACGAAAATGGAGAACATGTTGAGAAGGTGAAAAGATGTGTGCAGAGCACATAATCTAGTGCCAGGTGCTTTAAAGTCTCAGAATAAGAGTTTGATGAATCTGAAACTGATGAGGTTAGTTAGAGGTTACTGTGAATTGTAGGCAAAGACTGGGTGAAGGAGAGATGAGGAGAGGTAGTCAGGCCTGGAGAGATGACAGTTGCTGGGAGAAGACGGAGGAGAAATGAAATGAGGAAGAAGGGAAGTAGGAGAAAGGAGAGATAATCACACCAGATTATAACTAAATTCTTCTTGAGTGGAGCTGTGCCTTACTACCCTTATAACACCACCTCATTGCAGAGTATTGAGCACATGGTGGATATTTAGTATTTTTTGAATGAATGAATGAATGAAATGAATATATGACTTAGATCCTGGTTTGCTCCCTCATATCCTGACTACCCTATCTAAATAGAGGCCCCCCCCCATTGGGATTCTCTCTCCCCCTCAGCTTCATTTATTTTTCTTCATAGCACTTAGGAAAAAAATAGGGTAATACATTATATATTTGCACATTTATTGTCTCCGCCCCTAGAATGTAAATTCCAACAGGTCAGGGGCTCCATCTGTTCATATTGTCTCCTCATTCATTAGAGAAGGCCTGGCATGCAGTAAGTACTTAATAAATATTTGTTGAAGCAGTTACTGTGTTGCCTCATGTAATCTTTAACTTCCTGTGCTTAGTATATTGTATCTGACATGTAAGTGTTCAGTAGGCAGTCCAGTGGTTAAGACTCCATGCTTCCAGTGCCTGGGGCGTGGGTTCGAGCCCTTGTTGGGGAACTAAGATCCCGCATGCTGCGTGGCATGGCCAAAAAAAAAAAAAGTGTTCAGTAGGAATTTATTGAATGAACGGGAAGTATTTTTATTACGATCATTTCAGTGAAGAAGAAACTGGTGATTTGTGGGAATGGAAGGAGGCCAAATGGATTGAGTGGGGGTGGGGATTGAGGTGGGCCGAGCCTTATCTCATACCCCTTTGCCCTCCTTTTAGGCTGCACTGGCGGCCCTGGGCAGGGCCCTGGGCCCCTTGGAAGAGTGGCTTAGGCTGCACACCTACTTGGCTGGAGAGGCCCCCACTCTGGGTGACCTGGCGGCTGTCACAGCTTTGCTGCTGCCTTTCCGTTATGTGAGTCACTGGGGCTTGGGGAAGAATGAGGGCAGGTTCCCTCAGACCTCACTATAGGGTGACTAAGGATAGTTCATTTCTTTTCCCCACCCCAGGTCCTGGACCCCTCTGCCCGCCGGATCTGGGGTAATGTGACTCGCTGGTTTATCACATGTGTCCAGCAGCCAGAATTCCGGGCCGTGCTGGGAGAGGTGGTTCTGTATTCAGGGGCCAGGCCTCTCTCCCAACAGCCAGGTGAGGAAGGATGGAGGGTGGGAGCGGAGGGGTTCCTCTGGGGCCTTTCATGCAGCTCACTTTCTTTTCTCTCTTAGGAATAGCAAAATCACTGGGACAGGAGCTGGGCGGGGGTAGGTGGGAGGTCGGCATGGGGGAGCCTTTGGGCAGCTGAAATAGGCCATCTGAGACGTAATAGCACTATTCACAGAGGGTCCCCAGCAGGTCTGCATTTCTATGCCTCTTTCCAGGCTCTGAGGTCCCTGCACCCCCAAAGACAGCTGCTCAACTCAAGAAAGAGGCAAAGAAACGGGAGAAGCTAGAGAAATTCCAACAGAAGCAGAAGGTCCAACAGCAGCAGCCACCCCCTGGGGAGGTGAGAGGCTGGTGGAGCTGGATGGAGGGTTGGTGCCATGGTGAGCGGCTGATATCTGGGTCTATATCCTTTCCCTCCCAAGCAGAAGAAACCAAAACCAGAGAAAAGGGAGAAACGGGATCCTGGGGTCATTACCTATGACCTCCCAACCCCACCTGGAGAAAAGAAAGGTACTAGGAGGAGGAAGAGAGACCTCCACTCTTCACCTCCACCCTCCTTGTCTCTTCTCTTTTTACCCCTTTTGCTCTGTCCTTGCTCCCACTACTTTGCTTAGTGAGGGTTTGCAGAGTCCCAGGTCCTTCTCTGCTGGCCCCTCGTCCCCTTCCCAGCTGCTCCCAGCCTCAGCTCTGACCCTTCCCTTCCTCCCCCTCAGATGTCAGTGGCACCATGCCTGACTCCTACAGCCCTCAGTACGTGGAGGCTGCCTGGTACCCTTGGTGGGAGCAACAGGGCTTCTTCAAGCCCGAGTACGGGGTGAGTGGGCACTGCTGCCCAGGCCTGGAGGGGATGGGGGCGGGGAAGGACAGGGCTGAAGGATACATTGCCTGGGAGCAGACCAGAAGAGGTGACGTGAGGCCTTAGTAAGTACCCATCCTTCCTCCCCGTCAGCGTTCCAGTGTGTCAGCACCAAATCCTCGGGGCGTCTTCATGATGTGCATTCCACCCCCCAACGTGACAGGCTCTCTGCACCTGGGCCACGCGCTCACCAACGCCATCCAGGACTCCCTGACCCGATGGTGAGCTCCCATCCTCTCCTCCAGCTGGTTCCCTCTGCCTTCTCTGGCTCCACACTCCTGTGGTTCCCTTCTCTTTGCCGACTGGGGCCCTCAGCTCTGCCCCCTGGTGGTGCTACACTTCTCTCTGGGTCACTCCCATCTGATGACTTAGCATCCTCTCCTGGTCAAGTAACCAGCACTTCCACTTGCAAACTCTTTTCTCTTGCCACTAAAAATAACATTATTTTGAATTTAGCAAGAAATACATGAATATATTCTTGTAAGAAATTTTAGCTTCAAGTTTCCTCGACCACCCTCCTCCAGATTTATTCCCTCCTAAGAATTAGCACACATCATTGTTATCACTTGGATGTGTATCTTTCCAGACCTTTCCTATTTGCTTACATGTACATGTAGCCATAAAGATGTGTAGTTTTCCTTTTGGGAAATGGGTTTTTCTTCTCTGTAACATAAAGGGCTCACACCAAACTTGTTATTTTACAACTTTTTTCTTACCCTTAACAGTTTATCGTAGAGATTTTTCCTTGTCCTTATATGTAGACTGACTTCATTCTCCTTCATTGCTCCTTAGTGTGGCTCTACATAATGGTGTCACTTTTTTATTAATGGTTGTTCCTAATTTTTCTCTGTTGAAAACTGCTGGAATGCACATTTCCTATACATGCTTTCTCAAGCTCCTGTGGAAGCATGTCTCTGGCGTAGATACCAAGAAGTGAAATCTCTGTGTCCAAGGGGCATGCCTTTATCGAGTACAAATAGAAGCTGGCAAGTTGCCCTCCAAAATGGCTTTACCAGTTTATACTCCATGAGTTGCATGTGAGGTGTGCCCCTGGCCAACCCTGGACATTATCTGTCTTTGTTCTGCCAATCTGATGGGGGGAAAATGGTTATTTCTGTTACTGCTGATTACTAGTGAGGCTGTGTCTCTTCATGTATCCTGGCCAGTCAGGTTTCCCTTTATATGAATTGTCTGAACCTATTGTTTGCCCATCTTTCTATTGTTCTTTGTTTGTTTGTTTACTTTTTTAATTGTTTTGTCAGAAGATTCTTTATAGAGTCTATGTATACATTCTGGCTATTGATTTTTGTTGTTGTTGTTATATATGTTATAAACATTTTCTCCTGTTCTAGCACTTGAGTTTTTTCCCCCACTGCTAATATTTTGATTAGTTAACAACCACAAAGGCTAATATTTCAGGTGACGAATTTCTTTTAAAAAATATTTTAAAACAGCATTTTATCTATTGAAACTAGGGTTTATTTATTATATTTTAAATTTTGAGAAGTTCTTCTAGTGTCCTACTTAACTCAATTAATTTGGTCAAAAATATTTACAGGACATAACTATGTGCCAGCTCTGCTCAGGGCACTGGGATACATCAGACTTAGCATTTTGCAAGGAATTAAGAGTTGGAAAAACAGAGTTGTGTTAAATACGTATAGTATATAACAGCCAGATTATTTACGTGAGGAAAGGTTTAACACTTCTTACAGAACGCTTAAGGTAGCAACGTTTTTTTCTAATGAGCATGGTTTAAATCAAATATTAGAAACTCCCATTACTTAACTGGAATAGATTCATGTCAGTGTTTTAGAATCACAAATAACGTGAAATACAGCCATAAGTATCTCCAGTAAGATATAAAAATGAAATGAAAGTGACTATCTACCTATGTTTTTTCCTTTTTCTTCTTCTAGCAGAGAATAGGGTGTTTTTCTACAAATATCCATGACATTTTATTGATTTTTTTTTTTTTGGCCAAATTTATATGCTCCCCAAGAGATACTTTTAATGAAATAATATTTTTATCTTCCTCTCTCATGCTTGATTTCTTTAATAGTATTGTTTAACAACATCTTGAAAAGGTCAGAAAATGTTCATATCCATTACAGCATATAAGAATATCTGTGATCTGTAAGAGAATGGAGTTGCTACAGTCCTGTCCCCAAGGAGATCTAAACCCAGTGGGGGTAAACAGACTGATAAAGTAATGGATATAATGCCGTTTGATGAGTCATTGAAAATAATGTATGAACACAGTGTTTCTGTATTTTTATAGTAATTTTCTCTCCCCTACTCCTTTTTTTAAACGTTTCATTTTTTAAAATTAGTTAGTTAATATTTGGCTGCGTAGGGTCTTCGTTGCTGCATGTGGGCTTTCTCTAGTTGCGGCGAGCGGGGGCTACTCTTTGTTGTGCTGCGCAGGCTCCTCATTGCGATGGCTTCTCTTGTTGCGGAGCACAGGCTCTAGGCGCGTGGGCTTCAGTAGTTGTGGCTCGTGGGCTCAGCAGTTGTGGCGCACGGGCTTAGTTGCTCTGCGGCATGTGGGATCTTCCCAGACCAGGGCTCGAACCCATGTTTGCTGCATTGGCAAGCAGATTCTTAACCACTGCGCCACCAGGGAAGTCCCATAAACATGTATCATTTTTTAATAACAATAGTAATAGCTGACAATAATAATAGCTTAATTTGGTCCTCTCTCCTACTTTAAAATGTACTTCTCAAAGGTCACCAAAGAGTTCGTTACAGTTTAATGCTTTATGGGCCACATCAGCACAGAGCTTGATTAAGAGTAAACTACATTTACTTGTACCAGAATATGGTAGGTGAAGACTCACGATACTACCATCTCTTATTTCTCTAATTCATCCCCTGATTAATTCCCTGAAATATTACTAGCTTCCAGTCATTTTCTCCAAAATAGTCTAGTCCTTGCATTTCAACTTAGAGATTTTATTTTTCTGAGGTTTTATGTTTTAACCTAGTCAGTTTACCAATGTTCTTTGACTTAATCTTTACTATCTTGTTAAAGAAAATCTCTCCTGCCTCCAAGTTACAAACATGATCACCTATTATTTTCTTCTTTTTTTTAATTTTTGGAAATGATACCATTTTCTAATGCTTTTCTCATAGTTTTGTTTTCTTAAGTTGAGGGTTTTTCTTTTTAACTAAATTAAAATTAAACTAAATTTAGATTTTAAAGTAAGTAAGTTTATTTTTGTGGCTATGGGGAAGTAGGGCGATTTTTCCAACCAATTAGCTAGTGTCCCAAACAAATTTATTGAATAGTTTGTCCTTTCTCCACTGATATGAAATGCCACCTTTAACAAATACTAAATATGCTTGAATCTGTTTCCAGTCACTGTTTTGTTTCCTTAATCTATAACTTTGTTCCTAGTTCCTGTGAAAACTTCTTTTAATAATCATAACTTTCTCATATGTGTTGATATCTAGCTGGGCGAGAGCCTCCTCTTTGTCCTTCTTTTGCCAAATTGCCTTGGCTGTCCTCACACATCTCTGCCTGACAATGATTTTAGAGTTGGGAGAGTCCTGCCCCATCGCCCCTCTCTTTCTCGAGTTCACCGACTGCCTGCCTGGAGTCCCTTCCTCCTTCGGGGCAGCTCTACCGCCCGCTCACCTCTGCTCCTCCGTGCTCCTCCCACAGGCACCGCATGCGCGGGGAGACCACCCTGTGGAATCCTGGCTGTGACCACGCGGGCATTGCCACCCAGGTGGTGGTGGAGAAGAAACTCTGGCGCGAGCAGGGGCTGAGTCGGCACCAGCTGGGCCGAGAGGCCTTTCTGCGGGAGGTCTGGAAGTGGAAGGAGGAGTGAGTGCAGCGTCCCTGCAGGCATCACAGCCCTGCTTCCCTGTCCCCTGTCCAGATAAGATCTCTGTCACCTGCAACCTGGCTGCAGGGTCAGACCCTCCCACAGAGGCTGAGGGTCATTTGGCCCCAGGGCCCACGTCCATTTCAGAGGGATGAATGATCCCCACATTCTGCCCCATTAGCTGCCTGATGTCTCCCTCCAGCCCAGGCCTGATTGCTGATCCCGGCCTGTCTGTCCGCTTCCAGGAAAGGTGACCGGATTTACCACCAGCTGAAGAAGCTTGGCAGCTCCTTGGACTGGAATCGAGCCTGTTTCACCATGGATCCTGTGAGTAGGAGTAGGGGCGGGTCTCGGGGCTGGGGTAGGAGTAGGAAGCTCTCCACAGAAGAGAGCATATGCCCAGGGCCCTCCCCCAGGAGGTGGCCCACTCATAGGAAACCACTAGGGCTCAGCTGCAAATGCCACTTTCTACCCCGTGTCATGGCCCTTTGTGTTACCTGTCACCCACCTTAGGAGCTCAGATTCCTTCCAGTGGCACATGATGGGGCCTCACCCTCCCCTGGAGCCTGAACCCCCAGGATTTTCTGCACTAGCACCTGTCCCTAGCTGAGTGGTTTCCCTGTCATCTCCAGTATCACCAGGCTGTTGCCGATCTGTGTTCCCATAGTGCCCTCTCCCCCTCAAGAAAAGTACTTCTCTCCTCTAGCCCCTAAAGGGGTCTGTGTGCCGGGCAGTGGGGCTCTGGGCCGGCCAGGTCTCACTGGCCCCTGCTGCCTTGACACTGAGGCCCATCTCTGGCTCCCCCTGTTCCCCCCTAGAAACTGTCAGCAGCCGTGACGGAGGCCTTTGTCCAGCTCCATGAGGAAGGAGTCATCTACCGTAGTACCCGCCTTGTCAACTGGTCCTGCACCCTCAACTCTGCCATCTCGGACATCGAGGTGTGCCCCTTCCCTCCCCGGCTCTCCCCATCTCCACCCCCAGCCCCAGCCCCTGGGCCACTCTTCTTAATCTCCGCCTCACAGGTGGATAAGAAGGAGTTGACAGGCCGCACCCTGCTCTCTGTGCCTGGCTACAAGGAGAAGGTGGAGTTTGGGGTTCTCATCTCCTTTGCTTACAAGGTCCAAGACTCAGGTAGGAGCCAGGGGCACCAGGGTCCTGGGCTGGGTTGGCTGGGGGGCGGGAAGAGCCCAGCGCTGAGCCCACAAGGCCTCCTGTCACCCCAGACAGCGACGAGGAGGTGCTGGTGGCAACAACTCGGATTGAGACGATGC
The DNA here is from genome assembly GCF_028564815.1 of Eubalaena glacialis. NCBI lineage: Eukaryota > Metazoa > Chordata > Mammalia > Artiodactyla > Balaenidae > Eubalaena > Eubalaena glacialis. The sequence continues at coordinate 24,101,246 of NC_083722.1, read as the reverse complement.
TGGGAGACGTGGCCGTAGCTGTGCACCCCAAAGACCCCAGATACCAGGTGTGGTGGTGTGCTGCCCGCAGTTGGGGGGTGAATGCTGGCTGAAGCGGCCCCCACGCTACGTGGGGGGGATGGGCGCTGAGACCTCCGGCTGATGAGAGAAATTGGATCAGAAACTCATCCGCTGGCTGTTTTCTGGCCGTGTAGATGGAACTTGGGTGTTAGGAAGCCAGGACCCTGCGTAGGAGGGAGTCAGGCCCAGCCCTTTGTGCGTTTTTGGCATCTTCCTCTGTCCCCAGCACCTGAAGGGGAAGAGCGTGATCCACCCATTCGTGTCTCGGAGCCTTCCCATCGTCTTCGATGATTTTGTGGACATGGAGTTTGGCACAGGTGAGCGCAGGGCTGTCCTGTGGGGAGAGGAAGGAGCCATGAGGCACACTCCTGCTGTGCATCTTCCCTCTCAAAGAAAAAAATAAGCTTCACCTGAGCAGGCAGGAGTTGGGCTGCTTCTCAGGGGACTGTGTGAGGGGGATGGGGGACAGGGGTGGTCTGAGAGCCACATCCATCGGCAAAAGGGGGGTGCGTGTGGGCAGAGACTCTTCTGAGTCCCTTGTGACCCTGGCACCCCCACATACACCCCAGGCGCGGTGAAGATCACCCCTGCACATGACCAGAATGACTATGAGGTTGGGCAGCGGCATGGGCTGGAGGCCATCAGCATCATGGACGCCCAAGGGGCCCTTGTCAACGTGCCCCCACCTTTCCTGGTGAGACTGCCTGGGGCGTGGTGGCTGGCTCAGGAGACAGCGGGGTACCTGGCACGGCCGTGACAGAGCCTGTCTCCCATCCAGGGCCTGCCCAGGTTTGAGGCCAGAAAGGCAGTGCTGGCGGCGCTGAAGGAGCGGGGACTGTTCCGTGGCATTGAGGACAACCCCATGGTGGTGCCACTTTGCAAGTGAGGGTGGAGGCCAGGGAAGGGGGGAGGGGATGGGTTTCTCGGGGTGCTCACCACCCAGCCTCCCCACCCACATGTACCTGCAGCCGCTCCAAGGACGTGGTGGAGCCTCTCCTGCGGCCGCAGTGGTACGTGCGCTGTGCGGAAATGGCCCAGGCCGCCAGCGCTGCTGTGACACGGGGCGACCTCCGCATCCTGCCCGAGGCCCATCAACGGACGTGGCATGCCTGGATGGACAACATCCGGTGCGTCAGGCCCCTCGATGTGGGGAGGGTGACCGGGCGAGGGGCCGAGCGGGGCAGAGGCTGGTGAACCTCCTGCCCTTCCTTGATTCCCTCTCCTCCCCATGCCACTTGCAGGGACTGGTGCATCTCCCGGCAGCTGTGGTGGGGCCATCGCATCCCAGCCTACTTCGTCACTGTCAGTGACCCAGCTGTACCCCCAGGGGAGGTGAGAACTGGGCCAAGGCTGGGTACTGGCACATCTTGGGGGGGCTCTGGGTTCATTGGATCTTGGTGGGGGGACAGGCAGAGGTGCCCCCTTGGATACTCACTCCACCTGTGGCAGGACCCTGATGGGCGGTACTGGGTGAGCGGGCGCACTGAGGCCGAGGCTCTGGAGAAGGCAGCCAAGGAGTTTGGAGTGTCCCCTGACAAGATCAGTCTCCAGCAAGGCAAGGCGGGGCCTTGGGGTGGGGGCAGAGGGGGGCTGATCCTCACTTCTACCCCGTCTGACCTCTGACCTTTGGCGCCCCTCAGATGAAGACGTACTGGACACCTGGTTCTCCTCTGGCCTCTTCCCCTTCTCCATCCTGGGCTGGCCCAACCAGGTACATTCCCGGGGCCAGCACAGGGTGGGGTGGGAGTCTTGGGGGTGGGTGCTTGGCTCCCCATCACTCACGCCCTGCTCTGCCCCCAGTCAGAAGATCTGAGTGTGTTCTACCCGGGGACGCTGCTGGAGACGGGCCATGATATCCTCTTCTTCTGGGTGGCCAGGATGGTCATGCTTGGCCTGAAGCTCACTGGCAGGCTGCCCTTCCGAGAGGTGTGGAGACTGCTGAGACCCCTCCCGCTGTCCCCTCCCTCACCCGGGCAGCTGTGGGTGGGCCTGGCCAAGGAGGCTTGTGGGGTCTCAAAGCCAGCCTGGGCTCCACTAGGTGATTCTGCACCCCAGCTTCCTAGAGGAGGGAGCGCCTCTAATTCACACGAAGGCACTGAAGGGGCTGGCAGGGACACCGAGGGGCCTGAGGTTCAGAGGGGGGCAAACCAGAGGTAGGGGTAGGGGGACAGGCATTGGGGTCTAGGTGGGGAGACATCCCCACAGGCCTTCCCTTCCCTTCTCTTCCTCGCAGGTCTACCTCCACGCCATCGTGCGGGATGCCCACGGCCGGAAGATGAGCAAGTCTCTAGGCAACGTCATTGACCCCCTGGACGTTATCCACGGAGTCTCTCTGCAGGTGGGGCTGGGCGCGGGCTCAGGCCAGGAAGGGCTGTGGGGTGGTGGCCGCGGGCCCCTGACTACTCCCACCTCACCCTCAGGGCCTCCACGACCAGTTACTGAACAGCAACCTGGATCCCAGCGAGGTGGAAAAGGCTAAAGAAGGGCAGGTACAGAGGGTGGGCCCGGGGCTGGAGTTTGGGCAGAAGGCAGGCGAGGCTGGCTCAGGACGCTCCCCCTGCTCTCTCCTCCCCCGCAGAAGGCAGATTTCCCGGTGGGGATCCCCGAGTGTGGCACCGATGCTCTCCGGTTTGGACTGTGCGCCTACACGTCCCAGGGTACGGCTCCCCAAACCTGTCTCAGCTGCATCCTTCCTCCTTCCCTGAGGCACCCCTCTCTCCTCTGCCCTGGGCGTGAGCTGGGAGGGAGAACGGTGTGGACTCACACTTCACCTCCACCCAGGCCGTGATATCAACCTGGATGTGAACCGGATATTGGGATACCGCCATTTCTGCAACAAGCTCTGGAACGCCACCAAGTTTGCCCTCCGTGGCCTTGGGAAGGATTTTGTGCCTTCACCCACCTCTGAGGTGAGGGCCTGGTGGGCGCGAGGTGGGCAGCACCCACACAGGTTGCATCGTTGCTATCAAGCACGGCCCATGCTGTGTCAGGATTGTAGCCACAGAGTCAGGAAGCCCGGCTCCTGCCCCCAAGGAGCCTCTGTCTAGCTGGGGGGACAGAAGGATATAGGGACAGATTGTCATCAGGGGAGCCTCAGGCACTGTGGTCCTCCCACAAGGTGGAGGGGGGCCTGCCCCTTCTCCCCCAGGTACTGGGCACATGGTGGTTGCTTTGGACCCATCAGGCTCCTGGAATGCAGATTTCCCCATGGTTCCCGTTCCCATGGGGTTCTGGCTCCCCTCCCCCTGGGAATATGGTGGGCCCCCCCCCCCCCCCCGCCTGATATGGTGCTTCCCCCCAAGCCTGGAGGCCGCGAGAGCCTAGTGGACCGCTGGATCCGCAGCCGGCTGACTGAAGCTGTGAGGCTCAGCAACCAAGGTTTCCAGGCCTACGACTTCCCAGCTGTCACCACCGCCCAGTACAGCTTCTGGCTCTATGAGCTCTGTGACGTCTACCTGGTGAGGAGGAGCCGAGGGGCCGGGGCGCACAGAGCCCTGGGTTGGCATGAGCCCTGAGCCAGCCTGTCCCCCTCCCGGTCCTCACCAGTTCAACGAGGGCTGGAGGCTAGGCCTTCCCCAGCCCTGAGCCCTGTGCCTCCCCCTCCCCTAGGAGTGCCTGAAGCCTGTGCTGAATGGGGGGGACCAGGTGGCGGCCGAGTGCGCCCGCCAGACCCTCTACACCTGCCTGGACGTCGGCCTGCGGCTGCTCTCGCCCTTCATGCCCTTTGTGACCGAGGAGCTGTTCCAGAGGCTGCCCCGGCGGACGCCACGAGCTCCGCCTAGCCTCTGCGTTACCTCCTACCCGGAGCCCTCGGAGGTAGGGGGATGGCCTGGCGCGGGGCTCCGGGGAGCTCTGCAGAGCCAGCCCCAGCTTCCCTCACCCCCTCCTCCACCCCACAGTGCTCCTGGAAGGACCCTGAGGCAGAAGCCGCCTTCGAGCTGGCCCTGAGCATCACTCGAGCCGTGCGCTCCCTGCGTGCCAACTACAACCTCACCCGGATCCGGCCCGACTGTGAGCCTCAGGCCCCGTGTGCCCCGTCCCCTCAGCCCACTCTGGGACCAGTGTCCAGTGTGGCTGTCTCGTCTCCTTTCTCCCTTCCACGCAGGTTTCCTGGAAGTGGCTGATGAGGCCACAGGCGCCCTGGCGTCAGCAGTGTCCGGCTGTGTGCAGACACTGGCCAGCGCGGGTATAGTGGCTGTCCTGGCGCTGGGGGCTTCTGCACCCCAGGGCTGCGCTGTGGCCCTGGCTTCTGACCGCTGCTCTGTCCACCTGCAGCTGCAGGGGCTGGTAGACCCGGCCCGGGAGCTGGGCAAACTGCAGGCCAAGCACGATGAGGCGCAGCGGCAGGCCCAGCGTCTGCGGGAACGCCGCGCCGCCTCGGGCTACACTGTCAAGGTGCCCCTCAAAGTCCAGGAGGCGGATGAAGCCAAGGTGTGTGGTGTGGGTGGGCATTTCCTTCCCCATTTCCCACCCCATCACTCCCTCCACCATCAAACCCCCTCCTGCGTCTGCTCTGCCGGGCCCCAGGCAATCCATGGAGGAGCAGGTGGGACCACGTAATCCCTCCTCTTACACATGAAGAACAGCCAGGGCAGGGGCACAGTCCAGGGTCACACAGCAAGTTGAAGATGGAAGCAGACCATCCATCCATCCTTTCTCCCAGCCAGACCCCTCGTGCACCACTCGGTTCCCAGAACTTGGCATCCACGTGCCGGGGGGCTGGGATCGGGACTGACCCAATGCAGTCAGGAAGCTTAGCAGATCACCTGGGACCCCTCCAGGGAGGAGCCATGGGGTAAACCACAGGGACAAAAAGAGAAACATGAGTGGAGGCTAAGAGTTACAGAGCCTTGGCGGCTGAGCAGGGTTGTCTCACGTGATTGTCCCAGTAGCCCTCTCATGGCAGGGCAGTATTAGCAACACCATTTTCCAGATGAAGGCTAAGGGCCCCTCAGAGTCTCTGTTCCTAACCACTGTGCTCTACTTCCCCAGTCATTGGCTGGGGCTTAGCCACTGGGTGGCACACATGAGCTCTGAAGCCCCTTTGTCTTTGGGAACAGACCACTCTGGGAAAAGACAGGACCCAGGAGACCAGTGATGGTGGAAGAGAACAGGGAGGTGGGGAATTAGGGGGAAGCAGGCTAGCCAAGCACACAGTTCCCCCAAACTACTCCCTGCCCATGGTCCTCACCCATCTTTCCAACTCTGACCCCTCTGCTCTTTTTTTTTAATATATAAATTTATTTATTTATTTTTGGCTGCGTTGGGCCTTCGTTGCTGCGCACAGGCCTTCTCTAGTTGCCGCGAGTGGGGGCTACTCTTGGTTGCGGCGCGCAGTCTTCTCGTTGCAGTGGCTTCTCTTGTTGCAGAGCTCGGGCTCTAGGCGCGCGGGCTTCAGTAGTTGTGGCACGTGGGCTCAGTAGTTGTGGCTCACGGGCTCTAGAACGCACGCTCAGTAGTTGTGGCTTACGGGCTTAGTTGGCTCCGCGCCATGTGGGATCTTCCCGGACCAGGGGTCGAACCCGCGTCCCCTGCATTGGCAGGCGGATTCTTAACCACTGAGCCACCAGGGAAGTCCCTGACCCCTCTGCTCCTGTGGGTATTTGGGGTTCTCTTCTCTTGGCCCTGGGTCTCACCACTCACCCCCTTTTCCACCCTCAGCTCCAGCAGACAGAAGCAGAGCTCAGGAAGGTCGATGAGGCCATCTCCCTATTTCAGAAGATGCTGTGATACACCCAGCTCCAACCCTCATAACTCCCAGTGTTCCACCATGGGGATGGCAGCAATAAAATATTTTGCCACAAAACCATCTCTTGGCTGTGTGTGGTGGGGCTGGGGAGGGGGTGCTGAGGGGCTGGGTTCCTGAATCCTCAGGGGCGCCAACGTGAACAGGAGGGCAGCAGGCTGGGCGTGAGGCACTGGGTCCTGGCGGGTAGAGAGGTGCGTCTCTCTGGGTCTGGCCCTGGCCCCGAGCCAAGCCTGAGTCACGCTGCTAGCTCCCTCCTCCTCCCGCTGCCTCCTCCTCCCAGCTCTTCACTCACCTCCGCACTGCGGCCAGCCATCCAGCCGTGGGAGGCCCGCCCTGGTGCTGGCTGCTGCTTGTGGCCTTGGGCAGGCCTCAGTAGAGGGGCCAGGGGCTGCCTGTCCTGCCCGCAGCCTGCCGGGGCCTCCCTCTCCCTCTCTCCACTGAATCCGGCCTAGGTTAATTATAACTCTGACCTAAGTGCCCTGTGACACCCTGCCCCCACGGCCCTGCCTGGAGACCCAGCAACCAGGTAGGGGAGAGGCCTAGAGAGGAGACTTCCTCTGCATGGGGGTGTTAACCGAGGGGTGTGGGGTGCGGTGCTGGGGGAGGAGCCTCAGACCCTTCCCCTGCAGGTGAAGTCCCTATTGGTCTGAGAGGCCCTCAGGTTGTCTGGATGATTGAAGGGAGAGGGCGGGGAAGCCAGTTAAGGGGCCAAAGCGGGTGCCCATGGAGACAGAGCCAGGCCTGCCCTGAAATCTCTGCTGCTTCCTGCTCTCTCGAGAGCCTTCTGTTCCCCAGGTCCATGTCTCAGCTATGCTCCCCACGGACGAGCCCCTGTCCCACCTGGGCCCCTCACTGCTGCTGTTGCTGCAGCTGCAGCTACTGCTGCCCCCCGCATCTGCCTTCTTCCCCAATATCTGGAGCCTCCTGGCTGCCCCCGGCTCCATCACCCACCAGGACCTGACCGAGGAGGCGGCACTCAACGTCACCCTGCAGCTCTTCCTGGAGCAGCCGCCCCCAGGTCGGCCCCCCCTTCGCCTTGAGGACTTCCTGGTGAGCGTCCCTGGGTCCGGTCACATCCCAGGTAGATTCCCCCATTCTGGGGGACTTCTACTACTTGAGGGTCCTGCTTGCCCAGAGAAGGGACCCCACGCACACATTCCCTCCTCCCCTCCTGACAGCAACAATACCCAGGAGTCCTGGTCCTGCAATCAGGAGTCCCCCTCCTTAGGAATGTCCAGGATTGCCCCTCCGTTGTAGGGCCCAGCACCCTCAATTCCTGCCACACCCAGCCTTGAGTGACAGAGTTGAGGAAATGTAGGCAGTGGTCCGATCCAAGGGGCTTCCCTGGAACCCCTGCCCCCTACCACCCTCCCAGGGCCGCACCCTCCTTGCCGACAACCTCTTTGCCGCCTACTTTGGACCTCGATCTCCTTCCCGGCGGTTCCGAGCAGCCTTAGGAGAGGTGTCTCGTGCCAATGCCGCCCAGGACTTCCTGCCGACTTCCAGGAATGACCCTGACTTGCACTTTGATGCCGAGCGGCTGGGCCAGGGGCGCACACGCCTGATGGGAGCTCTAGGGGAGACTGTGGTGGCGGCCAGAGCCCTTGACCACACCCTGGCCCGCCAGCGCCTCGGGGCTGCGCTTCATGCCTTGCAGGTGAGGACAGAGTTGGGGGGGGTCACGGTCAGAGGGGTCTTCGTTTCCAGTCTTCCTGTCTCCCGAATGGTGCCTCCTTAGCCATGCCTCCCCCTACTCTAGAAGGGGCTGGGGCGCTGCTTGCCAAGGCCCTGGGGCTATTCCCTAGTCCCCGCCTCCAAACTGGCAGCTTCCTGTGGGAACAGCCGGGAGGCATTGGCGGCTGGAGCAGGTGAGTGAGAGAGGGCGGCGCTGAGGTCAAGAGGTGGGCCGTGCAGGCCACTGAAAGGCCTCTGGCTGGGCTCTGAGTGAGATGGGAAGAAACGTGGGAGACTCCCACTTCGGCAAAGCTCTATTCTGGGCAAGGGAGAGAGCAGTGGAGGGGACTTGGGGTGTCTGAAGGAGTAGCAGGGTGGGAGGAGGCTTTCAGGCTGGGGAACTGGGAGGAGGGGGGAGTTAGGGCTGGAGACCGTGAGAACAGTGAGCTAGTGCTTCTTCCCCTTCTCCTTTCTCTTGGGACCAGGATTTCTACAGTCACAGCAACTGGGTGGAACTGGGGAAGCAGCAGCCACACCCTCACCTCCTCTGGCCAAGGCAGGGGCTGCGGAACCTGGCACAAGGTACGGCCAGGACCCCACTGGTAAGGGTGAGCCCACAGAGCCGCCTCTCAGCCCATCCAGCCACCACCTCACATCCTGGGGTCAAATAGGATGCGACATGGCTTCATCTCTGGAACCACCTGTGCGGTCCCTCGGTTCAGCCAAAGGCCAGTCAGCTGCTTCCCCAAGGTCACGCAGCAGAGGACAGAGCCAGGACCAGATCTGCAGACGTCAGGGAGTTCTCTGTCTTTCATGCGGCTTCCTCCCCCCGCTGGATCACACGGGGCTTTCTCTCTCAGTCCCCTCATCCTTCCGACTGAACTGTGACCCGGAAGCTGCCTCCTGTCTAGTACAGGTTCACTTCCTGTCCACAGCTCACAGAGGGCACACTCCCGTAGGATTGGTCCCCCCCACACTTCCGGGTTTTCTAGCACAGTCCCAGTCTCAAATATTAAGTCTCATTGCCAGCCATGAGCTCCAGGTTTTAGTTCAGAAAGCCTGGAAGGGTACCTGCAAAGGGTACCTACGGGCTTTCGCCTTGTTCCAGTCGAGAGGAAAAGCTGAAGAAGTTTGGGTGGACAGGGATAAAGGTCAGGGGCAGCAGAATCTTGGGTGCTAGACCCCTGCCCTCTCTTCCCAGTGGGCGATCCTACCTGCTCCGACTGTGAGGAGTTGAGCTGCCCTGGGAATTTGCTGGGCTTCACACTCCTCACCTCTGGCTACTTTGGAACTCATCCCTCCAAACCTCCAGGTACCAGACAGGAAAGCCCCCAGAAGTAAGGGGAGAAAGTCACTTCCTCTCCCCTGACCCTCTCCCTAGGGACCTCAGTCCTGTAGCCCTTGTCCTATTTCCTATGGCATCACTTCTTGGAAGAAGGAGAGGATGCTGGGAGGGGGGCGGGTGGAGGAAGGTCCACTGAGGTGGCCATGATTGTTGGGGTGGTGGGAGCAGCTTCTTATACTGCCGATAAGATTTCAGTGCCCGAGGGCAGTTTTTGGGGACTAACCGGAGGGATCAGGGGATCCACCATGTGCTGTGGTAACTAATCATTCCAGATTTACTCCAGATTTGCCCTCTACAAAGTATCATAATTTTCTGCTTATCCTTTGCTGAGGAGTGAGAGGGTCAGGGCAGGTCAGAGAGGGCCTCGTTTTATTAGGAGGCAGTGGGTTTTTTACCTCCACCCTCCAGATCCCTTTCCCCAACCCAGGGAAATGTAGCCATGGGGGCCATTTTGACCAGAGCAGCTCCCAGCCACCACGGGGAGGCATCAACAAGGATAGCACATCCCCAGGCTTCTCCCCCCACCACATGCTGCACCTCCAGGCCGCAAAACTGGCCCTTCTGGCCTCCATCCAGGCCTTCAGCCTCCTACGAAGCCGCCTGGGAGACAGGGGTTTCTCCAGGTGAGTGGCCTCCTGGGGATGGGCTCCTTAATAGGTAGGTGCTCCAGAGTTGAGAAACCAGGGGCTGGGGACAAGTGTGCAGACCCTTCACTGTATCTCTGGCCTGCTTCCCAGGCTGCTGGACATCACCCCAGCCTCCAGCCTGAGCTTCGTCCTGGATACCACAGGCAGTATGGGCGAGGAGATCAACGCTGCCAAAATCCAGGCTCGCCACATTGTGGAGCAGCGACGGGGTGGCCCCATGGAGCCCACCCACTATGTCCTGGTGCCTTTCCATGACCCAGGTAACTGGGGTCTGGCTGGAATAGTGGAGGGAAGTCCAGGGCAAGGAGTAAATGCCACTGGTAGGGAAGTGGGCCTAATAGCTTCACTTCCATAATAAAATGGAGGCACTTCCTAGGGTCCTGAGTGAGTCTTTACTGGTACTTGTGTGCATATAGGAAACAATCAGCCACTTCTTCCACTGATTCCAACATGACAGCACTTTCCATATGAGTTTAATCATTATGGGTGCTTAGGCAGGTAGCCTCTGCTTTCTTAGGCTTCCATTCTAATAAGTCATTTTCAGTTCTCTCCATTTCCTGTAGACAGAGGTTGGGAAGAAGATGGTGGGGGGTTGGTGGGCCCAGGCCTCTGTGAAATGTCTAAGACAGCTAGTTACATCATATTCCTTTCCCCGCTAAATAGAAGTCAGATCATCTGGCCTGGGTTGACCAGCACTTACTGTGTGTACTTAGGCTGATTGTTTAACCTCTCTTTCCTCAATTTCATCATCCATAAAATGGATTAGTACTTGCCTTATCCTACCTATCTCCCAGGGTAGAAATGATCATCAAATAAAATTTGGATTGAGAATTCCCTAAGGGCAGGGTTTGAGTCTGATCTGCCTATATAAAGCTCATAGTAGCTGACATTCAAAAGGGGTTTATCACATATTTGATAAAGGTACGAGTAAGTGAATAATTAAGAATTTAGCACTTATTATGTGTCAAAGCACTATTCTAAGATTTACAAAATCAACTCGTTTAATCATCCCAATAACCCTCTCTGAGGTAAGTACTATTATTTCTCTCTCTTTTCTGTGAGGAAACTGAGGACCCAGTTTTTTTTGTTGTTGTTTTTTAGTTGAAGTATAGTTGATTTACAATGTTTCAGGTGTCCAGCAAAGTGATTCAGTTATATATATTCTTTTTCAGTTTCTTTTCCATTATAAGTTATTACAAGATATTGAGTATAGTTCCCTGTGCTATACAGTAGGTCCTTGTTGGTTATCTATGTTGGCTTTTTTTTTTTTTTTTTGGCTGCATTGGGTCTTCGTTGCTGCGCGCGGGCTTTCTCTAGTTGCGGCGAGTGGGGACTACTCTTCATTGCAGTGCGTGGGCTTCTCATTGCGGTGGCTTCTCTTTGTTGCAGAGCACAGGCTCTAGGTGCACGGGCTTCAGTAGTTGTGGTGCGCGGGCTCAGTAGATGTGGCTCGCAGGCTCTAGAGTGCAGGCTCAGTAGTTTTGGCGTGCGGGCTTAGTTGCTCGGCGGCATGTGGGATCTTCCCGGACCAGGGGTCGAACCCGTGTCCCCTGCATTGGAAGGCAGATTCTTAACCACTGAGCCACCAGGGAATTCCCCCCAGTTGTTTTTTTTTTGTTTTTTTTTTTAATATGTGTTCCAGTCACTCTGTACTTTTTTTTTTTTAATTAATTAATTTATTTTTTGGCTGTGTTGGGTCTTCGTTTCTGTGCGAGGGCTTTCTCTAGTTGTGGCAAGCGGGGGCCACTCTTCATCGCGGTGCGCGGGCCTCTCACTATCGCGGCCTCTCTTGTTGCGGAGCACAGGCTCCAGATGCGCAGGCTCAGTAGTTGTGGCTCACGGGCCCAGTTGCTCCGCGGCATGTGGGATCTTCCCAGACCAGGGCTCGAACCCGTGTCCCCTGCATTAGCAGGCAGATTCTCAACCACTGCGCCACCAGGGTAGCCCCCCCCCCCGAGTTGTTTTTTATACTTACACATATACCCAAAAAGGCCCACTCAGGACCACAGGAAGTGCCACCATTTTGTGAGGAAATGAGGTCCACTTTCCCACCAGAGGTACCTAGCCTCTGCCTTGTTCTACCCTGTCAGTATAAATATAAAGGAATATTGTTATCTCAATACTTGTCCACCCAAGGAGCACAGCGGGGCCTCTTGACTGGGGAGATGCCCGTGGGTGGGAATGAGGGGAGCCCTCCTCTCACTTATCTCAATCTCCTTTCTCCTTTCCCAGGGTTTGGCCCTGTCTTTACAACCAGTGACCCTGACAGCTTCTGGCAACAACTCAATGAGATACATGCCTTGGGAGGTGGAGATGAGCCCGAGATGTGCCTGTCAGCCCTGGAGGTCTGCCCTCCCCACCCCTTCCCTTCTCCCCCCACCCCTTTCCAGGCCCCACCATCAAGGGAACTAGAGCTTCCCGGGGACCTCATCTCTCCACCCCATCTTCAGAACCTAGTCCCATTCGCTTCACTCCAGGTTCCAGGGCCATATTGCCTTCTACTCTGCCCTCCCTTGCTCTGCCCATTCCCCTACTCCCGCCATTTTTTTAAAAATTTATTTGGTTGCGCCAGGTCTTAGTTGCGGCAGGCGGGCTCCTTAGTTGCGGCTTGCGGGCTCCTTAGTTGCGGCAGGCGGGCTCCTTAGTTGTGGCATGTGAACTCTTTGTTGCGGCATGCGTGTGAGATCTAGTTCCCTGACCAGGGATCAAACCCCGGCCCCCTGCATTGGGAACGTGGAGTCTTATCCACTGTGCCACCAGGCAAGTCCCACTGCTGCCATTTTTTAACACCAGTTTTTTCCCTCCCCTGCCAGCTGGCCCTGCTGCACACACCTCCACTCTCAGACATCTTCGTCTTCACTGACGCCTCCCCCAAGGATGCCTTTCTCACCAACCGGGTGGAATCGCTGACTCAGGAGCGGCGTTGCAGAGTAAGCATAGCTGGTGGGAGACTCAATGTTAGCCACCCAGGGATGTGGGAAACTGCAGGACAACTCTCATTACAAGGGTCACACTCACACTAGGGTGGTTAAACCAGACTTGGCTTGGGGGTGGGAGAAGCGGACCATGAGTATAACATTTCCAGATCCCTTTAACAATACTAAAGAGTGGGAGGCCCTACCCTTAATGATGCTGAATTCTTATATGAATCTGCCCCCAATAAACCGTTTGAAGAACTGGAGATTTGGTTGCCAAAAATCCACTATGTGGATGACGTATGGTGACAGTTACAGGGAATGGCAACTTCTAATTGAAGCCCAGGGGTTGCGTCATTGGGAGACCCTGCTGTAGCAGCCAGAGGGTAGACAGAGAATTTACCACCAATCATCAGCTCTGTAGAAAGCTTGAGCACAGGAGATCCTTATTTACAATGGTAGATGGCAAATGGAAACTTCAAGTACTGGCCTTTCTTCCGGGCACAGGTCACATTCCTGGTGACTGAAGACCCATCTAGGGTTCAGGGCCGACCTCGGCGTGAGGTCTTGTCCCCTCTGCGTTTTGAGCCATATGAAGCAGTGGCGCTGGCCTCAGGAGGAGAGGTGATCTTCACCAAAGACCAGTACATTCGGGATGTGGCAGCCATTGTTGGGGACAGCGTAGCTGACCTGGTAAGTGTGGGGGCTCAGCTCAGAACTGAGGGGATGATGGTGACACTGCATTTCTCTTTCTTGTAGGAGAAAGCAAATGGCTCCCATTGCTGAGTTGCCATTCTAGGCAGAGGGTGGGAAAGGAAGTTTCTCCCCCTCTGAGATCCACAGCTACCCACCTTCTACACTGCTCCTTCCATATTAGTACTACCACCCCCAGTCTTGGCCTCCAGTATTCTGTCTTCGCGGCTACTCTAGGAAGTCCTGCCATCTTTTAAGGGGGGCAAGAAGTGGTTGCCTCATCCTTAATTCCTTGCCTCCAGCTTTGTCATTGACCATAGCTTCATCCCTGGTCCTTCCTCTCTCACTGGTATCCCATGTGTTACTTAGTTTTTTTCTGTCTCTACCTTTCTTTCTCCTGTCTTTGTTCCCACCTCATTCCATGCCTTATCTTCTCCCCCATTTTTTGGTCCTGCCCCCTCAAGGTGACCCTTCCCCTGGAGCCTCCTGTTGTGGTGCCTGAGAGGCCACTTGTGTTCAGTGTGGATGGGCTGCTCCAGAGGGTCACAGTCCGGATCCATGGGGAGGTCAGCAGCTTCTGGATCAGAAACCCTGCAGGTACTTCCACGTGTGTGTCTCAAGGCAGAGGCAAGAATGGAGACTGGAGAATGAGGGGTAATGTACTAAGGGAAAGGAATTCTCCTGTGACAATCTCTTGCCCCCAATACCCATCCAGGGGTCTCCCAGGGCCAGGAGGAAGGTGAGGGGCCTCTAGGTCATACTCGCCGCTTTGGGCAGTTCTGGATGGTGAGCATGAATGACCCCCTGCAGACAGGAACCTGGGAGATCCAGGTCACAGCCAAGGGTACCCCCCGGGTGAGAGTGCAAGGTAAGGAGGGAGATATTCCTGGGAAAGGAAGGGGAGACTGCAGAGCTCAGAGAGCAATATCAGTCACGTTCATCTCTGGAAGGTCTCTGACTGCCTTCGCCCTCCCTCAGCCCAGACCTCCCTGGACTTCCTCTTCCACTTTGGGATCCCCAGGGAGGATGGACCCCACCCTGGCCTCTACCCCCTGACTCAACCAGTTGCAGGTACATCTGTCCCCACCCCTAACTTGTTTTGTGTATATATATAAATTATATATATAGCTTTTCATTGAGTTATAACATTTAATAAGGTGCACTAAACTTCAGTGTACAGCTGGGTGGATTTTATATAATAAAAAATAACCGTCATTCAGTTCAAGCTATAGAACATTTCCAGCATCCCAGCACTCCCTCCTGGCCCTCCCCATCAATACCCATAGAGGTAACCCCTTTTCCCCATCCATACCCCCCAGAGCTAACCCCTATTCAAAGCCGTTCATGCTTTTCTCCCTGTCTCCAAACCTCACGCAGACCACTGTTCTTTTCTCCCCTCCCCTGTCCCAGGTCTCCAGACCCAGCTGTTGGTAGAAGTGACAGGGCTGGTCTCCAGAGGAAACCCTGGAGATCCTCTGCCGCATTTCTCCCACGTCATCCTTCGAGGGGTCCCGCACGGTGCCGAGCTGGGCCGGGTGCCTTTGGAGCCCATGGAACCCCGCGAGCGAGGTCTCCTTGCTGCCTCGCTACCACCCACGCTTCTGTCCACCGCGGGACCCTTCTCTCTGGAGCTGATTGGCCAGGACGGAGTGGGGCAGGGCCTGCACCGGGCGGCCCCCCAGCCCTGTGCTGTAGTTCCTGTCCTTCTGGAGGTGAGATGCCAGCGGAAGGTGCGGCTGCGGCTGGAGAACAGGGCCTGCTGCTCCTCCCCTGACCGGCCCTCCTCCGCAGCTCAGTGGTCCCCCGGGTTTCCTGGCGCCGGGCACCAAGGCCCCGCTCAGCCTCCGCATCGCCAGCTTCTCGGGCCCTCAGGATCTCGATCTTAGGACATACGTCAACCCCAGCTTCGCTCTCACCTCCAACCTCTCCAGGTGAAGCCCCTGAAACCTCCTGCTCCCTTCTTGTCCCATCTTTCTATTCCCAGGGCATGGGATCTGGTACTCGCTCCTCTGGCCCTTTCAAATTGGCGCTCAGATTCCTCGCTCCCCTCCCAGCCTGCACTTGGCTCCACCCCTTGGCTCTCGGCCATTCGGAGCCTGCAGCTTCAGCCGGACTTCGGCATCCACTCCCCAGGGTTCACCTGGAACAGAACGAGTCCGCCTGGGGGTGCCTGTGGCTGAAGGTACCAAACACAGCCGCCTCAGACTCCGTGGTGATGGTGACTGTGACCGCGACGGATCGAGAAGCCAGCACAGTGCCCCCGACCCATGCCTTCCTCCGGCTCCTGGTGCTGGGCCCTGCCCCGCAGGTGAGGTGCCCCCACTTTCCATTGCACGATAGGCAGGGTGAGGGGAGGGCGGTGCAGGCTTATTTGGGTGCAGCCACCCTGACAGCCTCTCCCTCTTCTCCCCAGGACCAGCTCCCTGCCCCTGTCCACTTGACTGACCCTGTCCTCACAACCACCAGCCCTGCCTTTCATCTTTCCACTTTGGTGACTCCGGGCAGGGCTGGGGGAGGGCTGGTGGGCAACCCCTGGTGGGGCACAGTTGGAGCAGTGCTGCTCCTGCTAGGCCTGGCCTCCTGGTGACACAACAGCCCCTAGAGGGATGGGTCTCCGGCACTGTTTGCCATCTTGCCCCATTGGTAAGAAGGTAACATGGGCCTCCGGACCCTACCTCTCCCAGGTGGGATGGAGGTTTTCCTTCTCATGCACTTGTCCCTTTCCAAGATTGGGATAGAGGGCAATGGATTTTCCCACAATGCACTCTCCCTAACCCTTGTGGGTAACAAACCAGACTCATTTTTGGAGAAAGTTGCTTTCCATTTCTCTGTAGCATCTTTTTTTTTTTTTGGCTGCGTTGGGTCTTTGTTGCTGAGCACGGGCTTTCTCTAGTTGCGGCGAGCGGGGGCTACTCTTGGTTGCGGTGTGCGGGCTTCTCATTGCAGTGGCTTCTCTTGTTGCGGAGCACAGGCTCTAGGCGCGCGGGCTTCAGTAGTTGTGGCTTGCGGGCTCTAGAGCACAGGCTCAGTAGTTGTGGCACACGGGCTTAGTTGCTCTGCGGCATGTGGGATCTTCCCGAACCAGGGCTCGAACCCGTGTCCCCTGCATTGGCAGGTGGATTCTTAACCACTGCGCCACCAGGGAAGCCCTCTGTAGCATCTTTATTTCACTAATTATTCATACTCTCCCAAGCTCAGGTAGAGGGGAAGATACATGGGGCAGTGACTAAGATTGTAAGTGGGGAGGAGGGTACCCCACCTCCTACCGAAATGTGTTTTTTATAGAATTGCTTTTATTGAAATTCTGGAGACGCTTCTATTTTATTTTTGAAATTCTGGAGATGCTTATATTTTATTTTTGTATTTAAAGTTGAAGGACAGTGCCAATAAACATGTCTTCTCCCCAGAGGGATTGCAAAGATAGATCACTTATGCACATCATATAGGGAAGAGTGAGAGCGTAAGATACCAAAAAGATGAAATGGAAGTTTTCAGGAGTGGAGAAGAAACTTCACACCAAGATGTCTGGATTTCAGTTGACCCGCCACCTGGAGCCATTCAGCTATTGAGTCAAGAAGCAGAATAAGGAGGCTGGGGGTTCTGACTCAGCCTTGCCAGCACAACTGAGGGGAACCAGAGGAGACCTTAGACACGGGTAGGGCCCCTCCGTCCACTGGGGCAGCCTGGCTGAGCCATCTCCCCCTTTGGCTGAGTGACTCCTTTCTGCTGCCTTGACACCACCTGGAGAAGAGGAGGGAGACAGTCTGGGTGTCTGTGCCCTCCCTCCCACTGAGGGCCAGGGCTTCCGCCCTCCCTCCACTCCTCTACTGCTTACATGTTGCTGCCACACGTTCTGCTTCCTTGGCCTTCCCTGCCAGTCCTGGGTGGCGCAGGAACTAGCTTTGTTCAGGGGATGCGGGGACAACTGGGTGGGGTGGGGGGGGGAATTCGCTGTTTTGTTAGACCAGTGCTGACCCCAAGTCCCCTCTTTACCCTCACTTCCCAAGAGTAAACTAAAAACAATAAACTCACCTTCCCCTGAATCAGGTTCTGCAAACAGATGTTCACCTTTTGAATATGGGCTAACTGGGGGCCACCAGGCTCTGAGTGTAAATCTGCTGGAAAATTCTAAAAGGAGGAGTTAGAGGCAGACAACGTGGTGAAAACTCGAGTACCATCTTCCACTCTTCTCCTGTCACCACAGGTCATTCCTCTCCTCCATCTGGATCCCCTCATCCCAATTCCCTGCCAGGCAGGTGGGAAATTCCAGTACTCTCCACTCCATCTCTTTAATAGTCCAGTTCCTCCAACCCCCTCACATAGCATAGTACCCGCTTTCTCTATTTGGATCCTCCCTGTCCATCCCTGACTCACTGGAACAATCCAGACCACTCCCCCATCTCCATGGAGTGAGCCAAATTGTGTCCCTCTGAATGGAATGCAGACCAGCCTCCTCTAGGCCCAACAATGAACCGACCTAACACTTGGTGGCATCCTGTCATTACAATGCTGCTTCCAACTGATGATCCCTCTCCATTAACTCCTGCCTTTCCAGGATGGTGTCAGGCTGTGTCCACATGTCCCTGCTACCCCTGCCCCCACATACCGTGGGTCAGCCCCATACCTCACCAAGGGCCCCCAGATATAGCTGCTGTTGCTGGGCCTCCCTCAGACGGCCCTCATACCAGGCCTGGCTATGCTCCAGCAGCTCCAGCCCCTGCCACAGGGCATCCTGTTCCCGCTCCAGAGCCTGCATCCTCTGCAGCTGAAAAAGGCAAGAAGCAGAGGCTGACTCACTCCACAGCAGGGTTCTGGGCCATGCATGGCCCTTACTCTTAACCCCTGGTTCAGTTCACTATCTGGTCACTGAGTGTGAGCCCAGACTGGCCACTGAGGACCTGGAGGGCGAGGGAAAGCAAGGGGCTGAACTTACGAGTCCTCAAAATTGAGTGGAATTGCAGGAGACTGATCTAGGGAGAGGGGCTTCCCCGGGACCTCTTGCGGGACTGATACTCACCCAGAGGAAGAAGCGCTGGGCCCCTGGGTCTTGGCGGCTTGTCTCCAGTGGCAGCAGCAGAACCGTGTAGGGGGCCTGCACCAGGGGCAGCCCACCAGGACCCCGGCTCCCCATGGCTCTGAGGTGGGAAGGGTGGAGCCACACCCACTGGTGCAGGGCTGGTCCCTCCCTTTCCCCCAGCCTTGCACCGGTCCTGCCTAGTCTTTCAGCCTCCCAGAGCCCTTCCTGCTGGGTCTGTCTCAGGCTGAGGTGTTCCTACTTTGAGGGGAAAGAACATCTCCCTTGGGCTCCTGTCTTCCCTCTCATCTGTTTTTGTAGGGTCTGTTCAAGTGGTTGGTTCTCATAAGGTCCCCCTGGGTAGAACCCGAGGGCCTCCCTCCAGCAGTGATACTTTATTTTTAATGAGGCAGGGCAGGTTCTTCTGTGGCCTGCTGCTTCCTATTTCATCTCTTTCCTACTCTCTTGTTTTGTTTTGGCTCGTCTAAGGAAACAATAACTTTCTCCAAAATAAACTTTATTACTAACATGAAACAAAATTTCCAGGGAAACTGAGAACTCTGGGTGTGAAGGAAGTAAGGAAACAAAGAGGGCCTGGCAGCCTCCCGGGGTTTGGGATGTGGAGGAGAGCCCAGGAAGGACTCTCAGAGGATGGTGGTGGCAGCAGGCAGCACTTCCTGACTCATGAAAATGTCCAGGTCCAGATTGGGATCTTCCAAATCCAGTTTCAGAAACTTGTTTACTAACGTCTGGCAACTGAGGGGAGAGAGAACAGTGAGATTTATGGAAGCATGGATAACAGAATCCCTGAGCAGAGGGAAGAGGATGCAGCACAGGAAACCTGAGACCTTGAGAATTTAGGAATTTCAGGAAGAAATTTTGAATCTTTAAAGGGCAAGAGGCTGTCTGAGTCCCTGAAAGGGGTAGAAGAGCTGCAGAACATGCTAGAGAGAACAAGGACCCTGGGCCTGCACTCACTTTTCCATTTGTTTCTCCTTTAGCAGCTCCTTGACAGGCTTGATGGGCTTTCCACTGCAGATCAAGTCTGAGACCTAGGACCGAGGAGGAAGGGGCAGAGGTGGGCGTGGGTGTTGGGTAAGAGAAGAGAGAGTAAGGGTCAGAAATCCCATGGGCCCAGAAATCCAGGTCCCTCAGAGAAGCAGGGACAGTGGAAGGGAGCCCTGATGGAGGCGGTTGCTGTTTGGACCTCACCTCCTTGCCACGAGCAACGAGCTTCTCAGGAAGCCCAGCCTGGGCAGCTGTGTGGGAGGCATGGCTGGCATTGGCAACACCTTCGCAAACCTGATAGAAGAAGACAAGGTCATTCCCATCTTCACAGGTCTCCATGGTCTTAAAAGAGAAGAAAAGGGGAATGTTATCAGTCATTCTGCTTCCTGCCCCAGTCCCTTGGTCAGTTGCTGTGGAGAGTGAGAAACAGGAAGGGACATGGTCCCTGTGCTCAGGGAGCCCCTGTTCTGATGGAGAAGCCAGTTCCCAGCTCAGGGAAATGCTCGGCCTAGGGGCCCCTAGGGAGCTGGATTGGTTTCCTCACCAAATACTGCACGAGGGGCCCCTGCGGCAGCAGCTGTAGCTGAATGAGGCTCAGAAAGTTGGTGGCCACGAAGACGTGGGGGCACGTGGGCCCAAGCGCCAGCCAGTGTCGGATCACGGCCGCCAGAAGCGCGAGCCCATCCACCTGTGCAGAGGGCAGGGGTGAGGCTGTGGAACCACAGGTGCCCCGTGCGCCCCTCTCCTCCTGCCGGGCCTCTCCCGCCTCACACTCTGTTTCTTTTCCACCCACACACCCCTATTCTTTTCGAGGGGCGCAGCCGCACCCTCTTGTTCCTTAGCCCTCCTTCATTTTCCCCTCCTTAGCTCCTCAACAGCTTCTCCCCTTACCGTGTTGGTTCCCTTTCCGAATTCATCGATAAGGACCAGCGACCGCTCGGTGGCATTGTTCACTGCTTTCGCCACCTGCTGGGTACCAGGTGGACAAGGGAGAGTTTCAGAAACATTCGAGGCCTGTAACGCACTGACCACAGTTTGCCTGGCAGTGAAGCTGTTTGTGTATGTGTCCACCCGACAGGACTGCAAGTTCTTTAACGGCGAGACACATGTTTTGTTCATCCTTTCATTGCCAACAGTGCCTCACATAAAGCCGGGGATCGATAAAGGTTCACGGTACTGATTCTCCTGGTCTCTGAACTGGGTGCTCCCTGCCCCTAGTGCAGAGAGCAGGCAGCAGAAGGAACGTTTTTCCTGTTCTGAACATTTTTCACGGGTAGGGTTCCTTCCCCATTATCCCCCTCCCCCAACCCTCCCTCCTTTTGACCTGGTTGAGGTCGATCATGAAGGTAGAGAGGCCAAGGGAGATGGATTCACAGCTATGGATTCGGGTGAAGATGGCGTCTACTGCCCCGATTTCGGCTTCCTCTGCTGGCACAAAGCTGCCCACCAGGGCCATGAATGTGATCAAGCCTACCTGAATAGGGGAGGAGACAGAGCCCAGTGCCTCGTGTGGCTGAGGTGAAGGTGAGGCTAAACTGAGGGGAGAACAATAGATCAAGAGCGATGGACACAGTTTAACAGAAGATCACAGCCCCTTCTGCTCGCTTTAGAATCAGTAAAGGACAGGGAGTGAGCAAAGGCACACTTTAATTCAGAGGTGGGGGAGGAGAATTCAGGCCATGGAATGATCATTAGAGCATGGCTCTCCCTCAGGTACAGAATGAGAACTTGGGAGGAAGAGGAGCAGCGGGTGTGGGTTATGGTCTTTTCATGACAGCTGGGGTCAGAACACAGTGGGAGAAGAGCTGTAGGGACCTGGGTTGACGGGCAGGTGGGGGATGGAGACAATGGAGAAGATTCCAGAGGCCCAGTTTGTAGGGATTCCTCTACCTGTTTGAGGTATATGCTCTTCCCTGAGGAGTTGGGTCCAGTGATGACTTTGACCCTCCCTTTGTACCCCCCGCATTCTGCAGAGTTGGGCACGAAGGTTCGGGCACAGAGTTCCATCAGAGGATGCCTGCAGTGGGTGGAGAGGTACCTTGCACATGGCCTGTGGATGCAGAAGATGGGGCCTTTGGGCCCCTCTTGTCTATGCCTCCACCCTTTTCTGTTCTCACCTGCCATTCTGGATTCGTACCCCAAGGAGCCGTGGAGAGTAATGGGGCCTTGAGTAGCCATAGTCCCGCGCGGCACTGGCAAGAGCCAAGAGGACGTCCAGGCGGGAGGCAAGGTCCAACACCCGGGTCAAGACAGCTGCCCGTGCCAGCACCTGACACTGCAGCTGGTACATCAGCAGGGTCTCCTGGTCTTGGGGCAGGTAAGGGAGGGAGCTGGGGGTCAGCTCCAGGGGAAAGTGAAGGAGAGACAAAGAGGCCAGCAGAGGGACCCAGAAACAGGCTTGCAGATACCATCTGAAATACCCAGAGACATTCAGAAAAGGCAGAGTCAGAGAGAGAAAGAGAGCGAGAGCAATAGCAGGAAGGAAAGGAGCCTATCAGAATCATCTCCATGCTGCCCGCTCCGCTCCAGCCACTCGCTTCTCCTCACCCCGGATGTCGCAGTGCAGGTCCCCCAGCAATGCATCCAGCTCCTTGGTTCGAGCACTACGATAGTGAAGCTTCTCCTCTGAGAGGAACTGGATACAAGGGTTCAAAGCTATGGGCTTTGCTTCTCTCGATCCTCATCCTCTCTAACCCCCGCTCCAGCCCTGACCTTGATTTCTTTCTCCTTTGTCTCAGAGCTGGTAAAGATCAGAGTAAAACAACAGAAGAGGGATCCCACATTGGGCAGTGCTGATGGGGTAAGGCCTTCCCCTCAGCTGCTCATTCACTTTCCTTATCAACCCCTACAGAGGTCAAGGGTCTCACCATGAAGTCCAGACCCTCAATCTCAAAGTCATTGGTCTCCACCATGGAAGGCAGGCGGGGAATACAAAGAAGGAAGCCAATCTGGGGAGAGTAAAAAAGAGATAAAGCAGAGAGTGATGCACTGGGCACTTTCTTTCCTTAGAGGAAGCCAGAGTCCCCTATATCCCCCAATGCTTCCCTCAGGGGACTAAAGCCACCAAAAAGTGTTCATGTTCTTCAGATTTCTCCAGGGTTTTCTTATCTACTAATGTGTCCTTCATAAGCCTAATGTCCCCCTAAAAAACCCCTGGGGAGCACACCCACCCTCCTACCCTCACCAGAGGGATGTAGATGACACTGCATGAAGGAATACGGGGGTCCAGATTTTCCAGCTCCTTCCGAGCCACCTCAGTGAGGAAACTGGGAAGTCCTGTCAGCCTTCGTTTTTCTAGGAGGGTGAAAGACACGTGGATATCAAAAGTAAGGTTTCTGCTCTGGTTGCGATGATTATCCCCAGTTGTAGTGGCCGCCTACCGAGAATGGTACCCCATCACTGGGCAGGCTCATGTTTCAGGGCTCACAGGCCCATCCGTACACCTAACACTCACTCTCATCAATTTCAGGATCTATGCTGGGGAGGACTGTGAAGCGATTTTCAGCAAGACTGCCCTCAAAGTCCACCTGAAGAGACAAGAAGTCCAGGTTCTTTACATCTAGCACCATCTCGTCCTGTTTCTCACCTCTACTTGGGCCCCTTCAGTCCCTGCTTTAACCCTAACCCTCCAAGCCTCCAAGCAAATCCCTGATATTTTGCCATCTCCTCTCACGATCCCATCCCTTGGTCATCCAGCAGACCTCAGTGTCTCCCATGCATCCCCATCTTCCACACCACATTCCCCAGAGCCCAGTCGTTCTCTATTATCCAAACCCATCTCTCTCCCCTAGTTTCCCAGGAGCTCTGCCTCTTTCCTTCCACTCACCACTTTCCCAATGAGGCTGGCAATGTGGTGTAGGTCATCAGAGAACTCTTGGGCAATGTCCCGAAAGAGCTGAATGGACTGGGGCAGGGAGCGGCACGCATCCCTCAGGCCCAGGGCACTGTACACTGTCTGTAGGAGAAATGGACAGAGGAGGGTGGCCCATACCCAGGCCGGGCTTAGGCGAGGGGACAGGGATGGACTGAGAAGAACAAAGACCAATTTGGAAAAACACAATAACAGAGACAGAGAGAAGATCTCAAATGCAAAAAAGAAACAGTGAGAGAGAAAATGGTATCTGCAGAACTCTTCACCAGGCACCACACTAAACACTGAGGCTCCAAAGACAACAAAGACAACTGGGTCCCTTGTCCTAGATGGGCTCGTGGTCTAGTAAGGAAGACAGATATACACCCAGAAGATTTAAAAATAAAGTGGTAGGTGCTTTGATAGAGATTTGTACAATATCCCAAGAGAGAAGTTTGTACAGAGGAAGGACAAAGAGAAATAGGGATATGAAAGGCAGAAAGAAGTAAATGAGCAGAAGGGGCAATGACAGCATTCAGGTAAGAGACAGCAGGAAGAGAGGATGGGTGAGAGTCACTGAGAATTAATTCCCCAGCGTGAAAGTCAGTGACCTGAGGTGGCTGCTCTAACCAGGGATTAGACTGAGTGCATAGACCCAATCCAAAGGACATTGACTGAGCCTCATTCTGTGACAGAGGATATATAAAGTGTATAAACCAAAGGGTTTATAATCTAGCCATGATGGAAACAAGCAACAAAAACAATGACTACCCACAAAAAAGATTGACCAAGTTGTGAAACTGACTAAAATTACTAAGGAAGTTCAGAGAATAAGGCTAATATGGGCTAAAATAGTTGGGATAGCTTTGCAGAGAAAAAGAAATGAGCTTGGTCTTGAATAAGGCAATTCCAAAGGGAGGAGGGTATTCTGGGTGGGGGGAAGAGCATGGGCAAATGAATAGAGGTAGGAATAAGAACTAACACTTATTGAATGTTTACTACCCGCCAGGCAATATTCTAAACGTTTTACATGTGTTAATTTCATTCAATTCTCAAAATAATCCTAGGAGATGGGGACTAGCATGACTCCATTTTATAGGTGAGCAACCTGAAGCACAAAGAGGTAACACAATTTGCTCAAGTTCTCACAGAGAGTAAATAGAAGAGCTGGGAATTGAGCCCAGGTGTCTGGCTTTTAACCACCATGCTATCCTGAGCAGGAACATGGTGGGTCTCCCAGGCAGAGTGCTTGAACGCGGAGCCTGGCCTGGCTGAAGCCAAGGATAAATGTTAAGTAGTGGGAGGGGATATACAAATAGTCACACACATCTGCTCACGTAAAATAAAACTGAAACTACTTTATGTGTTAGGTAAATATACTGTAGAGGGCTTCCCTGGTGGCGCAGTGGTTAAGAATCCGCCTGCCAATGCAGCGGACACGGGTTTGAGCCCTGGTCGGGGAAGATCCCACATGCCACGGAACAACTAAGCCCGTGCGCAACTACTGAGCCTGCGCGCTAGAGCCCATGAGCCACAACTACTGAAGCCCATGCGCCACAACTACTGAGCCTGCGCTCTAGAGCCCACAAGCCACAACTACTGAGCCCACGTTCCACAACTACTGAAGCCCGGGCGCCTAGAGCCCGTGCTCTGCAACGAGAAGCCACCGCAATGAGAAGCCCGCACACCGCAACCAAGAGTAGCCCCCGCTCGCCGCAACTAGAGAAAGCCCGTGCGCAGCAACAAAGACCCAACGCAGCCAAAAATAAATAAATACATTTAAATTAAAAAAAAAATTTTTAGGCTCTCTCGCCTTCTGAGATGGCCCCCACTCTGTCTGTGGAGTTTGTTTCTCTCTAAATAAATCCACTTCTTAAGTATCACTTTGTTTCACACTGAATTCTTTCTGCAATGAGACATCAAGAACCTCAAACTCACTGGGAACAGAACTATAGCAGCTGCTGCAGCAAAAAAGCTGGAAACTGAAACCATGCACAGAGGAACTTCAGACAGTCACTGGAAACTTCGAATAGCGGTGGAGGAGGAGTAGCTGGAAAGCAGATGTTACAGCTGGAATTCACATTGCTATCTTGAGCTAGGTGGTAGAAGCCACATGCTGAGGATGGCAGAACAGGAAGACAGAAGGAGACTGGGTCACTGAGGACTTTATGAAACCACCCAACAATCATGGACTGCTTATTTTTATCCTTTTCTATAAAAGATAAATAAACTTAATCTTATTTAAGCCAAAAAAAATTTTTTTTTTAAAAGGTTATCTATAGGTGGAGAGAGGGGAAAGGGATAGAAGCTACAATTAATTGACTATACCTTGTTTGGGAGATTTGACTTTGGAACTGTGTAAATATTCTACATTATTATAAGATTAAATTTTAAGAAGCAATTATTAAAAATCAGAAAAAGAATGAAACAAATGAACATAATGTATATTCAGATAGTGACATAACCACTTGAAACAGTGACTAAAACACAGCAATTTGACTGTATATCCCTAGGGAGAACAGAAAGAACTATCCCTCCTTCCCCCCAAAAAATCTTAAACAGTGTTCAATAATCATATAGTTGGTAGTAATGGTGATATTGCTATTCTAAGATTGTTGTGGATGTAATATAGGAAAAAGCAAATAAGTGATACTTTGATTTTCTCATTCCTAGTGTTACTGAGACACAGAATCTCTAGTATGGAAGAAGGAAATATTGAAGAGGATAAAAATGGAATATACAAGGTAAGAACCCTGTGGTGCTGAATTTAAATAGGTGATATCACAGATGTAGAAAACAAACTAATGGTTACCAAGGGGGAAACGGTGGGGGAGGGATAAACTGGGAGATTGGGATTGACATATACACACTACTATATATAAAATAGATAACTAATAAGAACCTCCTGTATAGCACAGGGAACTCTACTCAATACTCTGTAATGACCTAAATGGGAAAAGAATCTAAAAAAGAGTGGATATATATTTATGTATAACTGATTCACTTTGCTATACAGCAGAAACTAACACAACATTGTAAATCGACTATACTCAAAAAAAATTAATTAAAAAAAAAGAATATAGATACAGTGACCTCTGGATATCTAAAAAACTAAAATAAAATAAATAGGTGATGTCAGTACTAATTCATCATGTATTTTATTTTTTTTAAAGTTCCTAGATCTGTCCACAGAAAAGGCGTACAAGCAAAAAGCAAAACATGCTGAGTACCCTCTAGCATTCACTGTGGTATACAGAAATACCATTTCTCACTAAAAGGAACCAGGGCTCCTCAGAGAAATGTCTGGTTCCGGGTCAGAACCGGTAGGTGTAAATGGTATATCTGGTACATCTTGTCAAACCAGAGAGTGGGGAAGCTATCCAAGTCTACTAGTGTCATGTTAAAGGACTCAGAAGCCAACATGAAGAGGCTCCCACTGGCCAAAGATGGAATAACTCGAACATGTGTAAAGATTAAAAATGCAGTGAAAAAAAAAAAAAAAATGCAGTGGCCTGAAGCACAAAGAAATCTGTAAGTTTGTAATGATACTAAAACAACAACAGCAACCAAAAAAACTCATTTGTTGCCTTGGAGGATTACGGAACTAATTTCATATTTGCTGATAGCTGGACAGATAAAATCAGGGGGAAAAAAATCAAGCAATGTTCTGTGATATCACTAGGTAACCAAAGAGTAGATGAGAGGAAGTCTTCCTTCCAGAAACGTTCTGTCTAATAAATGAAGAAAGAATGACAGAATTAGAATAACACTACTTTGCAATCTCTAAAGAACTAATGGACTTAGATATTAAACATCAAAGACTGCTAACATCACAAAAGGAGAGTCAGACGTACTGACATTATGTTCCTCCATTTATGAAACACTATTGAAAAAAATTAAACTTGAAGCTGATCAAGCTTCTAGATTCAACTATTGATTTACAGAAATTTTAAAAGAGGAGAGAAACATGTCAAAAACAGGGAATGTAATCAGTGAAATTCAGGCTAAGGAAAACTCTGTAGGACAAATAATCCAGCTTCTTCAACAAATACATTGCAAGGGGGAAAAGATATATATATGGAGAGATGGAGAGATGGAGAGACGGGGGGAGAGGGAGAGAGAGAGGGAGGGAGGGAGAGAGAGAGAGAGAGAGAGAGAGAATGGTGAAATGGAGAAGGAACCCATAAAGGAGACTCAGAAAGACATCATCCCATCGCTATATGAACATATTTTGATCCTAATTAAACAAACTGTAATTTTAAAAAATCATTACATTTAAGAGATGAATAGAAATTTAAACATGAGATAATTGATATTAAAGAATTACATTAATTTTTAGATAAGATAATGGCATTGTTATTCTTTTTTAAAAATAATTTTCTTTTAGAAAGCATATTGAAATATTTATGGGTGAAATGATATGATGGCTGGGAACTGCTTCAAAATAATCCAGGAAAAGGAAAGTGAGAGAAGATATACATGAAACAAGATTTGTATGAGTCAAAGTGTTAAAGCTACATGGTGGGTACATGGGAGTTCATTGTATTATTCTCTCTAAATTTTTTTTGACAATTTCCACAGTGCAAAGTTTTTTTAAAAGTGTTGGGATAAAGTTGGATCGGGTGACGAGAGTAAAGAGGGATTGGAACACATGCTGGGGGTCTTAACCTGGACTTCTAGATTCAAGAAGGGAGGTCTTACCTTGTAGAGAACCTGCCAGTCACTGACCTTGGTGTGGGACAACTTCATGCGTTTAAGAATCAGCTAGAGTCAAACAAGGAGACAGCCGCTGTTTTCCTTCTCCCACCCTAAAGCCCCTCAAGATGCCCAGCATCCCTCAACCTCCTTCCCCACATCCCTGCCCCCAACCCCGAGCTCACAGGCACGTTCTTGATGTGACCCAGCAATCGATGCAGCATCTGAGCCATGTCCAGATTCTGGGGTAACAGGAAAAACTGAATGACATCCAGACGGGAATTTAGTTCCCCCAGGTCCTGGGTTGGACGTGTGAACCATAGCCTGGAAGTGAGGGCTGGAGTGAGGAGACCAGAAGTTACATCTGTTCTCATCACTGTCTTGATCTCAATTTGTGAAAATGTGCATTTGGAGGTCCCCGGGGATTGCGGCAATATGTATCTGCACTGGTAAGTACAGTGTCCTATCTATGCAGGTGTGTTTACTTGCATCTACTGAAAATCTCTGGATGTGAGCACAACTGTGTGTATCTCGGTTTTGATGGATATGACCATGTGTCATTCCATGTGGATATGTGATGGAGTTTGTCAATATTTTAGAAGGAGAGCAGTGTGTTGAGGCATTTGAATGCCAACACTCTAGCTCTCTCTGCAGCTGAGTAGGAGTGAGTCAGAAAGAGTTTGTGTATCTGTATTTAGTGAGTCAGAAAGAGTTTGTATATCTGTATTTAGCTATTTTAGCTGTATTTAGCTGTGACATTCGTCTTTTCATGTTCTTCCTGTGAAAGTATATAAATGTTCCATGTAGAATAAGTCCTCAATTCATGATAATGTTCATCCCTGCAGAGAAGAAAGTATTGGGTAGAGATACTTAAAGGGCTTCAATAACATTGTCTTATTTTTAAATTGGCTAGTGGAAACACAGAGGTTTATATTATTATTATTATTATTATTATTACCTTTTCTGTGTCTGAGGTTATTTCCTAATAAATTAAATTATTATACAGAAATAAATGTCTCATCTGTGTTTGTCTAATTCTGGGTATCCCTATCTCCCTGTGGCTATGAAGAGTGTGAGATTCTACAAGGACCTGGGAGCCCACGGATTCTTTCCTACATTAGAGCAAGCCATTAGGCATACCATTTTGTATAAGAGCCAACCTGTGAAGACACTGGGGGCCTAAGGATGTGTATCTCACACTGTAGTCTACGGCCAGTTACCCTGGGTTAGAACATCCCAGGTTAGAATGAAGTGGAAGACTCATGTGGATTCGAGGGTGGGTTTTAGGCACCTCTGCTCCTTGGCCACAGAGGAGCAGAGGTGCCTGAGGCAGTGTAGGCCAGTCTGTGAATACCCTCCCCACCTGGAGAGCACGAGCCTCACCAGACTTTCTTATAAAACACCTGGGTAGCTCTGACTCATGTACTTCGAGTGCCTGGAGGTCTTAGTCGAGCCAGACTCAAGTCAGCTGAGGGGATGAGGCCCTTAGAAGGTAAGCAAATTGTCCAAAGTCATGCAGCTAGTAAGAAGTACAACTGGATCTCAAACTCAGGTCTCCCGCCTGCTAGGACAGTGCTCTTTAGAGCATACTGTGACATTTAGTCACCTTCCAGGTGCCCTGTCTGGCTTCAGGCCAGCTGGGCCCTTGGCTGATCATCAGATTGTGATTCTACGCCCTGCAGGATCCTATCTAAGGAATCTGCACCCCTCCCTCACCTTTAACTCAGTTCTCTTCTCCTTTGAGAATTCCTTCCCTTTCATCCCTGGTTGAGATTAGAGATCTGCACCTGAAGCACTAGAGAATGTGGAGGTAATTAAATCACCCCACCAATTACCTGGAGATGGCCTCAGAGATAATCCTAAATTAACCTCCAAAAGACATACATTGCAGGGCAGGTGGCATGGGGAAAAGATTGTGCACCTGCAGGCTAGCAAAGGTTTCCTGAGTTTTTAGAGATGATGTAACCAGTGTGCTTGCATTCTACTGTGTACAAGGCCATGTGCTGAGCTAACAGGAATGGGCCACTGCATAGAGTTCACTCACAGCTATGAGGGCAAGTAGATTCACCAACTAATTCCAACCTGATGTGATAGTGCAACTAGAAAACATAAACAAGCACTATGTGACCACACAGCAAAGTGCATGTCAGTCTCCTCAGAGGTGCCTGTGAAAGCTTCACCAGAAAGGTGATAGTTGGGTTGCAAGAGGATGTTAAGACTTTGACAGGTGGACAGCAGGGGAAAGACTTTCCAGAGGGAACAGCATAAACATAGGCTTGAGGGGGAATTCCCTGGCGGTCCAGTGGTTAGGACTCCGCACCTTCACTGCTGAGGGCCTGGGTTTAATCCCTCGTTGGGGTACTAAGATCCCACAAGCTGCACGGCCGAAAAAACAAAACAAAACAAAACAAAACATGGGTATGAGGAGGTAAGCCTGGAAATTAAAATTGAGGGGCCCTGAATGCCATACTGCTAAAGATGCGACCCTTAATCATGCAGGTAATGCGGAAACCTCCTGAGGTTTATGTTTTGTTTCTACTTAAGCTTTAAAAAAAAGGGGGGTGGGGGAGTGACATGCTCAGACCTCTATTTTGGAATGAAGAATAGATTGGAAAAAAGAAGCGTTTAGAGGCAGAGACCAATTTGAAGGTGAATGCAATGGTCCAGGTTAGAAATGAAGATAGCCAGAATTAGAGCAGAGGAAAGAGGGAGAAGGGGATGGCTGAGAGAGATATTTCTGGATAGAATCAATAGGTCTCAGTGAATAATTGAATATGGGGGGTGAGGGAGAAGCATCAATCCAAGGTTCAGAGCCTGAGAAGCTATATTGCCAGCAATGCCACTAACCAGAAAAGGGAATGCAGGAAAAGGAACAGGGCCAGTGGGTGTCAGTTTGGATGCTCTGAGTTTGAGCTGCCTATGGAAATTGCAGGTGGCGATGATGTGCAAAGAACATTCCACATGTGGAGCTCGGAACTAGAGATACAAATTTGAGAGTCATCAGAGAACAGCTCAAATTTGAAGTGTGTTTTTAATAATTAAAGATATTACCATGCGTACATTGCTGTCTCGTGATTCTGCTTCTGCTGCGTGTATGTGTGAAAGTCCGTGTAGCATCAGTGGGTACATGTGCATCAGTGCTGACAACGTAAAATGAGAATAACACTAGCTACCACATGGGGTCGTTGTAAGGATTAAATGTATTTAGCCAGCATTCGGGAAAGGGCAGTTGTTTTCATTACTACTAAGGGTGGTGTGTTTGAGTCTACAGATTGCCTGCATTAACCTGTAGCACGTGTGTGACTCTTACTCACCTGAGCAGTTTCTCTCCCCACTTACAGCGGCATCTGTTGAGGATTCCTGTTGGGAGTTGGGGTACGGAGTGAGCCTGTTACAAGCAGGATCAGGGAAAGGAATGTATGGATGTGTCTAAGCTGAGGCATCAGGGTCAGAGGTTTGGGTGTTCGGCTGGCTGGCCTAGGGGGTGTTCCCCAGATACAGGACACAAAGGCAGCCAAAGCCAGAGTGTGGCCACAAGTCTGAGCCGGGATTACCTTACATGGGCTTGGGGGAGGGAATGGGCACTCACAGGAACACTCAGCCAGAAAAATATGCAGAGCAGGCATAGTTAGACTCACAAAAAGCCCAACACATACACGTAAACATTAGACACAACCCACTGAGAAGCACGGTGAAACCATGTGGTTACTTGGGGTGATGTCCCCGATACACCCTAAAGCCTGAAACAACTATAAGAGATAAAGACTCTATGCAAAGCAAACATGGGAGTTATGCAGTTACATAACTCTCCTCTATACATAGGGCCTCCCAAAGACCCTAGACAGGTACACCACTAGTAGAAATATTCATACAAACCCAAGGAATAAACATGGAATTGGTCAAGTAAGAAATGATACTCAAATGACACTGGACAACTATACTGGACAAGGTTTCGGGAAGATGCCCAAACTGAGGGAGGGTACAAAGAGGATAATAAAGCTGGAATGGGACTTCCCTGGTGGTGCAGTGGTTAAGAATCCGCCTGCAATGCAGGGGACACGGGTTTGAGCCCTGATCTGGAAAGATCCCACATGCCGCAGAGCAACTAAGCCCGTGCTCCACAACTACTGAGCTTGCACTATAGAACCCGCGAGCCACAACTACTGAGCCCACGCGCGGCAACTACTGAAGCCCCCCGTGCCTAGAGCCCGTGCTCCGCAACAAGAGAAGCCACCGCAATGAGAAGCCTGCGCCCCGCAATGAAGAGCAGCCCCCCATTCGCCGCAACTAGAGAAAGCCCGAGTGCAGCAACGAAGACCCAACCCAGCCAAAAATAAAAAAATTAAGAAAAAAAAAAAGAAGCTGGATTGGAGCAGAAGAGACAGCTGGCAATGGGGTGAAGTGGAAAGAGAGGGGCTGGGATACATCTTTGGAGGCAGCTGCTTTTCTGGCAGGCCTGTGTAGTTTGGGATGAGGGAGGGGGCACACCTACCAAAGAGGCTGAGCCCCTCCTTGAGTCCACTGGCCACTTTGTACACTGAGGGGTGAGGCTCACTCTTAAATATCTGCAGAACACTATCAGGGAGAAATTAGGGTAATTTGTATTTTAAAAGGCAATTGAGAAAATGGAATGGGGATTGGGAACACCTCCTGAGATCAAGTCTTGATGTAAGGTTTGTCCCTCACTGCTCTCTGCCTCAGTTTCTCCCTTTAGAAAAGGAGGGTGACACCTTTGTGCTTTTCTTCTCTCCCCTCACCCCTCTTCTCTTTCCTTCAGGGAGAGAGCTCTTAATAGCCCCAGGATTAAAGAAATTGGAGCCCCGTTAAGGATTATTAGAGCATTAAGCTTAATCCTTCTCCCTCCCCAAAGATGACAGCTTGCCTCCATCTCCTTACCTGTAAGTGTCTTGATCTATGCTCACCAGATGGGTCCTGAGGACAGAAAACAAGCAGAAAGTAAGGTGGCTGGGGTATGAGAGGTATGACTTCATTCTTAAGTTATACCCGCTTAGCTCTCCTTCAAGAGTACTGTCTCAGTTTTCTCCCCAGAGCTCCACACCCTCTCAGGAGCTCCTGTGTGTCCTAGAGCACTTTACCAGATGGGTCACTGCCAACGCCCCCCCCATCCCGTCTTACTTTCCAGGCCTCCCAATCCCACCTTACTTTGGTTGAGGTTAGGGTAAATGACCTACAACACAAATTTCTTAAAGCCTAGGATGGGGACGCTGACGTTATAGTCTTCCAGTTCAACCCCGATTCTTCTTCGACCCATGAACTTCAGCAGCCCTCCAAGTGCTCGAACCTAGGAGGGGATCAGTAGTGGAGGTGGGGTAAATTCCAACATCTTGGAGGCTGGACAACACCAGGGAAAACTACTATTTTCCAGGGCTGAGCTAGTATCTCTCAGGACTCAAACCTATTCTCCAGGTGCTTGTGCCTTTCTCTAACCTGCTGCAGCCCAGCCCTTATCTTGCAGGACCCATCTCACCGTGAGGAGGCAGTCAAAGGGGATGATGGAGGAGAGGAAGAGGATTTTCTCAGTGGCAGTCATGGAGTCTGGGATGAAGGAGTAGTTTCCAGAAAGGAGGCGCTGTTTGCTTATCTCCAGGCCTATTTTGAGGGAAGGGAGGGAAAGATCTTATAGCCCGATTCTTCACATTATTTTAAGAATGAGAAAACAGAAGCAAGAGAGATGATGTGGCTTGCCAAATTCACACAGGCAGTTAATGTAAGGCTGAGACAAGAACCAAATTTTCAGACTTTTTATTCTACATACACTATAAAGAAGTTTGGCTGGGAACATAAACTGAGAAAGATAAATGGCTCAGGAGAGTAAGATATCTGTCTGGAATTGGGGATTTGGGGTCAAAAAAAATCACATTAACAGAGGAACTAATAACATGAATGCCCTAACATCTAATTTAGGATAGAACATTCCCTGTCCTTTTTGCAAAACCTGGGAAGGTTATGGAAGTGTCTTCTAGATGAACGAGGTCACTGAGGCAGTGCCTTTTTTTTTTTTTTTAAGGGGCAAATGGCTTTGGCTTAAATGGGAAAATGCCAACAATCAAAGCTGACCAAAAAGTGTTACTACTCCCTCTTCTCACGGAAGGCCCTCATCCCTAGACAAGCCTAAGCTGCAGGTTATTAAAGGGTAGGGATTAGGAGAGATCGTGGGGAGACTGGTCATGGGGCTTGAAGAACACAAAGGTTTAGAATGAGATAGCGCTGAGGGGAGACCTCTGATGATGAAGGTGGAGTTAGGAGAAAGAAAACTGGGATGGGGGATTGGGCAAAGCAAAAGGGAGGAGATACCAAAATCCACACTTGGCAAATATATGATTTCAGGTCTCTTAGGCTCTCTGTGCTCTTGGGAGGCTGTGAGGGAGGCAAAGAAAGGGCCATCAGTCTGTACATCTCAGTCTTTCTGCCGCTGTTCCACCTTCCCTCTCACCCAATTCTGGTCTCCTGGCTGTAGCTCCCCCCAAGACCCTTTAGTCTCCTGCAACATTCCATAATTTAGTCCTTCCCCATTTTCCCTCTCTCCCTTACTCAGTCCTTACCAAGCTTCCCCAGAAACCGCGTCATATTCTCATCCTGTTTGGCGCTCGTGACAACAGACTGGGGATCGATTTCATCCAGAACTTGGAATGAGAATGGAGACCAAATGAGTTCAAGGATCTTTATCTTTTGACTAAGAGGGAACCTGTAGCCCTCCCCTTGCTATCTCCCTTCACCCCTCAGAAACTTATTTCCTCCCTCTAAGAGTAGGGAGTGCCCCCCACGTTGGGAGCATAAGTCGGAGTCAGACATGAGATTAGAAAAGGAAAGAGTAGTAAGACTGATGGGGTGGTGGGAGGGAAGAGGGGTGCCCAGGAGATTATCACTAGACTGTAAACCCTTAAAGGACAGACATGACTGATTTGCCCAGGACTGTATCTCCAGCTCCTGGTACATTTGTGAATAATGAGATGAATTCCTAAAAACAACAAAGGGGGCCTCTAGGAGTCAACTAATAAAAGTAGATTGAGTCAGGTAAGGACCTACGACTGAAATACACTTCTAATCCCAGAGTAGAGGAATTCCTAGTTCTGTCCTCACCTCTCTGGAGCAGCTTGAGGCTCTCGTGGTCTGGGGCATCTGGCATAAAGTAGATGGTGGAGTCACTAGTGTCATAGTAGGCTATGCCCAGGTATCCTGAGTTCCACAGCACACACAGATGAATCTGTCCGGCAAGGAAGAAAGGAAACTAATATTTGAACCACTCGTTAAGTGCAGGGTTGAGGCATGCCTTATTTAATTTAAATTATTTTATCAACTCTCTGAGATAGGCATCATCACCCCCATTCAGTTAACGTGAAACCGACATTCAGCGGAGGGAAGTGACTGGCCCAGCTCTTCTTCCCAGCCCCTTTATAGTCTAACAATCAGACGTTCCAATCAACTCCCCGCTCTCCAGATTCGAGCTCTCGCTCCTGCGACATCGCCTCTCCGCCCCGCCCCCAGACCTCCGCGGGCTCCTCCTCTTCCTCCTCCTCGGCCTCCCGGGGGTCCGGCACTGGGGCCGGGCTAGGGAAGCTGGCCGAGGCCTCCCCAGGTCCCGGTCCCTGCGGCGTCCTGCCTGGGGTCGCTCCTACGGAGGCCATGGCCTTGGAGGCTCTGTGGATGAAGAAAATGAAGGCGGTTCAGGAGCGAGATCTCACCCGCGAGGAGACGGGGGTAGCGGGGCGCGCAGAAATGCAACTCCACTGAGAACTAATGGGAGAGGGCTGAGGGGCAGGGCTGCTAGGGCCTTCGAGAGCTGTGGTCACAGGTGCAGGGCATCTGGAAGGGCGACTTCTCGGGTATTTCACTAAAGTACAGACTGTAGAAAACACCACTCGCCCCACCCTCATTCCTGTCACGCGGAGGCTGTATTTGGAGACGGTCTGAGGGTCCTGTGGGACAAGTTTTGCACGCCTCCTCTCTCTGCCCCTGCCAACCAAGCCCCCAAGATCACAGCCTCACGCTCTTGACTTCCCCACCCAGTTGCGGACAGCTCGCGGCGTTTTCCCGCCTTTTCAGTCACCTGGGTCGCGACGTGCGCGAGACCCCGTCACTAAGTGTCGCGGGCCTGCGGGAGGGTGCGCCGACGCGAGGGCGGGATGCGCACGCACACGCCCCGCCTTCTTAGCCGCTATTGGTCGAAGAGACCCGGATCCTGCCTAGAGATCCAACAGAGCGAGAGGGAGGAGGGGACCGCAGAGAAGGGTGGACGATGATTGGCCTATTCGCATATGGGGCGGTGCCAGAAGTTCAAACTTCCCGCCCTCTGTTGTTGCCTAGCAACCGGGCCTCTGTCCCTTGATTGACATGGGATGGAGCCTGTGAGAAGGTCATTAGTAGAGCTGGAGTCCGAGCCCCCGGAACGGGTCTAGGGGCGTTGGGTAATCTGGAGAGGAGGCCGAACTTAAAGGAACAGAGGCGCGTTTTTTTGGGTTTTTTGTTTTGATTTTGTTTTTGTTTTTGTTTTTGTTTTTTCTGGAGAGTGGAGATAAGCAACAGTAATTCAACCTATGCCAACAATTCTAACTTAATATTTATAATGAGCTTAGAACAGTACCTGGCAAACATAGTAAGAACTACGTGAGTGTTTTAAATAAATAAGCGGAAATAAGAAGCGAGACTCCTATCTCAGCCCACCTTTGCCTGTTTCCTGGGTGCAGAGTATGATCACTCCCACAGGGACACCACAGGGCCTAATTAATAATTTCAGCGCCCCAAGAGAAGTTGGAAGCATTCGAATTTCACCAAGTTCTGGCAGAGAGAAGCAGACCTGCTAAAAAACACCTACACCCCTACTGAAACGTGCCCCTACCCCTGCACACACACACACACACACACACACACACAGACACACGCACACACACCCCCCCCTAAGGACAGAAGGGTGTCATTCATTCATTCTGGGCCAGGTGGTGGACTCAAAACAGGGAACATAATTAAATCCCTACTCCATGAGCCTACTTTTTGAGTGTGTGTGTCTGAGGGGAGGAGAAGCAAGGAGATAGTGAAGGAGAAAGAAATAAACAATCATATACTTTTAAAAACATCTCTTAAAATACATCTTCACTCCCAGCTTTGTTCTGGGTACTCTGAGATGCGGAGATCCCACCCAAGAGCTTAGGAAAGATGGTAACCTGGCTCTGCTAACCCATGATTGGAAAATCCCCTCTAGTGAGAAAGGTGGGGGAGTGAGTTAAGGGCTAGGTTAATGGTTACCCCTGGCAAATTGTTTAGCAACGGGGCTATGGAAACCTGGAGGAGGCCAGGTGACAGCTCTAAGGAGTGTTGGGGAGGGACACACGTTCCAATCTGGGGTGGGAAGAGATTAGGGACTGGTTTACCAACCTGAGGAAGGGGAGGGAGTGGAAAGAGAAGCCTGGGGAAGAAAAGGGGAGATACTGAGATAGGAGAAAAGCTGGGGCAAGGAGATTGAGATGGGAGGGAAACTTCTCTGATGCAGGATTTGGAGGTATAGCCCCTGGCTTCAAACCCATGTGGCACTGATGGATGGTACCAGGAGAGGGCAGCATTACCTGTTGTTACCTGAGAAGTTAAGGAAAAATACTTTGTGGGTAGCCATGCCAGCTAGCCAAAGTCAATATTGATCAAGGCAGCTCTAGCTATAAAAGCTGTAGGGAAAGAGAGGCAGGGGAGAAGCTGCCAAACCTGTTTGAGCTCAGGGCTGGCCCCATTTGCCTGAATCTTCTCCCAGAAGGGAGATTTTTGTGGGGCAGGTTCTCTGGTGGACATGGACCAGCTGGAGCAGAAAAGGACCCTGGGAAGTAGCGCTGCTTTGACCTCCCTTCCTCAGATGGAAGGGGTCATGTGTGCAGATTTTGAGGGTCACCCTGGAGGAGATTCCCACCCAACAAACACATACTCGTTGAATCATTCTACATCCTTATCGGATGTTACAATTCAAGGGAGCAAACACCAAATATATCCCCTCTCTGAGGAGAATAGAGAAAGGCCTTTCTCCATGGAGGAGAAAACCCACAGAAGAGGAAGCATGAGAGGAAACCGCTAACTGCTGGTTCCAGCACCTCTCTTCATTCCACCCCCTCCTCCCCCAACTCTCTCCCTTTCTTTAAGTTTCAAGACCTGTTTTGCTCCTATGTCCTTGCATTCCACCATGATTTTCTGAAACTGTAGGTGTCCTGTTAGACAGAGGGTGGTGAGGAAGAAAGGGATGGCTGGATAGGAGATTCAAATGTGGAGGCTGGCATATGTCCAGTTTGGAGGACATATTTTTGGGCTATTTGTCAGCAGATCATAAAGGGTTTGATAGAACCTCCAAAATCAAGGTTATTGGGGAGGGAGGGAGAGAACTCTTCTTCCTCTGTCCTCCCTACTTATTTATTTACTTATTTTTGGCTGTGTTGGTTCTTCATTGCTGTGCCTGGGCTTCTCATTGCGGTGGCTTCTCTTGTTGCGGAGCACGGGCTCTAGGCATGCGGGCTTCAGTAGTTGTGGCACGTGGGCTTCAGTAGTTGTGGCACGTGGGCTCAGGATCCTCCAGGACCAGGCCTCGAACCCGTGTCCCCTGCATTGGCAGGCAGATTCTTAACCACTGCGCCACCAGGGAAGCCCCCTCCCTTCTTCTTTATTTAGTCCTTAGTCCTTCTAAGGACTCCACTCACCCTATTCTGTCTGATCTTCACTTTTTTCCCCATGATAGGACCAGCTACCACCAGCCCCTAGCATCGGTGCAGCTCTACTCTGGGGTCACAATAACCCCATGCTTCCACCCCATCTCCAAGGCAACCCGTCAGTGATAAAAGGGCAAGGGGCACAGGAAAGGGCCCCAGACGGGGAGGCAGAAGTAGAAGCATTAAAGCTGACCAGGCTATGGAGCAGGAGAGTACCTCTGCAGTGATGAGGCCCCTTGGCTCAGCTTCCTGTTTCCCCAGCACAAGGCCTGGTTATCTCCTTTCCCCACCCCTACCCTACCTCTCATGGCTCTCTTCCCCCAACCCCAGCTTCCACTTGCAAGTCCCTCTCCTGGGCCACAGTCCTAGCAACCCAGAATTTGGACTGGAGTCCCGAGGGAACTTGGCGAAAGTAATAAAGGACCACCTTTCCCTTCTATAATTCCCTTTCTGGGCCCTCAGGGACGTGCTCAAGCAGTCGGTGTCAGATTTTTTGTGTGAGGGTTGAGTGGGAGTGTCCTCTGATTAATGAAGCAGGGAAACTGAGGCAGGAAAAAGTCCCTTGTTCAAGGAGACTGGCAGGGACAAAAGAAGTTTCCCAGGATTCCCTCTCCCCAACACCCCCTTCCCCATCATCTGGGAGACCTGAGGCTCACCCTTCCGGGCCCACTCCCTAGGTCGTCGAGTTCCGCCCCCGCGCCTGTCCCCTCCTCAGGTTCAGGGCGGGGCGGTCTGTGAGTCAGCTCCCAGATCCAGCCCGGGAGGGGGTAGAGCTAGATCCGCTGGGTGTGGAGTACGCTGGACTGGTCGAGAGGCCGCGTGTGGAGTGAGCGGGTCTGATCGGGCTCGTGCTGCGCTGCAGGGCGAGTAGTCCTAGGTCTGGGGGAGAGAATCTTTTCTGTGAGACCGCCTTCTCCCTGGCCCCGCCCCCTCCCAGTTCCCCCAGAGACGGCCTCTTCCTGGTCCCCGTCGCAACCATGGCCGAAGAACAACCGCAGGTCGAATTGTTCGTGAAGGTAAGAATACCTTCTCCCTCCTAGGCCCCCCTCCGAGTTCCTGGAAGGCAACTCTCATTTTTCCCCAGCTCCAGCCTTAACTCCCTAATCCCTTTCCTCTTTGATCCCCACCCCCAAACCCACGTGCAGTCTTTAGGGCGTGTGTGGCAGGGGCCTGGGGTGGTGGTGGCCGGGGTTTGGGAGGGGAAGACAATTGATGTGTGCGCGGGTAATGAGAAATCTAGGCTCAACCCTGAAAAGTTTGTAGAAGTGCAAGTTTCCAGCAGCCTGAAGGACAGGAAAGTAGAGAAAAGGGAGGATTCCCAGGAGCTGAGAAGATTGACGGGAGTGGGTGTGGGGGGACAGCTGATAGGAGGAATGAGAGAGAAGGCGGCAGCAGGAAACCTACAGGCTTTGGGTGGGACAGAGGGAAACATCCGGCCCTACAAGAAGATCAGAGGGTGAGGAGCATAGTGGGGGAGACTTGGATGGGGGTGGTGGTGTCGGGGAGGGGGAGGTTTCAAGGAAGAGGGTGTGGTCCGGAGGCCTGGGAGTGGGACCAGGTGAAATGGGAAGAATTGGTGGGGTGGAAGGCGACAGGAGAGTGGGAGTGGAGTTCCAGAAGCTGGCTCAGAGAGGTGATGGGGTCGAGAACGAGTGTCCTGAGGACTTGGAGAATCGAGAGAAAGGGTGGTGGCGAGGAGATGAGAGTTGAGCTGTGGCTACCACGAGGGTAGATGGGGAGAGAGAACAGAAGGAGGAGGAGAGCTGGGTTAGGGCGTTTAGGGTTTGGGGGTTATAGAAACAGAAGAAAAAGAGTTGCCCCAGCTCTGTCCTCTCGGGTGTGGATGAGGAGAGGTGGTCCCAAGGCATTTGCATATCGAAACCGCAGGCTGCCGTTTCTGACCCGTTCTCTTCCCCACTAGCACTGCATTCTCTCCCCTCTCTGGACCTCTTCTCTGTGCCCCTCCCTCCCTTTAGCAACCTCCCCCTCCGTCGGTAACTCCCGGCTCACACATTCTCCCCACCCTTCACTTTCCTGCCTCCTTTCTCTCCACTTCCCTGCTTTTGTTCATCTAGCCTTTGTGTGTTCCAGCCCGTTTCTCCCTCTCCTTTATGCTGGGGCTTCTCCGGTAGCCATTCCCTCTCCCTCAGCCGTGCCTGGGTCGACCCCCTTAGGTGTGGTCCCCACCTCACTCTCACACTTGCCTCAGGGGCTATTTTTATTTTTACTCCTGGGTGAGACTGCGCTACAGAGATTCCAGCCCTGGGTCCTGTGTGAGGAAGATTATCTGGAGCCAGGGGACTTGTCCTGGGAAACCCCAGCCGTGCCCAGGGAAGAGGGAGGTGGCCTTTGCTGCCCAGGCCTCAACCTCACAGGTCCCTGCCCCCACTGCTTGCCAGGAAGGAAGCTGCTGAGACCGGAGACACAGTGAGATGAATCACTCTCAGCTAACGGGGAGGTGTCCTTTGGGGGATGAGGTCACTACTTGCCGATTAGAGGGCAGCCCCCCTCTGCAAGACCCTCCACATCTCTAGGGCGAGGCTCTGAGCCCCTTGACTCCCCACCCAGTTGCTTGGGTAGAGGTATAGAGAACCAGAACTCCTGCTTCCAAACCCTGCCCCACCTCTCCTGTTCTCAGGCTCTACTCCATTCAGGAATCCAGGCCTCTAGCCCACAACTCTAGCCTCACCAAAGTCCCTCTCTAGGTGTTATTTCATGGGTCGATGTGAGAATTAAATGAGTTTTTGTATGTAAAGTGCTTAGAATAGTACAGAGAAAACTAACTACACCACCATTAGTCTTCCCTCTCTAGGATCCAGATCCTCCAAATTCTCCAAAGCCCATTCCCTCTGCCTACCTCCATCTGTCCTCAACTCTCTGGGGAACCAGAAGCCTACCTTTGCAGAAGATATTCTCACTGATCCACCTTCGGTTTGAGCCAGACCCCAGGGTGGAGAGCCCAGTTCTGGAGGGGTGCTTTTAGCGGTGAGACTGAGTATGTGTCGTGACTAGGCAGAAACCAGCTAGGTCTGGGAGTAGGAGATGCAGAGAATGGCCTGGGGATGAGTGGGGTGCACCAGGCCTAACCTTGGGCTGGGGGTTGCTTTCCAGGCTGGCAGTGATGGGGCCAAGATCGGGAACTGCCCCTTCTCCCAGAGACTGTTCATGGTGCTCTGGCTCAAGGGAGTCACCTTCAATGTCACCACTGTTGACACCAAGAGGTAGGCGCCCTTCTGTTCCTCTAAACTCCCTTGTGCACACACACATGCACACTTACACACTCACCTACCTGAGTCCTTCCATCCTGAACTGTTTTCCCCTCCATCCGGAGCCCCTTTCCCACATCTCTCCATCTCTCCTTTCTGGGTCTCCCTAACCCCCTTTTCCTGTCCTAATGCCTGGTCTCTCCTCCAGGCGGACTGAGACGGTACAGAAGCTGTGCCCAGGAGGGCAGCTCCCGTTCCTGCTGTACGGCACTGAAGTGCACACAGACACCAACAAGATTGAGGAATTTCTGGAGGCAGTGCTGTGCCCTCCCAGGTATAGGGGAACTTGGAAAGGGGAGTAGGGGAGCTGGGAGAGAGAGGTTGAAGAAATGAAAAACAGAGATGGTGGTGGGGCTGGGGCAGGGGAGCTGAGGTTCCTCCTCGGAAGATATCTTATCCTGTTTGTCCCATTGGCTTCCAGGTACCCCAAGCTGGCAGCTCTGAACCCTGAATCCAACACAGCTGGGCTGGACATATTTGCCAAATTCTCTGCCTACATCAAGAATTCAAACCCCGCTCTCAATGATAGTGAGTCTTGTGGGTTGGAGGCCTGGGTCCTAGGAGGAATAGAAAAGATCCAGGGATTAGGGGCACCTGGACATTCAGATACCAGGGAGATGGAGCAGATGTTGGCAAATCTTACTTCAATTTAAAAAAATAAAAAAGAGAGAGAGAGAGAGAGAGACTCTAGATCCAGATGACCTGAGTACAAATTCTAGTAGCTGTGTGACTTTGGGGAATTCATTTAACTTCTCTGTAAATCCATTTCCAGATCTATAAAATGAGGATAACAATACCCACTTCATGGGTTGATGTGAGAATTAAATGAGTTTTTGTGTGTAAATTGCTTAGAATAGCACAGAGAAAATGAACTACATTAGTGTTAGCTATTATTATTTTGGACTGGCCTCACCATTAGTGTTCACCCCCTCATGGGCCTTTTTGGACTATGTCAGTCTTCTGATGTTCTTACCAACTCCCTTCTCTTGCACAGACCTGGAGAAGGGACTCCTGAAAGCCCTGAAAGTTTTAGACAATTACTTGACATCCCCCCTCCCAGATGAAGTAGATGAGACCAGCGCTGAGGATGAGGGCATCTCTCAGAGGAAGTTTCTGGATGGCAATGAGCTCACTCTGGCTGACTGCAACCTGTTGCCAAAGCTCCACATAGTACAGGTGAGTGGTCATCGTGGGAGGAGAGGGTGGTCGCTGGGATGGCTCTTTAAGGGGCTCCCACACAGGCTTCCCATGACAATCACTCCAAAGGTGGTTTCTTTCTTAGGGTGGTTTTCAATAGCAGACACCACCCCATTCCTTCTCTGCTGTCTTTGCTGGCAAGACCACTACTTGAGAGAATCACATTCCACGATGCAAGGTGTGGGTGCAAACAGACTGGCCTAGGGTAACACATCCCAGTATTACTTTCAAGAATGCTCTTCCTGTCTCTATCATTGCCAAATCCCCAGATCAGAGAGCAGGCTTTTCCTAAAATCAAAGTTTTAAGTCTGTAGCTTCAGTCTCCACTTCCTCTTGTGGAAGATGAAAACTGCTGGTTCCCATGTTTTTGTCACAGTTCAAAGCTATGGTTTAGTTTCTGAAACGTGGGCCCAGTGTCAGTCTGCTGCAGAACTGTGTACTAAAAATCTCTGTACTAGGCACTGAAAGATAAGATATGTGGTGATTGGTCTTTGCCCTCAAAGGATCTGAAATCTAGCTGAGAAGATAAAACATTAACATGATTAATAATACATGATTAAAAGCCAAATGAAAAGTAGAAAGAGTTGCTGTGGAAATTCAAGAGGAGAATTTTATGGTTTGTGAATTATATTTCAAAATCAAGAGGGGAAAACTAGCACCATGGACTGGGATGGCCTGAAAAGGGGCTGGTTATAAATGGCCAGGATTTCAGTAAGCGGAGAGGAAGGGTGAAGGCCTTACAAGACAGTGAGGAGTTAAGAAAGATGATTGAAGATGATTCATATGGGAGATAAGAATCATAGGAAGAGAAACCAGATAGTGGACCTACTCGAATGCCTGG
Organism: Eubalaena glacialis; assembly: GCF_028564815.1. Taxonomy (NCBI): domain Eukaryota; kingdom Metazoa; phylum Chordata; class Mammalia; order Artiodactyla; family Balaenidae; genus Eubalaena; species Eubalaena glacialis. The sequence goes on along the minus strand of NC_083722.1, from coordinate 24,057,598 downwards.
ATTTTATCATGAGGCCTTGGGATAAGGGAAAGACCAAGAGCATGGCAGCCAATGTGACTTCCCTGAAGCTAACCTACTGGTTCTCCTCTACCCACCCCTAGGTGGTATGTAAGAAGTACCGAGGATTCTCCATTCCGGATGTGTTTCGGGGAGTGCATCGGTACCTGCGCAATGCCTATGCTCGGGAAGAGTTTGCCTCCACCTGTCCAGATGATGAGGAGATCGAGCTGGCCTATGAGCAAGTGGCCAAGGCCCTCAAATAAGCCCCTCCTGGAGCTCCCTCGCCCCCCTCCATTTTCTCCACAAAGGCCCCGGGTGGTTTCCACATGGTTACCCAATGGACACACTCCAAAATGGCCAGTGGGCATAGAATCCTGGAGCACTTGTGCAGGGCTTGCTGGGGGGATGAGGAGAAAGGATGGGGGATCTGGGTGAGATTTTTACTGTGGGGTGGGTAGGACAACGTATTTCAGTAATAAAGTACAGAATGAAAATCTAGTGCTTTGGGACTTCCCTGGTGGCACAGTAGTTAAGAATCCACCTGGCAATGCAGGGGACATGGGTTCGAGCCTTGGTCCGGGAAGATCCCACATGCCGCGGAGCAACTAAGCCTGTGTGCCACAACTACTGAGCCTGTGCTCTAGAGCCTGTGAGCCCGGGTGCAAAAACTTCTGAAGCCCGCGCGCCTAGAGCCCGTGCTCCCGCAACAAAAGAAGCCACCGCAATGAGAAGCCCGCGCACCGCAACGAGGAATAGCAGTCCGCCGCTCCGCAACTAGAGAAAGCCCGCGCCTAGCAATGAAGACCCAACGCAGCCAAAAATAAATAAATAATTTTAAAGGAAAAAAAAAAAGAAAATCTAGTGTTTTTACACAAAGGGGGCTTGGAGTGTGAGTGACACGTAATGAAGAGTGGGTCAATGACCTTGAACTCCTGGCAGAAACCAGGAATTTAGAAGAGGGGTGCTTGTGACGGGCCTGCCATTTTTAGTGCGGGTCCACCATAGCGCTGTTTTGTGCTCCATGTCGCACTTGCAGCCCAGCTGCCAGAGCCGACCAGATCTGGGTGGGTCTGGGCAGAGCTCATGGGGCGGGGCCGAATTCCGAGAAGGGGGGCGCAGTCGGGGTGGAGTGGGCGCGGCAAAGCAGGGCGGAATGGGCGTGACATCGAGGAGCCCCGCCCCGTCCCGCTTAGACAATGCCCCGAGGCCGCCAGACCGTCGCGCCCCCGACCCACTGTAGTACTTGAGCGCGCCTACCCGGGGACCCCTCAAAGCCAAAGCTGCAATCCCCGAGGCTTGAAGACTACGACTCTCTTCTTCACCAACTCCGTCCTCAGGGGGGTGGGGCCCCAGCCAAGAACACAGAGCTGCAAGAGTGGGGGTGGCCGCAGGAGGTGAGTCTGGTGGGAGGTGTTCCTCGGACCGTGTGTGGGCCGGAGTTTGGAGGTGCTGGGCCCATGCTTGCGCCGGACAGTGCAGAGGGTCGACATTTGGGTGCGGAGCTGAGTCGGGGTGGACTTTGGGGAAGATGGATCGGGAGACTGGGGGACCTGGTCCTGGCGCCCGGAGCGGTGCCTGCTCCCCAGAACCACGCCCCCCCCGTTTCCCCGCCCCTAGGATTTCGTTTTAGACCTCTCCCAGTCCTCCGGGACTCAGTCTGGTTTACACTGGGTCGCGCTAGGAACGGAGTGACCCGCCAGGGTGGAGAGGATGTTTAACTCCTTAGGCTCTAATTCCTCCCTCCTTGTCCCTCTCTCCCTTTCTCGTTCGGACACCCAAGACTTTCATCCCCCAGGTCCTGACTCTCTCCCCAGCTGTCTCCTCCTGTCCCATAACCCTTGTGGGTTCCTCGCCGCACTTCGGGTCCCTAAGGCAGTGAACAGCAGAGGGTTAAGGGGGCGGGGCCGCTGCATTTTTTGGGAGTGAGCGCATCCTAGCGGCTGCCAAGAGGGGCGCCCGGCAGGGACCTCTCGAAGCCCCCGAGCAGGGGCAACAGGTGTTTTGGAGACTAGGGATCCCGATCTCGTTCCTCGGACTCCCCCTAAAGCAGCAGACCCGCGAGGATGCGGAGTGGAGTGGGGTCGGCAGGAGAGGAAGGTCTGGAGGGGGTGGGGCGGAGTGGGAGGGGCGCCCGGAGATGGCAGGAGGAAGACCCGGGCGCTTTTAACCATCCCCCTATGCCCTTCTCTGCATGTCTCTCTCTCTGCCTACCCCCGTTCTGTTTCTTCTCCCAGACAGGTGAAGTAAAAAAGAGACAACTAAGAAATCAGCGCAGCCGGAGGGGGCGTCTGTGTGGATGGGATGGGGACGCCAGGGGAGGGGCTGGGCCGCTGTTCCCATGCCCTGATCCGGGGGGTCCCGGAGAGCCTGGCGTCGGGGGAGGGTGCGGGGGCTGGCCTCCCGGCTCTGGACCTAGCCAAAGCTCAGAGGGAGCATGGGGTGCTGGGGGGTAAACTGAGGCAGCGATTGGGGCTACAGCTATTAGAACTGCCTCCTGAAGAGTCGCTGCCGCTGGGACCGCTGCTTGGTGACACCGCTGTGATTCAAGGGGATACGGCCCTAATCACGCGGCCCTGGAGCCCCGCCCGCAGGCCGGAGGTGAGCGCCTGGGCACGGGTGGGGTAGGGGGAAGGGAGGATCTGGACGTCTGGGGCTTAAGGGAAGAATGGGGGTGGGAATGTCTCCACTTCGCGCCCTCTTCTCCTGCCCTAAGGTCGATGGCGTCCGCAAAGCCCTCCAGGACCTGGGACTCCGAATTGTGGAGATGGGGGACGAGAACGCGACGCTGGATGGCACTGATGTTCTCTTCACCGGTGAGGCTGGGGTGCTTGCACCCTGGGGCTTGGCACAGGGAAGCAGACTTTGGGAGACTGGGCCATCTCGGGCCTTGTTTCCAACCCACTCCCGCCTCATACCTCGACGGCCTCCCTGGGCTCAGGCCGGGAGTTTTTCGTAGGCCTCTCCAAGTGGACTAATCACCGAGGAGCTGAGATCGTGGCGGACACGTTCCGGGTGAGGAGCGGGACCAGCCTTGGGTGGGGGGAGCAGAGAGCGGATGGGGGTCGGAGGGACCTGGGCGGGGGCGCGGGGCGGGCCGCGCTGAGGAGGAAGAGGCTGAGAGCAGCCTGTGTTTGAGGGTATCCTCTCACCCTTCCCGCGTCCCTGAATACTTTCCCTTGTTCCCCTTAGGACTTTGCCGTCTCCACGGTGCCGGTCTCGAGCCCCTCCCACCTGCGTGGCCTCTGCGGCATGGGGGGACCCCGCACTGTGGTGGCGGGTAGCAGTGAGGCTGCCCAAAAAGCTGTCAGGGTGAGAAAGGGCGGGGCTGGGGTGGGGCAGGTTGGGGCGCGGCCAACAAAGTGGGCGTGGCTCCGGGCCTGGGAGGCGGGGAGTTGGGAGGCTCTGAGAATTAACTCCAACCCCTACCCTCATGGAGCTGTCCATCTATGTGAAAGCACGTGTGAAAACAAGAAGTTACTATAAACGGGACAGACAGCTGGAACACCGAGGAACAGGGGCAATTAACATCGTTTTCCCGAGTTTCAAGAAACTCCCTAAAGGGCACCCAAGCTGTGTCTTGAAGGATGGATAGGACCGACCCGTGGGGTCTGAAGTAGGGGAGAAGTGGGTAGCAGGTGGAAAGAACTGCGTGTGAGTCCGAGGTGGAAATTAGACAAGTCAATTAAAGCGCTTAATGCCTGACACATAGTAAGTTCTATGTGATTGCTGTCATTATTATTCCACAATAATGTAACTCTGTCCCCAGCGCTTAGCGGTGGTAGGGCAGCCAGACTCAGTTGTGGAGAGGCTCTGAGCCTTGCATGCTTCCTCTCTCCTCTCCCCCAGGCAATGGCAGTGTTGACGGATCACCCCTATGCCTCCCTGACCCTCCCAGATGATGCAGCGGCTGACTGTCTCTTTCTGCGTCCTGGGCTGCCTGGTATGCCCCCTTTCCTCCTGCACCGTGGAGGCGGGGACCTGCCCAACAGCCAGGAGGTGAGAGAAGGCAGGAGCTCCACCACCACCACCAACCAGAGAAATGGGGCTCAGGCCTCCCTAGTGGGAGGAAGAAGGGGTACCTTTTCTAGAAGCCTGGGTGGGGCCACTCTAGCTGGCTGAAATGGGGCCCTGGCTGTGGGCCTTGGGGTCTTACTCCCTTCTCCCCACACACTGTCCTCCCTGCAGGCACTGCAGAAGCTCTCTGACGTCACCCTGGTACCTGTGTCCTGCTCGGAACTGGAGAAGGCAGGCGCTGGGCTCAGCTCCCTCTGCCTGGTGCTCAGCACACGCCCCCACAGCTGAGAGCCTGGCCTTGGGGTCCTGGCTGACCAGGGGCAGGGTGGCATAGGAGTAGAAGGGGAAGGAAGGTTAGATAGAGGACAGTGAATAGTAGTAGTGGGGAGATGGCCCCAAGGTAGGGGGAGGGCATAGAGTGAGAAAAAGGATAGAGGTCACTGGGTGAGTCCTCTCCCCAAGAACTAATAAAATAGAACTGACCTTTTAGACTGGGCTGCGACTGGGCTGCGACTGGTGTCTTACTGGGGCAGAGGGTCAAGGGCAGGGCTGAAACCTGAGGTTGGGGTCAGTGCTGGGAAGGAGGCCTCCTTCATTCATCAAACCCTCATTCAGCGCTCACTGACTCATTGTCCAGCCCTGTCATAGCTGCTTGGGCACAAGATGGACAGGACAGAATTTCTATAATGGGGAGCATGTACAGGGCAGAGAAAAACTATGGGTGAATCACTCACTGAATTTATCTAAATGTCAGATGATTCAGAGACTGGGAGATCAACAGCCCATCCCTAGTTGATAGGAGGAAATGACATTTCCAGGGATATTCATTTTCACTCATTTACTGAGGCTTAGCGGTGATATAAAAAGGGTCAGTCTGCTGATATCAGGGGACTCACAGTACATGAAAATTTCTTATAAATTGAAATACAGGTTGTAATGGAACAATTCACAGGAGGCTGTTGCTATGAGAGAAATAAGGGGGCTCCCTAGGGCATCAGAGTGTATGCAGGGGTGGGCAAAGTGGGTCAGAAATAGCTTCCCAGAAAAGGCTACACTTGAACTGAGTCCTGAGGATAAATAAGAATTAGCCAGGCAGATAGTGGGGAGGAGGCAAAGGCTAATCCAGGAAGAAGAAATTGCACTGGGCAAAGGCATATTTGGGGGCTGGGAGAATTTCTCTAAGGCTGTCCTGTTCTAGGCACTTAGTGACAGAGATAAGCCTGGAGAGTAAGTAGAGTACTGTAGCACCTTGAACCCAAAGCTGAGGCCCATGGGCCCAGAGCTGAAATACTGCTGAAATATAGGCTGTCAGGAGCAGGTTAGCATTTGGGGAGAATATCTCTAGCTTCAGGGAGGAGAACAAGGGCAGGAGGATGAGGTGGGGCTATGGGTAATCCAGGGAGGAAATAAAGAGTACATTCAGGTGGCAGTGCTGGGTGTGAAAAGGGTGTGCATTTGACAGTGACATTAAAATTGAAAGACAGGACTTGGTTTATCGCGTGGGAGTGAGAGGAAGGAGGTCTACTTGACTCTCCATTTCTGGCTTGGGCAATGGGTTTGATCAAGAGAGAATGCAGAGGAGGAAAGATTAAGTAAATGGCTTGGGAGATGACAGTAGTTGGGTTTTGGACCTGCTGTGTGCAGAATGCCTAGGGCCAGCCAGGCAGGGATGTCTGAGGGACAGTTTGGAAATCTCATATCAGAGATCTGAACTGGAGAGAGTTCTTGATGTTGCTTGCAGAGAAAAAGGCTGAGGACTGGCTGTGGATGACAGCATCCCAGGAGAGGGAGAAGGCAGATAAAGAAAAAGACAAACCTGGAATGGTGGAGAATACTGTAGAGGTAGGGAGCAAGGAGGAGGAGTCCAGAAGGAAGACAACAGCATTAAAGAAAAACAGAGCTTAAATAAGAGCAATCAAAGGCCAAGCCAGATGAATGCTAATAAATGTCTAGTGGGTGTGGTTATTAGGACATCACTGGCAATCTCATGGAGAGCACGTGAGCAGTGGGAGTGGAGTGAAGAAAAAAATGGAAGAGAAAGGTGTAGGCCCTTGGTTCAAAGAGCTTGACTGTGGAGAGAAGGGAAGAGATAGAGCAAAAATCTAGGAGTTGTTGATGTCTTAAGATAGGGAGACAGGGCTTGATCAGGTTTAGAAAGGACATCAGTGGTGAAGGAGACCTGAAAGCTGTGTGAGAGATGGGGGTAAGGAAGGACCAAGATCAGCAGCAGAGATAGCCTGGATCCTCCGTCTCCTGACTCCCAGTCTAGTGCTCATTTCTATACCATGGTGCCTTCCTTGTCCAGGTGAAGGGCCAAGAAGGGGAGGGGTGTTATGGAGAGCTGGGAGCCCCCAGCTTGTGAGGTAGTAAGGGCTTCCTTTCGAACTACAACCGCATAGGTGGTGGAGGAATCAGCAGGGACCATTGGGGACAGTCGGCAGGATCTTCTGAGGGCCATATGATCCAGGTCTGCGTAGAGCAGGCTCTGAAAGGTGGGGAGGAAGGTAGGAGGGTCTCAGAAGTCTGACTCCCTTGGGGATCCAAGCCTCTGTCTTTCTTGGTCCACTTTACTCACGGATTCTGGCCAGCCCCCACACCACCCCCAAGCCTTTACCGGCTCCTGGTCCAGGTCCCCTGCAATCTTGGGCTCTTCCTCCTCTCCTGGCCTCTGCAGCTCCGCTTTCACGAGTGGAACTATGTGGGGGGGACAGAGCTGAAGGATTGAGAGAAGGTGACCAACTTGTCTGCTCCCAGCAAGGGCTCAGACTCAGGAACTGGGTGGGGAATGTGCGGGGAAGGCAAATGGGATGGAGTTAGTCTCACCAAATCTGGGGGGTGGTCGAGGCGGGTGAGGGGGCGAGCGCCTGTAAGGGATGGATAAGAGTCTTTGAGAACCACTAATCTTGTCTCGCTTGTTCTGGGCCCCGGGACGCGCCAACAACAACCCAGCAACAGGCCGGCTCTGACCAGCAAAACAACCTAGGTTCCACCCGCACAGATAGTTCCGCCCACACTTGGAGCCAGCTCGGCCTCTAGCTTGGCTTCCTTAGCTAGGGCTCCACCCATCAGCCCATGGCCTCGCCCCCAAGTTCCGACCTCCCCCATTCGTCTCCGAACCACACCCGAGGGCTCCCGATGTAGCTTTGGCCCGCGAAAGTTCTGGGCCTGCCCCTCCCGCCTCTGGTCGAGAGCCTTTCAACCAGGCCCCGCCCCTAGAGCTCACCTGCGCAGCCAACAGGCCCAGCCCAATACTCCGAGTCCCAGCACCAGGCCAGCGCCCAGCAGCGGGATTAGAATCTGGGGATACACGGACCCTGCGGGAACGTTGGAAGCGGGGTAGCGGTGGATACCGAGGTCAGGGTGCGGGGACAGAGAGCTAGCTCTCCCACTCCGGAACCCCCAGACCAGGCTTCCCTCCCTGACGGGGGCGTGTGTCTGAGTTAGGTCCCCTTTGTGTGAAGGCCTAGACCTACCGTGGGTAGGCCCCGGAGCTCTGCAGTAGGCCCGGTCCCCCAGCACGTGAAGCTCCGTACGGCTCTCGTTCTCTTGGCGGCCCTTGCAGATAAAGGTGCCCGAGTCCCCCGCGCTCAGGAGCAACTCCAGCCGCCGGATATCAAGGTCCAGGGCACGTAGGCGGCCAGCAAAGGGCTGGACGGGAGACACGGTGGGGGTCCCGCTCGGTGAGGCCAACAAGATCGCGCGGCGTCCTTTGGACAGGCCTTTGCAGGCCGGGAATCTAGGTGCCCAGACCCAGCGGGTGGGTTGCGAGACCCCTACGCAGGAGAGATTCACCCGGTCCCCGGGGTGGCCGTCCAGTGAAGCTAGGGGAGGCGGGGGGGGGGGGGTTGCGGGGGACGGTGGTCAAGGCAAGTCCACAGAGCAAGACGACCCTCCCCCTTACGTCTTTTCCGTCTCCTCTACCCTCCCGCCATCCTGGATCTTCCCATACACATCTCATCCCCGCCCACCGTGTCGCCTCCTCCTCCTGCCTCAGTCTTTCCTTGCCCATTCCGACTTTCCTGGGGACTTTCCTGGGATGGCTTACCCCCGGGGTTCCCCTGGGCCCTCCACAGCAGCAGCGGCAGCAGCTGCAGAACCAAGGCCATGGCTGCGATGTGGTGGGAAGAGGAGGCCAGTGAATCAGCGAAGGAGACCGGAGGGAAATCAGGGGGGGGTGGAGGGGGGAGACCGCAGGTCTGGGGGCTCCGATAAGGGGTGGGGGAGGGGCCACCAGCTGCCCACATCCCTCTGGGAATCCTTGCAGGCAGGTTCACAGCCCTCAACCAATGCTCACTTAGAATTCATGCTGGGGCCCTTTACACAAGCACTTTCGCAGACTTTAACTCTTGAAGCGTAGCAGTTGCCGGGAGCATCACAATTTCTGGATCTTGGCTGTCTGAATTCAAATCTCGACTTCACCACCTACTAACTGCGTGATGTGCGCAAGTCGCTTAACTTCTCTGGGCCTGCTTGCTCATCTGTAAAATGGGAATAAAAGCACCTACCTCGCAGAGTATTGTGAGAACTAAATAAAGTAGTACACGGTAAATGCCTAGAACAATGGCAGAGACATAGGAGCACTATATGCTTGCCATTATTACTATTTCTATTCTTATTTTAGCTGCTACCTCACCCCTCTGTGCCCACTCCGTCCCTCCCGGCCCAAGGTGGCCCGCCCAAGTTGGCAGGTTTTGATTAGGGAGGCGCTTTGGAGTAGGTGCACAGCCCCACACCCAGTACTTCATCCGCCCTCACTGCACCGGAGCAACCAAGGCCAGGCCAAGCCCAGGTGGAGCCAGGATGAGGTTCTGAGGAACTTCAGGGGGCCTGAGGCAGCCCCTCCCTAACAGGCACCTCCAGCCCATGCCTCTGCTGCTTTGACATCACAGAAGCTCTTGGTGACATCACAAATCCTACCCCTCCATCCTGTGGCTGAGGAGGGGTTGGGAAAACTAAGTGGAGGCTGAACTGAGATTAATTTGGTGCTCAATTTCTGCCCACATACCCCTACCAATGCCCCCCAGGGACCAAAATTTTGCAGTCAGCTTGGGCCACACCCCATTGTCCATTTCCCAGGAACCAGCAGACACTGCTACCACCACAGCCACTGTAACATCACAGGGGCCTTTGGTGATACTTCTTCAGAGGACTGGGCAGACAGGGATGTTACTCCTGGGGGCCAGGAGGGTGTGTCTTGGACTGAAACCAAGAACCAAAATGGAGTTGGCCACTAGTGCACCTACCCTCCCCACCTCTCTCTCCCATCCCCATCCCTACTGCCCCACTGGGTCCTGCTTAGCCCCTCCCTAAATGGGGAAGGAGGGGCCACCAGAGGCCAGGGAGGGCGGGACTGGTGTGGTTATAAATTCCAAAAAGGCCACTCAAATCCCAGAGCAGGAGCCCTGAAATTCTACTCTGTCGGCTGCTGCTGTTGCTACCATTCTCAGGATCCTCACCATGAAAGGCCTTCTGCTGCTCACCTTGTCTTCTCTGCTCTGCTGGGTCTCAGGTGAGCACCTGGGGGCCCCAAGGACCTGGTTCACCTGGTCAGGACTTTTACACCCTGCCCCAGGCACTGCCCTACACTACCCACTACTCAAGATCCCAAGCGCCCCCAGACCCAACTGGCTCAGCTCTCCTGTGCCCCGCTGCGACAGGGTCCTTGCTCTATTTCTCAAGGACCCGTGTCTCCATCTTCAGACTCTTCCCCACCTCCAAGACGCGCTCTTCTAACCTGCCCAGGGTTCCAGGTCCCCTGGTCCCCACTCCTTGGAAACTCTGATATCCAGTTCCCCTGCCAGCCGCACTCTGATACAAAACTCTCCAGGATCCAGCTTACCTGCTTTCTCCTCTCACCACCTGCACTCAGCCAGGGTGTCCTCCCAGAAATCTAGGCATCCAGCCTGCGGCTTCTTTTGTGACCCATCCTCCCATCTACTCCATCAGGGACTTTGTGCTCAGTCCCTCGAGCAGTGGCCTCTCCTAGATCCCCCCCTGCTCCTCCCTGAGGTGCATACCTCCAGGAACACAAGCTTTCTGGAAGGCTTCAGTGACCTCTCAGAACCTCCCAGGGAACCAGGGAGATTTCCCAGCCTTCTAGGGAGGGAATGCCAAGGTTGCTCACCCCCAGGGTGAGGTGGGTTTCACTGAGGTGCAGTCACCAGGCTCCTCCACCCACGGACTGAACCCTTCCGTCCCTCAAACCTTGAATCGGATGCAGCAGAAACTTTCGGGGTGCCACCTTCTGCCTTTCTGCACCCATCCTCTCCATTTTGGTAAAGTGCTCGGATGGATTCTGATGATCTGTCTCCCAGATACTTTTCCTTTCTGTCAGAGAGCTACTGGGGTGGGAGGATTCAGTTCAAGTCTGGTTCCTCTTCCCATGCTCTTGGCGGCCCCAGGAGGTGAAGAATACATTGCTAATCTGGCCCCAGGTGGCTTTCTTGCCAGCCTCAAGTTCCAAGCCATTTCTGCAAGTGTTGTAACCACCATGATTTTTACTTTTAATATTTCTTCCTATTTCAAGACTCCATCTGTGACCTCTTCTGAATTCCTTCATCTCCTCCCTTGCCACCTCCATTCCTTCCCCGTGGTATTCTCACATTTCATCTGTCCCCAGCCCCACTGTTGGTAACTCTGCCCCTCTTGACTCATCTCCAGATGGGGTGGAATGAAGGAAGATGTTTAGGGTGTGGGCCATTCACAGAGCAACAACTCCACCCTCACCCACTTGCATTTTTTTCTGCATCACTCACCCTCTCTTTCCCTACCAGACCAAACAGGTCAGAATACCTACTTGATTGGCTCTTCTCCACCCTGCCCACCAGCTGGGCTCATCCCCAGGTGAGTCAGACACTCCATCACTTCAGCCCGACTTGTGTCTTCCCAGCTGACATTCGCTGTCACTCCTGCTACAAGGTCCCTTTGCTGGGCTGTGTGGACCGGCAGTCCTGCCACCTGGAACCAGGACAGCAATGCCTGACAACAAATGTGTACCTCGGTAACATTCCTTTCTTCAGTGGGGAGAGGGGGCCAGTGGGAGACTCTATAGCTGGGGATGAGGTGGAACAGAGAATTACAGCAATGATAATATTTGGCCAAGGATTATTATGTGCCAGGCACCATCCTATGTCTTTACAAGGATTGTTTCAATTAATGCTCATGACAACTCTATGATGTGGGTGCTATTATTATACTGAGAAAACAGCCTCAAAAAGAGACAGTAACAGGTCCAAAGCCTCATGGGTAGCAAGTGATAGGACCAGGATTGGGGTGAGGGGCAGGGTAAGGAAGTGCAGGAGAAAGGTTAGACTGAGAAGAGATACAGAAGGGCAGGGCCAGGGGCAGAGTTGGGAAGGAAGGAAGCCTGGGTGGGGTGCATGGGGTGGGGAGGTGGACACAGGCATGCCAGGTGCCCATCTTAACTGTCCCCACTGCCCCCTCCTAACCCCAGGGAAGATGTGGGTTTTCTCCAACCTCCGATGTGGCACACCGGAAGAGCCCTGTCGGGAGGCCTTCAACCAAACCAACCACAAGCTAGGCCTGACCTATAACACCACCTGCTGCAACAAGGACAACTGCAATAACCCAGCCCCTCGGCCCACCCCGGCCCTGGCCCTTGTCCTCCTCACCTCCTTGGCTGGCCTTGGCCTCTGGCTGTTGCACTGAGACTCACTCCATGGCTGCCCCTCCTCCCACCTGCCTTAGCCTGAGCCTCTCTTCTTGTGTCTTCATGTCCTCTGCTTCCTTTTGCTCAGAAAAGCATTTCTCCAGACCCTTCACATTTCTTTAATTAGACCATGGTTTCCCGATCCATCCTTCCATCCCACACCCTCCACTCTGCTTCTCTGGAGTCTCTTTCCATTTCCCTCGACACCACTCCAGATCCTCCATTGTCTCCTAGAAGGGCTCCCCACTTTGCCTCCTGAACTCCCCTGTGCCCTATGTGAGGAGGGATTGGAATCTGGGCCTGAAATGGGGTTTCTGTCCTGTCCCCAATGAAGGCTCCCAGGAAGGACCTGATGACCTCACTGTATGAGCTGATTCTCCAAACCCTGGCTCCCATACGTACCTCATCCCCATGCTCACCCCTTTCCATTTTGAGTAATAAATGTCTGTATATGATCAGTTGTGCATCAGAAGATCTATTGTCAGAGGCGCCCTCCCAGGAAATAACACTCTCAGCCCTCACACTCACCCAAGAACCCTTCAGGGAGTTTCTCTCAGAGGCTGGGCTGGGGCAGATGGAGAAACAGGTTTTGCAGGCTTCCATCCTCTCTTCCAGTATCTGGGGGGTGGCGTACTGGGCCCAGTGTTTGGAGAAGCAATATTTATCTCAAATTTAGGCCACACCTCTGATGTACTGCCAAGAAGGAGGTGCAGCCTGGCTTGAGGGCTCCCCAGAAAGGGTAGGAGAGTTGCATGGGGATGGGACCTGGGACCCTCTTTCCAGGCCTCAGTCCCTCAGGTTAGATTCAGAGGCCTCACCTGGCCTAGTACGTGGGGCACCAAGCAACCTTCCTATCACAGTGCTTACATTTCCTTTCTCAATTCCAAATAGTCATACTGGGAGCCAAGTTGCAAATGCGGGGAAGGGGAACAAGCCCAGACAACGAGGCTCATTGATTCCTGGTGGCCCCCACTCAGCCCAGAGCCTGCTCCCCTCAGTGATCCTTGTTGCTAAGGAAGAGTCTCCCTAGCAACAGGATGTAGGAGTCACATAGGGCAGATTCTCCATTGTCCTTTGGGGTTTAGTTGGTTAAGGAGTGCACCATTGTAACTAAGTCCACTGATCCTTGATAACCCCTAAACTAGAGCCTGGTTGCCCCCATATTACTCCTTCAGCCCTCCCATCAACAAAAGATGGAATTTTCCAGTCAGCTCTAGAGTGGTCGATAGATTTTAATGGCTCACAGAGGAGTGTTTATCTTCTCACCTCAGATCCCCTTTGTTCCCTTGCTCCCTTGCTCCCTTCTCTTCCCCTACTCCCACTACCCTCTCCACCGTCCTGACAAGAGCCAGGCTAGGGCGATGACCCCTGCAGCCACGATGCATGCGGGGGCTGCAGTGCTCGCCACAGCACTGTTGCACAGGTCGCAGACGCAGCAGTCCCTGTGGGTCATATAAGTCACGTCGCCCACCACCTCTGTTTCCACTCGACTGCAATGATGGGCCGCCACGCAGGCTGGATGGTGATGAATCAAGGTCACTGAGGCTGAGAGAGAGAATGAGATTGGGCTGTTGAACTCCTGGCTTGAGGACTTGCCTTCTGGGGCAGAGCAGATGTGATTTCAAGGAGCCCAAAGGGATCCTCTGCCCCCTCAAAAAACACCTCCCTGAAACCAAGTGATCACAGTTAACACGCTGACATTGTAAACCCCTGATGGGATGCACTGAAAGGGACCAACATCACTTCTTGCCAAAAACTCACGACCTCAGTCTAATCATGAGAAAATATCAGGTAAATCCAAATTGTGGGACGTTCTATAAAATAACTCATCAGGACTCTTCAAAAATGTCAAGATCATGGAATCAAAGGAAGACTCAGAACTGTCCCAGAGGGGGGACGACTAAGAAGACAGGAGAGCTAAAGGCAATGTAGGATCCTGGTGTGGGTCCTGGATCAGAAAAAGGACATCAGTGGGACAACTGGCTAAATTGAGTAAGGTCTGTAGGTTAGTTAGTTGTACTGTACCGGTGTTATTTTCTGATTTTGCTAATTGTACTATGGTTATATAAGACGTTAACATTAGAGGAAACTGGGTGAGGCTATACAGTACTGATCTGTACTATTTTTCTAATAAAATTAACTTTTCTGTCAATCTAAAATTATTTAGAAACAAAAAAATTAGAATACACACACACACATAACTCCCTGGTCCTTAGCTGAGGCCTGCAAGTTGAAGTTTGGCTGAATCTTTTGGTCCCTGCCTTCAAGGGAGCTTTTCATCCATTTGTGAGTGAATGGGCCTATGAGACTCTTTCTGGAGGGTAAAAAGGAGGGGGTGGGGCCACACAGACAGCGGGCTTCCAGGGGCTCAGTGCCAGGAGCCAGAAGGGGCTACAGACCGCTCCACTCTGACAGCGGCACCATCTGCCCAGAGCCAGACTGAGCCTGGAAGGTTCTGGAAGCCAGAAGGACTGAAGTAGTAGGGGCTGGAGGCAGGGGGACAAACGGAGGACTCACGGTTTCCAGTTGGCTTGGTCTGTCTAGGGTCTGGTTGGGGTTTGAGCTCCAGGAAGCCGCAGCGTTCGCCCTTGCCGCAAGTGGTCACGGTCTCTTTGCAGGAGCCGCTGGGGCCTCCACCGCAGTCATAGCACCGCTTGCAGTTTCCCGGCAGGAGAGAAGAGGTGCTGGAACTGGGTGGGGGGGGGGGGCGGCTGGCACAGGGCGACTGGCCTTTGTGACAGGCGCCTTGGCTGCCTCCTTCCCCAAGGCAGCCCGCAGCAGGGTGCTGAGCGGGATCCCAGCAAACAGGGGGTTCATTGTGTCTGCCTGTGTCTGTAGCACCTCTCCCTCCCGCCCACCCGCCTCCCTGGCCCCGCTCTGCCAGCCTTTTATCCCCCTTGCCTTGGGCTTTTTTTTTTTTTAATTTTTATTTATTTTATTTATTTATTTTTGGCTGCATTGAGTCTTCGTTGCTGTGCGCGGGCTTTCTCCAGTTGTGCTTGCCTTGGGCTTTATAGGGCAATACAAAGGGAGGAAAGAGACTCCTCCAGCAGCCATCGGGGCCGCAGTGGGGACAGGGAGGGGCCCCCACAGGAGAAAGAGCTCTCAGCATCCTCTGGCATCCCCAGACTCCTCCATCTCAGGAACAATTCTAAAACGGTGGCCCCAGACCTCCTGCGGGTCCCTAAGGCCCTTTTAGAGGGCCCTCCGCCGTTTTCCTTTTCCAACTACATATCTGTCAGATTTTCTTCAGATACTTCAATCAAAACAACAAATCCCAACAGGTTGAATGCAGAAGCAGATGTGAAAACCCAGCCATCTTCTATTTCTTCTATTAAGCCCACCATTAAATAGATTCCCCAAAGGGTAAAGCCATGCCACTCTTCTCACTGTACTGTTGGGAAAGGAATTATTTTTCGCAAAACTGTGTTTTGTTAACATGCAATAGGTTTATTGTTTTTTTATTTTTAAATGAACCTATTAAAATATTCTGTTTCTATTTCTCATATAGCAAATATTGATATAACTTACATAAGAAAAGCTCTTTGGGGTCTTCAGTAATTTTTGCGTGTAAAGAGGTCCTGAGATAAATGTTTTGAAAACTGCTGCTCAGTGGATACCTGTGTCTCCTCTGCCTCACCTCCACCTCACATCTCCCCCACCCTGTCTGCCTCTTACTCCCAGTACTTCTGCCCTGATTCCCCAGGTGCAGCTCTTCTCCCCAATCTCTTAAGCCCCCGTCTTCCAGACTCTACCACCCGTACTCCCAAATCTTATCGCTGCCTTCCTTCCTGGTCTTTCTGACCCTCATCCCTGCACCAGTGGAAACACATCAGTCCCTCTGGCTGCACCCATGATTAATTCTTTCCTCTAACGCAGTAAGGCTGGGAGAGGTAATTATGGGGTAAGAATGCTGAGGCTTGGGGGGATCAAAGGGATCGGAAGCTGGGTGGCATCCTCCCTTACGCAGCTGCAGCCGGGCTTTGTGTGGGCCGGTGGGTGGGGGAATTGTTGAGTCCACACTCAAACACCGCTAGCCAACAGATGTGGGCTGCAAACAGGTCTGGGCCAGGGCTCAAGGTCAAGGAGAGTGACCTTGACAGACTTAAATGCACAGAAGGACAAAAGACAGAGAAACATAACAAGGAGATGAGAGAGCAAAGAACAGCTTGAGACAAGAGGAGGGAGGGAAAGGAGTAGGAGGGAAAGTGACAGACGCTGACAGACACCATTCAGGAGCGACAGACGCAGCTAAGAGTAACAGACCAACGCTGCGGGAATGGAGAACACCCTCAAGGCAAGAGCAGGCTCTAGTAGGAGGCAGGGAGGATGTGAGAACTGTGAGGCCAGGGTCCCTGCTATGTCAGGCTGCGGAATCTGGTCCGGCTTCTGCCCCACCCTCAGATTCACTCTCTAGGTGTGTTTGTTTACTGCTCCCTCCCTGTCTCGCTCAGGTGCTCCATCTCTCCAACTCTAGGATCTCCGTGTGCAGATCACATTCTCCCAGACTCCTGAGCCCCGGGTCCAGCCATGGGCACCTCCAGCATCTTCCTCTGCATTCTGTTCCTCGGTGGGGCACTGGGTAAGGGTGGGCTGGGGAATCCTTGGGGGCTGGGGGCAGGGTGGGGTGGTGGTGCTGGCAGGGGCTTGTGGAGGAGCCTGAGGTCTGGGGGTGGGGGGTGGTGGAGAGGGTGCTGAGAAATGCCAAAGAGGGAGTTGTAGGGGTTTTGGAAAGAAAAGCTACTGGGAATGGTCTCAGGACAGCCTGATGAGGTGGAACAAGAAAAATTTCCTTTCAAAGGCATTTGAGAATAACTGTCTCTTTCCTGTGGCATCTTTGACAAGCCCCTGTCTCCCCTGACCCTTATCTCACCTCCTGTTTCTTTGCTGGGCCCCTTGGTCAATGTTAATTCCTATTTTCTCATCTGACTTAGCACCATCTGCTTAACTTCTTCACTGGTACCCCCTCCTCGTCCCGGCCTGGCTTTTTGTGTCATTCTCTGTGTTCATCTCTGATTCTCTTGGCTTCTGTTCATGTCTGTGCGTCTCTCACACTCCCTGTATCCCTCGTGCCTCTGCATCTTTTTCTTTTCCTGTATTATCCCCCCTCCCTTCTCTGTGTCTCTTTTTCTACTTCTGTTTTCCCCTCCATTTCACTGCTCCTCTCTCCCCACTTTGTGTATCACCTCTGTCTATGCATCCCATTCCCAAATCTGGGCTCAGCCTCTCACCTGTCCTGTTTGCCTCTCCTCCGTGCCTGATCTCCACCGACCTCACAGTTCTCGCCACTTCCCCTGCCTGGAGACGGCTCCACTGTTACACCTGCAACTTCGCCAAACCCTGCTACCCTGTTCCTACCGAGTGTCAGGATGATGAAGTTTGTGGCATCAGTATTGGTACCTCAGGGAGGACTCCCTAGGCCTTCCCCACCGCCATCCGTCCTGCCTTTCCTGTGGCCTCATGGCCCTTGCCTCCTTCCTGCCCCTGCCTCAGCATCCCCTCTTTGTCCCATAGAACAGTGAGGCCAAGGAGCGGAAAGCCTGCCTCCCAAGGACCCAGTGCTCTCTGCAGGGCCATGCCACCTGCTGGTCACGCTCCTACACTCCTCAGCACCACTGCTGCGAGCAGGACCTGGGCAATGCAGCCACCACGCCGCATCGGCTCCCCAGCCTCCTCCTCATCACCCCGCTCATCCTCGTGGCCAGCTTCACCTGGGGAGCCCACCTCCTCCACCAGCCTTCAACCCAAGACTCCTCCACTATCACCGTGGCCCTGGAAACACCTGCACAGACACTTCTGAGATCTGCCCAAGAACCTGATCTTGTACAGAGACCTCACACCCCTTGGGCCCAACACCTTCACGGACCCCTCCCCAAACCTGATTCCTACAGGCACTGCTCTAGCCCCTACCTGCCCAGAGGCACCTACCCGGAGGCCAGCCTCATAAAGAACACCTGTTCTAAATCTTTGGTCTTTTCTAGATGTCTGTTGCTGATGCATTCTCTCAGCCCCAGCTCTCTGGCAAGGCAGGTGTTTGATGGAGCTGTGGGTCCCAGGCAAGGGGATCGAAGGGGCACCAGGTGTGATGAGGAGGAGGGTCCTGCTAGGAGAGATTAACTTGGTAGGTCAGGAAGGAGGGCTTGGGGAACTATGAAGAGTAAATATAATAAAAGTGCTATCTGGGAGTTCAGTCACACTGCTCCGTGTGTGTGTGTGTGTGTGCGTGCGCACACGCATGTGCTCTAACAGCAAACTATAGCTGCTTGGTGGGTTGGGCTGGGGTGCTGGCACGTGAACCACAACTTTCACTTCATCCTCCATCTGTCATTGGCATCCTCCTTCTTGCCATTAGCTTAGCTTAAGCCACTGCAGCGTGAAGGCTTTAGGTAAGACTTCTGAGAAAGCTTTTCTCCAGTGAAGCCCAAGCTTGAATAGACACACAAAGGGGCCCCTGGTGGAGTGGTGAGGGTGTGGCCGGGAGGCCAGCTCATTTCCACCTGAGACTAGGAGCTGGGAGCACCGGTTCCCTCTCCCGCTTCACCAGCCCAGACTTGTCTTGGTTCACTGACAGCCAAGCACGCAGGGCCTAATTACTCACCCCACCAGGGAATTCGCCCACCCAGCACAGTGGACACTCCCTCTGCCCAGGGGCCCCCAGGATGTCAGGGTGGTAAGCTGCTCCCTGCTCCGGATGCCACAGTGGAGCGCCTAGGATAAGGGGGGGCCGTGGGGGTGGTGGCCAGGCACAGGTACCCCCATCCTGACTCAGTTCCCTCCACTTCCATCTGAGGAAGTCTGGGGTCTGATTAGAGGTGCTTCTCTCTCAATTTCTTTTCTTTGTGAGGATGAGACAGGGGTGGGGATCTAGCTTAATTTAGAGGCAAGTTGAGTCTTCTTTCCATTCTCTCTGTCCCTCAATCCTCCCACTTTGTACTTCTATTTTTTTTCTCTCTCCATCTCTTTCCCTTTACCCTGACTTGAGCCTCTTCCCTTCTCTCTTCTTCAATTTCCCCCATTTGTCCTTTGGTTCCCCCATAACTGATTCTCCACCACGGCTCAAGTCTCTGGATTCCTCTGTCTCTTTTCTTCATCCCCACCCCTCCTCAACCCCTTCCAGCTACCCCAAGCTCCCCTCAACCCCATGGTACTGCAGGCTCAGGGCCACCCCTCCACTGGCTTCTGTGAGACAGGAAACCACACTTTTCATAGGTGACATCACAGAATAATGCTTCTCCTTTCCTTCAGCCCCTAGCCCTTTCACACACACACACACACACACACACACACACAGAAAGCTTGGCTGCTGGAGACCAGCTGGACTGTGAAGTAGCACTCCCAGCCCCTCCCCCCTTGCCAAGGTTTTCGGGAATCTTTCAGGTGCCAGATGGCCAGGGAGACAGCAGGTCACACTTCCCAGCAGATGTCGTCGAGATCACCTGGTCTTAGGGGCAGGTGGGCTGTGGGTTTTGCAAAGCAGAAAGACATTAAGGATGCTTCTATTCTCCACGTCCTCAGGAACGAGCATCCCATCCCTACCCCAACCTCAGTCTCCTCTGGGATTTAAGCCTCTGCCCCCTAGTTGTTCCTCACCTGAGACGGGCCAAATGGATGTTCTCATAGACCTGGATCTCGGGTTTGAACTGAGGAAACGAGGCATCTGGGGAGAAAGAGCCATATGAGGTGTGGCAGAGAAGTCACCAGATAACTCAGAGCTATATTCCTTACCCCTCTCCTCCCCTAGAGAAGACAGGGTATAGAGGCAAGATATGAGCCCACCCCTCTGGGAAGGAGGGACTCACTTCTGTGCTTAGTCCCCTGGACCCTCCGCCTCCAGAGCATGACGCTGAGGACCATGATGGTGAACCCCTGGCCCACTGTAAGCAACAGCATCAGGATCCAGGGTGCACCCCACTCTGCGGAAGGGGCACAGAGCGCAGGGGAGGCATCCATGGAGGCTGCAGGAAGGGCACGAAACGAGGGATAAGGAGGGAGGCAGGGAGGGGGGTCTGTCCCTTGCGCCCCAAAGAAAGGCTTTCCCCCATAGTCTGGTGGGCTCTTCCAAAAGAAGACTTCCTTGCCCCCAATATCCACCACCCCATTTTGCCTGTTTCCAGGCCTCTCACCCTGATCCCATAAACCAACATTGACAGAGAGTGGTGACGCCCCCCTGGCTACACATGGATGGCTAACTCCAGGGTGGACCACCAGCCATAACTGCGATTTTTCCCTCAAGCCCTTCACAGTAATCCACCCTTTTAAGAAAAAAAGAAAATGCCTTCTGTTTATTCATTCTTCCATTCATCCACTCCACAGGTATTCGCTGAGTGCCCACCACATGCCAGACCCCAGATTAGGTGTGAGGATGTAGAGGGAAATAAAACCCAGTCACTGCCTGTTAGTTGGCCTTCGCTTACCAAAATAATGGTCATTTGCTCCTCCCTCCTGCCTTGTAAATGGGTTGTTCTACATCCAATAGCATTCCTTCTCTGCATAATGGACTTTTTATTGTAAAACAATTATATATTTTTTCTCCTTCTGCCGCCACCATCAATGGGCCATTATAACATCAGTGCATATATCCTTTCTTCAAAAGACAACCACCCCAGCAATAATTCTTACCTTCTTCCTCACTGCTAAGGGATATTCCACAAAAATCATAGATTATCCTATTTCTAAACAAAGGTATATTCCACCAGAATTCCTCTTCTCCCTCTTGACTGATGGTCTATTCCATCAGAAAGCTGGCTTAAACAGCCCCCTTCTCTGTTACAGATTCAGTCAGTGAGAAAAAGCCCTCCTCCTACAGGCAGCGGAGGATAAAAACAGCCAGTAACAGATTCGCCCCCTCCCCTAGCTAGCAGTGCGGGATGTGTCAGAGGCAACATCCCTTCCCTTAGTGTCCATCAGTTTACCTGTCAGGCTAAAGCTGATCCCTTTGTTCTGAGGCATGAGGCAGCGGATGTTTCTTGGTCTACGTCCCCTGGGCTCAGGGAGCCCCTCCCCAGGACACACCAAGAGCAGGGCAGCCCCATCACCCCAGAAGGACTGCACACGCCCCCTCACAGGACCCTTCCCCTCCAGCCAGGTCACAGAGTCCAGGCGTCTGGCGGGGACCACAGAGCACAGGAGGATAGAGCAGGGAGATCCATCTGCAGCCCTCGCAGAGAACTGGGATCCTGGAGGGAGAGAGGGACTCCTCAGTTCTTTGTCTGGGCTTCCGTGGTTCCCAGTGGCCCCTGGTCTGCATGCCCCCCACTCACCTCTGAGCACAGAGACATCATACACCCTCCAGTTCTGGTACTTGTGGCGCTGACCCAGCACGGCGCACCAGTACCGCCCAGCGTCTCCCTCCTTGGACCCTTCCAGCCACAAAGAGTTGTTTCCCAGGAGTTTGAGCCTGGATTCCCTTCCGGGCTTCCCAGGGTCTGGGGCTGGCCTGGCTACTTGGACGTGGGCCACTAAAGCAGTGGACGAGCCTGTTGCCGGACTGCGGAACCAGGACAGGAATTCGTCTCCATGCAGGGTGGGTGGTGAAGGACATGGCAGCTCCATTGCCTCCCCCAGTGCCACATAGATGGCCTGGATGTTGTCTGTGGGGAGGGGGCTGTGTGAGACCAGAGACCTCCATCAGGTCAACAACCCCACCCATCAACCTCCTACCCCTGGCTTCTTCCCCTTCTGGGGTCCCCCAGCACTGGGCCTGACTGTGAGCACATTTCTCAAGTGACAGCTACAAAAAAGTAAGGTGGAGAGAAGACGGTGGGGCTTTCCCCACCTCTCCTGGCAAGTGAGGGAATCTGAGGGCAAGAGGGAAAAGGCTGGAATAGTTGACAAATGCCCATACCCCTCCCTTTTGTTTCTCCTCTTCTGGATGAGCATTTACTTATCTGTTCTTATTTTCTAAAGGAAACTGTACCTGACCTGGACCCTCGCTGACTCTGGATCTTTACCGCTATTAGAGGCAGGGGGAGGTCAACTGGGGTAAATCTATCTTCTTGAGACAGATGCCTTCCCCAGGCCCCTAAGGAAAAACAGCAGCAGTCCCTCCCAACCCAGTGAATAAGTGAAGGACCCCTCAACTCCTGCTCCTTACCTGCAGCAGCCTGGGGGAGCCCATGTAGGCACAGAAGGAGGAGGAATAAGACAGCCATGGGGAGAGCTTACCAAGTTCTCTTGCCTGGGACTTGCTATCCCCAGGGAGGAAACAGAGCCCAGATAAAGGCCCATACTCCCTAGTCTGGAGTGACATGGGCCTTTGAAGGGGATGGGAATGCTGGGGAGATAAAGCCCAGCTGCATGTCTAATGGGGAAAAAGTGACAGCCACCTTTCTGTGCCAAGAGGGAGAAGACCAAGTTCAGGCCACTTCAAAGATGACCTCTTCACCCTTCAGACTCCACATCAGCTGAAGGACTCAGAACAAAGACTCTCCACGCTAAGAAGCCTGTGCAGAAGGGGTCATGGCTGTCCACCTCCCATCAGTCTGGAAGTACATTCCGTGTTCTCTCCTCCAGCCCAAGAGACACCAGCCATGAGGGAAGAAGCTGAGTCTTCATATTGGTTTCCAGGGAACCCAGCACAAGACTGCACATCCAGTCAGTACTCCCTAAATGACTTAGAATGACTTTCTCTGTGGCTGCCTGCCACATCACAGACTTCTTCTGAGCCCCTGATGAGTATATTAAGTTATTACTCAAGGAGAAGGATAGCAGGGGCCTGGAGAATTCACTGATTCATCCCTTTGCCTCAGGAAGGACTCTCTTAAGGCAGCTCTTCATACTGCTCTAATAGTTTTTAATGTGTTATTTATTTATTTAAAAAATAGACTCCTGGTAAAGCATTTCTTTATTTTTTAAATTAATTAATTAATTAATTTTTATTTTTGGCTGCTTTGGGTCTTCGTTGCTGCGCGCGGGCTTTCTCTAGTTGCGGCGAGCGGGGGCTACTCTTCGTTGCAGTGCGCAGGCTTCTCATTGCAGTGGCTTCTCTTCTTGCGGAGCACTGGATCTAGGTGCGCGGGCTTCAGTAGTTGTGGCGCACGGGCTTAGTTGCTCCGCGGCATGTGGGATCTTCCCAGACGAGGGATCGAACCTGTGTCCCCTGCATTGGCACGCAGATTCTTAACCACTGCGCCACCAGGGAAGTCCCAATGTGTTATTTATCTTTAAAGGCTATTTTTTAAAATTGTTTTTGATGAACTATTTCATGCATACCAAAGACTATATCTAATGTACAACTGTATATTGGCTAAAGAAACTGTGGTATATTCACACAACGGAACACTCGATAGCAATTAGAATGAACAAACCACAATGACATGCAACAAGGTTGACTCCCACAAACATAATGAGAGTAAAGAAGCCAGAAACAAAGGGCACGTACTGTATGATTCATTTACATAAAGTGCAAAAACAGACAAAAGTAATCTATGAGGTTAGAGATTAAAAGAGTGGTTACCCATGGATGGATCTAGAGGTTATCATATTAAGTGAAGTAAGTCAGAAAGAGAAAGACAGGGACTTCCCTGGTGGTCCAGTGGTTAAAACTCTGCACTCCCGGTGCAGGGGGCCTGGGTTTGATCCCTGGTCGGGAAACTAGATCCCACATGCATGCCACAACTAAGAGTTTGCATGCTTCAACTAAGAGTCTGCATGCCGCAACTAAGAGTCCTCATGCTGCAACTAAAGATCCCGCATGCCGCAATGAAGACCCAGCGCAGCCAAAACAAACAAACAAACAAACAAAAAAGAGGTCTTCCCTGGTGGCGCAGTGGTTAAGAATCTGCCTGCCAGTGCAGGGGACATGGGTTCGAGCCCTGGTCGGGGATGATCCCACATGCCGCAGAACAACTAAGCCCGTGTGCCACAACTATTGAGCCTGTGCTCTAGAGCCTGTGAGCCACAACTACTGAAGCCCATGCACCTAGATCCCGTGCTCCACAACAAAAGAAGCCACCGCAACGAGAAGCCCGCACACCACAACGAGAGTAGCCCCCGCTCACCGCAACTAGAGAAAGCCCCCGCGTAGCAACGAAGACCCAACGCAGCCAAAAATAAAGAAAAAGACAAATACCATATGATATCACTTATAGGACACAAATGAATTTATATACGAAACCTACTGACAGACATAGAGAACAGACTTGTGGTTGGGGGGTGGGGTGGGGTGGGGTGGGGTGGGGTGGGGTGGGGTGGGGTGGGAGAGGGATGGATTGGGAGTTTGGGATTAGCAGGTGCAAACTATTATATATAGAATGGATAAACAACAAGGTCCGACTGTGTAGCACAGGGAACTACATTCAATATCCTGTGATAAACCATAATGGAAAAGAATATGAAAAAGAATGTATCACTTTGCTTAAAGCAGAAATTAACACAACATTGTAAATCAACTATATTTGAATAAAATAAATTTTAAAAATAAATTCAGATCTAAACAGAAAGAAAAAGTAATGGTTACCCTTGGTGGGGTGGTAGCAACTGGTAGTGATCTGGAGAGGGTCTTCTAGATGCGGTAATGATGTAATGATGTAATCAGATTCCTGATCTGGGTGATGACTACATGGACATATTCAATTGGTGCATTTTTCTCTATATGTGTTTACTGCAGTGAAAAGCTAAAGGGTTTATATATTATGTAGGTGTAAGGTACTAAGAAAAATAAAACAAACCTCTATATCTATCGAGAAACAGAATATTACCCTTTCAGCCAAAGATCCTCTATGCTATGTAACAGTATTATAAATTTGCTCTTTATCTTTCACATACTTGATCATTAAATTTTAAGTGTTTTTGAATTTTGTACTATGGTGTCATGTTGTATGTAATCTTCTGTGGCTTTCTTTTCTCCACTCAACATTATGGTTTTGAAAATTGTTCACGCTTAAGTGCGATAATTCATCCTTTTTTTTTTTAAACCAGTATTTCACACATCTTAACAATATTGAGTCTTCCTATCCATGACCATGGCGTAGCTCTCCATTTACTCAAGCCTTTGTTTACCTCTTTCAGTAATTTTTGTAATTTCCTTCGTAAAATCTTGCATTTCTTTCATTAGACGTATTCCTAGATACCTTTTTTGTTGCTCTTGTCAAACGCTCCTTATCTTAACCCCTCTTTCACACTGTCGCTCGAGAGTCTGCCAATATTAAGGGGTAGAAAGAAGTGACTTAACTATGTCTGATAATATTCTAACTCTCCGCGGTCCAAACGCCTCCAACTAATTTCTGACCATTGCTGTTCCCGTAGCTCCAACTGCAAGAATCCGTGCTGAAAGGACGCTGAAAATATCTCAACTCCGCGCGAGGCGGAGCCGGTACGTGCTGACGTCAAGGGCACGCAACACCTAAGGGACCGGGGGAGGGCGGGGCCAGCAGGGGGACCTGCTGCTGAAAGAGCAGCGCCCCGGGCCGGGGCCATGGCGAAGCTGCTGAGCTGCGTCCTAGGCCCCCGGCTCTACAAGATCTACCGGGAAAGGGACTCTGAAAGGGCCCCGTCCAGCGTCCCTGGGACTCCAACTTCAGTCACTAACCCCCCTTCCAGCTCCTGGGTGAGTCGAGTTCTCCCCTGGTTAAAAACATAGTATGGCCCAAACCCCTTTGCGGCCTTTGCTCCCCAGAAGCGCCCATTATTGGAAATCGGGGGAGCCTGCTTGTCAAGCTAGTTGTCCGCAGAGTCTGCGCTCTTTGTGCTTCCTGGGTTAAAGTCACGCCTGTGGACTGGCCGCCTGCTGTATCGCTGTTGTCCAGTGCTTTCTCATTCCGACTGCCACTCCTTGCTTTTTTCCTCTCGCGACCCCTCAACCCTGCCCGTCGTGCTTCATGCCGGTCCCAATTGACTCTTAAGTCCTGGAAGAGACCCTGCGCGGATTCAGGAGCTGGATGATTTTGCCATCAAACTCTCGATTTCCTCTTACTCAGTGCCTCACCCGGTTCCGTTTATCTTCCCTGGCCTTGAATTTCAAAATGACTTTTTCAACATGTCATATGTCCGCTCTCCCCCACCCCACCCGCAGCCTACCTTGGAGACCCCAGGATCATTGCGTTTATGAAAACCTGGGTGGTGATAGACTGTGTCCCTAAATGTTCTCTTCCTTTTTATCGGTAGTCTCAGATTATGTTCATTGTCCTCTACAAACTGTCCACCGCCAGCCACATTCTCTTCCTTAATCAGCCTACTCTTATTTCCGATGCTCTTCTTTCCCTCTTAAAGTTGTCATGATGTCTTTCCTTCTCTACCCCTGTCCCCATACGCACACAACCCATTTGAAACTGGGTTGTGAAAAAGAGCAAAAGTCGTCCAATGCTGCTTTCACTTTTGCTTCCAAGTCCAGTGCCCTGTGTTTGTTCTCAGGGTCTGGAGTAGGAAATCAGCTTCTGAGTCAGGGTGGGGAAAAGGGGCTTCCTACAGAGCCAGAGCTGTCCTAGGAGAGATGACTCTGGGGGCTAGAACCAGAGGACACACATCAGGGCTTCTAAAAGGGAAGGTGGAGGACTTGTCAATGAGCAGCGTCCTTAATTCGGCCATCTGTTTTGGCAGGATACGTACTATCAGCCCCGTGCCCTCGAGAAACATGCCGACAGCATCCTGGCACTGGTATGTCTGCCCTGGCATCTGGGACTGCTGCATCTTTTCAGACCCAGCTGCCCTCCTGAACTTTCTCCTCCCCAGACTAGGAGAAGGCAGTGCCCCTGGGGGTGGGGGATGCTCTGGGCTCTGCAGCAGACATCAACACACACACACACACACACACACACACACACACACACACAGATAGCTCTCAAGCGCACATACTTGATACTCTCCTTTGGCATGTGCACTGCTTTCTCTGGGGCAGCCTGAGCCATGAGGAAGCTGCGTTTACTCTTGGGACCATCCGCAGGTGCGGAGTCCTGCAGTCCCCAGTGACCTGTCCTCCCTGGCAACTAGCCTCTTTGGCTGCAGAGACAGCTGTTCTCTCTGGCAAGGTTCCCATGGTGACATTTGTGCATCTCTTGGGGACCAGGCCAGGGGCTGTCCTGAGCAGGGCTGATTGAAAAGGCTTGATTAACTTGAGTAGAAAGAGAGACTGGCCTTTAAATGTGATGAAATTATGTCCGGAGATGATTAGGGGAAGAAAATAGAAGCTGTACCTAGTTTTCCAAGCCTCTGTTATGCTCTGACACACTGCCTTCAACAAATAATTGAGCACCTACTGTGTGCATGGTGTCATGCACAGAATAGGTACTTGATATGATATCCCTCAGGTTATCCACTTTGCTCAGAGCCAAGGCCTGGAAATGGCAGACCGGTGTGTGTGTGTGTGTGTGTGTATTGATTGCTTGTCCCTGTCTCTCTGCTACAGGCTTCAGTCTTCTGGTCCATCTCTTACTACTCCTCTCCCTTCGCCTTCTTCTACTTATACAGGAAAGGTCAGTGTGGTTTCAAAGGTGGTGGGACAGGAAACGGGCAGGTCATTGGCAGCTGAGCCAGTCCCCTAATGAGGAAAGGGGACCTGTGATGAGGATGGCTTGGCTTCCCTCTTCCATCAGGCATTTTCTTCCTCTGAGGGTGTGGCTGTCCCCAAAAGAGGGTGTGGGGGGAATGTTGGGGCTGAACTGCAAAGACGAGCTGAGGGGCAGTGGGGAAAGCTTCTCATATAATCCCTTTCCCCCACCAGGTTACTTGAGTTTGTCCAAAGTGGTGCCATTTTCTCACTATGCTGGGACACTGCTTCTACTGCTGGCAGGAGTGGCCTGCCTCCGAGGTAGGTGGAGAGGGAGACTGGTTTGGATCTATCCATCACTGAGTAAATATTCATTAAGTACCTTTGCAAATACAGTTTGGTGCTGGGCCCTGAAGGGAAGTAATTAATGGCCGAGACATGATCTTTTCCTTAAAGGGGTTGAGTTGTAAATATGAACAGATAATTAGCAGAAAGGTTTGCTATTATCTAGAAAAGATGCATATACCCTACAACAGTTCCACATATATCCATGTGTATGTTTGTATTAATCCTTAAGTGGACTCCATGGCCCCTAATAGCAGGATGGATAAATACGTTAGAGGTTATAGTCCTACAACAGAACACCAGAGAGCAAGGCAGATGAACAAGCCAGAGTTACACTCAGCTACACAGATGAATCTCACAGATATAATGTTTTTGGGGTTTTTTTGGCTGCGTTGGGTCTTTGTTGCTGCGCGCGGGCTTTCTCTAGTTGCAGAGAGCGGGGGCTACTCTTCATTGCGGTGCGCAGGCTTTTCATTGCGGCGGCTTCTCTTGTTGCGGAGCACGGGCTCTAGGTGAGCGGGCTTCAGTAGCTGCAGCGGCATGCAGGCTCAGTAGCTGCGGTGCATGGGCTTAGTTGCTCCACGGCATGTGGGATCTTCCCGGACCAGGGCTTGAACCTGTGTCCCCTGCATTGGCAGGCGGATTCTTAACCCCTGCGCCACCAGGGAAGTCCCCCACAGATATAATGTTGAATGAAAGAAGCTGAACACCAAATAATTTATGCAGTATGTTTCCATTTACATAAAGTTCAAAAGGGATGCATATATAAGTGGCAAAACACTAAAGAAAAACACAGTCTTGGTTATCTTGAAAGTCAGGAGAGTGATAAACTGGGAGGGGGAGGGAACAGGCTGGGGAGGACTCCTGGTGGGAGGTGGCTTTGTTCTCTTTCTTGACCTGGGTGATCGGCACATGAATGTTTGTATTCTTTAAACTGGATGTATGTTTTATGTACATATGTTATTATCTCACAATTTAAAAAATGAAGAGACAAACCAAATCAGTGCCCTCTGGTGGGGGCACTTGATGAAAACCAGGTGAGGGGGATGCCTAAGAAGGGAGTGGTGGGGTCAGGAGCTGGACGGCTGCCGTTGGGTCCAGTCCGGTGTGAGGACCTTCTGCCCGTTCTGCCTCCTGACCACCATGGGGCTGGGCTCCCTGCTCAGAGAGGCCCTCCCTGACTACCCTATTTGCAAGTCACTCCCACTCCTCAGTTTTGTCTTAATTTTAAATTTTATTTATTTTTAATTTGGGGGAGAAATTAAGTACAGAAAAGTCCGTAAAACAAAATATCAGAAAGAACTAAAATGCTTATGTTTTGTGCTACTGCTTCAAATACCTTTTGTCAATAAAATACTAAAGCATTACAGAGTTGGCGTTCCCATTGGAATCTTCCTCAGCCCCATGTTTCTCTTTCCCCAGAAGTAACCATTGTCGTCTGGTGTGTTTTTTTTCCCTAGTCCATATTTTTATACTTTTACAAAATATAGACCTCATTCCATCACATCTAAGCTGCTACGAGTTGTAAATGCGTACCGATTTCAGAGTTTTCAAATGTGAAAAAAAATATGAATCTTAGAATCTGTGCAATATGATAAATATAGACAAAATATAGCATTTTGGGGGGTGCATTTTACATTTTTAGCACAAATGACATCCAAATCACTGTGCAGCTTGTTTCATTCTCAGTATTGTTTGGGGGCTCTACCCTTGATGATACATATCATTCTAGTTCATTCTGGTTTTATTTTCTTTATAGCCCTTATCCCTCTGAAATTTGCTTGTTTACTCATTTATTGTCTTTCTCCAGCCCCACCCCATCCCCAACCAAAATGCCAGCTCTTTGAGGGCCGGGACCTGTGTGTCTCGTCTCCTGCTGTCTCTCCCACGTCGGAACAGTGCCTGGCGCATGACACCTGTCGGGTCAGTGGGAGCAGAGAAGTCAGGGCTTGAGATTCCTCAGCAGTGAAGGGAGAGCAGATGCGATCGCTGAGGGGCCAAGCAAAGAGAGAAAAGAGCTCAGTGTTGAGAATGACTTTTCGATTCAGAGAGAGAAGGAGAAGGGAGGCAGGGGAGGAGCAGCCCAGGAATTGGAAGGAGGCAAAGATGGACCCAGGAAACAGGAGAAAGGAATCTTGACGGACGGGAAGAGTGCTGGCTGGCACAGTTAAAAGAGAATGGGGGGACTTCCCTGGTGGCGCAGTGGTTAAGAATCCGCCTGCCAAGGCAGGGGACACAGGTTCGATCCCTGGTCCGGGAAGATCCCACATGCCGCAGAGCAACTAAGCCCGTGCGCCACAGCTACTGAAGCCTGCCCGCCTAGAGCCCGTGCTCCGCAACAAGAGAAGCCACCTCAATGAGAAGCCTGCATACCTCAACGAAGAGTAGCCCCCGCTCGCCGCAGCTAGAGAAAGCCCGCGCGCAGCAACGAAGACCCAACTCAGCAAAAAATAAACAAATAAATTTACTAAAAAAAAAAAAAAAAGAGAGAGAGAGAGAGAATGAGGACAGGAAGGGGACTCGGATGCAGTGAGTGAGGAAGTAATTATGGGGCAAGAGCAAGAGCTGTGAAGCCAGATGCAAGGAGTTAGAATATGCAGAAAAGAGATGGAAAGGTAGCATTGGAGAAGGGAGGAGGGAAAAGCAGAGAAACCCAGTGTTAGCAAGAGTGAAGCCTGAGGGCACTTGACAGTGTTTTAAGACTGGGAAGAATGAACATTCTGGAGGGTGGAAGGTCTATAGTCTAGGAAGAAACAAACTGGAGAAGTTAGGGAGGGGAAGAATGCCCTTGCTGGCCACTGGATATGGAGGAGGGGCGTCGGCTCAGGTCTCCTATTTCCCCAGATCCGGGGCCCTCTGTTCCTTTTCCTCTCACTTCTTGCCCATCTCGGATTCTCTTCCTGAAACTTACTCGTCTTGCTTCCCAGTTTTCCTAACACAGTTTCCTATCCTCTCTCCACCAGGCATCGGCCGCTGGACCAACCCCCAGTACCGGCAGTTCATCACCATCTTGGAGGCAACACACAGGAACCGGTCTGCAGAAAACAAGGTGAGACCCTCAACTGCCTCCCCAGAGCACCGGCCCAGCTTCTGCCTGAGCAGGGAGATGTGTTTTGCCACCCGCCACACTGGGCGTTTGCTTGCACATTGCTGGATCCCTTCTCCCCTCCACAAGGGAACTGTCCGCCTGAGGAATTTTTCCTCCCTACCACTTCTGGTGGAATATTCCACTAGAATAATCCTACTAGAATAATCCTCCACCCTCCATCTGCAAGAATTGCCTAGATGTGGAAACATTCCACAGTGTTTCTTAGAAGGAGGTTTCCTCTCTATCACAACAGCTCATTCTGTAAATGTTTGTTTATTTTTGCCGTGTGCATTGAACACTGTGCTAGTTTTGTTCAGGGATGGGACAAGACAGGCAGGTATGTCCACCCTTGTGCCCAAGAGCACAGTGTGGTGCCAGGAGGGAGAAAGGCTAGGGCAGAGTGTCCTTGGAGTTGTGCCAACCCAGCCAGTACTGGAGTGTGATTATCTTTTTTTTTTTTTTTTTTTTTTAAATTATTTATTTATTTATATTTATTTATTTATGGCTGTGCTGGGTCTTCGTTTCTGTGCGAGGGCTTTCTCTAGTTGTGGCAAGTGGGGGCCACTCTTCATCGCGGTGCGCGGGCCTCTCACTATCACGGCCTCTCTTGTTGCGGAGCACAGGCTCCAGACGCGCAGGCTCAGTAGTTGTGGCTCACGGGCCCAGTTGCTCCGCGGCATGTGGGATCTTCCCAGACCAGGGCTCGAACCCGTGTGCCCTGCATTGGCAGGCAGATTCTCAACCACTGCGCCACCAGGGAAGCCCCGTGATTATCTTTGAGAAGGGGCTTTGGGGCCTTATAAAGCTCTTTCCTGTTACACAGGGGTTTCTGGGATCAAACAGCTCTGACCACCATCATCGTATTGCTGGTTGCTCCACACCACCACTTATGGAGCTGTGTAAAGATGTTCCACCATGCTGCTGTCTGACGCATTTTGCATACACCCTTTCTAATCCTCACAGCCATGGCATGAGGTGGCATTATTACCCTTATTTATATGTCTGAGGAAACAGAGGCAAAAAGAGGTTACAAGACCCAAGCAGAGTCACAGAGCAAGGAAGTGACTAAGCCTGTGTTTGGGTCCAGGTCCGAACAGAGCTTGCCTAAAATTTGCTTCCCTTCATTTTGTTTTGTTTTGCCATTTACATTTTTGTAGAATTTTTCTATTGCTCTCTCTTAGTCCAGTTATTTTTGTAAATGTCAAAAAAAAAAGTGTCTGTGACAGAAAATAAAAACCTATTCTCAAAGCGCTGGGAGCTCTGGGGGCGGGGGAAGAAATCAGCAGAGTGGAAGACACAGCTCTCCACTGCCCTCAGAAAGCATGTGGACTGACTCGGTGGGGTAACCGGAGGCACAGATGGTCTGGGTGGCATCAGCAGCCCGTGGCTGCAGGAGTCGAGGGAAGGGAGGTGCCCGTGAGGATGGAACAGTCAGAGAGGCCTTGATTCAAGTGGTGGCCCAGGTGCAAAGGGGCTACCGTGGGTGTGACTTCCCTCCTTTCCTCTCACCAGACATTTTGATCCTTCAAGATAGAATCATGTAAAGGACCCAGGTGGGGAAGGGAGCGTGACCAGCCAACACGCTCCCCACCTCCTCCCTCAGAAGCTCCAGCACCTCCAGCCACCCCTCCTGGGGGTGAGTCAGTCTTAGATTTTAGAAAAGCGAAGAGTGTTAGGTTCCTCTTCTGGATGAGGGCAAACAGGCCAGAGTTGATACCTGAGAGGGCATCCTCTCTAGCCTGACTTTTCTGGCCCCGGCAGAACTTTCCATCTGCGAACCGGAGGGTGTTGACCTCTGCTTGTCTCCCCATGATGGGTGGGGGCCAGTCCCCTGGATGGTGGGAGTGTTGAGGGTGGGTAGGTGGGCATCCCCACAGCTCCCCTTTTCATCCCCTCCCCCATCTCTCTCTGCCCACCACAGAGGCAGCTCGCCAACTACAACTTTGACTTCAGGAGCTGGCCAGTCGACTTCCATTGGGAAGAACCCAGCAGCCGGTGAGGCCCCAGTTCTTTTGCTCCATCCCTGTTCTGTCCCCCACCTCCACCCCTTCCTGGGGTCTAGTGCCTGCCATCCAGCGCCATCTCCTCATTCCTACACCCCACCATCCTACGGACCTCAGACGTCCAGCTTGCTGCTCCTGACCCCATCCTCCCCTGCATCTTTCCATTCCTCAGGAAGGAGTCCCGGGGGGGGCCTTCCCGCTGGGGTGTGGCCCTGCTCCGCCCAGAGCCCCTGCACCGGGGGACTGCAGACACCTTCCTCAACCGAGTCAAGAAGCTGCCTTGTCAGATCACCAGGTGGGAAGCAGCAGGGAAGAGAGGCCAGCTGGGGTGGAGGGAACATAGGGTGCAGGCTCCAGGACAGGGTGCTCCATTGTAAGATGACTGGCACTTATTGGGCTTAGTGCCATGTACATTGTATTATTTGTAGCAAAGTATTTAGTTTTTATCCACATCTGTGTGTGAAAAAAAGAGGTTCAGAGAGATCCATAGTCTCACAGGTGGTGCCTGAAGAGCTGGGATATTAACACAGTTCTGTCTGACACAACAGCTCTTTCAGTGAGGCTGAGAGGGAAGGGTGAGGTTATGGGTGGGGAGGGGACACACAGCCTTAGCTGCAGCAGGGTCTGGTGGCAGCTGCAGCCCTATCCTGGCCCCGCTGCTCCTTGGTTTTTCCACTTTGAGGCAGCTCCAACTTCTGCGTCCGTGAACAACCTGCCTCATAGGGTTGGTGAGATTTAACATATTCTGAAGGGCTTCCACCTTGCCTGGGTGCCTGAGAGCATGAGGTAAAACCTAAGTAAATCGTGGATGTGGGTACTGATGATGTCTGAAGCAACAACAGTGACCACAGCGGCGCGGCCAGTGTGGGAATTTTCTGTTGCTGGGGGCTAGGAGGCAGGTTGGAGGATACCAAGGAAGTGGATGGACTCAGTGGTCAGTTGTTGCCTGTGTGCTGATTGATCAGAGGGGCGAGCCAAGTTTGAGGTTTTGAGGGGGGATGCTGGCCAGGGTTGTACAATGTTGTTCTGGGGACAAATCCTACTTCGGGATTAACTGGAAGTGGTTAACCATCTTTTTCAGGAATAGCACCTATCACATCTCTTTTTTCGATTTATTTATTGATTTATTGATTTTTGGCTGCGTTGGGTCTTCGTTGCTGCGCGTGGGCTTTCTCTAGTTGCGGAGAGCGGGGGCTACTCTTCGTTGTGGTGCGCGGGCTGCTCATTGTGGTGGCTTCTCTTGTTGCAGAGCACGGGCTCTAGGCACATGGGCTTCAGTAGTTGTGGCACGTGAGCTCTAGAGCGCAGGCTCAGTAGTTATGGTGCATGGGCTTAGTTGCTCCACAGCATGTGGGATCTTCCCAGACCAGGGCTCGAACCCGTGTCCCCTGCATTGGCAGGTGGATTCTTAACCACTGCGCAACCAGGGAAGCCCCCTACCGCATCTTATGTGTCTAGATTAGTATATTTGTGCAAGAAATATTTATTAAGCCCCAGAGTACTCTGTGCGAGGCTCTTGACACCTACTATATGGCAGATACTGGGCATATTGCAATGAACAGTATTATTTATTTGGGGACTTTAATAAATACATTAACAGAATCATAATTGTTAATTACTTTGCTTTTACTTATCATATCAGTATACAGAAAGTATTATCTCATAAAACTTTCAATGTTAATATGTGCATATATGTGTACTAGGCCACAATATAAAGTATTTTAAAAAGGTTGCAGTAAAAAAAGTTTGCAAAGGGAGGGACTTCCCTGGCGGTCCAGTGGTTAGGACTCCACACTTTCACTGCCGAGGGCATGGGTTCAATCCCTGGTCAGGGAACTAAGATCCCGCAAGCCACGTGGCGCAGCCAAAAAACAAACAAACAAAAGTTTGAAAAATTGGTGCATATATTGTTTCGTTAAGTCCTGAAAGAGGCAAACGAAGCTGTGAAGGTCAAAGGTGAAGCAGGCCCCAGAGTCTCTGAGTGCTTGGGTTGGGATGGTCCCTGGGCTCCACTGTGTTGGAGGTTCATTAACCCCGTGTTCCCCACAGCTATCTGGTGGCACACACCCTGGGGCGCCGGATGCTGTATCCGGGCTCTGTGTACTTGCTCCAGAAGGCCCTCATGCCTGTGCTGCTGCAGGGGCAGGCCCGGCTGGTGGAAGAGGTAAGGCTGCCCTGCCTGTGACCCCCCCCCACAGCCCTTCTTCCCCCACCCAGGAATGTGGCCTCCTGTCCCTCCAACTTGGCCATTGCATCTCCCCCACTCAGTGTAACGGGCGCCGGGCAAAGCTGCAGGCCTGCGACGGCAATGAGATTGACACCATGTTTGTGGACCGGCGAGGGAGAGCTGAGCCCCAGGGACAGAAGCTGGTGAGAGGGCACAGGGAGCCCAAAGGTAGAGTGTGGGGAGGGCAGTGGAGGTTCTAGAGATCTCAGTTCTACAGCAGCCCTAAGGAAGCACAGTGGGGATAATCCCATCTCCCAGCTCCACCCTAAAGACCTCTTGATGTAGGAAATCCCTGTGATAGGGAAATAGATGAAGGAGTTGACACGCAAGGACCAAAAAGTCATCATCGTAATAGTTACCACTTAGCACTTACCACAGGCAGGGCATATGTTTGAGCCTCACAACAGCCGTGTAAGATAGGTACCATTTATATTAGCCCATTTTACAGATGATGAAACAGAGGCACAGAATAGCTTTTCCAGATCACACAGTTAGTGAGTGGGAGAGCTGGGATTTGAGCCCAGGCAGCCTGGCTCTAAAATCTCCTGCGCCCATGAAGCAGCCCTGGAAAGAGCACTAAGCCAGCAGCGCTGGGTGCTGGGTTCTAGTCCCAGCTCTGCCCAGATGCTCTTAGGGTCTACCCAAGCCCCACCATCTCTGAGCTTTGGCTTGGGGCACCAATAGAGTTTATCTGACCATAATTCTGGAGCCCGAGAGGGAGAGGGAAAGTGATTGGCATACCACACGAAAGAAACAGTCACAGAAAAAATGGACCCCAAAACTAGAAAGGAAAAAAAAAATCCATAATCCCATTCCTGAGGGATGGCCACCTGGTAGTCTTCCAAGGAAGAATGGACACTGTGCTGGGGGGTTGAGCATTTCAAGTTGGATCATTCCTCTTCCTCTGAGGGCCCAGTTTGCTAAGCATTTGCATCCACTTTGCCTTTCACTTTACGGACTTCTCTCTCCTTGGAGAGAACAGGAAACGCGCCCTTTCCTCTTTCCTACAAAGCTCCCACAGGCTGCCCTCCCTGCCGCTAGTGGGATTTTTGGTCCCAACTTGGCTCCTTCCTGCTTCCCCTATAGGTGATCTGCTGTGAGGGGAACGCGGGCTTCTATGAAGTGGGCTGCATCTCCACGCCTCTGGAAGGTAGGCCCGTGGCTCAGCCCTCTTATCTCTGCCCCTTGGAATAGAATGTCCCCACCTTCCCACATGGCTATGACCTCCCAGGGCCTAACCACTTTCTCTGGGTGAGGTTTGAGACCCCCGCCTTTGGGGAAAAGTCTCCTCCCCATTGCTTTGCTAACCTTGCATCCTTCCCCTAGGGCTACGTCCCTAACCTTATTATGCTCTTTGTTCTGTTCCCCAGACCCAACAATCACATCTCTCTCCCTTCTGCTGCCTCAGAACCTTTTTGTCATCTTCCCATTCTGGGAAGGCGTGGAGTTCTTTGCCTCTGAGTTGGGTGTTTAGAACTCCAGTGTCCTTCTGCTCCTTCCCCCAGAGCTGGGGGCAGAGAGTGGTGGAGGCCGTGGTCCATGAGGTCCCAGCCCTTCTTCCCCCTGTGTTACAGCTGGATATTCAGTCCTGGGCTGGAATCATCCCGGCTTTGCTGGAAGCACGGTGAGACCTTCTCTGAAATCCCTTCTTTTTCTGAGTTATGGTCTGTCTCCCTCTGGTCAGCCACTGGCGTTAGGGAAAGGGGCTATATGTTTCTGTAGGGCCTCCCACTTACCTGTGACCTGGGCGCCAAGGGCAGGGAGCTGCAAGCCTCCTCCTCTCACACTGGGGGCTTGGCAGGAGGGGAGGCGGTGGATCTTGCTGTAAACGACTGGTTTCTAGAGAGAACAGCCCCTCCCACTGCCCTATTCTTTTTTTCTTAATGCCACTGACAGGCGTTTATTCTTCCATTAGAGAAGCACTCTGAATTGTCTGTTCAGAGCTGCAGTTCCGTCTTCGCTGTCTGTTGCAGTGTAGCTGCAAGAAGGGTCCATGCTGGGAGGTTGGGGGGTAATGGGCAAGTGGCCTTTTGTGCTGACCCATTCCTGCTTTTGCCCTTCTTCCTGCAGGGGGTGCCGTTCCCACAGAACGAGGCCAATGCCATGGATGTGGTGGTCCAGTTTGCCATCCACCGCCTGGGCTTCCAGCCCCAGGACATCATCATCTATGCCTGGTCCATCGGCGGTTTCACTGGTACCAGCCTCCCTCCTACCCCCCCTACTGTAGGCACATTCAAGCCATCTCTGTGTCCCCCCAGGAGAGGTGGGGAAATGCACTGGTGGCCCAGGAGTGGGGTGGAGGCTTCAAGGAAGAGAGGTGGGACAGGGGTGGGATCTCTGAGTGGGTCTGGAAGAAGCTCTCCTTTTCGTGTACACTTCACATTTCCTTCCACCCTTGTGCCCGATTATTAAAAGAAGTAGACCGGGGTCCTGGGGTGGGGACATCAGGGAGTAAATGTCTCCTCCGGTATTGTCTTCAGTGCGCTTCGTTGTTCTCTCTCTGTCCTCTCCGGGCAGAGCCCTGGCTGAGTGAAGTGAGGGGTTAAGGAGATACCTGGGGCTCACTTAGTATGCAGGATGGGGTCAGCCTATAGGATCAGTGGGACAAGGGTAGGGGTGGTGGGCCTGCCCTTGGTCCTCACCCTTTTTCCCTGTCCTGATACCAGCTACGTGGGCAGCCATGTCCTACCCAGACATTAGTGCCGTGATCCTGGATGCCTCCTTTGATGACCTGGTGCCCTTGGCCTTGAAGGTCATGCCAGACAGCTGGAGTGAGTGCAGCTCCCAGGCTTGCCCTTCAGGAAAGAGGTGGGCTGGAACTGGGAGATGTTCTAACTGGAGATGGTTCCCCTTTCTGTGGGTGGGGAGTAGGTCACCCCATTGTTGAGAAGCAGGAGGACTCCCCTGTCTGGGGACCTCAGTTTTCTATCTCCATGAACAGTGGGGACCTTGGTGTTGAGCAGGGGCTTTGTCTCTGCTGTCCTTTCACATTTCTCTCACTCTAGGGGGCCTGGTGACCAGGACTGTGAGGCAGCATCTCAATCTAAACAATGCAGAGCAGCTGTGCAGGTGAGGGCAGGCCAATGTCTAGCGTATAACACCTTTCCCCCACCTCACCCCCCGTAGAGATGCTGCTGGGTGTTCAAATGCTGAAATTAGTACCAAAGTACAAGTACAAGCCACTGCCCCACATTTCCTGAGTGACCCTGCCACCACCACAGCAGGCCCAACCCCTCCCAGCTTCCCTGGGACCCTGGACCTTCTCATGATCTGGCAACCAGTCGGTTCATGCCTGGCACAGCAGGGACCTCCCAGCAAGGCCTGACTTTGAGCAATGCCCATTCTTAAGTATTCTGACTCTCACCCCTGGGTGAAGGGCTAGCCCAGGGGGCCCTGCTGTAGCAGGGGTAAGAATGCAGCCAGTGCAGGGGTGGGGTGGCCAGTTGTCACCTATCTCCCCCTCTGAGCTCTCCCTCCCCACTATGCTGTCCTCTGAAGGTACCAGGGCCCTGTGCTGCTGATCCGCAGAACCAAGGATGAGATCATCACTACCACGTGAGTGCCTGGGAACTTCTGCCCTCCTGGATCCCAGAGACAGCCAGGGAGTTGCCCCTCCTCCCTCTGCCCACCAGAAAACCAGGTATCCAGAACCTTCCTCCCCAACCTCCAGCCCCTCCAGTGTACATTCTTCTCACCCCCAGGGTTCCTGAGGACATCATGTCTAACCGAGGCAATGACCTCCTGCTGAAGCTCCTGCAGCATCGGTGAGAGCCAGGGTGTGTGTACGCACATACGCTCATATGTGTGTGTACTGACACCAGCGCGGGGAGAGGGGGGAGAAGGTTCAGGGATGAGGAGTGAAGAGAACTGGGTCCTGACCTCTTGTCCCGGCACTCCCTCCATAGGTATCCCCGTGTGATGGCAGAGGAGGGTCTTCAAGTGGTGAGGCAGTGGCTGGAGGCCTCCTCACAGCTGGAGGAAGGTGAAAGGGGATCTGGTGAGGGCTTTGGTTGGGGGCCTGGCAAAACCAGGTTGCTGATGGGCACTCCTCTCTCTCCATGACCAGCCTCGATTTACAGCCGATGGGAGGTGGAGGAGGACTGGTGCCTGTCCGTTCTCCACTCCTACCAGGCAGAACACGGGCCTGAATTCCCCTGGAGCGTGGGTAAGGAGTCCTGGGGCAGGAGAAGGGGTAGGGAAGAGCCCAGGAAGGGGGTGAATATCCAGATGCGTGGCCCGTGTTTGAGCACCTCTTCTCTGCAGGGGAGGACATGAGTCCAGAAGGAAGGCGGCAGCTGGCTTTGTTTCTGGTGAGCTAAGGGGTGGGAAGCAGGAAGAGGGTGCCTGAATGGCCAGGGGGCACATGTGGGGCTTGGGGACAGGGGTACCCTGTAAGCACTGGAAGTAGCAGCTTTTGTAGAGTGGGTAGTGGGTTCGGAGGGTGTCTGTGTTCTGCACCCCACCTGTCCCGCCCTCTCCCCTCAGGCTCAGAAGCATCTGCACAACTTCGAAGCCACACACTGTACCCCACTCCCGGCCCAGAACTTCCAGATGCCCTGGCACCTCTAGGGACCACACTGGGACTCATTCTGGAAGAACGGATGGGAGGAGACACGAGGAAGGACGCTATTACTTGTTATTCTCTGTTTATTTTGCTGTTTATAGTTTGTGGCAAGCGGGGGAACCATCCCCCTTCTCACTGTTCCTCTTGCACGTTTCCCCTCATCCATCCAGCAGTACCTAACCTTCCCCAACACACTCCCTGCATTAAATGAATGGATTATTCCTAATAATTAATAAAAGTATTTTTTCTACTGGCTGGCTAATTTGTGACTTCCCAGGTGTCCAGGAAGCCAGGGTTGGGAGTGGGGAGAGTCGAAGCTCCAAAGGGCTGGGCTTTGAGAAACCCCAACTCCAGACAGCCAGTTTAACCCTCCCCATCTCTGCTGTCGCCTCAGGCAATAGCACGAGCTATCCTTGTGCAATGGGTCCCCAATCCTCACCCTTCCCTGGCATGCCTAGTACTATCACCACTGTGCAGCCTCCCTGGTGCCTGCCTAGGCCTTCCTGCATACAACCAGCCCAGGAGACCAAGGTTGCCTCCTATTGCTCACAACTCATGGGCTTTGTTGTTTACAAAGTACTTTCTAGCTCCTGATTTTCACCTACTCAGCAATTCTACAGATTTCCAGGTCCAGCCTGCATGGTCTCACCATCAGTACTTCCAGTTTTCCTTGCTTAGCTCTTGCTCTTTCCGTGGGGAGTGAGGAACGGCCTGCTCCCCATGTCTTATGCAGCAAACCCTGCACACCCTCCTCACCATGTCAAGTCTCTCTCCTCACACCCTCTTTGCAATTCAACAAACACAGGGCCTGCCAGGGACCAAGGAGCAGGTGCCAAGGACTCAGGTCTTCCCAGAGCCATACTTTGCCTTTCTGGACAGCTGTTAGAATATTCTTAGTTTGAACCTGAGGACATTGGTTCCCTATAACTTCCATTCTATTTCCAATCCTTGGACCTCACAGAACAGATGAGTCCCTTTCCCACCCATCAGTTTGTTACCTGGCCACCTTCTTCCCTTGGAAACCTCTTTTCCAGATGAAATACCCCTAGGTTTACCACCCTGGGTGAACCATTTTGAACAAGATACTTAAGGTGGACAGTATTCTGAGGTCCTGGATACAGCCTCTGGTTAATTTCAGCGTCTCCTCCAACCTCAAAGCACAAAGCTCCCCTGCAATCCCTGGGGCAGAGGCTGTCTGCCCTAACCAGCTCAGCAGCTCCTTAAAGGGAGATATACTGAGTCTCCACTGAAAGGAGTGATCTGAGACTTGTCAGTTGACATGATGCCTCCTATTTGGGGTTAGAAGAGAAGAGGTGGCCACATCTCCAGAATGCTCCACTTTAGCAAATACTGGAGAGCTGATACTGGCACCCCTCTCCTCTGTCCTGCCCTAGGGAGCAAACAGGGTGGGAAGTGTGGAGCGTGAAGCTGTGGGACCAGCTGCATGATTCTGAACCTTGCCTTCCAGAGCCATCAGGACAGTTAGCCCCCTGGAAACCAAGTCTTTGTTCAGCTAAGGGAACCTCCTTAAATGCAAACACGGGGTGCCCCACATCTCACACCCTAGACACAAAGGACTTCCTCTTCCTGGCCATGGCCATTAGGGACTCTGTTGACCTGCCTCTACAACCACATCTCCCTCCCACTTCTCCCTGCACATACTATAAAGAACAGTGGATGCCATGAGGGGCGCTTGGATACCTGAAGTGGGTGGGGAGAAGTGAGGCTCAACATTTGAATTCTGGACTACGCCACCAAGGAGTCTCAGTCTACCCCCTCAGATTACTCCCTATCTGATAAGGCTCACAGCAGCTGTGTTTTCAGAACCACCCCCACCCCAGGGTGGGACCAGCTCCCCATCCACTCCTCACCCTATTTATCAGGGTTCTAGCAGTCTCAGGAGAAGACCAGCTGAGATGCAGATACCACATCCGCTGAGGCTCTGGCTCTTGCTGTAGTGGGCACCAGGTGAGGCCTGGACACCCAGGCATCCCAGAGTTGCTAGGCAAACTGGGAGAGGGGATGGAGGCTGGGGAAAAGGAGAGCTAGCAACTGGACAGGAAACCTGGGAAGAAGAGGTGGGCCCCGGGCTGGGCCACCCCTTATCTTACCGTGTCTCATTGGCCCAGGCTCCACCCTGCGCTGCTCCCAGTGTGAGGTGCTGGAGTCGGCTCTGAACTGAGTGTCTGGGTTGAGGGTTTGCTCCATGTCCCCGGGAGGGGCATGTGTTTCCCGCACTGTCACAAGTGAATGAGGGCCCCAAGGGTGAAAGGCTCCAGAGAGTGGGGGGCCCAGGCGTCGGGGATAGCCAGGTCCCTATCCATCCATCCATCCGATCACCAAGCCTTCCCAGCTCCCTCAAGAGCCCAGTCATTCATTTTTTCATTCATTTCTATTCTGATTAGAGATCCCCTCTGTAGTTCCTCTCCAGACCGCTCTGTCGCGGCCACTCCCCTAACAGAACCTGGCTTTCGCCCGGCCTAATCATCCATAGCTCCGCCCCTCGTTCACCCCGATTCTTTCCTCTAATTGCAGCGTTCTGTCCTAAGGCCCGACCTGCTTTGTTTGGCAATTTGGCTGCTTACCCTCAGGTATCCCTTGTCCGGGGGGAGGGGCCCTCAGCGTGGATTTCTCCAGCCGCTGTTGTCACCATGACGACTATTGCAAAGCCCCGCCTCTTCACCCCAGGAAAGCCTCCAAGGAGCCCGTCACCATGACAACGAACTCCAGCGGCTCTGCGCGCGCAGAAGCCGCGCCCTGCCTCGTGGACAGGGGAGGAGCGAAACGAAACAAGGGCGGGATTAATGACCCTAAGGCCACGCCCTCTCTGAAGAAGGCCCAGCCCAGCTCCGAAATAACCACTCGCCTGTTCGCACTTGCTACGCCCTGGGCCCCTGATTGCCGTAGCTCCACCGCAAGTCCTCCCGGACCTCTCAGGGCGACCCCTTAAGGGAGGCCAGCCTCAGCCACCCATAACGCCCTTGGCCTTTTCGTTGCGCTTATATTCGAGAGAGGGAGTCAAAGGGCGCTGTGAAATTCCCTTCTGCCTCTCCTTTGCTCTCTTTGCTTCAAAAGCAGCCCCCGCTGTCTAATTGTTTTCGTCTATCACTTTGTCACTCATTCAGCCAACATTTATATCGGTCCCAGGTGCTCCTCCCCAGTTCTCCATTACTCTTGACTTTTCTCTAAAATAATTCTCTTATTTTTATCATCCCAAGGCTCTTGGGGTGCGCGCAGTGGCGTGTGTTTTCCTCTCGTATTTCTTCTTTCGCGTCCGCCTTTCTTGGCGTGTCTCCGTCAGTTTCTTCCCATTTTCCGCATCAGCACCCCGAGACCGGATGATTCTTGGATAGTGTTGGGACCACAGCAGGGAACCCTCGGGCAGGGCCCGGCCCCAAATCTTCAGACTGGGAGTTGGAGCAGGTGGTGCGTTCCTGGAAGCCGAGGACTTCCCCTAGCCCACCGACCCTTAAAGCAAAAACCCTGTGTCTCTCACAGAGAGACGGACCTGGCGAGATGCAGACGGAGCAGGCATGGTGGGCCCAGCAGGCCCCCGGCGGGAGAAGTGGATGGGGCGCCTGGAGCCAGTCCGCGGCCGCTCATTGGTTGCTGTGTGGTCTCCAGAATCCGGGTGTGGGGAGGGATGTTAGCACCACAGTGCTACGTTCCGGGGAAGCCGCCTAGTGCTCTGGGTGTCTGACAGGGCCGGATGCCTGAGTCCCGACGCCGGGCGCGCCCTCCCCAGCCGCCCGGCCAAGAGCTGAGCTTGGGCTGGGGGCCGCCCTCGCGTCTTCCCAAAACCTCTGAGGTGCAGCCAGGCGCGGAGAGCGAGCACACAGCGCCGGAGCCTGTGGGCGCCGGAGATCAGACCCACCGACCTGCAGCTGAGCTGAGGCGGGGCCGGAAAAGGGGGGCGTAGGGAGAGGCTCTGACTTACCGGAACCCACAGGGGGCACTGGGCTGAGTACGGTCATTAGCGACTCAGGTGTCCTCGCTTTTGGATTTCTGACACGTCTTTCTCATCTTGAAAAATGGTGTCACAATCACCCCCTTTTGCAAGCCTATCCCCCTTCCCTCACCTCACATTCAGTCTAAGTCCAAATCTGTCCAGTCTTTCTTCTAAATGCAGCTCAGATTCATTCACTTCGCGGCTTCCCTCTCTTCTGCTAGACCAGGCCGCCATCTTGTGACTGGGCTTAGGAATAGCTTCCTAAGTAGTTTTCTGGCCTCAGAGATCTTTTACAAACAGAAATTGATCTCGTTACTGCTCTGATGAAACCCCTTGGGTCAGTAGTTTCCACCGCCCAAGTTGTCCCCGGAAGCACTCTGCCCGCGTTCCCCGCCCCTCCCCCCTTCATTGTCCGTTGACTTGTCTCCGGTACTAGATTGTGTACTCTGTGAGGGTAGGGACTTTGTGCAATATTGTATCCCCAACACCTGATGCAGTGATTTAATGAATGTCTGTTGAATTAATATGAAAGAATTTTCCCCTCTCATTCCCCTGTTGCTGGGTCCTTGTCCCAAGCCAGTATGTTAGACCCCAGAATGGCCGTGGGTGAGGACACTCTGTCCTTCTGGCTGTTCAGGCACTGATTTCCACCCCAAAAGGATGTTGCCTCTCCCCTTCGTCTTCGCCAACTTCTCTTCCACCAATATAAGGCCAAACTGGAGGCTGGTGGGCAGTCATGCATGTCATGGCAGGCCCTGCAGGTAGCCGGAATCCGGGCCCCCCTCAAGCCCTGTACACGGTCCTCTTAATAATGCTGGTCGTGATGAGCTTGGCGTTTGGTAAGTGGCTCTAAGGGGTCAGAAGGGTCTCCTATCCTACTGGATAGGGAAACCCTGGATAGATGTCTGGTACATCTGCCAAGGAGATTCAGGTAAACCCAGGCAGGAGGAAAGATGGGATGGGTGGGCTTGGTGGGATAATGCCTGGGGACTGATAATGTACTGATGTTCACTCTGAGGGAGATTTCTGGTGATTACCCCAGGGCTGTCTCACTCAACAGCAGTGACCTGAATGGAGATACTAAAGGGAACCTCTTAGAATCTGAGGACAATACAGAATAGGGAGGGTTGGGAGAACATGCCAGATGACAGCCTCAGGATCCACAGCGTAGAACAAGGCTGAATCCAGCCTGATAACCTCACTTCGCTGCAAAGCACCATCGACACAGAAACAAGATCCAAAGTGTTTGCTAAGCATCTGCCTTACACCAAGTGCTCTGCTGGGTCTGGGGACTCATTAACATGTGGTCTGGGCCTGGGATCAGAGGAGGAAGGAGATGAATATGCATGCAGTTGGGGAGGGCTTTGGTGGACAAAGTTTAATATGAGTCTGTTCAGTGAGAGAACCACCAAACAAAGAATGTGGCCTTGGGCTGCTTGAAGTCTCCTGTCTACACAAAGCTGAGATTCTTCCTGTCCTGTGATGATGCACTCTGA
The DNA here is from genome assembly GCF_028564815.1 of Eubalaena glacialis. NCBI lineage: Eukaryota > Metazoa > Chordata > Mammalia > Artiodactyla > Balaenidae > Eubalaena > Eubalaena glacialis. Next base: position 24,012,822 of record NC_083722.1, on the reverse strand, counting down.
TGTTTTCACTTCTGAACATTATAGATTAAGAAAGCATATTCAAAAGAGTCTGGGGGTTGGGTGGGGACAGTGAAACCAAGTCACAGAGGAAGAACTGTCCTAACAGGGCTGCCAAAAGTTGGAATGGGCTGCCTTGGCCTAACCTTTAAAGTTAGAGGCTTGTAGAGTGCTGGGCACATTAGCCCCTCAAATATATGAATAAATGAATGAATGAATGAGTTCCTCATTTCAGGAGGTAAAAGAGCAGAGAATGGAGATTTTTAATGAGAACTAAAGCTTCTGATGTTAGATTAAGCCAGATGGTTCATTAAAGAATTGGTGATTTTATGGTTTTCTGAGATGGGGAGGTAGGAGGGAACAGTGGGACTGGCCAGTCTGGGAATTAGGTGGGTTTGGGGTCAGTGCTTCTCTGTATTCTAGGTGAGTTTGAGCATTATGATCAAGAACCCCTTCATCAGATTCATTTAAACAAATACCTAAGCTGCTATCGATGCCTCTTGGAGACCAAGGAGTTGGGATGCCTTCTAGGATCTGACATCTGCCTCACCCCAAAGGGCAGCAGCTGCATGACACTGCTCATAAAGAACAGTAAGCTGCCTTCTCCCTTTCATCGTGGGCCCAGCCCATTCCCAAACTGAGTCTCTACCAGCCTTCTAAGCTGCACCCTAATTCTGGTTCCCACAACTCTAAGACACTGTTCCACCACTCTCTCTCTTTCCTTTCCTTTAGAGCCACTCCCCATCTCCACTTCTACTCCCCTCCCCTTCTCGGCTAACCCTCCTCATAGCACCCAGCCTTGTAGGGGACCCTGGAGATCACCAAATCTACTGGCCTTTCTTCAGGCTGCCTTCTCCCCATCTGTCAGCAGTAGTTCCTGCCAGCACCACTCTTCTCCTACATCTTCCACTGCTTCTTTCCAGTCTCCTTCACTGAGTCTTGCCTTTAACTGAGTCTTCACTAAGTCTTGACCCTTAACAGTTCACGTTCCCCAAAGTTTGATCCTTAGCTCTCTTCCTCTTTACTCTCCCAGAGGATTTTATCTGCTTCCTTGGCTTCACCCAGCAGGCACATACTGCATCCTCCTAAAACTGAATGTTAGGCCAAACTGTAATGTCAAATTGCCCTCTGGATATCTCCACCTCATTTTCAACTTGCTGGAAATCGACTACATTCCCTGTTCCTCAAGCCTGCTCTTCCACCTGATCCCTCACCTTTTTCAATAATAAACACATAACACAGACTATGTACCCGGCACTGTTCTAAGCACTTACAACCCTCCAAGGTAGGCATTGTTATCCCCATTTTACAGATGTGGAAACAGAGGTGCAGGGAGGTCAGTACCTTGCACAAGTCTCCTAGAGGCTGAGCCACAGTTTGTGGTGGTTCCAGAGATGGTGCTCTTGACAACTGCTGTACAAAGCTGCCTTCATTCAAATCCTTTCATTATACTTTTTAAAACAGCTGATGCATAGATGTGGTTCCACATCAGAGTATTCAAGAAAAGTCTCCCTCCCACTCCTGGCCCAATTCACCCAGCTCTCAGGCATGAATAACATAAAACCATTTTTTAAATTGCCTTTATTATCCTTTCTGTGATCTTTTGTGCACATCCCACCCTATACAAATATGCTGTTTACTCCTTTTCACCTCTTTTTTTCCTCCACAAACAGTACCATACTACTGTAAGCACTGTTCTGCACTTGTTTTTTAAACTTAACAGTTATGGGAACTTGATGTTTCCATATCAGTTTGTAACCAGCTTCCTCATCCTGCTGCATGGTATTCCACGGCATGGGCATGTCAGAGTTGATTTATCCATCCCCCTACTGATGGACCTTTAGGTTGCTTCTAAGTTTTCACTCTCTCAAGCAGGGCAGCAGTGAACATCCCCGTAACATGGGCACAAAGATTTCCCCACTCTCATAAATATAATAGCAGCAGAGATATCCTCTTCTACTTTTCTTAATATAAATTTATTTATATGTTATTTATTTTCAGCTGCATTGGGTCTTTGTTGCTGTGCGAGGGCTTTCTCTAGTTGCTGCGAGCGGGGGCTACTCTTCGAAGCAGTGCGCGGGCTTCTCATTGCAGTGGCTTCTCTTGTTGCGGAGCATGGGCTCTAGGGTGTGCCGGCTTCAACAGTTGTGGCTCGTGGGCTCCAGAGCACAGGCTCAGCAGTTGTGGTGCAGCGCATGGGCTTTGTTGCTCCATGGCATGTGGGATCTTCCTGGACCAGGGATCGAACCCATGTCCCCTGCATTGGCAGGCGGATTCTTAACCACTGTGCCACCAGGGAAGTCCCTCATCTTCTCTTACTTTTGATCCATAAAATAAACGACAAACACCTCCTGTCTGCAATCTGACCTCCAATACACCTCCCAACTTTTTCTTACATGGTCCCGCCTGAAGTGCTGGTTCTCCTCACTTTGCTCCACAAGTCCCAATTCACCCCATTCCAACTGTCACTGTATCTCAAATGGCTCTTTCCCACCAACCTTCCCTGGGAAACTTCCACAGAGTTCATGGCTGGTGACTCCCTGGCACTCCCTGGCCTGTCCAGTTCCAGGAATTGTTGCATTTTGGGGGTCCAGGGCAGGGTGTGGGGGCAGTGATGGCAAGTCCATGTGGGGTGAGGGGATGGGAGGGTGAGGGGATTTACCTGGGAACTCTGTGTCACTGATTGCTGCCGTCCCTCCCCAGACAGTGGTTCGGAGATCATGGTGAGTGACTGCCGCAGCAAGGAGCAGATGAGTGATTGCTCGTACACCCACACTTCTCCAGTGCTGGGCTTCTGGATATTCTCTCGATGCTGCTTCCGGAATTTCTGCAATAACCCTCAGAACAGAATAAAATATGGTCCTTAGAACTTCTGTAGAGACCTCTGGAGTAAAAACCTGCCAATTTCCAGCCATCCTCCTGATTTCCACCTGGGGGCAGCCAGAACAACGTCCGGCCCCACCCACCAGCCCTCCCTGCCGCCCTCAGCAGCAGTTACTGGACCCCCAGTCCTATCTGCCTCTTGGTTGACGCCCCTCAACACCCCTATTCCCACTCTGCCCCTTCCCCAGGCTCCCTCTCCAGAATTCTGTGGAGTTTTCCTTCCAGTCCTCAGTCTGACATCTTTCCTCCTGTCTGTTCCCGCCTCAAGGATGCCCCTTTGCCCTGCTTTGCTTCTTTTCCCACCACAGTCCTCTCTTGTCCCAAGTCCCCAGCTGTTCCTCCAAAATAAATAGATGTACCAACTGTTTGATTTGTCTCTCTCTTCTGGTGGATGTGGAGGCTGAGGGAGGTGGTACTGCCTGAGTGCCCCATCAGGGGCAGGTAAGTGGCTCCCAGCTCTGCGGAGCTCTGCTCCTGCCCTGCCCCACTGTCTCTGATTCAGCTCTCAGCACAAAGAGGTGAAGAGGAACTGCAAGCCCTCCTATGTTGAAGACCAGAAGGGTAGTGGGCATCCTCAGAAGTGCTGTCAGACCCAGAGCTGGATGGGGACTGGTAAGGAGGTTCATGGGGGTGTGTTGGTAGGAGTGGAGCTGTAAAAGAACCAGTCCCAGGGAGGAGAGGGTGGGGAAGGAGCTCTGTGAAGAGATGCAAGGCCTAGTGGCCTCTCTGATCCCAGGCTTAACTTCCCTTTTCAAGGACCATGGTAAGTTACTCAATTTCGGGCCTTGGGTTTCTCATCCTCTGAGGCTGTCTTCCAGTTTGACTTGCCGGAGCTGTGTAAACCTGGGCCTTTGACTTATGCTGAAGTCAGAGGTCATGGGGTAAAGTGGGGCGGCAAGAGAGGGACACAGGCTTGTACCTCTCTTTGTACCTCCAACTGCTTCCTGACCTAGAAACAAATGTTGGTTTCTCCCACCAGAGCACAAGCTGTTAAAGGGGCCACAAAAATCTGTTAACATACATGCAAAATGCTGTGTAGGAAGTGTATGCTGTGTGATGTCGTTTCTATCAAGCACACAGACAAAATTCAGGACAGTGGCTACCCCTGAACTTTAGGAGGGTCTAGGAGGGTGCATGAAGGCAGCTTTGGGTGCTGATAAAGGCCTTTATGCTAACTCAGGGAGTGGTAACACAGGTGTGTAGTTTACAAAAACCCACCTTATGGTGCGCAAACATCTGTATGGCCAAAAAGGTTTAAAACTAAATAGACCAAAATCTGTGTTTATGTTTGCCTCTAAGGCATGTCTATTTTTGAGCCCATTAACTTCTGTGTGCACACATTGACATTCTCTCAATCCTGAGGCACTATCCCTACTTGACAGGTGACCAAAGTTCGGCACAGAGACCAACTTACTCAAGTGGCAGAGGAGCTGGGATTGGGCCTCCCAGCCACAGAGCTGCACTACTTTTCAGAAAAAGGTTTCATAATCCCAGCACTGGGTTGTGAGATTCGGAAGGGTGGACACCTGGCTGTACTCATCTGCAAGTCTCGGTGCTTAATACTGGGCCTGGCTCAGAGCAGTGTGTCCAGTGTTTATTGAACGTACGGGGAAGGTTGCTTTCTGCATACTTGCAGTTTTTCAAAATATTAAAATGAAAGACCCTACTACTGCAGCCCCACCTGTGTGCTCTCTGTACTCTCCCACCCCCCCACCTAGGCCCTCAAAGAGGGGGTCCTGGGTCCCAGGATCCTGAAAAGAACTGAGAATAGGCATGAACGCAGGTGCCTCAGCTCCAGGTAACTCTGAGATGCAGACCTGGGCCCTTTGGTTTGCTCTTGAGTTTTCGTGGTTGAGTGTTTCCTCCTTTCTTATGTGGAAAAACCTGACATCACCCGGGTTTAACTTTCTAGGTTTTGTAGGGTATGTTTAAGGCTGGCAGGAGTCACAATCCTCATACTTTGATCTCTAGCTGAGCAGAGGGTGGGATGGATGTGGGCTCTTCGCGGCAGGCCATGAGGAACCACAAAGGCCAAGTGGAGTGGCCAGGGCTCTGCAACGCTGTTTGAACCCCACGCCCAGTTAACTTTCTTTAACCTGTTTACACCTGCCCACACCTGAGCCTGACCCCATAAACAATGTGACACAGACTTAGCCCAGTTTGTTTATTGTGGAGGGAAACTGGGGAATGTGGAGCAGAGGACAGATCCTCTCCCCTCCCTGGGAATCTGTGCAAGTGGGTGTCAGGACTCAGGGACGTGAAGCGGGGCTGTGGAAGCCAAAGATGGGGACAAGAGATGAGAGAAGGCAGCAGGAGACCAGGCGGGAGTGAGGGTGGTGGAGACAGTGAGGTAGGAACACCAGAGTGCCCAGTCAGGAAATCTGCATGAAGTCCGCCTCTCACCCTTCTTGATGCAAGTTCAGTCTGGCACAAGGTTTGAGAGACAGGTATAGGAGTGGAAATAGCCAGATTGAGAGGGGATCAGGAAGATGGGGGGTGGGGGGGATGATCCCACTCAGATGATGGGAAAGGGATGAGGAAACCACTGTGCCTTTCCCAGGTCAGCCTAGGCAGAATTCACATTTGAGATTATTTTCTAGGTGGACGAAGAGCACTGGGTGCAGCGCCAACTGCTTTTTGGGGAGGAAACTAAACCAAACCCATATAGACGATGGAAGTACAAAGGAAAGGAAGACTGAGAACTCACAGACCAGAGAGTGTGAGTGTTCTGAGAGGGCAGTACATGATGCTGGGGTGTCAGGCGAGAGACGCTGGACCAGAGTGAAATCTGGGAAGGGTAAGACATCACAGCCTAGCCCAGGGAAGAACCAAAAGTCCTGAATTGTTGAGGAACCAGTATATGCGGCGCAGGTCAGCAATGGACAAACTCAGATTCAGGGGCAGGACAGCCAGGGGGTCCAGGCCTTCAGAAGGCTCCTTCCCAGCATGGAAGCCGGGTAGGGGCAGTGAGAGGTTCAGGGCTTGGTAGAACCACTGGATCTGGGACTCAGACAGGGGCAGGGCCAGGGACCCCTCAGGGGGCTCAGGGAGGGAGCTCTGGAGCTGGGGGCTGTACCAGGAGTTGCAGTAATCATACTGGCAGCACTGGGCGTAGTACCAGTACTCTGGGAGGTAGGTGGGGCGTTTTTCTTGGCACTGGTAAGACTTGTGCTGTCCACAGCCTCGGATTAAGAAGCGAACCTTGGTATCTGGAAGAGAGGGGACAGCTAACAACCCTTGCTGCCTCCCATAGTCCCCAAACCTGGCACCCCTTTCACAGACTCTGCGATCCCTCACCCAGACCCAATTCCTATCCCAGACTCCTTCAGAAAGGGCCAGAAAAATTAGCTTAACTGGCTCCACAGAACCCCAGACCCCTCCCCTTCCAGAATCCTCCATCTCCTTAGACCTCAGGCCCCAAGCAGCCTTCATCTACAAGAGGAGACCAAGCCATGGCTGCCCTACCAGTAGCCCCTTCCTGGGACTTGACTCACTATGAAAGATGCTGATCACCATGCACGGGGATGAGCTGCTGATAGTGCACTTCTCCGAGCCTGAAACGCATCCTATAGTAGGATCTTCTAAGAGGCAGAGGTGGCAGGTCCGGACTTCAGGAACAGGAGCTGGGGAGGTGGAAGACAGGAGGAATGGCCGTGTCGGCTCACTCCAAGTTCCCTGCCCTGCAGGGAGCCCGCTCATCCAGAGCCACCCCCTCCCTGGACTCAGTCACCCCTCCTTCCCTGCCCGTGTCCCACTTACCCTTTCCCACTGTGAAGCCCATCATGACCAGCACACCTACAAACATATGGGCCTTCATCACGGAATTCTGGGGAGAGGGGAAGTCCCTCAGGGGTGCTCTGAAACCCCACCTTCCTGTGACCATGTTCCTTGAGCCTGAACTGCAGGGTGGTTTTGACAGGCAGAGTCTGGGCAGGAGCTACTGCAGGTACAGAGCTATATTCCTGCCTGGGGGAGGAAGCTATTAACTTGGCAGGAGGGACGTGTCCTCACCCACCAGGTCTGGTTCCTGAATGTGGGAGCAGTAGCCCAGACAGGGGCAATACCTGGGCCCCAATCCAGCAGCCTACCTTTGTCCTGTGCGCCTTTCAAGGGTCCACGGATGTTTCCTTCTCTGGTACCATTTGCTATCCTTCCCACACAATAGGGTCAGTACCTATTGTTCTCGGAGAAACCTTAGCCAGGAGCCCAGTGACCCCATTCTTCTGAGATGGGCATGTCTCAGCTCCCCAGCAGGGGGCAGGCAGACACCACAAAACAGCAATTCTGGACCCTGCCCCCTCCTCTCCCCACCCCTTACAGTTCTCTTTATTTTGGGACCACTTTCCCTGTAAAACCCAAAGTGTTGTTGATTACATTCCCTAGAGTATAAGCAGACAACCATAGGTGGCCCAAAAAGAATAAATATTTCTCTAGTATTTGAAATCTGATTTTTCTTTGAGTCTTTTCCTTGTGATCTTTGCACATCCCCACACCCAATTCTAGAACTCTGCTTTACTACTAAAAACATCACCCAAATCCACTGGGCACAAATCTGTGCTGGATTTCAAGCTGAGGGGGGTGGGCGGGGCCAGGAGAGCTCCTGGGGTCCAGCACACCACTACCCTCCCTTCTCCAACCCCAAGCACCAGCAAATCAGCCCACGGCCTTTTCTTCCACTTTATTTCATATTCCCACCACAATAATGACTCCTTTAATTTAAACTAAAAACCATAGAGGGTTCCTGAAAGGGTGGCAGCAAAGGAATGAAAGTGTCAAAGACTGGGGACAGGTGGGGTGGGGAATCAGCGAATCGTCTTGACTGGACTCTTGAAGTTGCTGGCCGCTTGGAGCTGCAGCTGGTAGGCCATCGGATGGATCTTGAAACCGTAGAGCCTGGGTCAGGGCAGAGGTCAGAGAAGCAGCAGCGTGAGCCCCATCCTGGCCCTGCCTGTGGCCAGCATTCCTGCCTCCCCACCCCAGCTCCTTCATGGGCCTGCTCAGTACTTAAGGGCAGTGGTTCCCAAACTTCTCTCTCTCAAGAATTTTTGGAAATTTATTTTAAATATCTATTAAAACTCAAATTCTAGGACATACACGTGTGTACACACGCATAAGCACACACATCAGTACTTGTTTTAATATAAAGCTGAACTTTCCTTCTCTACACAAGAATAAAAATGGTACTCCAGGAAAATAAACCACACTTGAACCGTGGCTCTGAGGATTTCCCGGCAGAAGGCTGAACACCCAAGATGGCAACAAAAATAGCTATTGTTTAAATGTTGCTTCAAGTGACAGACGTTACTTTAAGCGATTCATACATTTAAAAATACACTGTCAGGCACGTCACCATCCCCACTTTATGGATAACGGAACTGAGGCATAGATGATCACACAACTTTCCCAAGGTCACTCAGCAGGAAAAAGCCCTGGCTTTGGGAGAAGTAGGTCTCAAGAAAGGACCATGCCCTGTCCTTGTCCTCCCTTCTTTCTGGGGGATCCCGGCCCTTTCCTTTGACCCTTGGTGACTCTGTCCCTGCTCCCCACCTGGGCACAAACTGGTTGGCGGGCCTCTTGGGCCGGTACTCAGGGTGCACCATGAAGAGCATGTGAGGGAAACCGGTGCCGAAGTAGGCGCCATCCGTGTGGTGGTGCCTCGATGACTTGGGTGTGTACACGTCCATGCACTTGGGGCAGTAGAGCTTCACCATGGCCTCACCTGGGATGTCCGAAAGGCCTGGGAGACAGCCAGACTCAGCAGGCCAGGTAACCCAAGCCTGCCCAACCTCCCTCCTGGACTCAGGCCCCAACTTGCTGAGCCCCAACTCCTTCCCAGTGGACCTGCCATTTTATGTGGCCCTTCTTTCCCTTTCCCAACACTCACCGATGGGAAGCATTGGCTGGTTCTCACAGTACACACGGGGACAGTAGCCAAAGTCTCCCTGCTGGTACTTTTCCAACTGCAGTGAATAAAATGGAAGGGGTTGCTGGATAGGTATGAAGAAAAGAGACAACCCCCTCCTCAGCCCAACCCACATCACTCTGTCCCCAAATCCTCCTGTCTCTCGCTGCCCAGAGGCCCCTTTTCTGGCTCAGATGGGCCCTCAAGACTCCTCTGCTTCCCTTCCTCCAGTTAGGCAGGCTGCAGACCATCAGAGCCATTCGCTGCTTATTCCCTGAGGAAGAGGCAGTCTACAACTTCCTGCCCAAGGTCACATCTCCCTCCCTGAAAACACCCCCTTTAGCACAACCCTCAATCAGGTTTTAACCCCTAAGCCTAGGTTCTGGGTTTTTTTCCCCTCTTCTCATCTAGATTCCTTGACAAGGTTGAAACAAGTGACTTCCTGCTGCAGGAAACTGTTTCTCTTGTTGCCTCCGAAGGAGCCAAGTGGGAGTAGAGAGACCTCACCATCTGAGCGATGCCACGGTTGGTGAGGATATAGCGGGCGTGGATCAATCCATAGAGCATTTCAGCTGCCTGCTCAATCAGGTCACTCTGGTTGGGGTTGTCTTCCAGCTCCTCATCTGAAACATGGCCCCAACCAAATGCAACCACTTGTCTTACAGCTATTTTAGGTGCCCTGCCCACCCCCAGGGGCTGCTAGCTACTCAGTTAGCCCAGCATCCAACTCTGAGCCTCACCCCACCCATGGCCTGGGCATTTGACCCAGAAACCTGGGCCTCTGACCCTTCCACCAACCCAAGGCAGCTCTGCCTTCTTTCCATCCCTCTCAGCTTCTACTCCCTTCTCTCCCTCGATACATAAATGCAAAGATGTCACCATAGAAAATAAAACTCTAGCCTAGAAGGTGCAAGGCAGGGAAAACAGGCAGAAAATAAGACTCATGGAAAAACGGGCATTATGGAATAGTGCTAAGTTAACAGAATCAGAATATAGAAACAAGCGGTGTAAGTCACAAAACTAAGCAAGAGTGAGGTAGGGAATTAAAATGAAGTAGAGGACTTTGGGTTAAGGAAGTCAGAGAACCAAAAGGGAATTTAGAAATTCAAGAAGCAGATAAACAGGATTTGAAAAGGAAAAAAAGCATACACACACAAAACAACCCTGAGGGTGTCTCACCAGGCTCCAGGTCCAAGATCATGTCTAAAGCTTGTCGATAGTGAGGCACCTGCTCATTGAGTCCAGTGAGATTAAATTTGTCCTGGATATAATCTTCATCCACCTGTCAGGACATGAAGTCAAAAGGAAACCCATAGCAGAATCCTCAGCTTTGACCTGGACAAGTTGCTCGAACTGGTGCCTTATCCTCAACACAACTGCTTCTGTTCCCTTTGTTCCGCACTCCCAACTCAGCAGAAGTACTTGAGTCTCTCTCCCCAGCTGACATATACTGCCCACCCATAAAAGCTCTGGCTTTGCTTTTCCAAGGATAAACAGGTACAGCAAACCCCGTCTTAGAGAGACATTCCTTTCATGATCCTTGTCCCTATTCCTGCTTCCCATCTCAGTTTTGGCCTCTCCTTAGGGCCAGCTGGCTCTCTGAGGAAGGTGGAGGCTCAACAGCTTGAATTCTGAAGGCAGTTACAATCCCTTATGGTAACACACAGCTTTGCATATTACAGGACGTTTTAGTAGGAACTATTTTAATTCTAACAGCCACCAAAAATAGGTACTACCAGTATCACTGTGGTAATAAAAAAGAAAATACACAGGTTGACATGTCCAACGTTATACTGCTGGAGAATGGCAGGGCTGACTTGGGGCCCCAGTCTTGCCCCTTCACCACAAGTTAGTGAGGAAGTTACTAAGGAAACTCTTCCTTGATGAGAAAGAGTCTTTATGTAAGCCTGTGAAAGAAGTGTATGGAAGCTGAATATATGGGAGAATATTTTATTTGGCCAGATTATATGTGGAGACGGATAGGGGGGTTTGAGAAGAACTCACTTCACAGAAGAATTCATTGCCACGAAGCCCACAGAACCAGGAAATCCAGGACACCTCCTCTGAACTGCTCATCTTCACGTCAGCTAGAGAAAGTGAAGTGTAAGGCTAAGCTCTCCCTCCCTGCCTCTGATATCCTCCCTCCTTCCACACTTTGCCCTCCAACCATGGAAGAATTTGGGGCCACCCTTTCTTAAAAGAGCCGAACCTGGAGGCCGTCTCTCTAGCTCCTCTTATTCACATCTCGGTCCCTTTTCTCTGAGACTAGGTAAATTCTTTGGGGTCCCACCACTTGTGAGAAACCGACAAGTCTTGACACACCAGTCCTACCCACATCCCTGACGCTCCCGAAGGCCAGGCCCCTCTCTCCTCCGCGTCAACTCCGGCAGGGCCCGCGGCTCAGGCTCCCTACCCCCGCAGGTCTCCGCGTATTCCCGGCCCCATTCCCAACGGTTCCGAAGTTTATCATTTCCAAACAAGAGCCGGGCCCCTCCTTTTCTCATGGCCTGGGGTGGCCCTCAGGTCCCTTTCATGGGAGTCCCCACATCCCGCCTCCACCCTTTTGGCCACCTCTCCCTCCCTCGGTGCCGGACCAGATCACTTCCTTCCCCACCCCCATATCAAGGCGCAGAGACCCCATGTGCCCCGCCCAGGGACAGGGGATACGGCGCGGGGACGACCCCAGACTCACCGACTGGACGGGGACTGGGACCGGGGGGCGGGGGGGAAGGGGAGTTTCTGCTTCCAAGGAACCGCGGGGACCGCTGCAACGCAGGGAGCGGACCCGACCGCGGTAGGCGAAGTGGGGTGGGGGGGAGTGGAAATTGGGGAGGGTGGGGAAGAGGGCAACGCGCAAGTGCTTAGCGTCGGGAGCCGCGGTGGACGCCGGGAAATGGAGTCCCCGGTAGGGAGAAACTGGCGAAACTAGGGAAAGCCGAACTACGAATCCCAGGATGACCCGCGCACGACCCTGGTGTCGCGAGGCCCCTGAGGGAGCCGCTCGGGGGCGGGGCGCAGCAAGGGGCTGCCAGGCTCCACCGGAAGCGGAAACAGTATCGCGTTCTGGGCCAGGAAGCCTGGGAAATATAGTCGTGTGATTCCCGGTACCGTGGGGTCGAGAAGGGCGGGGAGAAAAACAAGGCTGCTGGGGTCGTTTCCTGCCGCTCCCCTCACACAGCGAGCCTCAGGCCCCGGCGCGGCTCCGCTTCCCAGGGCATTGACCTCATCCGCTCCAGCCAGCCTGGTCCTTATCGCCTGTCGAGCTCCTTGCCCGAGTCAGTCCGCCAAGGAGACCCCCGAAGGGGCCAATGCTTCACCCTGGGGTTTGGGCTCCGGAGGCGGGAGGTGAGGCCGGGTTCCGTGCCGAGGGACCTGGGTAGGGTGTACTGGGCTGAACTGAACGGCGACAGAACCAGGACGGCCCCGTGCGCTAACCTGAGGTGGCGCCAGCCATTCTGCTGCTTGTTCCCTTGCACTTTTCCATTTCCTCTTAGGGCTTGAACGGGGCTGCTGCAGGCGCTAAGTGTGACCTTCGAACCCTGGTCAGAGTAATGGTGAGGGGCTCTGAGGCGTTATTTCTTTTCACGGTTTCTGGGCATTCTCCACCTCAGGGCCTTTATTAACCCCGAGAGAGGTTTCCCAGGGACAGAAAATGAGCTCGGAGCCGGGGCCACCTTGAGGGAGGCGAAGGGCATTGTGGGGGCGTTATGTAAAAGCAGCACCCCAACCGACGGACCCTTCTCGGTCCTCGCGCTACCTGGGCACGTGGTGCGTTGCGCGTGTGGTATTGGAACGATTCCAAGGCGGGAAACAGCCCGGCGCTTGCGCGCGCCTGCGCCCTCAAGTAATTGCCCCCAAGCCACGCATGCGTCTTTGTGCCGTGTGACTCTTTGTCGACTCCTTCGCTTAGAGTAGCGCCATTTTGCAGTACGGAAGCTACAAACCAACACAGACTGGAACCTCTCCCTGAAATCTGCTTCCTGCTTCCGGAGAAGTGTCAAGTCTGTCAAAGTCTTTTTGTTTCGGAAGACGTTACCCGAAATAGGATCGAGGAAGATTTAAAGACCCAGGCTGATTGTTTTTCTTAACGGTATGTCTTACGCGGTGGTAAAGTAGCCTCAGAGAGCCTATTATTTATTGTTGATGAGGATGGGAGTGGGGGCGGAGCGCAGGACCTCTGGGCAGCTGTCTTACGGAGACTTCTTTGTTAACCCTTACTAAGGGGCACGGTCTGTTACTGTAGGGTTTCCTGTTTTTCCACATGATCTATGGTCCTCAGGCCCTGCAGGGTCCTAGGTTGTGGGGTCACTTTTGGGTTAGGAGGGGATTTTTGACGCTAAGGATACTTTTCCTTCTCCCAGCAGGTGTCTGGCGGTGGCTCTGGTCACTGCAGGACCACCAGGGGCTTGGCTTCCTTGTCTCATCCTCCCCCTGCCTAGTCTCATTTTCCCAGATCTCCCAAAAGCCATGTCCGGGGCCTCCCTCATTAACTTTACCCGAGCCACTGACCCCAGTGATCTCTGGAAAGATGGGCAGTTGCAGTCACAGCCTGAAGAGCTGAAGCCCACCCTGGATGGAGCTGCAGCCCGGGCTTTCTACGAAGCCTTGACTGGGGATGAGAGCAGCACTCGTGAACCCCAGAGGGCTCAGCCTGAGTCTGCCAGTAAGACAAAGAGGAAGAGAAGAAGAATGATGAGGGAAGCTGCAGCAGGAGTATCAGGAGGACATGGACAAAGGAGATCCCTTGGGGCAGAGGACAAGATGACCCACCAGATACTGAGAGCAGCCCAGGAGGGGGACGTGGCAAAACTAAAAAGACTGTTGGATCCCCATGAGGCAGGGGGAGCTGGGGGGAATATCAACGCTCGAGATGCTTTCTGGTGGACCCCCCTGATGTGTGCTGCCCGAGCAGGCCAGGGGGCAGCTGTGCGCTATCTCCTGGGCCGTGGGGCTGCCTGGGTGGGGGTCTGCGAGCTGGGTGGCAGGGATGCTGCTCAGCTGGCAGAAGAAGCGGGCTTCCCTGAGGTGGCCCGCATGGTCAGAGAGAGCCCCAGAGAGACGAGGAGTCCAGAGAACCGGTGAGGGGAAGCCTTATCTTCCGTTGTGTTCTTTCCTTCCTACCTACTCCACACCAGAGGCCCCAGAACAGAGCTGGAGGATTGGTTCTCTCCCCTGTCCTCTAGTGTAGGCTAATAAGGCAGTCTGGTTACGGACATGAGCTCCCTGGGTTTATTATTTTTTATTTTAAAAATTTATATATTTACTTTTTAGTTTTTATATTTGTATTTTATTTTTTTATTGAAGCATAGTTCATGTATGATACTATGTAAATTACAGGTATACAATATTAGTGATTCACAATTTTTAAAGGTTATGGTCCATTTAAAGTCATTATAAAATGTTTGCTATATTCCCGTGTTTACCCACTCCCTGGGTTTAAATCCTGACTGTACTTACTTGGGCAAGCAACCTAATGTCCATGTGCATCAGTTTCCTCATCTAAGAAATGGAGCAATAAGAGCACCTTTCTTAAAGCGTTGTTAGGATTAAATGGGTTAATATATGTAAAGTGCTAGAACAGTGCTTGTAGCATAGTAAGCACTATACAAACATTAGCTATAGTAATTATTATTATTCTTCCCTCACCCAAGAGCCTTGTGAGGCCTTTTAACCTTCTCTTCTCCCAGCTATTCCCCTTTGGGTTCCTTGTTGCTAAGTGGGGAGGAAGGCAATTTGTTCCTCAGCAGAAATACTGGAAGGACCCTGTCCCACCCTGCCACCCACCTCTGAGGCCTAAACCCTTGTGCTGCCCTTAACCCTTTCTCTTTTTTCTCTGCAGGTCCCGATCCCCCTCTCCCCAGTACTGTGAGACTTGTGATGCCCACTTCCAAGACTCTAACCACCGTACATCCACTGCTCACCTGCTGTCATTGTCCCAGGATCTCCGGCCCTGCAACCTGCCCCTTGGGGTGCCTACCTCCAGCCCAGGCTTCAAGCTGCTGCTGAGGGGGGGCTGGGAGCCTGGAATGGGGCTGGGACCCCGGGGCGAGGGCCGTGCCAATCCCATCCCCACTGTCCTCAAGAGGGACCAGGAAGGATTAGGCTACAGATCAGCACCCCAACCCCGAGTTACACATTTCCCAGCTCGGGATACACGGGCAGTGGCTGGGAGGGAGAGAGCCCCTAGGGTGACCACACTGAACCGGAAGGAGGAGAGAAGGCAGGAGGAGAAGGACAGGGCCTGGGAGCGGGATCTGAGGACATACATGAACCTTGAGTTTTGACCTTGGCAAGTTCTGACCCTGGTCTGCTGCTGAAGTCTGAACTTGGGCCCCTGACCTAGGCACTTGGGCTTCTACTTCCTGGGGTCTGCCCAGGTTCCAGACCTTCAGGTTTTGATCAGTGGGCTCTGCCTTTGGGAGAAAAGAGGCTGAGAGTTGAGAAATAAATCAAGCTTTTCCCCCTCTTTGGTGTTTTATTCACTTTTCTGGAAGCTGTTGCAGGGAAGCCAGACAGGCTGGGGGCCACATAAAATTCTACCTGAGCCAGAAGAGGCAGCTCTGCTAGGTGGTATGATAGGGTCACTTCCCTGCCAGTCTGGTTCGCTTCTAGTCCCAGCCACTGCCCAGAGTGCCCCACCTATTTTTTCAATCCCTGAACCAGGAATTACCCATCTCTATGCAAGTCTAACCTCCCCCAGAAGGCATCCCCTGCCCACTCCAGCCAATTCAATCACTGATTTCACAAAGTTCATATACTATGTGCTAAGAATGGGAGTAAGAGACTTTCCCAGTCTTCAGGTTGCTCACAGCTGGAGGAGACAGGATGTGATCAAATACAAGTGATAGAGGAAGTCAGGGAAGGCTCAGAGGTGATGAGGGTGGGTAGGGTCTTGCAGGAAGAGGCCAGTGTGATAGGAGGGCCTAAGGTTATGCAGCCTGTAGGCTATTAGCTGAACTGGGACCAGAACTCTGGCCTCCCAAATATACACTTTAAGCCAAAGTTCTTCGTTTTGATACCTGAAAACTGAGGGCAGGAAGCACATCCTATTTGTCTACACTTGTCCTTCCCACACTTCCTCTCCCGCTCCTCCCTTGTGCTGCTCATACTAGGTGCCAGGCACATGAAGCGCTCACTGTCGTCAAATCCAAGAGGTAAAATCCGTGCATGGAGGAGCAAGGAAGGGCTACTCAAGTCCCAAGCCTCCTCTCAGCTTTCTTTTCCGGAAAATCCTTTCATGAAGTCATAAACAAGAAAGGGGGACTAAAGCGGGCGGGCGAGTTTAAGGGAACACTGGCGTCACGGGGGCTCTAGACGACGAAAAGAGAAAGCTGGGTTTACATTCAGGCGTTGGGTCCCTGTGATCTTGGCTCTGCGCCCCGCGGTACGGCCCGGTGCGCACTGATGGCGCGCACAAACAGCGCGGGCGGGGGGCGGTGGTGGATCGGCAGGGTCCGCCCCGCGAGCTTCGGGCTCCGCCTCCGCCTGTCCCTCTAGTCCCGGTGCAGCTGCTTCCGGGCTCTGCGGCTCCGGGCGGATCTGCGAGGCCGCGGCCCGGACGCTGGGCCCGGGAGGGGCTGCAGCGCCTGGACGCCTGGCTCCCCAGGCAGGCCCGCGCTTTGCCTCGCAACCGGGATCTCCGAGGACATCTCCGGCCTGACCTCGCGGAGACCGAGTCTCAGCTGCGTGCTCAGGGGCCGGCGGGGCCACTTTATAGGGTTCATAGCCCTCTGAATCAAGGGACGAACGTTGCTGGCTGGAGTTTGCCGGATACCTCTTCCCTCACTCACCTAACAGGAGACTTCTTCTTGAGCTGCCTTAGGGCAGCAGTTCAGGACTCTCCTGCTCCGGAGCACCTAGGACCCGGGGCCACCTTCCTTCTTTCCTTCCTTCTTGGATGGAGCACCTCCTCCCCAGTTTCTGGGGCACCTTGGGGCGTAGCCTTGGTGAGTGAAACTTGGGGTGCTGCCTGCTGGGAAAGAAACCTGGAAAGCAGGGAGGACAGTGTGGGGGTGACCCAGGCTTTGTCAGATCCTGAGACTTTTGGAATCTTGTGTGTTGGGTGGTGGTGGTGAATGAACTTGGATGTGCCTTCCTTTACCTCAAAACTGTAAAGGAAACAAGCCGCTTGACACACTTGAGGCTGCATGACCATCCAGGGAAGTGGAGAGCCACTTCTGAATTCAGAGTAGGACTCACCAGCAGATACCTGTTCTTCTGAGCCTGAACAGACTGTGGCTTCTGAGGAAACCCTCAGCCCCCAAACCTGAGAGTCTAAGCAGTGCCAGGAAGCAGCCCCAGAATTTGGGGGCTCATTACACACCCCAACCATGTTCCTGCGACAGCTTGGTGGCTGGCTACCTCGCCCCTGGGGCCGCTGGAAATCAACGAGGCCTGACCTGCCCGCCCCAGAACCCAGACGGATGGACAGCTCCTCTGAGAATTCAGGCAGTGACTGGGACAGTGCCCCAGAAACCATGGGAGATCTGGGGCCTCCCAAGACCAAGGACTCAGGTGCACAGAGGAGCTCTGGGGCTGCTCCAGAACCAAGCAGGGAGTCCCAAGTTGAGCAACTGGGGTGCAAAAGAATGGATTCTCTCAAGTGGGACAAGACTGTCTCTAGCACTCAAGAGTCTGGGAGATTGGAGGCTGGAGAGACCATTCCCAAACTAGGATGGGATCCTGTGGACTCAGGTAGCACCAGGAAGCCTGGTGTGTCCCCTGAAGAGGGACTGAGTCCCCCTGGGCCTGAAGCCCCAGCGGAGAAGCCTGGCCAGCGTCAGAAGCTGCTGGGTTGGCTGCGGGGGGAAACAGGTGGGGGAGCAGGGGCTCCCTACCAGTACCTGGGGGACCCAGAGGAGTGTCTGCAGATCTCCACCAACCTGACCCTGCATCTGCTGGAGCTCCTGGCCTCAGCCCTGCTAGGGCTGTGCTCAAGGCCCTTGCGGGCAGCCTTGGACGCGTTGGGCCTGCGTGGACCGCTGGGCCTCTGGCTGCATGGGCTACTGTCCTTCCTGGCTGCCCTGCATGGGCTCCATGCCGTGCTGAGCCTACTTACCGCTCACCCCCTGCACTTTGCCTGCCTCTTTGGTCTTCTACAGGCCCTGGTGCTGGCTGTCAGCCTCCGGGAGCCCAGTGGGGATGGGGAGGCCACTGACTTGGAGGGCGAGAAGTTGGGGAGGGAGGGTGAGGAGCAGAGGGGAGACCCAGGAAAGAGGCTGTGACCACACGGTGGGGTGTGGCCCAGGGTCCCACCCTCAGTGGGTTGGGAGCAAGGGTGAAGATAGTGTGGGGACATGATCCACATTGTAAGCACAGGGACCTCAGGGATGGGGCAGAAACCCCGGAGTATGAGGGCACAGAGCTCCCCTTCACACACAGCAGAGCTGTTTAGGGTGTCTGTGTTTATGGACAGTGGGGGCATTGGCCTTGAATTCACCAGCTATTGTTAATTTTTGCTTTTACATTTCTCCCACTTCGTTTTTTTTTTTTTCCCACCTCCGCTTTTTAAAAACCAAAAAAAAAAAAAAAAAAAAAAAGTGTGGTGGTGGAGAATAAAGACTAAAGGGTCTTCTCTACCTTTCAAAACTCTCCAGGGGTGGAGGAGACTAGAGGCAAGACAGACAGACCTCTGGGTGGTGTAAGAGAGTGGCTGAGAGACTCAAGGGATCCTGTGGATCCTGGGATCTGTGCTATCTGGGGAAGAGTGGCACTGCTAGGTGGGTGGATTAGGGGGTCTGGATGGGGTTCCCACAGGTGATGGGGAGCCTGCAGGGGGGATCTGGGTGTTCCTAGGAGCCAGAGGGAGTGGGGATGGTGCTGGCAGTGTTGGCAGGAGGGCCAGCTCAGAGGGGCTGGCAGCTCATAGGCAGCATGGGGAGCACTGGAGTTTGCAGACCCCACTGGGGGGCTGGCTTTGCTCACTCAGCAATAAATAACTGTGTCACACCAAATCCTAAATACACCACTAAAAGTGAGAGTTACTGTCGCTCAGTGTCCTTCCTGACGCCGTCCAGCTGGGGGCTTAGGTGGTAGAAGGTCCAGAGGGAGTATTGAAATGGGGGGAGTGGGACTGATGTTGGGAGACAAACCCCCAGATGAGATGAGGATTGAAAAATCATCTTTATTATTCTTGAAAGGGAGTTAAGAGTCTCCAGCTTCTCCCCCCACCACAATCTCAGTTCCCACTGTATCCATCTGGGGGGCACAGATGAAGCCACAGGTCAGTTACTGGACAGCTCACAGGTCTCTGGTGGGAGGAGGGAGAAAAAAAGAGGATGAAAAGGAAGGAGACCCAGGGAGAGAGGCAAGGTTGACGGTAATGGGATGAGGAAGAATGCACTGCCTCATTCCCCCATGTCAGAGAAGGGGTCTCTGAGGTCTTTTTTCCCTACAGACCTCTGCCCCGTCTGACCCTCTGCCCCTTTTATCCACTGCAAACTCAGAAACCTCTCTTTTGAGTATCCCAGAGCCCATCCTGGCTCCCTGTGGTGCCATCACAGTCTGTGACACAAATGGAAGTGTCAACACAGCCAGTGTGATGATGTCGGCCTTTGGCCATGCCCCCTGGTGACATCACTTGAGTCCCTTTCATCCAGCACTCACAGAAGACTTGGTGAGTCCTAGTTGTTTTCTGTGGGACTCTACCCCCTCACCTTGATTCCTGGGAGTCAGTAAGAAGGCCTTAAAGTCGAGGCAGGAGGTCAGGGACTGGAATTCCTCCACACACTTCTCGGGAGGGTGTGGTGAGCGATCTGGAAGAGCAAGGCCAGGCCCGTGAAAGCCCATGCTTCTCAGCACCGCCCCTGGTGAGGCCCTCATGGAAGCACGCAGCCCTTCCTGGGATGATGTCACGGAGCCCAGAGAAAGGGGCTCTCTTGCCCCCCGCCCCCGCTTCCCCCCAGCGCTTCCTGCCTGGCACCCTCACTCACTGTAGAGAAGGAAGCGCTGGTAACCCTGGCCTGTCTCTTTCAGCATGATTCCGCCTGGGCATGCGCTGGAGAAGAGCTTGGTCTTCATGTCAGGGCGGCCTGTCAGGGTGGGTGGGGAAAGTGTGAGGACAGAGGTACAGAAGCAAGCAAGGCCAGGGGGCTTGAGGAGAGTGAGGGCTGGAGAGAACCAACCTTCGGTTCTGAGATGTGTGCTCCCCTCAGACAGGTGGTAGATCCATTTCCGGGGCGCACAGAGCCCATTTTTCCTGCAGAGGTGGTGGTGACAAGGAGGAAAGACTGAGTGACACCTCAACCACTCAGTACCAGCCTCTATTTATTCCATCTTATTCCCTCTAGAAGCCTGGCTCCCCTTGGGTTTCAAGCTACCAAGGGATGGTTAGGTCCCTATCTCTCCGGAGGGAAACTAATAGAGCTGTTGAACTCAAGTGGACCAAGAATAATGGATATGCCAAAGAGCCCAGCTCTTTGCGGGTGGGTGCTCACAATTTAGGCAGAGACTGTACCTACTGGTGCCTCTGCCTCCTCACCACTCACATGCGGATGGTAGCTCGAAGCTGGAGCTGCATGGGGGCAGAGCCCACGGCCATGTTGAAGACAATGTTGTCCACAGGGTCAAAAGTCGCCAACTCCTCCTTGGTGGGAGCTGCCCCTGCGATAAAGTACCACCGGCCCAGGTGGGGCTCTGGGAACTGGAGAGACGACGAGGGGAGCAGAAGAAGGTGGGTCTCACTACAGAATCCATCCAACCTCTTCATCAGTCAGAATGACAATGCTTAGGGGTGAAGGTGTTGGCTGCCTTTTTCCAACTGAGGGTTGGATCCATGACAAGGAGTCATTAAATGACTTTTCCTCTTTGCCCCTCCTCAGTAAACCCCACCTCCCAATTCTACCATGTCTTCACATTGATGGCCACAGTACTAATATTTTTTTTACTTCTTGCTTTCATCATCACAACACCCACATCCTCTTCCTCCCTTCCTTTCCCAGTGTGGCTTTTTGGTCATCCTAGGCCACTTCTCACGGCCTCCACAACCCCCAACCCGGCAAAGCTTCCCACATTCTCAGTCCATACCTCTTTCCCATCTACTCCTTCAGTTGTCAGTTGACTGTGCTCAGGGCACTGGTAGATGGAGTTAAGGAGAATGCCATAGAGGTAGAGTAGAGCTGCCCAAATTTGGTGGAACATCTTCAGGCAGGAGGGAGCTGGGGGTCTGCGTGGAGTGGCTGGTGCCTTAACTGCTCTCCCCCACTGGCTGCTCAGTCCACTCTGCTTCCAGCCCCCTTGCCTCGACCCTTGACCCTTTCACCTGCTAATGAGTAACTTCAACCTTGTTTTCCAACCCAAGCCTGGATTACTTACAGTGTTTGGGACTTCCTCCCTATCTTCTAAATGCAACTACTCCACAATACATCCTGGCATGTCCAGGGTCTCCCAGGAATTAAGAGAGCTAAGCCCTCCAGGTAGGCCTGTGATCTTTTAACCCATATCTGAGCTGGGATATCTGCTGTGCTGTGCAGCAATGAAGAGAAGTGGATTGATTCTTTCATTCACTCACTTAGCAAACTAAGTGTTTTTGAGTTCCAGCTGTTGGTCAGGAACTGGCTAAGCCCTGGGAACATAACAATGAATAAGACACAGTCCCTGGCCTTGAAGAAGTCAGTCTACGGAAAACTAGCTGTGTAAACAAATCATTGCAGTACAACCTGGTAAGTGCTTTAGAACAGGTATGAACCAGGTGCTGGGGCATGGTGGATGGGAGGCTTTCTCTCTGAAGTTGTTAATTGGGGAAACAATATGTACACCCCCCAGAAAAGTTTGCTGACACATGAGTTCATTCACTCAATGTTTATTACTACAAGTAAGAGACTACATAATCTAGTAGTTAAAGAGAACAGACAGTGATGTCAGGCAGAGTGGGTCCAAACACTTAACTCTACTTATCGATCTTGGATAATTTTATTAATCTTTATGCCTGTTTTTTCATCTGTAAAATGAGCAAATCATCCATCTCATAGGATTAAAAGAGCTAATGCACATAAAGCCCATAGCAAAGGCCTGCACATAAGTCCAAAGTAAATATTCGCTATAATTAATAGTAGTGTTTGTAAAGTACTTATTAGTGTCTGGTGGGTATTAAGTTCTCAAGTAACAGGAGGTAGGGAAAGAATTGTCAAGAGGCAGTCATTGGGTATTGAGTGCCAAGTGGGTGGAGCAGTTAATGTAATGGAAGGTGTGGGGCTTCTTTTATATATTATTTATAACCCACAGACTGCCATAAAGGTTTGTTCTGAGAGGTGAGGCTTGCTATGCGCTTGCGAGTTAGTCAAAAGAATGAACTTTGGATGATGGGTATATGAGGGTTCATTATTACTGTTTTGGGGTAATGTTTGACATTTTTTATTAAAAAAACTAAAATACAAGTTATTGGGGCAGTAAAGTGGAAGTGATTGACCCAAGGGAGTCTGGTAGGCCTGAATTTGTCAGTTCTGCCACTTACATTCGCCTAGGTGTACTCACCTGTAAAATGGATGTAATAGTTATCTCAGATGTTGAAAGCCTTTTAAATATGACAGTACGTGAAACCCTCAGCAAACTGGCTGGCACAAACTAGGGGCTCATGTACAGGTGCTTACTAGAACTCTTAACTGAAACAGTACTGGGACTTAAGTATAAAGTACGAATCCCAGAAAGGATGGGCACCAGAGGCAGGCACACTGGCAGCAACGGGTCTGGCTGGAGTGGCAGCACCGCGGGGCCCAGGCCCCTGCCCGAGGGGCTGGGGGAGAAGAGGACAGAGGGACGGTAATCCCCCCGGACCTCCGGCCCGCAGAAGCCCTTAGGCGGCCCTTTCAATTCCCCAGGGTCAGAGTCTTGTGTTTCGGTCCAATGTAACTCCATTTGCTCCCAATTCCCAAACTCGGAGGCGTCCTTTTTTAGACAAAAGTCCTGAAAGGTAGTAAATCCTTCGCTTCTCCAAAACATGGCGTGTCCCCTCGGCCGCACACCGCCGGGGAAGAACATGGCGCCACAAAACGCCCACCGGGCAAAACCGAGGTCAAACCCAACGACGCCACCGCTCGCAAATCAGCTCGAGAGCCACCTCCAACCGCTTATGGAAAGGGTGACTTCCGGAGGCGCCGAAGGAGTGGCGCAACGAGGACGATGGTAAGAGGAAGACAGAATTCTAGGTGGCCAGGACAGTGCCGCCTCAAATTCTCTGCCGGCCAAGATTTTAACATGGATTAGCGAGGCGCAATCCCCAGTCTCCAAACTCCAAGATCCATATAACTGTTCAAAGCCGCTCTCGAGGCAGTCGAAGAGTCCCACCTGATAATTTCTTTTCAGGCATTTATAGCGGCCACCACAACCCCCTACTGCTTAAGCGCGCGCACGTAAGAAATGGACAGCACCGGCGGGGGTGGGGAGATGCCTAAGCGTGTACGCATGCGTAGTGCGACGCACGCAAGCGCAGTACGGTCCCCCGGGCGACGGCGGCGGCGGCGGCTCTTCGGGGTGCTCGGCTCCCTCCCATCTAGGCCGGCCCCGGCCCGTTTAGCCCCCAGGAACTCACTTTTGGGGCCGCGGACTTTCTCGTCGTGCCCCACAAAAGTAAAGCTTGGGGACCTGGGGGGAGCCGGAAGTACCGCCTCGCGATCCCCAAATACTGTCGGAAACGGAAGTGGCCGTCGGAGGTAGGTTGGGGGAGGCCGGAAGTGACGGTACCGTGGGGAAGTCGGGGGCGGAGCTGAGGGGTTGTGGGGTGTGTGTGGGTGTGTTTGGTGTGTGTGGGTGTGTGTTTGGTCTGTGTTGGTTGCGTCGCTCTGCTAGAGCACCGAGGGTAGGTGGAAGAGGGAGGCAGTCAGCTAGCAGATCTGGCCCCCCGTGAGTGTCCGTCATTTCGGGTCTGTCGTGACTTAGGCGGGTTCGATGGGCGTGGCGTGGCGTGGCGTGGCGCGCGTGCGCGAAACCACTTTCTCCGCAGAGTCTGGCGCGACCCTCGGTCTCTCGTTGTCCCAGGGTTTGCCGACTTCTCGGGCCCTTGTCTTATCGCGACCAGTGATGACACTGGTCTTGTGTTTCCTTCCTTCCCTGCTTCCTAGCCCGACTGGCTCTCCCTTATTGTGATTGGCATCGTGGAGCCCCTCCCACCTGCCGTCCTCCAGCTCCCTGTGCCGTCGATCTCTTGCCCTTTGTGTTTCTCTCCCTGTGCCCCGGAATCTGAAGGGGAATGGGGGAGGGTGTGAGTGTGTGTGCCTGTGTGAGAGAAACTCTTTAGGTATTGGGGCGGAGTCTCGGGCCGGGGAGGCTTCCGGGTATATAAAAATCTGCTCTGGGCGACAGCGGACCTCCCTCATAACATTCTTCCTTAGAGAGCTGTCGGCCATGGAGCCCAATGATAGTACCAGTACCACTATGGAGGAACCAGACAGCCTGGAGGTGCTGGTGAAGACCCTGGACTCTCAGACCCGGACCTTTATTGTGGGGGCCCAGGTGAGACCCCAGTACTTCTGGGAGACACCCATTAACTCTTCCTCTTATAGGTTCCTTATTCTGAGAGAAGAGCCTAGTTTTCTGGTTTTCAAATTTTCTTTCATTGATTCCTTCGTTCATATTGTAGCCAGAACATTTTCTGATGTTTCCTCTTTGACTTTTGTTGGGGAAGGCAGATTTTCTTTTGCCTTCCTCCACCTGGATAAAACTCAGTGCAGAGGGAAAGAAGGAAGGAAGAGTCTGTATTCCAACATCATAGATGAACCCCAGCCCAAAGGGAGAGACATGGCTCCTGCCTTTGGGAAAGGAAAGAGAACACACAGACCTAAAATACAAGTGTGTCTTAAAAACAAAAATTGGTGAGGTCTGTACTGTGTAGTTAAAGGATAGAAGTCAGATCCTGTAATGTTTATAATGCAGGTGGAGCCCTAATAGACAAAATCGTGAGGTGGTTGATTTATAGTTTTAAAACACGGTGTTACATGTATTTAAGGAAACCATATAGGCTGGTGTGATTAGGTGTATGTAAACAGTTTGGTACTCCTCAAGATTCAGTTGTCTAGTTAGGAAAAACGTTTTTCTCATTTGCCCCTTTTTCTTTCTTCTTGCTTGAGTCTGCCTTCCTTAATCTGATTTTCTACTCCATGTTCTTTGTCACTGCTTTTATCTTTGAGACTACGGTGTTGGTAACGTTCTGTGTTTGGGGAGGGGTCACCGGTATCTTTAGACATGTACATTCCTTTGGGAGCCAGGCAGAGAAGGAGAGAAGAGAATGTCAGTTGACTTTTCTGTTTTTCAGCCCTGTAGTTTTCTTCTAGGCCTATAATGTTAAGTTCCTTATGTTTATTGTAAGTGTTTTGACAGGTGTTGCCTTAGTTCAGGGCTTTGCACAATAATTACCTCACAATTAAGACAGGCAGGTAGTGATTTTATGATGGGATGGTTTTTACCCCTCACAAGTCAGTTGTCCCTCTGCTGTCCTTCCTTTTTCTTCCATTCCCTGATTCCTATTTACGTCTCTTCTTCCTTACAGATGAATGTAAAGGAGTTTAAGGAGCACATTGCTGCCTCTGTCAGCATCCCCTCTGAGAAACAACGGCTTATCTACCAGGGGCGAGTTCTGCAGGATGATAAGAAGCTCCAGGAATACAGTAAGGGGGTGGGGGAGGCAGTTCAGAGCTTGCGGCTGCTGTTCAGAGGGATGAGCTGAGGCCGTGGGTTTGCCTGATCATACAATGTTTCGGTGTGTATCTCTTTTTCTGCAGATGTTGGGGGAAAGGTTATCCACCTTGTGGAACGGGCTCCTCCTCAGACTCAGCTCCCTTCTGGAGCGTCTTCTGGAACAGGGTCTGCCTCAGCCACCCATGGTGGGGGACCCCCGCCTGGTACTCGGGGGCCTGGGGCCTCTGTTCATGACCGGAATGCCAACAGCTATGTCATGGTTGGAACCTTCAATCTTCCTGTAAGCTTGTGTTTCACATGGGAGGGTTTTTCTGGGGGTAGTTTTGGTTGTGGTAGCAGTCAAGAGCTTATAAGACAGGTGTCTCAGTCTTTAGATTGGGTTTGGAGGGCCCTGTGGTCTGATGATGGCCTCAGTCTTTGAGGAGATGGGGGTGGGGCTCCAGAGAATCAGTTGGAAGTGCGGGGGCCTTAGTATTTGACTTCTCCCAGAGCAACTTCCCTTACCCTTTCCCCAGAGTGACGGCTCTGCTGTGGATGTTCACATCAACATGGAACAGGCCCCGATTCAGGTATCACGGGGCCTGGGAGGGTCAGGGAAGGGGATCTGGGAGAAGGAGGCCATGAAGTGGGGGTGGATCTGGCTGAGGAGATGGCTGGGACCTGGTTTAATAGGTGGTGGAGCTTGTGGCTTATCTTAGACCTGTCCTGATCTTCTCTGTCTTGTTGTAGAGTGAGCCCCGAGTACGGCTGGTGATGGCTCAGCACATGATCAGGGATATACAGACCTTACTATCCCGGATGGAGGTGAGTGGGCAAGGCTGGCTAGGGTCTGTCTGTCTCACCCCATCCTCCCTACCCCTTTTCTCTTGGCTCAGGGGTGGGGGCATGACTGGCCACATCCACTGGATTCTCCCCTCCTAATCTAGTCTCTTTGCAGTGTTCATTCTTTGGGGCAGAAAAAGTATCTTTGTGAGGCTGTTTCGTCCCTGCCAATCCTCTGAGTATCGGGTATCTGGGCAGTTTGTTGCAGACTTGTCAGATGATTCTCACGGCATGTTTTTTCAATTAAATACGGATTCCATGCTTTTCTGTTCCTCGCTTATCATATTTGATACTGGGTGGGATGGCCTAATTTTATTAGTTTGCGTTTGCAACCAGTGGCCTTTCCTTCTTTTCTCTTGGAGGTTAGGAAACCACAGGCCATACTTTTTGTTAGTAATTTGTTTGCAGGTATCATAGGTATTCATCACGCATCTAACTTGTGTAAGTCTTAGGGAGCTGCTAGGGAGTCAGGTACAGATGCAGAGCCCTGCCTTCAGGGAGCCGAGTTAGCGCATTCTCCACTCAGTCTGCTTTGACCTGAGTAATTTTCTGCTGCTGTCTCATCTTGCCTTTGGTGTCCTGACTCTTCCCCACCTTCAGTGCCGAGGGGGACCCCAAGCCCAGCAGAGTCAGCCGCCCCCACAGACGCCAGCTGTGGCCCCGGAGCCAGTAGCCTTGAGCTCTCCAACATCAGAATCGGTCGAAAGTGAAGTGCCTCCTCGGGAGCCCATGGAGGCAGAAGAGGTGGAGGAGCGTGCCCCTGCCCAGAGCCCGGAGCTCTCCCCTTCTGGCCCAGCCCCAGTGGGCCCAACACCTGCCCCAGACACAAATGCACCCAAGTGAGAGATGGAGGGAACCTTTTGGGGTAGGGGTGGGTTGGGGATTCTAAGTGAAGTATGAGGACCAGGAAAGGTCTGATGGCAGAGGAAGGATTGCTTAGGGGTTATACCTGTAGAGTTAGTGTTGAGGGGCAGGGAGGGGCTCCAGTGTAGGTAGATGGGGTTAGGACTGGCCGCTGAGCCAGAAGCATTGCTTTCCCTGGGGCAAGGAAATCCAAATGGTGCTTCTTGAGCCTGATTAAGATTCTGTCCTGAGTTCACACAGGCCCCATCTGTTTTTTAGGGTTAGTGTTTTGCCCTTGTAGGTACAGGATTGTATGGTGGGGAGGGTGGAAGCAGTTTATTTTCCTCTTCCCATCTTCCCCTGGGTAAGGTTAAAGAACAGAAGCTCTGCTAGTTCAGGAAGGGATTGGGCCAGGGGTTTGGGAGGCCAGGAAGAGGTAGGGCAGATATGGTGAGGTTGGGAATCTGAGGGAAGCCTTGGCTCACTGCCCCTTGGGGTTGCCCACAGCCACCCTTCCCCTGCGGAGTATGTCGAGGTGCTTCAGGAGCTACAGCGGCTTGAGAGCCGCCTCCAGCCCTTCCTGCAGCGCTACTATGAGGTTCTGGGTGCCGCCGCCACTACAGACTACAATAACAATGTGAGCCCGCCCACCCCCTCACCCAGTACTCCCCAGTGGGGCAGGGAGAAATGCAGATCACCCCTTCCCCCCGCAGAAGACACTGCCTTCGACAGAATAGCTGCTCTTTAGATTTGGAAAGAAGTGATCTTTTTCTCTGTGACAGAGAAGGAGGATCTTTTTCTCCCTGACCTCTTTATGATGACCACTGTCACTGTCCTCGCACCCTCTTGATCCCCTCAGTGAGTTATTTAGGAAGTTTGTAAAGTAAGGGAGATTAGCAGGTGATAACTGATTCATTGTAGGGCTTATTTTATCAGGAAGCTGTTTATGTGTATAAAAGAGAATTTACTTGCAAAGATGTGGTCTACACAGAAGCTTCTAAGCATGTACTGGAAGACGTAGAGGACGTGAGAACGTGATAATTTCAAGAAGGTGCTGTTTTTGTTAGCGAGGTGGATTCTAGCCTAATGTTTTCTGCTTTTCTGTGTTTGGCCCCGGGGAGTACAGCAAGAGGGCCGTGAAGAGGACCAGCGCTTGATCAACTTGGTGGGGGAGAGCCTGCGGCTGCTGGGCAACACCTTTGTGGCGTTGTCTGACCTGCGTTGCAATCTGGCGTGTGCGCCGCCGCGTCACCTGCACGTGGTCCGGCCCATGTCTCACTACACCACCCCCATGGTGCTCCAGCAGGCAGCCATCCCCATCCAGGTGGGTCAGGGGAGCCTGGCCTGAGGGAGAATGGAGGGCTGTCAGTGGAACGATCCAGCATAGCTATTGGGCTCAAAAGAGGTTAGAAGGGGAGCATACTTTGGAAACGTGGTGACGCAGGATGAAGGAGCCTTTAGAAGTACAGTGTGTCGTGGGGTGCTCTGGGTTAGGCTCTGGTGTTTTTCTCACTTCTGCCCCATCCATCTCTATCGTTCAGATCAACGTAGGGACCACTGTGACCATGACGGGGAATGGGACCCGGCCCCCCCCGACTCCCAGTGCGGAGGCACCTCCTCCTGGTCCTGGGCAGGCCTCGTCCCTGGCCCCCTCTTCTACCACCGTCGAGTCTTCGACTGAGGGGGCTCCCCCGCCAGGACCAGCTCCCCCACCGACCGCCAGCCACCCGAGGGTCATCCGGATTTCCCACCAGAGCGTGGAACCCGTGGTCATGATGCACATGAACATTCAAGGTGAGTTAGGAACAGTCGCTGGCAGAGCAGAGCAGCGCGATGTGGGAGGTGGGGTTGGCGCTGAGGTGTGAGGGCGCCAGGGTGGGAAAGGAGAGGCCAGGGCTGATGGCGGTGGCAGGGGGACCGAGCAGAAGCTCTTCTGGTTGGTGTGGGGGGGGAGGGGCAGGAAGAACTACTTGTCCTCGGAGAGTTGTTTGCATGGTGAAGGGAGCGTCTCCTCCTTGGCTAGATGGAGTGAAAGGCAGGCTTTGTGGTCGGGGGAGTGGAAGCCTGAAGCGCGCCGATCTCAGGAGGATACAGTTAGGCCTTGGCCCCGCCTGTCTCAGGGCCACTCTCTCTGTCTCCTTGCCCAGATTCTGGCACACAGCCCGGTGGAGTTCCGAGTGCTCCCACTGGCCCCCTAGGACCCCCTGGTCATGGCCAGACCCTGGGTAAGAGTGAGGGCATCAGAGCAGGCTGAGCTCTGGGTAGAGAAGGGGTAGGGCCAAGTGGGTGGGTTGAAGGGGGTCCAGGTTCAAGGTTACATCAGACCCACCCCCCAGGCTCCACCCACATCCAGCCGCCCTCCCTGCCCCCTGAGTTCATGCACGCCGTCGCCCACCAGATCACACATCAGGCCATGGTGGCAGCTGTTGCCTCCGCGGCCGCAGGTAATGACCTGAAAGGGGAAGCCTGGGAGGTGGGGCCTGGTCCACGGTGGTGGGCATCATCCACTGGCAGGCCAGGGCCCGGCCCTCAGCCGTCTTCGGTCTCTCCCCTCTGCCACCCACAGGACAGCAGGTGCCAGGCTTCCCGACAGCTCCCACCCGGGTGGTGATTGCCCGGCCCACCCCTCCACAGGCTCGGCCTTCCCATCCTGGGGGGCCCCCAGTCTCGGGGGCTCTGGTGAGTAGGGGTGGGGGAGTTCCACTGGGGAAGAGTATGGGGAGAAAATCCTATGGTGGGGCATGGAGAGGCCAAGACTGAAAGCCTGCCCTTCTCCTCTCCCCTCAGCCGGGTGCTGGTCTGAGTACCAACGCCTCTTTAGCCCAGATGGTGAGCGGCCTCGTGGGGCAGCTTCTTATGCAGCCTGTCCTTGTAGGTGAGTACTTGTTCTTCCCCACTTCAAACTGAAGAGGTTTCCATGGCTCTGAAGGCTGATGCTGCCTTCCTGGTCTCCTCACTGGCACTTCCCAGTTCTCTCCATATTCCTTTGTTCTTGCTTTCCTACTGCGAAGACCAGAATGGAGATGCTGTGGGGTCTTGATTTTCTTGAGATTTCAACTTTCCTCTTTTGGCCCCTATAGCTCAGGGGACCCCAGGAATGGCTCCACCTCCAGCCCCTGCCACTGCGTCAGCCAGTGCCGGCACCACCAACACAGCTACCACAGCTGGCCCTGCCCCCGGGGGGCCCGCCCAGCCTCCACCTCCTCAACCCTCCGCCTCTGATCTTCAGTTCTCTCAGCTCCTGGGGAACCTGCTGGGGCCTGCAGGGCCAGGGGCTGGAGGGCCTGGCATGGCTTCTCCCACCATTACTGTGGCGATGCCTGGTGTCCCTGCCTTTCTCCAGGGCATGACTGACTTCTTGCAGGTGAGTGGCTGGCTTGCTCCTCACTTCACCCTTCCTATTCCTGGGCGCAGCCAGGCATTGGAGTCTTGTTGCCATTATATTGCCACTTGGAAGGAAACTTGGGAATTTATTGACTCAGAACCCTCCATTTTGGAGATGAGGAAAACAGGGCTTGGAGAGAGAAGCATAGTAATTTGGGTCACTGCTTTCTGACCTAACCCAATCAGAGGGAGAGAGGTAGCTGCTCAACCTGGCTCTACTCTGGAGAAGCTACAGTGTGTATTCTGCTTTAAGGTGCAAAGACCGGAATAGAGCTCCACGTCTTCCAGACCCCTGTTGATTTGTGCCTTCCTGATGCCCTTTTATGTCCTTGTCCCCATTCTCACTTTGTCTTCTGTTCTTCATTCCTTCTCTGTGGGGCAGGCGACACAAACAGCTGCTCCGCCACCTCCGCCACCTCCGCCCCCACCCCCGCCTCCGGCCCCAGCACAGCAGACGGCGCCTCCACCAGGGTCCCCCTCTGGTGGCGCAGGGAGTCCTGGAGGCCTGGGTCCTGAGAGCCTGCCGCTGGAGTTTTTCACGTCAGTGGTGCAGGGTGTGCTGAGTTCCCTGCTAGGCTCCCTGGGGGCTCGGGCTGGCAGCAGTGAAAGTATCGCTGCTTTCATACAACGCCTCAGTGGATCCAGCAACATCTTTGAGCCTGGGGCTGATGGGGCTCTCGGTGAGCAAATGGGGGTGCCTTGGCCTTCTCTAGGGAGGGGCAACCAGGGGACGGTAGATGGCCTTTGTTAGGGGTATTGCCAAGGTGGGGTGACGCTGATGGGCTGGTGGGCAGGCCAGGTGGTAAAGGCCACTGCTAACTTCTGCCCTTGTCCCTAGGATTCTTTGGGGCACTGCTCTCTCTTTTGTGCCAGAACTTCTCCATGGTGGATGTGGTGATGCTTCTCCACGGGCATTTCCAGCCACTGCAGCGGCTCCAGCCCCAGCTGCGATCTTTCTTCCACCAGCACTATCTGGGTGGCCAGGAGCCCACACCTGGTAACATCCGGGTAAATGAAGACCTTGGGCCCAGAGCTCTTCTCTGTCTCACCTTCAGTTCCTTATTCCTAACTTTGTCCGTTGCCTAAAGCTGTGACTGCCCCAGCTCAAGCCCTGGGCTTGGTGGGGGAGGAGGGGGAAGTGTCTTGAGGGGTGTGGGACTTGGTTCTAAACTTGTGCTGCTCTCTTCCCCCCACACCGCCCCCAAGACGGCAACCCACACATTGATCACGGGGCTAGAAGAATACGTGCGGGAGAGTTTTGTGAGTAACACTTCCCCATCCCCTCCTGTCCTGGCTCTGGTCAGGATAGCCCACGGCTCCCAGTCTCTCAGGGCTTCTGATTTGGGGGTCTTTGTGTGTCTTGTCTCTCAGTCTTTGGTGCAAGTTCAGCCAGGTGTGGACATCATCCGGACAAACCTGGAATTTCTCCAAGAGCAATTTAATAGCATTGCTGCTCATGTGATGCACTGCACAGGTCAGGGGCTCGCTGGGCCCGGGTGAATGGGGCATGTTGGATGTGCAGGGCTGCTGGGTGCCAGCATTCCGTCCTTATTTCTCACCCACAGACAGTGGATTTGGGGCCCGTTTGCTGGAGCTGTGTAACCAGGGCCTGTTTGAATGCCTGGCCCTGAACCTGCACTGCTTGGGGGGACAGCAGATGGAGCTTGCTGCTGTCATCAATGGCCGAATTGTAAGCATCACCCAGTCCCAGATTCCCAGCCTTTTGTTTCCTCAGGTTTCTGTTTTCTTTGGTATCCTGCAGTTTTCTTTTCTTTTTTCTTTTTCTCCAAACTGCCATCCTTTACTGTTTGGTACCTTTCGAAAGCTGTTTGAGGGTTTTGTGTTCCAAGTCTGCTTTCTGCCCCCCAGCGTCGCATGTCTCGTGGAGTGAATCCGTCCTTGGTGAGCTGGCTCACCACTATGATGGGACTGAGGCTTCAGGTGGTACTGGAGCACATGCCTGTAGGCCCTGATGCCATTCTCAGATATGTTCGCAGGGTTGGTGATCCCCCCCAGGTAAGGGACCTGATGGGCTATGGGGTCAGGGGACTCGAGGGAACTGCAGAGATCTGAGAGGGCCTTTTGTGGTGGTCTCCTTCTCTGTCCTTTTGCACAGACGCTTCCTGAGGAGCCAATGGAAGTTCAGGGATCAGAGAGAACTCCCCCTGAGCCTCAGGTACCAGGGAGAGGTCGAGGAGCCAGATAATGTGGAGTGGAGGACTGGGGCCGGAAGGGTTGGAGGCTGAGAATTCTGAAGCCTGGGTCTTCCCACTGTCTGACTGCCAGCGGGAGAATGCTTCCCCAGCCCCTGGAACAACCGCAGAAGAGGCCATGTCCCGAGGTCCACCTCCTGCTCCTGAGGGAGGCTCCCGAGACGAGCAGGATGGAGCTTCAGCCGAGACAGAACCTTGGGCAGCTGCAGTCCCCCCAGTGAGTGTCAGGAGGTGGTCCAGTGGGCTAAGGCAGCTGAAAGTTGTGGGAATTACTATTTTCTTATCTTTTCCTCCCCAGGAATGGGTCCCTATTATCCAGCAGGACATTCACAGCCAGCGGAAGGTGAAACCGCAGCCCCCCCTGAGCGATGCCTACCTCAGTGGTATGCCTGCCAAGAGACGCAAGGTTGGTTTGCCTTTTCCCTGAGGATCCTTCTTTATCCGAATTCCCCTGTTGTGCTTAGAGTCAAACTAGTTAGAGCTGGAAAGAATTCTTCCTAGTTTAGTCCCGATTTAATTGATGAGGAAACTTTTCTGGCTCAGACTTGCTCACGGTTGTTGCCCCACACCTTTAGTCTGTCAGCAGTCCTTGTCATCCCTCAGTTGCCCAATCCCCATGTGACCAGGGCCCATCTTCCTTAAGATGGGCTTCCTCTTGTGGACTAGCTAGCTGTGACTACTGGGTGGCTTGACCCATCCTGCCCCTCTTGTTTTGAAGACCAAGTCCAGCACATTCAATGGTGTTTTTGGCCAGAGCCAAACAAAATTAGGAAGGCATTTCTGCTGTCAAAATTACACATGGACTGTTTCCCTTCTCTCCGCTAGCATGGAGACTCAGTGGTTGACTCATGGGAAGGGTGAGCTGGGTGGTGGCATTGGATCTGATGTTGATCCTCTTTCCCCTTTCAACCCCATCCCCCAGACGATGCAGGGTGAGGGCCCCCAGCTGCTTCTCTCAGAGGCCGTGAGCCGGGCAGCTAAGGCAGCCGGAGCTCGGCCCCTGACGAGCCCCGAGAGCCTGAGCCGGGACCTGGAGGCACCAGAGGTTCAGGAGAGCTACAGGCAGCAGGTGCCCCCACCTTGAAGCAGCATAGGGATGGTCTAGTGGGAGGGATTGGGCTAGGGTCCCTCTTCCGTGAATCCCTTCAGAGATGAACTGGTCAGTCTGGGGCTACCACTTGGTTTTAAAATGTTGTTTTCCCCTAGGGGCATCTGGGAAGGCTCAGTGATGCCATATTGGGCTACTGGACAGTACATGGCTGGTGGGGAAATGTTAGCTCCTGAGGGATGACTTCTGTGTGCTTGCTGGGATCCTAGGGGCTGGGCCAGTACCACTCCAACCTGCTTTGCTCTCTCTCTCTAGCTCCGGGCTGATATACAAAAGCGACTGCAGGAAGACCCTAACTACAGCCCCCAGCGCTTCCCTAATGCCCACAGGGCCTTTGCTGACGATCCCTAGCTCTTTGCTCCATGGCCTTCCATCATCAGAGGACCATTTCTCCCCTCTTCCTTCACAGTATTTAAGAAATAAAGTCAGATTTTCCTGGCTCGCTCTTTTGGTCTCTAAATTGTCGTTTAGTCTAAGCCCCTTAATCTTCTACGAAGTTGGTTTTATAATTCCCAGGAACCCACCTATACTAGACAGCTTTTAACATTTCACCACGAGCAGATGTGCAGTATGATGTTTTACTGTTCATGCAGCACAAGTGTACAAGCCTGTTTTGAGGTCAGCCCTTTTCAAGGAAAACTGTGTAAATGAGATGAAAGAAACCTACTGCAGGTACATGCTAGGATAGGGCTCTCAAACCATTTAATTGACAAGCAGCTGCAGACCTGTAGTCTTGACTAGCATGCAGTGGTACCAGTGTAACTCAACCAAGTTTGACTATGGTGGAACTGGTCTACCCAGTTCAAGGAGCCCAAGTTCAAGCCTTGTGCTTGAACACGTGACAGCTATAAAGGCACTTCCTTTCTTTGTAGGCAGGACCAAAGGGACATGTGGCTGCAAATTCTCCGCTGTTCCTTTTGAGATGCAGTTGCTGTCCCTTCCCCTTTTTAGCTAGTTCGTGCTGGGCAAATAGAACGTGGCAGAAACCTAAGAACAGGTTGTAAACTTTGCAGCTTCTGCCCAGACCTCTTGGAACACTGACTCAGGGACATTGAAAGGCCTTATGACTCAGGATATCTTGCCAGAGAAGCCATGCAGAGATAGTGGTTGACAACCCAATGGAGTTCTGCCTTCCAGATGTCCCAACATGGCCCCAGACATGTGAGCAGAAGCCCTCTAGGACCAAGGAGCTGTCAGGTGCTGGCTGACTGGTTACCGACCAACCTCACGCACTGGCACAAGATTTGCCCAGGGGAGCCCAGCTCTAATTCCTGGCCCACAGAACTTTTAAGATACAACCAAAGTTTGTTCTGAGGTAGTTCTGTTACATCACTGAGGTAAATGGCAAATAGTTCCCTGACTGAAACCACTCTACGGATCACTTGGCACTGAACTATGACACAGGACATTGCAAACAACTGACCCATCCCCAAAATCATTTTGGAAATATTTTTTTAATCCTTTTATTCTTCTTTTTTAACAAACGGCCCCAGGGATAGGGGACCAGGGGAGGGGGGAGGAGGGGAAGCGAGGCCCCAGCCCCGCAACCCCGCCCCACCCACCCCTTTCCCCCTTATATATTTATAATCTATATACAAGCCCCGGGGGGGGTGGGGGGCAAAGGGCACTCCCTCAGCAGGGTGGGGGCAATCCAGGCTCCTTGTCCCCTCGGGACCCAGGCTCCTCTGCCCTTCGGGACGGCCCTTCTCTAGAAGGTGGCCCCGTCCGCTCCCAAGGCTTCGGCGTCCAGCGCAGGGCATCTGGTGGGGAGGCCTGGGGGACGGGTACATGTGGAAGAGTTAAGTCAAACAGGGAGGTCAGGGATGAAAGACAGGAACTCAGGTGGTGACTTTTAAATTAAGACTTGAGACCACAGGGGTTTCTCCTTCACCTGCTGGTAGAGGTCGATGCGCTGGGTGCGGAAGACTCCGCTGTAGGTGGAAGGTGGGGCCTTGAGACGGGAGTTGAGGCCAGAGAAAGACCTAAAGGAGGAATGGCATTTGAGGCAACCTTAAGACCCGCCCCTGGTCCCCAAAGAAAGTAAGTCCTTGGGGATGGATAGGCAGTCTGCATCCCCATTCCCTTCTCTTGCCTTCCAGCTGGAGGAGTACGTGATGACCCAGGTCCCCCAAGGTTGCTGTTCAGTTTTCGATAATCGTGGAACGGCTTTAGTTCTACTGGGTGCAGCTGAAGGACAAAAAATTCATGAGCATCCTGCCTCTCAACCCTTTTATCTCGAGATGCTAAATCCTTACCCCTAACTCTTGGGGTTCCCTAGCACTTCAGTTCCTGTACCTTACCTCTGCTCGCCCCAAGCTAGGGCCGAAAGGCCTGGCAGGTGAAGGCAGCACCCGAGTAGCAGGAGCAGGTGGGGGCCGCACAGCCAGGCTGGGGGGCTGCAGAGCAGGGCCCACAGGTAACAGAGAAAGGGGGGGTGGGGCAGGAGGCGGCGCTGGTGGCAAGGAGCTGAAGTTCACCACAGGCAGCTGAGAGTCCACCATGGGTAGAAGCATCTGTAACGAGAAACATGGGAGTGTGTGTTGGGGCAGGGAGGAATGTCAGAAAACCAGGGAGAGAGTCCAAACAAGTAACAAAAAAAGCTAGAAGTTGGAGGAGAACAGAACAAAGGGGAACTGGGAAGATAAAAGGTACCTGCTGGGCAGGGGCCCCTGAGGGGAGGAAGCCACTTTGGCCACCAGGTTGCAGAGGAGGAGAATAAAAATCTGAAGGGGATGGCAGATCCTGTCGCACCTGTTGGGGAACAGGGAGGAATAAGTCAACTCCCCCAAAAGCATTCTTCACCCCACCCCTAACTCCCTAAGCCCAGCACACCCCCACCTCTTCTTACCTGAAGCAAGGGTGGGTCTGGCAAAGGGCTAGGGCAGAAAGCTGGAGAGTAGAGGAAGGAAGGTGGAGGGTAGAGAACTCCTCCAGCTGGCAACTTCCCCAGTTCTGTTGCTTGCAGTGTGGAGAAATCCAGAAACTGGCCCTTGACAGCTACCCCAGAGAGCAGTGCCGAGGGTGGGGCTGGGCCTGGGGGGAGGTACAGGGGCTGTGATCTGAAAAGAAATTGGGGCAAGGGGGAGGAAAGGCATCAGGAAGCCAGAGTCATTTACTCCTTTAGTCTGAACAGTACTGTTAAGTCCACTAGCCGCCGGGTACCCTAGAAATGTTTTCCCCTTCCCTCTTCCCCTGAAACACAGTTCCATTTCCTTCTGAGATCCACAGAGATCTAGTCTTACCTGTAAGGGTGCAATGAGGGTGTCCCAGGGCGGAAACCTCCATTGTTGGGATGTAGCTGAGAGTCTATGGCTCCCCCTGAAACCTGCAGGAGAGCAAGTATGGAATAGCTCCAGTTTTCCTGGTCCAGAAAAGCTCACCCACCCCACCCACTACAGCAAAAGCAGGGAGAAATATGAAATGACAAAAAAAAAAAAAAAAGTGTTAAAAACTACAAATTGGAAAGGTTTGATATTAGGAGACTACAGGCAGAAAGGGGTCTTGGGATAGGAAGTAGGACCTACCTGAGAACTGGGAGGCCCAGGGCTGCCATAGAAGACCTCAGGGTACAAGCGTTGGCCTGAGGAGCTGGTCTCTGGGCCACAGTGCCCAGAACCCAGGTTCTTGGATTGTGGCTCAGCTGAGGCAGAAGCACTGGGGAGCAGCTCCCAGTCTCGGGCTAGGGGAATGGCCTGGGAAGGAGAAGACTTGTCAAGGGGGCTATCTGGGCAACCTGGATGCCCAAGTCACTCCCAGACCCCTTTTTCCAGAGGTCTAAGGCCTTTCCCCAAAACCTCACTCTCCCACTTACCTCAGTGACTGATACCGTTAGCTCCTTCTCTGCTTTTAAACTGTCTCCCACCACTAGGCACAAGTCCGAGTCCTGTGATCATGAGGCAGGAGAGATTGTCCCATGATTCAGACATGTGTCCTCCACATCCCACTTCTAGTCCACCCCACCCAAGACACCCAGATCTAGCCTACACAAACCTTGTCATTGGTACCAAACTGGACCGGAGGACCAGGTCGATGGGATGGCCGGAGGGAGCCAGGCTCTGGGCCCCGGTCTGTACGCTGCAATCGTTCTGTGCCAATGGGCCCAGGGGGCAGAGGCTGCTCCCGGGGCAGCTCCTAGGTAGGGCAACACAGTGAAGTAGGGTTGGGGGAAGGAAAAGGAAGCCCCAATCAGCACACACAGGCAGAGGAAAGGGGAGACAAAGGTAAGGCCAAAGTCAAAGTCCCAGAAACATTCTTATCCTTTCTTGGTCATTTACCTTTCTGTCTCCATCGTGGGGGGCAGGTGGCCGTCTCCTAGGAGGTTCAGAGGGTTCAGAGCCAGGTGGACCCTCACCAGGAACAGCATTCAGGGGGGAGGGGCCTCCAGACCGCTTGGGGGGCCCCTCTGCTGCCCCCTTGAGTCCTCCATCAGGGGAACTTCGCTGGCTGCAGGGACCTGATGACACCTGAGAATCCCCACTCAGGTCCACCCCACTGTCAGACTGACTCATCTGAGAGGAGTGGAGAAGGAGTTAGGTCAGAGTAGAAGGCACCCCAATACCTGACTGTGGTACACACACAGACAAACTACAGAAAGTAGGCAGCTACGTGATGCAACAGCCCCACACTCATCCCAGAATAGGTGGGGAAGTACGACCACTGCTCAATAAAATCCCAGCTCAGACACTCCTTCCCACCCTCACTTACCTCCGTGCCAGCCACATCCTCAAAAGGACTCAGGGATTCCATCCAAGGCTCCATGGAGCCAGGCTGGTAACTCTTCCGGCTAGTGGCTGGGAGGAGCACCAACACAACAGGAGTGAGAGAAGATGGCTCTGTGGCCCGCCTCGCTCTCTAAGCCCTCTAACCCAGTCCCTCTTTCTGCTCAGCTCAACTCACCAGTATGTATACGATTCCAGAGGTGAGGGGTCAGGGCTTCTGTTCCTGCATCTCTGGACTCTCCCTGAGGGCCTGGGCCCTCAGGTTTGGGGCCCAAGAATCCAGAGCTATGAGAAGGTGGCAAAGATTCCTAAAGGTGAGAAAGGCCAGAAGCAAAACATGAATGAGGTGGGAACTGGGGAATGTAAGCACCTGAGACAGAGTGCCCCACTTGTGGGGAAACAGGGAGATGTGGGAGATAAACAGCAAGTAACACTGAGAATTTGGGGTGAAAACACAATGACAAAAATAGGAAAAAGAGTGAAGAAAACATAAGTGAAAACCTTTGAAAGTGAGAGCAGTGAAACATCACCTCAAGCCCCATCCCTCACCTCCTGCAGCAGCTCCGGTTTTCTGGGAGGCCGCTCTCGCCGTTTGGGGGGGAAGGGATTAACCCCGGCAGAGTCCCGGGGAGTCCCGCCCACCCCCCTGACCATCGGCCCTGGCTCCTCCAAGTGGGGGTCTGGGGAAAAGGGGAAATCCGTCAGCATGTCTTGCTCTATCACTGAACCGAGCTTTTCCCTCTGTACTCCACCTCCCAACCCTTCCACCCTCAGTGCAGACACCCAGCATCAGGGCTCCCAGGCCAGATTCTTCCCCCTTCAGCACCTGGCCTTCTCTGGGGATGGAGACATTTGCACCCTCAGCCCCTCCAGCTTACCCAAATTGACGTCATTGTTGTTGGCCCTCTGAGGGTCATACCGGGTTGGGGGCCGAGGGGAGGGGCCTTGGGGGGTTTGGGGAGGCCCAGGCTTGGGCCTTGGGTGCCCCCCTGGTGCAGCTGCACTTCCTTGGCGGCTGCTGAGCTGGGCCAGAGCCTGTTGGATGCCAGCAGGGTTGCTGTGGATAACTTGGTCCAGGCGGAAGACAGCAGAACTGCTGGGAGGTGGGGGAGGCAGAGGGAGCCCTGGGGGACGCTCCTCTGGAGGACGGCTGAAGAAAACAGAGCATCCATTCCAGTATGCACAGAATTGTTACATCTTCCCTACAAGTCAAATCTCCTCTACCTCTCCACCTTCAACCAGTCCTCTGCGCTAAAATCCAGGTGTTTCTGAGCACTCCCCCCGCCCCCCCCCCCCCGACACACACACACCATGCGGCTTGTGGTATTCTCGGCTCCCCAGCCAGGGATCGAACCCAGGCTCCAAGAGTGAAAGCGCCGAGTCCTAACCACTGGACTGCCAGAAAATTCCCCATTTCTGAGCACTTCCAAGGAATTCTACTCGTAAAGGTCTATCGAGGGGAAAGCAAGGAATATGGGTGTTCCGAACGCTGTCAACTGCTTTCCAGCTACTTTACCTAAACATGGATAACCTAGCGCACCTAAGAACTTACCCTGCGCCCTCTGATCTCACACTCCACAGCACACAACCACACCTTTCCCCCAGGTTTTCTCCCCTCCCCCAACTTTTTAACCCTAAGAATAAACTTAAATCACCTGCCTGTACCCACCTTCGGTTCTTGGGAGAGGGCCAGCTCCTCTTGTCCCCTCGCCCTGGGCCAGTTCTCCCTCCAGGACCCCCGCCACCTCCTCCACTGCTGCCGCCACCACTGCCAGACTTGCTGCTTGGGCCTGGGCGCCGGTTCTGCCTTTCCATGCCTGGCCGCTGACTCGAGAAGCTCCGCTTGCTCAAATCTCTCGCTCTCTGGCTCAGCTCTCCACGGGACATGGCTGAAATGCCTGGTCCAGCTCCACCTCCACTGCCCCCAGGAGTCCCCACAGCTTTGGGGGTTAGCAGTGCTGCTGGCGGAGCCTCCTTGTCCCCCCGGCGCTCACTGGCAAAGTCACTGCTCTCTGAGGCAGTCTCCCATTCCTCATTGGCTTGGTCTGAGTTCTGGTTTGACAGATCGGGAGACTTAGCAGCTGCCCGGCGAGGTGGTGGGGGCACTGCTACCGCTGTGAGGGCCTCCTCTGGTCCAGGAGTGGAGACTGGAAGGGCAAGGGAAGAGGACTTGCCCTCGGCCCCCCTGGCAGCGTTCTCCCGTTCCTGTTTCAGTCTCCGGAAACGAGGCGGTTTGTCCTGCTGCTGAGCCCTCCCATGTCGCCTCCTTCTAGGCCGCTCTCCATCTTCCACACCCATGCCTACGTTGCTGCCTCCACTGCTGCCTCCTCGGGCCATGGGGGACAGGGGCCCTGGGATCAGCTTCTCTTTCAAAGGCTCCTTACTTGGAGGCAAAGGACCTGTTGGAGGCTTCTTTGGAGCCAGAGACTTGGTTGGGGGGCTCCAGCCTGGGCAAATGGGGGGAGGGGGCCGCCCTCCCCCTCGACCCCGGCGTGATGGCACCCCTCTGGGAGTGAAGACTCGTCCACCTCGGGCAGTGGAAAAGCGGGCTGGGGCTGGTGAAGGGGGTGCTCCTGACGGTGGGGGAGCAAGAGGAACCTGTATAAGTACTCCTTCCTTGGGTGTTGGGGCCTCCTTGTCTGAGGGGGCCAGATCACTCTCATGGGTCTCGCTGCCTGTCTCTGAACCCCGCTGCCGGCGCCGCTTGGGGATTTCTTCATACTCTGAACCCTCACTCCGTGTCTCGCTGGCAGTGCGGCCTCGGGGAGCAGGAGGATGGTTTGGTCCCCCTGCCCCACCTCCACGCCCATCATCTCCTCGGAATTCCCGGTAACTACGGAACTCTCGGCTTCGGGCTCCCCGCCCCCGCCCCCCATAGGTGCCCCGAAAACCCCTCCCTCTGGCAAAATACTCCCCTCGGCCCCGACCCCGGCAAGAGGTAGGACCCACTCTCTCATAGGAATAGTCCCTCCGAAGCCTTGGGGCAGGGGAAAGAGTCCCACTGGGTGGGGTCTCCTTGGGGCCACCTATCTTCCCCTTTGCCGTCTTCAACGGGTCTGGCTTTGGAACCTTGGGGGTTTCATCCCCCTGTTCGAGGGGCTTGGGGGGCAGATCTTCAACTTTTGCAGG
Organism: Eubalaena glacialis; assembly: GCF_028564815.1. Classification (NCBI taxonomy): domain Eukaryota; kingdom Metazoa; phylum Chordata; class Mammalia; order Artiodactyla; family Balaenidae; genus Eubalaena; species Eubalaena glacialis. The sequence goes on along the minus strand of NC_083722.1, from coordinate 23,971,197 downwards.
CGGTGGGGGTTTCTTGATGGGCCCAGCGCGGCGGGGAGGGGCCCCTGGCTCCTCTGGAGGGATTCCACGACGACTGCTGCCTGGACGAGGGCCCCAGCGGGTCTCAGTGCGGCTCTCTCTGCGAGGTGGTGGGGGGCCTTGGCCTCCGATTCCACGGGCAGGCTTTCGACCAGCTTCTGGCCCGGTCAGCTGTGGAGTCTCCTCCTTGGGGGTTTCCTTTTTAGGTGGTGGAGCTTGTATCTTGGCTGCCTCATCATTGCCTGGGGGCCAGGGGAGTGGACGGGGCCCTGGGGGAGCTGGCTCCTCCAGAGGGAAGCGAGGGATTGGGGGCCCAGGGGCTCCATTCTCAGGAAAGCCTGGATAACTGGCCAGATAGGGTGGTGGGGGAGGTACTGGAGGGGTCTCGCTCCTGAAGAGGGAGACAGAAAAGAATAGAAATTAAGTATCTTAAGAAAAACGAACTAGATGGGGAAAGAGAACACTTTATTATGACCCAGACACTCCTTTCACGTTTACCCCTATCACTTCACCGATAACCCAAAGTACCTTTTCTCCTAGCCTAAATATTTTCACTGGAAACCCACCTATTTCTCTACTCAGACTCACCTCATCCCCTTCTCATCCTCGTCAGCAGCCTGGCGCAGTGGTGAGGTAAGTGGGCGGGGGTCAGCAGGTGTGGTGGTGAAGACATCTCCTACCCAGGCCAACTTTGGATCCACTGGTGGGGTGCCACGATCCCGTAAGAGGGGGGGTGCATGGCGCTCAAATGGCTCTGAGCTTGAGCCTCCACTGTCTGAGCGCTCCCGGGGAACTAGGCCTGAGGAAACAAAACAGTATGAGAAGAACAACCCTTTTTTATGTTACAAGCCCTCCAGCCCAAAAAGCATCTCCCCAGTTAATCTTCCATGTCAGCCCAGTCAATGTCAGCACCTCTATCTCCTGGGCCTTGCCCACACTCCTGAAACACAGTTATCCACTAAGCTTCCCTACAGATGAATCCAATTAATCCCCCCACCCAGGTAAATCCCAGTTAAAGAAGGACCACTGTTTCATTTTTGCAACAAAGAGGTATCTCAGCAGTGCTAGGCTCCCCTCTTAATTGGTGGCCCTTCATCCCCGTAGCAAGATGCTGATACCCACTTCCCAGGACTAAGGGGTCCACCACCCCCTACCTCTTCTATGGCCCCTTACCAGAGGGATGCACACCAGGAGGATAGAAGTCCAGAGGGGGCCGGCCCTGAAGGAGCCGGGGGTCCACATAAGGAGGAATCATCATCCAGCGGGGATCAAAGTTCATAGGGGGCATGGGTGGGGGCCGGCCCAGAGCACCTGGGTACAGGGCCTTGGGGGGTGGTGGCGGAGCCTGTGGAGCTGGCACAGCCCCCATGGTCACAGGCTGTGGTGGTGATGGGGGCACTGGGGCAGGTGGGGCGGAGCCCTGTTGATGCTGCTGCCACTGCTGCTGTTGCTGCTTCAAGAGCTGCTCCTGGGGAAGGACAAAAGGGGATGAGAGAGGCATCAAAGGCCCCAAACAAAAAACCGAACAAAACAAAAAACAAAAACCCGCAAATGGGACAAATACCTGGACTAGATGGAAACTAGGGTGACACAAAGGAAAGAGAACTGCTAGAGGGACCCAGAAAGTAACTCATGGATAGGATAAATGTTGAGACCAAGAAAAGCAGCCCTTAAGAGGGGAAGTAACTTAGTTTCACCTGCTGCTGCCGCTGGAAACGAGGAGGCAATGATTTCTGATACTTGGGGTAGCTCAAGCCTTGGCTGGGGGGCTGACGGGTAGGACCAACCCCATCACCCTTGGGCTCCACCTTTGGGGCTGGGGGCGTGGCAGGAGAAGGAACCTCTTCTGGTGGTTCAGGACCCTCTTTTGAGGGCAGTTGGGGTTCCACTGCATTAAAGAAAAGACACTCATCAAAGTGGTCTAGTCCCCCAACAGATATTCCATGAACACCCCCATAATTTCAGCTCTCACCTCGAGCTCCCCCACTAAGGTTAAGACCATCCCATTTAAAACCCATGAAAACTCTTCATGGTCTCTCAAAAGCCAACGATGGTGGCATTAACTTCCCATGAGATCATCAAAAGTAACAAACACTTCTTCAGCCTTGCTCCACTCTAGGCCTACGGGAAGTGGTTTTAGGTCACTACTTATTCATGCATTCAAGTAACACAACCTTTCCCCCTCGGATGTCCATACAAGCAAAAAGATCCTTTTCGCCCCTACCACTGATAGTCCAATAAACTGAAACAACTGCCTTCTATTTCCTTTACTCACATCCTTACCACCTTCACCCTCAACCCCAAGCAAATAAGAAATCTGGCACCTGGTAGTACCCATCACCATCTCCATACCTGGGCTGGCTTCGAAGCTGCCACTGCTGGTGCTACTGGTGCTGCCACCACCACTCACCACGGTGGGAGCTGGAGCCACACCTGGAGTGGGGGTGGACTGGGCAGGAGGGGCCTGTGCCGGCTCTTCCGGTTCTTTTTCAGGTGTCGGGACTGGTGCCGGTGGAGGAGCTGGAGGTGCAGGGAGTTCTTTGGGGGCTGCAGGTGGTGGAACGGGGGCAGGAGGGGCAGCAGGTGGTACAACAGGCTCCGATTTGAGCCGCTTGTCAGGTGCCCCAAACTTCTCATCGAGTCGCTTGAGTTTCTCGGCACAGGCTGCCCTGCGTTCCTCCTGCATGCGCCGTTCCTCCTCCTCTCGCCGTCGCCGGGCTCGCTCCACAGCCAGGGAGATTTCAGACGAAGACTGCTTTCGCCGCTGCCGCCAAGCCTCATCCTCATCTTCGGGTGCTGGGGGCTTGCAGGGAGGGCCCCCGCGATCCTGTCAGTGGGCAGACCCAGCAGGGCCAGAGGTATCAGTCATTATGTTTCTTAAGATCTCTTTCACAAACTGATCAACTATCTAGCTGCAGGTGCAAAAACCAGGCCTTGGGGTTGATGGCCTCTCAGGGTAGGGACAAACTCATCATCCTAGTCTTGTTTCCTCTCTTTCAGAGACCCAAACACCCAGGTCTCCTTGTTTTTCCTAACTGGCATCCCAGTTTCTCTTTTCACCCAGACTCGCCTAACACCAACGATGTTCCAAACCTTTCCAGAGATGCTCCACAGCTCTACGCTTCCTGCAGCCCATTTTCGGTCCTCCCTCCAGCTTCCTCTTATTACTACTGCTTCAATTACTCAGCTGAAACTAATCTCCCACAACTGACCCTCTCAACCCCTCATTGTAGACACTCACTGGGTAGTCCCCAGGGGGGCCCCAGTTCCCGGTGGGGCCCCGGTGAGGTGGGGGTGGGGGAGGCTTTGGGGCAGGAGGCCCCGGCTCTGTCTCTGGAGGCCGAGAGGTCTCTGCCCAGGCCGTCTTGGGAGGGGGTGGTTCGCTGCCGGGGGAGTTGCCCTTTTTGCCATCTGCTTCAGGGGGCCGTTCCTCACCAGCAGCTGACTGGGATTCCTTGCTGTGAGCAGACCAACAGTGGAATTAAAATCAGCTGCAACCCAACTCCTTTAAGAGTATATTACCATGAGAGAAACGGAGCCCCCTCCTCTCCCCAGAGGGCCCGAACTCACTGGCCCTCAGCTCCCTCCTCATCGGAGTCTCGCCCGTCTTCCTCATCGCTGAACTTGAGCTTCTCAGTGTAGTCGACCTCCTCGTGGGCCCCTGAGGAGAATAGTGAAGAGTGGTAACCCAAGCATTCTGCTCTCCAATCTCATATTTTCTAGAACACAGGAACTACGTGATGGGATGTACTACTAATGCCAACTGCCCTCCTCCCACTGACATCCAGATCCCCACCATGACTCTCATTCTCACTCCTCTTAGTTCTCTACCAGGACTTGGCTTTTCTCCACCTATCTCCCCTACCTTTCAGTATCTGCTTTTCTCCCACACAACCCGTTTTTTTTTTTTTAAGATTTTTTTTTGATGTGGACCATTTTCAAAGTCTCTATTGAATTTGTTACAATACTGCTTCTGTTTTATGTTTTGGTTTTTGGCCACAAGGCATGTGGGATCTTAGCTCCCTGACCAGGGGTCGAACCTGCACCCCCTGCATTGAAAAGTGAAGTCTTAACCACTGGACTACCAGAGAAGTCCTGTATAACCCGTTTTTTCCTCATCACATTTTGCTTTTTAAAACTAAAACACTTGGGAATTCCCTGGCAGTCCAGTGGTTAGGACTCCACACTTTCACTGCCGAGGGCCTGGGTTCAATCCCTGGTAGGGGAATTAAGATCTCATAACCTGTGCAGTGCAGCCAAAAACCAAACCAAACCAAAAACCAAAACAAACAAACAAAAAAACCCCAAACCGAAACCAAACAAAAATACTTGGTCCTTAGTATCCACTCACCTGCCCAACCATCATCATTCTCCTGGTCCAACTGATCAAATTCTTTGAGATTATCTTCTTTAAGAATGGAAGGCCGACCCACAGGTTCTACAAGGCGCATTGGCGGCCCTGAACCTCGGGGGCCTGCCACACGGGGGAAACGGCTGTGTATGAAAAAGCAAATGGGAGAAGAGATTAAAAAATGGCACGTTGTATAATCACATACAAGACTGAGCCTCCTGGCTAGAAAACCATCTCCTCCCCAATAGGCTTCCCCTGTCCCCAACCACAAACCCAGACCTAGATTACTCACCCGGGCCCATCAGGAGTGGGGTATCGGTAAGGCCCCTGGGGTCCATAGGGCGGAGGGAACGGGAGATATGGGGGATACATCTGCAAAAGGGCCCAATAGTAGCTGCTCAGAGGGACAGTCAAATAGCTTACCAGCTCCCTAAACCTATTATCCTCCCACCCTCACGATATGTCACAGGCCCCTGCTTTCCATGTGTCCCCTCCGAAGACTAAGCCCTAAATTCCTAACTCTCTAACTTCCAGCACAACCAATCCAAAACAAGATATCCAAACTCACGAAAGGCGGCATCATTCCGCGGTAGGGAGGGAACTGGGGTGGGCCTGAAGGCTGCAGCCCACCCCGGGGATCATGGCCGTGATGAAGTTTGGAGTCCGGGCCCTCCAGCTCATCAGGGCCACGCCCACCTCCGTCCCTCCAAGTTGCAGAATCTGTATTTTGGAAAAGGCAGAGAGTGAACATAGCTGAAAATGATGGGGAGAAAGATGAATAAGCTAGCACCTAACTCTGAGATGGAATAAGGTAATGTCCTGGCCAAAAGATAACCACTCATTCACTCACTAATGGCGGACACTCACTTTGGGGGCGGAGGCTTGGTCCGGGCCCAGACGACTGTTCGGCAGACTCCCTTTCCTTGGCAGCCTTGTCCTGGTCGCCAGCCGCCTGCAGGGTCGGAAATTCCTCTCGAGAGAATCGTGACAGTAGGCTTGATGCCCTTCCACCTGTTGGTGTTGAGATGCAAAAGTAGGAGACACAAGTACATTTACTGAGAACGCACCATGAAAGTGAAAGGGTCTGACAGGTAGCAGATCCAGTTCTGCCTCCAAACTCACCCCCTACATATTGCGTGTTCATTCCCCAAGAAACAAGGTCAGTTTTGGGACAACCTCCTCACCTTCAGTTAATTCTGAGACAAACTTGCTCATCTGTGTCCCATGAAACTGAATATGGGATCCAAAATTTAGCCAAAGAGGAATGAAGAGGTACAGTGCAGGACTCCTGCCTACTATGGTGCCCAAAGAGACTCCCCAAACAGCCCTGCACTCACCATCTCCATGTGCTCCATGGGTGACACTGGCCTGTGCCCAGGACTTTACCCCGCTTGGAACCGAAGGAGTGTTCTGGGGAAGCAGAGATAATAAATGGTGACGTGGATGAGAAGCTACGAGCCATTCTTGCCCCTGCCCCTTAAATAACATCCAGTTCTTCAGATACCTCGGGGGCTGCTGGGGGTCGTTTCGGTTGGTTGGAGGCAGGCGTCTGTGAAGCCGGCAGTGGCTGCGATTCCGGCGGCTGAGCGGTTGAGGCATCGGAACTGAGGGGATGGTAGGATGAGAAAGTTAGAGTCTGAGATGGCTCCGGCTCCCCTGCTTCTCCAACTGGTGGAGAACAGGAACTGAACTCAGGTCTACTCCCTACTTTTAACAAGTATTAGGGCAAAATACCATAAGCTCGTCACCCTGCATAAGCTGTCCTCTACTCTTCAAGCTTTCTTTACATCTGACAGAAAGCTAAAGATACCGTTCATTAGTCATCTAACAGGAGTCCTACAATAGGCAGGACAGGGTCTTCCCTGTTTGTCTCTGACTCTCATGTGGCCAGGCTAGACCAAGCCCCCATTCATCCCGAAGTTCAAAGTTAAAATACTCATAACTCTAAGTCCCCCAGGTCTCTGTCTACCTCTTGGGGTCGGACTGCTCCTGTTTGCTTGCCCATCCTGTTCCGTCTTTCGGCACTAGTGAGACGTTGGGGTCATTGCCTTTGTTCTCGGCTTTCAGGCTTGGAAGGTTGGCTGGGGGTGGCATACGCCGAGCAATGGCAACTTTCCCGAGACTCTGCAGGCCATGGCGAGGGGCAACTGGAGAAAAGGTGGAGAGAAAGTGAAAAATGCTTTATATAGAAGATCTGACAGCATCCTACCCTAGGTCCCATTTAGACATCCTCAATATCTTCTCTTAGAAACCAAACTTTTCCTAGAAACCTTCCCTCCCTTTGCCCTAGGCAACCTCCGAAATTCTATCAGGAAGGAAGGCTGAGATGCTTTACATTCAATACTTCTATGTGGGATGGTTGATCTTGAGCCTGCAGGGAACAAGCTGGCCCCAGACTTCTCCAAGTCCACATTTCTTTGCCTCCAATTCTTACGTGTCCAAAGACGGGAAACCACAGACACGCCTTTGTAGGAGGGTACTGGTGTTCACCCAAAGCGCAACATCCCATGGGGCCCAAGATAAAATGAGAAAGTCTCTAGTGTTCCTCTAACCTTTGGATGTATGTACCATAGTTGTTTCCCTTCGAAGAGCTCTGAAATATGTGCCCCATTCATGCCCAGCCTCCTATAATTAGGAACATCATTGCAGGACCCTCACCAGCGGGTTTCTGGATCTCTAAGGACTTGCCCTTATATGTATCAAACAGGTTGAGCGAGGAATACTTTTTTCCATCCTTCCCCTTGGCAGTCGGCCCCGAGCGATCGGACATTGCGCTGGAAGCTCATTGAGTACGTTGGGTCCTGCAGGCACCTCCCCCAAAACGTGCCGGAGCCTGTGGGCCAGATACCAAGTGTTTCAGTCTCTGCTCCATTTAGAGACTCCAACAGAAACTCAGACTCGTAGGCTCCCACTTATTCTCATCAGGGGCCCAGATATGTGGCCCTCTAGTGTCTCTTCCTCCAGCCTATTCAAACACCCCAGTTCCTTTAAGCAACCACTATCTACTTAGCTCCCCACGGAGCCCAAATGCCATGTTCCCTCTTTCCCCCAGACACCTCTTGCTAAGGAAACCCAAATAAAAATCCAGTATCTTCCTAATACAAACACTCTTCCCTTTGTACCAATCTATATAAAGTGTAGCAGCCTCTTCATTATGCCCACAAGTGATAATCTCTTTCCACCAAAATCATTTCAGAGACCTACAATAAAAAAGGGCAAGTCCAAGCTCCAGAGAAAACCAGAAAGACGCATACAGCTCCATCATGTAAGGAACAGAGCTTTAGATCCCCTACTTATTAGATACCAGCTTTCTGTGCGCCAGGTTCTATTCCCAGCCGCCTCACTCCCATCCGGGGAGGTTTGCAGGAAGGTATGCCGGAGTTTAAGGATTTTATGAGCTTGCTCAGCCAGACTGGGGGCTGGTGCCAGAGAATTCCTGAGGGAACAAATGGGGCTCTACATACTCCCAAGCTATAAAACCAAGTATTTGGGATAGCCTGTCTTTTCCTACACTTGCCCCCATCCCAGCTCCTGGAAAAATTTTTGTCTGCAGATGAAATACTGGTGGGCTCTGGTTTACCCTATGTAGATGTGAGAAAAACAAAGCATTATGGACCCACCTCAAGCATACCATGTAACCATGGGGCCAAGGCCGGAACCAACTTCATTTTCCTACCCCCAGTAAAAACACCCATCAGCAGTCATTTCTTTCCCTAATACCCCTTGCTCCCCAAGCCGGCCAAACTCTCCAACATCGGTCAGTTCCTGGGTGACAAGGCATTCGTTTATAGAGAATGGTGTAAAGGAAAGAGATGGGAGTTGGTGAGACATCCAGACAGGACCAGGATGATAATCCAAATCAAGAACTTTAAGACAGGTTAGATGAGGATTGCTTTTAAGGTGTTTAAGGAGGCCAGTCTTTGAAAATAAATTTATGAAAGAAAAGAAAAGAAAAGAATAGTGAAGAAACTAAAACTAATAAAAGAGAATTAATACGAAAGCAGGTGAGAAATAATACACGTAAGCGGGAATGGTAGGAAAAGGATGCAGACCAAAGTAAGGGAGCAACGTCAAGAGACTCCGGAGAAAGGGCGGGGTTGGGATAGAAAAGAGATGATAAGAAAGAGGAAACATGAAAAAAGCAGAGAAGAAATTGAGGAACGTAGGAAACACAGATGCGGGATAAAAGCAGGGCTCCAGAGTGGGAGTGACTCGACGCGAAGTGGGGCGTCAAGAAGGGGGAACCTTAGCGCTGGATGATAGGAGGGGTCCACTATGGAGGAAGGGAGACTCTAGGAGAAGAGGACAGTCAGGCGCGGCCCACCCTAGAGCAGCGGCAGGGTAAGGGGACCACAAATACGGGTGAAAGGCCAGGAGCGCAACGGGGGAGGGGGGGAGTTACGGCCCAAGAATAGGGGGTCGCCCCATGAAACCATAAGGTGAGTGGGTAAGTGCAGGCCATAGACTCAGAGATAGGGCTGGAAGCGCGGGTCCCAGGGTGGGAGTATCGGAGGGGGAGGGGCAGGCAGGGCCCGGCAGCAGGAGGACAAAATGGCGGCGGCTAATGGCAGCTTCTCCTCACCCCGGCCCGCCACCGCCGCCGCTGCCGCTGCCACCACTGCTCCCGCGCCGGAAAAGGGCGTTAGCATTCGGCTCGCCCAGACTCACCTGGCCGGGTGCGCAGGGGTCCGGGACCGGGGCCTAGGGGCTCCCCGGGGTGGGATGGCGGTGGGGCGGGGACGGATGGCGACGGATGGCGCCGGGTTCGGCTCCTCCCGTCTCCCTCGCTCACTCCGCGGCTGGGCCCCGACTAACGGCCCATCCGGGCAACCGCCACCCCCGGGAGCGCCCCCCCCCGCCACCTCCCTCCGCGCCTAGACACGCCCCTTAATTTGCATAAAGGGCGGGGCGCTTTCTACCCTATCCCTCTTTACTTCCAGGGCTATCCTTATCAAAAAAAAGCAGAGCGTGCGAAGCTGACATAGGTTATTTGCATAAAGAGGAGGGACTTACAGGCGCTAGGACGCCGGTTGGCTGAAGTGGAAGGCCCCCGGCGTCGGCCGTTGAGACGTGTAGAGGGGGCGGGAATGCGGAGCCGGTCGGCCGGGCGGTTGGGGCGCAGAATTTGCACGACAAATAGGGGGAGAAAGAGACGGAGCGTGCGTCGTGCGTTTGTGGAGAGATGGGAACGGAGAGACGTAGGGACGCCGAAAGTGGAAGGAAACGATGCTAGGCCCGTGGCGCTTTCGGCGAAGGAGACGGAGCTAGAAGACGGGGCGGAAGGGTTTCTTTGCCGGAGGGCGGAGCTTACGTAACCAGGGAAGAGTCCCAACTCACGCTTCTCTTCGCGAGAGGTGAAAGCACCAGGGGGGCGGGCCTTCATTTATTAAATCACGTCATGCAAATAAGGTGGATTGACGGGCCAATCCAAGGGGCCAGGGGCGTGCATCACACAGCATAGGCCTTCTGTGGGTAGTTCTACTTATTTGCATAATACATGCAAATAATTTGAACAAAGATACGCTACGAATAACCTATTCATCAAAATAGTGGTAACCAATGACTAAGACGGGCATTTAATTTTATAATCTACAATTTTCATGAATATATTTGTATATCTGCTATTATTAGCAGTTTGCATTCGCTTCACAACGAGTTTAATTCTACGAAATGCAGTACCATTTCCTTCCTTTGTCTCCTATTACTCTATTACTCTGCTCCTACTACCCGTTCAGCAAATCATGCAACAGCTATGTTTTTTTAACCATTAAAAATATATAAAATAGATTTTTATTAGAGCGGTTTTAAGTTTACGGGATAATTGAGCAGAAAGTACAGAGAATGCTCGTATACTCCTTCCCCTGCCTCAGTTTTCCGTATTATTAACTTCGTGCACTGGTGTGGCACATTTGTTACAGTTGATGAGCCAATAGTGATACGTTGTTTTTTGTTCCAGTTTTATTGAGATATGATTGACACACAGCGCTATATAAACTTTAGGGGTACAGCATAATGATTTGACTTAGCAACATCATGAAATGATTACCACAATGTTTAGTGGACATCCATCATCTCATATAGTTACAGACTGAAAGAAATAGAAAAAATGTATTTTTTTCCTTGTGAAGAGAACTCTGAGAATTTACTCTTAACTTTCATCAGTTTTAATTATATTTATCATGCTATACACTACATCCCTAGTATTTATTTATCTTATAACTGGAAGTTGGTACTTTTTGACTGCCTTTATCCATCCCTTACCCCCCACCACAAATTTGATCTCTTTCTCTATAAGTTTTGTTTTGTTTTGTTTTGTTTTGTTTATAAATTTCTTTATTTTTTGGCTGTGCTGGGTCTTTGTTGCTGCGCGCGGGCTTTCTCTAGTTTTGGCGAGTGGGGAGCTACTCTTCGTTGAGGTGCACAGGCTTCTCATTGCGGTGGCTTCTCGTTGCAGAGCACGGGCTCTAGGCGTGGGGGCTTCAGTAGTTGTGGCACACAGGCTCAGTAGTTGTGGCTCACGGGCTCTAAAGCGCAGGCTCAGTAGTTGTGGCACATGGGCTTAGTTGCTCTGCAGCATGTGGGATCTTCCCGGACCATGGCTCAAACCCGTGTCCCCTGCATTGACAGGGGGATTCTTAACCACTGTGTCACCAGGGAAGTCCCTGTTTGTTTTTGAAGTATAGTTGGCCTACAATACTCTGTTAGTTCTTGGTACACAACATAGTGATTTGATATTTCAAAATGATCACCATCATAAGTCTAGTTATCACCTGTCATCGTACATAATTATTGACTATATTCCCCACACTGTACATTTCATATCCGTGACTCCATTATTTTGTAACTGGAAGTTTCTTTCACTTAATCACTTAATCTCCTTTGCCTATTTCTCTCCTCCCCCGCCAACTACCTGTTTGTTCTCTGTATCTATGACTCTGTTTCTGCCATGTTACATTTGTTTTTATGTTTTATAGATCCCACATAAGTGAAATCATACAGTATTTTTCTGTGTCTGACTTATTTCACTTAGCATGATACCCTCTAGGTCCACCATGTTGACACAAATGGCAAGATTTCATTCTTTTTCATGGCTCAGTAATATTCCATGGTACATATATACTATATCTTCTTTATCTATTCACCTGTTGATGGGCACTTAGGTTGCTTCCATATCTTGGCTGTTATAAATAATGCTTCAGTGAACATAGTGGTGCATATATCTTTTTGAATTAATGTTTTCATTTTCTTCAGATAAATACCTAGGAGTGGAATTAATGGATCGTATAGTAGTTCTATTTTTAATTTTTTTGAGGAATCTCCATATTGTTTTCCATAGTGGCTGCACCAATTTACATTCCTACCAATATTGAAAGAGGGTTCCCTTTTCTCCACATCCTTGCCAACACTTGTTATTTGTGGTCTTTTTGATAATAGCCATTCTGACAGGTGTGAGGGGATATTTCATTGTGGTTTGAGTTGTATTTCCCTGATGATTAGTGATGTTGAGCATCTTTTCATGTGCCTATTGGCCATCTTTATGTCTTCTTTGGAAAATGTCTATTCAGGTCCTTTGCCCATTTATTTTTTCATAGTATTTTTTTATTTTTTATTTTTTTTTGCCTGCATTGGGTCTTTGTTGCTGCATGCGGGCTTTCTCTAGTTGCAGCGAGCGGGGGCTACTCTTCGCTGCGGTGCGCAGGCTTCTCGTTGGGTGGCTTCTCTTCTTGCGGAGCACGGGCTCTAGGTGTGGGGGCTTCAGTAGTTGTGGCATGTGGGCTCAGTAGTTGTGGCTCACGGGCTCTAGAGTGCAGGCTCAGTAGTTGTGGCACACGGGTTTAGTTGCTCTGCGGCATGTGGGATCTTCCCAGACCAGGGCTCGAACCCGTGTCCCCTGCATTGGCAGGCAGATTCTTAACCACTGCGTCACCAGGGAAGTCCCCATTTTTTTTTTCTCCTCTGCCCATTTTTTAATCTTTTTTTTTTTTTAATTGAGTTGTATGAGTTCTTTGTATATTTTGGATATTAACCCCTTATCAGATATATTATTTGCAAGCATCTTATCCCATTCTGTAGGCAGCCTTTTCATTTTGTTGATAGTTTCCTTTGCTACGCAAAAGCTGTTTAGTTTGATATAGTCCCATTTGTTGATTTTTGCTTTTGTTTCCCTTGTCTGAGGAGACATATTCAAAAAAATATTGCTAAGATTGATGTCAGAGAGCATACTCCATATGTTTTCTTTTAGAAATTTTACGGTTTCAGGTCTTACATTTCTTAGTCAGATTTATTCCTAGGTATTTCATTCTTTTTGATGTGATTGTAAATGGGATTGTTTTCTTAATTTTTTTTCTTGATAATTCATTGATAGTGTGTAGAAATGCAACAGATTTCTATATGTTAATTTTGTATACTGCAACTTTACTAGATTCATTGGTGAGTTCTAGTAGTTTCTTTGTGGCATCTTTAGAATTTTCTATGTATAGTATCATGTCATCTTCAAACTGACAGTTTTACTTCTTCCTTTCCAATTTGGATTCCTCTTATTTCTTTTTCTTGTCTGATCATTGTGGCTAGGACTTCCAATACTATGTTGAATGAAAGTGAGCATCCTTGTATTCTTCCTGATCTTAGAGGAAATGTTTCAGTTTTTCACCATTGAGTATGATGTTAGCTGTGGGCTTGTCATATATGGCCTTTATTATGTTGAGGTGTGCTCTCTCTGTGCCCACTTTCTGGAGAGTTTTAATCATAAATGAATGTTGAATTTATCACAAGCTTTTCCTACATCTGTTGAGATGACCATATGATTTTTATTCCTCAGTTTATTAATGTGGTGTATCACATTGCCTGATTTATGGACATTGATCCATCCTTGCACCCCTGGGATAAATCCCACTTGATCATGGTGTACAATCCTTTTAATGTATTGTTGAATTCCATTTGCTAATAGTTTTTGAGGATTTTTGCATCTCTGTTCATCTGTGATATTGGCCTATAATTTTTATTTTTTTGTGATATCTTTATCTGGATTTGGTATCAGGGTGATACTGGCCTCATAAAATGGGTTCAGAAGTGTTCCTTCCTCTGCAGTTTTTTGGAATAGTTTGAGAAGGATGGATGGTAACTCTTCTTTAAATGTTTGGTAGAATTCATCTTTGGTAGAAGCATTGTGGTTCTGGAGTTTTGTCTGTTGAGAGGTTTTTTTTTTTTTTTAATTACTGATTCAATTTCATTACTGGTAACTGGTCTGTTCATATTTTCTATTTCTTCCTGATTCAGTCTTGGGAGATTGTACATTTCTAGGAATTTGTCCATTTCTTCTAGGTTGTCCATTTTATTGGCGTATAATTATTTGTAACAATCTCTTATGATCCTTTGTATTTCTGTGGTGTCAGTTGTAACTTCTCCTTTTTCATGTCTGATTTTATTGATTTGGGCCCTCTCCCTTTTTCTTGATAAGTCTGCCTAAAGGTTTATCAATTTTGTTTATCTTTTCAAAGAACAGCTCTTTCATTAATATTTTCTGTTTTTTGTCTCTATTTCATTTATTTCTGTTCTCATCTTTATTATTTCTTTCTTTCTACTAATTTTGGGTGTTGTTTGTTCTTCTTTATCTAGTTCCTTTAGGTGTAAAGTTAGATTGTTTATTTGAGGTTTTTCCTGTTTCCAGGGGTAGGCTTGTATCGCTTATAAACTTCCCTCTTAGAAATGTTTTTGCTTCATCCCATAGATTGTGGATCATTGTGTTTTTGTTTTCATTTGTCTCCAGCTTTTTTTAATTTCCTCTTTGATTTCTTAAGTGACCCATTGTCAACAACTATGTTCTGAAGGCACCAGAGATATGCACAGAATGTTATAGAAGTAGAGGAATAAAAATCAGACTGTGCCTGAGCAGGTTCAGAAATGCTTCTAGAAAAATGTGACTCTTATTAAGTGATATGAAGAACTAGTTAAGATTTAGCTAGGGGACTTCCCTGGTAGTCCAGTGATTAAGAATCCACCTTCCGGGCTTTGCTGTTGGCGCAGTGGTTGGGAATCCGCCTGCCGATGCGGGGTACACGGGTTCGAGCTCTGGTCCGGGAGGATCCCACATGCCGCGGAGCAGCTGGGCCCGTGTGGCACAGCTGCTGAGCCTGTGCTCTGGAGCCCGCGAGCCACAACTGCTGAAGTCCATGCACCTGGAGCCCGTGCTCTGCAGCGGGGGAGGCCACCGCAGTGAGAGGCCCGCGCACTGCAATGGGGAGTGGCCCTCGCTCGCCGCAGCTGGAGGGAGCCCGCGCGCAGCAGCGAGGACCCAACGCAGCCAAAAGTAAAATAAATTAAATAAAAAAAAAAAAAAAAAAAAAAAAAAGAATCCACCTTCCAATGCAGGGGACGCAGGTTCGATCCCTGGTCTAAGGGAACTAAGATCCCACATGCCGCAGGGTAACTAAGCCTGCATGCCACGACTACTGAGCCCACACGCCACAACTAGAGAGCCTGCACGCTGCAACTACTGAGCCCGCGTGCTCTGGAGCCCATGCGCCACAACTAGAGAAAGGCCCGTGTGCCGCAACAAGGAGCCCGCACACCACAACGAAAGATCCCGCATGTCACAACAAAGATCCTGTGTGCTGCAACTAAGACCCGATGCAGCCAAATAAATAAAATAAGTAAATTAAAAAAAAAAAGGTTTAGCAAGTTTGAGGAGAGAGTGCACATCTCGAGCCCAGTGAACTGATAAGCAGAGGCATGGGTTTGGAAACTATGCCTAGGCTGGTGTGGCTAAATTAAGGGACTGACTGTCCATAATGGAAAATGAGAGCAGAAAATTTAGCAAGAATCTGGTAAGAATTTTATCCTGAGGCTCATTAAGATGGTTGAGATGACTTCAGTTCTCAAACTTTATTTTTATTTTTAAATTATTTTTATTTATATATTTTTTAATTTTTTATTTTGGCTGCACTGGGTCTTTGTTGCGGCATGTGGGCTCTTTGTTGAGGCGTGTGGACTTCTCTAGTTACAGCGTGCGGGCTTGTCTAGTTGTGGTGTGCAGGCTCAGTAGTTGTGGTGCGCTGGCTTAGTTGTACCATGGCATGTGGTATCTTAGTTCCCGGACCAGGGATCGAACCCGTATCCCCTGCATTGGAAGGCGGATTCTTTTTTTTTTTTTTAAATGAATTAATTTATTTTTGGCTATGTTGGGTCTTTGTTGCTGCTGGCAGGCTTTCTCTAGTTGTGGTGAGTGGGGTCTACTCGCAGTGCGCAGGCTTCTCATTGTGGTGGCTTCTCTTGTTGCGGAGCATGGGCTCTAGGCGCGCAGGCTTCAGTAGTTGTGGCTCGCGGGCTCAGTAGTTGTGGCTTGCAGGCTCTAGAGCACAGGCTCAGTAGTTGTGGCACACGGGCTTAGTTGCTCGGCAGCATGTGGGATCTTCCCAGACCAGGGCTCGAACCCGTGTCCCCTGCATTGGCAGGGGGATTCTTAACCACTGCACCACCAGGGAAGGCCTGGAAGGTGGATTCTTAACCACTGCACCACCAGGGAAGTCCCTCTCAAACTTTCAAAATGATTCTCGTGTCCCCTTTCCCCAGTCAGTTACCACAGCAGAATTTCTTGGAAGACCTATCCATACACACTGTCTCCAATGTCTCTCCTCTCATTCTTTCTTAAACCCACTCCAGTCAAGCCTTCATCCCCACCTTCTACCCAAACTGCCAAGAGCATCAGTCTCATGGCTTGAAATAACGTTTATATGCTGATGACTCCCAAATGTGTCTATTCATCAGAGACCTCACTCCAAAACTCCAGACTTGTATACACAGCTATGTACTTGACATCACCTCTTGGGTATCTAACAGATCATTTCAAATTCAGTATGTCCAAAACTGAACATTTTGATCTCCAGTCCTCCAATACTTGCTCTATCCACAGCCTTCACCATCTCAGCTGATGACAATTTAAAAATTACAGTTAAACTAACACAACATTGTAAAACAACTATACTCCAATAAAAATTAATTAAAAAAAAATTCCAGTTAAGTCAAAAACCTTGGAAACTTCATTGACTCCTTTCTTTATCTTACTCTCCACTTTCAATCAGACAGGAAATCCTATATTGAGAAATTATACAGAATCCAACCTCTTCACTTCCACTTTGATCTGAGCCGTCCTCATCTCTTACCTGGGTTACAGTAACAGCCTCCTAACTGGTCTTCCTAAGTCTACCCCTGCTCCTACAGTCTATTCTCTATACTGCAGTCAGAGTGGGGCCTTTTCTCAGAGGAGTTTTCAAAGCATTCCTTTGCTCAAAGTCCTGCATTGCCTCTCCATTTCTCTCAGAATAAAAGCCAAAGTCCTTACTGTGGCCCACAAGACCCTAGATGACTTGGCCCTCTATTATGTTTCTGATTTTATTACTCTGCCTATCTGCACAGACCTGTCTTTACCCTAGGGCCCTTCTGCTCCTTTTCCCTCTGCCCAACTGACTTTTCCCCCAGAAACCTGCATGGCTCACTCCTTTATTTCCTTGAAGTTTTTGCTCAGTGTTGGTCACCTCCTCAATGAGGCCTCTCCTGATTACCCTTTCAAAATTTTAATCTTCCCTGACCATCCTGGCACCCCTCATTCCCTTTAACCTGCTCTACGTTCTCTTTTTTTCATAATACTTGTCATTTTCTAATAGATCATATGAATTTTAAATTATGTTTACTTTTTATTGTCTGTCCTCCTCCCACACCAGTTCCCACAACAGAACGTAAACTTCACAAAGGCAGGGATCTTTGTTTTGTTCACTCTTCTATCCCAAGCACCTGGAATAGGGAATGGAACATAGTTAATGTCCAATAAGCGATTTTTTAAATCTTCTTTAGAGTAGCCCCCGCTCACTGCAACTAGAGAAAGCCCGCGTGCAGCAATGAAGACCCAACCCAGCCAAAAAAGAAAAAAAAAAAATTCTTCTTATCAAAGTGTGTAATATATATGTGTATTTCATATATATATATGAAATTTTGATAACTTTTCATGAACTGAGCAAAACATGTAACCAAAAACAGAACCTTAACTAGCACAAAAGCTGCCCAAGGGCCTCTTGTAGTCACTGCCCTCCCCCAAGGCTAACTATTATCCTGACTTCTAACAATATATATTAGTTTTACTTGTTTTTGTACTTTATATAAATGGAATTGTACAGTAAGGGTTCTTTTATGCCTGTCTTCTTTTGCTCAACATTGTATTAATGAAATTGATCCACATTGTTGCATGTAGTTGTAGTCTGTTCATTCTTATTGCTATATAATAGTAGTCCATTGTGTAGATATAACCCAATTTATTTATCCTGAATGAACAAATTGTTTAAGCTCCAGATCCTTCCTATCCTGCTTGGTGTCGCCAGAGTTGTCGGGAAGATTAAATGAATTAATACACAGAAAGCATCTACCCAGTGTATAGTAGGTGCTCAGTAAAGCTTAGCTATTAATTTTGTTATATTCAGATATTTTATTGAACCCACATTGATCTCGTCCTCATCTGAAGTCCTATACAGTTACTGTAGCACTCTTTAGGATGCCAACCTGGCTTTACCATTGGAAAGGGCCAAAATGAGTGGCCCTAGGGGCCTGATCTGTCCTTGGTACATGAAACAAGCTGGGCCAATTTGATTCTTGCTTTCCAGGGAGTAAGGAAATCTGAAATAGTGGCCAATGACTGGGAGTTGCTGGAGTTAATGCATCTGGACCCCTTGGAGGAAAAGTCCAGGAATAGCCTCACCAAAGGCCTGGGAACTCTCAGGCTCCTGTCTTCCCTGGAATTGGCTTTTTAACCCTTTCTGCCATCCAGAGATCCTGTATCCTCAGAATATGCCCTCAGTACTCTCCTAATACAAGCCCCTTTTCCTTTTATTAGATAGACTCGGTTGTTGTAGCTTGTCCCCAACGGGACCTCAAGACTCATTTTCACTTAAATTGTCAGGCTTTATAGTGTCGTGAATCCTTTACTTAATTCAATAACACCAGTTCTTTCATCTATCCATCCATCCATTCATTCAAGTTTTAAACATTATTGAGGGCTTATGATATGTCAGGCACTGCAGGGTAGATCATATTACTCTCATTTTCAAATGAAAGACTCAGAGAGGCTGAATAATCATTGAGGTTACAAAGCTTATAGTCATAGAGAATGTTGGTTCAAGGTAATCCTTGCTCTTCATCATGAGCTTGGATGATATATTTTTTGTCTGTACATGTCTTTTCATCCCACTTAAATTCCTTGAGGGAGGTCAAGGCTATCTTATACATCTGGAATCCCCCTTGGTGTACAAAACCATCTGCTGTAGTAGACATACTACAGAATTGTTGATGGATTGCTCAGATGGGCAAATCCTTGCTACCCTTCCCTCAAAGACGCTTCACTCCTTCCCAAACCCAGGAAAAAAAAAATCCCCCAAACAGTGACCAAGCTGATCTGTTGATCTGAAGGAGGGTAGTTTATTTAAATTAGTTTAGCTCTGGCTCACAATTTTGTGTTCTTTTTCCATGTTGGAGTCATAGAAGCCCCTTCAATCCCACCACATCTCCTTCACCACAAATCAGGGCAACTCAGAGATAGCCTTCTTGGCTGGGGGACCCGCTGACTTCTCCTGTTCTCTTGCTTTCTCTTCATACATCAGGATCCTGATTGAGATGGGAAGAGACACAGGGATCAGGGGACAGTCCTCTCAAGAGAATAAATTTTAGGCTGCTGTGAAAGTCCAGGAAAAGGATGAGGTTTGTGGGGGTGGGAGGAGAAGGAGAAAGGGCAGGAGTGGGAGTACTGGGGGCTGTGGGGACCAGACCATGGATGAGGATGGCACCTTGGAAGGGTCTCTCAAAAGACGGAAGAGAAATGCATGCTGAGTAATGTGTAGAAGGTGAACCTGGGGATGGAGGTGGGGGGAGAGAAAACAGGTAAGTATAGGGGAGGTTGGAACTGGACCCTCACATTTTTAGGATGGCAGATCTCTTGCCCAACATCATCTTGAGAAAGTCAGAGTAGCTGAAAGTCTCCCCAGGGCCGCTGGATACCTCCCTGATTAATTTCTTTAGCTCCAGGTGGGTCTTGGGGACCTCAAGTTTCTCCAGCATTCGCTTCAGGGACATGATATCTGGAGGCAGAGGATGGGGGTAAGAAGAGGGGGAGCCTCTCTCACTCTGTCGCCTCTACCTCCTCATCCCCATTCCCCTTCCTACCCTGGTCGATGGGCCCTCTCCCGAACCATTGGGAATGGAGCACTGTGGGAAAGACCTCCCTCTTCCTAGATCTGCACACTCCCCCAGGATCACCCTTTTCTCACCGATATCTCCGTTTCCATTCAGGTCAAACTCCATGTATTTCTCTGGGTGAGGGGAGAAAGCAGAGAGGGTAAGCACTGGCTGGAGGGTCCCAGGCAGGGGCAGGGCAGGGATTGACCGAGTGCTAGGTGGGGGGGGAAAGATGAAGAAGAGGTGGGGCAGGTAGAGGAAGTGTGAAGGTTGGGAGGCTGAGGGCCCTGGTACGGTGTAGGGAACTAGAGGGGCTCCTGAGAGGGGCAGGCCGGGGAAAAGGACTAACCAGGGTGGCGATAGAGGCAGCCTTCCTTTTTCCCACCCCAAAAGTCAACTTTGTTTCTGCCATCTGCTCTCTTCCTGGGGAAATCCTACCCTCCTCACCCCCTTCTCCACCCCTATAGTTTTCCCCTCACTCTTGAAGGCTTCCAGTTTGGAGGGCAGGTCCTCGTCACTGCTATATTTGGGATCATCCAGGAATTGCTGTGGGGGAAAGCAAGAACCTGGGTAGGCCCTCCTGGTCACACACCACCGCCCCGCCCCGCACCTTAGTTCTTCCTTTTACCTTGTTGATTTCACTGAGTCTCTCTTCTTGCTGGGCCTTCAGCAGTCCAAAGGCTTTTCCTCCTGAAGGGGCGCAAAGGTTAATGTAGCCTCACTGCCCCCTTCCTCTCCTCACCCCCAAGCCCAGCCTGAAGCCATCACAATTCTGCCTTCATGGGCCAGATTCCCAGCCCCCAGCCCAGGACTGTCCACCTCCTTTCTCCCGTTTTCGGATCCTGCCTATTCCACCTTCCCTACCCTGTAAATCCCTTGTTTGGCTCATAGCTCAGCAGATGCTGGAGGAGACAGACCAGGCTGGGCGCCTCTCTGTCTGCCAGCTGTCCTCTCCCACCAGCTTCCTGGAGGCCTCCCTCCCAAACTTCCCCTTTCCCCTCATTCCCTCCTCCTCTGAGTTCCAGGCCTCACTTCCCCATCAGCTTCTGCTGACACTAGCACCCAGGAAGAAGGGGGAGCTGGGTGTAGAAAGGAGATGAGAAAACAACATTCTCCTTAATTCCTCTTAAGGGGAGCCCAGTGTGTGTGTGAAAGAAATATTTCGATAAGCCACCAAAGGAGTGGGGGAAGGTCAGTAAGACCCCAGGGAGCGTTTATTCTCAGGAACAAAGAATCTCTGAACAGGTCTGGAGGTTCAGGTGACTGAGGCCCAGGTTTCACAAGTCTGGACACGCAGGTTTGGATAGGGAGCTGAGGAAAGGCTGACTGAATTTTTCTGCACTGTGGATGGGAGAAGAACCTGAAGTTGCTGGCAGATCTGGGAGGGTGGCAAGATGGGTGCAGGGTCTGGAAAGGGAGAGGTACTTCACTTCCCACCTGGCAGCTCCAGAGAGGCACTTGGAAATATGGAAGTGTCTGACAAAGGAGTCTTTGTTTGCTTTAGGATGTACAATGTAATCCCCTCATCTTATCTCCTTTGAAATTTTCAGTAAAATCTACAGAGCTCTGGAATTTGAGAATTTCAGTAGATTCTTTGGGGGAATTCCCTGGTGGTCCAGTGGTTAGGACTGTGGCGCTGTCACTGCCGAGGGCCTGGGTTCAATCCCTGGTGGGGGAACTAAAATCCCACAAGCTGCATGACACGGCCAAAAAAAAAAATAGATTCTTTGGAGGCCAGTGGTGCTGAGAGAGATAGCATTGGTGGACACAAGAGCCAGGGGATGAGGCCGACATTAGGGGTGGGGCGGTGCTGGTCACTGTGGGTTCAACAGAGTGGGGAGTAGCCTCTGATAAATGTCCTCCCTAGGCACACTCTTTATCCCCTTTGCTGCTCTTTTTGGCTAGTGGCTTCTAGGGGAGGCCAGGACAGTGCGTCCCCCTCACTGAGACACTTTAGTCTAAACTCCCCGCCCCAAGCTTCAGCCACTCTGCCCCAGCACTGATGGGCACACCTTTCCTTCTCTCCCCCGCCCCCAACCTATTTCCTCTTCTGCAGCTGGGAGTCTTCATTTCTCACTGCCCTCTCCCTGACCCACATGATTGGGGGAGATGCTGATGGGGACTCTGGCCTCTTGAGTTCCCTTTATCACAGCTTCCTCTCCCCCTGAGGAGAAAGCTGCAACCCTGCCCTCCCGATGGTCTTGGTGCCTAGTGGGGGGAATCTATTTTTTTATTCATACATTCATTCAACAAATATTTATTGAGTGCTTACTATATGCCAGGCACCTTTCTAGGGCCAATGAACCAAATAAATGTAAACTCTTGTCCTCATGGACGATCTGATTGGGGGAGACAGACAATAAAAATAAACAAGTATATTAAAGGTGGTAAGTGCCTATGGAGAACAAAGTAGGGAGGGAGATAGGAAGGGCTGCGCGAACTGCAGATTTAAATAGGGTGCTTAGGGAGGCTTCTCTGAGAAAGTGATATTTGAGCAAAGATTTCAAGGAGGTGAGGGAACAAGCCACGTGGATATATAGGAGGGGAGCATTTCAGGCAGAGGGAACAGCAAACGCAAAGGTCCTAAGGTGAGGACGTGTCTGGATGTCTGAGTATTCGTGAAGCAGCAGGAAGGCCAGTGTAGTGGAGCCAGGTGTGTGAGGGGAAGCAGAGGCAGGAGGTGAGGTCAGATTGCATAGAGCCTTGTAGGCCATTGGGAAGAATCTGGCTTTTATTTGGACTGAGATTGCGTCCCAGAGTAGTCTTTCCCTCGCGGGTGGCTTGGCAGACTACCAAGGTGAGATAGAGCTTAGATGCTCAGAAAAACTTCCTGGGAAAGAGAAAGTGACAGCTGCTCTGACCAAGGGACAAAAATGAAGTGTAAAGAGTAACTAGATGGGCAAGTGAGTGGCGAATGAAACTCAGCATAAGCACAGATGTGGGAAAGCCTGTGAAGAACAGAGATGCGAGAAGACAC
The DNA here is from genome assembly GCF_028564815.1 of Eubalaena glacialis. Lineage (NCBI taxonomy): Eukaryota > Metazoa > Chordata > Mammalia > Artiodactyla > Balaenidae > Eubalaena > Eubalaena glacialis. Next base: position 23,948,641 of record NC_083722.1, on the reverse strand, counting down.
CTCCCACCCAAACCCAGGGGCTGGCCCGCTGGACCAAAGGGAGGGCAAGCTCACAGTCCGCAGTCAAGGCTGAAGGGGAGGTGGGGCCTCTGGGCAGAGAGCTGCCAGGGAGCAGCTGTGAACCCAGAAATAAGGGAAGTAGGTAACTCTGTGACAGGCTGCAAAATCTAGCTCTGAGGAGAGACATGCAGAATCTCCTTAAAGCAGTGGTTCTCAGCGAGTGGTCCTTCCACCAGCATCACATGGAAACATGTTAGAAACGCACATTGTTGGGCCCCATCCCAGACCTACTGAATCAGAAACTCTGGGGGTGGGGTCCAGCAATAGCTTTTTAACAAGTGCCTCAGATGACTCTGATACACACTCAAGTTTGAGAGCCATGGGCCCTAAAGCAAGAGAGTGACTCCCAAGCCTGCAGGGCTTGCTGTCCTCACTGAAGGTGTCAACATGGCTTAAGTACGTGTCAGTGGGTGGTGGGGCTGGTGAGTCTTGGAGGCAGAAAAAGGAGGAGTCACTGAGGCCAGAGTTGTTAGTGTCCAGCCAAGCAGTCAGGGAGAGAATGCTGAGCTGGCTCAAGAAATGACCCGCTAGAACCCTGTGAGGTTAGAGCCCCTTACAGGACTGGCACCGTGTTGCTAAGGGTCCTTGATATGGTTCCACACTCTCCAGGGGAACTCCTGGTTAGAATTAGGCCCCCTGTGTACCTACATGAAGAAAATACACTGGCCAGAAAGCTTGTCTGTGTGTGTGGGGGGGCCTGGATGTCTTCTGTTTGCCCCTCCATTTTCCCTCTCCCACTCTGTTCTCTGCCCCAGGAGACTAACCTGTACAGACTATATCAAGGGCACCTCTGGCTTCTAGCTGTCTTGGCTGATGGGGAGCCTGGCAGGAAAACAACAGGAGGGAGGACATTAAGGGTATTCATTCCTCTGGCTGCCTTCCCACAAGGTCACCTCAGGCTGGCTGACACCTCCATCTATGGGCAATGCTCCTCTCCAGGCAACCTGCTCTACATGATGCTGTCCTTTTCCAGGTTTCAGAAGCCCAGGAAATAACTTTCAGGTGGTCTGTGCATTTGGAAAAGAAAAAAATGTACAACCTCTTCTCACGTCCAACATTACACGTGTTGCCTTGTCAAAGACCACTTCACAGTTTAAAGTTCTTACTCAAGCCAACAACATCTTTTGCACTGATATATCTTTATTAAAGTCTAACTTCAACTTGCCTGTGTTTCTTTTTTTAATATTTATTTATTTATTTGGCTATGCCGGGTCTTAGTGTGGCACGCGGGATCTTTTGTTGAGGCATGTGGGGTCTAGTTCCCTGACCAGGGATGGAACCCGGGCCCCCTGCATTGGGAGCGTGGAGTCTTACCCACTGGACCACCAGGGAAGTCCCAACTTGCCTCTATTTTAAATCTCTTGTCTTTTAATGTGGTAATAAGTACATGGTTTTTTTCTATCCCAATATTTTATTAGTATTTTGATAACTGGAGCTCAATGTAATTGTTTTACTTTGTTATATATTTTTTATTTTACACTTTACCAGAATGCCGAAGAGATCTGTGGCACAAAATGAGTAAAAACCACTGCTGCAATCTCTCCTTCCCTCATCCCTTTGGGCCGGGGTTGCAATATGCCTTGTGATTCACGTATACCTGACCCACACCTTTGTAAATAAACTATCTCTGGGCACTTTCCTGGTGGTCCAGTGGCTAAGACTCTGCGCTCCCAATGCAGGGGGCCTGGGTTCCATCCCTGGTCAGGGAACTAGATCCCACATGCAGCAACTAAGAGTTCGCATGCCACAACTAAAGATCCCGCATGCCGCAGCTAAAAAAAGATCCTGCGTGCTGCAACTAAAGATGCCACGTGCTTCAACTAAGACCCAGCCCAGCCAAATTAAAAAAACAAAACAAAACTGTCTCCTCAAATGAACCAAATTTGAGAACCTGAATGATACAGTGTACATGTGTGTATGGGGGGAGTGTGGGGGGCTGGGAAGAAACGGATCTCTGCTGCAGCTCTATTTCTTATTGTAAATGAACAAAAGGGCATCCTGGTGTTTGCACCAGACTCAGGGGCTTGGTTAACAAGAGGCTTTCCCTGAGGCGGGAAAACAAGTGAGGATTCTGAGTCTACAAGGGACAGCTCTGTAGAACCATAACCGACTCACCAACATTGCTTTTGCCAAAGTCTTTTCCTTTCTAAAAAGCCTCCTTGTAGGGCTTTGAGGGAAATGTGGCAGCAGTTTATTTCTAAATTTCCCCTCTTGACGCCTGTAAAGAGATTGGAAACACACACACACACATGCACGCACGCACGCGCGCGCTACATTTTCAGTGAAGCTAGGAGATACAGAGTACCTACAAACTCCGATTTATGTGTCTGTGTGACCAAATTCCCCGCTGAGCAGGCATGCCCCAGGAGTGCCTCTGAGAAGAGCAGGGGAGTAGGGAGGGTCCCAGTGACTGCTAAAAAAAAAAAAAAAAGCAAATATTCCTTCCTGGGAGGAAAGGCCTCACCCCTGGAGGGAAAAGCTGAGGGCAGTGCTGACTGAACAGATTCAAATACCCATAAAGGTGGAGAGAGAATGTTTTAAAGCAGCCAAAGGGACCCAGATGTGGCAGCAAAATTCTCCTAATATTAAGTGCACCACCGTAGGTGCACTTGGGAGATGGCAGCCTGTGAGGTCTCCTGTGAAATAAAGAAGCCTAAGGTTGGGGGTAAATGCTTACTTAACTGAGAGAGGTTCTCAGAGGCCAAGGAGGTAGTGGCTACACAGAGGTGCCAAATTTAAGGAAATAATCCATTGTGATGGCAAAAGAGGAGGAGTCCTTGAACTTGTAAGTCTGGAAAGCCATCCTGACCCCCCACCAAACGTCCTCCTGTTAATAATTTAGAAAAATCTAGCTCATTTAAATATGAGTGGGACTTCCCCAGTGGCGCAGTGGATAGGACTCCACGCTCCCAATGCAGGGGGCCCGGATTCGATCCCTGGTCAGGGAACTAGATCCCACATGCATACCGCAACTAAGAGTTTGCATGCCACAACTAAGGAGCCCACGAGCCGCAACTGAGCCCGCCTGCCGTAACTAAGGAGCTCACGTGCCTCAACTAAGACCCGGTGCAACCAAATAAATAAATAAATACTAAAAAAAAACCCTAAACTGATAAGCTTTAAAAAAAAAAAGAGTAACAAAAAGAAATGACCAGGGCTTCCCTGGTGGCACAGTGGTTAAGAATCCACCTGCCAATGCAGGGGACACGGGTACGAGCCCTGGTCCGGGAAGATCCCACATGCTGTGGAGCAACTAAGCCCGCGAGCCACAACTACTGAGCCCGTGTGCCACAACTGCTGAAGCCTGTGCTCCTAGAGCCTGTGCCCCACAAGAGAAGCCACAGTAAGGAGAAGCCTGCGCACTGCAACGAAGAGTAGCCCCCGCTCGCCGCAACTAGAGAAAGCCCGCGTGCAGCAACGAAGACCCAACGCAGCCAAAAATAAAATAAATAAATAAATTTATTTAAAAAAAAAAAGAAACGACCAAAGCATCTGTTCAATTAACTATGAAAAAAAAGGTAAAGAAGAAGAACACAATTTTCCAGCAGATGACAACACACCAGAAATGTATTGCCAAAAGCAGGTGGAAACTGTGGCCCAAAATTCCATCATGAATTGAAAAACAACAAAACTTAGCATAGCCTTTTAACAGTGAAGGAAGGCCACATATCAGAAATCCAAATACTCCCACAAGAAATGATGGTTAACAGAGGGTACTAATAGGAACATGAGAAAATGTATAGAAAAAAAAAAAAAGACAAAGCCATTTCAAAAACATACACTAAATTTCACGGGAGAAGAGAGGCATTTGTTATACAGTCCTAATTTTTAAAATCATAAATGACTGTTGTGAAATGATTTTTTTTTCTATTTTAAAAATTTGAGTAGTTGTTTATCATAAACACCTTTTGTAAAATGCTTTTATTTTATTGATTAAGATGGTCATATGAATTTTCCTCCCTCATCTCTTCATGCATTGAGTTGTATGAATGGAAACTAGGTATTGCTTGGTTAAGGTTTTTTTGTTTTTGTTTTTGTTTTTGTTTTTTTTTTGGCCATGGTGCGCAGCATGTGGGATCTTAGTTCCCTGACCAGGGATCGAACCCATGCCTCTTGCAGTGGAAGCACGGAGTCCTAACCACTGGACCACCAGGGAATTCCTGGTTAAGTTTTACATTATTTAGTCAATTCTGGTTTAGGTTTGCTAATATTTTTAAGTTTTTTTTTTCTTGCATCTATGTTCCTGAGGGAAATTGTTTTATAATTTTCCTTTCTCAAACTGTCCTTGCCTCTAAATCCTCTCCTGAAATATAATGTAGACATATGATTGTGCAGTACATGGAATTCTCAATAGACTCTCTGCATAAAAAGAAATTAGATCTGAAGCAATTGTGAAAAATGTAAACATTTGACAAAGCTAGGCACTGGGTACATAGGTATTCATTATATTATTCTCTATTAATATTTCAAATGCTGAAAATATTTCATGATAAAAATCTAAAAGAAGGGACTTCCCTGGTGGCGCAGTGGTTAAGAATCCGCCTGCCAATGCAGGGGACACAGGTTTGAGCCCTGCTCCAGGAAGATCCCACATGCCGTTGGGCAACTAAGCCCGTGCGCCACAACTACTGAACCTGTGCCCTAGAGCCTGCGAACCACAACTACTGAGCCCACATGCCACAACTACTGAAGCCCACGTGCCTATAGCCCGTGTTCCGCAACAAGAGAAGCCACCACAATGAGAAGCCCATGCACCACAACGGAGAGTAGCCCCCGCTCACAGCAACTAGAGAAAGCTCGCACGCAGCAATGAAGACCCAGTGCAGCCAAAAATAAATAAATAAATAAATAATAAATTAAAAAAAAAAAAACAACTAAAAGAAAACAGAGTGCTACTAGGCACCAGTTAGAATAGCTAAAATTAAAAAGACTGACAATACCAAGTGCTGACAAGGGTGTGGAGCAACTGGAACTCTCATACACTGCTGGTGGGAATGTCAAATGTTACAGCGACTCTGGAAAATGGTTTGGTACTTCATTATAAACATAAACATAGAATTACCATAAGACTCAGCCATTTTACTCTTAGATATTTACCCCAAAGAAAGGAAAACGTATGTCCACACAACGATTCATATACAAAATGTTCATGGCAGCTCTATTCATAATATCTTTTAAAAGATTGGAAATAGCACAAATATCCATCAACAGGTAAATGGATAAACAAATTATGGTACATCCACACAATGGAATACTACTCATCAATAAGAAGGAATTAACTACTGACACATGCAACAACATGGATGAATCTCAAAACCATGCTGAGCAAAAAAAGCAAGATGCAAAGGGATACATACTGTTTGATTCCACTTATGTGGAAGTTTAGAAAGACAAATCATCTAGAGTGACAGAAAGAGGATCAGTGGTTGCCTGGGAAGGGACACAGTGGAACTTTTTAGGGTAATAATATCTTTTATACCTTGATTGTGATAGTGCTTACACTATCATTTGTCAAAACTTATCAAAATGTACACTTAAAATTGGTTCTTTGATTATATGTAAAGTATACTTTAATAAAACTGGTTTTTAAAAATTATTTATTAAAAAAAAATTGTCCTTGCCTGGCTTTTGTAGCAAGGTTATATTAATCTCGTGAAGTAAGTTGAGAAACTTTTCCTGTTTTCTGACTACTAGAATAATTTTTTTGCGGGGGGGGGGCGGCTGCGTTGGGTCTTCATTGCTGCGCAGGAGCTTTTTCTCTAGTTGTGGTGAGCGGGGGCTACTCTTTGTTATGGTGCGCGGGCTTCTCATTGCGGTGGCTTCTCTTGTTGCGGAGCACGGGCTCTAGGTCTGAGGGCTTCAGTAGTGGCAGCACGCAGGCTCAGTAGTTGTGTCTCGCGGGCTCTAAAACGCAGGCTCAGTAGCTGTGGCGCACAGGCTTATTTACTCCGCGGCATGCGGGATCTTCACAGACCAGGGATCGAACCCATGTCCTCTGCATTGGCAGGCAGATTCTTAACCACTGCACCACCAGGGAAGTCCCTAGAATAATTTTTATATGACTGGAATGATCTCTGTTTTGAAGATTTCATAACTATCTGGGCTTGATGATGTTTTTGGTGCTTAAATTTTGAACATCTGATTCAATTTCTTTAATGGTTATAGGTATATCAGGCTGTTAATTTTTTCTTGAGTCAGTTTTGGTCATATATTTTTCTAGAAAATTATTCATCTTATCAAAGTTTGCGATCTAAATATCTAATGTATCAGACATTACATTCCCTATAAATTACTTTTTTGTGTGTATGTGTATGCCTTTTCTGTTTCTGCTTTACCAATTTGGCCAGAGATTTTTAATATAAGTAGTCTCTGTAAATATGTATTTGTTTTCTGATCTATTATTTCTTTGTTTTCTAGTTCATTAATTTCTAAAAGTGTCTTTATTATTTTCTTCCTAAATTTTGGGGGATACTCTGTGCACTTTTTCTAATTTCTTGAAACATCTGTTCAACTCATTGATTTTCAAACTTTCTTTCCTAATCCTCACATTTACTTTCTTCCATGAATTGTTTTAGCTACATCCCACAGTTTAGTTAGGCAGTGTTTTCACTGTCATTCAGTTCAAAAAAAAATTTTTTTTTTTTGGCCATGCCGAGTGGCTTGTGGGATCTTAGTTCCCCGAACCAGGCCCCGCCGAGTCCTAACTGCTGGACCGCCAGGAAATTCCCAGTTCAAAATATTTTAAATTCCATTATATTTTCTTTTAACATTTGAATTATATAGATGTAAGTTTTTAAAGTTTACAAATATAGGGACTTCCCTAGTGGTCCAGTGGGCAGGACTCTGTGCTCCCAATGTAGGGGGCCCGGGTTCGATCCGTGGTCAGGGAACTAGATCCCACATGCATGTCGCTGCTAAAGATCTGCATGCTGCAATGAAGATCCCGCACCGCAACTAAGACCTGGCGCAGCCAAAATAAATATAAATAAATAAATAAAAAATTTTAAAAGTTTACAAATACATTAGAAATGCATTTTTAAATTTTCCAAACGTATGATAAATATTCTTTGTTATTCTTTTGTACTGTCATGGATTTTGGTCAGCAATTGTGTTCTAAATGATTTTGATTCTTTTTTCTAAACGTCTCTCTGTGTACCTGAAAACAATGGATATTTTCTGATTATTCTAATATTCTACGTAATCCCATTACATCAAGTTTCTTAATTGTCTGCTTTTACTCTTTTATATCTTTAGTAATTATGTGCTTGTTTGATTTATCAGTTTCTGAGAGATGTGAGTTAAAGTCTTCCTCTAATATTGTAGATTAAATTTTTTTTAAAAAAAGGATCCTTGCACAGAGTGTCCGTGGGCACCCAGGACCACCCAGGAGTGGTCCCAGCCAGCCAGCCTGGCAGAGTTAGGGAAGGCTTCTCAGTGGGGGGTGGGGGGTGGGGGTGGGGGTGATCAGTCCCCAGAGGAAAAGGAGAGCACTTTGCCAGCCTTGGCTCATTCTCCCACTCAAAGAGAAATGGGGGAGAAAGAGGGTGAGAGATGGGGTGGGGGAAAGAGGTGTCCTGATGGGGAAGGGTGGGAGGGACAATGTGGAGAAAGATGGGAAAGCAGAAAGAGATGTGGAGACAGATGGGGGAAGAGAAAGAGAAATATGGAGAGAGAGGGTGTCTGTCACATGGAAGGTGCTCACTAAATATTTGTTGAATGAATGAATTAGTGAATAAGCAGACGTTTGCATGCGCGTGCACATTTGCCTGTGTACATGGATGTGTGTGTGCATGTGTGTGTGAGATGTTTAGAGAGAATGTAGATAGAAAGATAGGGAAGAAACAAGTCATATTAATAAAGATGGTGAGACAAAAAATAGAGTTGTGGACAGAGATATATGAGAGATAAGGAGAGAGGTAAGGGAAAGAGAGATCAGAGAAGATGAAGATAGGATGTCTAGCACATGGAAGGCACTCAGTAAAGGCATAGTTGAATAGATGGATGAGCCCTGATGCTCAGATAGGGAGGCGTGGAATGGATATTGAGAAGAAACCCACTATCCATCGGAGAAGCAATTGTCCTAGTTTCATCCTGAGATGATGAGGGCCTTAACTAGCAGTGAGAATCAGAAGGCAGAGAAAGATACTTAGATATCTCAGAGGCAGAATGGATAGCACTTGGGGTTTGTTTGGATGGGGGAATGGAGGGAGAAGGCAGAATAGGATAAGTCCCAGGATTTTGTTTTGAGTGACTGGGTAGATTGTTTCCATTCACTGGGGTGGGGAATATAGAAGGCTGACCTGGTTTGGGTAGACACTGATGATTTTGAAATGCCTGTGGAACATTCTGGGGGAGATGTCTAGAGGGAAGTTAGATAATCTGGACTCAGATCTCAGAAAGAGGCCTGAGGTAAAGGTACAAATTGAGATGGAGATATAGACTGGGGACTCGACAGAGACTAGCAGTAGTTAAAACTGTGGCTATGGACTTCCCTGGTGGTGCAGTGGTTAAGAATCCATCTGCCAATGCAGGGGACATGGGTTCGAGCCCTGGTCCGGGAAGATCCCACATGCTGCGGAGCAACTAAGCCCGTGCGCCACAACTACTGAGCCTGCGCTCTAGAGCCTGCGAGTCACAACTACTGAGCCCGCGTGCCACAACTACTGAAACCTGCACGCCTAGAGCCGGTGGTCTGCAACAAGAGAGGCCACCGCAATGAGAAGCCCGTGCACCGCAATGAAGAGTAGCCCCCGCTCACCGCAACTAGTGAAAGCCCGCACAGCAACGAAGACCCAACGCAGCCAAAAATACATGCATACATACATACATACATAAATGTATTTATTTAAAAAAAAAAACAAAACTGTGGCTATGACAGAATTGCCTAGGTAAGCCCATAGTATATGCTCAGTTGAATGAAAGTAAGAGAAACATCCCGGAAGTCTTCCAACAGGAGAATGGTGTGAAAGCACACGTGGAGGGTACAGGAGTTGGGAGGGACTCAGGTCTGATTGCTTTTATGTCCCTGTGAAAGAAGAGGTAAGATGGAGAAAAGATCCAAGGTATAGGTCATGTAGAGTCAAGGTGATGGATGGAGTGGACAAGGTGAAGGAACTGTGAAATTAGTGTATTGAAAAGTAATTTGCAAGTTGTGTGCAAGAATGTTCATAGGAGATGTACTCATAATATCAAACCAATAGAAATAATCCAATTGTATACCATCAGGTGAATGGATAAACAAACTGTGGTACATCCATATAATGAAATACCACCCAGCAACAAAAAGGAACAAGCCACTGATACCTGGAACAACATAGATGAATTTCACAGACATTATGCAGAATGAAGGAAGCCAGATACAGTAGTGTATACTATATGATTCCATTTGTATGAAGTTCAAGAACAGATTAAACTAATCTATAGGGGTATAAATCAGTAGTTGCTCCTGGGAGGGGGAGGGGATTGACCAAAGAGGGGCATAGGAGAGTTTCCTGGGGTGGTGGAAATGATCTGTATCTCAATTGCAGTGCTGTTTACATGGATGTATATATTTGCCAGAGGTCATCAAACTGTACACTTAAGATCTATGTACTTTACTATATATATATATATATATATTTACATCTGTATATAATGTCGTATACATGGACATTAAATCTTCCAGAGAGATGGCAGAGATTGAAATAGAGTGGAAGCTGGAGAGTCGGGCGTCTGCTCTTGGTGAATGTGAGGGAGTTGGACAATGACAGCAAGAAGGAGAGGCCAAAGGAGGTCGGGTGAACCTCAGAGGAGTCATGGTCAGAGGGTGAAAGTATAGCCTGAGAACCGTTAATTAGTTGAAAAATATTTATAAGGACTCAGCTGGAGGAGAAGTCACCCAAGTCTCACCCTTGCCAACACGTAGAGGAGGAAACACCAGGTGAGATGGGATCACTTGCGCTGGGATTCCAGAATCTCTTCTGTTTTTTTCACTTCTTTTCCTGCTCTAAGCTCTAAGTTGGGAGTTTGTTGGCCCTGACCACCCTCAAGGCAGCCCACAGCTGGATGTTAAAGCAATCAGACCAGAGACGTGTGTACATCCATTTCACAACTTTCCTACTTGTTGCCTTTCTTCTTGAGTACCTGGTAAAAGTTTCTTTTGAAAAGTTACATCCTTGAGTTTGCTGAGCTGATTAGCACAGTAGTTCCCATCCCACAGGTTAAAGTTCCCTAGAGGGTCTCAGATTTATTGAAAGGGTCCTTGAATCCACACATACACCAGGATTTATTCTAGATGGACTTTAAAAAAAGCCAAGTACTGTCTTCATAATCCACAACAGTTTTGGATATTGGAAATCTTAGGTGGACAAAAGAGGTTGAAAGAGCAAAACACCTTTGAGTTCAGGCCCAGCTATAATCTTGGTCATTCTAGCCCAGGACTGTGGAGGAGATAAAGGCTAACACACACTGACCCTCCACTATAGTGGAGTCTGAAAACTGACAGATGCTACTCCCATTTTACAGATATGTAAGTAGGGGAACCATGATTCCTATTTACGTTGACTTGGCTTCTAAGCTGCATTGCCCTGGGACATGGAGTAGTGCCATGTGATTAATTATATGCCCTTTGAAATATGGAGTTTTATCCTCAGGCCAGTTGCCCATTCCAGCCCCTCACCCCCACTCCACTGGTGGTGATCTTCCCTCCCTCCCCAAACCATGGGGTTCTCACAGTTGAGTACAAGAGACAATTTGCTCCACATTGACCCTTTGGGGATGGGGATGGGGCGTTGATAGGACAAGGCAAGGTAAGGGACAGGACAGAAGCTGGAATTAAGGCCCAGTTGAGAAAAGCCACATATTGGTGCCTCAGGCCTCCCCCTTCTCTGTGACCACCAGGGGGCAGCCCTTGCCTTGCCATGGCACCTCATTTCCACACCCTCTGGTTAGATGGCCCTGAGGAGGCAGCCACTCCACTAAAAGAGAATGGCTGAGTCAGTCCTTCCCAGATTGTGAGGTACCGTGCTTGTCTAGGTGGTTCAGAGAGGTTCAATAATTTGTTCAAGATTATGTAACTAGTTTGTAGGGGAGCTGATCACAGCCTGACTTCAAGCCAGCATTCTTAACCATAAAATTACTACTTCTCCAAAAATGCTCCAGATCACTGCAGTGGAGATTAGGACTGCACGATCTATGGATGTATTGTGAAACAGCGAGAAACTCGGACAGAAAGAAAGAATATGTACTGATATAAAAGGAGCCAGAGGGAAAATGTGTGGCGAGGGCTGGGCAGGCTTCACCCAGCATATTACACATCATCCTCTTTTCTCTGTGCTGTGTTATCTCATGTAGGTGTGTAATACGTATACAAGAGTGTGTTGCATACTCTTGTACTAATCCCTGCATAACCTGGGAGTTACGTGTAACTTAATGTGTATTTCATTTGGGTCTGTCAAAATGCATTTCATGTAATGGGGCCACTTTGTGATTTCTCAATGTTAGCTAAATAATGAATAAAATAAAAAATGAGTGAATTGACCAGTGGGTGATAAATCTGTGCAGAACACACCTGGTAAAGCAGACCTCTGCAAGAGGTGTATTCCTTTAACGGGGATCTGAATGTGAATGAATCCAAACTTCCCCATCAGTGGCACTCACTCTGCCAATCCACCCAAGTCAACACATCCTAAGTGAAACAGGGTGATTGCTACGCAAATGCAGCTTCCAGACAAAGTCCCTGGCAACTCCCTGCCGCCGCCACCAATCAGCTGACTTCTGCTAATCCTCTCACTTATAGAATTTCTAGAGCAGCCCTGGGGGAGGGCCGGACTCGAAGGAAGGGAATAGATGGGGTGGACCTGGGCACTATTGAGCCAAGGGGAGGGGAAGTAGGCTAGCTCTGAGCCCAGAAAGGCTCTTGGAGGCTAATTCTTGGTAAAGGGTTGGTCTTCTTGAATCTCAAAAGATAGGGGAACCACATCCTGGTCTCACCCGTCCACCCACCCACCCTAGCATTACCGGCCATCTAAGCCCCACCCTCCCCCTCAAACACTTAGGCAACATGCCCACATGCTGCCCCCACCTCCTAATGACCCAGATATCACCGTCAGCAGCATCCTCTTTCCTCAGGGAGGTGTGCATCTGATGCCCGAGGCCCTAGGGACTTGAGGTCCTTTGTAAGTGATGTGTGAGTCCTGTGTGTCACAGGAAGCTCCCCACCCCCATCCAGTGACCAAAGTCCTGGTCAAAACTAGTGGGTCGTTTTCCTCCACCCAGACCTCACTGCTCATGTCCTCCTCGTCAACAGGAACACCCTTCGACATGGCCCGGATGCTGTTGCTCATCTTCATCACGGTCCATCCAGGTGACAGGGGTTTCTCCCAGGACCCTGAGGGGTGTGGGGCTGGGAGGATGGAGGATGGGGGAGGCTGGACATAGATGTCCCGGGGGAGCAGACTGGTTGGGGGCTGAAAGCAGGGGGTCCCTCCATAAAGCTGATACCCAGTGGGCTTCCCCAGTTCGCAGTTCCCTCCATGTCACCCGCTGGGAAGGTCATTCTCCAGCTTCCATCCCAGAACTCTTCCTTCCCAGCCACGTTCCTAACAAGATAAAGTTTAAAGAACCAGTAAAAAAAGGGCTTGAAGGAAGGAAGGGCGTGAAGGAAGGGGTCAAATCTGTTTAAGGGGTCAGTTTTAATTCGATGAGTTTAATAAACTTATTAAACAAGGCGTATTATCTAGGGTCTAGATATAATTAGGAGTTTAGGAGATCTAATTAAATCTAAGTTAAGTTTCTTAATGAAACTGATTTTAATTGTCAGACGTATTCATTAACTAAAGGCAGTGTGGATTCCAGACCAGCATCAGCATCAGCGGGGACCTAGGGCAAATTCTCAGGACCCACTCCAGACCCACTGAATAAAAAATTCTGGGAGTGGAGCCTGGGAATCTGTTTTAACAAGCCCTCCAGGTGATTCCAACGTGCTCTCAAGTTTGAGAATCACTGAAATAGAAGAATGATTAGTAAATTTCATTAACTAGAGAATTTAATCAAGAATTTTAATAATTGGTTTAATTCATCAATTTAGATAAGTTAAATAGGGATCCCAAGCAATTATAGCCATGTCTTCACCTGGAGATTTAATTAGTTAATGCTCTTTAACAAAAAAAAAACAAAGTAGCAAGGATGGTATGCTACAGAATGCTATTAGTACTAAGATAATACCTGGAATAATATAATTAATGCTATTAGTTAACTAGGCAGCCACATTTCATGAATGAGCTTCATTTTCACTGTGACAAGTTAAATTTCAGCAAAATGTTACTAGTGAACGGAACTGGAGAATGATGGGAGAGGGTGAGGGTGAGAGTTGGTATGGGAAAGAATTTGAAAAACAATTTAATAAGCAATGTTAAGAAATTAGATTGGTAAAGAGGAAAGGATTAATGAGACATCTGAAGTGCTCATCCCTCTGGGCCCTCTGTGGGTGGGGTACAGCAGGGATAGTCTACTGCAAGCTCTCTTGTCTTTTCTCTTTGGAGTAATTGGGGAGGTGTTTCTCTGGGTCTTCTCTCTGCCCCCAGGATCCTGTGCTCTCTGGGTGTCCCAGCCCCCTGAGATCCGTACCCAGGAGGGCACCCCTGCCTTCCTGCCCTGTTCCTTCAATGCCAGCCAAGGGAAATTGGCCATTGGTTCTGTCACATGGTACCAGGACAAAGTGGCCCCAGGGAAGGAGGTGAGGAATGAGACTTCAGAGTTCAGGGGCCGCCTGGCCCCTCTTCCCTCTTCCCGCTTCCTCTGTGACCACCAGGCGGAGCTGCACATCTGGGACACCCGAGCCCGTGACGCCGGAGTCTACGTGTGCAGGGTGGAGGTGCTGGGCCTGGGTGTCGGAACAGGGAATGGGACTCTGCTGGTGGTGGAGAAAGGTGAGGTGCTGGGAAGCTGTGCTTCCTTGGCCGGAGGCCCCACTCTCCCTGGTAGTCGAGTTGAGAGTCCTTCCCTGAGGCCCGCTGTCCTCCCTAAGCCTGTGCACGCTCCTTCCCAGGGTCTCCTTTCCTAAGCCCTTCTCCCCCTCCCCCTCCCCGCCCACATGCAGGACCTCCTCAGCTAGCTGCCGGCACAGTCTTCCTCCTTCGGGCTGGGTTCTATGCCTTCAGCTTTCTCTCAGTGGCCATGGGCAGCACCATCTATTACCAGGGCAAATGTGAGTAGTGGAGCCGGGACAATGGGCGCAGAGATGGGAGGGGCACTGAGAGGGCTGGAGCAGGCGGAGACAGAGACCAAGAAGAGAAGGAGGGCTGCAGCACTGAGCTACTCCTGTGGCCTCTCCACCAGGCCACTGTCACATGGGAACACACTGCCACTCCTTGGATGGCCTCTGATGAGTGATTTCAGACCCCAGTGATCCCAAGTTCTTCAAGAGACCCCCCAATAAATCCCTCTCTGCCCCACCATTAACTCCTTTTGTGTATTTCCTGCTCTATCTCTAGATGCCCCAATGTGCCCTGTTCTGGGTTCTCCCAACTCTTACTCTCCCTCCTACCAAGTCTGGTCTGGAAAGGTCCAAGGAGGGAGCTTCCCAGGATTGTGCCTAGAGTCCCCTCCCACCATCATCCTGAGACTCAACACACCTCCTTCTCCCACCCAGGAGGCCAAGGCCCTTTGTCCTGAGAAAAGTGGAATATCAGACATGATTAGTTCTACTTCTCAAAGGCCCACAGACAAATGCTCTTTTCTGGCCTTCAGGGGAGCTTGGGTCCCTAAACACTCTTCTTCACCCAGTGAATCCCTGGTGGGTAAGAATGGGTGGGAGGGTAAGTTGCTTAGGTTTTGATGGTGGCCCTGTTGAGCTGGGGCTTGAGGTGGATGGAGAAGCCTGAGACACAGAGGGTGGCGAGACCATGGTCTTTACTGGGTGAACCACAGGATGGCCCTGACCACCCGCCTGGGTTGGACGAGGCGTCTGGAGGTGCTCAGATGGGTTTGTTCTTGGCAATGCAGGCGTAGTCCGTGCTGGGGTCCTCCTTGCTGCCTTCCCTTTCTTGGTTGCCGAGGCCAGGTCCCTTCCGTTCAGGCAGCCTCAGCAGGGACGCATAGTGGGGCTCCTGTTGCGAGAGCTGGGCCTGGGGCCGGGGCGGAGGGTGCTGACAGGAGGTCCCCAGGAGCCTCCCTCCCCTGACGCTCCCTTCTGAGTTCTTGCTGCCCCCCCCCCACTTTCTTACCTCATTGCCTCTATTTGCGCGCTCTCTCCCTCTCTCTCTCTCTTTCCGTCTCTCTCTCTTGTCCTTTTCTCTTTGTGTCTCTCTTACTCTCTCACTCTCCCCCTCTATCACTCTTAATCTCCTTCTCTGACTTTTTCTCTTGATTTCTCTCACTTTCCCTGTGTCTCTCTCATTCTCTCTCTGATTTTTGCCTCTCACTTTTGTCCCTATCTCCCTCATTTCTTCCCCTCTCTCTCCTTTCTGTCTTATTTCTTCTTTCCATCTCTACCCCTTTCCTTTCCTCTCTTCTTCTCATCCCTTATTTCCCTCTTTCTGCTTCTCTCTTACTTCCTCTGTCTCTCTGTCTCTCCTGCTCCTGTTTCTCCCTCTTCTCCTGCTCCCCGACCTCAGCCCCCTCTTGTTGCCCCATCACGCACTTCCCTGCCCCAGACTCACCCAGCTCCTCTCCAGCCTCCTCACTGGAAGAAAAGAAGAAGCTCAGCTCGGCCCTTGCCTCCCTTGTGCCACCTCCCAGCCCTCCTCGCTCACTCCCCCCACCCCCAGCAGGTGTTTCCTCACTTGCCAACCTCCCTGTGGTTCCCACAGCCAAAAGCCAAGGTCTCTCTCTTTGGACACTCTCCCCTGCCCTCTCCCACCCGACTTCTGCCCCCTTCCTCAGGCAGGAGGGGCGAGTCAGGGTTGATGGGGGCGTCTGGGAGCACAGTAGGAAAGGGTGTGTGTGGGGCGGCACAGGGTGGGGGTGAGGGGCGAGGGGGTACGAGGGAGGTGAGGGTGGGGCTCACCTCTCCCACGGAGCCGACACAGGCAGACGGACAGAACGACCACAGCGAGGGACAGGAGCACCCCCAGCCCTAGGCCCCCATATAGGTAAGGGCATATCTCTGCAGGGAAAAGGGGTGAGTGTCAGAGGGCCCATTTCTCTCTTCAGCTTACCCCATCCTCCTCGTTGGTCGGGGATCTCAGCTCCTTTCTCCAACAGTTTTAGAGGCAGAAAACCATTCTCTCAGAGGTTCTTCACCCCAGACTGTGTTTCGTCACCTCCTCCCAGAGGTGGCCATCCCTCATCAGTGACCTTGCTCATCCCCGAGAACACTCGCCCCTCAGAAACCTCCCACCACCACTGCTGCCCTCTCTGGGCCTCCCCATGAAGTCCCTTGTCCCCTGCACTGGCTGGCCCCGAGAGACCCTGGCCACCTACCCACGACCCGCGCACACACCGCTTTTTATCCACTGTTCCCTGTGCACCACAACCCTCCCTGGGCGGAGGGTTACCTTACCGTTTGCCTCACAAGCTTTCATTAGGTTGGGGACTGAAGACTAGCCTGCAGGTTGGGAAACCTAGCGCTGCTCTTCCAGGCTAAATGGCCTGGGGTGAGTCACGTGCCCCAAGTTCCTCATCTGTAAAGTCCGGGGCCTCTGTTACAATCGTTTCCCAGGCTGAGGAGCCTTAGCTATGTGCCAACCCTGAACTGGGCTCTTTCTATTTGTCATCGCTAATCCCCATAACAATGTAGGGTATTATGGTGCCCATTTCCTTGGTGAAGGACCTGAGACTCGAGGCTGGACTCCGACAAGGACGTCCAGCCCAGAAGTGGCAGAGCTGGGGTTCAAGGCCAGCTCTGTCCAGCTCCAGAGTCCACTCTGTTTCTCCGACCCTAGGCTGACCAACTGGTTCATAGGGGCCTCTCCAGCACTGGATAGTTCTAGTTTCCGGTGAGGGGGCTGAGGCAGGAGCTGGGGTCCGGAGGGTGCGTGGGGACGGGTGGGAAAATAGGGAAGGTGGTGTCCAGCACCACCTGGCAGCTACGGCTGCTCCCTCAGCCCCAGAGCAACTCAGGAAAGGGGGGCCCCGCTTGGCTGGTGTGGAGAGCCGCTTCCCTTGGGCAGATACTGCTGGGGTTGAAGTGGGACATGGAGGAGCGTCTGGGGCCCATAACTTCCCCTCAGGCACTTCCTGCCCTACAACCACTGGTTCCTGTTTGAGGGCAAAGAGGGGGCCGCTGACTTCATCCAGAGCCAGATGCGGTGACCAGGGTGTGGAAACTGAGACCATCCTGGGTTCAAGAGGAAGGCTGGGATGTGGGGGGTGGCAGGTGGGGAGGGGGGCCTGCGGTGGCCATGACGGGGAGTGGCGGCAGAAGTGGATTGTTTAAATTTCTTTGGGGAGCGCAGACAGAGGCCAGACAGAGGATTCCCCCAGGGCCCAGGGAACCTCAAAGCCATATTCTCCCTTCCTTCATCTTAGACTCACCTCACTCTGGGGGTGACTGTCCCCTCCCTGGGTTTCCTTCATGGGGGTTCCCTGCTCTCGCCCGGCTTACCTAGAGTCTGTGGCCAGACTCCAGACTGACCGGAGCTGCCTGGGTAAAGTGTTGCCACCTCAGACATTCCTGCCCCTCCTCTGGTTTAACTTCTCCCCCAGCCTGGGTGCCTCCTAGCATTGTTAGGAGAGGAAGTTAGGCTTTGAGGGTTAGGGTTACAACATCTTTTCCTTTCAGACTCCTAGGACTATAATTCAGCCTGTGATCCCTGTCAGCTCCAGCCATCCTATTGATCCTGCAAGTCGTCAGTGATCATATACCTTCTAGGTGCCTTCCCTGATTCACTTTTCCCAATTACACTGTGTCGCTGAGAGCTCATGATCCTGGTATGTGTGGACACACACTCCAGCTCCCAAGGCAGACTGGGAGTTCTGGTGGATTTGGGTAACTCTCCTGGTATTCTGGGGCTGTATCTAACAGGGCACTTGGCTGACTGATTAACAAACAGGAGAGTCAGAGACAGCCAGACTAGATCGACATGAGCACTGCTGATAGATCTAGGACAGAAAGTTGATGACAAGTTGGTGTTGGGAGAAGAGGTGTGGGCAATCCAGATGGCCTTCCTGCAGGGAGCAGCATTCTGATATTGAGCACAAAAGTAAGGGTGGTAGTCCAAGGACCTGGATGAAGGCCTCATAGTGGCACCGTGATGGAGAGGGAGATAAATGCTGGAGGATGGCACACCTAGTCCTTGAGGAGGGTGAAGACTTGGGAGCTCATGTGGAAGCAAGGACTGAAGAGGAGATCTGGTGCCTGGGCCCATAAGCATTTGCATTTCCTTCTCCAGATTGAGAAATTTTCTGCTACTTCCTTCCCTTCCCCCATCCACAGTGTTCCCATGCAGGACAGTAGGAAAATATTGTTTCAAAATGTTTTATTATTAAAACATTCAAACATAGAAAAAAATTGAAAGAATTGTACAGTGAACCTATCCCTACCACCTAGATTCTACAATTAATATTCTTCTATATATTTGCTTTATCATATATCTATCAATCCATCTCATTTTTTGATACCTTTCAAAGTTGCAAACCTCAGTACATTTTACCTCTAAACCCTTTACCATGCTTATCATTGACTCAAGTTCAGTATTTGTTTCCCTATTCTTTTTTGGGGAGAGTGAGAAAGGTAAGATTTACATACCCTGAAATGGACAAATCTGAAGTCAGTGCTCACTTTTTAAACTGTCTTGTGGTTAACGGTATGGAGCCAGACTGCCTGGGTTCAAATCCTGTCTCTGCTACTACTGTGTGACCTTCCACAAGTTCTTTAACTTCTCTGTGCCTCAGTTACCTCTTAGAGTTTTTTTGGGGTTTTTAAAATAAATTTATTTATTTTATTTATTTATTTTTGGCTGCGTTGGGTCTCCATTGCTGTGCGCAGGCTTTCTCTGGTTGCGGCGAGTGGGGGCTACTCTTCGTTGCGGTGCGCCGGCTTCTCAATACAGTGGCTTCTCTTGTTGTGGAGCCCGTGATTCTTAACCACTGTGCCACCAGGGAAGTCCCCCTGTTAGAATTTTTATCAGGATTAAAAGCATTATTATAGGACTTCCCTGGAGGTCCAGTGGTTAAGAATCCACGCTTCCACTGCAGGGGGCACGGGTTTGATCTCTGGTTGGGGAAATAAGATCCCTCATGCCGTGCCGTGTGGCCAAAAAGAAAGGAAGAAAGGAAGGAAGGAAGGAAGAAAGAAAGAAAGAAAGAAAGAAAGAAAGGAAGAAAGAAAGAAAGAAAGAAAAAGGAAGGAAGAAAGAAAGAGCATTATTATATATAAAGTGTGTAGATTAGTGACAGGCACATACCAAATGCTATCTGGATATTAGCTATGTTGTTATTATTATTATTATTACCTGAACACACAGAGATATCAAGAAGGGGAAATGATCTGGGACCACCTCCAACTTCCTTGACCTGGTTTTTCCTCCCTTCAACTCCTACTGCTCTGCCTACTATACCATTCATTTGGTCCTTACTGCTTTGTTTTGCTTACTCACTCATCCTTTTGTCCTTTCTTCACTTAACACTTAGTCAGCATCTACTAAATGGATGGAGCTCATTCTAGACTGTGAAGCTCTTTGGGGGTGGATGCCTCATCGCTCTCCTGTCTACACTCTGTGTAGCAAGGGAGGTAATGCTCTATTTCCATCCCTCCTCAGTGAGTCAATAGTCAGTGGTGAGGCTGAGGCCCCCTTCAGCTGCCATCACCGTGGATTGGCTTAACTCTGCCTTTCTCACCTAGCTCTGGGGGCTTGGAGGGAGCAAGGGAATGGGAGGAGGAGGTCAGTCCAATGTGGGGACAGGTTCTTCTTAGGAACCTAGACATCCATCCCTGAAGATTCCAGTTCTCGTCCTCCTATTCCAGCCCTTGACCTCAGGGATATGGATGCAGCCCTTCCTCCAGCACCCACTTCTGGGGTGCAGAAGAATGCAGACCAGGGACTTCCCTGGTGGCATGGTGGTTAAGAATCCACCTGCCAATGCAGGGGACACAGGTTCAATTCCTGGTCCGCGAAGATCCCACATGCCGCGGAGCAACTAAGCCTGTGTGCCACAACTACTGAGCCTGTGTTCTAGAGCCTGCGAGCCCGCGTGCCACAACTACTGAAGCCCGCGTGCCTAGATCCCGTGCTCTGCAACAAGAGAAGCCACTGCAATGAGAAGCCCGTGCACCGCAACGAAGAGTAGTTCCTGCTCGCTGCAACTAGAGAAAGCCCGCGCGCAGCAACGAAGACCCAGCGCAACCAAAATAAATAAATAAATTAATTAATTAATTTTAAAAAAAAGAAGAAGAATGCAGACCACACTAGCTATCTGGAGTTCTGTGTTCTCACTGTAGCTGCCTGACTTTCTGCAAGCTAGCTTCCCTCTCTGGGCCTCAGTTTCCCTTCCCACTGAGTCAGAAGATCTCTAAGGCCCCCTCCAGCTCTACCCTGAAAGCCTGTCTCTTCACCCCAACTCCCTCCCCAGTTCAGAGAACTCAGGCATCCAGCTGCCCCACCCTAGCTCTGGGTAAACAGGAAGCAGGGTGAGGGGAGCAGGGGTGTTCGGAAAGTCCCAGCCAGGTGTGTGGGTCTACAGGGAGGGGGTGGCCCCACCCCTGAGGTATGAAAGCCCCCCTGCCCTGGCCCTGGCTCAGTCTCAATGGGGGCACTGGGGCTGGAGTGCCGGGGTAGGAGGCCCCAGGGGAAGGGATGCCTCCTGCTGGCTGTCGCAGGAGCCACTTCCCTGGTGACCCTCCTGCTGGCTGTGCCTATCACTGTTCTGGCTGTGCTGGCCTTGGTGCCCCAGGAGCAGGGAGGACTGGTGAGTGGCTGCCACAAATCCTCCAAGGGCCGTATATTGCTGATGCTCACTCACCTCTGGCTATGCCTCTTGCCTCATCCTGCTTAGCTGGCTTGGCTGTCCCCCAGTGGGGATGTCTTCTCTGTCTCTTTGCTGGTCCTCTTTCCACGTTCCTGTGATGCTGTTGTGCCCTGATGTCACCAAGCCCCTTTCTGGTTGTCTGTATGTCTCTTCTCCTCTTCCCAAGACATACTTGGGCCTCTGTCTCTCTGCCCAAGTACAGATGCCTTGCTTGCTCTCCATTCCAGGGAGGTGTGTTTTGAGGCTGGGGCTGGTGGGAGAAACCCCAAGTCTGGAGCTTGCATCTATGTTGGGAATGGGAGGGGTGGGGTTGGCATCAGCTAAGACTGAACTCTGGGCCCTGTGACCCCACCCACTCAGGTAACAGGGACCGCTGACCCAGGCGCCCAAGCACAGGCCCATCAGCGATTTGGTAAGAGCCGACCATCTCCCCCTCCCCTGCTTCTGCCCCTCAGGGACTCCCAGCTCCCATCCATCTGCATCCCCAGGTACTCTCTTCCTCCAGGAATCCAGGTGCCCCATCCCTGGGCCCTGGCGCCTTGTCCTCTCAAGGTGACTACACGTGGGTGGCCGCCCTGCCCCCAACCGTGGACTCTTCGCCCCTTCCAGAGTCCGGGGAGCTGCCGGTGGAGGAGGAGGCAGAAACAGATCTCAGCCCCAGGCTCCCGGCTGCCCACCTCATTGGTAAGGATCTCATAGACCTGAAGAGTCCAAGGGTGCCAGTTCTGCTCGCCCACAGTTAGGGTCCCTTTGCTCTGTTACTGCCGTGCTGGGTTGCCCACCTGCTTCACCGCTGCTATAGTACGCACTCTTCTGCTCGTCCAGCATTCTAGCTTCTCGCTTTCCCCCCCGCCGGAGGAGGCAAAACCCGGCCTGGATCTCCCCACCACAGCGCTCCGTACCGCACACCCAGGTGCCCTCAGTCCCAACTCGTACTCATTGCAGAGGGAGCGCCATCACCCGGCTCCCCCAGCCCGGCTGGACTCCTGCAGTGGGTTAAAAGCCCCAACTGTCCCTCATGCCCACCCTCCCAGAAGTCCCGGGCCTGGATCACTCCTTTCAGGATCGGATTTCCGAGAGCCAACCGGCCCGTTTCTCTGCAGGCGCTTGGACCAGGGGGCAGGGGCTAGGCTGGGAGGCGAAGAAAGAAGAGGCGTTTCTGAGGAGCGGGACGCAGTTCTCGGGCGCCGAGGGTCTGGCCCTGCCGCAGGACGGCCTCTATTACCTCTACTGTCACGTCGGCTACCGGGGCCGCGCGCCCCCTCCCGGCGGGGACCCCCTGGACCGCTCGGTCACGCTGCTCAGCCGGCTGTACCGGGCGGGGGGCGCCTATGGATCGGGGAGTCCCGAGCTGCTGCTCGAGGGCGCGGAGACCGTGACCCCGGTCTTGGACCCCGCCCGGAGGCACGAGTACGGGCCCCTCTGGTACACGAGCGTGGGGTTCGGTGGCCTGGTGCAGCTCCGGAGGGGCGAGAGAGTGTACGTCAATATCAGTCACCCCGATATGGTGGACTACAGGAGAGGAAAGACCTTCTTTGGGGCGGTGATGGTGGGGTGAGGGCTACCCGCGTCCCTAAAACGACTACTGCATGGTGGGAGTATGTGAACGAATCAGCCTAGATATTGGGGACCCAGACACCAGGGACCCCATGGCCGTGGCGAAAATGTAGAAGACTGTTTGGAAACTGATTTTGAGCCTGGTGAAAATAAAGAATGTAAAGCTTTAGTGCTGCCGGTACAGATGCTGAGATGCTAACGTGTCTTCATTCAGGGTGGGTACACAAATGTTGGTTAAATAGTCTCTGTATTTTTCTGGTCACTTGAAACAATTCATAACACCTGGCATGGCCTCTATTCCCTGGGATGGGGATCTGTGAGTCCCACCCACCCCTGCCTCTGACTGGCCTTGCCCCAGCATTAGCCCATTTGGAGCGTAGAAGGAAAGGGCTCTCCACAAACCGCAAAGCATCTCCAAGCAACCTGATTCTCAAGGCCACATGGTCCCCGCAGACTCAACACTGCACTCTTCTCTCTTGGGTCCCTCCCGGTAGTGATAGGGGTCATTACCGGGGAAGGCAAGCACCACTCAGAAAGGCCCAGCCAGCAGAGTAAACCCGAATAGGGCTGATAATGAAGCACTGAGGGGACAGCGTTTCTGCTCTGCTAGCTGCCTGAAGGCCCTGTTAGCCACAGTCGACTCTTCTCCAAGGGAAGACCCACAGCTCGGGGAGCGGGGGAGTTGGGGTGGGGACCGGGGCATGAAGGGAGGAGGCTGAAGGAGTTGGGAGGGTGGTTGAGAAAGAGAGATGGGGTGGGGATAGTGCCCGAGGACACCAGGGAGAACCTGGGGAGGAGGGGGAGGAGGAAAAACTGATGTCACCTGGCCCTGTCCAGGGTGGGATGGAAGGTCCTCACCCCTCAGTCACACTTCAGGTCCCCTTTCCATAAGTGGGCAAGTGTCGGGGCCCCAGAGTGAGTAACAACAGCCCCTTCACTCCATGACTGACCTTCAGCCCCGAGCTGGAGGAGGCCGAGGAGGATCCAAGGCTCTATCTAGGTTACCCCAGTGGGTCACCCCACCTCTGCGGCACACCGCACAGTTTTCCCCCTGCCTGGCAACGCTAGCAGGAAGGAAAGCCCAACTTCAGAGCCCAGTGAGGGCTGCCACTCTCTGAGTCTTCACTTCTGACTCCATATTTGTCTTTGACTCTGTGTCCAGAAGAGCCTTCCTGGAGGGGAGGAATGCATTTCTCTTTCCACTTCACCCACCTCCCATCCCTCTCCTCATCATTTGCCAAGAAAATCAGGGAGACCAAGCTGGCATGGGGGGTGGGTCCTTCACCTACATCTTATTCCTTGTTTTTTATTTTCTTCCTCCTCTTCAATTCCATCCACTGAGAGATGGAAGCGGGTAGAAGACTGGGGGCTGGGAAAAGGGAGAAAGCCAGAATTCACCGAGTGCTCCGCTAGGTGCTCTGTTGTAAAGAGTTTAGGTCTTCTGTTCTCACAGGGCCCCGTGTGCGGTGGGCGTTCCTACTTCTCTTTGATAGACGAGGTTCAGTGACTGGTTCAGGTTGCACAGTTAGGACTGGGCTGGCACGGGGAGGGGCGTGGGGCGGGATCAGGCGGTTTGGAGCCCAGGTGCCTGACTGTCTGGAAGTCCCTTGGCTGTGATTCAGGTACCTGAGAATTTGGCCGCTCCCTGGGTCTTTCGCTCAGGCCACAACAGCCGGAAATCTCATCTGAGCTGCAGGACTTCCCCCGCTTGGAAAGGAATTCCCAGAGTTGGAAATTCCAGTGCCCTGAGGGAGAGTTAATTAAGTTCAGGTTCCTTTCTTGGGGGAGGGGCATATTCAGCTGGGCTTTGTTTTATGTAGGGTCTCCTGAGCCCCAGCAGTCCAAGGAGTGAGGTGCAGGGATCTTAAGCCCTGTGGAGAAAGAACTTCAGGGAGCCACGTCTCACCCCCAAGGAGAGGCCAATGAAGAATTAATTCCCAGAAAGAGGCCATATTTCTTTTCTAAGCACACTTTATTTCTCGCCAAGGGCGGTTACAGACACGACTCCCCTGGGGAGCAGAGGTTCAGTGATGTAGCGACAAGTCAGTCACCAAATCAGCATTATTTAGGCAACTTGATCAGATAAATATTTTTTAAAAACATAAGCAAAAGGAGGCACAGAGGCCAGGAGGCAGGGTGGGAATGACCTACAGTTCAGCTCCGTTTTCACAGAAAACACATCTGAGCCAAGGCAGCCCCTACGTTGGGTCTCCCAGGACACCTTGACCTCCTGAATAAATACATTCATTAGTAAATAAATAAATAATAAATAAATAATAAATAATCACAAGTGCAAACATAAATAGAGGGAGCTGGCCCCGTTGGGGTGCGGCTGGGCTCCGCATCTCAGGGAAGTCTGGAAACATTGGAAGAAAGGGAGGCCTGAAGTCCACTCATGTCAAGTTCTGGGTGAGATCTTCTCAAGGAATGTTCTGAAGTGTTCCAGTCAGAACCCAAGTTCCCCTGGCCCCCACATTCTGGGTGTCCCAGGTTGCATCCAGGAATCCAAACACGAGGACCCCAGTGAGTTCCAGAGCCCCAGTTCCAATTCTTGGTGGTGGTCAGTGCCCCATTGTCCAGGCCACACTTCCCTGCATCCCTGATTTCTAAGTGTTGTTGTTGTTTAAAGTTTTAAGCTTGGAGCCCAGCCCTGAGCCCCTAATTCTCTTTCTAAACCAGAAGGGGATGAGGGGGTCTGAAGGAGTAAATAATAAAGTAATTGAGGTGGGAGAGGATGGATGTCCTGCCCCCTCACAGGGCAATGATCCCAAAGTAGACCTGCCCAGACTCAGCAAAGTCCAGATAGTCGGGCAGGTTGATCTCAGCACTGAGTCGATCACCCTTCTCCAGCTGGAAGACCCCTCCCAGGTAGATGGGCTCATACCAGGGCTTGGCCTCAGCCCCCTCTGGCGTCTCCCTCTGGCAAGGGCTCTTGATGGCAGAGAGGAGGTTGACCTTGGTCTGGTAGGAGACAGCGATGCGGCTGATGGTGTGGGTGAGGAACAAGTGGGTGGAAGGGCAGCCTTGGCCCCTGAAGAGGACCTGGGAGTAGATGAGGTACAGCCCGTCTGTCGGCACCACCAGCTGGTTGTCTTCCAGCTTCACGCTGTTGGCCAGGAGGGTGTTGGCATATGTGTTCAGCCACCGGAGCTGCCCCTGAGCACTGAGGTTGGCTGGAGGGACGGAGAAAAAGAGGGAGGGGTGAGTCATTGTGACCCTGTCAGTTCCACTCTCCACATCCTGGCCCTCAAGTTCTGCCCACCCCCCCCACATCCGGTTTCTGTCCCCTCTGTCTGTCTTCCCACATCCCATCTGGCCATGAGGTTCTGAGTATCCCCCTCAAGTTCTAAGTATCCTCCGCCCTCCCCTTGAGCTCAGTGAGTCCTTCTCACCCTGTCTCCAAGGTCTGTCTACCCTCAGCCTGGCTTCAGCTGCCAAATCCTACCCCTCTCCATCCCATCTGCTTCTTCATCCCCCAGACACATCCTCAGAACTCTTACCTACAACATGGGCTACGGGCTTGTTACTTGAGGTTGCAGAAGATGATCCTGAAGAGGGAAGAGAAAAGAAGAAGGTGAGAGACCCTTAAGCTTCCCAGAAAATATCCCACTACTTTGACCTCCTTTCCTCCTCCCCCCAAACCCAAACTCTAAATTTCCCCTACTGCTTCCATCCCAGGACTAACCCCTACCCCCACCCAAGCCCAGAATTAGGAGAGAGGTTTTGGAGACACTTACTGAGTGTCTGAGCCAGAGGGCTGATGATGGAGTAGCCAGTTGGGAACTGTTGGGAGAAGAAGGAGGATTAGTATCAAAGCAAGTCACCCCTGAAGGAGAAACAGCCGGCTGCTTCTCTAGCTTGTACTCTCTGCCCTGATGTGTCTCGTTTTCTCTCCCCATTCATCCATTTTTTCATTCATCCATCCATTTAACAGCTCTTGCATTGAGTTCCTTCCGTGTGCCAGACACCCTTAGCTTCATCTTTCCTAGCTCTCTTTCATACCTGCTGTATCTCCTTCTGTCTCACCATCTTTATCCAGATGACTTGTTTTCTTCCCCATCTTTCTACCCATATCCCTTATCTGTCTACACATCTCTCTTTATATCTAAATCCCCGCTTACTCATTCATTCATTCGACAAATATTTAGAGAGCAACGCCCATGCGCCAGGCACCCTATTTCTCCATCCTTCCTTCTCTTCCCCCATCTCTCTCCACGTCTCCTTCTGCCTCCCCATCTTTCTCCACTATTTTCCTCCCCAAGCCTCCCCATCAGCACACCTCTTTCCCCCACCGCATATCTCGCCCTTTTTCCTCTCCCATTTCTCTCTGGGTGAGAGAATGAGCCAAGGCTGGCCAGGGACTCACCTCTTCCCTCTGGGGGCCGATTACCCCGAAGTGCAGCAGGCAGAAGAGCGTGGTGGCTCCTGCGACCAGGAAGAAGGAGAAGAGGCTGAGACACAAGCACCTTCTGGAACCCTGGGAGCCCCCTGCCGTCTTGGAGAGCGCCTCCTCTGCCAGCTCCACATCCCGGATCATGCTTTCAGTGCTCATGGTGTCTTTTTCTGAAGGGCTCAAGTCCAGCTGGGAGACGGTAGAGCCCTGTGGCAGGCTGTGTTAGAGGGAGTGAGTCGTCTGGCTGCCTGTCGGGGTGGGGGTGTGTGGTCTGGGAGGTTATTTCCAGGGGGGTCTGGAGTTGCTTGTCTCTCTCCTGGCTGGTCCCCTGGTGTCCTCGCTCTGGGAGCTTCTGCTGGCTGGGTGTGCAAACAGCTGCATTTATACGCTCTGGGGTGAGAGGAGGGCGGGGAAAGGCTCTCATTCAACCAGCGGAAAACTTCCTTGGTGGAGAAACCCATGAGCTCATCTGGAGGAAGCGGTAGCGGGTCCTACACCTTCTGTCTCGGTTTCTTCTCCATCACGGGGGCGGGGGTTTGGAAAGTTGGGGACACCCAGGCATCAAGGATACTTCCTACTCTACCCACCCGGATTCTGAGGGGGGCTCCCTGGGCCAGTTACTGCTGTAGATGTAGGACCCTGGAGGCTGGACCCCATTTCCCCTCTGCCCCCTAGTTCCCACTGTTTCCATTTCTTTGGGGGATGAGTTCTGTGGCCAATTTCCTTCTGATTTCCAGACCGGACTCAGGTAGCGGTAGAACTAGAAATGGGAGGGGCTTCAGAAAGCTGAGTCCTTAATGGAGAGAAAACTTGGGGGAAGCTGTGCTGGGTCCTGAGATGTCTGTTTGGGTCCCTGGGGGCAAGAGGAGCTGGAGGAAGGGAAGCTTGAGGCTCTGCAAGGGCTGGGGGAGGATGGCAGGGACAAGCCTGGGACAGCCCCAGAGGAGTGAAAGCGACGCTGGGAATTCACGAACCCCACTACGGCAGGCCTTCTCCTTTCACTCTGACCGGGGACTCACCAAAACTCTGGTGCTGGTTTCAGTCTTGGCTTCCAAGGGCATGTGATGCCCCAATTTTTGCACGAAGACCCCACCCTTCAGAGTCCCTGTGTGTGGCCATGTATCTGCAAAGAATTCCCTGCTCCCTCCAGTTTCCTGGAGACAGCCCTGGCCCTCAGAGCCCCTGCCCGTGACCATGTCTCCTGAAATGTCCCCTATGTTTTCCAGTCCCCCAGCCTTGGAGGCTCTCCCACTCCTCGGGGCCCTGGCATGGCCATGTCTTCCAGGGGGCCTCATGCTCCTCCTCCACAGTCCCAAACAAACACCCTTCAGTGTGGTCACTGCTCCTCAGAAGCCTCCTGTAACCCCCATTCCTCAGGGGTTCCCTGACCTCCACTTCTCCAGACTTTGGACCTGCATCTTTCCTTTGTCTTCTCAGCTTATCCTCTGGTCTCCTCCCACCCCTGTGAGGCCACCATATTTCACCAGAGCCCCTTAGGCCTCTCTGTACACCCACAGCTCCTGTCCCTCTGATTCCTGTCCTCCCTCCATTCCTTAGAGACATCTGGGGAATTCTCCCCTCCCAGACAGACAGATACAGGCAGACAGCATTTCAGAGAAAAGAGGTTTATTGGGCTTCATCAAGGGTCAGATGTCTCCTCGTGGGGTGTCCAGTCAAGCAATGGCTGGCTCTTAAGAGCCTTTCACTTCCTTCCAGAGTCCCTTGGTCCCTCAGACCCACTCTTTTTCTCTCTTGCTAGGTCATCCTTGTGCCCACGCCCTCTCACTCTTCGACTCTTGGGTGTATTATCTCTTTCTTCTGCTGTCCCCCTTCTCTCCATCCTCCATAAATAAATAATTTAAATTTTTTTCCCTTCATAAATAACCCCCCTCCCTGCCCCCAGTCATCCACCCAAGCTCCCTCATGTGTCAGCTCCCCTTCCATGTCCAGGGCAAGGCCCCCTAGATGGGCAGGGCAGAGGAAGGGCTCTGGGTGGGCATTTCCAGGCAGGCTTGAAGTCCTCAGCCGAGCATCCGGGGTGGTTCAGGAAGGTGTGGTCCCCTGGGGTGCCTAGAATTCCTTCTTTGGAAGCTCCAGGTGCCGAGAACGGGGGAAGACTTGAGACTGATGGAATGGTCAAAGGAGAGGTGTGGTGACCCCTGAAGTGGTCAGAATGGAGGCAAAATGGGGAGAAGGCCTTGAAACCAAATTTTTTCTTTCTGAATTTTTCTATAGAGCGAAGGCTCCGAAGAAGACACTACTGGGGCTGAGGAGCAGGTGGGAGATGCCATCTGTGTGAGTGGACAGCTGGTCTCCCCGGGTGAGCAGGAACACAGCCCCCTGGTACACCGAGCGCACCCAAGGTCCCTGTGGCCCTGGGCACACGGACTTCTGAGCGCTGAGGAGAGGCACGTGGAATGGGTACTGGGAGGAGAAGAGCTGGACCTCGTGGGCCAGGTAGAGAGGGGTGGGGGTGGCCTTGGGGAAGCAGCCTTCCCCAGAGAAGACCACCTGGGAGTAGACAAAGTAGAGGCCACTGGTGGGGACCAGGAGGGAATTGTTGCTCAGAGAGAAGCCGTGGCGGAGGAAGGCACGATCCGTGTTTGCTCTCCAGCGCAGTGAGTCCTGGGTGCTGGGGTCTCCTAGGAAGAGCCAGAGGGGATGGCGGTCAAGGACCTGGGGGTCAGAGGTCTCAATCCCTGAGGAAGCAGGTGCTGGACTGAGTTCCTGGGGGATGGTTGGGAGGACAGAAGGGAGTGGGAGTGGGGGTGAGCTGGAGGGGATGCTTGGGTCCCTGAAGGGGGATGGGAGGAGGGCTGGGGGCTACATGTCTAGGAGGGCAGGTGAATGTTTACCAACAAGGTGAGCGGCAGGTTTGAAGGTGCCTCGGGTGAAGTGATTCGGGGGGTGCTGATGGGCAGGCTGTGCAGTTGAGGGTGGGAGGCCAACACCAGAGAGCCCCTAGGGGAGAACAGAGTCAGAGAGGTCCTCAGGCCCAAGGTCAGGCTGGGCTGCCCACACAGTCCCCATTGCCCTGCTGCCTCACCTGGGCCTCGCGCGGCAGGGCCAGCAGCAGTCCCAGAAGGAGGAGGAGTAGGGGGGTGCTGCACACCCTCAGGAGGTAGAGACGTCCAGGTGGTGTCATGGGGAGAACCTGCAGGGAGAGAGACAGTGAGCGGGGCGGGGCGCGATGCGGAAGATGGGCCTCCTGCCCGTGGAGACAGCCACCCTGAGAGACGGGGCGACAGACAGAGAAGGGGACAAGATGCAGTCAGGGAAACCCCAGGTGAGCAGGGGGAGAGAGAGAGAGAGGAACAGAGATGAGAAGGGAACAGAGAGGGATCAGAATGTGTGACACAGACAGAGAGAAAGAGATTGACAGATAAAGAGTCAGAGAGAGGGGAACAAACCAAAACCAAACCCACCAAGGCCAAGGCCCAGGCCCAGGCCCAAGCAGGAGGTGCAGGAGGGGCCGAGGCCCAGGCGGAGGAACTGAACGCCCCGAGGGAAGGAGTCCACAGCCGGGGAAGCCCAAGGAGATGGGGTGGGAGAGTCTCACCTGCTGTGTGGAGCCCCTTGGCCGGGACGCCTGGGTCCCTTTATAGAGGAAGCGGCAGTGGCAGCGTGGCAGGCGGCGGGCGGGTTCTAGGCCGGGGTTGGGGCCCGGGGAAGCCCCCAGGGCTTAGAAGATGCTGCTGTTTCAGTCGAAGGCAGGAAAGGCTGAGGCCTAGGAGAGAACCGCAGGCTGGGGGCTCAGACGACTGAGTTCTGGGAAAGGGAGTGGGGTCAGGGGAACTGTGGGCTGGGAGGGCCAAGGAGCGGGGGTCACGCTTAGGAGTTCCAGAGAAGGGACAGTAAATTCAGAGGAGGAGGAGAAGGGGAGCAGCTGGGGCGTGGGCTGGAGGCCCGGTTCCCTGAAGAGCAATTATGTATAACACCTCTGCACCCTTGGCTGATTACAGGCTTCTCTCTGTGCACATTTCCTCCTCTTGTACCCCTGTCCTTGTCCCAAAGACTCAAGTCACACTTGTCCCAGTATGTGCATTTTCCAGTTTGTCTGGCAGGTTTCATATCAAGAAGTTCCATTATATACCCTCCTGCCTGGTACATCCTGGTTTATGCCTGTTGTCCTGGTAGAAATATTCATGGACCCCCTTTTACTCTCAAAAGTGTTCTGGTTTGGAAGATCCCGCTCACGATGAGCCATGAACTCACGTATGATGAGGTCTTGTCTCACTGCTGAAGGATGCCCTCCACCTCATCCCAACCTCAGGTGGGCTCCACAGATCAGATTTATATAACCCCAAACAAACACATTCCAGGATCAAGGAATGTGGCAATTGCTAAAGTTCTCTACAGGGGATGCTTCAGAATTCCACACAGGTGGAGCTTAAGGGTGGCGACCTAGGGCAGGGTGGGGACAGCAAAGGGACTTGTCTTGCAGCTGCACTTGTAAAGCCAATACACTGTTGTAAAATCGTTAAGGATTTCCCCCTTCTCTTGCTGTAGAACTCAGGTACAGTGAGGTGCACGTCTCCTAAGTGGGCAGCCTGATGATCTTTCCCATCTGTTTATAGCCATGTAGCCACCATCCAGTTCAACATAGTTTTTTTTTTTTTTAATTTATTTTTATTTATTTATTTATTTATTTATTTATGGCTGTGTTGTGTCTTCGTTTCTGTGCGAGGGCTTTCTCTAGTTGCGGCAAGCGGGGGCCACTCTTCATCGCGGTGCGCGGGCCTCTCTCTATCGCGGCCTCTCTTGTTGCGGAGCACAGGCTCCAGATGCGCAGGCTCAGTAATTGTGGCTCACGGGCCCAACATAGTTTTAGGTCCCCAGAAGGTTCTCTCCTGCCCCCTCCCAGTTCATACCTTCCAAAGATAACCAACCACTTTCTGACCTCTACAACTATAGATTAGTTCTTTCAGCTTTTGAGTCTCATATACATGAAATCACACAGACTTTACTCATCTGGATTTGGCTTCTTTCTCTCAACGTTATGTTTGTGAGATTCATGTATATTGTTGTGTGTATCAGTGATTTTTATTTCATTGTGATGTGATGTTGTGTGAATATACTCTAATTTACTTATCTATTTTTCTGTTAATGGGCATTTGGTTCGTTTCTAGTTTTTGGCTAGTATGAAAAACGTTGATATGAACGTTATTGAACATGAGCGAGTTTTCGCTTAGCTTGCAGGTTGCAGGTTAAAAAAAAAAAGCAAGGTTTCTCAAGATGATTTTAGTCACATTTCATGAGATTGAGAAAATAACAATTGGCCCCCTCAAATATTATTATTACTCTTACTAACTTGTTATGCTTTCATTTGGAGGTTTTTGGAGGGGCTGGGGCTGAGGATGGTGGTGATGGAAACTAAAGCCCTCCCTCTGTTGCACTGGGCAGAAAGTTCCTGAGGTGTCTTGGTGTCCTGTGGCACATAAGTGATATTCAGGGTGTGCATCAGCTAGTTCTCCTGTTTTCCTCCCCGCTACTTGAGGCCCTGCAACTTTGCCTTTCATGCCTTCCTAGTCTAACCTATTACTTCTTTTCATTCCATCTTTTTGGGTTTTTTTGGCTGTGCCTTGTGGCTTGCAGGATCTTAGTTCCCTGACCAGGGATTGAACCCGGGCCATGGCAGTGAAAGTGCGGTGTCCTAACCACTGGACCACCAGGGAATTCCTTCATTCCATCTCTTTAGCTTTCTCTCTATTTCACAAACATTTATTGAGCATCTGCACAAGGCATTGAGGAAACAGATGTGAAAGACAGTCCCCTGACCTCTGGGAGCTCAAAGACTAGTGTGGGTTCCGTGACAGTGGGCTTATGGCAGCCCACAGTAAAGCCATCAAACTTGGCCTGGGGGAGAGGTGATTTAGGCATTAAGTATCAAGGCCAAGATGGTGAAGGGCATTCCTGATAGAGGGAATAGAAGGTGCAAAGACTGGAGGTAAAAGAGAGTATGAAGTGCACTAACCTGTGCAAGTGAGTACACATAAAAGGAGCAGAGATGAGGCTTGGGAGGTAAGCTGAGACCACATCCTGAGGGGTTTAAAACCAAGAAAAGAGGTTTGGATTTCATTGTAATTGTGATGGGGAGCTACCAAAATTTTTGAGTGAGAGAGGGACCCACCCAGATTGGTATATTTAAAACATGAGTCTGGATGCTACATGAAGAATGAATTGAGGAATGGGAGTTGGGGTCTGGAGGGGGAACCAGAAGTGTGGAGACCAGTTAGGGGGGTTTTGCAACAACTCAGCAAGGAGGTGACAAGAGCCTGCATTTAAATCGAGGCAGTAGCAGGAGAATGAAGAGGAGGAGAGAGTTTCTAGGCAAAATCTACAGGTCTTGGTGGCTGACCAGATGTGATGGCGGAAGAAGGGTAGCCACAGATGCCTCTTTTAAATATCTTGGTCTCTATCTTGGCTTCATCTTGTTTCTTTTAACCTCACTGTGTCTTGTGTCACTGTTGGCCTCCCTCTTGGTCCCTGCTCCTTTCCTTTCCTCTGTGTCCCTCTTTCTCTGGAGTCCCTTTTTCTTCCTGCTGTCTCTTTCTGCCTCTCCAATGGTAGGAGCCGATGGACTAGGAGAACTCGGCTATATTAAAATGTAAAATGGTGTTGCAATTAACGGTGAGAAATAGAGGGAAACGGAGAAACTTCGGTCAGAGAGAAAGACTGGGGCATTGAAGAAAAAAAAGGGGAAGATGAGGACAAGTGATGGGGAGACATGAGAGACAGAGAGGAAGGAAGGGTGAGAACTGGGCCGAAGCTCCGTGTCACAGGCATTTGCGATGTGCTGAAGGATGCTCCTTGAGATGGGCCAATCTTGGTTTCAATCTCAGTTTTGGAGGTTGTGTGAAACTCAGTTTCTTTCTTGAGGAGGCCAGCAGTTGGTTTGGGGTTTTCCCTGAGTGGGAGGGGTGATGACTGGAGTCTTGTGCTCCAAACCGAGGGATATACAGTTTCTACAGTGGTCTCTGTGGAGAAACTAGTGAAATCTCTGAGCCCTCCAAATAAGGCTGAAATGACAATAGCCTCAAACTTGAACCCAGCCTCAAAACCTAAAGTGGGATTACATATCAACTTTGATCCTAACCCATATTTAACCTCAACCCAAATCACAACTCAAACTCAACCCTAACCTCAAATCTAAACATCTCAATAAATGAACCCCCAAATAAACTTATCCTCTAAACTAACCCAGCCCTGTTTCTAAAGCTAATCTTGGAATTAACTCATCCCCATTCCTAATCCTATAGTTAAACCTGACTCTAAACGTAAGTTCAATTTGAACCACAAACCTAAAGTTGAGCTTTATCCTGCTTTTCCCCATTATTCATCCATGCCTCCATTTAACAAGTCTTTATTGGGAGCTTACTATGTGCTGGGCACTGTTCCAGGCAGTAGGGATATAGTGGCAAACAAGTCAGACAAGGTACCTGCACTTGTGGAGCTTCCACTCTAGTGAGGCAAGGCAGAAAAGAAATACACTGAAGAAGAAGGCAGTAAGTAGGGCTATGAGGAAATAAGATAGAGCCATGTGATAAGAGTGGCAGGGAACTACTTTAGACACAGTGGTCAGGAAAGTCCTTTCTGAGTAAATGGCATTTTAAGCTGAGACCCAAATGACAAGAGTGGCCAAGTGAAGGTATGGGGGAGAAGCATTCCAGGTAAAGGGAACAGCTACTGCGAAGGCCAGAAGGTGGAAATGAGCTGGGGGTGTTGAGGAACAGAAAGGAGGCCAGCGTGGCTGGAGCAGAGAGAGCGGGAGAGAGGTGGGAGATGAGGTCAGAGAGCAGGGGCAGGGGCCCGATCATGCAGGGACCTGCAAGGACGGGTAAAGCACCTGAATTTTACTCAACCATGGGAAGCTCTGGAGGGTGTCAGGGTGTGCACATGTTGCGTGGGGGTGGGGGGAGGAGGGAGGGAGGTCTGAGGTAGAGGTGATTGGATTTACATTTTTAAAAGATCATTGTGGCTCCTGTGTTTAGACTGGACTGTAGTGGGTAACATTGCAAGCAGGGACACCAGTTAGGAGGCAACTGCAGTAATCCTGGGGAGAAGATGGTGGCCACCATGAAGATGGAGAGAAGTAGACAAATTTGGGATATATTGGGATACATTTCATGGGTAGAATTGACAGGACCAGATGATGGATTGGATGGATGGTGGTGGGGTGGAAGACGGGGAGACTGGGAGAGAAGCAGGATTCTGATGGGATGGGAGAACCAGAAGTTCAATTTTGGATTTAAGTTTAAACCTATTGGACATCCAAGTCTTGGATAACATTCAAGCCTTGCCAAGAAATGTCACTTGGCAGTCACATATATGAGTCTAGATTTCAGAGGCAATGTGAGAACTAGAGAGTCAACAATGGGAACTGTTGG
Source organism: Eubalaena glacialis (assembly GCF_028564815.1). Taxonomy (NCBI): domain Eukaryota; kingdom Metazoa; phylum Chordata; class Mammalia; order Artiodactyla; family Balaenidae; genus Eubalaena; species Eubalaena glacialis. The sequence goes on along the minus strand of NC_083722.1, from coordinate 23,913,358 downwards.
CACGAAGAAAGCCATGGAATTGGAAGAGATACCTTATCTTACGCATCCCCCTAAGATTCCTTCAAAGTGTTTTCCCTCAGGATAAATGCAGTGTAGCTCCCATCCTAAATTCCAGAAGCAGCAGCCTCTTGCTTCCGGAAGCAAAATCCTCCAGACTTAGTTTCCTTCTGAACTCTCACCGGGATTTAGCCTCCCTGGATCCGATTCCCTACCCAACAAAGGATGTTTCTACCAATCCATTTCACAGTATTTTATGGAACTCCTCAAATCCTCTATTTCACTTTTGAAAGCAACTTCCTCTGGTACTTTGAAACCTGGGCTTTTCCCTAATGATGTTCCTTCTGTCTTTGGTGAAGGCTGCTCTTTCTTCCACACCCATCACTAGGAGCAGGGGGGCAGAGGAGAGGCCACTGTTCTCCTCTCTCCCCTCTGCATCACTGATAACCTCCTCCTCTCTTGAAGTCCATGCCTTTTGCATTTTCCACGTTCTTCTGGTCTTCACAGCACAATCTTCTCCACCAACATCTCTACCATGTACTTAACAATTTATATATCTAGATAAGTTTTTCTTCATCTCTCATTCCCTTCTTGATATTCTACCAAGAAAATCTTGAAAAACGTGATTTGGGTAAACTCAATGGTCTCATTCTTGGGTCTTTCTCCTAGGCTGCCAAGCATTGCAGGAGAGAGTCATGTCCTCATAAGAGGCCTACTACTAATACTGACCATCTAACCTCAGAAAGCCCTCAGTGTTCCCTAATCTTTGTTTGTTGATTCCCTTGTTCTTCTCCTGCAGGTGATGTTCTAAATCTCCACGCCTCCCGACCTCTTTACTCTCAGTTGGTGATGCTATCATCCTTTTATTGAACTTAAGGCCATCCAAGGTGGATCTCTTTACTGCTTTCTTTTCCCTTCACTTTGTTTCCTTTTTCCTTTCTTCTTGATTCAGAGAAGGACTCTTTCTCCTGTCCAAGGCTGATTCTTTGTACTCTGTTTCCCACTTCCCCATGTTTACCATACTCTTTCCCACCTTTCTTTTGTCTTCAGTATCTTTCACTTTTCATGCGCCTTCATTTTACATGCTCAACTTTATTTCTTGAAGATAAAAAGCCTTCCCTGGACTTTCTCCCTTAAATGTCCATCCATCTCTCACCCTCCTTTTCTGTGTGATGTCTCAAGAGACTAGCCCCCTAACTAACCACTTTTTCGGGAACTGGTAAAATTTTCCTCACTGTAAAATTCGTGGGTTGAGCCAGAGATGATACTGTTACCTTCAGTATTCACCATTCTATGCCTTTGTACTCACCACCTCCTTTTCCTCACCTCCCACTCATTCCTTAACCTACGTAAAGCGATTTCTGTGCTTCTGGTAAGTGGAAACTGTTTTCTCAAAATCTGTAATCGTCTAGTTCCTGAACCCAAAGGATCTTTTGAACTCTCACCTACTAGACTTCTTTGAAGCATCAGATATGGCCGCCCAGTCTCTGCTTGGCATACCTCTCCCTTGCCCTACTTCTCTGACTGCTCCCCCGACCTCTCTCCTTTATTGGTTCCTCTTCCTTTGATCATCCTCAAGGCTCTTCTGGTCACCCTCTCTTTTGGGGATCCTGTCCACTCAGAGGCTCCACCTCTACTGGAAAAGGAATGATGCCCAAACCTATGCCTCCAGCAGCCCCAACTTTTCTGTCGGGCTCCAGACGTGCTCACTGGAAATCTCCACCTGAGTGTCATGCTAACACCTCAAACTCAGCAGGACTTTCTTGAGTACTTTATTACTCTTAGCAGGTGCACCTCCTGTCATCACGTGTAGTTGGTCCTTATCTGTATGTTGTTTCGTTAGACTGCAAGCCCTATGAGGGCAGTGACTCTATGTCATTTATATCCGTTGCCTAGCAGAGCATCCTGCTCCTTTCAGGTGCTTAATAAAAATTTGATTGTATGTCTGAAATTAACTCATTTTCCCCTTAGCCACACTCCTCCTTGGTTTAGGGTATCATCGTCTTTCCTATGCCCTTGGCTCAAAACTTGGAGTCATCTAAGACTCCTCTTCCCTCACTCCCACCATCCAATCAGTTGGCATGACCTAACGACTTACCCCTGTCAAAGTTTATAAAATCTGTTCCTTCCTTTCACGCCACTTGGAGTTATTGGGACCTAAGTAGAAAGTACACAGGTTTTGGAGTAAAATGAGTTTGATGCTAATTCCACTACTTTTGAGCTGTGTGACCTTATGCAAGCTGTGGTATGTTTATGAGCCTCAGTTTCCTCATCTGTATAATGGAGATCCACCACGTCCCTTTTGGACAGTTGCTGGCAGGATTCTGACATTAGGAAAAGGGCTTGACATGGTTAACACATAGTATGTGGCCCCCAAAATGGCAGTTATTTTTATTTCTTGTCTGTACACCTGCAGCACTCCCCTGTACTCCCTCTTCTTCACAGCTGTCACAGTGCCACTGCCCACAGATAAGGTCCAAATCCCTTACCTTAACATTCTGTGTCCTTTCTTCAGCACATGCTCCCTCACACCTGTGCTTCATCTACCTCAGGACACTTGTCTTTCCTGTTTTCTGACTCCTGGCCTCTGCTCAAGCTGTTTCACTCCTCTCTGGGGCCCTTCCATTCCCCCTCCCACAGAAATCCTACCCATTCATCAAATGCCCGCTCCTCCCTCAGAGACCCCCGGGTGCTTTCAGCCGGAATCCACCTCCCCTTCCCTTTTTTGCACATCCACTGTACCTTACTCGTTTTTACTCAGCATGCCTGGAATCAGTTGATTAGGTATGGGCCTGCCTCCCCTATTGGATGGCAAACTTGAAACAGAGTTTACATTTATCTTTGGGCTATTTGATGCTCAGCTGAACTGCACTGAATAGAGTCCCTCCCAGACCCTTCTCCTAACTTAATCCAAACCTGCCCCAACCCAATCCCCCAACTGACCCTCTTCAATCTCACCGGTCTCATTCCCAATCCCGTTTCTCTAACTGAACCCCAACGCATCCTCCTCTGAGAAGTGATTCCTCTTTCCAGGTCTAGAGAGCAAGATATGCACACTCCTACCTCCCCAGTGTTTCATGGTAGGCACTGAGTCACCCCTTGGGGATCCCTGGTTCCTCCTCCCCACCCCCACCATGGAGGACAGGATGCCTGCCGCCTGGCCCCAGGGGGTCAGAGGAAGCCAGGGCCTCTAGGGTTCAGTATTTTTATCAGCCTAGGAAATTAGAGACACAGAAGCGGAAACCGTGTGGTCAGAGAAAGTGAACAGCCCTCATCTCAGGGGAACCCCCAACAGGACTGGGGGCCAGACACCAGGGAGAGACGTTGAAAAGAGCGAGGTCTGGGGGGCCAGGTATCAGGGCTTGTTTTGCTTTGGTTTTATGTGACTCTTGCAGAAGGGCAAATGATGTGCTTAAAAACCAGACAAAAGTCTGCTGGACGAAGGAACAAATATGGACACCAAAGTTTTCTGTTGCTTACCTCTCAACGCCCAGCTTAGGGGTCCTAACCCCAACCCCGCCTCCACTCCCAACCTGAGCTCTTTGCATGCCACTTCCGAAATCTCCGGCCTGTGAGAGGAACCGGACGCCTGGGTTGCTCACAGCTCGCAGTCTCTTCTCTGAATCACAGCAGCTTCCTCTCACAGGATCTTTCTCACCAGCCCTTCCTCCTCCTGCCCCCTGAACATCTGCCTGGTCCCTCGGAGACCTGGGGCCTCTTGGCTCTCTGTCTTCTCCAAGGGTCTCACACCCGCCCCATGTTTCCATGCTTCCAGAGGCTTCCCCTCCCTGTCACCTCTTGCCCTCCACTTCCACTCCTGGGATGCTCCTGTGTAGACCGGCATTCCATTCCAAACCTGAAAAATAAGTTCTGATTCATGATTCTCTGATGCAGACAACATGCGGACTGTGCACGTGCCAGCACATGCCTGTACTCGCCTTAGTCCTGCCCTTTCTCTTTGCTGAGTTCCTTCTGTGTCCTGCTGGTGGCGGTGGGGTCTGGTGCTGTCTGCAAACTTCCTACCCCAGTTCCTGGGAGCTGAAGTGGGGACTGAGTATGAACAGTGGAAGGGAGGGTGCCCTCCCCCACCCCCCGCCTTGGGAATCCTGGACCCTCTCCCTCTACCCTCCAGGCCCTTTCCTCAACCTCAGGAAAAGGGGATGTTTATCTGGAAGGCCAAGACTGGGCTGCCCAGAGATGAAGCCCAGGTTTGGGATGGCGGCAGAAGCTCGATGGAGGGAGCCGAGAATTGGGACCCTAGAGGAGGAGAGACGGGACTGAGAAGCTAGAAGAGAGGAATGGCCTCGGGTGTGGATCCCTGGTTGCCCAAGAACAGACAACCCAGGTTACATAATTTGGCTCTTTCCGCCTCCTTCCCCTGCTCCTAATTTTAGCAACCGAAATTCCACTCCCCCACAGGGCTCTTCCTCCATCCTTTCTGCTTCCATCCCCCATCCTCCCACAACCTCCTCATGGTCCCCCAGCTCCAGCTGCCCCCAGTTCAGATCATTCAGTGACTCAGCAGAGGGAAAGCCCTGTGTTGGGGGAAGGGGGTGTTAAGTGGGGAGGAGGATGTGGTTCTGGCTGGGGAGGGGAGGGAAACTGGTTTTGTTCCCCTTTTTGCCTCTGTTCACATCTACTTCTCCAACCGCTGACTGAAGAGTGGAGAGGAGCCCAGGGTAGGGAGCGGAGAGACTGGAGGGCAAGCTGGGCCTTCTTAGGGCCGCCCTCGTGGGCGGGTGGGCAGGCGAGCAGGGGGCTCCTAGTCTCCAGCTGAGGGCACGAGTTAGGGTGTTCGCGCATGGTGCAGGTGTGCAGGAGCTGTGGGTTTGGGCAGGTGGAGTGGGAAAGGAGATGTTATGGGTGATGAAAAAGGCAGAGGAGACACCGGGAGTGAGATGTGGAACCAGGTCTTATTAGGAAATGGCAGAGTCAAGGAGCAGTGGTGGTGGCCCGCATCCCCCCATCCCTGCTCATTACAAGTTTTGCTCCCGCCCCACATCCTCTGCCGTTCAGCACTGGTCTCCTGACCTTACCCTTCTTACTGCCCTGCACTTCCTGCAGTTTCTTGCTCTTTCCCTGGGGTCACTTGAGGGCCTCCGCATGGCGATTCAGGGCCTGAGAAAGGGCTGTCACAGCTCCCATCACTCGGCCCAGCTCCCAGGTCTCAATCTGGCTTCGGAATCGTTGCAGGAAGCGGTCGGGGTGCCAGCGGACCTGCTGGACCCTCAAGTACCTCCTCAGAGCCCCCTGCTCCTCCAAGGGAGGGCCCCTGGCCACCAGGGCTGCAGCCATGGCCTCTGGGTCTCCTCCGCCAGGGCAGGGCCAGGGCACATCACCGAAGCGCCAGAGTCTGCCCCTCCCTGCTCCTCTGGGGTGCTCTGCCCTGGGCCCGGCCCTGGCTGGCTCCGGCACTCGATCCCCGGGAGCCTCCTGTGCCCTCCTGGCTCGGCTCTCACGCAGTTCTTCCTCCTTGGCCCGGGCTCGCTCCCGGAAGAGCCGCTGCTCCTCCTCCTGCTGCCGCCGGCTCTGACCGGAACCCTCAGCCCGTGGGGGTCGGCAGGCTCCCTCTGCCTCATGCTGTTGCGGGCGCTTCTGGGCATGTTCCCGGGCCATGCGATCTGACCAGGCTGAGAAGGACTCGGGTTCCTGGGTCTCATGGGAAGCATCATCTGTTTGGGAGGGTGGGAGGTGGTGGTCGCAGAGAGGCCATGAGAAGGTGACAGGCAAGAGAGGTGGCGCAGCACAGAAAAAGGGACCATAGGAAGCCGGTGGGAGCATTCGTGGAGTGGGTGTAGGAAAAGCAGCCAGTGCGGAAGAAGGGCGGCTGTGGATGGAAATGGATTCCTTACCTTCAAATCTCCCAATGACTTCCTGCCACTCGTCCTCCAGCTCTCCCTGCAGCTTCTGTCTCCATTCCCGTTCCTTAGAGGCCTCATCTTCTTCCTCCTCTTCGGCAGAATCCCAGGGGGGTCCCCAGCCCAGAATTTGCCCTGGGGTCTCCCCATCCTTATTCTTTATTCCCATGGCAGAGGGACAGCGACTCAGCAGTGGCAGGAAGAAATCCGTGTAGGCTGTTTGTGGGAGAGCAGTGAGCAAAAGTTAGCTGGAACTCTCACTCCTTGGTAGGGCCGCCATCTTGAATCCTACAGGTTACTTACTCTCTTGGTCTTAGAGCAATGAAAGGGTTGCCCACATGGATGCCTCCTGGGTGCTAGGAAATCACCAACACTGACAAATATTTATTGATACTTTACCACATGCGTGATAAGTGTGGTAGTTTAAAATATCCTGACCTGCGTCTTCACAAACTAACTTAGTGTCCTGGGAGCTCTACTACGTCAATGACATTTTCTGGTCTGCCTCCAGCCACCTAGGGTGATGTCAAAACCCTTTGACTATGTATTCCATTTTTGGCTTGAAAATATTGTCACTTTATACCTCTCATTGTGCTTCTTACACAAAACTATGTTCTCCAGACTGGGAAAATACCTGAACACCCTGATTTGTACCATTCTAAGTACACAAATACTTAATACTTTTCTTTATATCACTTTTCAATAAGCTGAGTAAGATAAATATTTTCAGGGGAATTTCTCTCAGCCAGCCTTAGCCAGGGGATGCTGGGAGGGGGACGGAGAGGTAGAGAGTCCAGCCCAGTAATGAATTTGAGCCATAGAAATGTTCCCAGCAGCAGAGCAAACTCTTTCCAAATGACTGCTGACCTAGGGCAGGGGAACGGGGCTGAGATAGAGGGTTCCACTCAGGGCCTGGCTGACAGGAGGCTGGGGGAAAACAGGAGAGGGACTGACATTCCTGAGCTCCCCTCTTCCTGAGCCCTGACCTCAACGCATCAGCTGAGTGCCATGTTGCTCTCCTCACTGCCCACCCAGCACCCTACGCCTGGCCAGCCTGCCACCTGCCATGGTCGCCAACCACCTCTGCACTCTCAGGACAGAGCAAGATGAGTGAGGCACCCTTCCTTCCTGTGGACCTAGTTTCTCTCCCTATGGCAGGAAGAAGTGGGCCGGCAGTCTTTAGATCTTTATTCAGTGGTGCTAGAACATACTGGCTACCTGGCAAAAGGATGAGAGAGAGGAAGGGTTGTCCTGTCACTGCCAGGAAGGCAGAAGATAGAAGGGTCCAGCCTTGGCTGGCCAAGGTCCACTGCCCCCACCCATCTCCTGGCACACCTGAGCGTCACCCAACCCAAACCACATCAGAACGAGGGGTGGGGGCACGTCTCTTTAGTACTGACGTGACCTGTCACAAGCCCTCCCAACTTGTCCCTCCCAGTAAGTACCTGGTCTTGTCTTTCAACGGCTTATATCCCACCAGGGCTCACAGCAGGTGTGAGGGTGGGTGGAAGGTTTTTAAATTCATAGGTTTGAAGGGGTAAGGCCTCCAACTATAAAACATCATGAGTAAAATCTGGTACAGAATATTAAATAGCCACTAAAAATTATGTTTGTGTGTGGAAAAAGCTGGCTGCAAAACTGTACATAGGATCCAATCACAACTCTGTGAAAAAGAGACCAAATCCCATGCTTGAAATAGACTGGATGGAAATATGTAAACATTCTAGTCTCTGGGTGGTAGACTATGGGTGGCTTTCCTCCAACCTTAGCTGATATTTTAATGTGAAAGGGACATAATTAATATGAAATTTTCTTTTCTTTTTAAAGACTAAAGAATAAATTTAATCACTGTTAACAGTTTGCTGTGGTCCCTTCTAGTCTTGTCTTGGTTTATATAAACACATAATGCACAATTTCTTTTCAGTTATGCGACCATACTACTATATACTGTTTGGCAACTTGCTTTTTTCATTTTAACACCTCATTTATATTTTCCACAGGAGTATACACAGTCTACCTCATTCTTTTTTATGACTGTGTAGTGTTCCACTGTGTGCATGAAACAAATCTTCCCACCCCCAATAGAAAGACTTTGTTTCCAAAAATGATCAGTCTTATGTGTGTGTCTCTGTGGACTCCTTACAGTACTTCTGTGGGGCAGATTCTCAGAAGTGGAATTTCTGAGTCAAACAACATGTGCAATTTTGCCAAACTGCTTTCAAAAAGTTTGTGCCATCAAGAATATATGAGCGCCTGATGAGGCTATAGCTTTATCACTTTCAGGAATCTTTTTATATATGCGATAAAGAATATTATTCAATTACTCTTGAAATGAACTAGGTAATTATCAAAGTTAAAAAAAAAAAGAATATATGAGTGCCTGTGCTATCCTTTACCAAAGCTGAATATCCCCAACCCTTTAAATTTTGCCCATCTGATAGATTAAAAAAATGACTTTATTAATGAAAAATTTCATATTCATATTCTTTGTCTACTTTCCCCTGGAAATTATACGTGTACATATGAGAGCTCTTTATATAGTATAGACACCAACCCTTTGTGTCTGTATCACATATATTGTAAATATTTTCTCCCATCTGTCTTTTCAAAATTGTAATGTAGTTAAATCTGTATCAATATTTTCATTTTACAGCTTTTGACTTTATTTCATTCTTAGGAAGGTTTTTCTCCACTCCAAGATTATGCCCTTGTGTGTTTTCCTACTATATTTCTAGAAATATAAAAGAAAGGAAAAAAGTACAAAGTATAGTATGATAAGCAACCCTATTCCTACCACAAGGTATGTTAATATATTTTCATTTTGCAACATCATTAAATAAAAAAAATCCATCATAGATAAAGCTACAGTTTTCTTTGATACAGTCTTCCAAGTTTTATTCCCCCCAGGGAAAACCCTCCCATGCATTTCCTGTCACATATAGGTGTTTAATCTGCTGTAATTTACTTTTAAGTCAGGTGTAAGGTAAGACTATTTTTCTCCAGAGAAGATAAATGGTCCAGTATCGTTTATTAAATAGTTCACCACCACCCCCTCCAGTGATCTGAAACACCAAGTTTACCACCAATTTAGCAGTATAGATCAACTTTTCCCTTATGTTCTTTAATTAACATGTTGTACTTTTATATTGGGAAAAATAAATGTGAAAAAAAAGCTTTGTGGAGTAAAAATGTACTTCTTCTTAGTGGTGGAAGCACTGTTCTTCTCCTCCCCATAATGAGACATGATTTCTACATTAATGAGATGTTCATACTAATTGGTACAAAACACTTTTTAAAAATGCCAGACCAGAAGTTTATATTGAGTGACGACTGAGACACAGGAAGAAAAGGTAACAGTGGGCAGAGTGGTTGGAGACGGCTTCCAGGAGGAGGTGGGGACTTACACTGGGCTGTGAAGGGAGAATAATCTAGCAAGGTGGAAAACTTAGTAGGGCGGACAGGAAGGCGACAGGCAAGAGGCAGATAAAAAAACAAGCATGTTTGTTGAAAACATGCTTGGGGTCACTGAAGACAGAGTCACGAAGCAGGAGTCTCGGATTTGTGGGCTCGCCGTGGGAGGTAAGGTTGGAAAGCAAAGAGAACATAAACCGGACAGCTCAGTCATCTGCAAAGCAGGGCCACAGCCTACTTCTACTGAGCAGATCAAAGTGGGTAATGGATGGGAAATGTCTAATACTGTGCTGGCACAGGTGCAGTGAATGTTACATTAAAAAAAAAAAGAAAACAAACACACGAGCTGGCTTTGGACTTATTCTTTTTGCAAAGACTGTGAGAAAACGACCCCGTTTCTCAATGTTCACTCATTCTTGCTGTATGTAGAGAATGGTTATTGTTGGACTTAGGTGTGTTTACACAGGGGTCTCTGACAGCTAAGACCACCTCCCCATGAGGTGTTACCAAAAGCCTCAAAGGTAGTGGCCATTCACTGGCATCTCACTAGGTGTGACAACCCAGCCCAGCCAATTCAGCGTGAACTGGCACATCCCTTAACATGGGAACTGAAGGGAACCTACGCTCCCCCAGGAGATTCTGGGTCATTTCATCTGTTCAAAGGAAATATCTGCATTTTAAGGCAGAGTGGTCTCTAGAGACAGGCCTTTCTACCAAGGAGCTAGAAGGCCACCTGGTGGTAGGGCTGGCAGGGGACCAGGAGGAAGGAAGGCCTGAGAGGGCTTGGGAGTGACCTGAGTGTAGGTGAGATTTCAGCAAGGTCCTGAACCTTCTGGGCCCTGCTTTCCTCATCTGTAAATGGAACCATAATGTCATTCTCACATGCTTCTTAGAATTCAGTACAATGAAGGAAGCACCTACCATACTGTAAGAGACATTTCTGTTACTTAAAAAGCCTTAATTGAATAATATAAGAATAAAAATAACAATACTTATCATCTAGTGAGGACCAAAACTGCCAAGTGCTTGCCTCACTTACTCGCCACAACCTCCATTTTAGAGAAGCAAATTAGGTTCATAGAGGCTAAGCTGCATATCCCTGTCACACAGCCTGTAAGTGGCAGAGCTGGAGCTTGGATGGGGTCTGAGGTCGGCCTCAGGGCACTCTGCTCTGTTGCCATGTACAATGTCAACTGTTGAGTTAGGTGCCTGCACTTTGTAAACCTCCTCTCTTTGCTCTCAGTTAAAAAAAAAAATCTGAACAGGGCAGCCTATCTCACTTATGTTAGGGAAATTAAAGAAAAGGGGATTTTTGACTATATGGGGGAGGTTTCGGGGATGTGGGTGAGGTTCCTGTGTATTCTTGGGGAGCTGGGGGATGATAATAGCAATCAAACTGAGTTCAGGTTGTTCGTCCCAACCTAAAGGTTTTCATCTAATGTTCTTACTACAGAAGGAAAATCTCTAAAAGGGGAAAGGGGTTTCACCTGTTATTTTCCTAGGAGGGCTGTACCTCTGCAGAGCTGCCTCCGCTGCCACTAATGTATCAACAAGTCCCCATCTGAAACCCTCAATATCAAAGGCTTTCCAGAATGCAGATATTTTTGGGATTTGATAGAGTTGATCTGAAAGTATACATATAGTTGGCCCTCCATATCCTCAGGTTCCACATCCGCAGAATCAACCAACCATAGACCTAAAATATTCAGGAAAAAAGAGTTCCAGAAAGTTCCAAAAAGCAAAACTTAAATTTGCTGCTTCCCTGCAACTATTTACATAGCATTTACATTGTATTAGGTATTTTAAGTAATCTAGAGATGACTTAAAGTATACAGGAAGATGGTTTGTAGGCTATATGCAAATACCATATCATTTTATAAAAGGGACTTGAGCATCTGTGGATTTTGGTATCTTGGGAGGGGGATCCTTGAACCAATCCCTCTCGGATACCAAGGGACAACTGTACACTGTATATTATATAGCCTGGGAGAGACTGGGTAGCCCCAGTAACCAAACACGTGAATGTTTCTGCAGTGAAACATATGAATATTGACATCAGTAGGATAAAAACATCATAAATAGCCTAGCTTTAGTTTATGTTAGGTTTTGTTACCAAATGAGTTTGGTGGCAGACTGATGAAAAATGTTTGGTTCTCAGAGTGTTTCTGAGTTTCAGAACTGTGGGTGAAAGAGTATGGGTCTGTTGATAACCACAGGAACAATGGCCGGTATCTAGAGTGTTTATCATGTGCCAAGTGCTCTAATTATGTACTGTGTCAGCTGATTCTCAAAACATATGTCACAGCATGGGTGCTTTGAACACAGGCGTTATTACTGTATAATTCTATAAAGTATCACACAGGTTAGAGCATAGGCAGTCTAGTTAGGCTGTCTGGGATACAACCCTTGCTCTTAATAGCTGTGTGACTTTGGCAAAGTACTTAAACTTCTCTGTGCTGTTTCCTCATCTGAGAAATGGGGGATGATGTTAGTACTTATACCTTCATAGGGTAGTTGTAAGGATTAAATGAGTTGCTTTGTGAGAAGTGTCTGGCACACAGCAATGGTTGCTATTATTTAATTTTGCAGATGGGCAAATGAAGCATCAGGCAAGTTTAGAAACTTGCCAAGAATACACAGCTATTAAGTGTGGAGCTGGGATTTGAACCCAGGCAATGTAACTGCAGAGAGTACCCTCTATCCTGCTTTTCACACTACAGGCAAACAACCAGTCAAGAGACAAAGTAGCTACTAATCTAGAGAGATGTATAATTTGAATACTAGTTGCTGTTTGGGGAATGTTGGGCTCTTCAGACAATGGTAGCTCAATAACGTAAAGGCACAAATGACAGCCACAAGCCAACTTGGTCAACTATTTCCCTAAGTCCCATGACCAAATAACTAGCTTATTTTTCAACCACTGGCCTTCATCTCAGACCCCACCAGTTGCTCATGACCTTGTTCCCCACGAAGCAGACTCACCATCAGGGCCCTGGCGGGCAGCAGCATGCAGCGCCGTGTCCCCGTGGCGGTCCTGGTGGGCAGGGTCAGCCCCAAGCCGAAGAAGCAGGCACAGGGCAGGGGCATCGTGGCGGGCGCAGGCCCGGTGCAGTGGTGGAGGCTGCCCAGCATCTACATCAAGGCCTGGGTGTCGCTGGAGGAGGGCTTGGGCCCGGACCAGCCGTCCTGCAGACAAATAACGACGGAAGCGACGCTCTCGGCGTTGGCGTCGGGAGGTGGAGGCCATGGAACTCTTGGGCTGAGGAAGAAGGATAAACAGGCAGCAGTCAGGACCCCAGCCTTGGATGGTCCCTCCCCCTCCATCTCTGACATTCCCTCTGTTTCTCCCTTTGGTTCCCCATTTCTTCTTACATTTTCAGCGAGATGAGGCCAGTCCTAACCCTCATCCCTTTACCAGGTGATAGGTTTGAAAACAATTTTGAGGGGAGCTGGGGTCACATTTTTTTTTTAATGTGAAATTTGAGAAAAGGATAAATGATTACTTAGAGGCTCATTAGTCCAGGTAAATTTTTAATAAAGGACTTTGTTATATAATAAAGACAAATAGAGACTGATGGGGGAAATTTTTATCAATAGAAATCTGAATTTTAAAAAGTCACAGTTTCAAATAATGATCTAGAAATTGAATATAATGTACCCGGCAGACAGATGTAGAGGCTTCTCCCTCTGGGACTTGGGGGGAGGGGTTACTCATCAGACCTGCCCCCCGCCCCCTAAGTACCCCCGGAGCAGTAGGCCCGAAGCCTGTGTTTAAGACGCTCCGAGGAAGGGAGGCGGGAAGGGCGGAGACACTCTAGACTGACGGAAATGGCGCAAGCCGAGACGCAGGTAAAGGGCGGAAATGAACTGTGAGGCGCGTTACCGGATGTCATTCCTCCCCGAGGGGGCGGGAGGTGTTTCCTTGGCCTTAGCCTCCGGGGGGAAACTAGGGAAATTAAGATAAAGGGTCCGTCTGAAACCGGAAGACTGGACGACAGGCGAGGAAAAGGAAGAGCAAGGGCTTTTTCGAGGTTTAACCCTGCTTCCCCCTACTGGGAGGAGAGAGGAGATGGTTCAGTGATAGGCGAAAAGATGAGAAGAGAGAGAAAACAGGGGAGATAAAGACAGGATAAAAATCACAGTGAAAATGAAAAATCAAAACCACAGCGAGGCCAAGAAAGGGGCAGATCATAAAACAGAAAAACACAGGAAGCAAAAGACAAGGAAAACAACCGCAGGAAAAAGCAAGTGAGGTGAATGGAGAAATTTGGAATTGGGAAAGGTGTAGAAAAAGGAGATGGAAATGGGAGGGAGAAAAAGGAGATGGAAATGGGAGGGAGAAAAAGGAAGAGGAGTTGGAAGAATTCAGAGAAGCCCAGCATACTCTATTCCCAACACACCACGCATGATAATTTCCTTACCTCCTCACCCCATTCTCAATCCCTCTATGCCTCCTTCTCTCTCAAATACTCCTCTCGGCCCCTGCCCCCATTCCTAGACCTTCCAACTGGGAAAGCCCTGCACCTGCTGTGAAGTTAGCAGGCAGCTTTGGACCTGGTCTCTGCTGCCCCCAGGCGGTCCTTCTGGGTACTGCCAGAGTGAGAGGTGGGAGAGGAGGACCAGCCATCAATGGGAGGATCAGTTTGGGGGAGACACCCGGTGCAGGAGGCTGAGCGAAAAGGGGAGCACTAAGACCCAGGGGTAGTGGAAGGCTGCAGCAAACAGCTGGAGGAGGAGGAGGAGGAGTAGGCGGTGTGGGGGGAGGGGAAAAGTGGGAGCCATCTGGTACCTTGGTAGCTTCCGAAACGGCATCGGTCATAACGACAGAAATGGCCAGTCAATCCCAGGGTATCCAGCAGCTCCTGCAAGCCGAGAAGCGGGCGGCTGAGAAGGTGGCAGATGCCAGAAAGAGTGAGTCTCCACATTTCTCCCTTAGGAATCTGGAAAGAAAATTGGAGGTGGAAGGACAGCAAACATTTGAGTCCTTAGGATAACCCAAGGCTGGTGGGGCGGGGGGAGGGAGGCTGGGGGCGCTTATTAGGAGGAAAGAAATGGGTGGGTGTCAGAATCTAGTTCTTGGCTGGCTGAGAGAAGGCAGTAACGTTTTGGGAGGGACTGACCCCTGCTCTCACATTTTGTGTGTGTGGGGTCTACCCCCACTTTCAGTCCTTTCTCCTGCCTCCAGGGAAGGCCCGGCATCTGAAACAGGCAAAGGAGGAGGCACAGATGGAAGTGGAGCAATACCGCAGAGAGAGAGAGCAGGAATTCCAGAGCAAGCAGCAGGCAGTGAGTCGTAGGGGAGGCTGGGATGGGACCCCAGGGTGCAAGTTGGTGGGTATATCTGGTGAGGTGTGTACAGGGTGATTCCACAAGAAAATAAGGTAGTAAAGGGCTGAAGGGGACCTGATGAAGACCATGATATTGGTCAAGCTTTGTGATATGTAAGAGAGTCTGGGAGTTTTGAAGGACTTGTACAGCTTGTGGAGGTGGGGGGGATTGCCACAGTCTCTGTAGAGTATGATGATATTTGGGGTGGAGGGCAGAGTTTTATGGGCATGGGTGGTGAGGTGGTGGGGATGGTACGATCTGTTGTAGGATGATGCTGCATGTCAGGTCTTAGGGAAGAGGGCATTATGTTGGTCTCTTCAGTGTCTAGATATTTCCATGGATGGGAGTGGTTTTGGAGAGGGCCTTTCTTCCTGGTCTTGCTCCAGGATCCTTCCCTCCACATGCGTGGATGCTTCTTTCTCTGTTTCTGCTTTCTCCTTTCTCTTTTCCACCCTTTCTCCCACCCCCCAGGCCATGGGCTCCCAAGGGAATCTGTCAGCTGAGGTGGAGCAGGCTACAAGGCGCCAGGTGCAGGGCATGCAGAGCTCCCAGCAGAGAAGCCGCGAACGTGTCCTGGCCCAGCTTCTTGGCATGGTCTGTGACGTCACGCCCCAGGTCCACCCCAACTACCGGATTGCTGCCTAGGACCCACCCTAGGGCCTGACTCCTCCTGCCAGTTCCCTCCTGCAAAGAAATTCCCAAGTGAAAATCAACTCCCACCATAATCCTTTCTCTCCCTTGCATTCCCTAGAAATTCTAGGAAGCAGGATCCAATAATTCTCCTGTGAAATTTATAAATATCCTGCTCAGACCTGAATCTCCTTATTGCTCTTTCACTGGGAGCTTGGAAACTGCCAAGTCACCCTCACCCAGCCCCTGTGAAATTTGTAGCATGGAGAAGTAGGGATGCGGAAAACACTCTGACTTCAGAGCCTGGCAGGCTCGGGTCCCTCTCTGACCCTGCCACTTGCTGGCTGGGCAACAAGAACAAGCTACTTAAACTGTAACCCCAGTGTCCTTTGCAAGGTTGGAATAATAATAATAATGCCTACCTTGCAGGGGTGTTGCATTGATTAGGAATCATTCTATAAAGAGCCTAGCATGGTTTCCAGCATGTAGTAGCTGTGATTCAATAAATGGCAAACCTGTGATATTATTACTACTCTCTGCCCACCTTCCAAAACCTAAACACAGCTGTTTTCTCACTTCTGTCTGTGGCTTTATAATTCTACTCATTCATTCTGTGACCCTAAAAATTCTCTAAAAAATTGGTTCTTCCCACCTCTCTTTCCCCAGAGACCTTATTATCCCTGAAAAGATGAAATGATGGCCTCATTTAGCCTCTCTTCTGTGGTTCCAGGAAGATGTTTGCATTTCTTAGCCTCTCTTTTTGTCTCTCTTAAGTTGGTCTTTCTCTTTATTGGATTTCCCCCTTTTCCTGTTTCCCCAAAGACCCATCAGATGCTTATTACTGCTTCCTGAGATCTAAAGTGATGCTGTGTCCCCTCATGTGCATGGCTTTCCTTTCTACATCCTGAACACCTTACTTTCCCTTTGTAACAATGAAAAAGTGTCAATAAAATAATTATGGGCAAATCAGTTGCTGGGTGGAATCAGCCTCCTTTTGCTTCATCATTTCTCATTTTCAGTCACTCTTGTTCCTTGTTTATGTATTCCCCAAACACCCAAAAGGTGTTGGAACTTTGAGAAACAAAAGCAAATGATACATTATTTTTTCTCTAAAGTGAGAAACACGTGGCTCCTCCTTTGTGAACCTGAGGACTATAGATGGTAACTGTAGAGAAGAGCTGGGGTGTAGGAACAAGCACTCTGCCCCTTACCTTGCTTTATTTTCCTTCATAGCACCTATCGATACTTGACATGTTCATGTGTTGTCTCCCCTGTTATGTGAACTCTGTGAGGACAGGGCTGTTCACTGCTGTGTCCCCAGATCTTAGGATAGCACTTGGCACAGGACAGGCAGTTGATAAATACTGTTGAAAAAGATTAATATTGTGGGTTTGAAAAACTGCACTTCTGTAACATCATCCTTGGATCACTGTTATTTCTTTTGGCCACAGAAAACGAGCCTACTTCACCAAGCACTTGAACCAGTGAGGTAATCTGTAGTGTGTATTTATTAACCAGACTCTTTAAGCAGGGAGTCAGGATACAGTAGAGAATAAAGAGGTGTTTACATCCTGTCACCTTACTAGCTGTCACCTTACTAGCTGTATTACTTTGGACATGTTGCTTTATTTCTCTGAATCTGTTTGCTTGATATAGCATGGGAATAAGGGTGCACCTTGGTGTTAAATGGTTAAGTGTGATAACAGGTAAAGGGCCAAACGTCTGTTGTCAGTTTTGTTAAGTCACATCTGACTTATGTAGCATACAAAAGCGGGGCGGGAGATAGCAAATGTTTCATTCAGGAAAAAAATCCAGGCTGAACCAAGGGGCTATTGGGGGCAGGGCTAAGCACATTCTGGTAGAATTAACAACATTTATAAAAAGTTATTTAACCCTCAAGCCCTACCGTTTATCGTTAACATTTGGGGCAGAATCTAGACCCTGTCCCCCCACTCAGTGGATTCAGAACCCCTTCCTGATTCCAGCCCACGCCCACGAACCTCAGGGCCCTTAAGGCATCAGCTACATCGGCCAACATTACTTTAGGCAAATGCCGTCCACCGGCTCCATGGCTGGGGAAAGGGTAGGAGTAGGACTCGTGAGCACGACTCACTTCCCACACCTGGGGCCGGTTGTTCCCTAGCTCCAGCGCCAACGCCCCCAGGTCACCTTGACTACCGGGCCAAGGACCCCGTGGGAACTCGAAATCCCGCCACCTTGGGTCTTCCTGCGCCCATGGAGGGGTGCCCAGAGAGAAGGCCTGCGTGGCAAGAACGTAAATGAAGAGAGAGGCGTGGAAAAGAGCAGGACAAGAGAAAAAAGATAACAATGGGGAGGGTGCTAGTTTCCTTTATGCCTTTTGTTACTGGTAGTAGCGGAGGAGTTAGAAGTGGCTTAAAAAAATTTTTTTTTCCACACAGGCATTTTCTAAAGGCAACCCTGGAGCGCGCGGAACTATAGAACCGTGGAAGGTCCTTCTTCCGGTCCCTTACGTCTGCGCGGTCGTAAGGCGGGAGGCCGGGGTAGAGGGAAGCCGGGAACCGGAAGTGAAGGCAGGTTCCCTCCTTCGTCGCTGTTGCCGCCGCCATACGCCTTCGCCTTGCTCAGGTAAGCTTTGGCCTTCGGCACCATCCGCCTCCATCTGCGTTTCTCTGCGGCTATCCTGTCGCAGGGCCTCCTGATAACCCTTGTACACGCTATGGTCTGGTTGCTGGAGTTTGATTGGGTCGTTACTTCCATCACTTGCATCCCTCAAGATCAAGAAACTTCGGGGGGAGGTAGGGAATCCAGGGGGGCCCAATCCAAGATGGTGGCCCCGGCGCCATTGTGCTTCCTTTGCTCCTCGCTCTTTCGGTGGGCCGCTCGGTTACCTGAGAACCCAGCGACGGTGAGAGGCGGCGCTAGGCGTCTTCTGGTCCTGGGCATTTGCAGAGGGCGGGGCTCTTCCCACTTTCCCGCTTATCTCTCGGTCCGCGGTGGGAATGGAAGGAGTACCGACTTGTGGGCCTAGTTGGATTTTTCTCACCTCGGACTGCCCACCATTATCTGGAGTGTTTAACAGATGTTTACGAGTGGTGTCGTTGTGTGTTTTCGGAAATGAGTTACACCTAGGAGTAACATAACGGTGATGGGAGGTCACTTGGTAAAGCTTCTGTTAGCCGAAACGAGGATACATCTTTCTTAACTACTGTGTTCTTTTTTATTCATCGTATGATGGAGGAGTGGGTTTTTTCCCGGCCGAGCCATTTCTCTAAGCCTCTCTCTCCGCCATTAATTACACAAGGATTTCTTAAACGCCAGAAGGAGGTTATTGAGGAGTGGGAGGCTGGAATGCTGCGAGAGGTGGATGGCAGCCACATGATGTTTTCATTTTGAAAAGTGAGCGCTTTGCGTAATGACGACCGTAATCTATCACCCTTGACTGATGGCTGCTGTCGACACCTTGAGATTATAGGGAAAGCACAAGGTCCTCCGTTGAGGACTTTTCGTTTTGTCACTTTCATCTCCATTCTCCATTTTAAGTCATTAATAGTATTCTGTTTTTCAGACATGTATTTTTTTTTCTCGTTACTGTCACAGACCAGGAATTTATAAGTCGGTTTTGCCCTTCCAACTTTCCGGTTTCTGCTTCTCTGATCCTATCTTTTTGGGAACTTATGTCCTAACCACTTCCCCTGGACCCACTTTTCCCATTCCTTGTATTATGTTTGCCTTTTGCTTTTATGTCTTATGCTTCTTTATTATTTTTTTTCCAGGAAAATGTTTCCTAGTTTAGGGAAAGTGGAAAGAATGTGGGATGGAAAAGATGGTGAAGGCTCTGCTCATGACTGATGAGTCTTCTCTCTGTTTTTTTTTCCCCAGCTCTTCTGTCAGAAACTAGTGTGTTTCTTTTCCTCTACTGTTCCTCAAGCCCCCACTTTCCTCCCCTGTCTTCCCTTATTCTGCGTGAACTCATCCAGAGACCCCTCCCCTTCTCCCCCTGCCGGCCCAGTTATGGCAGAGAACGATGTGGACAATGAGCTCTTGGATTATGAAGATGATGAGGTGGAGACAGCAGCTGGGGGAGATGGGGCTGAGGCCCCTGCCAAGAAGGATGTCAAGGGCTCCTACGTTTCCATTCACAGCTCTGGCTTTCGTGACTTCCTGCTCAAGCCAGAGTTGCTCCGGGCCATTGTTGACTGTGGCTTTGAGCATCCATCAGAAGGTAAATTTTCTGTTGGGTATGGAGTATTCATTAGGGTCTTTAAGGATTCAGGAAACAGTATGGTCATGGTCCCTCAGGTGATACAGATTTATATTCAGGATAGACCAGGAAATAAGTACCAAAAACTATTTTAGCAATAGAAGAGGTTTATACAAGTTGGTCTTTCATTCATGATAGCATGTAAGTGCTGGTGATCTAAAAGCAACTTGGAGTGGCTTTTTTTCTTGCCTGTTTTTAATTTTGTCTCTCTGACTTTTAATTTAAAATTTCCAGAGAGGAGCTGGTTGGACCCTTGGGCCAGGCCAACTCTGGTCTCTGGAAACCTTTATGGCTGGTCTAAGGATGGCTGGCTTTTGGGTCAGGTACCAAGTTCTTCATTTTGTTCAAGGTTGTTGCAACCTTATGTGCCCTAAAGCATGACAATCTAAGTATGAGAAATGGCCTGTAGCAGGCACTCAAAATTCATGGATTGCTACAGATTAAGGAACATTCAGACAGAATCAGGAGCACCTAAGGTGTCCAATTGGTAGATGCAAGAGGGTTGTTAGCAGGACTTTGGGCCCTGGAGCTGGAAGAGGCTATGTTAGAAGGAACTGGGAAGGTCTGATTTGGGAATCACTTTGATTGAGGGGACAGAGAGGTAGAAAGGGTCTGGAAATTGACAAGAACAACTTAAGAATTGAGTGGTGAGAAATGGGTTTGGCCTGGTGAAAAAGATGGTGGAGTTCTCTGGAGACTAATTTATCTTTTTTTCCCCTGCTTCTAGTCCAGCATGAATGCATCCCTCAGGCCATCCTGGGAATGGATGTCCTATGCCAGGCCAAGTCAGGCATGGGAAAGACGGCGGTGTTTGTGCTGGCTACACTGCAACAACTGGAGCCAGTTACTGGGCAGGTACACTTGGGGAGAGTGCTGGGGAAGGCATTTTGGCTAGTAATATTCAGGAAGGGTATTTTTGTCTCAGCTACATGATGCATTCAGAGCCAGGAGTGCTTGTTGTTAAGATGACCTTTATCATCCTTGACCAATAGCCATGAGAGTATTTTGTAGTAATCACGGGGTTAATGATTTAGATCCAGAATTGTAGTCACCTGTGATCTGCTGGGTGTGCTTTTGTGACATACCTGGTGAAGGGGTATACTGTATGTGTGTCTCCATCTACTTCCCCCCCCAGGTGTCTGTACTGGTGATGTGTCACACTCGGGAGTTGGCTTTTCAGATCAGCAAGGAATATGAACGCTTCTCTAAATACATGCCCAATGTCAAGGTAAGCCAGGGTAAAGAGACCTGGGGGAGTGAGGGTGTGGGGAGTTGGAGGCATTGGAGACTTGTTAGATCAGCAGTCTTCGCATCCCCCAGGTGTTAAATAGCTATACAGAAATCTCAGTTACGTGTAGTACGTAGTAAGTTTCTGCATCTTAGGTGTATAACAGATTTATATTCTAGGGTTCATTTGGGTATGCATTGTACTTTCAGAGATGTCTGCTGTATTTTGATTTTGGAGAAGCTTTATAGTTTGCCTTGGTTTTTAACACGTTCTATAAATATGCTTGTGCGTTGTGTAACCTTGATATTCAGGGTGTGGTTCCCAGACCCGTGGTTTCAGTGTCATTTGGGAGCCTGTTGGAAATGTAGATTGCATGAGTTCCACCCCAGTCCTACCGAGTATGAATATGTGTTCTGACAAGATCCTCGGGTAATTGGAGTTTGAGAAGCATAAACATATGCTTGATGTATATAACTTTGTATCCTCCTTGGGTGGAAAAAAACAGTATTTTTGTTCAGATTGTTGTAATTTTCCTCATAATTGATTATTAATTTACGTGTAGAACTAAGAATGTGTGAGTAATAGCCCTAAACTAAAAGTAATTTGTTTAAAACCAAAGTAGTAAAAGTAGTATCTGTGCCTGGTAAAAGTGCATAGGTAATCCAGAGGGCCTTATAACGAAAAGATTCTGTTCTCCCGTGTAATCGTACTTCACAGAATACCACTAGTTAACTTTTTTTTTAAGTTCTGATGTTCTGTGAAACCAAGTATTAGACGTTATTTTCTCAGTTTGTCAACTTAAAGGCCTTTTTGACTTTTTCGTGAAAGATTATTTAGCTTGTTTACACTTTTTCTCCTAGAATTTGAAAACTGTATTCTTTTAAATTTTCTAAATATAGTCTGAAAGCTGGTGTGTGTGTTATGTATGTTTGTATTCTTATATTGTCAGTGTCATTGGGGTTTACTTTCTGTCCTTTTAGCAAGCAGTCTTGTTGGTAGGTTGATTCTATAAGTTGAAAACCAGGAAACAGTTTCCATAGTTAATGACTATGGAAACATTTGTCATTGAGCTCAGTAGAGAGCTAGGATTGCACGTCTTCCTGTATAGGTCTGACTTATCACCTTGTGGACTCAAAAGAGGATGGTCTTGGTGTCAAGATCAAATATAAATTGTCATGACATAGTCTTACTTTTCTTTCTTTTGCTCAAAATTATGCTTCAGTGATTTGTTTAAGAGGTTGCGCTAGTTCTACAGAATGTCTTACCTCTGGGTTTGTCTGGTTACTCCCTTGTGTTGTTTTAACTTGTTCTTCCCTCCCAGTGTTTCCTGTAAACTGAGCTTCCTTGCTTTCTTTCTCTCTTTCTCTTTCTCTCTCTCTCTCTCTCTCCCTCCCTTTCTCCCTCTCTCCCTTTCTCCCTCTCTCCCTCTCTCCCTCTTTCCCTCTCTCCCTCTCCTTCCCTCTCTCTCCCTCTCTCACCCTCTCTCTCCCTCTCTCCCCCTCTCTCTCCCTTCCTTCCTCCCTCCCTTCCTTCCTTCCTTTGCCGGGCCACTTGGCATGTGGGATCTGAGTTCCCTGATCAGGGATCGAACCCGCGCCCCCTGCATAGGAAGCGTGGCGTGTTGACCACTGGACCGCCAGGGAAGTCCCTAAACTGAAATTTATATTTGAAAGCTTAACTGGTACAAGTTAAGCATTTTTGGCAAGAATTCTTTATAGATGATGCTGTGTATCTCCTGTTTTGTTGCAAACCTGCTTGTCCCACAGTTAATGGTTTTAGATTTACCCTAGAATTAGGGTCCTGACAGTCTGATCTTTTCCCCCTTGAAACTAAAAAGGAGTTTTTGGTGCTATTTGAGAGAGCATAAAGGCGCAGATCCTCAACAATCATTCCTCTAATGGTTTTAACATGGAGTAGTGTATTTAGCCTGAATCAGTAATTTCATAGGGTTTATGCAAAGGAGTTTAAAAATCTGGGGTCATTTAGGAAAACTTGATGTCCATGAGGTTTTTTTGGTACTTGACACTCTGGTGATTTCTTGCCGTCCTCGTTTTTACGGTGAAGCCTGGCCTTGGGGAAGGAAGATTGTTAGATTAAGTCAGAACTAAATGCTGGTCCTCACTGCCTCAATCAGCCATGTAATTTAGGGCAGGTCACTTTTGTTTCTTAGGTTTAATGTTTGCGGGATATAATAATTTTAGATTAGGTGATCTCTTATGTTCCCTTTAGCTCCGAAGTGTTCTAAGACTTGGTTTAGAGTAAACTGAAAGGATGGGAACCTTGGGGAGGTTGAATTATTTCCTTCCTTGTGAGATACTCTTTTCTCCTGGGTTGGCAGGTCGCAGTGTTTTTTGGTGGTCTGTCTATCAAGAAAGATGAAGAGGTGCTGAAGAAGAACTGCCCGCATATCGTCGTGGGGACCCCTGGCCGCATCCTAGCCCTGGCTCGAAATAAGAGCCTCAATCTCAAACACATTAAACACTTTATCTTGGATGAATGCGATAAGATGCTTGAACAGCTCGGTGAGTAGCAGTGCTGGGACTGGGCTAGTGATCTGGGAGTTGCCTTTTGGAGCCAAATGATGTTTATTCGATACTGGAGCACTTTAGTGCCAGGACGACTCTTAATCTATCACCCATGACTGATGGCTCTGGCTTCCCTGGTCAGTCTTTGTTAGGGTTTTTAAGCATCCTTAGTGATCAAGGAGGAAGGTGTTGTGTTTTTTCTTTTGGTGACGTTTATCTTTGAGAAAAGGGACTTTGCTGATCTTGGATATTAGTCACACCACTATTCTCCTTTGTAAAACCCTATAGTGGGTGTCATAGGGGAGAAACTTGAGCTGGACGAGGAGACAGTCTACTCTTTTGGCATCCTCAGCTCAGCATATATTGTCAGAATTCATAGCTGAATAGATCTCTAGACTTAAGTTCTAGAGTTAACGTGGAGGGTGTTTGTGGGAGTTTGTGTGGTGTGGTATTCTGGTGTGCTAAGTGGGGTTAAGGAAGATGTTTTGTAATAACTCAAATTTGGTGAATGAGAGAGTAGGGATCAACATAGCTCCAGGGATAAGTCATTCCAAATGATCTTTGGCTATTCTAGATGGCGAGCTATAAGGTGGGCTCCAAGTAGAGATGTCATATTTGCCTGACTGGATAGGACAGTGTGATCCAGAGGAAGCATGGAATGGACTCTGACAGCTGGAATGTAATAGGTGCGCGATATTTGTAGACAGTTGGAGCTTGGGGAGAGAGGAATAGGGAGAAGGGCCTTGTAAAGCATTTTTCAAAGGACTTATCTTTGTGAGCCTCTGCAGTGGGCTTTATCCCCATTTTTTAGTTGTGGGCTTTGGGGTTTCATCTAATTTCTTGTGTGGTTAAAATACACAGCTGGAAGCTGGTCCCAAATCCATTGTTCTTTCCACTGTGTTATTACTATGGATATGATTATATGGTGGTTGGAGAAAATAGAGTAGAGAGAGGCCTGAGGCAAGTCTTCCCCTGAACCGAGACTCTTGCTTACCAACAGTCTTTACCTCATTGGTAAGCCTGTTTCTGGTCTTTGTTTACGATATATGCTTCTCTTCTACTGTAGTTTCTTTTTCTTGTAGACATGCGTCGGGATGTCCAGGAAATTTTTCGCATGACCCCCCATGAGAAGCAGGTCATGATGTTCAGTGCTACCTTGAGCAAAGAGATTCGCCCAGTCTGCCGCAAGTTCATGCAAGACGTAAATACCCTTCTACCTTCTCTCCCTCCACTCCCCGCCCGCTGCCTCCTCCCCCTCCGCGCCCTCTTCCTCCAGACTCCCTTGTCCTTCAAGCGCCAAGAAGGGGGCACATGCCCATTTGGGAGTGATGACTCCTTGAAGAGACACACAGAGGCAGAGACAGTTAGTGTTAGGGTCTGCGCGGGCGCCAGGGAAACTCCGGAAGACTTGGTCGGGTTAACGTGAGAGCGGGAAGTGTTCGACTTTTTTTTTTTAATCACAGCATTTTTGAACCTCTTCTCCCATTTGGGGGAGGGCAGGATTTTCTGCCCTACCACCCACCCATCGTCTCCTACATACTCCCTACAGCCACGCACCCTCAAGGTGGCATCGAGCATACAACCGGAGCCTTCTGCTCCCCAAACTCATAACGTCCCGGTGGCAGGAGAGCAAGAGAGGGACAGACAGATGGCAGGGCATTGTCCAAAAGAAGAGCAAACAGCACAGATGAATCCGCTCCCTCCCCACCTCCAGGGGTGGGGGCCTTTGGCACCTCAATCCCCGAGTCCATACTCCTTCCCACCCGTACCTCCTCCTCGCACCCATCCGGAACCTTGGTTGATGTGAGCCGGCAGCAGAGAAGCACCGTGGCGCGGCGGGGGAATGCGGACGGCACCCGGCGGTGGATGGCGGCAGCGGAGGCCGCGGGGAACCTGACCAGGAAGCCGAGGACCAAACCAGCCTCTTTTTCCGTTCCCGGTTTTTTTCCTGAACCCAAGGCGTGCCGTGTTCCCTATTTCCCTCCATTTGTGTTGGTGGGGAGGGGTGTTCTGAATGGGGTGGTAGATTTTTTTTCATTTTTTAAACACTTTTTTTTTTTTAATACTTGGATATGGGAAAGGTAAAGTGAGGAGCTCCACTTGGATGTAACCAGGTGGGTGCTAGGGTCTGGGGCTAGGCGGGGCCATTGTATAAGCAGTGGAGTGTGTTCTTTCCCTCCCTGCTCTGCTCCTTCCCATGGGACCAAAACTCTTCAGCTGTACTTGGGGCTCAGATTAGATCTGAAAGAAGCCGTGGAACTTCTCTTTGGAAAGCCTACCTTTGCTAGTCTGACTTCTGAGATTGGGCTTCTGGTTTTCTCCCATGACACACACATCCTTTCCCGAAATCTTGGACCCTGGGGTTTTATGTTAACTATGTCTTCAAGCTAGTGAAGAGTGCTAGGAAAGTTGGGCTTTGGAGTTGAGTCTTGGGTCAGTTTCCCCTTTTTTTTTTTTAATGCTGCCTTCCTTCCCTTCAAGGGTTGTGTGTGTATATGTTTTGTTTCGTTTTTAAAGATGAGTGAATAACTGCTGTTCTGAATTTGCTTCTTAGCACCACTTATTGATACCTTCCACGTAACAGTATAGGTGGTGTGATTTTTAGTTGAGACCGGTCTTATCTAAAACTGTTCCCTTGTGGTCCGAGGGCAAGTTGTTGCTCATCTTGCGTAATTTTTGCTTCTCTTTTCATGGCATTTTGACTTACGTCCACTGAAGCATTCTGATTTTCCGCCTTTCTAATGGGCATATGGAAGACGTCCACCTTTCTAACAGGGATATGATTCTCATAGTTGAGAGCATAAAATGGAGTAGTCCTTGTCCTCTCCCCGATATTAAACCAGCTCTGATGGAGTTATTCTGACCTCGAGTCACTGTTTCCCATCATTTCCCAGGTGTTTGGATCATGTTCTTTCTTGGAGAATCACCTCCCATTGTTTTCTTTCCTCCACCACCTCCATTTGAGGTAATGGCATCTTGCCATTGGGTGGTTGTACTGTGTCTTTTCCTCCCTGCAAAGTTTCTTTCCCGTGAAAATTTTCAGTTGGAAAATCTTAAAACTCAACTGATAGGAAGGAAATTAGATCTACTGTGGAAAAGACCACGTTAAAATGTGGGTATTTTTGGGGGTGGGGTTGGGTTTCCAATCTCCTCTCTTCTCCCCATCCCGCCATGGGGTGTATTGGAGATCAACTTCCTCCACCCCCCCAGGTTTAACCCCCCCACTCTGCCCTCCTCCCGTTCCCCACCCCTTCCCTCCCCCCTCCCCCCCAGCCAATGGAGATCTTCGTGGATGATGAGACGAAGCTGACGCTGCATGGGTTGCAGCAGTACTACGTGAAACTGAAGGACAACGAGAAGAACCGGAAGCTCTTTGACCTTCTGGATGTCCTTGAATTCAACCAGGTCAGTTGTTCAAGGTCCAGTAGGGAGAATGAGCACGTCTCCAACTGTTGCAGAAACCTCTATAATATATCCTTTTATTGAGGAAACCATGTGTGTCGTGTGAAAGAGAATGGTGGAGAAATTCTCTTAAATGAAAATTCTATTAAATGAGAGAAAAATGTCTTTTGGTGGCACTGAGCGTGAGCAAGGTGGGAACTGCTTTTCCATGGCTGGCATAGATATTCAACAAAATAAAGCTCAAATTATAAAATCTTTGAAGAGTTTTAATAAGTGGGTGAAAGTGCAGAAATACATTAGGCCTGTTAGGTTCTTAAATTTTATTTGTTTCTTGTACTACTTACTAAGGGAGAAGTGTTCCATCACTTTACCTGTTGTGTGATTTGCTTGCACTAAAAACTACTTTCTAGAATTAGGGTAGGTTCTTATATTTGACGTTTTGGTGAGTCGGAATATCGGTCGTGGTCTTTCCAGACTTTAGTTCAAATTTTTACCACTCATGAGGTGGCTTCATCCTTGTCTCCTAATATGTCTGGTAATTTTAGTTACTGTTTTCCATACCTTCTTTGCAGCATGTCTGTCTGCTCAGGAAAAATCAGAGCCAAGAGGGAAAGGCTAAGTAATATTTAGAGCAGAAGAGGAAATATGTGATGGGGACTAAGAGGAGTTCTTTTAGAAGAGTGTAATTACTGAAAACTCTTGCACGTAATCTCTCTCACACACACCCACATGGACGCACATCCCCCCCCAATCTTATATGTACACACACACACACACAGGTGGTGATATTTGTGAAGTCTGTGCAGCGTTGCATTGCCCTGGCCCAGCTCCTGGTGGAGCAGAACTTCCCAGCTATTGCCATCCACCGTGGGATGCCTCAGGAGGAGAGGTGAGTCAGAGTTGGGGAAGATGCTTTGTGTCCTTGCGAGGAAAAGAGACCCTTGAGAGTGAGGAATCTCAACATTTTTCTGCTTTCCTTTCTCACAAAGGCTTTCTCGGTATCAGCAGTTTAAAGATTTTCAACGACGAATTCTTGTGGCTACCAACCTGTTTGGCCGAGGCATGGACATCGAGCGGGTGAACATTGCCTTTAACTACGACATGCCTGAGGATTCTGACACCTACCTGCATCGGGTAAGCCCCGCACCCGGAAGGTATCCCAGGGTCCTCTCCCACCCCCTTAGTTTCTTTATTTTTTCATACCGTACATCTTCATCCCTCCTCTTGGGTGTCTTCCTTCTTTGGGGTCTACCAGTTCTATCATCTGTCTTCTTCCAGGTGGCCAGAGCAGGCCGGTTTGGCACCAAGGGCTTGGCCATCACGTTTGTGTCAGATGAGAATGATGCCAAGATTCTCAATGATGTGCAGGATCGCTTTGAAGTCAATATTAGTGAGCTGCCTGATGAGATAGACATCTCCTCCTACAGTGAGTAATGATCTCATGAAACTGGCTCCCCCAGTCCTTTAGGTTCTCCGCCAGTCCTTTAGGTTCTCCTTGTTCCTTAGTGGGTTTTTTCTTAAAGCCCCTGGTGCATAGTGGGCGCTTGACAAATTTGTCATCTGTTTTCTCCCCCGCACCCCCATCTTGATGCCCTGTTGGGATGTTTAGTTGACCTCTTTATGGGGTCTCTTCTCATCAAATTACTTCTCATCGAAGTATTTCTTTCTTTACCCCCAAATGTATATCCTCTGACCCACACACTGCACAAACATCTGCATGTGTTTCGGAGGGGCCTTTTCTACCAGCCTAGCTTTTTCGTTTCCATACATTATTCTAACTGCCATGTTTTTCTTCAGTTGAACAGACGCGGTAGAGGACTCCCCACCCATTCTGGAGTGTGACAGTCTGCTCCTCTTCAGGAGATGATGCCAAGCGTGGGGGTGAAGGAGACACTGCTGCCGCCTACCCTTGACGACCCCGTGCCCCACCCCATGGCTTCCCTCTTTTGCATCGCCACCACTCCTAAACCCCCATTTCCCTGATTTGTCAGAATTTTTTTTAACAAAACTAAAAAACACATGCGTCTGTGGTGTCTGTAAGCGCTCCGTCCCTTTATTGGATTTGGGCTGAGGCTATCTTAGGGCATAATCCGGAGTAAATTCCCGTGGGGACTGTGTACACTGCTGTGGGGCGGAGGTCAGTAGGAGGTGTCAGACTGGGGGATGTTACTGAAAAGACTGCAGAGGCCGTGGTTTCTCACTACTCTCAAATTTCTGGCCCTTTGTGGTGGTTTCTTCCGTTTCCTTAGTGGCCTGGGAGAGGCTGGGATGTTACTGATCGAAGGGCTGGGGAGGGAGGGTAGTGTGCAGTATTTCCAGTGTAGGAGGGTGAAGTGGCAACTGGTGGAAAGCTTAGGCGTCTTCTCCCAGGCTCTCTCTGTGTCTCCTCATCTGTTCCTTCAGCTTCTGGATCTTGAGCACCAGGGCCTGGGCTTCCCAGGCCCCCTCTTGCCCTTCGAGCAGGGCTTGGTACAGCTCCAACTGCTGCTCCAGCAGCTCCTCAGCTTGGGCCAGCTCAGCTGTGGGGCGGGGCCAGGGGTCCTGGGAGAGGGGGGTGTTAGGGAGAGAGCATCAGCCAGGGCAGGGGGCTGAGGCTCACTGCCTCCTTCCTGTTTTTCAGCCCCATTAGTTTAAGGTCATCTGTACTGCAATGCCAGCAGTACACATGACCTTACAGCAGTACATCTGGACTGCTTCCTGTCTTAGGCATAGGCCTGGGGGGAGGGGGAAAGTTAGAGATCACAGCCCAGGGGCTATAACTGGACTTCTGTGCGACGTATGGGAAGGGGAGGACTGGCTGTCCCAACCCCCCCTGAGAAATAATTAACTGTTGGATGAGGGGAAATGCCTGTTCAAGGACTTCGTGGACTGTGCAGGGAGGGAGGGGTGTAGGTAAAGGGTGCTCTGAGGTCTGGAGGGGGGTGGGGGCAGGGAGGGTGCTGGGGAACTGAGGAACTAGGCAGCATGCTCTAGGGGTGGCGGTAGTGTCTGCATTCAACTGGCCTGTGGTACAGGGTGAGATGGAGGGGATTCCCTGCCCCCAGTACAAATTTGCCCTCACGCCCTTCACCCTCACTCTTGGCGCCACTTACCCTGGAAGGTGACGTCTGCCCAGTGCCTGTGGAGCTCGTCTTTTCTGTGCTTGCCTTGGGACCCTGGGAGCAGCACCTCCAGGAGCCCTGGAGTGCCGGGGGCCAGGATGGTAGGAGGAGGCGACGGCAGCAACTTCGGGAGAGCCAGGGCAAAGGGAGAACCATGGCTGGGGAGGCAAGGAGCTGTCTGAGCCACCCAACAGCCACCAGGAACTGGCTCCCTCCCGGCTGTGGCCTCGCTTCAGTGCCTGGCCCTGCCCCTGCCCTGCTCTGCTGCACCCACCCGCCTCCTAACCTGGCCCCAGACAGAGTCCAGGAACTCATGTTCCCTGGTGTGAGAATGTTCCTGCCAGGTTAGGCAGAACTTGCTTTAGAACTCTGGTCCCCAGCCTACTGCATGTCTTGTGTCTGTTGTTCTTAGCACTGTGTG
The DNA here is from genome assembly GCF_028564815.1 of Eubalaena glacialis. Classification (NCBI taxonomy): domain Eukaryota; kingdom Metazoa; phylum Chordata; class Mammalia; order Artiodactyla; family Balaenidae; genus Eubalaena; species Eubalaena glacialis. The sequence continues at coordinate 23,883,214 of NC_083722.1, read as the reverse complement.
TTTTCTCATTCCTCTAAAATCTGCAAGGTAGAAATTGCATTACTGGTTGGCAGATGAGGAAATGCTCAGAGAATTTCGTTCAGCACTCGCTCAATTCAGTAAGTATGGGCTGGGGCCCGCTCTGGGCCGGATGTGCTCAAGGCTCCACAGCTGGTTGGTGGAAAAGCCAGGAATATTCACCCCCAGGTCTACCTGACTTGAAAGCTCATACCCGTTGACCTGGCTCAAGTATTGCTTCTCCCTCTGTTTCCCTTTCCTCTTCTTACTGGCCCAGAGAGACCTTTTTCCTTGTCCCTGTTGTACATTGCACATCGTCAGGGTTTGCCGTCTCTGGTAAGTCTGGGCACTGTACACTGGTACGGTTTCAAGCTTTGTTGAACTGGTGAGCCCTCCCATCAAATCTGCACTAGAACAAAAGCCTTGTGCACCCACTGTGTGAGCCTTAGGTATACATATTGGACTTCCTGCAGCGTGTCCTGCAATGTCCTGTTGTGGATGGAGGGCACAGCCACACCTCTGTGGCTCAGAAGGGGGTGGATGGTTCCAGCTTCGACCTTCTAGGAAAAGATAGGTCCTCAGACAGGAAAACATGCCTCAGAAAGCAAGGTTGCTGGAGAGTGGACAGCTGCTAGCAGCTTGCTATCTGGGACATCACACTGAATTTGCAGGGAAGATGGCCTCTGCCATGGTGTGGGGGTCCAGGAACCAGAGAGGAAGACCTTCCTGCAGGTCAGTGGTTCTTGAACTTGAGAGGCTGAAGCACCTTTAGATGGGGTCAGAGACCTCACGTTCCCCATTAGCTGGCAGGTTCCCATTTTTCAGTGGAAAAAGAGAATCCCTGTAAAATTTTGGAAGAGAGAAGCTTTCCTTCTTGTCTCTCAGTGATAGGGTTATACATGGTTCATTTTTGAACTGCAATGTATGCACAGGCTAAAGTCCTACGTATTGGGACAGAAGAGGCCCAAACTACTGTTGTTACAGTTAAGGGAAACTAGTATACGATTAAACAGCCCACAACAACATTGAAGTGAAACTAACCACATTTATAAATTAAAAGCAAGATTAGCAGCTGTTAAGAAAATAAATGAAACTTGTATAAGGCAATCTAAATGATGCACAAATAACGAAGTATCCTTCCTGAAAATTAGACATTTCAACCATCTGAGTTTTTATTTATTTATTTGGCTGCACTGTGTCTTACTTGAGGCATGTGGGATCTTAGTTGTGGCATGCAGGATCTAGTTCCCTGACCAGGGATTGAACCTGGGCCCCCTGCATTGGGAGCGTGGAGTCTTAACCACTGGACCACCAGGGAGGTCCCAACCATCTGAGTTTCTATTTCGGGTTATGAACTCCAAAATGGACTAACATCCAATAACTTGTAGTGTGCAGTCCTAAGCCGTGAATTGTAATAGAGTCTGTGGATTTGGCTTTGTTCGTCTGTGAGAACTAAAGAAAAGGCTGGTATTTGGATCAGTTCAAATCTATTGGATGAGCTGTGGATCTCATAGTCATGGAAATGAAGAGATGAAGATAGATAAATGTAAACCTAGATTTGTTACTGTGTATATTTATTTTTGTTATTCCTGTATCTAATAGTCTTTCTTTCTTTATATAATAAGTTTTATTTATGTTTAGTAGTCTTTTTAAAAAATTATTTATTTTTATTTATTTATTTTTGGCTGCATTGAGTCTTTGTTGCTGTGCGTGGGCTTTTTTGTAGTTGCAGCGAACAGGGGCTACTCTTTGTTGCGGTGGTGCGTGGGCTTCTCATTGCAGTGGCTTCTCTTTTTGTGGAGCATGGGCTTTAGGCGCGTGGGCTTCAGTAGTTGTGGCACGTGGGCTCAGTAGTTGTGGCTCTTGGGCTCTAGAGCGCAGGCTCAGTAGTTGTAGTGCATGGGCTTAGTTACTCTGTGGCATATGGGATCTTCCCGGACCAGGGCTCGAAACTGTGTTGCCTGCATTGGCAGGCAGATTCTTAACCACTGCGCCACCAGGGAAACCCTGCATTTATTTTATTTTAAATGAAAAAAATTTTATTGATGTATAGTTGATTTACAATATTATGTTAGTTTCAGGTGTATAACATAGTGATCCAAAATTTTTATAGATTATATTCAATTTAAAGTTGTTACAAAGTAACGGCTATTTTTCCTTTGCTGTATAATACATCCTTGTAGCTTATTTATTTTATACATAGTAGTTTGTACCTCTTATTCCCTTACCCCTATCTTGCCCCTCCCCGTTTCCCTCTCTGCATTGGTAGCCACTAGTTTGTTTCTATACCTGCTGTTTCTGTTTTGCTATATTCATTCGTTTGTTTTACTTTTTAAATTCTACATATAAGTGATAACATACAGTATTTGTCTTTCTCTGACTTATTTCACTAAACATAATACCCTCCAGGGTCATCCATGTTGTTGTAAATGGCAAATTTTCATTATTTTTAATGGCTGAATAGTATTCCATTCATCTGTTGATGAACACTTAGGTTGCTTCCATATCTTGGCAATTGTAAATAGTGATGCTCTGAACAGTGGGGTGCATGTATCTTTTTGAATTAGTGTTTTCATTTTTTTTTTTTTTATTGGAGTACAGTTGCTTTACAATGTTGTGTTAGTTTCTGCTGTACAGCAAAGTGAATCAGCCAGACGTATATATATATCCCCTATTCCTTGGATTTCCTTCCCTTTTAGGTCACCACAGAGCATTGAGTGTTTTCATCTTCTTTTTTTAAAAGAATTAATTAATTAATTTGGTTGTGCTGGGTCTTAGTTGCGGCAGGCAGGCTCTTTAGTTTCGGCTCATGGGCTCCTTAGTTGTGGCACACGGGCTCCCCAGTTGTGGCATGCGAACTCTTAGTTGTGGCATGCGAACTCTTAGTTGTGGCATGCATGTGGGATCTAGTTCCCTGACCAGGGATCGAACCCGGACCCCCTGCATTGGGAGCTCGGAGTGCTATCCACTGTGCCACCAGGGAAGTCCCCATATGGTAGTTCTATTTTTAGCTTTTTGAGGAAACTCCATACTCTTTTTCCACAGTGGCTGTACCAATTTACATTCCCATCAACAGCATACAAGTGTTCCCTTCTCTCCACATCCTCACTAACATTAGTTATTTGTTGACTTTTTGATAATAGTTATTTTGACAGGTATGAGGTGATAGCTTATGGTGGTTTTGATTTGCATTTCTCTGATGATTAGCAGTGTTGAACATCTTTTCATGTGCCTGTTGGCCATCTGTATGTCTTCTTTGGAAAAATGTCTATTCAGGTCTTCTGACCATTTTTTAATTGGATTGTTTGTTTTTTGATGTTGAGTTGTATGAGCTGTTTATGTTTTATATATTAACCCCTTATCAGTCACATCAATATTTTCTCCCATTCATTAGGTTGTCTTTTTATTTTGTTGATGGTTTCATTTCCTCTGCAAAAGCTTATGAGTTTTGGACTTCCCTGGTGGCGCAGTGGTTAAGAATCTGCCTGCCAATGCAGGGGACACAGGTTCGAGCCCTGGTCTGGGAAGATCCCACATGCTGCGGAGCAACTAAGCCCGTGTGCCACTACTACTGAGCCTGTGCTCTAGAGCCCGTGAACTACAACTACTGAGCCTGTGCGCCACAACTACTGAAGCCCGCACGCCTAGAGCCTGTGCTCCGCAACAAGAGAAGCCACCTCAACGAGAAGCCTGTGCACCACAACGAAGAGTAGCCCCCACTCGCTGCAACTGAGAAAGCCTGCACATAGCAATGAAGACCCAATGCAGCCAAAAATAAATAAATAAATAAATATTAAAAAAAAAAAAAGCTTATGAGTTTTGGGACTTCCCTGGTGGTCCAGTGGCTAAGACTCTGTGTTCCCAATGCAGGGGGCCTGAGTTCGATCCCTGGTCGGGGAACTAGATCCCACATGCTGCAACTAAGAGTTCGCATGCTGCAACTAAAGATCCCACATGCTGCAACTAAAGATCCCGCATGCCACAATGAAGACTGAAGATCTGGCGTGCCGCAACTAAGACATGGCGCAGCTAAAAAGATAAATAAATATTAAAAAAAAAAAAAAAGCTTATGAGTTTTAGGAATTCCCTGGCAGTCCAGTGGTTAGGACTCGGTGCTTTCACTGCTGCCACTCGGCGTGACCAAAAAAAAAAAAAAAAAAAAAAAAAGAGCTTATGAGAGTTTAATTAGGTCCCACATGGTTATTTTTGCTTTTGTTTTCTTTCCTTTGCCTTAGGAGACAGATATGAAAAAATATTGCTACTATTTATGTCGGAGGGTGTTCTGCCTGTCTTCTCTTCTAGGAGTTTTATGGTTTCAGGTCTTACATTTAGGTCTTAAATCCATTTTGAGTTTTTTTTTATATATGGTATGAGGAAATTTTCTAATCTCATTCTTTTACACGTAGCTGTCAGTTTTCCCATCACCACTTGTTGAAGAGACTGTCTTTTTTCCATTGTATATTCTTGCCTCCTTAGTTGTAGATTAACTGACTAGATGTGTGAGTTTATTATGTGTTTGTTTTTGTGCCAGTACTATGCTGTTTTGATTACTGTAGTTTTGCAGAATAATCTGAAATGAGGGAGCATGATATCTCCAGCTTTGATCTTTTTTCTCAAGATTGCTTTGGCAGTTTCGGGTCTTTTGTGGTCCATATAAATTTTAGGATTATTTGTTCTAGTTCTGTGTGTCCCATAGATTTTGGATCATTGTGTTTTTGTTTCAATAGTCTCTAGGTATTTTTAAATTTTTCCTTTGATTTTTTCGGTGATCCATTAGCATGTTGTTTAGCTTCCATGTGTTTGTGTTTCTTGCAGATTTTTTCTTGTAGTTGATTTCTAGTCTCCTTTGTTGCCTCATTTTGGCTAACTTGCTGTTTTTGTTTCTATGTATCTGATAGATTGGTTACATTTCCTGATCTTGGAAAAGTGGCCTTTTGTAGGAGACATTATGCATCCCAGCTGTGCACTCCTCTCTGGTCACCAGAGCTATATGCTCTAGGGGTGCTCCCTATGTGGACTGTGTGAGTCCTTCTGTTGTGGTGGGCTGACTACTGTGGACCATCTGGTAGGCGTGGCTGACCCCTGGTCTGGTTGATTGCCAGGCCTTGCCTTGTGCAGAAGCTGATGGCTGCTGTTTGGCAGGGCTGGGTCATGAGGTAGCTTGTGTGGGATCCCGGGGGCTCCTGGGGCTAAAGCTGGCTCACTGGTGGTCAGATCCAGGTTCGGGGGCGGGGGGTGGTTGTGGGTTTGGGTTCCTGGATCTAGTGTTGGTCTGCTGGTGAGTGGGGCTGAATCCTGGGGTGGCTGGCTGAGGAGTCTAAGGTATCCCAAAGCTGGTGTTGGCCTGCTGGTGGGTGGGGCCGGGGCATGAGGGATCCCAGGGCTTGTGCCCGCTCACTGGGAGGTGGAGCTGGGTCCTGGGGTCTCTGATTGCAGGACCCTAGGGGTCCCAAAGCTGGTGTCAACTTGCTGGTGGATGGGGCTGGATCTCAGGGCAGCAGGCTGATGGGCCCAAGGTGTCCAAGAGCAGGAGTTGACCTGCTGGTGGGCAGGGCTGGGGCTTAGGAAGTCCCGGGACTGGTGCCAGCCTGCTGGTGTGTTGGCTGGGTCTTGACAATGCAGGCTGCGGGGCTGTGTTGGTCCCTGGGCCAGTGTCCACCTGTTGGTGGGTGGGGTTGGGGTCCGGATGATCCCAGGGCTGGTGCCCACTCACCAGTGGGTGAAACTGGGCCCTGGGGCTAGTGCTGGCCCACTGGCTGGCAGAGCCAGGACCTGGGTTCTCTGGCTGCTGGGCCCAGGTATCCCAGAACTGGTGTTGTATTGCTGGTGGATGGCACTGAGGCCCAGCAGGACCTGGGGCTGGCATCGCCCTGCTGGTTGGTGGGCTGGGTCCTGCCCTGTCAGACTCGGGGCTGTGGTGGTCCTGGGGGTGGTATCCGTTCACTGGTGGGGGGAGTTGAGGTTTAGTGGGTTCTGGTGTTGGTGCCTGCTGATTGGTATGTGAGGCTGGTCCCGAGGCTGGTATCGACTTGCTGGTGGATAGTGCTGGGGCCCAGAGTGTCCTGGGGCTGGTGCCTGCCCACTGATGGGTGGAGCTGGGTCCAGGGGTTTCGGGCTGCAGGGCCTTGGGAATCTTAGGTCTAGTGCCTGCACACTTGTGTGTGGGGCTGGCTCCTGGGCCCTCTGGTGGACAGGGCCATGTCTAAGGGTGGCTGTGAGCTCAAGGAGTTTAAGGCAGCCTGCCTGGGAGCCCACATCCCCTCATTCTCACCGCCACCCCCCACCCAACACGTAATGATCCTTTTGAGGTCTGTGCGGCGTTGCATTGCCCTGGCCCGCCTCCTAGTGGAGCAAAACTTCCCAGCCATTGCCATCCACTGTGGGATGCCCCAGGAGGAGAGGTGAGTCAGAGATGGGGAAGATGTTTTGTGTCCTTGCGAGGAAAAGAGGCCATTAAAAGAAGGGACTTTCAACATTTTTCTGCTTTCCTTTCTCACAAAGGCTTTCTCAGTATCAACAGTTTAAAGATTTTCAACTGTGAATTCTTGTGGCTACCAACCTGTTCAGCCGAGGCATGGACATTGAGCAGGTGAACATTGACTTTAGAATTCTGACACCTTCCCCTGAATGTTCAACTTGTCAGCATTAGAGACCAATACCGGGCCCTGATATAGCACTATCTCTTGAGTGACCAACTAGCTGCTAATTGACAAATTGACTTGCTTTCTGTCCCCTCCATCCTTGCAGGGCCAGAGGTTCATCTTCACTGGGACAGACACCTATTCCATGTACGGATCTTCTTTTCCAGTCCTCAGAACTTTAGCCAGCACCGCTACCTGGTGGCCATTGAAATTCCTGATGCACAGACTTGGAATTGCTCTTAGCAGAGTATCTGACCAGGGGCCAACTCCACAGTGAAGGAGATGCAGGCTGGGCCATGACCATGAGATCCACCTGTCATATCACAATCTGCACCACCCAGGGGCTGCCGGCCACACAGAATGCTGGACAGGCCTTCTGAAGATGCAACTAAAGCTCCAGCTTTGAGGAAACATCTTGAAGGGATGGGGTTACATCTTTCTGGATGCAGTGTATTATTAAACCAGAGACCTTTATATAGTGCCATGTTCTCAATAGGAAAATAAGGTGGGTCCAGGACCAAGGTTTGGAAACAGGTGTCACCCCATTTACCATTACTTCCAATCACCCACTGGGGGATTTTACACTTCCTGCCTTCACATCTCCACAGGGTTGGAGGTCCTGGTTCTCAAAAGGGGCACTCTTATAAGGTATACCACAAGGATACCATGGAACTACACCTCTACACATTACTGTTGCCACCAGGGAAGTTTGGACTCCATGTGCCCAGAGACCAGCAGGTGAGAAGAGGAGTTCCCTCTTCTCGAGGCAGGAGTAATTTACCCTAATCTGCAGAAAGGGGTGGAGCTACTATCACACAATGAGGGCAGGAGGAATCCATTCAGAAGTGGTGGTAGACTGGGCGCTTCCTGGTTCTCTCACGTTCCCTGTAATTTGAACAGACAAATGCAGCAACCCAGCCTGAGAAAGGCTGCTCAAGCTGTCATGACAGAATACCATTGGCTGGGAGACTTAAAAACAGAAATTAATTTGCTCACAGTTCTGGAGGCTGGAAGTCCAAGATCAAGATGCCAGCAGGGTTAGTGTCTGGTGGGGCCTCTCTTCCTGGCTTGCAGACAGTGACCTTCTCACAGCCTTTCCCCTGTGAGCACAGGGGAATTGAAAAAGAGAGAGACGGAATTCCCTGGTGGTCCGGTGGTTAGGACTCCATACTTTCACTGCCGAGGGCCCGGGTTTGATCCCTGGTCGGGGAACTAAGATCCCACAAGCCACTCGGCATGGCCACACCACCACCCCCACCAAAAAAAAAAAGAAAAAAAAAAGGCTATCTCTGGTGTCTCTTGCTCTTCTTATAAAGACACCAGTCCTATCATATTAGGGCTCCATCCTTATGATCTTGTTTAGCCTTAATTACCTCCTTAAAGGCTTTATCTTCAAATAGAGTCTCATTGGCCTTTAGGTCTTCAACATAAGAATTTGGTTGGGAGGGATGTAATTAAGTCCAATAACAGAAGTGTTTGATTTCCAGAGGCCCAGACCCATCAGGTGTGAAGGTTTGGGTCACACTCCCAGGTAAGGCACAGGGCCCATGCTCCTGTGCTCTGAAATCTATGGCAGTGTTTGTGCAGAGGCCCTGCTTCCCGTGGGCTGTTCCCAGACAGTAACTGGTCACAGCAGGGACACTATGGGAGGCTCATTCCTGGGAGACATGGGACTCCTCTGATGACCAGCTGTGACTTGAGGACTCCCTCTGGCGTTGCTTAACTTCGCTTAGATTGTTTTTGGTGGTCTTGGATAGTCCAGGAAACCTCTCCTTCTGTCCATCACTTGTGATCAGAGTTGCATCTTGGTCTGCTGACTCTCTCATCTTTTCTGGTTCCCTCTCCATATTCTCTGACAGATGTTTAATAAAATTCTGCTGAATTTAATCCTATTTTGGCATTTGTTTCTTGGAGGACTGGGACTAACAAAATAATTTCCATCTGTATACCAACAACCTATTTACTTATTCCATCTTGTAAAATCCTTCTCTTTATCCAACTTCTCCTACCAGCATCTGTTCCATTTTGCTTGTTTCGTATTATCTCTTTGAGGTGATAGATGTTTGGTTTTTTAAAAATTGAAGTGTAGTTAAGTTACAATGTTGTGTTAGTTTCAAGTGTACAGCAAAGTGATTCAGTAAATACATATATATTGATATATATTCTTTTTCAGATTCTTTTCTATTATAGGTTATTACAAGATATTGAATATAATTCCTTGTGCTATCTATTAGATCATTGTTTACCTATTTTATATATAGTAGTGTGTATATGTTAATCCCAAACTCCTAATTTATATCTCCCCCCCACCCACTTTTGCCTTTGGTAACCGGAAGTTTGTTTTCTATGTCTGTGAGCCTATTTCTGTTTTGTAAATAAGCTCATTTGTATCATTTTTTTTTAAGATTCCACATATAAGTGATATCATTTGATATTTGTCTTTCTCTGTCTAACTATAGATGTTTGTTGTTTTAAGCTGCTAAGATTTAGAAGTAGTTTGATACACAGCAATAGATAACTAACAAAGCTCTCTTAAGTCTCTATTATTCTATAGGTATTGCCTAAATCTGTTTTATCTCCTTTCACCTTGAAAATGTTATTTATACTCATTTCCAAATCCTCTCTTCCTCTTCTTTCTTTTTTTTTTTCCTTTTTTCCCCCTCTTCTTTCTTTTACTTTTATTTTCTTTTGTCTTTTCTCCTTCCCCCTTGCTTTCTTCCTTCTCTCCTCTCCTCCTTCCTTTATTCTTATTACTGGATGTTTCAAACATATAAAATAATACTATGTGGTTATACTGAAAGGAAGCATCTGTATATGCTAAAATTATAATGCCAAGGTATATGGAATAAAAGTAAAGGAAGAAAAGAAAACGCGTGGGTGATTCTGCAAACAAGGAAGTGACTTTCAACTCCTATTTCCTTTCCTTAAGCTGAGTTTGTTTGTTTGTTTCTTTTTAAAAAATATTTATTTATTTGGCTGCGTCGGGTCTTAGTTGCGGCATGCGGGCTCTTCGTTGCGGCACGCAGGCTTCTCACTAGTTGTGGCGCGCGGGCTCCAGAGCTGGCGGGCTCAGTAGTTGCAGCGTGTGGGCTCTCCAGTTGTGGTGCAGGCTTAGTAGTTGCAGCGCGCTTAGTTGCCCTGTGGCATGTGGGATCCTAGTTCCCAGCCAGGGGTTGAACCCGCGTCCCCTGCATTGGAAGGTGGATTCTTAACCACTGGACCACCAGGGAAGTCCCAAGCTGAGTTTGTTTCATTTTCAGAGCAAACACATCAGCTCCATGAACTCTTACACATTTCTGGTAAAAGCTTAAGTTGGTACTAGCACTTTTTTAAAAATTTATGTTTTTACTGAAGTATAGTTGATTTACAATGTTGTGTTGGGTACTAGCACTTTGGAAATCAAAATAGCATTATCTAGTATGGTTAAAGTGTATATACCATATACTCCAGTATTTGATTTTAAAAATCCTGAAAAAATATTTAATTTTAATTTTGGTTTTAGCACATACATGAATGCTTTGATGCTCCTCCCTTCCAAAGATGGAGCTTAATTTTCTCCTCCTGAGTGTGGGCTGCACTTAATGACTCACTTCTACCTGATAGAGTAAGGCTGATGTAATGGTGTATGACACTGGGTCTAGGACATAAAACTCACTTCAGCTTCCATCTTTGTTGCTCTCTCGCTCAGATCACTTGCTCTGGGGGAAGCCAGCTGCCATGTCATAAGCAGCCCTATGGAAAGGTCCATGTGGCTGCAAATTGAGGCCCTCTTCCAAGAGCCGTACGAGTGAGCCGTGTTTCATGTGAATCCTGCAGCCCTGGTCAAGCCATCAGATGATGCAGCCCTGGCTGACAACTTGATTGTCTCCTTTAGAGAGGCCCAGAGCCAGAAACACTCTGGGAGATAATAAATGTTTGTTGTTTTGAGCAGCTAAGTTTTGAATAATTTATTTTGCAGCAGTAGGTAACTAATATAGTGTCTCAGGAGGAAAATAAATTATTGTACTTTAATTTTTGTTTGCTCTAAATTATAAGATATTAAACATGTCATTTGGTTTTAAGATTTAAGAAGAATTTCCTTCTTAAATGGCTAATAGGATTTTTTTTTTTTTTTTTTTTTTAATTTTTGGTTGTGCTGGGTCTTTGTTGTGGCACACGGGCTCTTCCTTGCGGTGCTCAGGCTTTCTCTAGTTGCTGTGCGCGGGCTTCTCTTGTTTCGGCCTCTCTAGCACGGGCTTAGTTGCCCCGTGGCATGTGGGATCCTAGTTCCCCAACCAGGGATTGAACCTGCATCCTCTGCATTGGAAGGCAGATTCTCAACCACTGGACCACCAGGGAAGTCCCAATAGGATGTATTTCATTACTATTCAAACACTCTATTAACTTGAACTTCAGTTTCTAGCTGTGACCCAATTAAACACAAAAGGAAGAACCAAGCCATGATAGGCAGATTCTATGAAGGACTTCTAATAACCACCCCCCTGGTTATTCACCTTGCTCACAGTTATTCAACCAAACACTAATGTAGGCTCTGCTGTGGGGATGGGGTGGAAGCCAGCCAGGAAAGGCAGCAGGAAGAGAGCACCACAAAGGGTAGCAGGGATCCTCAGCTCCCCAAGGATCCCACATGGCCAGAATTTTTTTCTTTTGTCCCAGGCTGTGCAGCCTGCGGGGTCTTAGTTCCCTGACCAGGGAATGAACCCAAGCTACAGCAGTGAAGGTGCCCAGTCCTAACCACTGGACCACCAGGGAACTCTCCAGATTTTTAATAAATATATATCTACAGGCTTAGCAGGATATTCTTTGCAGATAGTATTTACTACATTCTGTGGGGCTGCATAAAACCAATTGCCTTGCAATGTTAATCAGGGTAAAGAAAATAATACCAAGTGCCCCGACAAAATATGTACATCCCTTAGGTGTTAATCATAAACATATGCAATGCATGAATGTTGGTGAAGGGCATTTTGATTGCATTAAATACTTGCACCTTTGGGTTGATTAAAATTTGCACACTCTTCTAGTTGAAATACACAGTAACACATTGTGCTTCCATGTATTGAAGATAGTATGTCCAGGATCTGTAGGGAAGGAAAACTTTTCCTTTCTTCCCTTCTAGGTTCTTTGGCTGGTCTAATAATTAAATTGACATAAGACAGATTAGCAGGAGAAAATAAACTTAATTTCATATGTATGGGAGTTCATAGACATATGAGACCCAAGTGACCAAAACAGGCAGCTTTTATACCTTTTAGACAAATAAACAATAAAAATTTGAAGAACTGACAAGACAAAGAAATTGGGCCTTGGGGCAGTAAATTAGTGAAGTAAGAAGTTTCCTTTAAACAGCCTTCTTGGCCCTAAATTCCCTACCTCTGGTGTTAAGGTTGCCTTCTACCCTCCTGGTACAGGGAGGGTACCTTTGACATGCGAGATTTACTTCCTGCTTTCAAGGAGACAAAGGGGGGTCAGAATGTCCTTCTTGCATGGCTGTTTCCTAAGTAACTGTTAATGAAAATTCAATTAACTATCAAGTTAAGAAGAAAAAAGGGAATTTTATTTGAGCGAAACTGAGGATTATAACCTGGGAAGCAGATTTTCGGAAAGCTCTGAGAACTGTTCTGCCTGTTCGAAGTCAAAGGCACAGTCACATACATTTTCGAGACAAAGGATCATACATCAAAATGACATACTGATATTTTACACAAAGTTCACCAAGGGTACATAGTCCAGGTAAGTACGTACAAAGCGTACAAGTGAGCAGCAAGTCACCATGACCCCCTACAGAGCTGGGAAAGAATGCTATTCTTTTAAGAAGTTACACTGCTAGTGTCAGAAGAAAAAAAGAAAGTTGATCTTTATGGTTGAGCAGGCACTCCCATCTTTGAGGAAGTTTGGTTAATGTGTAATGCGAACACACACAGCACATTAGAGAGGGAGGGAGGAGGCCCAAGCAAGCACAGAGAGAGAATTTTATGTTTAATTTTTTCTTGTCTTGCCTTAAAATATAAATTTTATTTCATCATAACTTCAGTTCAAAATAATCAATATGCCAAAATGGTATATTTTGGGGTGGTATTTTTCTGCTCCTCTTCAACTCACACAAACTCAGGGATATGGAATGAAGACAATTTTAAAACACAGCAACACAGGAGACACTGATACATGGTTTGGGAAAGTAAAATTTAGGAGCTTTGTGAGTATGATTGGCAGTGCTATTTAGACACATTTCTATATTGGTAAGGGCCAAAATCAGTTTTACAGATTAGATTCCTGATGTTTGTGGATCATCAAGATTGTGCTCCCCTCTATAGTTAACAAACACAAAGGAAACTGATCCATATGGGAATCTCGCTGGTGTTTTCAGGCACAACTTCTCCAGGTTTAAAGCACAAAACCCCTGTTCCTCCACCTCCATTCCGAGGGAGACCTCACTCTCTGGCATCAAAGTCCCTGGCGGGTGAGTTTTCTTCTAGAAGAGTCCAAGGGGTGAGAGATAAGGGGTGAGAGGCAGATGGTCCTGTTCAGCCACGATGGTTTCAGAAAGAACACTGGAGGAAAAACTGGCTGAGCCCAATCTGGACATGGCTTCTTGGTTTCCTCAGACAGCCCCTGGGTCAGGACTCAGAGAGACAATGTGACGAAGAGCACTCAGTGCAGGAGGAGCGGGATCAGAGCAAAGTCCCAGAACTCGAGTGCGGCTCACAGGGTTTCTCTGAGGGCGGTGTCTGGGGCGGGGACGCTCCGTGTTGGAGATTCTTCATCTCCCCTGAGTTTCACTTTCTCTCTCACAGCCTGTGTCGAACCCTCCTGACTGGATACTCATGACGACGCCCCAGTCCTCACTCCCATTGCGTGTCCGGTTTCTAGAAGCCAATCGGCGTCCCCGCGGTTCGCGATTACGAAGTCTCCACCGACCTGGGAACTCAGTTTCTCCCCAGACCCCGAGGATGCGGGTATGCGGGTCATGGCGCCGCGAACCCTCCTCCTGCTGCTCTCGGGGGCCCTGGCCCTGACCGAGACCTGGGCAGGTGAGTGCGGGATCGGGAGGGAACCGCCTCGGCGGGAAGGAGCGAGGGGACCGCCTGGCTGGGGGGCAAGACCCGGGGGGGGGGGAGGAGCAATTCCGCAACTCTCCGCCCACACCCTCACCTCGCCGCCCAGCTCTGACCACTACCCTGTCCCTTCCAGTGTCCTACACCCTCCTCTCACCCATTCAGGTCTCACGCCGCCCCTTGTCCCCCCCCCCAGACCCCACCACCTCGGACCCGGGGACCCGCCCCGGGAGGAGGGTCGGACCGGGTGTCACCCCTCTCCGCCTCCAGGCTCCCACTCCCTGAGGTATTTCCACACCGGGGTGTCCCGGCCCGGCCGCAGTGAGCCCCGCTTCATCGCCGTCGGCTACGTGGACGACACGCAGTTCGTGAGGTTTGACAGCGATGCCCCGAATCCGAGGAAGGAGCCGCGGGCGCCGTGGATGGAGCAGGAGGGGCCGGAGTATTGGGATCGGGAGACGCGGATCTCCAAGGACGACGCCCAGACTCTCCGAGTGAACCTGAACATCCTGCGCGGCTACTACAACCAGAGCGAGGCCGGTGAGCGACGCGGGCCCGGGTCCGGGTCACGACCCCCATTTCCAGGGACGGGCCGGCGTCGCCCCGAGTCTCCGGGTCAGAGGGTCACCCCAACATTGCGGGACCCCCCGGTCCCCGACCCGGGAACAGCCCGCGGGGACTTTACCCGGTTTCATTTTCAGTTTGGGTTTAATCACTGCGGCTGGTCGGGGCGGGGTCAGGGTCTCACACCCTCCAGGAGATGTACGGCTGCGACGTGGGGCCGGACGGTCGCCTCCTCCGCGGGTACAGACAGTTCGCCTACGACGGCGCCGATTACATCGCCCTGAACGAGGACCTGCGCTCCTGGACCGCGGCCGACGAGCCGGCTCAGATCACCAAGCGCAAGTTTGAGATGGTTGGTGCTTCGGAGCGCAACAGAGCCTACCTGGACGGGGCATGCGTAGAGGGGCTCCTCAGATACCTGGAGACCGGAAAGGACACGCTGCAGCGCGCAGGTACGAGGAGCCGCGGGGCCTCCCTGGTCTCCCCTCGGGCTGGAGCTGGCGTCCCACAAGGGGAGGAAATGGGGTCCCTGTGGGAACACCGCCCCAACTTCTTGTCGGGAGAGGGAGGAATCCGCCCAGGTTTGCATATTCTGTACAAGACAGTGACTCGCCGGTGGCCTCACTTCTCTGAAAGACAGTTAAGGAATCCAGTCTCTTTGGCGAAGAAGCCGGAAACCATCCCTGAAATAACTGATCATCGGTGCCCTTTGACCCTGACCCCCATCTTGTGAACCATGACTTTCTCTCTCAAGGCCTGTTCTCAGCCTGAGAACATCTTAGGAGGCCTGACTCCAGCTTTTCTGAATCATACAGCCTCCACCAAAGACAGGACCATTACTCTGTATTCTCCCCTTTACATGGAGCCTCCTACCTTGGCTTTCATCCTTATTCTAGAACTTTCCAAGGACTGGGAGATTTTCCCAGACCCCGGAGTCCAGGCCTGTGTCTGGTGTTTGTGCTTGTTATTTTCAAACCCACTGTGCTGTCCATTCTCAGGATGGTCACATGATGCTGCTTCAGTGGCCCATGAAGGTAACACTAAGTGTGAATTTTCTGATTCTTCCTCCTCAGATCCTCCAAAGACACATGTGACCCATCACCCCATCTCTGACCATGAGGTCACCCTGAGGTGCTGGGCCCTGGGCTTCTACCCTGAGGAGATTTCACTGACCTGGCAACGTGATGGAGAGGATCAGACCCAGGACATGGAGCTTGTGGAGACCAGGCCTTCAGGGGATGGAACCTTCCAGAAGTGGGCGGCCCTGGTGGTGTCTTCTGGAGAGGAGCAGAGATACACGTGCCATGTGCAGCACAAGGGGCTTCAGGAGCCTCTCACCCTGAGATGGGGTAAGGAGGGAGATGGGAGATGGAGCTTCTCAGATAAAGCAGGAGCCCTTCTAGACACGTTCAGCAAGGTCGGGATTCAAGCCTGAGGTCAGGGCCCCTTCCCTTTCCTCCACAGAACCTCCTCAGCCCACCGTCCCCATCATGGGCCTCATTGTTGGCCTGGTTCTCTTGGTGGTCACTGGAGCCGTGGTGGCTGGAGCTGTGATCTGGAGGAAGAAGCGCTCAGGTAGGGAAGGGAGGGAGGGATCTGAGTTTTCTTGTCTCACTGGGGAGTTTGAAGCCCAGGTAGAAGCTTGCCTGCGTTTTTATTGGGCAGTACCACTCAGAAACATTGCTTGTCAGTCTGGAGACCGGCACTTACCCTTTTGTAAAGCACATGTGGAAATGAAAGACAGATTTTTTCACCTTCATAATTCCAGTTGGGGACCAGATTACCAGCACTTGAAGGTCAGAGAGGGAAGGTCCCTGCTGAGGACAGACCCCCGGGAGGGCAGAAGTTGATCCAGTCCCCCCACATTTCCTTTCTTCGTGTTCCTGATCCTATCATGGGTTTTGGTCAACGGTTCTGGAAAGTTCTCTGTGGTCCAGGACTAGGGGGTTCCTCTAGGATCTCACAACTCAGTCTTCTCCCTGGCCTCTCACGTGATGTTTTCTTCTTACAGGTGAAAAAGGAGGGAGCTACGCTCAGGCTGCAAGTGAGTGTGGAGGGGGTGTGATTCCTGAGACCCTTGTGAGGGCGCAGACAGGAGGCCATGGGGGGCTCACCCTCCTAAAGTTCCTTCTCTAGTTTCTCTCCTGTGGGTTCTGACCACGTCCTGGTTTTGTTCTCCCCCAGGCAGTGACAGTGCCCAGGGCTCTGATGTGTCTCTCACGGATCCTAAAGGTGAGACCCTGGAGGGCCTCGATTGGGAGAGGTGTTGGGGCCGAGGGGATGCCCCGGGTGGTGGGGATCTTTGAGTGGGACATTTGACCATGTGGGGGGCTGTTGGGAAGGTCAGTACTTACATGACTGACCTGAATTTGTTCATGATTATTTTCTTTCACAGTGTGAGACAGCAGCCCCGTGGGGACTGAGTGATGCACGGTCCCACTTTGTGGCTTCAGATCCCGTGACTCCTCTTTCTGCAGCTGCATCTGAATGTGTCTGTGTTCCTCGTAGCATAATGTGAGGAGGTGGGGAGACTGGCCCACCCCTGCCCACCACGACCCCTCCCCACCCTGACCTGTGTTCTCTTCCCTGATCCACTTGCCTGTTCCAGCAGAGGCAGGGCTGGGCCACCTCCATCCCTGTCTTAACTTCATGTTACACTGAGTAATAATGTCTTATATCCTTATTGAAAATAAAATCCATATATATGAATGTGTTTTTTTTCTAATTCGTGCCATGAGGGGTTGATGGGATAATAAAGGAGAGGATTCCTAAAGTTTGAGAGAGGAAATAAATGGAAGCACTGAGAACCTTCCAGAATCCGTGTGCTTGCTGTGCTCTGTCTGTTGCAGGTGGGACAGGAGGAGGCTGTGAGGAGCCGAGCGTGGACGTGGCCTGTGCCCACTCCGTGCTCACTGCATCGTGGGCTTTGATGTGGTCACTCCTGGTCACATCTTC
The DNA here is from genome assembly GCF_028564815.1 of Eubalaena glacialis. NCBI lineage: Eukaryota > Metazoa > Chordata > Mammalia > Artiodactyla > Balaenidae > Eubalaena > Eubalaena glacialis. The sequence continues at coordinate 23,866,002 of NC_083722.1, read as the reverse complement.
TCAGCTCCTTTGTCCTTGTCCCTTCAGTAGAACTTTGTCCCACCAGGAGCTGTGATCTCAGAGGAAGTCACCAGGTCAGCCTCGGCTCAGGCCTGTGTCCAGTCTTCAGCCCCTATCTTTTGGGTGTTATTTGTTGTTTCTTTGTTTCTTTAGAGGTTTTTGCCTGAGTTTGTGTCTTATTCTCCTCTGGGTGTCCCCCGCCTCTGACAGCTGGAGGAGTCATTTTGCCAGTCGTGGTCCCCACAAGGCCCAAGGCTGCCCCTGCACACAGGAGAGTCTGTGGTGTCCAGAGATGGATTTTCAGATTCATCCAGCTCTTGCCCTTTGTCTAGGGTTTGATTGTTCTTTCCATATTTCCCCCAACCTTCTCAAAGGATCCAGATTCTGGAATTAGCAGAAAGGCGGGAAACCATAATGTCTCGTCTTAGGTAAGTTCCTGTCGGAATTCTGCTCTGCTCGCCTACCCACTCTCCCTGCCCTTAGCTCTAGTAATCCCAGTGCTGGCTCCAGTACAAACTCATGGATTTATAAAGCAGAGTCTAGGACTTCCCTGGTGGTCCATTGGTTAAGATGCTGCTCTTCCACTGCAGGGGGCTTGGGTTTGATCCCTGGTCAGGGAAGTTCCACACCCTGTGTGGCCAAAAAAAAGAAAAAAAAAAAATGTAAAGCAGAGTCTAATTTAGGTTTATATTTGGTTGGAAAATAGGACCAATAAGTCAAGGAACATTGTTTTCTGAAAAGAAGAATATACTTGTGTGAGGCAGTGTGGAGGAAGGTTGGTTGGTGGGAAGGGGAGAGCAGCACTTGTGAGAAAAACACCGGCAGCACTGATGTCAATGTGAGTAGATGTTGTGCTGTAGCTGCCACAAAACAGCATTTGGCCTGAGGTCACATTAGTAAAGATGCTGTCTCTAGAATAGGGAGGTGCTTTACATTGAACATTCACTCAACTGATACCGTTGTGTGCCAGATATATGACACAATATTTTGCATCTGGGAAACATCATTGAAGTAAAAACAGAAAACTTGCTGGCCTTGTGGAGCATGTATTCTAGTGGGAAGAGACAGACTATGTGCTATCAGCATAGTAAATAAGGAAAGTGTTCTGTTACAAGGGGATACGTACAATGGAAAAGATGCAATGGAGAAGGTGATCCAGAGTGTGAGTATGGGGACAGGGAAAATGGCTATTTTACTAGGGCGGTCAGTGTGGACCTCACTGGGAAGGTGACCTTTGAGGAAAGATTTGAAGGACATGAGGAATTATCCCTGAGGATGTCTGGAGGAGGTTCTTTCCAGGCAGAGGGAACCTCCAGGCAAATGCACCAGGGCAGAAGCATGTCTGTGTGTCCCAGTTAAAGTGAGGAGGCCAGTATGGCAGGAGCAGAGATTAATTGAGATGAGATCAGAGGTACAGCCAGACCATGTAGGCCTGGAGCATGTTGGAAGGGTTTTGACGTTTGCTCTGAGGGAGATGGGAGTTATAAGATAGTTTTGAGCAGAAGAGGGACATGGTATGACTTCTTGATTTTTTTTTAATATTTTTATTTTATTGGAGTATAGTTGATTTACAATGTTGTGTTAGTTTCAAGTGCACAGCAAAGTGATTCAGCTATACATATACATATATTCTTTCTTTTTTAGATTCTTTTCTCATATAGGTTATCACAGAATATTGAATAGAGTTCCCTGTGCTATACAGTAGGTCCTTGTTGGTTATCTATCTTATACATAGTAGTGTGTGTGTGTTCATCCCAAGCTCCTGATTTATCCCTCCCCCCCACGTTTCCCCTTTGGTAGCTGTAAGTTTGTTTTGATATCTGTAAGTCTGTTTCTGTTTTGTAAATGAGTTCATTTGTATCTTTTTTAAAAATTAGATTCCACATATTAATGATATCATATGGTATTTGTCTTTCTCTGTCCTTACTTCACTTAGTATGATAATCTCTAGGGCCATCCATGCTGCTGAAAATGACATTACTTCATTCTGTTTTATGGCTGAGTATATTCCATTGGACTTCACCTTTAAAAGTATCACTTTGGCTGCTGTGCTGAGAACAGAACTGGGAGGCAAGGAGGGAGTGAGGACGTAGGGAAGCAGTGGGAAAATAGTGCAGTGTCCAGGCTGGAGATGGCCATTGCTTCAACTGGGGTGTGAGCAGTGGGTGTAACGGGAAGTAATTAGATTCTGGACACGTTCTGAAGGTGGACTTTACAGCATTTGCTAAAGGATTAAATCTGGGGTATGAGAAAGAGAGTCAAGGAGGACACCCTGAATTTTAGACTACGTAAGTAAAAAGATGGCATTACTCTCACCAGAGATGGGGAAGACGAAGGAGCAAATTTTGGGGGAGAGGGGGCATTATGGGCATTTGGTTTAAGAGATGTTGAGCTGAGATTTTATTAGAAATACAAGCCAGGTAGTTGGATTAGCAGTTGGACAAATGAGTCTGGAGTTTAAGAGCAATGTCTGGGCTGGAGAAATAGATTTGGGAGGCGATGCCACATAATGATATTTAAAACCTTGAGAACTGATGAGGTCTCCAAGGGAGGGAGTGATGGCTGTAGAAGAGGAAGAACAAGGACTGAACCCTGGACCCCCCAGCGCTATGCGATCGGATCAGATCACACAGCTGAGCAGACTGCGTGGTTCTGACACCGCGTCTAGAAGGCACAGAGACCCGGGAGTCTGATCTTTGCTTTGTACAGGAAACACCTGGACATCTTTTTAAGATTCAGGAAGTCTGGAGTAGGGCATGAGATTCTGGGTTTAGAACAAGGTTGATGCTGATGCTTCTGGTCTTCAGATCACACTTTTAGTAGCAAGAATTCAGACCAGAATTCCCACGTGGCTGTGCATCAGCCTCACACATAGGGCTTGTTAAATAAGCAATTCCTTGATTTTTTTTTTTAATTTATTTAATTTATTTATTTTTGGCTGCATTGGGTCTTCATTGCTGCATGCGGGCTTTTCTCTAGTTGGTGGCTAGCGGGGGCTACTCTTCACTGCAGAGCGCGGGCTTCTCATTGCGGTGGCTTCTCTTGTTGTGGAGCACGGGCTCTAGGCGCGCAGGCTTCAGTAGCTGTGGTGCGCGGGCTCAGTAGCTCTGCGGCATGTGGCATCTCCCTGGACCAGGGATCAAACCCGTGTCCCCTGCATTGGCAGGTGGATTCTTAACCACTGCGCCACCAGGGAAGCCCCAATTCCTTGATCTTGTGCCTAATACTCTGAGAAGGTGGTCCTGGGGAGAGGCCTGAGCATTTTGTAAGAAGCCCCACAAGCAATCCTGGTGCTCAGCCACTTTGGGAACCACCAAGGTCAGTGACAGAGAGTGGCCAGAGAAGGGTCTTAAATCCACATTTAACAGTGTTTTGTTTTGTTTTTTTCAGAAAGAAAAGGGAGTACCTATATTGTCAATTATGAGATATGATGTTGAGAAATACATGTAGTTCTCTCTACCATGGGTGGAAGTCAGGTGGAAGACTTAGGAAGTGGTTCAGCATAATGAAATCCTTGCTCTCTGAAATTATTCTCCAGATTGAGTTCTCACTCACTCTTGGAGCAAACAATAGGATCCAAAATTTTTCTAATTTAGGCAGAAAGTACCATATATATATGATATGGGGGCTCATATCATTTTGGGAAGGCCACAGAACCAGGCTTGAGGCTCCACGGGATCAGAATCCACAGTGTCCACCCTTGGCCAGGTCCCACATAGGAACATTCGCCCCTGTTGCTGGGCACAGATGTCACTGCTCACACAGTGAGCCCCGCATGCTGGACGTGGACCCTGCGGCGAGGACGGCTGTCACTGCGGGTCCTGACAACTGGAGGTTGTGTAACTCCCACTCACACCAGCCTTAGCAAATGCATTCTGCACAGTCCCAGCCTCTCTGTGTCACCACGTCCTGAGTAGAGCCTGAAACGTGGTCTCCTGAGTGGTGGGGTCTGAGCTCCATGCTGTGTCCACCTGCAAGAATGTTTGGGAAAGTGGGTTTTCCTCTTTTATGGAGGAAGGTGGTCTCTGCCTCCTACCAAGACTCTTTTAGTGTGGAATTCTCCTAATCTAGGAATTTTCCTAATCAGGTATGGGGGTGGCGAGGGATGGAAAAAGAACGTCAAATTTCAATTCTTAGAGCAAAGATCTGAGACTGGAACTGGATCTGGTACATTGTAGGCACTCGGGTTTGGTTGAAAGAACAAGTGACTAATAAATGACATCCAAGGTAGAGATTTACTTGCTTATTACTCTTACTCTGAATTTCTTTGTGAGCTGGTGAGGGATTTTTTCCTTCACGCAAACAATCCTCTGATTCTCAGACGCCAACTGGGTGTCCTACAATTCAACTCAATTCTGACACGAACTACCTGGAATTAGCATCAGACCCCACAGGTTTAAGGGCTCGGTCCCGCAGACTTCCTTTACTTCACAAGCAAGTTGCAAGCATCAAGTCCCTGTGTTACCTGCACTTCTGTCTAACTTGAAAAGCTAGGGGTTCCCCCCAAGTCTGATAATTTGGTAGAACAAGTCACAGAACTCAGGAAAATGCTATGCTTACAATTACAGTCTATAATAATTGATACAAGTGAGCAGCCAGATGAAGAGGTACCTAAGTCGAGGTCTGGAAAGGTCCCGAGTGTAGGAGCCTCAGTCACCATGGAGTTGAAGTGTGCCACTCTCCCAGCATGTGGATGTGTTCATCAATTTGCAAGGTCTGTGAATTCCATCATTTTAGGGTTTTTAATGGAAGTTTCATGATGTAGGCATGATTGATCAAATCATTGACCATTACTGGTTGACCTCATCCCCCAGCCCCCCTCTCCCCAGAGGTCAGGGAGTGAGGCTGAAAGTTCCAAACCTCTGATCATGGCTTGTTCTTTCTGGTGACCAGCCCCCATCCTGAAGCTTCTAGGATCTCTCAGAAAAGACTTATCTCCTTAGCACCCCAAAGACACTCTTATCACTCAAGAGATTCCAAGTGCAGGGACAAAGACCAAGTTTCTTTTTTTTTTTCTTTTTTATTATACCACAGGCCACCCCCGTCTTTGACCACAGATCCTTTAGAGCAGAAGGACCATAACAGTTAAAAGAGGCTGACACATGACTAGTGTCCCATTCAGTCATTAACAACTTGTCTAGTCCATCATCCTATTGAGGATGTTTACATGACAAGTAAATCCGTGAAAAATTGCTCAACATTTTTAGTCAGAGGGGAAATTCAAATTAACCATAATATGGCATCGCTGCACATTGCCCAGAGTGGTTAAAATGAAAAAGTCATGCAAAATCAGTTGTTGGCAAGAATTTGGGCTAATTATCTCTCTTATATATTGCTAGTTGGAGAGCAAATTGATTCAAATATTTTGAAAACGTCTTTGCTGGTAGCCAAACATTCACTCACCAGCATTTCCACTTTTAGTTATATACTCAATAAATATGCATGCATATGTGTGCCAAACATATGAAAATATTTTTCATAGGGGCCCGATTTGTAAAATCTGGATATAACACAAATGCCCATGAACAGTAGAGGACGAGAAATGTGGTCTATTCATATAATGGAACACCATGAGAGTAAATAAATTACAACCACACACAGCAATAAGGGTGAGACCTGGTGACATAATGTTGAGTGAGAGAGCCAGACACAGAGGGGCATCCACTGTATAATTCTTTCCAATCAGAAACTGGCAGATCTTACCTATGGTGTTAAAAATCAAGATAATGATTACTCTGAGGGGTGGGGTGGGGAGGTTCCTTTATGACTGAATAGGATTCAAGAGGGTTTCCTGGGATGCTGGAAATGTTACTTGATGTGAGTGTTGTTTACCCCAATGTTCACTTGGTGAAAATCCACTGCACACTTATGAGCTGCCCACCTCTCTATGGGTGTTGTCCTTCATGAAAGTATAATTTCGTGGATTTTTGAAATAATTTCCTTTAAGCTAACATAGAATTCTTCTTACTGAAAGCCCTCAGAAACGCTGAAATGAAAAAAAAATCACTACAATTTTTAAAAATTCAAGGAAATGTGTGCCTGTGAATCAGATATAAAGAAGAGAAGCTAAAGTGAGAGCAGTGAGCCTGGAAGCCGACACAAGAATAGTTTGGGGAATGGCTGTCAAGCCAGGAAGTAGGAATCAAAACCCAAGGAGGCCCCTGGGAGGTGGATAGTGTGAATGATCCCCCCAAGTAGTGCATGAATGACTCATGGGCAGCAGCTAATGGACTGACTGGCCGGTCAGGAACTTGAGCAAAATAAAGTTGGAAAATTGAGAGGTGAAGGAGAGATGCGTTCATGGACCTCTGGCCATTAGCAGAGTGGGTGGAGATGCGGGTGTGCACAGGTAGATGCCCAGAAGAGGGAATGTATGTGGTGCAGGCTGCTTGTAATCGGGTGGGGGGTGTGATTTGATGGATGGTCAAATCGTGTGGCTGTTCCCAGCTTCAAAAGTACTCTAAGGACTTTCTACTGATTTAGAGTAAAATCCAAGCTCCACCAGGCCTGGCCTCTCCCTGCAGCATCCTCCCTCGGGCTCCCTCCAGCCTCCGCACCTGCGCACCCTGTGCCCGCCCTCGTGCTCCTCCCAGGGGGCTGCACAGCCTGCTCCTCACCTCACTCCGGCCTCAGCACCACATCCCTCCTGAGAGAGGCCTTGCCTGCCCCCCATCTAATGCCGCCCCTCCCCACACAGCCAGTTTCTACCACATCACTGTCATTTATTTTTTCCCTTCATATTCATAGCACTTATTATTGTTTGAAACGCTCATTTGTTCATGTAAGTACTTGCCCGTCGTCTGTCTCCCCAGCACCACGTTTCCTATGGAGTCCCTCCCTGCACAAAGTGGCCATGACAACTAGGACAAAGACTGCATGGGCTCAACAATATGGCTTTCCACTTAGCAAGGCCGACCTGGCATCGGCCACTGCTGATTGCTCAGCCTACAGATAGCAGCTTTTTTTTTTTCTGTTTTTCTTTTGGCCACACCACACAGCATGCGGGATCTTAGCTCCTAGACCAGGGATCGAACCCGCGCCCCCTGCAGTGGAAGCATGGAGTCTTAACCACTGGACCACCAGGGAAGTCCCTACAGACAGCAGCTTTGAAAAGAGAAATAAGGGACTTCCCTGGTGGCACAGTGGTTAAGAATCCGCCTGCCAATGCAGGGGACACGGGTTCGATCCCTGGTCCGGGAAGATCCCACATGCCGCGGAGCAACTAAGCCCGTGCGCCACAACTACTGAGCCCGCGCCCCTAGAGCCCATGCTCCGCAACAAGAGAAGCCACCACAATGAGAAGCCCGCACACCGCAAGGAAGAGTAGCCCCCGCTTGCAGCAACTAGAGAAAGCTCGCGTGCAACAACGAAGACCCAACGCAGCCAAAAATAAGTAAATAAATAAATAAAAAATATCAGTTGAGGATTTATAAGAAGAAAACCAAGTAAAATACTGAATTGAAATAGTTATTTTAAAAAGAGAAAATAGGCAAAATTCAGAACAAAACATAGTTGTCTGAGATATGTCACTGCAGACAAAGGAGAGATTTAAACAATCTTAAAACTGAAGAAATTTATGTCAATGGAAAAGACTTACTACAAGTCAATAAGTTAAAGCAGTTATAAAAATTGTTTCCCTTCAACGTTATCCAGAATGTTTTAGAGGTTAAGTCCTACCAAACCTTCAAGGAAACCTAATGATCTATATAAAATATTCAAGAGAATAAAGAAATATAGGTTGTATGTAAAGTATGCCCCAACCAAGTTGGTTTTAAAACTATTATTCTCTTTGGAATCTGTACTTTGGTTAGGTAAACAAAACAAACAAAACACCTTGTTCTTGTTGCTAAGAGCTACACCCTGCACCTCTGGAGGTAGAGTCCTAAGGTTTGCAACTTACTCTCAGGTAGTCCAGCAATAACGATGATAGCCATCTTTTATGTATTCAGAGGGAGATCAAACAGTTATGGTAAAATTTTAATAAATGACAGAACTAAAGAATAGGGCTTCCCTGGTGGCACAGTGGTTGAGAATCTGCCTGCCAATGCAGGGGACACGGGTTCGAGTCCTGGTCTGGGAAGATCCCACATGCCACGGAGCAACTAGGCCCGTGAGCCACAGTTACTGAGCCTGCGCATCTGGAGTCTATGCTCCGCAACAAGAGAGGCCACGATAAAGAGTGGCCCCCACTTGCCACAACTAGAGAAAGCCCTCGCACAGAAACGAAGACCCAACACAGCCATAAATACATAAATAAATAAATAATTTAACAACAACAACAAAAAGAATAAATATAAGTTAGAAATAATAAAAATATATTTTAAAATTTATTTCCCCTGTAGATTTTCCCACCCTTTTCCATCTTCTCTCTTCCTTTCTTCAACCCTTTCTCCCTTCCCGCCCTCCTTTTCCCAGTCTCTCCTTTACATCTTGTCCCCTGCACATTCGAGCACCACAGTGAACACAGGTGACTCTGTCCACCTCAGGCCAGATGCGGGCGGACAGGGGAGTAGGCACTCGCCGGGGCAGTTTGTAAGCTGTGCCTAGACCCGCTGTTACTGTGTCCTTTAGTGAAGTCACTCCAGTCTTTGAAGGAAGTCACACCAGCTCTAAATTATGTTCCCCACGGAAGAAGGAACATTCTCGGTGGGTATTTCCTGGATCCTTAGTCATTGATTTTCATCCAGATTGGCGGAGCCGACTCAAATCGGACGTTGCAAGGCGGATCCTCTGCTTCCTGGGGCGGAAGCAAGGCTGAAGGAAGAGTTTTTGGTTCTTAGAATCTAAGGGCGGGGCCGGGGGGGGAGGAGCTGGAAGAAGCATTTCCGTATTCACACGCCTCAGAATCAACCAAGACCTTGTTTAAAATAAGTCGGATTCCAGATCCCCTCCGGATCTACCAACTCGGAATTTCCGAGGACCACATAGGTCTTCATTTTCTCAAGCGGCAGTTTGAGACCCAGAAACCTAAATGCAGCTCTCTCCCCTCCCAGCCTGCACATAAGTTCCCTTATTCTGCTTTTAAATCCGTGGACGACTTTTATTTCCTTCAACCCAGGGTTTGGCAGACAGGTGATTTCCAGTCCTCACTGTAAACTCTGGCCCAGCAGAGAAAACTTCAGGGCCTTCCTGCGAGCCCCGCTTTGGGTTCTGTGAGCATCTGCGCTGGGTGGTTTAGGTTCCTTTTCCGGACCCAGCAGTGGCGCCAGAGGTCTGCAGCAAGAAAGATGCCGCTGTGCGGGTGACTCCAGGGGTACAAAGGTGAGAGTGGAGGGAGAAAACGTCTTTCATGGGGCAGAGCAGAGGGGGCTGGAAGCAGGGTGGGGTGGAGGGAACACACTTTGTACAAAAGACAACCTGGGAAGCTTGGGCGGGGGGCTGGTGTGTGTTGGGGGGTGAGGCAGCCAAATCTAGATCGAGGGAGCAACCCTGACCCTGAGCCCTATACCATCAGGGCCTCTTCCACCCCCAGAATGAGTAGGATTGGCTTTATCTCTAGTTACAATCGTCTCTAAATGCTGTGCAAGAAACCTAGAATATTAGCGTTAAAGTATTAAAAGTCTTTTTTGGGAGGGTGGGGGTGAGCTGAATGAGACGGTTTGCTGGATTTGCACACCTAAGAAGTCCTCTAAGGAGTGTTGACATCATGGAGGAAAGGGCTTGGGCCCAGCTGTCAGGAGAGCTGGGTTCCGTCTGCCTCTCTACATCTCACTATTCTTGCTATCTTTAGAAGTGAAAAGATTCTCTCTGAGAATGGGCAGGACCCAATCCCTGAATGGCTAAATAAATTATGATGCTCAAAGTAATTAATTAATAAAAATGGATGTGAAATCTAAGAAATAGTTAAAACTTTGTGATGCATGACATTTCCATCCACAGAAAAAGTGTAGGGTAGGGGTCTTAGTGGAATGGTTAGTAGTGACAGGCAGAGTTCAATGTGAAAAAGCATTTGCAGGGGAGACAAAGATGAAATGAACACAGTTCCTGCTCCTGGAGTGGCTCATTGTCTAATGGGAGGAGTATAAGATGGTAAGATAGGGTTCAAGGGAGGGCACACCTGGTACCATCAGGGAGGTTCAAACCATGGCCTAGACCAGTGGTTCTAAAACTTGCCAATACATTGGAATCACCAAGGGAACTTTAAAAGATATGAAGGTCTAAGTCTAACCCAAGGGATACTGATTCAATTGGTTTTGGCCACTGCCTGAACATACAGACAGTGAAAACTCTCCAGCTGGTTTTAATAAGCAGCCAAGTTGGAGAACCATGGTGTAGGTATTCCAGAGACTAAGAGATGAGTGCTGGGGATAAGTCACAGCTTTCAGTAGAAGGTGGCCTTCAGAATGGCATTATTATTACAGTGTTATTGAAGTATAGTTCATATATCACATAATTCACCCTTTTAAAGTTACAGTTAAGTGGTGTTTAGTATAATCCAGAGGTTGTGCCACCAATCCCACTATGTAAAAGAGATCTTTTAGGATGTGCAGTTCTGATGGGCTGGAAGGCGGAGGAGAGTAATCCATAAGAGGGCAATGTGTAAGCAGTGGCATCCTGATGGGACAAGGTAAGGAAATGGGGGGAGCCCACTTCTACTGGAGTCCTACCTCCCACGAAGAGTAGATGGCTTTATCTCTCATTGCAGTCATCTCTAAATGCTGTGAGACAAACCTAACATATTAGTATTAGTATTAAAAGTCTTTTTTGGGGGAGGGGGGTGTGACTCGAATGAGACAGTTTGCTGGAGCTGCCACACCTAGCAAGTCTTTGATGGAGGATGGTCATGGAGGAAAGGGCTTGTCAGGAGAGCTGGGTTCCATCTGCCTCTCTATACTTTCACTACCCTTGTGACCTTTCGCAATGAAAAGAAACTCTCCGAGATGGGACAGGACCCAATCCCTGACCTGCTAAATAAATTATGATGGTCAAAGTAATTAATTAATAAAAATGATGTGAAATCTAAGAAATTGTTAAAACTTTCTGAGGCACGACATTTCCATCCACAGGAAAAGTATTGGATAAGGATCTTAGTGGAATGGTTACTAATGAGAGGCAGAGTACAACTTTAAAAAAAGCATTTGCAGGGAGACAAAGATGAAATGAACACAGTTCCTGATCCTAAAGTGGTCCATTGTCTAACATGGGGAGTATAAAATGGTCAGATGGGGTTCAAGGCAGGGCACACTTGGTTCCATCAGGGAAGTTTCAACCAGGGCTAGACCAGTGATTCTAAAACTTGCCTACACATTTGGAATCGCTGAGGGGGCTTTAAAAGATATGAAGGGCTAGGTTCAACCCAAGGGATACTGATTCCATTGGTTTTGGCCATGGCCTAGACATATGGATAGTAAAAACTCCCCAGGTGGTTCTATAAGCAATCAGGTTTAAGGACCATAGCGTAGGAATGCCAAAGACCAAGAGATGTGTGTTGGGGATAAGGCACAGCTTTCAGTAGAAGGAGGCTTTCAGGATGGCATTATTGTTATTATAGTATTATTGAAATATACTTCATGCATGACATAATTCACCCTTTTAAAGCATACAGTTAGATAGTTTTTAGTATAATCCCAAGGTTGTACCACCCTTACCACCAGCTAATTGGGATGATCTTTTAGGATGTGCAGTTCTGATGGGCTGGAAGGCAGAGGAGAGTAATCCACAGGAGGGCAATGTGTAAGCAGTGGCATCCTGATGGGACAGGGCAAGGAAATGGGGGGAGCCCACTTTTACTGCAACCCAGGGGAGATGTCACCAGAGAAGTGGAAGATGATGCCAGACAGCTGGTTGTGGCAGCTGCAGGCTTTGATGGTGGAGTAGAGACCTTATGTGTTAATTCTGCAGATGGGGCAGCTGTGGATGGCTGGGGCCTTATGGTTATGACTAGAGACAGGCAGGAGTTTAGGAAGCCTTTCCAGTTCTCTAGGCTGAGGTAGATGAAAGCCTGGACTAAGATAGTTGCAGTGGGACTGAAAAGGGGTTGGAGGAGCTGACTGTGAGCCCATGAGAGGCAGGGGAAAGGGGATCAGAAGGGACCAAGCTGGTGATGCTTAAAGAGAACTTGGGGAGGGAGAGAGGCTGGTGTGCGGGGAGAGGGGTAGAGTTTGCCTGTACATCTGTTGGGTTTGAGGGGCAGATGGGCCCAGAGGCGCAGATGTCCTGAGGCAGGTTGGAAAGGGAGTCTGGAGAGGTTGGTGTTGGGGTAGATCACGGGGAACCACCTCATTGGGCCTGAATCAAGAGGCTGCCTTGGGAGAGTGTGGATACCTATAGGCTGAGGCCACAGGAAAAGAGACGGGGCTCGGTCTTGGAGTCAGTGGGAGGAGAAGGAGATTATAATGGTGGAAACATCTAGAAGAGTTTGAACTCTTGAGTCCTTCATCTGGGGAAGTGGCTTCTGAGAGGCAGAGCTGCTGAAATCTGCAAATCTGGTCTCAGCGGACTGTTGCCAGTACCTCTGCCGTGCAAGGTGGAGGGAGGGGGTTATGGGAGAGAAGTTGTGCCTGAAGGAAGAAGCCCCGAAAGGCCGGAAACGTGGGGTGTCTCTGAAGCGGCCTTGTGAGACCTTCCCTGCCGTGGGCGGGGAGTCTTCTTTGCAGGGGAGGGAGGCGGTGATCTGGGCGCTTCTGGCGGGGAGGGGCGGGGGGCGCCCTAACTCTGTGCTGCTCAGAGCCTGTCCCTTCGGCATTTGTCTGCACTCACCCTCCGTTTCACCTTCCTGGGGATCCTAAGGCTTTTCTAGCCTCCAGGCTTTTCTAGGCAGCGGAGGCGGCCGGATGGCGGTCCCCGCTCGGGGGAGGGAGGACAGGGACCGGGACGGGGCGGGGACGGGGACGGGGGCGGGGCCAAGTTTTTAAACCTCCGTGCGGGCCGTCTCCGCTGCCAGTGCGCCGCCGCCGCCCGGCTCAGCGCCGCCCGCTCGGCTGCTGTCCCGGAGCCTCTGGGAGGTTGACAAGGTCTGGGCCATGGCGCTGCTCCTTGTCCTGCCGTTTCTAGCCGGCGCTGCCCTTTCTGTGCTCCCGGCTACCGCCGCTGGTGAGTGGCGTTCATTGAGGTCCTGAGCCGGGAGCCTGGGGCGGTTTCAGGGTCCGGGTGGGATTCGGTGAGCGTCGCGGGGACCGTCTCACTTGCGGTGCAGCGGGGTGGGGAGTGGGGGGCGGCGTGAGGTCGGGGAGGGGCCGGGAGCTGCTCGGGGCCTGTGGCCACCACAGCACGTTCCCGCTTTTCAGTCTCTTTCCAACTCCCACCCTCTGCTCCCCCTGCTGCACCCGCCCTCCCTGCTTTCCTCTTCCTCACACATCCCCGTCCTCTGACTCCCCTGGGTGGGAAGGCTGCCCCCAAGCCCGGGTTGCTCCCGTCAGAGGCGATCAAGGGCTCTTGGAGGTCCGACGCTCAGGCGGCCACTTCCCACCGGTGTGTGGGGCGCCCTCTTAGGCCCCTGAGCGCTGTCCTCTCCTCCTGTTCTCAGCTCTGCCCTCTTCCCGTTTCTGGCCTCGGGAATCGGGGAGCTTCCAGGCAGGCAGCGCTCAAGGGCCTCAGTCCTTGGAGTTGGGGGTCTCTTTCTAGTGACCAGGAGCTCTAGGAAGGGCCTAAGGGCCCTGAACCACACTTCCTACTGCTGTGGGCACCGTGGCCGATCCTGACTTTCACTGAGAGAAGCGACAAAATATGTTTTCACATGTTCAGATACAGGGAAGTCATTCTGGCTTATACATGAACTAAGTTGAATTTTGCGCTAAGTAAATTGCCTCTTTGTGGCCTGTCAGACATACATTGTACATCTGCTTTAATTATTAAAGGAAAGGGCACATTGACCAGAAGTAAAGAATGTCCATGTTAAAAATAAAGACTAAATGCCCCTCTTCCTGGGACTCCAACGCTGGTTCACCTTTGATGATAAGACTCCCTTCCCAGGTGCCAGGGCTATACTGTATGTTCTGCATGTGTACGTGCTGGTCTGTTTTTGGTTGTTTGTTTTTAAACCTTGGAGAAATGTAGCCCTGACTTGCTTAATGTTCTTTGTTCTGACAAGATATACAACTGCACTAAAGGGGAATTCCCTGGTGGTCCAGTGGTTAGGACTCGGCACTTTCGCGGCCTTGGGCCCAGATTCCATCTCTGGTCCCGGAAGTAAGATTTTGGAACTAAGATTTTGGCACGGCGAGGCCAGAAAACAAAAAAAAAAAACAAAAACACAACGACAACAGAAAAACCCCACAAGTGTGCTGAAAACCCTGCTTCTCCAGAGCAGTTTCTCAGAGTTATCTGGGAAGCTGGTTTCTGGACTAGTCCTTAATTTGGCTCAAATAAAACTCTGTATTCTTATTATAGATTGTCTATTGATTATTTTCACTGACAGAAGTTAGAGTGTGACAGCTTTGGAGCCAAGGGATTCTTCCTGTGATTTCTGTGGTCTCCACTCCGCACCTCCCCCCTCCCCTGCCAATGTTTACTCTAATTTTCTGCTATGCCCGTGTTCCCACCCCTGATTCTCTCCTTGCCTTCTCCCCTGCCGTCACTTGTGCCCCCTCAGGATTTGTCCTCCCCCTCCCTGCTGTCCCCTCCCCTCTGTGGTTCTCTGATCCCTTCCTAGGGCATCCTCACCCTCATCCCCTTTCCCACCACCGGGCCCTCTCCTCCTCTCATGGCTTTTTTAAAACATTTATTTTATTTTATTTTTTATTTTGGCCACGCCCCCCCCCGCGGCTTGCAGGATCTTAGTTCCCCGACCATGGATTGAACCTGAGCCTTCACAGTGAAAGCGCCGAATCCTAACCACTGGACCACCAGCAGACTCCCCCCTCATGGGTCTTTACCTGCAAGGATCAGACACCTGCATGGCTCCTACCTCCCCCCAGCTTTCACTAACCTTACATTTCTGGGGATGACTTTTGCCCAGGGGGACTTCCCTCCCTCATCACTACCCTATTTTCATCACCAGGGGGAGCTCTGCTGCTAATGATAACTGGGCCTTGAGCACAGTGCACAGGCCCTGTGGGAGGACCTCTCCCCCGGTCTTGGCACCCATCCTCCTAGCTCCGCCCCAGTGCAGGCACCTGCTCTTGGCCCTCGTTCAGTGTGGGCCTTTCACCCAGCACTGCCCCTTCCCCACTCCTGCATCCTAAACCTCACCCTCTTGAGACCTCCACTCTCCAGGCCTCAGCTGCTGGACTCCACTTGCCCTGGTCCCTCTGCACCTCCCCCCATGGCACGTTGCCCAGGTCCCACTCCTTGCCCGAGTGCCTTGGGCCCTCACCACGTTCTCATCAATCACAAGCTTCCTCCCAGGAATCACCACGCCATCCTCACCCTCCCTCAACCAGAGCCCCCCTCCTCTCCTGTCTTCACCCTAATCCAAGGTCCCCCAGAGTCACCCCTGAGGCATGCTCATCCCCTGCCCCCTAATCCAGGCCCTCACCACTGTCTCCTCTGCAGCCCCTTGCCCTTCCTCCTTCCCCAATAGGAATACTACCCTTGGTCCAATTGCCCACCTCCTTGGCCTTCATCACCCTCTCTTAGGTTCACTGACCCCAGTGGGCTCTCACTACCTCAACCATGTATCCAAAATCCTTGTTGATGCCACTTGGTGAGTTGGCCTTTCCCTACAGGGGGTCTTCCCCCAGCCCCGCCCTCCTGTGCTGGCTGCCTGACCCACACCCTCTGTGGAGGTGTGACCTGCCCCCAACCACTCCCACTGTGCAGGTCCCTCCCAATGTGCACCTTGGCTTTCCAGTTCTATTTTCTCTTGCCACCGCTCCTTCTAATTCTCCATGACCCTTGGGCACATGGCACTGACTCAGGCCCCCAACAGCCACCACTCCCAGGGGACACTGGCAGGTCCAGCCACCTCCCCACCTGGGGCCTCACCATGCCTCTTGCACTCTGGGCCCAGACCCACTGCTTCACCTCCACCAGGGGTACTGGCCCACCTTCAACTCTCTTAGGGCCACAGCCCAGCCCCTCAGGCCCCTCTGCCTCGTGCCTCACCCTCCCTTGAGCCCACCTCGTCCATGATGAACCTGCCCCACGGGCAGCAGCCCTTGCTCTCTATCTCACCTGACCAGCCTCTGACCAGTGATGCCTCTGATCCTGGGCTGACACTGCCCCTCCCTCCCCTCTGACTCCACCTCCCCTCACCCTGGTCTTCCTGCCTCTCCCTTGCCCCCTGCAGGCCAGCCTCTCCCCTTGGCCTCCTGCCTGGACCCTTAGGGAGCTGGTGCCTCCCTGTCCTGGCACTTGTCCTGCATGTTTGCCCATCTCCACCCCTCCCTCCACTCCTCAATTCTCCTCTCCTTCACTTCCCTTTTTCTTTTTTCCCCTGTGTTGGAAAAATTCTCATTGTGGTCCCTTGTACATGTGCATGTTCTGCATCCTCAGTCCTGGAGCAGGTCAGGACAGCAGAACTTGTCTGGTAAACATTTGATGTGCACTTGTTTCTGGAAAGCTGTTTCATCTGCGGTTCCCCCTTCCCCAGGATCACACAGTCTTCATTACAACCTCACGGTGCTGTCCCGGGATGGATCTGTGCAGTCCAGCTTTTTCGCTGGGGGACACTTGGATGGCCAGGCCTTCCTGCACTATGACCGTGAGACAGGCAAGGTAGAGCCCCGGGGACTGTGGGCAGAAGAGCTGGGAGCTGAGACGTGGGACACAGAGTCCAAGGACTTGACAGAGACCTGGAAGGACCTCAGAAAGCTTCTAGCAGAAATCCTGGCCCTGCAGGAGGAGAAAGGAGGTGAGAGTGGGGAGAGGCCGAGACTGCTGTGAGGCATTTCACTGGATTAGGGGGCAGGTCCAGAGGACAGAGGTCTGTGAGTTCAGCAGGGGGGTGGCCATGACTCAGCAGCACTGGGAAGACATGGAGGGGAGCAGGGAAGGAGCCCTCTGGCTGGAGTTTCTCACTTGGGTGGGAGGACAGAAGGACATGGGGACTGGAGGAGTCACTGCTGGGGTAGGGTGGGGTGGGGTGCAGGTGTGAATTCCCTCCAGGAGATCGTGGGCTGTGAAATCCGAGAAGACAACCACGCCTGGGGCTTCAGGTTTCTCTACTATGATGGGGAGCTCCTCCTCTCCTGTCACCCAGAGACCAACGGATGTACAGTGCCCCAGTCCTTGGCTCGGAACTGGGCCATGGAAATGGAGAAGTCCAGGGACACAGATGGCTTTCAAAGCAAGTATTACCGGGCCCACGTGCAGGGAGAGCTTTGTGGAAGACTGCGGGGCTCCCTGGACAGGCTTCAGGGAGAGAACAGGTACTGCTCCTGGACCAGGGCCCTTCCTCTCCCCCAGACCCCTAGAGCCTCCACGCCCTGACTCTGCACACGGAGACCCTCCCTGTCCTCTGGGTGCACATTTGCTCTGTTGGCGTGGTGTCCTGCAACTTCCTGCTCTGTTAAATCCATATAGAAAGATGGGCAGGTGGGGAGGGGAATGAACCGCCCCAGTGACAATCATCCAGGGGAGCAGTGGGCCCTCTGACAGAAACTGTACCAATGAAGGTGAGTGTCAGTCAGGAGAGGAAGCCCCTGGGGTGGGCCCCCCTGGCTCCCAACCTGCCTGTCCCAGAAAGTTCCCAGCTGGTCCCCAGGAGCCCACCCCGCACGGCCCGCTCTTCAGCATCAACACGTGGATGCAAGAGAGTGAGGCCCCATCACAGCCCCTCCTCCTGTCCGGCTAAAGGAACTGGGCCCCAGGGTGCAGAACAGACTTGGAGCAGGTCTGGGGTGGGCGAGGGCTCAGCCAGAGGTGCAGAGTGGGGAGCAGCAGCTCTGTTCTCTCCGTCTTCCTTAGAGGGAGCAGGGCTTGGCCCCGGGCCTCACTGGCTCTGTGCTTTCTCCCCCAGTGCCCCCAGCTGTGAACGTGACCCGCAGCCAGGACTAGGGGGGCACAGTCAACGTCACATGCTGGGCTTTCGGCTTCTTTCCCCGGAATATCTCAGCGGCCTGGTTTTGGGATGAGGAACCCATGAGGCGGGACGCCTAGCAGTCAAGGGTGCCCTGCCTGATGGGAACGGGACCTACTGGTCCTGGGTGACCAAAAGTGTTCCCCAAGGAGAGGAACAGCGGGTCCAGCGCCACGTGGAACACAGCGGGAATCACAGTGCACACCCTGTGCCCTCTGGTGAGCCTGGGGTGAGCCTGGAGGGGGTTGTGACCCTGGGAGGGTCAGAGGCCAGGATCAGGGAGAGGAGAGCAGACCTGTGGCTCTGGGGTGCCTGGGTTATATATAATAAGGCACTTTCTCAGGAGAGACCCTGGTGCATCAGAGTCAGTGGCGGACCATCCTGGGTGTTGCTGCCTTTGCTCTTGTTTTTATCATCAGGCTTTGTGTCCTTTGCTACTCGAAGAAGAAGAAGACAGCATCAGCTGTGGGGAGCCCAGGTGAGAAATCTGGGCAGGGGGTGGGGATGGGAGGGGCTCTGCCTGGGATGTAGGGTCCCCCTCGTGTCCCTCTGCACAGATGTAAGAGGATGAGAAACCTCTGTTTCAGGAGCTGGATTTTGTGTTATTTGTGAGAGGAACGGGAGCCACGTCTGCTGTAACCCTTTGGTCCTGCTCAAAGCCAGGGCTGGACTGGGGCCCTTTAGTATCCAGCGGGGCCTCTCTTTGCTCTGGGTGAGACTGGGTGGCAGTCAGGGTTGCGGCTCTCTGCTCTGTTCTCATCTCTTTTTGTCCACTCTCGGCTTGTCAGGCCTCATCTGGGGGGATGTGTGGGATCATATACTGGTTGGAAGGGTCTAGGTCATCATGAATTGATTCAGAGGGAACCTGAAATAAAGTGTCTGTGACCTCGTGGCGTGGAGTTAAAAACTGAGGAGGAATTTAGATGGAAGGCAATGGCTCTTATCTCTTCCTGAATTTCTCTTCCCCAATTTTTTAGCCCTTGTTAAAAATCCAAGTAAAAGAACCACAAGGCTCAAACTAGGGGTCAGTGGATGGTGCTGGAGCCCTGGCCATGATGTCCCCTTGGGAGGTCCCACTTAGAAATCGATGTTTTGCATCTCTGGGAACACACAATTAAGTGTCTATGACCTGGTGGGGAGGCGTTAAAAACTGAAGAGGAATTCAGATGAAAGTCCTGAAATCTGGAGAGCCTGAGGAGGGGGTATCCTTGAGAGAATACAAGTGTTTCCTACCCAATTAACTCATCTGTTTTTTTGTTTAATTTAATTTATTTATTTTTGGCTGCGCTGGGTTTTCGTTGCTGTGCGCAGTCTTCTCACTGCGGTGACTTCTCTTGTTGCAGGGCCCGGGCTCTAAGCCCACGGACTTCAGTAGTTGTGGCCCGCGGGGTCTAGAGCGCAGACTCAGTAGTTGTGGTGCACGGGCTTAGTTGCCCCGCGGCATGTGGGATCTTCCTGGACCAGGGATCGAACCAGTGTCCCCTGCATTGGCAGGTGGATTCTCAACCACTGTGCCACCAGGGAAGCCCCTTATTTTTATTTTTTTGAATTTTATTTTTTATACAGCAGGTTCTTATTAGTTATCTATTTTATACATATTAGTGTATACATGTCAATCCCAATCTCTCAGTTCATCCCACCACCATCCCCCCGCCCCCCACCACTTTCCCCCCTTGGTGTCCATACCTTTTGTTCTCTACATCTCTGTCTCTATTTCTGCCCTGAAAACCGTTTCATCTGTACCATTTAGACATTCTTTTTTTAAATATCCTTTTCCATTATGGTTAATCACAGGATATTTTTTAAAAAATAAATTTATTTATTTATTTTTAATTTTGGCTGCATTGGGTCTTCATTGCTGTGTGTGGGCTTTCTCTAGTTGCGGTGAGCCGGGGCCACTCTTCGATGTGTTGCACAGGCTTCTCATTGCAGTGGCTTCTCTTGCTGCGGAGCACGGGCTCTAGAGCACAGGCTCAGTAGTTGTGGTGCACAGGCTTAGCTGCTCCGCGGCATGTGGGATCTTCCCGGACCAGGGCTCGAACCCGTGTCTCCTGCATTGGCAGGCGAACTCTTAACCACTGCACCACCACGGAAGTCCCATCACAGGATATTGAATATAGTCCCCTGTGCTATACAGTAGGACCTTGTTGTTTATCCATCCTATATATAATAGTTTACATCTGCTAATCCCACACTCCCAGTCCTTCCCTCCTCCACCCTGCTCTTCCTTGACAACCACAAGTCTGTTCTCTGTCTGTAGCACTTTCACTCTTGATGCCTCCGTTTCTTCATCTGAGAAATGGTGAGGACATTGCAGCACTAACCTCTAGGACAGGGTTTCTCACCATTAGCACCATTAACTTATTGGGCCAGATAGTTCTTGGCTGTGGGGGGCTGTCCCGTGCCTTGTGGGACGTTTAGCCGTAGCCCTGGCATCTATCCACTAAGGGCAGTATTTCCTCACTTTACAACACCTGCTTCTGCCAAGTTAGACAACAAAAAATGATCCAGACATTTCAAAATGTCTCCTGGGGTCCAAATCTCCCACGATTAGGACCCACGGAGGTGCGGCCAGGCCAGGAGCTCTGCTTGCCTGGGTCTCCTCTGGGTCCAGGGCAGGGTTAGGTCAGGCATTTGCCCACCTGTGTAGGTGAGCTCCTTTTTTGCCTTGGTCCAAATAAGGCCTTTGCCCCCCCTTTTTTTTTGTCCTGAAAACTTCTATCCATCTTTAAAACAAATCAGTTTCTCCCTTATATCTGCATTCAATGAATCCGTCTTCACACTTTCTTTTGGTGCCTTCTGGAATGTATCAATTCAATCCTAGTAACTGGCATATTTGACATATATGATACATGATACTGCCCTAAGTAGAGTTCTGATTCCTTTAAGGCAGAGAATGTGTTCTCGATTCTGCTATCCAGAGGGCCTAATATAGTTTATTTTACTTTACTTCATGAGGATGTTGCTTCTCCTCTTTAAGATATGAATAACACTTGAATTACTGGGCACTTCTTTTTGACCACACGGCTTGCAGGATCTTAGTTCCCCGACCAGGAATTGAACCTGGGCCCAGAGCAACGAAAGTACCGAGTCCTAACCACCGGACCGCCAGGGAAGTCCTGAATTATGGGCACTTTATTCCTTCATGCAATGTGTATTTATTGCGCACTGTATCAAATATGTGGCATTATATTGTCTCAAGGATCTCATCAGGTAAATAAACTATATTAAAGATGCTGTAAACTGTATACATGTACTTTATGTCCAAGGAGATTCGTGTTCTGTGGTCTTTCTAAAGAGTATCTCTGTGTGTTCTCATCAATGTCTGTATGGTATTTCTTTTTTCCATCCTTTTACTTTCAACATTTCTGTAACCTGCTACTGAAATTGTGTCTTTTGTAAACAGCATATAGCTATTCATTTATTTTTACCCACCTGACCATCTTTGTCCTTAACTGTAGTGTTTGAGTTCATTTATGTTTAATGTCATTACAGACACACTTGGGTTTACTACCACCTGGCCACTTACTGTCTTCTAATTCATTTATTCTCTGCTTCATTGTTTTTCTTTGTTGCCTTCTTTTGGATTAACCAAAAACTTTTCATTATTGTAGTCTTCTTAATTAGCTTTCTAGTTACACATTCTTTTATTTTTCCGTTAGTTACCCTAGAAATCACAGTATTAATTTGAGACTTATTATATGATCACTTTCACAACTTTTTGGCCTAACCATCAGACAAACCAAGGGAAGAATAGGCACTCTGACTCTGAGACGTAATGGGATGGAAGTAGGAGAATCAGATGACAGAGCTGTAGATGCACGCCTGCCAAATGTCAGGCTGCGGGCACTGAGTCACCTGCCATCCAGAGGGGATGGGTGGGATTGGGAGGACCCTGTGGCAGCTGTTTTCCTTGTTTCCCTCCCCAACCACGGAAGGCAGGACCCACTCTACCCAGGGCCCTGTGCATATTCCCTTCTCTCTGAGACATCGGGACTTTGTTTCTGGAGCACATGAGACAGAATCTTCCAGACACCAGTATGGATATTAAACACGTGTGAGTCTGAAAGGACGACAGGTTTTTGTTTGTTTGTTTGTTTTTATTGACCATGGGTTTTTCTGCAGCTCTTTGCTAGCATTTGCCAGCCCCTGTGCCTGGACTGATTTGAATACTCTTTCTTCCTGTGACACTTACCCTCCCACTTCCCCTTCCAGCCTTCCACCACCCTTGGATGAATGAATTTTTGTAATTCTAGCTGTTGTATTTTGTGGACCTGTTATTCTTTTTCTGTGAAGCACATATATTGGACGTGAGAAGTAAAGGAGACTCTGTTGCTCCTGGTCACTCCCTTTATACCCATCACTGCCTTGTTTCTTGTAACTCAGGTTAGATTTTGGTCTCTTGCTCCACTGCGAAACACAGTCCTGAAGAGATGGGACAGGAGGAGAGACCTCACAGCCCGATCTGCTGGGTTTTGAGGAATGATTTTCTTTCTTCCCCTTGAACAGGAAAAAGCTTTTTTCACTGCTACATTTAAAGTTCCCCAACTATAGGGAAGTACCAATTTTAGACAAGTGCCACTCCAACACAGAATGCTCAGAGAACCTGAACTTTTAAACTCTGGAGGTCTGAACTTTACTGTTGGCCATTGCTGGGTCTGTCTGGTATTTCCGAGGAATATTGGGTGCTGCAAATAGGAACTGAAGGGGTAAACTTATTAAACCCACTAAACATGTTGGTGGGGGGAAGCTGTAGATGCAGAGGCATCTGAGACCTCTTCCTCTTGAACCCCAGCCCCAAAGACCCTCTCCGACTACGGCTGTCCCTGGCCTAGAGCTGAGATGCTCCAGACCCAGCCGAAGGTCACCTCCCTGGTCACACTGCGGTCATGCGCAGTGATGACATGCATTGCCCTGAGGATGATCTGGCCTCTGAGACTTGTCTTTAAAAAGGAATACAGGGACTTCCCTGGTGGCGAAGTGGTTAAGAATCCGCCTGCCAATTCAGGAGACACGGGTTCAAGCCCTGGTCTGGGAAGATCCCACATGCTGTGGGGCAACTAAGCCCATGCACCACAACTATTGAGCCTGCGCTCTAGAGCCTGCAAACTGCAACTACTGAGCCTGCGTGCTGCAACTACTGAAGCCTGCACGCCTAGAGCCCGTGCTCTGCAATGAGAAGCCTGCGCACCGCAACGAAGAGTAACCCCCACTTGCTGCAACTAGAGAAAGCCCGCGTGCAGCAACAAAGACCCAGCGCAGCCAAAAAAAAAAAAAAAAAAGAAGGAATCCAGTATTTTGCCTGTGCAGTGAATATTTATTACAATTTTTTGTCTATCATGCCTATTCCTTGCTAGTGCATCCCAGTATGCTTTAGGGAACTGTGATATACCACCTGGATGTAGCCTGGAAGGCCTGTTGATCAATGTTGATTGCTTCTTTTAATGAAGGAGTGGACAGCAGGCCCAAGCTATACTGACTGGATATGCTGTCACGGGAATGTGAACCTTGAGCTAGTGCAAGAGTGTGAACATTGTGCGGTATTATATTTTTTATCCCAATGGTCGTTCCTTAATGAGACTGAGGATCAGTAGTTGCTGCCCCTGTCCCAGTGCTGCCTTGGCCCCCACCTGCCCTGAGTCTTACTTCTTCGGCTGCACCTATGAGTCTATAATCTATATCCATTATTCCCAACACATTCCCTTTTTCCCGCAGAGTGAGACTGCTTTTGTTTTTTACAAATAACCCAACAGATTACTTCACAAAGTACACAATGCTGTGGGGATGTGAACTCAGATATACAGAGATGTTATTGGACAATTTTTATCTTTTTTTAATTAATTAATTTTTATTTTTGGCTGCTTTGGGTCTTCGTTGCTGTGCGCAGGCTTTCTCTAGTTGCAGCGAGCAGGGGCTACTCTTCGTTGCGGTGCATGGGCTTCTCATTGCAGTGGCTTCTCTTATTGCGGAGCACGGGCTCTAGGCACGCGGACTTCAGTAGTTGTGGCACACAGGCTCAGTAGTGTGGCTCTTGGGCTCTAGAGCGCAGGCTCAGTAGTTGTGGCACATGAGCTTTGCTCCCCGGCATGTGGGATCTTCCCAGACCAGGGCTCGAACCCATGTCCCCTGCATTGGCAGGGGGATTCTTAACCACTGCGCCACCAGGGAAGTCCTGACAATTTCTATCTTAAAAATAGTAAAAGTGATGAGTGATTTAAAAAAAAACATGTTTATTACCTATTCAGTATAATTCCTAGTGTCAGGTGGAACTTGTAGGATTGTGAAGAGGTTTTCCAAATGAAAATCTAACAGATGAGTATATGTGACCCTTGTAGAATTTAAAGCATATAAGTGAAGGCAAACACAAGATTTGTCCAGGAACATAAAATACATGTTAAACAAGTATTCAGGGAATTCCCTTGCCGTCCAGTGGTTAGGACTCTGCGCTCTCACTGTGGAATGCAGGAACTAAGATCCCACAAGAAACGTGGCCACAAATACCCCAAAAACAAACAAACAAAAAACAAATATTCGATGGGGTAAGCAGGTTAGCTCAGGGCCACAACTTTTTCGGGGAGAACTCAAGGAGAGTTAACAGTCCCTTTTTCCAGCAGGTTAATACCCACAGGCCATGAGCTCTCACGTGCTAGTAGAATCTGAGGGACCCACTCTCATTTACCACATGACCTTGGTCTCCAGGCTTACACTCTGATACGCACCCCACGAAATGAACATAGGCCCATTTAAGTGGTTGTCCAGCCTGTGTTCGTCCATCCTGATTAATGGAGACCTCATCACCTTCTGGCTTTGGAGATTGTTCTTCTTCATGAATATCTGTAGCTATTTCCTCTCCCTTCCACCTAGACATAACCCATGAGGCCATATAGAATAAGCCTAATGTCTGTCATTTTTCCAACATTTATTCTTATAATTGAAGACACACATCTTGTCTTTAATTTCACAGAATCTGCATAATCTCAACATCCTAACTGTTCTTTGTCTACTCTCTAGGTTCTGAACCTCTTGTGGAGCATCACTTATATTTCCTGTTATTCTCATAAAACACGTCACCTGGGGTTTTTGCTCTCTGGCTTCTGGTTGGGTTTGCCATTAGCAGGCACTGCAGGGACCACTGTGTGGGAGGAGAGAATCCAAGGCGTTGATGGCCACTCTCTCCTCCAGGACTGCGCTACAGTAATGCCTGCATTCCTCTCCCTTCAGCAGTAACACTTGTTCGGTGACCCCTCTCAGAGGCTACAGCTCTGCTGGGTTCTAGAAACAAATTCCTTCTGCAGTCCCTTCAGTCTAGAGGTGGTAACAGCTTCCGGCTTTTTCTAGTTCCAGGGTGCTCTACCTTCTATTGCTATTAGCTGCCTACAGCTCTGTAAATAGTGTGGTCATTACACTCTCTCCACTTATCTCTTTGATTCTGCCAACTGTTTCCTTCCAGGACCCTACCAGATTTCGGTCACTCAGAGGGATAAAATATCAACAAGAATTTACTCATATTACAACATTGACCCATCATACTAATGCTAAATTTGGCTTACTGTAATATAGTGAATTAAGAAGTGCTCTGAGCCAAAGCAAGCTTGAGGGAAAAAAATGGAGCTGGAGGAATCAGACTCCCTGACTTCAGACTATACTACAAAGCTACAGTAATCAAGACAATATGGTACTGGCACAAAAACAGAAATATAGATCAATGGAACAGGATAGAAAGCCCAGAGGTTAACCCACGCACCTATGGTCAACTAATATATGGCAAAGGAGGCAAGGATATACAATGGAGAAAAGACAGTCTCTTCAATAAGTGGTGCTGGGAAAACTGGACAGCTACATGTAAAAGAATGAAATTAGAACATTCCCTAACACCATACACAAAAATAAACTCAAAATGGATTAAAGACCTAAATGTAAGGCCAGACACTATAAAACTCTTAGAGGAAAACATAGGAAGAATACTCTTTGACATAAATCACAGCAAGATCTTTTTTGACCCACCTCCTAGAGTAATGGAAATAAAAACAAAAATAAACAAATGGGACCTAATGAAACTTAAAAGCTTTTGCACAACAAAGGAAACTATAAACAAGATGAAAAGACAACCCTCAAACTGGCAGAAAATATTTGCAAATGAATCAACAGACAAAGGATTAATCTCCAAAATATATAAACAGCACATGCAGCTCAATATTAAAAAAACAAACAACCCAATCAAAAAATGGGCAGAAGACCTAAATAGATATCTCCCCAAAGAAGACATACAGATGGCCAAGAGGCATATGAAAAGCTGCTCAACGTCACTAATTATTAAAGAAATGCAAATCAAAACTACAATGAGGTATCAGCTCACACCGGTTAGAATGGGCATCATCAGAAAATCTACAAACAACAAATGCTGGAGAGGGTGTGGAGAAAAGGGAACCCTCTTACACTGTTGGTGGGAATGTAAATTGATACAGTCACTATGGAGACCAGTATGGAGGTTCCTTAAAAAACTGAACATAGAATTACCATATAACCCAGCAATCCCACTACTGGGCATATACCCAGAGAAAACCATAATTCAAAAAGACACATGCACCCCAATGTTCACTGCAGCACTATTTACAATAGCCAGGTCATGGAAGCAACCTAAATGCCCAACGACAGACGAATGGATAAAGAAGATGTGGTACATATATACAATGGAATATTAACCATAAAAAGGAACGAAACTGGGTCATTTGTAGAGACGTGGATGGACCTAGAGACTGAAATACAGAGTGAAGTAAGTCAGAAAGAGAAAAACAAATATTATATATTAATGCATATATGTGGAATCTAGTAAAATGGTACAGGTGAACTGGTTTGCAAGGCAGAAATAGAGACACAGATGTAGAGAACAAACGTATGGACACTAAGGGGGGAAAGCGGGGCGGAGGAGGGTGGTGGTGGTGTGATGAATTGGGAGATTGGGATTGACATGTATACACTAATATGTATAAAATAGATAACTAATAAGAACCTGCTGTATAAATAAAATAAAATTCAAAAAAAAAAAAAAAAAAAAAGAAGTGATCTGGTGACAGTGCCAGAAGGAAGCCAGGGCAAAAAGAGTCTGGTAATTAATGTGTGAAATTCAGAGACCCCATGAGATGCTGCTGTTCTGCTGCCTTTTCTCTCTCCCTCTGTTTCTCTCTCTGTTTCTTCAAAAGAAGAAAGAAAAACATGGAGCAGTGCCTCCAAATTTCAGCCAAACTATTCATCAAGCCAAAGAATAATACATGCAACATGTACTTCAAACAGATTCCGATAAAAAAACTACTAAAATATTAATTCCACCAAAATGAGAGAGGGTATTAAATAGAGAAAGTGTGCACATCCATGTTCACTGCAGCATTTCTCATGAAAGCCAAGAGGCAGAAGCAAACTAACTGCATTGGCAGATATATGGATAAAGATCATGTGGTACATACATATAATTGTATATTATTCAGCTTTAAAAGGAAGGAAATCTTGTCATTTGCTACAGCATGGATGAACCTTGAAGACCATATGCTGAGTGAAATAAGCCAGTCACAAAAAGACACATACTGCATGATTCTACTTACATGAGGGGTCTAAAGTAGTCAAACTCTTAGAAATGGAAAAGAGAATGATGGTTGCCAGGAACCAGCGGGGAGAGAGAATTGGAATTTTTGTTCAATGGGTATAAAGTTTCAGTTTTGCAAGATGAAAAAGTTCTAGTGCTCTGTTGTACAACAACGTGCATATATTTAACACCACTGCACTGGACACTAAAAAATGGTTAAGCTGGTAAATTTTATGTTATGTGTTTTTTTAACCACAATAAAATTAATTAAGCCTACTCATTGAGAAAGAAAACACATTACTTAATTAAAATGTATTAGTATAAGCTTACCATTAAAAAAGAGAGAGAAAGATGTAGGCTACAGAAAACCGGACATACAACACAGGAGAAAGACAACGAGAGATCCTTTCTGCCTCAACTGTCATCCATGAACCGGCAGAATCAGCATCATACTTACCAGATAGAAAACCAAGCTCACAGGTCCCATCCTTGACATCCTTACTCAGTCTGCCTATTAACAGGATGCCCAGGTGACTACACAGCACTTGGTTTATTTATTTTTAAAATTTTTATTGGAGTATAGTTGATTTATAATGTTATGTTAGTTTCAGGTGTACAGCAAAGTGATTTAGTTATACATATACGTATATCCACTCTTCTTTTGTTTTTTAGATTGTTTTCCCATATAGGCCACTACAGAGTATTGAGCAGAGTTCCCTGTGCTGTACAGTATCCACAGCACTTTAAAGCACTGCCCAGATGGTGGTGGAGGGACATCCTGGGAGGGTGGCTCTGCTCCAGACGTAGAAGATTCCAGTCCAGGTGGGAGCACATCAGAAGGGCCCAGGAGGTTGTCTCCAAAAACGAAAAATTGATAGAATGCCCAAAGTATCCTCACTTCTTGAAAGAATCATACAAATAGAAGAAACATCAAAGTTCAATTAGTGAGAGCTACATAGGAAAGAATCAGACAAAAACAAAGGCAATTATTAACTCAGGGAGAACAAGAGGTTGTGCAGAAAGCGAGAAGTAGTAGAGTTTACACATGAGTGTATTAGTCACGCAAAAGAAAAAGCTGAATGAACTAAAGACGATCACTACATAAATAAACTGGGAAAGTGAAGGAATGGGAAGCGTGAAAGAAAGCAATGACTATTAACTATTGCATCAGCCACTGTGTGATGTGACAGACAGTGGCTGCGACAGAAAAATCAAGCATCAGTTCTAACAAGGCATTTTGTTTAGAGACTTGGAAGTAAAAGCCAAAAGAATCAGCTAAAAAAATATAGAAAGTGATCGCCTCTGGGAAGGCAGAAATTGAGAAGAATCAGAGAGGACTACAATAATAGTCTATTTCATATGAAATCTTGCACAGATATTTGACTCCTTAATTTATAGGCAATTGTGCCTTTGATTAAAGTAACCACACAAAAAATGAATGAGTATGAAAGTTTATGCTTAATGACAACTGAGTACAACAAATGACACTTGAGAGTTGACTAAAATGCAAGAATACTCGCATGGAAACATGCAGGCACAACTGTGTGAATGACATCAACCTGAAAAAAACATGAAAGAATACGTCAGTATACACCTGTCTGGATAAACAGATGCATGAATGAATTCTCTATCCCTGTTACCTTACTGGGCACCCTGTGAACCAGGCACGGAGGGAACAGTACCTGCCTAGAGCCGCTCATTACCCTCTTGCTTCCAGGCAGGTCCTGCTGCAGAAAGCGCTCCTGTCAGCTGCTTCGAGTCTGTGGGAGGTGCCCCCTAGTACACTCTGCCAGCAGTGCTTTACCCGGGTGGGGCTAAGGTTGTCCTGACCAAGAAGAGCACCACTCACCTGTGTGCCCCAAGGCCAGAAGTCAGGAAGGACTGAGGATCAGATGGAGAAATCTCACCTCCCCAACTGCCCTGCAGAAATCAGTCTGAACTGATGGAGGGAGATGCTGATGCTTGATTGATTCCTCCGCCTTCTGGATTCCTTTACTCTCTCACCTGAGCCCAAGGGTTCCCAGCAGTCACATCACCCTAGAAGCAGACTGACCCCTATTCCTCATAATCAGGAAACCCCAAAGCCCTGTCCCTCTCCCCCTCCCGTGATATCACCCTTCAGCTCTGCTTCATCACATGAGGGTTACAACTGTTCAGGGGAGATTCCCCGCCCAGCGTCAGCCCGTGAACACTGGCCCCAGGTGTATTTTCTCCCAGCCCTTTATGCTTTGCTGTGAATCTGTCAGTCACTGGGAGCTGGAGGGGAGAGAGAGGTGGAGAATTTTTAGCGCCGCGTCAAGGCAGTGAGATAGACCCCTCCTTCTCCCCAGAATCTTACTCGCTGTCCCTTCCCAGACACGTGAAATAAAACACAGACCAGACGTGTACATTTAAAGAGCAATTAAAACTTTTAATATGAAATTATATAGATATTGCAGACATGAAGTAATGCATATACAAGTGTGACAGGGTGTGAAGGGAACCTCAAGTTTCCAGAAATCTGCTATTAGTCATTTTGGGAGAAGCCACAGTGAGGAAACTTACTGATAAAGCTTATTTGTAATAATTGAATTATTATCCATGTATTCTATTATAACATAAAAAAACAAAAATAGAGTTAGTAACTAGTGTAGTGCAGCAGCAATCACCTCACATATATGAACGCTTTTAATCGTCCCCACCACAACTGGAAATAAACACTGTTTTTCTCATTTCATAGATGAAGAAACTGAGGCATCAAGAGGGAAAAGTGCTATATTGTAAATAAACTCCACCTCAAAAAATAATAATAATAACTTTTTTAAAATAAAAATAATTTTAAAATAATAAAATAAATAACAGAACACACACAAAAGGGAAAGTGCTAGTAAGACCAGAAGAGGGAGCTGAATTCAGGCCTCTGGCAGCAGATTCTAAGCTCCCCCAGTGGAACTGATGGACGCAGGGTCTGACAACGAGGACTGAAATCCCGGTTGTGTGAGGCCATTATGGTCACTTGGCTCCATCTGGCATTGATCCAGGTCTTGTAGGCTAACGGCTTTGGGGAAAAGGAAAAACCAATAAATAAATGACCAATTGGCTGCAGAATATTGCTCTTTATTCCCTCAGAGATTCTCCTTCAGTTGCTCCAAAGCCAGGTTCTGTCTTTCTCTGAGGGAAGAGAACACCCCGCCTATTTTGCCCCCTTTTTGCCCAGCCCTTGCTGGACTCCTCCCCTGACTCCCCAACATCATCACCTGTCCCTGCTTCCACCACCCTCCACGACAGGGACAAAGGTCGGCAGGACGAAAGGACAAGATCCAGGAGTGGAAACCCAAAGCCCTCCCGCCTTAAGCCCGGACCCATCCCCGACACAGTGCGAGGCTCCGTCACAGACGGGTCCCGACTCCGCGTTCCTCCAGGCCTGGGAGTGGACACACACACAACTCCTTCCTCTCCTCCGTTCTCGGGCCTCCTCACCTGCACAAGCACCTGTTCCACTGCCCGGCTCCACCTCAGGCCCTGACCTCCACCTGCAGCGCAGCCTCCTGCCCGCCCCCAGCCCTGAGCCAGCAGCTCCTAACTGGAAAGCCCATCGGGAAGCCCAGGTGACAGCAGCCCCGTCTAGAAAAACTGGGCTGCCACAGGCCCTGCCCCTGACCTGACCCTGGAACACCCCTGGCTTGCAGAGGCCTGGCCTTGCCGTGACCCTCACTCCCCGCCCAGGCTCTCAGGGTGCACTTGGTCTTCTCTCCTCCTTCCTGGTCCACTGCCTCCTGGAATCCCAACTCCACCCCAAGTGCTGCTGCTAGGCTGAGGCTGCACAGTCCCTCCTGCCCTGTTCCAGGCAGGGATTCAACCAGGACCGCCCTCCCTTCCTGTAGGGATCTGCTGCTCAATGCGGATGGGGGGGACACCCCCAGCCTGAGGCTGTACCTGGCCCCCTCTGCACCCTGGGACTGCCACTGCCACCCTCCACCTCCCACAGGCAGTGCCCCATTTGAACTCCTCTTTCATTTAATATGCACCGCAAGGTCAGTATTGGAGGAAATCCTATTGAGCTTTGCCACCTGAAGTCATAAACATTTGTATTGGACATCAAAAATTTTAAAAGTAATTTTGAGAAATTAGCACATGATCTTCACACTGTTTTCCCAGCAAATGCCCCAGTGACATACAAGACAACCGTTTCTGCCCCAAGGGAACCAGAACTCATGTTCCCTGGGGGTGGGGTGGGTGGGGAGGGCTTGGGGGTGCCCCAGGTGAGAGCAGGAGCAACTACAGAGCTGCCTGGTCCCCTGCTCTGGCTGCTGCATGGACAGAGCCTCTTGCTGTGGGGCAGGGTGACTAACCATCCCTGTATGCCCAGGCTGAAGGCCAAATGATAAGGGAATTGGGCTCGTGGATGAGAAACCACGTCCCCAAGCACGCCAGTGACACAAAGAGGTGGCATCAACAGAAGAAGCTGAGTCTCTGCACACGCCACCTTTGTGGCAGGCACACGCTCTGCCTTTGCTCTTTGCCAAACACAAAGCTCTGCTGCTCTTTTCCTCTCCCCTCAAGCAACCTGATTATGGGGAAATCAATGTGACCATCCCCTTCTCCAAGTCTACAGGGCAGTGACCACCATGAGCAAGGGAACTGGCTCAGGGAGGGCAGGGTGAGGCCACAGAACACAGACCCAGTGCCCTCCTCTAAAGAGCCCTTGGACTGTGTCCCGAGGGGCTGGACAGGAAAGAACCCTGAGGTGAGATAAAATCAGTGACCCCAGTTGTCCAAGGATTGGCTGTTCTCCTCTCCCCAAATGGTCAAGGGGTATCTGCTCACTACTCCCCTATGTTATGGGCAAGGAAATTCCAGCAAGCATGGGGGCAGCACGTGATGGGAACTTGAGAAGGATGCAGGCTGGGGGTGACCCAGAGGAAACGAAACTCAGAAGACAGTTCATGGAGGAGGAATTGAAGAGGTTGCAAAACATCTCTAAGTGGGGCCTCACAAGGGCGCATCACAGGCAGGGCTCTGGCACCATCCACTGACCCCTAGTTTGAGCCTTATGATTCTTTTACTTGGATTCTTTTTTTTTTTTCTGTATAAAACTAAATTTATTTAAACTGAAGTTTTATATTTATCTTTTCTTTTTAAAAAATTTTTACTGGAGTATGGCTGCTCTATAATGTTGTGTTAGTTTCTACTGTACAGCAAAGTGAATCAGCTATACATATACATATATCCCCCCTTTTTTGGATTTCCATCCCATTTAGGTCACCACAGAGCCTTAAGTAGAATTCCTTGAGCTATACAGTAGCTCCTTGGATTCTTAATGATGGCTGAAAAACTGGGGAGAGAAATGCAGATAGGAAGTGATAAGCCCATCGCCTGGCCTCTGAATTCCTCCTCGGTTTTTAACCCCTCCCCACAAGCTCACAGACACTTTACTGCAGGTTCCCTCTGAATCAATCCATGATCACCTAGACCCTCCCAATGAGCACATGACCCAACATATCACCCCTAGATGAGGCCTGATGAGCTGAGAGTAGACAGAAAAAGATGAGAACAGAGCAGAGAGCTGAAACCCTCACTGCGCCCAGTCTCACCCAGAGCAAAGAGAGGCCCCTGCTGGACACTAAGGGCCCCAGCCTGGCCCTGGCCTTGGGCAGGACCAAGGGGTTAGAACAGACGTGGCTCCCATTCCCTTCACAAATACCCCAGTGTCCAGCTCCTGGAACAGAGGCTTGTCATCTTCTCGAATCTGTGCAGAGAGACACGTGGGGGACCCTACATCCCAGGCAGAGCCCCTCCCATCCCCACCCCCTGCCCAGATTTCTCACCTGGGCTCCCCACAGCTGATGCTGTCTTCTTCTTCTTCTTCGTGCAGCAAAGGACACAAAGCCCGATGATAAAAACAAGAGCAAAGGCAGCAACACCCAGGATGGTCCGCCACTGACTCTGATACACCAGGGTCTCTCCTGAGAAAGGGCCTTATTACATATAACCCAGGCACCCCAGAGCCACAGGTCTGCTCTCCTCTCCCTGATCCTGGCCTCTGACCCTCCCAGGGTCACAACCCCCTCCAGGCTCACCCCAGGCTCACCAGAGGGCACAGGGTGTGCACTGTGATTCCCGCTGTGTTCCACGTGGTACTTGACACGCTGTTCCTCTCCTTGGGGAACACTTTTGGTCACCCAGGACCAGTAGGTCCCGTTCCCATCAGGCAGGGCACCCTTGACTGCTAGGCGTCCCGCCTCATGGGTTCCTCATCCCAAAACCAGGCCGCTGAGATATTCCGGGGAAAGAAGCCGAAAGCCCAGCATGTGACGTTGACTGTGCCCCCCTAGTCCTGGCTGCGGGTCACGTTCACAGCTGGGGGCACTGGGGGAGAAAGCACAGAGCCAGTGAGGCCCAGGGCCAAGCCCTGCTCCCTCTAAGGAAGACGGAGAGAACAGAGCTGCTGCTCCCCACTCTCCATCTCTGGCTGAGCCCTCGCCCACCCCAGACCTGCTCCAAGTCTGTTCTGCACCCTGGGGCCCAGTTCCTTTAGCCGGACAGGAGGAGGGGCTGTGATGGGGCCTCACTCTCTTGCATCCACGTGTTGATGCTGAGGAGCGGGCCGTGTGGGGTGGGCTCCTGGGGACCAGCAGGGAACTTTCTGGGACAGGCAGGCTGGGAGCCAGGGAGGCCCACTCCAGTCTAGGGGCTTCCTCTCCTGACTGACACCCACCTTCCCTGGTACAGTTTCTGTCAGAGGGCCCACTGCTCCCCTGGATGATTGTCACCGGGGCGGTTCATTCCCCTCCCCACCTGCCCATCTTTCTATATGGATTTAACAGAGCAGGAAATTGCAGGACACCACGCCAACAGAGCATATATGCACCCAGAGGACAGGGAGGGTCTCTGTGGGCAGAGTCAGGGCGTGGAGGCTCTAGGGGTCTGGGGGAGAGGAAGGGCCCTGGTCCAGGAGCAGTACCTGTTCTCTCCCTGAAGCCTGTCCAGGATTCCAGATAGCCCCGCAGTCTTCCACAAAGCTCTCCCTGCACGTGGGCCCGGTAATACTTGCTTTGAAAGCCATCTGTGTCCCTGGACTTCTCCATTTCCATGGCCCAGTTCCGAGCCAAGGACTGGGGCACTGTACATCCGTTGGTCTCTGGGTGACAGGAGAGGAGGAGCTCCCCATCATAGTAGAGAAACCTGAAGCCCCAGGCGTGGTTGTCTTCTCGGATTTCACAGCCCACGATCTCCTGGAGGGAATTCACACCTGCACCCCACCCCACCCTACCCCAGCAGTGACTCCTCCAGTCCCCATGTCCTTCTGTCCTCCCACCCAAGTGAGAAACTCCAGCCAGAGGGCTCCTTCCCTGCTCCCCTCCATGTCTTCCCAGTGCTGCTGAGTCATGGCCACCCCCCTGCTGAACTCACAGACCTCTGTCCTCTGGACCTGCCCCCTAATCCAGTGAAATGCCTCACAGCAGTCTCGGCCTCTCCCCACTCTCACCTCCTTTCTCCTCCTGCAGGGCCAGGATTTCTGCTAGAAGCTTTCTGAGGTCCTTCCAGGTCTCTGTCAAGTCCTTGGACTCTGTGTCCCACGTCTCAGCTCCCAGCTCTTCTGCCCACAGTCCCCGGGGCTCTACCTTGCCTGTCTCACGGTCATAGTGCAGGAAGGCCTGGCCATCCAAGTGTCCCCCAGCGAAAAAGCTGGACTGCACAGATCCATCCCGGGACAGCACCGTGAGGTTGTAATGAAGACTGTGTGATCCTGGGGAAGGGGGAACCGCAGATGAAACAGCTTTCCAGAAACAAGTGCACATCAAATGTTTACCAGACAAGTTCTGCTGTCCTGACCTGCTCCAGGACTGAGGATGCAGAACATGCACATGTACAAGGGACCACAATGAGAATTTTTCCAACACAGGGGAAAAAAGAAAAAGAGGAGTGAAGGAGAGGGGAATTGAGGAGTGGAGGGAGGGGTGGAGATGGGCAAACATGCAGGACAAGTGCCAGGACAGGGAGGCACCAGCTCCCTAAGGGTCCAGGCAGGAGGCCAAGGGGAGAGGCTGGCCTGCAGGGGGCAAGGGAGAGGCAGGAAGACCAGGGTGAGGGGAGGTGGAGTCAGAGGGGAGGGAGGGGCAGTGTCAGCCCAGGATCAGAGGCATCCCTGGTCAGAGGCCGGTCAGGTGAGATAGAGAGCAAGGGCTGCTGCCCGTGGGGCAGGTTCATCATGGACGAGGTGGGCTCAAGGGAGGGTGAGGCACGAGGCAGAGGGGCCTGAGGGGCTGTGGCCCTAAGAGAGTTGAAGGTGGGCCAGTACCCCTGGTGGAGGTGAAGCAGTGGGTCTGGGCCCAGAGTGCAAGAGGCACGGTGAGGCCCCAGGTGGGGAGGTGGCTGGACCTGCCAGTGTCCCCTGGGAGTGGTGGCTGTTGGGGGCCTGAGTCAGTGCCATGTGCCCAAGGGTCATGGAGAATTAGAAGGAGCGGTGGCAAGAGAAAATAGAACTGGAAAGCCAAGGTGCACATTGGGAGGGACCTGCACAGTGGGAGTGGTTGGGGGCAGGTCACACCTCCACAGAGGGTGTGGGTCAGGCAGCCAGCACAGGAGGGCGGGGCTGGGGGAAGACCCCCTGTAGGGAAAGGCCAACTCACCAAGTGGCATCAACAAGGATTTTGGATACATGGTTGAGGTAGTGAGAGCCCACTGGGGTCAGTGAACCTAAGAGAGGGTGATGAAGGCCAAGGAGGTGGGCAATTGGACCAAGGGTAGTATTCCTATTGGGGAGGGAGGAAGGGCAAGGGGCTGCAGAGGAGACAGTGGTGAGGGCCTGGATTAGGGGGCAGGGGATGAGCATGCCTCAGGGGTGACTCTGGGGGACCTTGGATTAGGGTGAAGACAGGAGAGGAGGGGTGCTGTGGGTGAGGGAGGGTGAGGATGGCGTGGTGATTCCTGGGAGGAAGCTTGTGATTGATGAGAACGTGGTGAGGGCCCAAGGCACTCGGGCAAGGAGTGGGACCTGGGCAACGTGCCATGGGGGGAGGTGCAGAGGGACCAGGGCAAGTGGAGTCCAGCAGCTGAGGCCTGGAGAGTGGAGGTCTCAAGAGGGTGAGGTTTAGGATGCAGGAGTGGAGAAAGGGCAGTGCTGGGTGAAAGGCCCACACTGAACGAGGGCCAAGAGCAGGTGCCTGCACTGGGGCGGAGCTAGGAGGATGGGTGCCAAGACCGGGTGAGAGGTCCTCCCACAGGGCCTGTGCACTGTGCTCAAGGCCCAGTTATCATTAGCAGCAGAGCTCCCCCTGGTGATGAAAATAGGGTAGTGATGAGGGAGGGAAGTCCCCCTGGGCAAAAGTCATCCCCAGAAATGTAAGGTTAGTGAAAGCTGGGGGGAGGTAGGAGCCATGCAGGTGTCTGATCCTTGCAGGTAAAGACCCATGAGGGGGGAGTCTGCTGGTGGTCCAGTGGTTAGGATTCGGCGCTTTCACTGTGAAGGCTCAGGTTCAATCCATGGTCGGGGAACTAAAATCCTGCAAGCCGCGGGGGGGGCGTGGCCAAAATAAAAAATAAAATAAAATAAATGTTTTAAAAAAGCCATGAGAGGAGGAGAGGGCCCGGTGGTGGGAAAGGGGATGAGGGTGAGGATGCCCTAGGAAGGGATCAGAGAACCACAGAGGGGAGGGGACAGCAGGGAGGGGGAGGACAAATCCTGAGGGGGCACAAGTGACGGCAGGGGAGAAGGCAAGGAGAGAATCAGGGGTGGGAACACGGGCATAGCAGAAAATTAGAGTAAACATTGGCAGGGGAGGGGGGAGGTGCGGAGTGGAGACCACAGAAATCACAGGAAGAATCCCTTGGCTCCAAAGCTGTCACACTCTAACTTCTGTCAGTGAAAATAATCAATAGACAATCTATAATAAGAATACAGAGTTTTATTTGAGCCAAATTAAGGACTAGTCCAGAAACCAGCTTCCCAGATAACTCTGAGAAACTGCTCTGGAGAAGCAGGGTTTTCAGCACACTTGTGGGGTTTTTCTGTTGTCGTTGTGTTTTTGTGTTTTTTTTGTTTTCTGGCCTCGCCGTGCCAAAATCTTAGTTCCAAAATCTTACTTCCGGGACCAGAGATGGAATCTGGGCCCAAGGCCGCGAAAGTGCCGAGTCCTAACCACTGGACCACCAGGGAATTCCCCTTTAGTGCAGTTGTATATCTTGTCAGAACAAAGAACATTAAGCAAGTCAGGGCTACATTTCTCCAAGGTTTAAAAACAAACAACCAAAAACAGACCAGCACGTACACATGCAGAACATACAGTATAGCCCTGGCACCTGGGAAGGGAGTCTTATCATCAAAGGTGAACCAGCGTTGGAGTCCCAGGAAGAGGGGCATTTAGTCTTTATTTTTAACATGGACATTCTTTACTTCTGGTCAATGTGCCCTTTCCTTTAATAATTAAAGCAGATGTACAATGTATGTCTGACAGGCCACAAAGAGGCAACTTACTTAGCGCAAAATTCAACTTAGTTCATGTATAAGCCAGAATGACTTCCCTGTATCTGAACATGTGAAAACATATTTTGTCGCTTCTCTCAGTGAAAGTCAGGATCGGCCACGGTGCCCACAGCAGTAGGAAGTGTGGTTCAGGGCCCTTAGGCCCTTCCTAGAGCTCCTGGTCACTAGAAAGAGACCCCCAACTCCAAGGACTGAGGCCCTTGAGCGCTGCCTGCCTGGAAGCTCCCCGATTCCCGAGGCCAGAAACGGGAAGAGGGCAGAGCTGAGAACAGGAGGAGAGGACAGCGCTCAGGGGCCTAAGAGGGCGCCCCACACACCGGTGGGAAGTGGCCGCCTGAGCGTCGGACCTCCAAGAGCCCTTGATCGCCTCTGACGGGAGCAACCCGGGCTTGGGGGCAGCCTTCCCACCCAGGGGAGTCAGAGGACGGGGATGTGTGAGGAAGAGGAAAGCAGGGAGGGCGGGTGCAGCAGGGGGAGCAGAGGGTGGGAGTTGGAAAGAGACTGAAAAGCGGGAACGTGCTGTGGTGGCCACAGGCCCCGAGCAGCTCCCGGCCCCTCCCCGACCTCACGCCGCCCCCCACTCCCCACCCCGCTGCACCGCAAGTGAGACGGTCCCCGCGACGCTCACCGAATCCCACCCGGACCCTGAAACCGCCCCAGGCTCCCGGCTCAGGACCTCAATGAACGCCACTCACCAGCGGCGGTAGCCGGGAGCACAGAAAGGGCAGCGCCGGCTAGAAACGGCAGGACAAGGAGCAGCGCCATGGCCCAGACCTTGTCAACCTCCCAGAGGCTCCGGGACAGCAGCCGAGCGGGCGGCGCTGAGCCGGGCGGCGGCGGCGCACTGGCAGCGGAGACGGCCCGCACGGAGGTTTAAAAACTTGGCCCCGCCCCCGTCCCCGTCCCCGCCCCGTCCCGGTCCCTGTCCTCCCTCCCCCGAGCGGGGACCGCCATCCGGCCGCCTCCGCTGCCTAGAAAAGCCTGGAGGCTAGAAAAGCCTTAGGATCCCCAGGAAGGTGAAACGGAGGGTGAGTGCAGACAAATGCCGAAGGGACAGGCTCTGAGCAGCACAGAGTTAGGGCGCCCCCCCCCCTCCCCGCCAGAAGCGCCCAGATCACCGCCTCCCTCCCCTGCAAAGAAGACTCCCCGCCCACGGCAGGGAAGGTCTCACAAGGCTGCTTCAGAGACACCCCACGTTTCCGGCCTTTCGGGGCTTCTTCCTTCAGGCACAACTTCTCTCCCATAACCCCCTCCCTCCACCTTGCACAGCAGAGGTACTGGCAACAGTCCGCTGAGACCAGATTTGCAGATTTCAGCAGCTCTGCCTCTCAGAAGCCACTTCCCCAGATGAAGGACTCAAGAGTTCAAACTCTTCTAGATGTTTCCACCATTATAATCTCCTTCTCCTCCCACTGACTCCAAGACCGAGCCACGTCTCTTTTCCTGTGGCCTCAGCCTATAGGTATCCACACTCTCCCAAGGCAGCCTCTTGATTCAGGCCCAATGAGGTGGTTCCCCGTGATCTACCCCAACACCAACCTCTCCAGACTCCCTTTCCAACCTGCCTCAGGACATCTGCGCCTCTGGGCCCATCTGCCCCTCAAACCCAACAGATGTACAGGCAAACTCTACCCCTCTCCCCGCACACCAGCCTCTCTCCCTCCCCAAGTTCTCTTTAAGCATCACCAGCTTGGTCCCTTCTGATCCCCTTTCCCCTGCCTCTCATGGGCTCACAGTCAGCTCCTCCAACCCCTTTTCAGTCCCACTGCAACTATCTTAGTCCAGGCTTTCATCTACCTCAGCCTAGAGAACTGGAAAGGCTTCCTAAACTCCTGCCTGTCTCTAGTCATAACCATAAGGCCCCAGCCATCCACAGCTGCCCCATCTGCAGAATTAACACATAAGGTCTCTACTCCACCATCAAAGCCTGCAGCTGCCACAACCAGCTGTCTGGCATCATCTTCCACTTCTCTGGTGACATCTCCCCTGGGTTGCAGTAAAAGTGGGCTCCCCCCATTTCCTTGCCCTGTCCCATCAGGATGCCACTGCTTACACATTGCCCTCCTGTGGATTACTCTCCTCTGCCTTCCAGCCCATCAGAACTGCACATCCTAAAAGATCATCCCAATTAGCTGGTGGTAAGGGTGGTACAACCTTGGGATTATACTAAAAACTATCTAACTGTATGCTTTAAAAGGGTGAATTATGTCATGCATGAACTATATTTCAATAATACTATGATAATAATAATGCCATCCTGAAAAAAGCCTCCTTCTACTGAAAGCTGTGCCTTATCCCCAACACACATCTCTTGGTCTTTGGCATTCCTACGCCATGGTCCTTAAACCTGATTGCTTATAGAACCACCTGGGGAGTTTTTACTATCCATATGTCTAGCCCATGGCCAAAACCAATGGAATCAGTATCCTTTGGGTTGAACCTAGCCCTTCATATCTTTTAAAGCCCCCTCAGCGATTCCAAATGTGTAGGCAAGTTTTAGAATCACTGGTCTAGCCCTGGTTGAAACTTCCCTGATGGAACCAAGTGTGCCCTGCCTTGAACCCCATCTGACCATTTTATACTCCCCACGTTAGACAATGGGCCACTTTAGAATCAGGAACTGTGTTCATTTCATCTTTGTCTCCCTGCAAATGCTTTTTTTAAAGTTGTACTCTGCCTCTCATTAGTAACCATTCCACTAAGACCCTTATCCAATACTTTTCCTGTGGATGGAAATGTCGTGCCTCAGAAAGTTTTAACAATTTCTTAGATTTCAGATTTTTATTAATTAATTACTTTGACCATCATAATTTATTTAGCAGGTCAGGGATTGGGTCCTGTCCCATCTCGGAGAGCTTCTTTTCATTGCGAAAGGTCACAAGGGTAGTGAAAGTATAGAGTGGCAGATGGATACCAGCTCTCCTGACAAGCCCTTTCCTCCATGACCATCCTCCTTCAAAGACTTGCTAGGTGTGGCAGCTCCAGCAAACTGTCTCATTCGAGTCACACCCCCTCTCCCCCCAAAAAAGACTTTTAATACTAATACTAATATGTTAGGTTTGTCTCACAGCATTTAGAGATGACTGCAATAAGAGATAAAGCCATCTACTCTTCGTGAGAGGTACGACTCCAGATTTGGGTTGCTCTCCCTGATTTAGGCGTGGCTGCCCCTCCCCCATCAAGCGTCGCAGCTAGGCTTCTGTACAAAGTGTTTTCCCTCCACCCCACCCTGCCTCCAGCCTCCCCTGCTCTGCCCTATAAACTACTTTTTCTCCCTCCACTCTCCCTTTTATACCCCTGGACTCACCGGCACACTGGCGTCTTTCTCTGCGCAGACGTCTCGCACTGCCGCCGGGTCCCGAAAGGAAACTGAAAACAGCCAGCGCGGATGCTTGCATAACGCAAGGCGCGGCCCCGCTGCACCCTCAGAAGATCACCCAACCCCTAACTCTGGTTTAAAGGAAATAAAAGTTGTTCGTGGATATAAAAGCAGAATAAAGGCTCTTATGGGCAGGTTGGGAGAGGAGTGAGCTGCATTCAGGCTTCTGGTCCTCACACTGCTCGGCAATTACAGCTGCAGGCTGCGAAAATGCAGACCTGCCCGGGTCCGCGGAAATTCCGAGTCGGTAGGTCTGACGAGAGATCTGGAATCCAACTTATTTTAAACCGCCTCTGGATTGATTCTGAGTTCGGAGCTGCTTCCTCCAGCCCCCTCCGCCGCGGGGCCCACCCTTAGATTCTAGGATCTAAGTACACTTCCTACAGCCTCGCGTCGCCCTCAGGGAGGAAAGCGCCCGCCGCGGAACTGGCCTTTGGATCCGGTCCTGCCTGCCCGAATGAAAAGCAGAGATCCAGAAAAAAAAACAAAAACAAAAACAAAAAACCACCGAGGTTCTGCCACGTTCAGGGAGGAAACTACTTTAGACCCAGTGTGACTTCCTTCAAAGACTGGGGTGACTGCCCGAAATGATACGATAACAGCGGAGCCGGGCAACGCTTCATCGTTTACAAAACGCCCCGGTGAGCGTCGACTTGGGCGTCGGTACCAGACCGGTCCGAGGTGAGTCACGTGTGTTCGTGTGTTTGAATATGCAGGGGATAAGCCCTAAAGGAGAGAGTGGAAAAAGGAGGAAGGAAGGGAAGGGGGAAAGAGTTGAAAAACGGAGAAGAGAAGAAAAAAGGAGGAAAAACCTACGGGGAAATAAATTTTTAACGATGTAATTTTATGATTTCTAACGTTTATTTTTATTCTTTATCTAGTTCTGTCATT
Organism: Eubalaena glacialis; assembly: GCF_028564815.1. Taxonomy (NCBI): domain Eukaryota; kingdom Metazoa; phylum Chordata; class Mammalia; order Artiodactyla; family Balaenidae; genus Eubalaena; species Eubalaena glacialis. The sequence continues at coordinate 23,823,791 of NC_083722.1, read as the reverse complement.
TATTCAACGTTTGCCATAATGCATAAATAGACGGCTATTACTGTTATTGCCGGACTGCTGGAGAGTAAGTTGCACAGGACTCTTCACCTCCAGATGTGCAGGGTGTAGCTCTTAGCAACAAGAACAAGGTGTTTTGTTTGTTTTGCTTACCTAACCAAAGTACAAATTCCAAAGAGGATAATATTTTAAAAATCAACTGTGAAGGGACATAATTTACATACAATATAATGCATCTATTTGAAATGCACAGCTGGTTTGAGTTTTTGGCAATTTACACGCCCATGTCACCATTACCACAGTGAAGATGTAGAACATTTCCACTGTCCCCAAAGAAAAGCCTTGTGGTGTAATTCCATGCAGCCAATATAAGGAGTAAGATAGATTTTAATGTATTGCTATGAAAAGATGTGCCCAACACACTTTTAAGCTTCTGTAAAAGCTAGAGAACGTACTGAATTATAATGCCACTAACACCACTTACAAAATATATATTTTATTTATTTTAAAATCAATTTTTATTTATTTGGTTGCACCAGGTCTTAGTTGCAGCATGCGAACTCTTAGTTGTGGCATGTGGAATCTGGTTCCCTGACCAGGGATGGATCCTGGGCGTCCTGCATTGGGAGTTCGGAGTCTTACCCACTGGACCACCAGGGAAGTCCCCAAAATATATATTTTAAATAGATGAAAACCTGGAAGATTGCTCACCAAAGTTCTGACAGTGGTATCTCCAGGGAGTAAGATAATTCGTGGCTTAAAATTTATCTGAAATGTTGGAATCTTCTTTTAGTGTAAATTTGGATTTGTATTGTGTAGGGGGTCAGGGAGTGAATATTTCCACTTAAAAATATCATGACACTAAGCCCCAAAGTCAATAAGTTACAGATTTTTAAACACCAAAATGTTAACTAAAATCCAACACCAGAAACTGTATTTTGAGATAATCCTTCCCATTTTCACAGCCCTGAATCTTTCAAAGTGCTTTGCAAAGGGGTATTTTTAGTGGAGTAGACGGAATATAAACAAACATTTATAAGAGGCTCAGACTCTAATAAAAAGAAGCGCAAATCAGTGGGGACACAAGGGATCCCGTCACATTTATACTCAACCCACGTTCCAAACCCGTGGTGCCATAGCATCCTCCAGCCGAGAAAAGGTCTTGGCAAACCTTATCCTTGAGCCTCGATTTGTCCTTGAGAAAAGATAAAGGCTTTCAGAGCGAGTCTGAGGAACAAGACACTGACTTTCTGATGTAAAGTTTCAAGAATGCTGGGCAATGGCAGTGTCTCAGTCAGAGCATCCAGCCCATATGGGCGATGCTCGCTCTGGCTCGCGGGTTGGCAGTGGCTCAAGGAGAGGACGCAGAGAAACTGAGAATTCCCTGGCGGTCCAGTGGTTAGGACTCCGAGCTCTCACTGCCGAGGGCCCGGGTTCAACCCCAGTGGGGGAACTAAGATCCTGCAAGAAGCATGGTGCCGCCAAAATAAAAGAAGGAAGGAAGGAAGGAAGGGTGAGGATGGTGGCGGGGAGGCAAGAAAACTCAGACAATAACTGGAGAGGAAGAAAGCATGGTAGGGAGGACCCAAAACCTCCACACCCATCCCCGTTCCCCTTCCTGTAGGTGTTGGAGGGGAAAACGCGGTCCTGGGAGGCACGGCTGGTGCAGACCTGGGTCTCTCCTGGAGATTTCTGATGAGCTTAAACTGGGAGGAGACTGTAACATTTTTCCTTTGAAAAGCAGGCTCCTAAAATGGTACTGACAAAGCGGTTTGCAGGGCAGAAATAGAGACACAGATGTAGAGAACAAACGTATGGACACCAAGGGGGGAAAGTGGCGGGGGGGGGCGTGGGGATGGTGGTGGGATGAATTGGGAGATTGGGATTGACATATATACACTAATATGTATAAAATAGATAACTAATAAGAACCTGCTGTATAAAATATAAATGAAAAAAAAATTTAAAATTAAAAAAAAAAAGTAGGCTCCTAATCTGCCACTCTGACTGGTTTACCAATTCATCCTGATAAAACACAAAAACAAAACAAAGTCAAATTCTGATTTTTCTGGCCAATAGAAGGTCTGCACTCTCCCCATTCCTCACTTGCTTTAGGACTCCACACAGTGACCTGCTGGGCTCCAGACCTGCTGCCCTCAGGCCAGGCCCCTCTCTGCCCTCAGGCCAGGCCCCTCTCCTGCTGGACTCCACCTCTTGCCCAGCTCCTCTCTGCTTTGTCTCTACTCCTCATCCTTTTCCCTCCCCAGAGCCATCTCTGAATATCTCTCACCCTTTTCAAAAGACTTCTTCTCCTGGAGTACAAACTCCTCTGAACCACAGGAAAAAAGAGAGGCAAAGACCACTGAGAGAAACCCTGAAGGACATCTGTAGCTCCGCCTCTAGACATCCCACCCCACCCCCTCCAGCTCTCTCTCTGTGTAAATCTGGGATACCCAAGTTGGGAACCACTGGTGTAAGTGGAGAGTCAAAATTTAGGAAACCTTCCCACCTTGGCACTACATTCAAGACTTTGGTGTTATGGTCACATGTGCCTTTATTTCTGGATATGGGACAATGACACTCATCAGATCAGCAGACTGCAAACACCCCCCCCAACACACAACCAAAAGGCTTAAAGGACTCTGCGTTCAGGAGGAGGGTGAGATGGGGGGACCCTGTGACTCCAAGTCTATGGATCACTCCTACACAAAGGGATACTGAAAAGTGGTACAGGACAGTCCATTCCCTCCAGGGACTGGTCAGGGAAGTCAGAGCCACCAAGGGTGGATGTCAAATTCCCTCAAAGAAATATCATTGCAAGGAAACATTTGTCACACTTTTAAGCCCACACAAATGCTCAAATAGAACCAACATCAGAAAACCAAAATCCTAGTTCAGATGACATCACTGAAGTTGGCTGTAAGGCTTTGTGGGACCTGTTAGGTAGAAAGAACAACTCTATTTAGGGCTATAGCTCAATAGCCCCTACATCTTGGGGCCCCCAGAAAGAACACTATCTCTTCAGCAGCACACAGTGAGGTCATTTCTGGGAAAAACTGTATAATCTCCTTGAATTCCTGAGGTTTTTACATTTAGTCAATGACTTTGTAGATGCTGATTTAATCTTTGAACATCTTGGAATTAATTTGCTTTACTCTAAGTATGGAACCAGAAGCAGGAAGCAAGGGACTGACCCTGAGCTATGGTCCCACCCATGGCTCTTTTAGGCAATAATCATAAGAGATTTTGAGCCAATGAAATCCATGGCTAGGTAAACAGTAAACTCTCCATTTCAACAAATGTTTCAGATATTCCAGCTTGCCTAGTAATGTTCTAACTTGAACCCCAGTCTCAACATTTAAAATTTATATTTTTGTATTGATTTTTAAATAATTCATGTATATTACACTGAGTTTGTTGCAGTAAGCCACCTGGAATCAAGTGTGGAATTAAGATAAGTAAATAAATGTGTGGTTCTTCATTGACTTACTGCTCACGCCATCTTTAAAATGTATCAACATTAAATCCAGTCACTTCTCACAGCTCTACTGCTTCCATCCTAGAACCGTCCTCCCCACAATAGTAAACAGGCTAGCCTTCCAGGTGGGCTCCCTGCTGGCTCTCATGCCCTGCTGTCCTTTACCCACGTAACAGATGACATGAAGTTTTAAACTGTGAGTTAGAGCACATCCTCACCACCACATCCCACGGAACACTGCAGTGTCTTCCTTTCTTAGGCAGAATGAAATCCCAGTCCCTCACCACTGCCTACAAGCCCCTCATTACAGGGCCCCTCTGGCCACCCTGGCCTCAGCCCACCACTGGCAGCCCGGCTTACTCATCTACTCACATGGGTCTCTGACACTGCCCAGTCCTGTCCCAGGGCTCCTGTCCCTGCTGTGACTCCCCAAGTGCACCTCCTCCCCAGAGACCCACATGGGTGATCCCCCCCTCCATTCAGGTCCAGTGTCCCAAGGTCAAGTCCTCAGAAACATCGTGTCCAACAAACTCTCTGAGATATTTGCCCTGCCATTGCCACCACCAATCTTCTAGCCCAGCCATATTTTTCTCCAGAGCAATTATCACTGATAGCAGAATAATTGCTTTTGTCATCTGTATCATTGAAATATATGTTCTTTAAAACAGGAACCTTGTCTACTTGTCACCACTTGTATCTCTAGCATGTAGAACAGTCCCAGTACATAGTAGGGGCTCAGTAAACATGGGTTGAATATAAGCTGGCATAGTGCTTTTGAAAAGCAATTTGAAAACATGTATGACAAGCCTTAAAAATGTTCATGCCGTTTGACCCAGTAATTTTTATTCAACAAATCTATGATTTTAAAATAAAATATAGAAGGATATTTAGATGTAAGAATTTTATTTTTTTAAATTTTTGGCCATGCCAGGTGGCTTGCAGGATCATGGTTCCCTGACCGGGTATTGAACCTGGGCCTCTGCAGTGAAAGCCCCAAATCCTAACCACCAGACCACTAGGGAACTCCCTAGGCATAAGAATATGAATCAGGGACTTCTGTGGTGGCGCAGTGGTTAAGAATCTGCCTGCCAATGCAGGGGACATGGGTTCTATCCCTGGTCCGGGAAGATCCCGCATGCCACGGAACAACTAAGCCTGTGCGCCACAACTACTGAGCCTGAGCTCTAGAGCCCACGAGCCACAACTACTGAAGCCCTCGCGCCAGAGCCCGTGCTCTGCAACAAGAGAAGCCACCACAATGAGAAGCCTGCGCACTGCAACAAAGAGTAGCCCCTGCTCGCCGCAACTAGAGAAAGCCCGCTCTCAGCAACAAAGACCCAACATAGTCATAAATAAATAAATAAATAAATAAATAAATAAATAAATAAAAAGACTAGATACTTTCACTGCTGTGGGCTGAGTTCGATCCCTGGTCAGGGAACTAAGACCTTACAAGCCTCACAGCGTGGCCAAAAATAAAATAAAATAAAAAGAATATTAATCAGATTTTATTTGTAATGGTAAAAAGTGATACAGAAGAGCAGGTATATCCTTTTTTCTTTGGAAATAGTATACAGCTGGTAAAAGCAGTGTTCAAGGAGAGTTTGTAATATCATATAAAGTCGCTTATTGTTAATAATAATGTTTTCAAAAACAAGATTCAAAATAATTCATAATGTATGACTACAGCTAACTACAGCTATGCAGTCCTGTATAGACACACGAATACATGGGAAGCAGCTGGTGGGAACTAAGGGCCAAAGGGCTCACCATGATCCTCCCAGTGGAGACACCAGATGGTTTCCCATCTTTCTGTTTCTATACATTTTTATATGTTGTCTGTGACTGAGCAAGCTTTACTTTTTTAATAGGATAAAGTACTTATTATGAAGTATTAAAACGTGCAAAATGAAATTTTAATGAAAAAGTCCAAGTCTCCTTTCCCAACTCAGCTTGAAGCAACATCTCTCCTTTGGACTCCACAGGGCAGAAATCCCTACTGATGGTCCTCCAGAGGGAAGAAATGAACTCTTCCTCCACAATCCTTGATCCATTCTTGGGTTTGGGAGTTGGCTGAGCAATAAAGGCAACACTAAGAATACCATCAATTATAGATTACTGATTGTTACGTAATTTTAATCTCACCACACCTGAGAAAGTAGCACGGAGTCTTTCATTTTCACAGCTTGAGAATCTAAGTCCCTGAGATACTGAATGTGTGGCCTGGATTCTCAAAAAAATGTTGACCTTGAAACTTAAATGATACTGGACCTCCTGGGAAGCCCACCTGGGCACCACCTGGGTGACAGATGAGTGGGTCACTCTGTCACTGAGTGTGGGTCCTAGCATTTCTGGAGCTGTCTGTAGTTTTTCTCCTGAAGACTCCTACACATACTAAAACGATATTTTCCCTCCCCTCTTCCCACATCAAGCAGGCTTCTCTTTACAAATGCAAAGATAACTTCCCTAATGTTAAGGCCAACAAGTGCTCCCCCCACACACACCCCCAAGTGACTCATCCCAACTGGATAATCTAAATTTCACTGAATTTACCCTCAGGGTTGCAGTTGAGCATGTGGGTCCAAGATACAAGTTATCTGGAGATTTGGGCTTGGCTGATCTGGAAGATGGCTGATCTCCCAGCCATCCTTGGCTTGTAGTTTCCTGTTTCAATTCCCTATCTCTATGAGAGACCATTCATTCATATGTCAAACGTGTATTAAATATCTGCTCTGTGCTGGGCGCTGCCTTTAGGAAGAGCTGGGGCTGGTGGAACCACACTCTCCTTACACTCAAGGTTGGCACAGTCTTGCTCAGGCGCAGATTGGTAAGGAAATTTTAACGCAAATGGTAAGTGCAACCTGCACACGTGCTTTGTGGACATATATGTAGTCTGTCAGGTCTGATCAAGGAGTCACAGAAGCCTTTAAAAAGAGACAACATATGAGCTGCAATTTGAGGTGTAAGTAGGAGCCCAGTGGACACCCAGGACAAATGAAAAATGACTCAGAATCCAGGACACTCATTTCTTTGCCTGGGCCAGGCCAGGACTCAGTCTAAGCTGACTGGGGAACCAGGTGCTTCCTGGCTAGAAAGTATGTCCCAACATCTGACTATTCAGGAATCACAGCTACTAAATATTGAGACTTGAGAGAGAGAGAAGCCTGATTTGAACAGCAAAATTCTGCTGGAAGTCTTGTTCAAATGAAGAGTGCTGGGCCCTCACCCCTGGAGTTTCTCATTCAGTAGGTTTGGGGTAGGTCCTGAAAATTGCATCCCAGTTGATGCCAGTGCAGCCTGTCCTGGGTCCACACTTTGAGAACCACACTAGAACCACTTTCATGGAGGAAGAGCAAGGATTTATGAGTCTGCTTTGGTTTCTAATATCGGAATGGAGCTTTGAGACAGCGGTATCAGACAAACCAGACCACACCTGACCGACCCTGGAACTCCACTCCCACCGCGGTGATCAGTGTTTGATTGCCTTGGGGTCACAGGAATGGCAGACAGACAGGTAGGGACCAGACGTGGAGGTCAGAGAGGGTGATCCAGAGGCAGTGCTCTATGCTCAGCACCTGGGGCTGCTGCAGCTCCCCAGACTGGCTCCTACACCCTCAGGCCCCTCCTTACCCCTCAGCACGTTGACCTTCAGGCCTTCCTCCACCATACCTCGGTTGTTTGGGCCTATGATGTGACAGAGGGGCTCTGATCACACTTTCTGATCCAAAGATAGGGTGACATAGTCTGATAGGCATGGGCAAACTTGAAGGATAACAGTATGGGCCAATAATGAGAGCCCTGAAGTGTTGGCAAATGGCTTCAATCAGGTGTCCTAGGTGAAACTCCAAAGTGATTGATCTTCTAATTATTGAGACCTTGAGCCCACATGGACACTAGAGGGCGTCCTGAGATTGCTGAAGCTACAAGTGTTGTGTCCAACCACCAAAAAAATGCCCTGTACATTGGGCTTTCCTGCTTAAATCAAGATTTGGTCAGTAATAATAATAATAAAGATAATAAAATAAAATTTTAAAATGGGAATTCCCTGGCAGTCCAGTGGTTAAGACTTGGCGCTTTCACAGCTGTGGGCCCAGTTTCGATCCCTGGTCAGGGAACTAAGATCCCGCAAGCCACCCGACGCGGCCAAAAAAACAATAATAAAATAAAACAGTCGGTTTCTTGACCAAACAACTTGCATTTGTTAACTAATCATGCCCTTATTTTACCTTTTAATGATTGAAAGATATGTAAAGAAAGTAAATGCAGGGACTTCCCTGGTGGTGCAGTGGTTACAAATCTGCCTGCAACTGCAGGGGAGATGAGTTCGATCCCTGGTCCGGGAAGATCCTACATGCCCCGGAACAACTAAGGCTGTGGGCCACAACTACTGAGCTTGCGCTCTAGAGGCCGCGAGCCACAACTACTGAGCCCTCACGCCACAACTACTGAAGCCCGTGTGCCTAGAGCCCGTGCTTCGCAACAAGAGAAGCCACTGCAGCCAAGTATTAATTCATTAAAAAAAAAAAAAGTCTTCCTATGTCCTTTTTTTTTTTTTTTTTAACCTCACCATGAGGATGTGGGATCTTAGTTCCCTGACCAGGGATCAAATTCCTGCCCCCTACAGTGGGAGCTCAGAGTCTTAACCACTGGACTCCCAGGGAAGTCCCTTTTTTTAAAAAAAATTCTTATGGTACTTTATTGTATAGATATGCAATGCTTTTTTTTTTTTGAATATTTGAATTTTATTTTATTTAGTTTTTTTTTTTTTTAAAGGAATGTAGTTTATTTATTTATTTATTTATGGCTGTGTTGGGTCCTCGTTTCTGTGCGAGGGCTTTCTCCAGCTGCGGCAAGTGGGGGCCACTCTTCATCGCGGTGCGCGGGCCTCTCACCATCGCGGCCCCTCCCGTTGAGGAGCACAGGCTCCAGACACGCAGGCTCAGCAACTCTGGCCCACGGGCCCAGTCGCTCCGAGGCATGCGGGATCCTCCCAGACCAGGGCCCGAACCCGTGTCCCCTGAATTGGCAGGCAGACTCTCAACCACTGCGCCACCAGGGAAGCCCCTGTTTAGTTTTTTATACAGCATGTTCTTATTAGTTATCTATTTTATACATAATAGTGTATATATGTCCCCCGCGCAGCATCGAAGACCCAACGCAGCCAAATAAATAAATTAATCAAAAAATAATTAATTAAAAAAATAAAAATTTGCACAGAGATTGCCATATTGTCCTTCATAAAAACATTACCAATTTACAATCCGATCTGCAATATATTTGAGTACCAATTTTGACACGATTATTTTTTACACTATGGAAATATGTAGAGATACATATTTGGGAGCCATCTGTGTACAGATGATATTTAAAATCCTGTGACTGGGTGAAACTAGAGCAATTAGGAAAGCAGTAAAAACAGAATAAGCAGCCCAGTTAACGCTCTTAAACATGCCAAATTTACAGCAAAAGGAGGCGGCAAAGGAGATTGAGAAGGAGCAGCCAGGGTGGTAAGAAGAAAACTAGAACTGTATGTCACAAGGGCGCTTGGGGGGGTGGGCAGAGTATACATATATATTAATACAATCACTTCGGAGAACAATTTGGCATCTCGTAGTAAAGAAGTGCAATAATTCCACACTTACAAACATATCCTAGCGGGACACACAAGGGACCAAGTAGAGGTACCCAAAAATGTTCACTGCAGGCAGCCATGTCTGTGATAAAAACAAACTAAAAGTCAATGAAGAGGAAAAAGAGAGAGAAATTGTAGCATATTCGTACCATGGCTACTATCCAGCAATGAAAACAAATGAACTATTTGTATAAACATGGATTCATCTCATGTACAATGTTAAATGAAAAAGTATGCTACAGAATGATACGTTTAGCAAGAAACAATTTATACAGTCTTAAAACATACCTAACAAGAGGATTTTTTAAATCCTTAGTAAAAAAAGCATACACCAAATTCAAGACACACACACACACACACACACACCCCCCAAGCCATCCTGGCCAGGAAAATGTTAACTGAAACACATGCATATCAAAACCATGCAAAATGAAGACTGTTTGCATATGTTTCTACTGTTTACTATGTATACCACATATAGCAAATGATATTAAAATATTACAAATTGACAAACCTGCATGGTGCCTCCATAAAGCTTTCTTATAATTCTCTATTCTTTTCTTCCAACTAGAACTACTTTGTAAAAAATTTGTGAAGTAAATCCAAAAGAACTGAGCAAAATAAATAAATAAAAAGAGTTGTCAATTATGGGGAAAGCTGCTGAGAGGTAAAGAAAGATGAGGACAGACATCTCCATTAGAATTAACAGTACTATGTTAGTGACCTTGACCAGAAGAGACTTCCTTGAGGAATGTGAGCAGAAGCCAGAATGAAGTGAATAGAACCAAGAAAGAAGGATGAAGGAAGGACCACAGGCACAAATAGGCCTTGGGTGTCAAACTCTTGGGGTGGGGGGGGGTGGGGGGGCGCGGACTGGGAGGCAGGGCTGGATTCTGAGCATTCTTTGGATCCAAAGCTTAGGGAAAGCGAATTATCATTTATGTAGCTCTTTCCACAATCTTCAGAGGGATCTTCTGAAATAGCTTTTACAACCTGAAGAATGAATTCTCCAATAGCTCCTGGGTCCCTCAGAGAAATTAAGTACTTTGGCCTACTTTCTGAATACAAAGACAATAATGTGAAGTTCCTGTGGGCTAGGACCTCACAATCTGGGCCATTATTCTCAATAATGTGTGAAAAATCAGTAGATTTTGCTTTCCAGAAGAATTTTTTTTTTTTTAAAGAAACTCCTTTGTTAGAATGTTTGCAATACATGTATCTGACAAAGGATTTGTATCCAGAGTATATGAACAACTGCTATGACTTGATAATAAAAAGACAAACAACAGCAACAACAAAACTGAGTAAAAGACTTAAATAGGCACCTTACAAAGGGAAGATACATGAATGGACAATACATATATGAAAAAGTTCTCAGCATCAATCGGGAAAATACAAAGTCAAAACTTTGAAACCACAGTTAGAAACCACTACACCCATCAGAAAAGCTAACAGTAAAAAGATTAATAACTATAAATGTTGGCAAAGATGTGGAACAACCCAAACTCCTATCCATTGCCTATAGGAATATAAAATGATTACTTTGGAAATTAGTTTTGGATCTTCAAATAAAGTAAAACAACAAGGAATCTGTAACCAGCATGTACATTCCTTGGTATTTACTCAAGAGAAATCAAGATATATGTCTATAGAAACCATGTACAAGAATGTTAGTAGTTGCTTTATTTGTAGTAGCGAAAAACTCAGAATACCCTCAAATAGCCAAAAACTGTGGCCCAATCTTCAATGGAATACTACTCAGCAATTAAAATGAAGAACTACTGATACATACAACAACATGGATGGATCACATAGAGATTATGCCAAAGGCAAAAAGCCAGACACAGAGAAGACCATACTCTGTGAGTGCATTTGTATCAAGTTTTAAAACAGGTAAAACTACTCTGTGGTGATAGTCACCAGATCAGTGGATGCTTGGTTGGGGAAGGGGGACTAAATGAAAGGGAGTAAAGGGAATGTTCTAGGGTGAAGGGAACATTCTATATTTTGATAGGGGTGTGGGTGACATAGCTGCATGTATTTGTTAAAATTCATCGTTTGATTCACTAAAGTTCTGTTCATTTCACTATATGTACATCATACCTCAATTTAAAAATGTTTCTAACAAAAAAATGTTAATGTTTTTGTTTTGTTTCCTTTTGGCCGCGCTGCATGTCATGCGGGATCTTACTTCCCTCACCAGGGATCAAACCCGGCCCCTGGCAGTGGACACGAGGAGTCCTAACCACTGGACCGCCAGGGAATTCCCCCAGATTGTTAATGTTAATAATAAAAATAAGATAATTGAAAGCAAGATGTATGAAGACATCTACCACAGCACTGTAAAGGCAAAAACTGGAAACAACCAAAAATCCATCAGTAGGGGGCTGGTTAATTCAATACAAATACAATGGAATTCTCCATTTTTGTGTCTTCTTTAGCTTCTTCAGAATGTGACTTGGTATTATTGTGTATCTTTTAAAACATTTGTCTACCTTCCTTCAACTGTAGACTCTTTGAAGGTAGGGACCACTTCAAGTTTTAACAGTCTGAAAGTCAAATATTCTGCTCTGTTATCCCTATAAAGATATGAATTATTTAATCAAATGATTCTCTCCTGAGCTCATTAAGAGCTCCTGCTCTGGGCTTCCCTCGTGGCGCGATGGTTGAGAATCTGCCTGCCACGGGTTCGAGCACTGATCTGGGAAGATCCCACATGCCGCGGAGCAACTGGGCCCGTGAGCCGCAACTACTGAGCCTGCGCGTCTGGAGCCTGTGCTCCGCAACAAGAGAGGCCGCGATAGTGAGAGGTGCGCGCACCACGAGCGGACCTCTCACCGCAACTAGAGAAAGCCCTTGCACAGAAACGAAGACCCAACACAGCCAAAAATAAATAAATAAATTTAAAAAAAAACAAAAACAAAAACTCACTCACTTAAAAAAAAAAAAAAAGAGCTCCTGCTCTTCGGACCCCTCCCACACCCTGTTTCAATCTACCAAATACCATCTGCATGGGCTGAAGCCCCAGAGAGAGTAAGGAGGTGGCACAAACAGCTTTTTCAGGGCAGATTCATGACTGATGACAAGAGACACCTGACAAGCACCCAAACTAGGCCAGAGAGAAGAGGAGCAGAAAGAGCTCAAAAGCCCTGCTATCTGGCACCTCCACACTTTGTTTAAGAGAAGAGAGTAAAACAAACATACCACAACCACAGGATAATGATATAAGATCCTACATATCTGCAAGCCAACATTTTGTGACTCGTATGATTTCAGGAAAGAGAGAGATCAATGTGGCCAGAGGAAGCATTAAGGGTTTGGGGGGCAGAGGTTGGGATTGAGAGGGGAAGTAGCTTGCTTCTTTGTAGCATATGTACTCTTTGCCAGGAACTTTAGATAGAATCTCCTTTAATCTTCACAATGTTCCTGTGAAGAGGAACCTTCCATTTCAGACATCTATACCTGAGAGTCCAGAGCTTAACTCATCAGTCTACAACATCACCCGGGAGCAAAGCTGGATGGATACCCAGGACTCCAGCCTCCAAGCCTGCCCTGTTTCCATTATCCCATCTCAGGACCCCAAAGAAGGGGGAAGAATTTGAATGGGTGGTGAGACTGGGGATAATGCATCAGCTGGATCTGCACTAAAACAGTGGAGAAGCATCCCTCCCTCCCCTCCCCCATGCCTTCCTCAAAGAATTGAAATCATCCCCTCTAATTTACCCAGCACCCCTTCCTCTCCCTCTCTGCACAATAGCTAGAGTTGGGGAGGAAGGAAGAAGAAATTGCTTTTGCCTTTCATGGACCCTTCTTCTCCTGGGGTCTCTGCCTTTCCACCTTTTACCTTTCCCCACACCAGCCCATTCGCTTCACAACTGAGTGCCTATTGAGTGCCAAGAGCTGTCCTTGCCTCTGGGGATAAGAAAATGAGTAAGACAGCTCCTGCTCTCAAAGAGTTTACTGTCTGGGGGGAACGAAGGCACTAGAGAAGATTGTAATAATCTCCTTCTGTGTTAAAATTAGGTGTCATCCCCATCCTTGGAGGGAGGACAGGGGTAATTCAAGGAAGGTGACCTGGATGCAGCTGACACACAGGGTATGACAGGTTCCAGAACTCTCTTTACTGGAATTCATATCTGCACACAGGTAAATAATGTCTTTCTGACTGAATTCCTTTCAGTCTTCCTGAAAGATGAGCAAGCTCATTCCAGAACAAGGCAGACAGGTGGGGTGAAGAGACCACTCCCCAAGGACATAGGCCCAGGACCTTTGGGTTCTACTGGTCACCACTGCCCACCCACACTTCTCCTAGGTCCAGCCTTCTTCCAAACCTCTCACAGCCCTTGACTACATTCCGTGGTGTTCCGCATGGGTACCACGGCCATAGCCAGCCTCAGAACCTGATTATTGCGAAACCAAGCAGCACTGATCCTGGCTGAATTAATAGGGAAGCTAAAGTCTCTTTGAGGCAGAGATAAACTTGGCAGTTCAGCCTCATTAAAATCTTTAATTACAATTCCAAATGGTCTGCAAACCCATGAAAGGTCACTCAACTGATTAGCCATAACATCTACAGCTGATAAAGATACAGGGACAGGGGCATTCTTGAGAATGGAAACTGTGGGGACTGGAAACTGCTTCCATTGTTTGTGAACATAATCTGACAATGTAAAGGAAAATACCTGCCACTCCCTGACCCAGCAGTCCAAGGTGGGGAATATCTCCTATGGAGGTAGCAGGTTAAGAACATGTAAGGATGTTTATTGTAGCTTTATTTGTTGTGCTGAACTGGAAACAACTCAAATGTCCATCCAGTGAAAGACTAGATAAATTGTGATGCATGCATATCATGGACTATTATGCAGTTATTAAAAAGAAGGAGTTTAATCTATATGTACAGAGGGATGTGTGTGATTTGCAGACTATTATGAACAGCATTATCACATCCCTGTAAAAGCAAAAAATAAAACCCTCAAATATGTGGACATCTGCTTGTATGGTCATTAAAGAAACATCTGGAGGGGTTACACGGCAGACTGTTAATGTGGTTACCTCTTGGTGGTGGAAACAGAATACATTTGTTAACTTTTCGTTTATAAATTTTTGGAGCATTCACCCATAACAAGAAGCACATATTACTTTTTATACTTTAAATTTTATATTGACTACATAACAAAAGTTTCTTTGCGACGGTTGCACAACAATGTGAATGTACTTAATGCCACTGAATGGTACACTTATAAATGGTTAAAATGGTATATTTTATGTTGTGTGTATTTTACCACAATTTGAAACAAAACCAGAAAAACACCCATGCATCTTCAAATGCTCCAGTAACTGAGAATGGAAGTTGGGGCTAGTCAGAGGTTAGGAAATCAGACATGAAAGTCGATTTTTAAATTTTTTAAAACATTTTTGTTTATTTTTGGCTGCATTGGGTCTTCGTTGCTGCCTGTGGACTTTCTCTAGTTGCAGCGAGCGGGGGCTACTCTTCGTTGCGGTGCCGGGCTTCTCGTTGTGGTAGCTTCTCTTGTTGTGGAGCACGGGATCTAGAGCGCCCGGGCTTCAGTAGTTGTGGCGCGTGGGCTCAGTAGTCGTGGCTCCCGGGCTCTAGAGCGCAGGCTCAGTAGTTGTGGCGCAGGGGCTTAGTTGCTCCGAGGCAGGTGGGATCTTCCCAGACCAGGGATCGAACCTGTGTCCCCTGCATTGGCAGGCAGATTCTTAAGCACTGCAGTACCAGGGAAGTCCCGAAAGTAGATTTTTAAAAGCATAATATTTAACTGGTGAAGAGGAGTCTGAGCATAAAAACAGTCATAATCCCATGGTGACCGAGGAAGAACAATTTATTTTTTTAAATTTTTTCCAAAAATATATTTTATTTATTTATTGGCTGCGTTGCGTCTTCCGTGACTGTGCGCGGGCTTTCTCTAGTTGCCGAGGGCTTCTCATTGCAGTGGCTTCTCTTGTTGCGGAGCACAGGTTCCAGGCACGCAGGCTTCAGTAGTTGTGTCACACAGGCTCAGTAGTAGTGGTGCACGGGCTTATTTGCTCCACGGCATGTGGGATCTTCCCGGACCAGGGCTGGAACCCGGGTCCCCTGCATTGGCAGGCGGATGCTTAACCACTGTGCCACCAGGGAAGCCCTGGAAGAACAATTTAAATTCATTAATCCAGTCAGGATGAACCAAAGCACCTCTGTCCATCAGGGTAGGGCAGAAGCCTGGCTCTGACTAGATTTAATCCAAAGGGATTCAAGGAAAAGGAAAAGTCCCGTCTCTCAAGCAGCTATGGCCCAGTGGGAGCCTCCCTGGGATTCGCCACGGGGAGCCGGGTCGGGCAGTGGGGCTCGCCCTGCCTCGGAGCTAGATGAGCGAGCCGGGCCCTGGCCGGTTCCTACTGGTGCTGCTGCTGTGCTGCTGCACATACCCCCTCCATGCCCGATCCCCAAACCTGCAGCGAGAGGCTTGCCCCCCGGGGAAACCAAAGCCAGGTGCCCCGCCCCCACCGCCCCAAGGCCTGACCGTGCCTCACGGGGGCGCTGAGTTCTAGGGCCACTCAGTTGTGTCCACCCTCTCCGCTTCACCCCAAGCACACCCTCCCCCAAACCTCTGTGAAGCCCTTTGTGAGCGCTTCCTGCAGCCCAGCAACAGAGGTCTGGGGAGACAAGGTTGCCAAAGCTGAGAGAAGATAAGGCCATAAGTAACATTACCCCAAATCCTCTCCCACCACACTTCAGTCTGAAACTTAATCCCTACACTTAGTCCTACATCATGGCAGGAACTGAGCAGAGGGGGAAATGAGTTTTATATCGAATTGGTGTTGGCAACCCCCCACTACTGATGAACTATTTTGTGCTTGGTGCGAGGGATGAAAAGATGAATAAAATCTCATCTTAAAGGGTGTTAGTTTGGTTTAAGAAAAAAGAAAAAAAAAAAAACGATTGAGTGAGCAGAGTAGTGCAATAAAATATTAAAGATGTTATCACAGCAGAATGTGTAGGGTCAGGGACCTCCCAAAGGAGGATGTGAATTCTACATTCAGAGGTGCAGGAAAGCTTGAGAGGAAGTGGCTGAAATTCAATAATGTTGGAAGATAGGCAGGGTCTTGGGCAGACAAACCAGAGGGGGAAAAGGGCACTCCAGGCAACTGGGCAGCTAGAGTGGGCTTCTGGGAATCACAGGGAGATCTGAAAATCTGACTGAGGGTAGGAAAGCATAGGCTGAATCAGAGCATATCGATTTTTAGAGCCCTCCTCTCTGCCCTTGCATTCTGGGTATTTACTAACATTAAACTCTTGACTCTCAGCCATATTCCTTAGTCTTGTTTTCCTGTGTTACCGATGAGAGAGAGAGAGACTTAGAAGTTACACAGCTTCCCTAAATTTACACTGCTGGTATGTTGTTGAGTGAGAAACGTCAATCCAGATTTTTCTGATTCCAAATACTGGTCAGGTTCGTTTCTCACAGGAGCCAGGTGGAGAAATGGACTATTTTTGAAGGCATTGGGGAAGGTCTCATTGAAGGAATCTCAGGCAGGGCAGTAAAATGATCAGACTTGTGTTGAAAAAGCAGCTGTGTGGAGGAGGGACGATGGGAGCTAGGAGGGTAATGAGAGAAGTCCAGAGGTGAGTGGGTGTTTCCAGGCAACACCTGGAGAATGAGCAGAGGGTAGGGCTTGAGGAAGTGACTCAGAAAACCCAATAGTCACGGCTGGGGTACTGGAGCCAGTCTGGGAGGCAGGGGAGAGGAGTCAGCTCCCAAACAGGAGAGTGACAGGAGGAAGTGACATCCAGAGTCACAGGCGGCTGAGAGACCACATCAGATAAGGGCTGAAAAGTGTTGGTGGATTTTGCAATTAGGAAGTGGGTAGTAGGCCGGTCAGTCTGAGCTCGCAGGCACTTCCAATGCAGCCCGCCTGGACTGACCTGTCGCCCAAGCCAACTGAGCACAGCCACTGAGGCCAGCCCTCTTCTGAGCACCTGCTGCGGGCACGGAGCGCCTTGATAAAGCGTCACTGAACGCGCTGCAGCCACCCGGCTTCAGAAATGAGAGTTCATTAGCATTCACTCTGGAGATGCTCCTGTTCTTCACAGCTTTAAAGATCACTGTACCTGCTGGGTTATATTTCACGATAAATATGTTTTTGAAGGTGCCTTTGGGATGTCCAGTAGGGACAGCTATTTTTATGCTGTTATTGTTGCAGTGGTCGCCGCCCACGTGGTGCTGGCCCTCTTTGTTTATGGCGCCTGGAATGAAGGCTCATGACAGTGGCGTGAAGACAAACAGGATTAATGTGAATATCACCTTTTGATAGCATGAAATTGATTTTTTTAAATGGTAAATGACTCTGGGATATTCATGATTTCAGTAAAGTTGCAAGAACATGTTAAAATCAAAAAAAGAAAAAAGAAAAATAAAGAAACTGGCTGGGAAAAAAAAAGAAAATAAAGAAGTTACATAAGAGTAGACTCTAATTTTTTGTTTAAAAAAGCGGGTTCATGAAAAGTAACCTTTTAGAGCATTCACCAAGCTGATGACAGTGGTTATGTTGGGAGGAAAGGTGTTGGAGGGCCTTTCGCTTTCTTTGTGGTGTTATTCTGAGATAGTTGATGTTACTTTATTACCAGAAAAAAGCAATCAAGTAAAATATTTTGTTAATTAAACGTGAGTGGGAACGAACTCTCAGAAAGAGAAAGCAAGAAAACAATCCCGTTTACAATTGCATCAAAAAGAATAAAATAATTAGGAATAAACTTAACCAAGGAGGTGAAAGACTTATACTCTGAAAACTCTAAGACATTAATGAACGAAATTGAAGACAATACAAGTAAACGGAAAGATATCCTGTGTTCATAGATTGGAAGAATTAATATTGTTAAAATGTCCAAACGACCCGAAGCAATCTACAGATTTAATGCAACCTCTATGAAAATATCCATGATATTTTTCACAGAACTGGAACAAATAATCCTAAAATTTGTATGGAACTGCAAAAGACCCCAAATAGCCAAAACAATATTGAGAAAAAAGAACAAAGCCAGAGGTACCATGGTCCCTAACTTCAGAGTATACTACAAAGCTACAGTAATCAAAACAGTATGGTACTGGCACAGAAACAGACATATAGATCAATGGAACAGAACAGAGAGTCCTGAAATAAACCCATGCACATACGGTTAATTAATCTATGACGAAGGAGGCAAAAATATACAGTGGGGAAAAGACAGTCTCTCCAGTAAGTGACGTTGGGACAACTGGACAGCTACATGTAAAGGAATGAAATTAGAACATTTTCTCACACTTTATACAAAAATAAACTTAAAATGGATTAAAGACCTAAATGTAAGACTGGAAACCATAAATCTTCTAGGAGAAAATATAGGCAGTACACACTTTGACATAAGTCTTAGCAATATTCTTTTGGATCTGTCTCCTTAGGCAAGGGAAACAAAAGCAGAACTAAACAAATGAGATGTAATCAAACTTAAAAGCTTTTGCACAGCAAAGAAAATTATCAACAAAACAAAAAGACAACGTCTTGGATGGGAGAAGATATTTGCAAATGATATGTCTCATAAGGAGTTGATATCCAAAAAATATAAACAGCTCATATAACTCAATATCCAAAAAACCAAACATCCTGATTTTAAAAATGGACAGAAGACACGAATAGTCATTTTTCCAAAGAAGACATACAGATGTCTAACAGGCACATGAGAACATGCTCAATGTCATTAATCATCAGGGAAATGCAAACAACACCACAATGAGGTATCACCTCACACTGTCAGAATGGCTATCATCAATAAGACAACAAACAATAAATTTTATTGGTGAGGATGTGGAGAAAAGGCAACCCTCGTGCACCATTGGTAGGAATGTAAATTGGTACAGCTACTGTGGAAAACAGTGTAGAGGTTCCTAAAGAAACTAAAAATAGAACAACCATATGAGCCAGCAATTCCACTCCTGGGTATATATCCGAAGAAAACAAAAACACTAATTTGAAAAGATATATGTGCCCCAATGTTCATAGCAGCATTATTTATAATAACTAAGATATGGAAGTAATCTAAGTATCCATCAACAGATGAATGGATAAAGAAGATGTGATGTATATCTACAATGGAATATTATTCAGCCATAAAAAGAATGAAATTTTGCCATTTGCAACAACATGGATGGACCTGGAGGGTACTATGTTTAATGAAATAAACCAGACAAAGAAAGACAAATACTGTATATTTTTACTTATATGTGGAATCTGAAAAATAAAACAAATGAATGACTATAACAACAGAAAACAGAAAGAGACTCATAGATACAGAGAACAAACTAGTGGTTACCAGTGGGGAGAGGAGTAGAGGGAGGGGCAAGATAGGGGCAGGGGATTAAGAGGTACAAACTACTAGGTATAAAATAAATAATATAGGGACTTCCCTGGTGGTCCAGTGGTTAAGACTCCATGCTCCCTATGCAGGGGGCAGAAGTTCGATCCCTGGTGGGGGAACTAAGATCCCAGGTACCATGCGGCGAGGGCTAAAAAAATGTAAGATATAAGGATGTACTGTACAGCACAGGGAATATAGCCAATATTTTATAACAACTTTAAATGGAATATATTCTATAAAAATATTGAATCACTATGTTGTACACCTGAAACTAATATAATATTATAAGTCAACTATACTTCAATAAAAAAAAAATTAGAGGAAAAAAGTGAGGGGCTAAGGAGTAGAGAAGGACAATTTATTCTTGGAGTCTATTTTGGGAAGAGAAAGAGTGAGTCTAAAGGGAGAAATTTCTGGAAAAGGAGCCAATGATAACAGGAGTTATGTCTGACTAGCAATGTGTTTTAAAATACCTACCAGTTTTCTTTTCTTTTTTTTTTTTAGGGGGAGAGGTATTACCTCTAGTCCTCTAAGACAGGCACTATTTCCTCATTTTATACATGAGAAAAGTAAAGCTCAGAGACTTAAAACCAAGGCATTATATCTCATAAGACTCACCAATGAGGTGCTTGTTAAAAATAGATTATTGGGTCCCACCCAAACCTCCTGAGTCAGGCTCTAGAGAGGAAAGGCCTGGGAAACAAAAAACCCAGGTGATTCTTAGGCTCTGTCAAGCTTGAGGAGCACTGTCCTCAAATTCCCTACCTCTCTATTCCCCTGCTAGATAGAAGGGAATAACCAGGGGGTCAAAGGGAGGCCAAGGAAGAAACTTGAGGAAGAAAAGGGATGGCCCCGTTAGGGCAGTACAGCCCATAGATGAGTGTGCAGGGTGCGTGTGTGTGCATTGTGGATTAGCCCACCATTCTCTGAGTAAGAGTCAGAGGTCATCTCTGAAATAAAGGGGTGCAGTAGAGTGGCAGACGGTTTGAGGCCAGGGTAAGGCTTTAATGCCACTGGTGTATGGAGCAGAAGGGGTGGCGAGTCTTCCCTTGAGAGTGAACAGTC
Source organism: Eubalaena glacialis (assembly GCF_028564815.1). Classification (NCBI taxonomy): domain Eukaryota; kingdom Metazoa; phylum Chordata; class Mammalia; order Artiodactyla; family Balaenidae; genus Eubalaena; species Eubalaena glacialis. The sequence goes on along the minus strand of NC_083722.1, from coordinate 23,803,229 downwards.
TCAGGAAGACACTGGGACATGGAACAGCAGCAGGAGTAGAGATGCTCAAACATTCCTGGTCCAAGAGTGTAGAGTGAAGGCAGGGAGTGGTGGGAGATGAGGGTGAAGTAAGCCTTTGAGGGGCCTTGTTTAGTCTGCTAAGGAGCTTGGAAGTCATCCTGAGAACGAAAGGGAATCCTTGAAGGAGCAGCAGAGAGCTATGCAGTCAGACACATATTTCCAGATTGATTACCCTGATTATATCAAGGAGGATGGATTTTAAATGGTTAAGATGGGAGGGAAGGAGTCCAATTGGAAAGACTCTGGCTATAAACCAAGCAAGCAGTGCTATGGGTTGGTTTGATGAGGATAGAGAGGAATGTCCAGATTTGAGAAATGGGAAGTTAAAAATGGGCAGAGCTTGGTAATGGTTTGAAACTGGAAGGTGTTGAGGTAGGCAGCAATCCAGTATAAGCGCCCATGTAAAGCACACCTGCCTATTGTTTGGGAATAGCCAGTTCTGCTATAGAAGACAAGAAGACAAATGGGACAGATGGAATTTATAAAGGTAAGCACACTGGGAACCTGTGAGACACGTTAGATGTCGATAAGTATGTATCAATAGAACACGTATTTGTGTGAACTGAGGTAGAAAGAGAGGGAGGGGGACTTCCCTGGAGGTCTAGTGGTGAAGACTCTATGCTTCCAGTGCACGGACCGTGGGTTCAATCGCTGGGGAATTAAGATCCCACATGCCATGGGGCCAAAAAAAGAAAGAAAAAGAGGGCTTCCCTGGTGGCGCGGTGGTTAAGAATCCGCCTGCCAATGCAGGGGACACAGGTTCGAGCCCTGGTCTGGGAAGATCCCACATGTCGCAGAGCAACTAAGCCCATGCACCACACTACTGAGCCTGCGCTCTAGAGCCCGGGCTCTGCAACAAGAGAGGCCACCAAGATGAGAAGCCTGCACCCAGCAACGAAGAGTAGCCCCTGCTCCCGGCAACTGGAGAAAGCCTGCACCCAGCAACGAGGGCCCAACGCAGCCAAAAATAAATAAATTAAATAAATAAATTTTAAAAAAAAAAGAAGAAAAAAGAAAAAGAAAGAAAGAAAGGAAGGAAGGGAGGGAGGGAGGGAGGGAGGGAGGGAGGGAGGGAAGGACCAAAGTAGGCACTAAATACTCATGAGCCCTAAAACATATGAGACATCTGAGGCTATCAGTATGCGTAACCCAGAATTCAGGCTGCAAGAGCCTTCCACCCAATTTGAACCTGATCTTAAATGTGTTAACCTCCCCTCATCGCTTTCCCTTGCTCCTCACGGTGTGTTTTACTTTTATTTAGTAAACCACGTGGTTCAAGCATCTTAGTTTGGTCTGTGAGCCTTTTTGTTCCACGACCTCTGGATAGCTTCATGGTACTGTACCAGGAGGCCACTGTGACATAGGTTAATTTCCCACACTACCACCCAGTTCTGACTTAAGCAAGCAGATAGGTCGGATGGTGATGCCACCTACCAGGAATGTAGGATGAGGGCCAGATTGTTCCCTGGTGGGGGCTAAGAGGATATCCTTAGTTTAGATATGTTGAATTTAAGGTGATGTAGGACATTCTGTCAAGACGGCCAATAGGTGGTTGGGTACACTAATGTGAAGTGCAAGGATTTGGACAGTGGAGTCATTACTGTCTAAAACTAGGAGCCTGGATGAGATCCTACAGGGCAGTAAGAGTTTCCCTTCCCATTGTTCACTCCCCATGCCCCTTACTCACTCTCTTGCTGTCCTAATGATAGTCCTACCTCCTCACCTTCTTACAGGATACTTGTGGAATCATCTCCCTAAAAAAGTGCCCACTAGAGATAACCCATTCCCACCATTTCTTTTCCCCTCAGCAACCTATTCTCTGCACTACAGCTTCATCACTCTTTCCCAGCCCAGCCCTGAGCAAGCCCTTTATGAATTCTCAAGCTCTTGGATGACCAGTCTTTCTAATGGTGCTGCAAGGAGGGCAGGTGGGCAGAGTTCCAGGCATCCTGGTCTGAAGCCAGGGACCTAGGGGTTTGGGAAAAGCTGATTCTCAAAATGAAGGCCAAAGCCCAGTACCTTGTCATCAACTAAGAAGCATCGTGGAGCAGAAGAATCGGAGCCAAGGTGATGGGGAGTGAAGGGACGAGCTCAAAGCAGCCCTAAAGATATGGAGTTGTTCATTCATTATTGTTAAACTAATATTTATTAAATTTGAAGCCAGGCACCCTGCTGAGCACTCTGGATACAGCACCCTTCACTGCTGCTGCCTCCTCCTCCTGGGGGGTTTCATCCCTGACTCCAGACCCTAGTGTGTACCTGATGGTGCCCAAAGGATTGGATATTGAGTATTGGGTATTGGAAAGGGTAGGACTTAAGTATAAGACTCCTACCTTTCTCCAGTCAGGGAACAGGGCTAGAGAGTTCTCCATTGTCTCAAGAACCCCAGGCCTTCCCTTCAGGTGAAAAAAAAAAAATTGTATTCAACTTTTTCAAATCCAGGGTCTGGGAAATAAATGGCCTTTCTGACATAGCCACCTCCCCATCTCCACCAGTAGTTATAGGAACCCCGGAGACCTGGTCAGGGTCCCAAGAGAAGTATATTTCTAACCTACATCATTTTTTTTTTTTTTCCATCTAGCAAATATCTGAGGGTCTAGTAAATGCTGTTCATGGTGCTTTACCAATAATAAACATTACAATAGCAGCTACTGGGACTTCCCTGGTGGTCCAATGGCTAAGACTCGGAGCTCCCAATGCAGGGGGCTCAGGTTCGATCCCTCATCAGGGAACTAGATCCCACATGCCACAAGTAAAAGACCCTGCATGCCGCAACTAAAAAGATCTGCATGCCACAATGAAGATCGAATATCCTGCATGCCACAATGAAGATCGAATATCCTGCGTGCCACAACTAAGACCCAGCATGGCCAAATAAATAAATAAATATTAAAAAATAAATAGCAGCTACTAGTTCTTGAATTTCTTGAATTCTTATTGGCAAGTATGACATTAACACTGGCATACATTATATTATTTGATCACTATTGTTATCTCCAATTCCCAGATGAGGAAATTGAGGCTTAGAGAGGTTCAGTTACATTTGCTATGGACAATATATCTAGTAGTGGCATTTAGATCTGGGATTTAAACATGTTGCTGTGTAAGGCATACGGTTAATATGGTTAATAATATGGTAGTAACACTTTAAAAAAAATATTTATTTATTTATTTAGGCTGTGCTGGGTCTTAGTTACGGCACAGGGGATCTTCGTTGCGGCATGCGGGCTCATTCATAGCTGTGGCATGTGAACTCTTAGTTGTGTCATGCATGCGGGATCTAGTTCCCCGACCAGGGATCGAACCTGGGCCCCCTGCACTGGGAGTGCAGAGTCTTACCCACTGGACCACCAGGGAAGTCCCCAGTAGTAACACTTTTGGAGAGAGATGGATACTACTTTTCGTGATGATCATTTCATAATGTATGCAAATGTCAAATCACCATGTAGTACACTTGAAACTAATATAATACTGTATGTGAACTATACTTCAATTAAAAAAGCTTGATGAGGCTTCCCTGGTGGTGCAGCGGTTAAGACTCTGTGCTTCCACTGCGCGGGTTCTATCCCTGGTCAGGGAAGTCCTGCATGGGCAAGGTGCGGCCAAAAACAAACAAACAAACAAAAATAAACCCATGATGCTGGGCACAGGGCATGGGTCCCTGCCTTCAGGAGGGCTCAGTGTGGTCAGTACCATGACTGTGGCATGAGCAGGGCATGATGGGAGCAAAGGAGGGAGCCACTTGCTGCAGGGCATGAAGGGTGGGGTGCAGCATGACTTTGGTGGGGATGTGCATGACCGGGAAGATATGTCTTGGAGAATGAGTGAGGGTTTATCAGCCGAGGAAGGGAATTCCAGGCATTTTGGAAAGTGGTGGGAGTGGAGGTAGAGAAAACTAATGTTTTGTTCTCCTTTGGAGTTCTGGGACTTCGGCATTTCAGAGTCACACGACTTGCTTGGGAATCAGAGCACCTGGGGACACTGGCAATACAACTCTGATGGCCAGGACTCCCTTCTCAGTACACTTGAGTCTTTCAATTCCAGCAAAAGCAAGCCAGAAAAAAACAGAACTACAGATGGAGAGAAGTGAAAAGAGTAATGCTTCTTGACCAAGAGCTGCCTCTACCATTTCAGGAAATACCTGGAAGCTGGGGTGGGGCCCCAGCCTTAGGAATGATAGGTGGGGACTGAGCAGTGGGGAAGGTGAAGGGGCCGAGGGCATGGCGGGGAGGGATGAGGGAGCAGACCTCTATTGCATTAAATGTGTCCTTCGTGAGCACAGTTTTTTGTTTGTTTGGCCATGCCACGTGGCATGTGGGATCTTCCCGGACCAGGGATCGAACCCGTGCCCCTTGCATTTGAAGTGCGGAGTCTTAACCACTGGACCACCAGGGAAGTCCGTGCATTATCTTTGTCCTTCATGAGCACAGTTCTATTGCTGACCAGCCTAGCCACTGGACTTGCCTTCTTTCACACATATTTGCTCAATCCATTCTCTACTTGGTGTTCAAGTTCTGGCCCAGGGCTTAGCACCCCAGGGTACTCAGGGCGGGGCGTGACCAACGACAGTCACCATGGAATGTGGTGTGAATGGTGCCTGGGTGGCAGCCCAGGCCCTGTTGTGGAGGATGCATGGCAGTGTGGCAAGACCAGAGGTGGCAAGTCCCCCCTGGTCTAGGAGTCTCTAGGTCTCCTTTGCCACCACTCCTCCCTGTCCCACTGGCCCCCTCAGTGCGTGTGCCTCTCTACAAAGCCCCCTAGAAGAGAGCCCATCCCAACATGCAGGGCCTGTGGCTTCTGTCCTCTGGTGTCCAGCTGTCCCTGAACCCTGGGTCTTTGGGACCTCAAGCCATCTGATCCCAGTGGGATGGGACTGCTTGGAGCCAGCAGTCCACTGAGATGCCCTTTGACACAGCAGAGGTTTCCTGTCTGGTGGCATCCCAGTCCGATGCTGGGTCTCTGCAGGACCTCAGATGAGCAGCCAGGGTAGCCCAGGGAAAGGGTCGGGGAGCCAGGCTGGTCTGTCAGTGCCTCACATGCCCACATCTTTCAGAGCCTCTTGGTTCTAAGCAACACACACCCACCCCTGTCTGGATCTTCTTTGGGCTCCTGGCCTCTGGAGTGGTCACTGTGGGAGCTGTAGGCACCTTCCTCTGGAAGAAGTGGCAGAAGGGCAGGGCAGCAGGTATGCTCAGAATTTTAGAACTGTCTTTCTTTTTCTTTTTTTAGTTGCGGCATGCACGTGGGATCTAGTTCCCCGACCAGGGCTCGAACCCAGGCCCCCTGCATTGGGAGCGCAGAGTCTTACCCACTGGACGACCAGGGAAGTCCCGACAGGTTTTGCTTTCTTTTTCTTTTCTTTTTTTAAGAATTTTAGAGCTGGAAGCGACCTTAAGGATCATCTGGTTTTCCTCTCTCTGGGAGGCTGAGGTCCAAGAGCAGCGATTTAGAGAAAAGCAACTGAGGAGGGAATATGAAAAATATGAAAAGAAGAAGGAGTAGTTTAGGATTTCCGTTTCCTCTCTAGCCTTTGTCCACACACACACACACACACACACACACACACACACAAAGTTTTACTTCCCGAAGTATGTTTCTTATAAGTTCCCAAACACCAAAACCAAATCAAAACTGTCCTCCCAAACTCATCGAACAAATCTTGATCAAACTCGAGGGGAAACTCTGCTAGATTTCCCAGGAAGGCTGCTGGGAGATGGGGGTGCGGGGCGGGAAAGCCTGTGCCAGCATCTCACTGAGTCCCTCCTCTCCCACCCCTCCAACCCCAATTTCTCTTCACAGGCGTGCAGAGAGAGATTGCTAGTCCCATGACAACTAAGTGGTGAGGATAGAGAGGAGGGTGTACGGGAGAGGGGCAGCACTTTTATGTCTGAGCTGGAAGGAAATTTAGGGCTCATTTGGTCCAATTCCTCTTTATTAGATGAGGAAACCAAGGCACAGAAAGCGAGGCGCTGTCCACTGGGGTGTCAGAGCCAGGGCCCAGTACCCTGGTCTGCAGACCCTTGGTTTATTCCTGACCTCATCTCCTGGTTTCCCCTCCCTCTTGCTTTCACTTCTCTATCTCCCTACAGACTACAAGCAGAGAGCTGACTCCTAGATTTGAGGTAACGGTACCTGGATTCGGGAAAAGAAGATTTCAGTTTGCAGACCTCGCAGGAGAGATCATAGGGTCAGTTGTTGAGAAGAAGGGGGGTGGTTTACGGTGAGCAGTGGAAAATGTGTAAATTGAGATTAAGGGAGATATTCTCCCAAAGTGGGCAAAGCCTGAACTCTTCTCTCCTCAGCCTTCCATTCTTTCCCTTTCTTCTGCCTTCAGATTGACAGAAGCCAGAAGTCAAAATAAGGGGTTTGCCACCCTGGTCTAGAGCAAGTCTCCGTTGGTCCCCATGAGTCATTTCAGCTGGTTTTCCCAACAGAACAGCGAGGGGATGGCTGGGCCGATAGCAGAAAGGCCACCATCGCACGTCTTAGCAACCAAGCCAGGCCAGCCACACCTGGCAGGGAGTCGTGGCCCTCACCTGCCCTCCTTGGGTCATGCTCTACAACCAGATACTTGCATTTGTCTTTGTGTAGGACCTTGACATTGCACTATAATAAAGGTGTATGCGGAGAGTTTGTGAGCCCAGTCCTAAATTGGTTTCGGGGACTTGAAGTTGTTTAGTGACTCCCTAAGACCCAGGAGAGTGGAGGAGCCAGGTCTGATGACTCAACTCCGCTTCCAGTCTCCTCTGGGCCTGCACAGAGCTGGCCTGGGCAGGGGCTGGCTAGGACTGCAGACAAACTTAACTTTCCATTAAGGTTCTGGGTCAGGCTCCAGGCAAGCACCTGACTGATCTGGCTCAGATCTCTGGCTACAAGCCAGCCAGGCAGCCAGGCACCCTCGCCTCCTCTGTCTCTCCCTCTGGAATGGGACTCTTGCTCAAGCCAGAAACATACCACCTAGAGCAACTATTGATTGTAATCTAAAAAACAGAGGGTGTTGTTGAGTGGGGGGAGAAGAGGAAGGTGTTTTAGGGGCCGCTGGGAAGACAGGGGTACAGGGGCTCTCTGGACCACATGGGGAAAGGGGTTTCTGGGAGCCTAGAGGGCGGCGAGCCAAGAAGCACTGCTGTAGGAGATTTCCCAGGTCCGCCCCTCCCCCTCCTCCGGGAGGCCGTCTTCTTGGCAGACAGCAGATAGATGCATGACAAAGGGGCTGTGATGGCTCTGTCCTGGGGGTTGGGGAGATGGCTGGGGAGGGGCCCCTCCTGGTCCAAAGCACACCTCTCCACCCCCACCAGGCCCCTTAATCTATCTGCCTTTTGGGCAGTTAGTGGTTTAGTGGTGAATACAGCTCCAGTTTCGCTGCCTTGTAGATCTTCCAGCAGACCTATGGGAAGTATTGAAATGCATGCATACAATTAGTTGCCCCAAAAGTACTTAGAGATGGGCTGGAGCAGGGGCTGTGTGATATAGATTCAGAGGAGAAAAAAAACAAAAACAAAAAAAACAGGCTCAAAGGACTCCCAGATACCACCAAGTTGAAGATGGCTGGCCACAGTCAAGAGGACCCCCAGCAGGACCCCCAAGCCCCTCAGAAGGCAGATGCTGAGCAAACAACCTCAGATGGGGCTGAGATGAAGAGATGTCTAAGTCGGCAGAGGTCCATGTCCCAGGCTCAGGATTCTGGCCTTCCAAGCTGTAGGGAGCTCTGGTCTACAGCCTTTCCGGAGGCCCCCCAATTCACCTCGGGGCCTTCATTTAGGGCAAGTTTGGGGAGCAGACAGACAAACCTCATCCCAAGCAGACAGGCAGTCTGAAAGCTATTCTCTTGCAAACAGAATCAAGCACTATGCCTGCAGTGTGAGCCCTCAGGACAGGCCCAGAAAAATAGACCCTGTGGGAGAGCTTAGGGCAGGCTTCCTGCAAACCCCCCCAAGTCGCTCTCCACCCCCTCCTCATCTTTTCACCAGCCCCCCTACACAAAGGCCTGGGGGGGCTGGGGGAGGGGTAGATGATGAGGCTGGACGCCTGAGTCCTCTAGAGGGGGACAGGAGACCTAGGTCCCAGTGGGGGTCCCTGTCTGAGGCTCAGTCTTTGAGGGGATGGGGGGGTTATTGCTGGAGCTCTTTTAGCTGCTCTGAGGGGGATTCCGTGTGAGGGGATTGGGGCTGGGGGGTTGGGGGGCAGGAAGCTGTCCCCAGGGGAGCCATCCAGGCCCATTCAAGGGTTGAGCACTTGTTTAGGGTTAGAGTTGCCCCCTCTGGGGACCAGGATTGTCCAGCCAAGGCCATTGTCCGGCCCCCTTCCCCCCGTCCCTCCCAAGCCTCTTTGAACCTGAAGTCAGATATTTTTTTCTTCCCCCCTCCCTCCTGGGCTTTCCCCACCCAGGGCCTAGGGCCAGAGGCCTGGGCTGGGAGGTGGGGGAGGGAGAACAGTCAACTACGGACTAGATAATGTGGGTCTCTGAAGAGGGGGGCAAGGAACTTGATGTGCGTGACCCACAGTGGGGGACCCATGAGGGGGCGTCCGATTCTTCTGTCTGGACAAAGGTTGGGAGACTCAGGACCAGTCAGCCCAGAGCCTGGCCCCTAGAAGGGAAAGTAGGGGTTCCATCCCTGACTCTGGTAGGTGAGGGGGCTCTGAAGCCGGGAAAGCCGGGGATGGAATGGAAGCCTGTCTGGCAGTCTGCCCCTGGTGATGGGGTGGAACTTAGCAGGCTGGGCAGATGGCTGCTGGGCATCGCAGCTTTGGGTAACTGAATCTGGCCAGTAGTCTAAATGGGAACACCTAGGTTCCTGGATTGGGGGTGCAGGAGGGCAACGGGGAGGGGGGCTGTTAAGGAATTGAGGGGTAGCCCCATCAGGACTTGACACATAAACAATTAATGTTTGAGGAGCCGAGAGGGTGGCTGGGTTCGGGTGAGGGGACGGTGCCAGGGTGTCTGGAGAGGGGTCCAGCAGCCGGGCTCCTGAAGAACCGGCAGGAGGTGTGGAAGAGATCCCAAGCAGCTCTGGTGTGTGCGGAGCGTCGGGAGGGCCGGGCGGCCTGTTGGGAGTTGGGAGTGAAGGCCCGCATGGGGGACCTGCACCTAGAGCCTCGGGATCTGGGGCCTGGAGAGGCGCCCGCTGGAGCTGCCTGGCTTTCGGCTCCCAGACACCACCGCCAGCAGCCGGCAAACATCCTCCGCCTCAGTTTCTCCCACCCCCACCGTCCCCTCCCCCACCCATCCAGGGGGCGGGGCCAGAGGTCAAGGCTAGTGGGTGGGATTGGGGAGGGAGAGAGGTGTCGAGCCGTCCCTAGGAGAGCCCTCGTTTTCCTAGGCCCCCGGCTTGGGGCGCCTTCCTTCCCCATGGCGGGACACCTGGCTTCCGACTTCGCCTTCTCGCCCCCGCCGGGCGGTGGAGGCGATGGGCCGGGAGGGCCAGAGCCGGGCTGGGTTGATCCTCGGACCTGGATGAGCTTCCAAGGGCCTCCCGGTGGGTCAGGGATCGGGCCGGGGGTTGGGCCCGGCGCCGAGGTGTGGGGTCTTCCCGCGTGCCCCCCGCCCTATGACTTCTGCGGAGGGATGGCCTACTGTGCACCTCAGGTTGGAGTGGGGCTGGTGCCCCAAGGCGGCCTGGAGACCCCTCAGCCCGAGGGCGAGGCGGGAGCCGGGGTGGAGAGCAACTCCGAGGGGGCCTCCCCGGAGCCCTGCGCCGCCCCCGCTGGCTCCGTGAAGCTGGACAAGGAGAAGCTGGAGCCGAGCCCCGAGGAGGCGAGTGAGCTGCTGGGGGCGGGCGGCGGGGGGCGACCGCGCCGGCCGGGGGCGGCCACGCGAGGGAGGTGGTCGCCTGCAGCTGCCCGGGTCGCCGACCCAGGAGGGGAGCGGGCGAGGGCGGCGCCCCGGGACGCGTGTGTGGCGACTGCAGGCCGCCCTGAGCAGGGGCCAGGTGGGAACTAGGGGCTGGAATTTAGAGAGAACCGCAGGTGAGGGCAGGGCGGCCTGGGGCAGTCGGAAGTTGGCCTCGCTTCCCCCCTCGGCCCTTGTCAAGTAGGTCCTTCCACTTCCTAGGTCTGACCTGGGTCGGGTCACTCATTACCAGCCCAGCACCAGACCCAGCTTGGGGTTGGAGCCCCTTCTTCTACCCTGATCCCTACTTGAAAATTTGAGCTTGATCAGATCCAGGATCTCCGCCTTAGGGTTAAGTGTGGCCTGAGGGTGAAAACAGTGCTTATCCCAGGGTTATTGTTCCTGAAAGTCTAGGGTGTGACTGGTTTCTGATAGAAGCTCCTGTTTGGGCTGCGTGGATGTATGGAGTTTGGGTTTACCCTCCATCAAGTTTAGGGCTTGTCTTCCCTTGACCTCTGCCTTGGGCCCAGTGAGTCACCGTCAGGCAGAGTGCACACCCTGACACCCCCTTGTAGAGAGCTGGAAACACCAATTTCAGCCGTAATTCCGTAAGTAGTGAACAGGGGGAGAAAAGGGGAAGAAGTCGTCTCCAGGCCATTCCCCAAATGTAGGGTTTGCTGAGGGAATTGAAGACTTCCGCATCCAGCCCTGCTGGGGACTATTAAGGATATATCTTCTAGTCCGAGGAAGAGACAAGTGCAAGCAATTAGAGATCAAGTACTAAACCTTTAGACCTCTTCGAAGGTGGTGTGATTGGTTGCAGCTGACCGAGTAGCCCTAGACTCTTTGCTCGAGGCGACGGCTGAGCCTTGAATGATAATGGCTGCCAATTGTGGTCCATTTCCTAAATGCCTGGCTGTGGGCTCAGTTTCTACATCATTATCTCATTAACTGGCACAAGATCTCCTAGGGAGGTATTATTAGCCTATTTCACGGGTCTTAACTGCTAAATGGTAAAGCTAGGATTTGAACTGGGGTTTACCTTATTTCAAATCCCCAAAATATGATTTGGAAAAGCCGAGATGGGAACAGCTGACGTTTATAGGTTTGCGACATCAGTTGAGCAGAAGTTGGGAACGGAAGTTACCTTATTTGAATTTGATGTGATTGATGACCCTCGAAATACTTCCCTTAGGTTTCCAGGACTGCACAGAGGCCTGGATGCTCTTCTCCATCTTCTGGCCACTGGTCTTCATTGGAGAGCCTCAGGGCTCCATCCATCAACCTCTGCTCTGTCTACCTTTCATCCACCTCTCATCCACCCTCAAGGCTCAAATATCTTCTAGACATGACCACTGCATTTTCTGTCTCCTGCGGGGATGGCTCCCTGCACTGCCCCACCCTGTCCATCTCCCAGTAGTTTAAGGCCCAAACCAGTCATCCTCATTCCTTTCACATCCTTACATCCAATCCTTTGGACACGCTGCTATCTTTACCTTGGATATACATCCTGAATCAATCACTTAGAGCCATGCTGGTCCCAGCCACCATCGTTAGGCTGGGATTGCTGCAGTTGCCTCTTTAGTCTATGGTCAATACATCAACTGGAGTGAACATTTTAAAATGTGAGAGTCAGATCATTTCACTGCACAAAACCCTTCAGTGCCTTTCCACTTCTCTGAGTGAACCAAAGTTACGGCGGCAGCTCCAGGATCTGCTCTGCTCACCTCTCTGACCTCATCAGCTCCCCTTCTTCCCTTTCCTCAGTCCTCTCACCCTGCTCCGGCCATGCTAGCTTTGCTGCTGGCCTTGTTGCTGGCTTTGCTACTACCAGGGCCCACCCACCTCAGGGCCTTTCCGCTTTGCTCCTTCCTTTTGCTCAAACATCACCTCTGACTGTCTTATTTAAAATTGTCACCTTCCCCATAATTCCCTACTCTGCTTTACTTTTTTCCATAGCACTTCTAACATACTGGATAATAATTATTTCATCACAATGAAAGCCCCTTGGGGCTAGGTTTCTTTCTTTCTTTCTTTCTTTTTTAATTAAAAAAAAAAAATTTATCTATCTATTTGGCTGCACCGCCAGGTCTTAGTTGTGGCACGTGGAGTCTTTTAGTTGCAGCATGCAGGCTTTTAGTTGTGGCATGTGGGATCTAGTTCCCTGACCAGGAATGGAACCCGGGCCCCCTGCACTGGGAGTGTGGAGTCTCAACAGCTGGACCAGCAGGGAAGTCCCTGGGGCCAGGGTTTTTGGTCTACTTGGTGTAGCCACTGGTTTGCAGAAGGTGCTCAATAAATATGTTGAATTAGTCAATGAGGATGCTTTCATATTGCAGAAAGATACAGTTAAAAATAAGGGATAATCAGATTTTTAAAAATTGAGCACTAACTATATACAAAGCATGTTATTCATATCTCGTATGACGACTGTTTTGTAGTGTGTTTGTGTTTGTGAATGTGCATGCCTTGTCATAGTTTGTGGGACCCTCAAAGTAAGCTGGAGAGAGTATATTTGGAAAGAGAACCAGAGACATGGTGCTCTGTATCTCTACACTCAACACTTCCTCAAACTGAGGTAATACTAGAGTCAAAAAGCTTTTGTGAGTGTTAAAGAACTAAAGGGCAGGAGCCCCCTTCATAACCTGACAGGTGTTCTCATTGAGGCCTGGGCTTTTCTTTCCATTATCGAATGACGTTCTGCATCTGATGGATGTGTCACTTTCTGGGGTAAATGACATTTGTATATAGTTTATTTCTACTTGTTAGGTGGGCAGCCTGGAAGCAGAGATGCTCCCATAGACTGTTTATTCCTTGGGGCCCAAATGGAAGGGGGGGTGGGGTGGGTAACTGGTATGTTTATGTTCTTACATGTCCTCTGCCTTTTAAAATGCAGTCCCAGGACATCAAAGCTCTTCAGAAAGACCTTGAACAATTTGCCAAGCTCCTAAAGCAGAAGAGGATCACCCTGGGATATACCCAGGCCGATGTGGGGCTCACCCTGGGGGTTCTCTTTGGTGAGTCTCACCTAGCATGTTCTGACCCACAGAACACAGGGACCACATCTCCCCTGGAAGGAACATCCCTGAATTTGGGCCTTTCCTCCCCACCAAGGGAGTGAGAGAAGGGTGTTTCTACCCTCTTTAGGGGTGAGGGTAGAGGGGAAAGAGATACCGTACTTGTGTGGGATCTTGGGAGGGCAGGAAGAGGTGGCAAGCCCTGGGTCGTGGGGTCGAAAGGGCCCTGCCTGATGCCTCACCTTGCTTCTTTCAACCCACCTCCCCAGGGAAGGTGTTCAGCCAAACGACCATCTGCCGTTTTGAGGCTTTGCAGCTCAGTTTCAAGAACATGTGTAAGCTGCGGCCCCTGCTGCAGAAGTGGGTGGAGGAAGCTGACAACAACGAGAATCTGCAGGAGGTGAGGGTGGGAGGGATGCATAGGGACCCGCCTGGTCTCAGCCCGATTTCCACTGCTTCCATCCATGGCTGGCAGCTCTCCCTCTTGGAGGCAGTGGTCCTCACTGGGATGGAGTGCAATTCCTCAGTTCTGCTGGGAGAAGGTCCAGGGCCACTGGTCTAAACCCACCCTTCCAGGATCTTTCTTGTGGCCCTGGTGCCAGTCAGTGCTCCTGAGCAGCTGGCTCTCGAGTCATTGACCTCATGATGCTGTTGCTCAGCAGGTTCGAGGCTTGCCCTCCCACTTCCTTCCTTGTCATCTCCCCACCTGCCCAGATATGCAAGGCAGAGACCCTCGTGCAGGCCCGGAAGAGAAAGCGGACGAGTATTGAGAACCGAGTGAGAGGCAACCTGGAGAGCATGTTCCTGCAGTGCCCAAAGCCCACCCTGCAGCAGATCAGCCACATCGCTCAGCAGCTCGGGCTTGAGAAGGATGTGAGTGCCCCTGTCCGCGTCCCTGTGTGCTCCATCTCCTCCTCCCCAGTCACACCTCCCAGAGCTTATGATCGAATGTCCCTCTCCCGTCTTCCACTCCCAGGTGGTCCGAGTGTGGTTCTGCAACCGTCGCCAGAAGGGCAAACGATCAAGCAGTGACTATTCGCAACGAGAGGATTTTGAGGCTGCTGGGTCTCCCTTCTCAGGGGGACCAGTATCCTTTCCTCTGGCGCCAGGGCCCCATTTTGGTACCCCAGGCTATGGGGGTCCTCATTTCACTACGCTGTACTCCTCAGTCCCATTTCCTGAGGGTGAGGCCTTTCCCTCGGTGTCTGTCACCACTCTGGGCTCCCCCATGCATTCAAATTGAGGTGTTTGCCCTTCCCAGGAATGGGGGCAGAGGAAGGGGGACAGCTAGGGAGAGAATCCTGGGGTTCGTACCAGGGCTTTGGGATTAAGTTCTTCATTCACTAAGAAAGGAATTGGGAACACAAAGGGTGTGGGGGCAGGGAGTTTGGGGGAACTGGTTGGAGGGAAGGTGAAGTTCAATGATGCTCTTGATTTTAATCCCCACATCACTCATCACTTTGTTCTTAAATAAAGAAGCCTGGGACCTAGTAGGTGGATACTTTTGTCTTTGGTTTATTCTCCTCTAGTTATTGAAGCGTGGATGGGGATAGTTAATAGTGGATATTAATAGCTCTCCCATCCAAATGACCCTGAGACCAAGGATGCCGTTTAAACTGCCCAGAGTCACAATGTCAGAGGGAGATCTGGGATTGGATCCCAAGTTTATACGTAGAGGGCTCTTATAGGTGTGAGCTAGTTCTTAGGAGCCTGTGACCTGGGGAAATTGGAGGTGAACACCTTATTTTTGCCCAAAGATGCAGTTATTACATAGCCCATTCCCTATTAGGAGCTGGCTTTTTGCTTTTCCCCACTCTACTCTGGAAGTCCTCAGTGGCTTTGTGCTAAGAAATCAAGTCTTTTAGGTACTCATTTCTTCTGCATATCACCCCAACCGGAAACTCTACTTTGTGCTTTCTTGATACCTGGGTCCATTTGGTTTCCACTTAAGGTTTTTGCCTACCCTGTCTGTGACTCACCAAAACCTCCCACATTTTAGTCCTGCCTCTGCCACTTCCTAATTAGGGCCCTTGCTCTGGAGCCTTTCCTCAATGTGTAAAAAACTTGGGTTGGTAAGTCTAAGTAGAGGAGGAAGGGGATGGATATGCAGGTTGCAATAGGATAGGTCAAGATAGGGCTTTCCTAATAAGAACTATAGAAATGCTACTTTGACGGTATCTTGGCTTGGTGTACGACTGTCAGAAGAGAATCAGTGTAGCATATGTGGGTTACGTTGATATACTGGACCAGGTCGGCATCTATTGTAGCTGGTGTCTCAGGTTTTCTCTTCCTGGTAGTACTGGTGAACCTTGTGAAAGTTCTGCCACCCTCATGAACTTGACCAAATCCAAAGTACCTTATTTTAATGGCAGTGGATCTGTTTGTTGTTGTTGTTTTATAAATATTTATTTTGGCTGCGCCGGGTCTTAGTTGCGGCACGTGGGATCTATTAGTTGTGGCGCACGTGGGCTCTTAGTTGCGGCATGTATGCGGGATCTAGTTCCCCAACCAGGGATCGAACCCCGGGCCCCCCGCATTGGGAGCTCGGAGTCTTACCCACTGGACCACCAGGGAAGTCCCGGATCTGTTTTCTTTGAAACTAGAAACTAATTACCTGGATTCCTTTTCTCCTGTCTTCCCACCTCCAGCTTACCTCATATATTTGCACATTTTCAGCGAGCAGGTTTGTATTTCTCTGCCTTGTCTGCTCATCTCCTCCCCTAAGAATCTGAATTAGTTTTCCAGACTTTACCACTCCATTCTCTCAAAAATTGGAAAGCAAGGAGTATCAGACCCACAAAAAGAGTAAGTACCTTGGAGTATATGAAGCTGCTCATTCTTTATTTGGAAATGGAAGCAAAGCTCTGAAAAGTCAGGTCACAATCATGGTGGTCAGCGGCAGGACTGCTCACAATGTAAGGAAGTTTGGGGGCTGTGCCCTAGGTTTTCCCAGAGATGCCTTAGGCGATGCCATCAGGAACATTTAGAACTTGCTTGTTCAAGTCTGGGGCTTATAACTTCCCAGGCATGACCTCTGCAATTGATGGGTTCTCTTGACCAGACATTCTAGTGTCCATGACAACAAGGACCTACAGCTTGTGACAAGTAGGAATTTCCAGCTCACTAGCAACTTCCTGGAGGCAGCAATATCTTTGGCAGGAAGCCATCTCTTCTGTTACCTTGGCCATGAGGGCCTGCTCCAGGCCTTGAATTGATAATCCATAGGAATGGACCCTTCCCCTGTAGTCATTCCCTCCTAGAGAGGCAAGGGAAGAAGAGGGTATCTCTTAGGACCCATTGGCACCCCAGTGTCCACCCATGTCCTGGAGGTGCCAGCTCTGTCCTCTGGTGCTTTGGTGGTGGGCCTTAGGTCTGGATGCCTACACGACAGCCTGGGCACTGGAAGTCGGCCTCCCTGGCAGCCTGGATGCTGCAACCAACACAGGCCACATGGAACCAGATGTCACAACCATCACACTGAACCCAGGCTACTGTCTCTTCTTGGGGTAGGCAGCAACAAGGGGCTGCACAGTGCTCCCCGCCCCCAACTGTAGGGGGAGCCCTGGGGTTGCTCACTGGGTGTTTCCGAGGACGCCCACGTCGATTTCTGAAGAAAGTGACACAAAAACCAGGGTCACTGGAAACCTGCAGAGGCCTAGAACTTTCCCCTGGATAACTGCAGAGTGAACCTATATAGATTCACTAGACTAAAGGTGAATCTGGTTAGAAGAACTAACCCAGGTCTTGTCATTCCAACTTCTGTTCCATCTCCCATCCCCATCCCCCAAGCAGAGAGCTACTTCCCAGCCTAGGGTTCTAAAAGAATCAAAAGGCAGTGAAATACGAGACAAAGTTCTCTCCACTTACCCACTGGGTGTCAGTGGGGTTTTCTCTACACGGAGTTTCTTCCTGGGCTCCATAAGGACCGGTGGGGGGCTCTTGGGAGCCTCTCTCTCATCATCCAGTTCTGCCAACACGCGGTGAGCTGATTTCCTCCGGTTTCTTGGGGGTGGGACAGAAGGGGTGGTCCCCACTTCCCCAGCTGGAGTGGGAAGAGGCAGGCTCTGTGGCCTACCCCCACTCCGTGAGAAGGTGAGGGGCTGGGAGTGGAGCTTGCTGAGGCTGCCAATGGAGTTGAGGATCAGCGTGGCTTTGGGGGCAGGGGAGAGGGTGCTGAGGGGGCGCTGTGGAGCCCCCTGGGAGGGCAGCATGGGCCGGAAACCAACCCCGGTTCCCTCTTCTCCCCTAGACCGTGGGGTAGTAATGGCAGCAAAATCTTGAGGTTTGACTCGGACTTGCTGAAACAAGTAGAACTCTGAGGGGCTGGTTTCTGGGGGCCCTTCAGGGCCAAAGGTCAGAAGGTCACCATCACTCAACTCCAGCCTGTGACCCCTTGGGAGTCGGACATTATTGACCAAAGTCCCTGTTGATTGTGGGGCACCAGACAAATACAGAGAACGACAAAAACAAATGACAGGTCAGAAGTGGAGAAATCTGGTCCTGTCTGGTTTTCTGGGGAACATGAGGAAGAACACGACACCTGTCATCAAATTCTCACATTCTAAATCTCTCAGCAGGTGACATCAGATATGAAACTCCTTGTGAGTTGGGAATGAGTTTATTTTTCTTATGCCCTCCCCCAGGGCACATGGAGGGAATGAACTCCTTCCCTCAATTCACTGAGGTCCAATTCTCAGATGCTCACTTTCACTCAGTTCCAACTCAGTACTAATCAGCACAGCTCAGATTGTCTGGGTTCAAATCCAAGCTCCACCACTTACCAGCCATGTGACCCTGGACAAGTTAGCTTCTTTATGCCTCATTTTCCTTGTCTGTAAAATGGGGTATTTGTGCTCACCTACATTTAATGCCCTTAAAATGTTCTTGTCTCATAATAGTAAGCACTAAATGAATGTTGGCCACTATATCCAATCCCCACAGCACTCCCCAAAACAGACCTTACAAAGATTTACATTCTACCTAAGAGGAAACTAAGATCTAAAAAGGTGAAGTGACAGGCCTAAGTGATACTGCCAGGTGCCAGTAGCAGAACTGAGATGGGAACCCAGGCCTTCTGAGGCTGACTTAACTGCCTCCAAGTCGGAGTAAGACACATGTCCAGATCATTAAAACATAATTCAACATATAACTGCCCTAAGCTAAGGACAAGGTTCCTAAACAAATCTGGAAACTTAGTCAAATCTGAGCTTGTCCCCCAGTGGCCCCAGAACAACCCCACTGTGATAACTCCAGGCCCTGGATCTACCTCCCAGCCCCTCTAAGAGCTAAACAGGGTCAGCCCCACAAAGATCTGACACTGCACATTTCTGGTGGGAAGACAGGTCTGGATGACAACCATCCATCCAACCTGATGGGGAGTTTGGGAGGCAGGCAGAGTCCCTGTGGAGACTTGGTCATTCCAGCCCAGAACTGCAACTGCCCAGGCATAAGGCTGCTCTGCTCACTTCTCACCTTGGCTGCTATGGTTCTCCAGGCTGACCCTCCAGTCGTCACCCCGGCGTTCAGCGTGCAGCTCCGCATGGACTCCAGAGATGAAGCCGGGCTCCTGCTGGGGCCGCAGGGCCACATCACAGAGGTCGGCCCTGCACCCCAAGCGGTAGGTGCAGCCAGCCCCACTTGGGGGGTGGAAGGTGTAGAGATCGCCACCCTTGCCGCCCCCTATGCGCAGCAGCTGGAAGCAAGGCAGCATGGGCGGTGCCCCCTCCACACCACCTCTTCCAGTTTAGGAATCCATCACCTTTCCCACTCCCTGGGCCATGCACATCTGGCCTAAGTTCACTTTCTGTCTGATGCAAACTTGAGCTGTCCTTTGTGCAATTTCAACTTTGAGCACACTCCCTGAGTAGGGCAAATTCAGAGTGCAAGGAGCCTAGGACGCGATGCAAAATTGGCTGTCAACAGCTTTGCAACTGAAAAATTTGGTGAAGGTCCCAGTGTAGTGCAAAAAATGAAGGCGTCTTGTGGCACGAAGCTGAATCGGATCCTCAGGCTGCTAAGTATTCCAGGAGCCTTCAATCTGTGCAAGGCAACAATACATTAGGCAGCTTCTAGGGAAATTCGAACTGTAGGTGTGGGGGTGAGGGTGGGGACTGCTTCTGTGTGATATTAACTTGTCACCTCAGTGTAATTTGGAGAAGAGAAGCTTCTTCCTGTAAAACCTGCTGATCCAAATAGAGTAACCCTCCTGCTAGCCCACGCCTCACTCTTCTGGCCAATCCCTCACTCATAACTAGTTGGCTTGAATCCCAGTGGGAAGTGTATCCACTGTCACCCCTCAAAAGGCAGTGCAAACGGGTCTCTAACGTTCTCCAGCAAAGTGGATCTAAACCCTTGCTTACCGACTTCTCCGGGTGGGATAAAAACAGAAGAAAGGGCTCCCGGGATGATGCAAGGCAAACCCAGCCTTTTCCCTCCCCGCCCCAGCCCAGGTTCGTATCTACCGCGCGGTGCAGTCTCGGAATGGTCCCCTCTCCAGGCAGTGCCAGCTCGGCCCGGGTTGGTGCTCCGGCGGCTGTTTGACAGCGAGGAAACCAGGGCCAGGAGGGGCGCGGCCTCCGCGCGCGGGCAGCGCCGGCGCCGCCTTCGGAATTCCCGGGTCCGAAGCTCCCGCCGAGCGAGCCCGCCCCCCGCGCTGTTTCTGATTGGCCATCTCGTTTGCCCTCCTTCTCTCCATTGGGCGACGAGCTGGGAGGGTCCCCGATCGCCCGCCTTCCGCTTTTTCTGATTAGTTCACAAGTTTTCCCGGGTTCCCGGAGTTGGGCGGAGCTGCCAGGGGGCGGAGGTGCCACCAACGCCTTAATTGGTCCAGTCTTTAGACACTACTGCGCCTGCGTGCACCTCTTCTCCTCCTTCCGGGTTGGTAGCCTTGTAGGCTTTAGAGCCTCCCGCCAACCTGCCCGCGTTGCGCAGGCGCGGTCAGGGGCCGAGGCCGCGCCCGGGAGCTAGGTGTAGGGGGTGTGGCCAAAGGGCTGAGGGGGTCTCTCGCGCCGGGTAAGGGGCATTCGGGAAGAGTCGGTTGGGGGCGGGAAGGGGCTGAGAGGGGGTACGGGGGTGGGTTCAGGGATCCATAGGGTGGAGGGGTGCAAGGGCAGGGTAAAGGAACAAATGAGGTGGTCAGAACAGCCTTAGAGCTCAGCGTCCAGCAGGGCGAAGACTCATATCTGGGGGACAGGAGGGAGGGAGAACAGGCTATTGGGAGATGAGAGAGTAAGGGGCCAGAATAATTTCTTCAGGATAAAAGCAAATTAGGATGTAGGGAGGGATAGGAATCCCAGCTTGGGGGAAAAATAGATGAATTCGGGTGGGAGGGTGGGGAGATCTTGAAGACCTCTCTCTCTGCTCTAGGACTCTGGAGAGGTGGGTGGGCGACAGGAATGGAAGCTGAGGAGACAATAGAGAGAAACTGAGAGGAAGGTTGCTGGAAGGGTTTGGATGCGACGTCAGGAAGCTGGCTTTTCTGCCAAGGGGTCTAGGCTGCCTGGATTCCCCGGGGGTCCTGGGTAGGCGTCCTGCCCTACATGTGGCCACATTCATCAGGGGCCAGGCATTGGGCCAGCGCTTTGATAGGGAAGGACCCAGGAGTCATGGCTTGGTGGTGTCTGGATGGGCTTCCCCAAGGCCTTGGTGAGCCATGGAGAGAACTCTGGAGATTGGGCTCACAGCCTCTGCACTGCATACCTCCTTTCTCACCTCCATCCAGGAAAGGCAGAGACTGTAGAAACTTAAGGAGGAGAGTAAAGGCACTGCCCAGAATTCTAAAAGTATGAGTAAAACCAGAGCCTCTCTCAGCCTGTCTCAGTAAATTCTCTCCATCTCATGGCTGTTGCCACAGTCCTATCAGGAACCAGATTGAGACAAGCAAGTGATCTTTAGGTATTTCCTACTTCTTTTGGGAAGTAGGATAAAGAGGAGCTAAGAGTCAGATGGACCTGGCTGTTATTTAAGGATTATGACTGTTATTGTAGGGGCTCTCTCTTTGGAAGGTGGTCTGAAAATTGAATTGGAGTGTCCTTGTTTCTCCTATTGTCCAGGGGAGCATAGATGGCTGGACACAGACTCTAGAGACTTCAAATAATGTGGAAATGTTTCGACCTTCAGGTCAGTGGGACCTGGCAAGGGGGCTGGTGATTCTGTCTCCCTGGGAAACTGACCATCTTTGTCCTTATGATTCTTCAGGTTCCACTGGGCTGATTCCCCCATCCCACTTCCAAGTTCGGCCCCTTCCAACTCTGCCAAGAATGGCTCCCATGTGGGTCTCAGACATTCCCCTGGTTCAGCCCCCAGCCCATCAAGATGTCTTAGAGAGGCGGCCAGATAACCAGAGACCTCAAGTGACCATGTGGGAACAGGAAGTTTCTGGCAAAGGGCAGGAGCCAGGGTGGAGAGGCAGGTACAGATCTAATGTTGCTGTTTTCTTGGGCTTGCTTGCCAGTGGCCCTTCTTCCCTGAAATAGATTCCTTACCCTATTTCAGCCCTTAGTTCCATGATTATTCATTTTTATATAAGCAATTGTTGTTGCCTACAATGCATAAATAATAGCAGTGTGCTAGATGCTAGGGACAAAGATAACAAAAATGAATAAGAGAGATCCTGATATCAAGGAATTTTATTTTATTTTTGATAATTTTTTTTTTTAATTAATTTATCTATTTGTTTTATTTTTGGCTGCGTTGGCCTTTGTTGCTGCCCACAGGCTTTCTCTAGTTGCAGTGAGCGGGGCCTACTCTTCGTTGCGGTGCGTGGGCTTCTCATTGCAATGGCTTCTCTTGTTGTGGAGCACGGGCTGTAGGGGCGTGGGCTCTAGAGCACAGGCTCAGTAGTTGTGGCACACGGGCTTAGTTGCTCTGCGGCATGTGGGATCTTCCTGGAGCAGGGCTCGAACCCGTGTCCCCTGCCTTAGCAGGCGAATTCTTAACCACTGCGCCACTAGGGAAGCCCCTATCAAAGAATTTTAAATCCTAAAGGAAGAGATAGGTTGACCCACAGCTGATTGTATTAAGCGTAGAATAAGGCAGTCTGAAGAAGTACGGGCTGGGAGTACAGACCGTGTGCTGTGGTAGTGTAGATTCATTCTGACGGAGCTGACCATGCCATCTGTCAATTTGTTGTCTGTGAAGATTCTTATTCTTGTTGTTTCATGTGTGTCTTTTCCCAAATGTACTGGAACATCATCCTGCCATTTTGTTCTTGAGTGGATTGCAGGTGAGTCTACCTTGAACCCCGTCAAAGGGAAAGGAGCATAATGATGAAAGGGGAGCATTGGAGTGAGTGTCAGGAGACAGAGACTCTTTGTGACTAATTTGGCTACCAGCTAGGGGTCCTTTGGCCAGTCACCTAATTTCTCTAGGCTACAGATCTCTGCCACTTAAAAAAGGTGCTGGGGAATTCCCTGGCGGGCCAGTGGTTAGGACTCTGCTTTCACTGCCAAGGGCACAGGTTCAGTCCCTGGTCAGGGAGCTAAGATCCTGCAAGCTGCATGGTGCGGCCAAAATAAATTAAAATTAAAAAAAAAAAAATGCTGTCGTTCTGGGCCTCAGTGAGGGAGCTGTGTCAAGAGCCATGTTATAAGCTGGTTTCAACTTTACGTGACGCCAGTAGACTGTGCTCTCCAGCGGTTGGGACTATGTAATTTATTGAGGTACTGCACTCTCAGACTTCTCATGTGGTGTACCTAACACTCAATAAATGATTTTAACTAGTGCCTGGCCTCACCATATTGATACTCGTTGCCATGACCTCTCTTTCCACCTCCATCAAACTTTTCCTTGCCCTTAAATCAGAATTCAGAAATCTCTGAGTGTCCTTCCCGCTTCTGCAGTTCAGAACGTGTGGCCTAATGATGTGCATCTGATGTTTAACACATCTGCCTGTATATTGTCCTCGAGAGAGGTCATGTTCCATGAACTCAGCTAGCCTTTAGGTCCTGTGGGCCCAGATATGCTTAGTAGGGCTGTTATCAATGATGATGGTGACGGAAATGCAGAGATCCCCATGGCCCAGCTTCATCCGCTGCCAGCTCCCCATATGGGAGCAGAGGGATCCTCTCCTCCTTCTCCTGTCTCCATTTATGCCTTGGCCACCCTCCCAGCACCAGAGACAGGTCTCACCTGTGCTAACCTGTCTTTGAAGGTCCGTGGAGCTGGCGGGGTCGCAGGCCCTGAGCCAGCAGGCTGAGCTGATCTCTCGGCAGCTGCGAGAGCTGCGGCGGCTCGAGGAGGAGGTCCGGGTGCTGCGGGAGACCTCGCTGCAGCAGAAGATGAGGCTGGAGGCCCAGGCCATGGAGCTGGAGGCACTGGCACGGGCAGAGAAGGCTGGCCGCACTGAGGCCGAGGGCCTGCGTGCTGCCCTGGCCGGGGCCGAGGTTGTCCGGAAGAACCTGGAAGAAGGGAGCCAGCGGGAGCTGGAGGAGGTTCAGAAGCTGCACCAAGAGCAGGTGAATGTGGGCCTGGGAAGGGTTCAGCTGCACAGTGGTGAGCTGGGCAGGAGCTCCCCAGCAAAGAGCAGGCATTGCAGAAAAGAGTGATGAGATGTTTGGTGAAGGTGAAAGAAACAGGTGACCTGGAAAGAGGGAGAACTTGGATGTGTTGGTCTTATTCAGATTGCCCTTTTCCGCCAGGACTCAGGAGACCTCCCACCACTTGAAGCCCTCCTTCCTCTTCCAGTAGGAAGTAGTTTGTCTTTCTACTTTACTCCAGGTACCCAGTTCATCTGGGAACACTGTGGGAGGGAGAGCGAGGGAGGTGGGAGTGGGGTCCTAAGGTGGACTGGGAAGGGGCGATTATTCAGTCAGCAAGCATTTATCCGTGCTTACTCTTTGCCATCCCTGAGACAAGAGCCGGGACACTGGGGTGAGCAAATCAGCCAACTCTCTGCCCTTGTGGGTGGAGCTGACAGCCTAGTGGGGGATACACACATTCAATGCTTAATTTAATTCTAGTTAATTAATTGCATTGGGAAAAGAGCCATGAAGGAGAAGGACAAAGGAGCCCTGACTGGTCTGGGGGTTTGGGAAGGCCACCCTAATCAGTCGACATGTTAGGAAATGAAACCATAAAGATATTGGAAGAAAATATGGGTGAATTCCTTTATAACCTGGGAATGGGGAAACCTTTCTACCTGTGAATCAAAATCCAGAGCCATTAAGGAAAAGATTGATATATTGACTTTATAATACCAAACTTAGGAATGACAAAATAAAAGTAAAATTAAAGGGTAAGTGATAAACTATAGAAGAATATTTCCAGGTCATATCACAAGAAAAAGCTAATATCCCTACTATATAACGTGTGCCTAGAAATCAAGAAGAGAAAGACAGCAGTCCAGGCAGAAAATGGACAGAAGAGATCGTTCAAAGAAAAATATAAAGAGCCTTTAGATTCATGAAAGATGCTTAATGATAAGAAGTTGACATTTGTGTTAAATAGGAGTTGGCGGGCTTCCCTGGTGCCGCAGTGGTTGAGAGTCCGTCTGCCAGTGCAGGGGACAAGGGTTTGAGCTCTGGTCTGGGAGGATCCCACATGCTGCGGAGCAGCTGGCCCCGTGCGCCACAGCTACTGAGCCTGCGCTCTGGAGCCCGCGTGCCACAACTGCTGAGGCCCACGCGCCTAGAGCCCATGCTCTGCAGTGGGAGGGGCCACTGCAATGAGAGGCCCGCGCGCGCGGTGGCGAGGAGTGGCCCCCGCTGGCCGCAGCTGAAGGGGGCCCGCGCACGGCAACGAAGACCCAATGCGGCTATAAATAAATAAATTAATTAATTAATTAAAATAAAAAAAATAGGAGTTAGCTGGTGGGCAGGCATGTGGGGAGGTGATGGGGGCTGGTGTGACACTTGGCTGCAAGTAGATGTGAATGGGAGGAGGCCAGAGGGGCCTGAGTGCAGGCGATGAGAGGGGCTCTGGGTGTTGGGGTGGAGTGTGAGTCCTTGGGCCTGTTCAACTTTATACTTTACCTTAAGAGCAATGGGTAACCGCTGAAAGGTTTTAACAGGGAAATTACATGATCAGGTTTATATTTTATGTGTAAAAGGACCAGTTTTGTGATTCGTGTCCCAAAAGCTCACAGTGACTATGGTATAGAGATAGGGCTAGAGGCGGGCAGACCGGAAGTGAGGGCAGCCACTTTCCCTCCTTCACCGGCCGAACCATGACTCCTTCAGCGTATCTGACACCCTTAACCACTGTTGGTGGTGCTGTGAGAAAAGGACAAGCTCCCTGCCTTCCTAGGGCTTCCTTCTGGATGGGGGGAAGCAGACAGTAAGCACGTGCAGAAGCAGGATCATTTCATAGTGATAAGAAGTGCAGGAAGGGCACGAACAGGTGATAGGACAGCGCAGGTGCTGGGTAGGGAGTAGCGGTCCGGGGAGGCCTTCCCCACGAGGCGGCATCACTGAGATCTGAGGAGCTGGGGGAAGCCAAGCCTCCAGGTCGACTCTGAGGTGGGAAAGAGCAGACTTGTTGGGGGGACGGTGGGAGAGCACTGTGGCTGGAGCAGAGCGGGCAGTGGGAGAAACAGGACAGAGCTCAGAGAAGCAGGCAGAGGCCAAGGCACGACAGGTTTCACAGGCCCAGGGAAGAAGCCGGTCTGAACGCTGTGGTAAGCCACTGGAGGTTTCTAAGACCGGTCAGGAGATGGTTGCCATTGTCCAGGCCAGAGATGAGGGTGGGTTACCTCAGGTTGGTGGCACTGGACATGGAGAGAAGTGACAATGTTTTGGCAGGAGACCTGACAGGAACTGCTGGTGGATTGGAGGGTGATGGGGAGTGAGGCACCAAGGATGGTCTCCGTTTTGCTGTGCACAGTTGGGTGATTTCTTGGGTGCTTGTCCAAGGTCACAGAAGGTGGGAGTGAAGGGCAGGGCCAAAGCAGAGGGCGGATTTGGAAAGCCCAGGTGTGGGCGAGCTGGCCCCTGCTGAGCCCTCCCTTCTCTCCATAGCTCTCCTCCTTGACACAGGCTCACCGGGAGGCTCTTTCCAGTTTGACTAGCAAAGCTGGGGGCCTGGAGAAGTCTCTGAGTAGTCTGGAAACCAGGAGGTCAGGAGAAGCCGAGGAGCTGGCTGCGGCCCAGAGGGAGGCCGAGCTGCTGCGGAAGCAGCTGAGGTGAGTGGGCGGGTGGGCGACCGAAGGGCAGTTGGTCTGGCATTCGTGGGTTGGTGGGTGGGGTGGGTCTCCAGGGTGCCCCCCGATGGCTACCCTGCTCCCACCCCAACCCTAGGAAGACCCAAGAGGATTTAGAGGCTCAGGCGACCTTGGTTGAGAACCTAAGGAGGTACGTGGGGGAGCAGGTCCCTCCCGAGGTCCACAGTCAGATGTGGGAATCAGAGCGACAGGAGCTTCTAGAAACCGTGCAGGTGAGAGAGCGCTGGGCATGGGGTGGGACGTGAGGGCTCAGGTCCTGGGCTAGGGGGCCCTGGAGAAGAGCACAGTCCCCGGGAGAGAAGGCAGTGCTGTCAAGGGGCACACAGCCTGGCCGCCGCCCGAGGGCCACTGGGAGACCCGACAAGAGGTAGCTAGCTGTCCTCTCTCTCTCCCCCGACCCTGCCCGAAGCACCTGCGGGAGGACCAGGCCGGCCTGCACACCACCGCGGAGCTGCTGCAGGTGCGCGTGCAGAGCCTCACGCACATCCTCTGCATGCAGGAGGAGGAGCTGGCCCGGAGGGTAGGCCCCTGGCCCAGGCCCCTCGCCCCTGGGTGCCCCCTGTGCGTGGGAGGGGTCGGTGTGCCGCTCCTAGAACCTGCCCGCGTCTTTCTTCCCCTGAACGCCTCTTCTTGCTGTGGCTCCTGATGCCTGGGCAGGACAGAAGAAATAAAACCCACCTCCTTCCTCTGCTCCCCCAGGAGCCCACACTCTCCCCACTTCCTCCACCCTCAGGTTCAGCCTTCAGACTGCCTGGAGCCCGAGTTCACCGAGAAGTGCCAGTCCCTGCTGAAGCGCTGGCGGGAGAAGGTGTTTGCCCTTTTGGTGCAGCTGAAGGCCCAGGAGCTGGAGCACAGAGAATGCGTGGAGCAGCTGAAGGGACAGGTCACCTGGCACCCTCTCTCCCCATGCTCTCCCCCAGCTCTCTGCTCCTTACAGGAGGGGTGGCATTTATTCACCAAATACTTGGGTGGTTCCCACATGCTGGCAGCGCAGCCCTGAGCAAAGGCTGACAAGGACCTGCTCTCATGAGGTGGGCCGGCCTCCCCCAGAAGGGGACAGTGTCCAAGGATGGGTGGGTGGCACGGGCAGAGGCTGGCCACGGGTCCTGGTGGGTCGGTCACAGGGTAGTTCCTTAAGGTGTGGGCATGGGGAACATGCTTCTGGAAGGAAACCTGGACCCAGACTCCATTCTTAGGAACCCGGGCTTACTGTCTCCATGTGTGGCCTTCTTTCAGAGACCCCTGCACCTGCCCCTTCCTTCCCAATGCCTCCCCTACAGCTTTGGCTCTAGACCTGCCTCCTCTCCTCCCCCAGGTGGCAGAGCTCCAGGAAGGAGTCAAAACCCAGTGCCAGGAGCAGGCCATCCTGCAGCGCTCCCTGCAGGACAAAGCTGCAGAAGTGGAGGTAGAGCGGATGGGTGCCAAGGTCAGTGTCTGAGATGGGCAGAGGCTGAGGGAGGGCAGGGAAACCTCAGGGAGGGGGACACTTTTGGTTTGTTTTGGCTGTACCACGTGGCATGTGGGATCTTAGTTCTCCGAACCAGGGATCAAACCCGTGCCCCCTGCAGTGGAAGCGAGCAGTCTTAACCACTGGACCGCCAGGGAAGTCCTGAGGGGACCATGTTCTTTACCGTATCCTTCCTAGGCCCTGCAGACGGAGCTGAGCCGCACTCAGGAGGCCCGGCGCCGGGAGCAGCAGCAGACAGCCACAGCGGAAGAGCAGCTGAAGCTTGTGGCCAATGCTGTCAGCAGGTATCTGGGATGGAGGGTGGGTGGAGTAGCATTTCTGCTTCGACAGCTTCCTGGGCATCTTGGAGTTTAAGAGCCTCAGGCAAGAGGGGCTAGAAAGCTGGCCATGTGGAGGATGCAGGGCTGCAGGGCTGGAGGTATGTAGCCCTGTAAAATCTTTGTGTTTGTTTTTTCCTGGGGCAACCCCCTTCCACATTCACAGCAGGGTCACTTGTTATGACTCCCACCCACTGCGTGTTTGGCTGGAGATGAGGTATTACTAACTTCCTCTTGCAGTTAGTAACGGCTTGAGCTAAATAGAGCACCTAGGAGGGTCTCCACCTTCAGAATTGTTCGAGGATGGGGAATGTGGACACTTGATCTTTCTTCCTTCCCTCCTTTCTCTCTTTCTTTTTCTTTCTTTCTCTCTTCCTTCCTTCCTTTCTTTCTTTCTTTCTTTCTTTCTTTCTTTCTTTCTTTCTTTCTTTCTTTCTTTCTTTCTTTCTTTCTCTCTCTCTCCCTCCTTCCCTCCCTCCTTCCCTCCCTCCTTCCCTCCCTCCTTCCCTCCCTCCCTCCCTCCCTCCCTCTCTCTCTCTCTCTCCCTCCCTCCCTCCCTCTCTTTCTTTCTTTCAAATTTTGCAGGCATGCCCTGTTGAGTTGGAAAAAATTTAATCTATTTTTTTTAAAGCTGAACACCCACAGGTATACCTCTTTTTATTGTACTTTGCTTTATTAACTTCACAGATGCTGCTACAAATCGAAGGTTTGCGGCAACTCTGTGTCGAGCAAGTCTATTGGTGCCATTTGTTTTTCCAACAGCATTGTTTTAAAATTAATGCTGTTTTTAAA
The DNA here is from genome assembly GCF_028564815.1 of Eubalaena glacialis. Taxonomy (NCBI): domain Eukaryota; kingdom Metazoa; phylum Chordata; class Mammalia; order Artiodactyla; family Balaenidae; genus Eubalaena; species Eubalaena glacialis. The sequence continues at coordinate 23,774,590 of NC_083722.1, read as the reverse complement.
TGTTTAGTTGTTTTTTCAGACGTAATGCTATTGCACACTTAATGGACTACAGTATAGCATAAACATAACTTTTATATGCACTGGGAACCCAGAAAATTCGTGTGACTCGCTTTATTGCAGTTTCCTTCCCCCCCCCCTTTATTTATTTATTTATTTGTTTATTTTTTTAACATCTTTTTTGGAGTATAATTGCTTTACAATGGTGTGTTAGTTTCTGCTATATAACACAGTGAATCAGCTATACATATACATATATCCCCATATCTCTTCCCTCTTGGGTCTCCCTCCCACCCTTCCTATCCCACCCCTCTAGGTGGTCACAAAGCACCAAGCTGATCTCCCTGTGCTATGTGTCTGCTTCCCACTACCTATCTATTTTACATTTGGTAGTATATATAAGTCCACGCCACTCTCTCACTTCCTCCCAGCTTACCCTTCCCCCTCCCTGCCAGTTTCCTTTTTAATCAGTTGCAAGCCTGTCTCTCATACCAACTTCCTAGGTGTTTCCTTCACAGCTATTGTTAGATAACCTTTAGAAAGACCTCTAAGGAGAAGCACAGGTTTCTTTGCACAGGTAACAATCCCTCCTCGGCTTTGGACATGGGGACACTGAGGTGGTCTGAGGAGAGCTCTCAGCACAGTGCCTGGCTTATTGTCTGCATTCTGTAAATGTTCACTTTTACCATGAGGCTCTTCTAGATGGATCACATAACAGTTTTGGCTTAGAAAAATTGTGATGCAGGGTGGGTCCTTGCCTACCATCCCCTTCTGTTGGATTTGTACCTTGAGGACTAATTTAACCAAAAAAAAAAATTTCATGAAAAATTTCAAGCGTGCATGGCATTAGAGAGACTAGTTATGATGAACTACTGCCCAGATTCAATCCATTGCATGTGCCTCCTACCTCCAGGAAGACAGAAAGATACACTGTGGACAGGGTTTTACTTTGATACCAGGACAGAACTGAAATGGTCCTTGCTAATGATTTATTGCCAAAAAGTCCACGTGGCCTAAAACAACCCAAGCTCGGATTGTTGCCAGGTTTGTTAGCCTCTTGGTGGCTTGGAGATCCTGTCAGGAAAAGGCTTTCATAAGAACCACAGTAGGTGTTGGAAGCACCCGCTCAAACAATTTTCAGATAAAAGTGATCTCTGCTGTGCTGCTAGGGATACAGCCTTCAGCCTTTGTCGTCCGCTTGTTTTTCCCCTGGGTGCTGCATAGGCCCTCCTCCCAGGGGACCCATTTAGACTTCTCAACTTCCATGAGCCACGTTGATCCTGCTTTGGGCACAGCCAGCTGATAAAGCATGTGGACCCGGCCTTTGTTGGTATCAGGGACTTGTTAGAGAGGATAACTTTGATCTCTGATACATAATAGTGATCAAAAAGCAGATCGTGAGAAATAAGCTTAGCACATTGCTTGAAAAGATGTACAATTATTTAATGCCTTCTTGGGGCAAACTGATGGAAGCTATGGGCTTTGTTCCATAGAAGAATGCACATAAGTTCATACACCCCAAACGTGGCATATGGCGGCAGGAGACTCCCCAAACCTGGAGACGCACCTGGAGGCCTGAGGTGCAAAAGTCTAAATCAGCTAGAGATAAGCCTGCTTTAGGGCACTTGTTTTAGCCCCCATAGAATCGATGTTCCTGAACCCTTTACTTTGTGATGGCATCTGAGTCCAGATAAGGTGTGACCTCATGAACCTGATTATTGTTTTTACCGTAGGGTTGTTTCTAAAGACACTGATTGCAAGGACGCAAATGAGAAGCTTATGTAGGTTTTGGGACCAGGAATAGCTGCGCCTTTTTTTTTTTTTTTTGTCTGGGCCACGCAGCATGCGGGATCTTAGTTCCCCGACCAGGGATCAAACCCACACCCCCTGCAGTGGAAGTACGGCGACTTAACCACTGGACCACCAGGGAAGTCCCTAGCTGTGCTTTTCTTATGAGCAACTGCATCATTTTTATTTGACAATGACTAAGGGGCTTAAGCTCTCAGTTTTCTTTCACGACTGGCAGGGCACAGAGTTGGGGCCCCTACTCTTGGCTTCAGCTTCTCTTGCCCTTGCTCTGATTTCCCCTTCCCTGCTTTCCCCACGTACATAGCAATACAGGATAGAGGGGATCAAGTCCTTTTGGAAATAAGATGGGGTTGAAGGGTCATGACTTTGTGTCTTCTCCAGCTTTCAGACCTGGCTCCAGAGCGCCATGGCAGAGGTGAAGCAGGCCGCAGCCCGGTTGCCCGGCCTCAGCAGCCGAGTCAGCTATGCCGTCCGCAAGGTCCACACCATTCAGGGTGGGTAGGGCAACTGCCAGATGCGTCCTGCCCCTGTCACTGCCCCAGCAGCTCTCTCATCCTACACCCACCTTCCTGCCTCCTCCTTACCAGTCCGGGCATCTCCCGTTTTCCCTCTTCTCCTCCACAAGCTCACCTCTCTGTTGCTCTCTGCCTTTTCTTCCCCAGGCCTGATGGCTCGAAAACTGGCCCTTGCTCAGCTGCGCCAGGAGAGGTAAAGTTTGGGCCACTTTGAGGTGGATCAGGGGCAGGAGTGGGGCTTTAAGGTGTTGGTTGCTGGGACCCAAAAAAGCGAGGATGGAGGAAGGATGGGGGCTTAGGGGTCAGGCAGCTGGGTGATTCCCCCCATCTCTGTTTCCCTTCCCTGTCTCAGCTGCCCCCGACCCCCACCGGCCACGGATATGAGCCTGGAGCTGGAGCAGCTGCGGGAGGAACGGAACCGTCTGGACGCAGAACTGCAGCTGAGCGCCCACATCATCCAGCAGGAGGTGGGCCGGGCCCGGGAGCAAGGTACACCTGGTCCTCAAGTCACCGAGCTTGAGCCGGGGCCAGAGTCTGAGTCTGGGGGATGAAGAGGAAGAGGGAAGAGCTGGGGTCTAGGGTATGGAGAAGCCTGAGTGGGCACCACATCTTCCCAGGGGAGGCGGAGCGGCAGAAGCTGAGCGAAGTGGCCCAGCAGCTGGAGCAGGAGCTGCAGCGCACCCAGGAGTCCCTGGCCACTTTGGGGCTGCAGCTGGAGGCGGCTCGCCAGGGCCAACAGGAGAGCACGGCGGAGGCTGCCAGTCTCCGGCAGGAGCTGACCCAGCAGCAGGAGATCTACGGGCAAGGTGTGCAGGAGGGGCCGTGGGCAGACCCATGGTGGGGGCGGGGGTGGGAACCATGAACCAAGGCTCCCCTGACACCCCACGTGCACCTCCACCCCAGCGCTGCAGGAGAAGGTGGCCGAAGTGGAGACTCGACTGCGGGAGCAGCTCTCAGAATCAGAAAGGAGACTGAACGAGGCTCGCAGGGAACACACCAAGGCCGGTGAGATTGGCTGGGGTGGACGTGGGTTTTCAGGAAGAAGGAAGTGTTGAGGCATGAGGTTATTTTAAAAACTTTATTTTTAAAGCTTTTTGGAAGTGTGCGGGTCATGAAGTTATCAAGGAAGATGAATTCTCAGGTGGTAAACACCCATATATAGCCAGCAGCCATATCAAGCAACAGCACTTGACCAGCCCTGGATCCCCTGCAGCCCCTCCCAGTCACCCCCCTCCGCAAAGGCAGTCTGACATCTCATACCAACGATTACCCCCAACTTTTTATTGGGAAAAATTTCAAACACCTAGCCAAGTTAAAAGAATCATGTAATGGATACTCATATACCTTCTCTGGTTAGAGGCAGCAGTTAATAACCTTTGGTCACATTTCCTATCTGTATATATACACATATTGATATATAAATATTTTGGGGGGAATTATTGAAAGTAAGTTGCAAACATCCTGACTGTTCAGCTGCATCTCCCACAAATAGGATATTTTCCTATGTAACCTCAATACCATTGTCACACTTTAAGAAAATGAATATGAATTGCACAAAATCTGGTATCCAGTCCCTATTCAGATTTCCCCTGCAGGACTCTGGGAAGCTTCAGTGATGGGGGAGGTACTTTGGGTTCGCAGATTCATAGGATCCTAGAGCATCAGACTCCCCTCCCTCTGTACGGCAGACTGAAAGCCACAAAGTATCAGTGGCTCACCTGAGTCACAGAGCTGGGGACCCAGTGTTCCTGCCCATCCTTCCAAGCTTGTTTTCACGGTGCCTCATGGCCTCTAGGCTGCCCAACACCCGTCCCCTCTGAGGCCTGGCTTTCCCGTAGTGGTCTCCCTGCGCCAGATCCAGCGCAAAGCCACCCGGGAAAAGGAGCGGAACCAGGAGCTGCGGCGCCTGCAGGATGAGGCCCGAAAGGAGGAGGGACAGCGGCTGACCCAGCGCCTGAAGGAGCTGGAGAGAGACAAGAACCTCATGCTGGTAGGAGGAGGAGACGGGGCTCTTCTCAGGGAGCAGAGCTGTGGAAAGGGGAGGGGGCTCTGCCCGGGCTTGGTGGCGTTTAACCCTCTCCTTCCCAGGCCACCTTGCAGCAAGAGGGTCTCCTCTCCCGTTACAAGCAGCAGCGACTGTTGGCAGTTCTTCCTTCCCCATCGGATAAGGGGTTACCTGTGGAGTCCAGCCCCAGGCCCTCAGAGTCTTCAGCGCCTGCACCTCCGGCAGCGGCCCTATGCACCAAGGAGTCCATCAAAGGTAAGGGACAGATGGCGGGGGACTTCACGCATCTCTCCTCCAGGCACTCTGCAATGCATGAGCCTTGTTCTCTGTGACCCCTGGAGGCCCACAGCCTCTCTTATTCACGCCCGCCTTGGACCAGGAGCCTTCTCCCTCATAACCCTCACATCCTGCGGCGTGACGGTGACAGCCTTCTCTTGTCCACCTCCTGTCCCTTGGGGTCTTCTTTCCCAGGATCCCTTTCTGTCCTGCTCGATGACTTGCAGGGCCTGAGTGAGGCCATTTCCAAAGAGGAAGCTATTTGTGAAGGAGACAGCCAGACCTCTTCTTCTGTCTGCCACTGAGCAGCTGCGAGGACCGGAAAGATGAGGATAGAGGAGGAGTGGGTTGGGGAGGGGGTCCAGCCCAGCTCCCTTCCCATCCAGCTGCCTTCGGGGACACCAGCCACCAAGATGTTGTGAATTCTCCCATGGCTCAATAAAGATGACTACAGTAGGAGCCATTGTTTGGACAGTTCTCTCTGGGAATATAAGGAAGTTTTCTCCCTGCAGCCTCTCTTGTCCGGGAAATGTGAGAAGTGGCCCCCCACACAGCTCTTTCTCTAGATGATTCCTTTTTCGAAACCCCTTTCCCAGGCTGCCCAGGAAGTTTTTGGAGAAGCTCCAGGTTTCTTTTTATTCTCAACTTTTGTTTTAAAACTACCTCTGGAAGGTGGTCAGTGCCAGGAATGAAGCAGATAAAACATTCACATGTTCGACAGGAATCGCAGATCCAGGCAGCATCCTGCCCCGGGGGGCCACTGTGGTGGGCTTGACGGGCGGGTCCCTGCTCCCGTGGCACTTACAGTCCGGTGGGAGAGACAGACGACGGGCAAGTACTTACATGAACAAATGAGCATTTCAAACAATAATAAGTGCTATGAATATGAAGGGAAAAAATAAATGACAGTGATGTGGTAGAAACTGGCTGTGTGGGGAGGGGCGGCATTAGATGGGGGGCAGGCAAGGCCTCTCTCAGGAGGGATGTGGTGCTGAGGCCGGAGTGAGGTGAGGAGCAGGCTGTGCAGCCCCCTGGGAGGAGCACGAGGGCGGGCACAGGGTGCGCAGGTGCGGAGGCTGGAGGGAGCCCGAGGGAGGATGCTGCAGGGAGAGGCCAGGCCTGGTGGAGCTTGGATTTTACTCTAAATCAGTAGAAAGTCCTTAGAGTACTTTTAAAACTGGGGACAGCCACACGATTTGACTTAACATTTTTAAGAGATCTGTTGGCTGGCTGTGGAGGATGGGTTTGGGGTGTGGCCGCGGGATGAGGAGAGAGAGGAATGAAGTCCTCAAAAGTGAGCCACGAGGGACAGTGGTGTCCCTTACTGCGGGGGAGCAGACCCGGTAGGGGACAACCCGGGGAGGAAGTGAGTTCTGTTTTGGACACGTTACTTCTGAGAGGCTCATGAGATGTCCAGGCAGAGGAGCCCTTGCTGAGGAAAAGTTCTAGGGGAATCTCTGAACGACTCAGACCAGACAGACTGACAACTGAAGGAGGAGAGGAGAGAAGGGGTGGGCACAGAGTTCACACCAAGGACAAGGGGAGGGGCTCAAGGGACAGTGAGGAGGATTCCAGAGGGAGGAGAAAGAGGCTGAGATGCCAGGGGGAGCTGAGGCAACTTCTTCCCGAGCCTCTGGGTGTGACTGATGGAACCAGCCCCGGGGTGCGGAGAAGGAATCAGGATGTCCTCGTACTTTCTCCTTCACCTGCAGTCACCGCAGGTGGCTCCTGGATGAAATTCTCAGATGTCACTGCTTGGGAGGCCCCCGTCACGCCTGGAGAAGGCATATGCTGGGAAGTGGAAGTTCCAGGAAGGGCTGAGCCCCACGGAGAGGGTTCACACTGGGATGGGTGGGGGAGGCTCGGCGTACTAGCTGAGACCGTTCCAGCTGTGTCCCAGCTGTTCAAGGGAACACCCCCTGTCCTCCCCCCAATTGCCCACCCCCTGCCCGGCATCCCGCCTTCCAGCCCCTGTAATTACACTGCTTCCCCACGCGTGGTTTGCTCCCATTCCTTGGCTTCCAATGACCTTGAGGGATTAGAGGTAGAAGTCCCTGTTATTAGGGGTTGCTGCAGGGTGTGTATGAAGGAGGACATGAAAACAACGGTGGGGTGACCAAGGTCTGGATCATCGATAAAGCCTGGGTGGCTGGGTCCTGAGCTGGGGGACTAAAATGAGGGACGCCACCATCAGAGGTTACACATTAGCCATGGCCTTCCAAATGGGTTTGACCAGTTAGGTTCGGATGTGATTCCTTGTGTGACTGGGCCAGTCCCTCCCCAGAGATTGGCCTCCTCTTCCCCCTCCTCCCCTATAAAGCCTCTTGGGGTTCCCAAGCACCCAGACTCAGCCGACCCCTGACTTTGGGGGCCAGGAGACAGGCAAGATGCTCAACTGGAAGCTCCTGGGGATCCTGGTCCTTTGCCTGTTTTGCCGGAGGTGAGCTGGGAATAGAGGCCCGGAGTGTGATTTGGGGTGATGGGGGACGGTAAAGATGAGGCAAGGGTGAGATGGATGCATAGGGATAGGGAGATCCTGGGAATTCATATGAGGGGAAGAGTTAAGGGGAAGGAGGTGATGCGGGAAGGTGCATTTTAGCGCAGAATAAATGTTTTGCTGGTTTGGGTGTAGCTCCATGTGGCGATTTAGATCAGCATTCAGGTGTGGGGCGAGTATTCATCAGAGCTGAGGTCCGTGTTAAGGGGGTGGAGGTCATGGTAGAGATGGGGTCTGGGTGCCACGCGGGGCCAGGGTGTAGACAGCTTTGGGACTGCAGACACATATAGCGGCCCTGCCAGTGGGGTGTCCCAACCAGGGTTGGATGGAGCTTATGTGCGGGGAGCAGGGGATCCTGTCAGTTTAAAGTTGGTCCAGTCAATAGTTCAGGACAGCGTTTCATGTCATTTTAAGATCACTTTGGTATTTTGTGAATGTGTGAGAGTTACTTTTGAGTTTTGTTTGTGGGATCAGCTCAGGCTGTGTTCCATCGCAGAGAGGTGATGCTCCCTGGGTCTGTAGCTACAGGGAGAGGGGGGATCCTCACAACCTCTTACCTTTCTCCTTCCTCCTCTGCAGGCATCTCAGGCAGCGGAGACCATCCATCTCCCTCATCCACAGAGCCCTCAGAGGAGGAGGGCCCCCCAACATTGCCTCAGGGCCCCCCAATCCCTGGTGACCCCTGGCCAGGGGTACCCCCTCTCTTTGAGGACCTTCCACCTCCAGGCCCCAGTCGTCCCTGGAGAGACCTGTCTGAATCTGGAGTCTGGCCTCCTGTACCCCCTAGAACTGATCCCCCTCAACCTCCCCGGCCTGATGACCCCTGGCCAGCAGGACCCCAGCCTCCAGAAAACCCCTGGCCACCTGCCTCTAAGGTGGGCCACGGATCTCAGGAGGAGCCAGATCTTGACCCACCCCAGGAGGAGTACAGATAATGGATCCCCCAGAGGCATCCTGGGCCTCTGCCCTCAAGCCCATCTCTACCCTTCTGATTTCCCTTGAATTCTCCCCAATTTAGCCTAACTCCTTAATTCCTTTCCTCATTCCTTCAGTTTTATTCTGAACCAGGAAGGTGTTGTTCTCAATATTTTCTGTCCCCTCTTGAGATCGGTATTTAGCCCCCGCTTCCCCCTTCTTTTTTCTCTGACAGCCAAAGTGAACACCCCTACCTCACCTCCAGTCCTCTCCCCTCCCACCGCCTCTTCCCCACCCCTGGGACTCTCCGGGCAGGGCTGGCAGCACTGTGTTCTCTGCTGCCACCTGGTGGCCGCCAGCTGGGAACTACCAGGAGACCATGGTGCTTCCATGAAATGGAAAAACAAAAAACCATGTTTTCTAATTTTGACTCTAGGCTGCGTCCTTGCCAATGAGCAGGACTTTGAACATTCAGATGCCCTCATAACAGCCATGGACCTACAGAGATCTGGAAGTCATCTGAGTTCCTGTCTTGCCCATATGCATAGGGATGTGGAACTCAGCCAGTGGAGGGTTGGAAATGCAACTATCAGAGTTACAAGGACATTCAGACCCACATTTCTCCCATTCTGGGATCCCTATTTTGGAGAATGAGAAACCAAGTTAAGTCTCTCTTTAATAGCTTATGGTTTGCATACCTCTGGCTGAACATGAAAACTCTCCCAGGGAGATGTGGGCAGGACTAAGTTTTAAGGGGATCAATTTCCAGAAGCATATGTGTCCCTTCCTAAAATGAATCTGCCTGAGAACTGTTCTCCTTTTCTGCATGCCTCCATTAACAAGTGACCTCTCACTAGACAGAGGAAGGCCGAGCTCTCTCACCCACCCTGAACTGAACCTGGGTGCTCTTCCTGGAGCTACCAAATGAAGTCAATGGAAAATAAAAATCAGCCCTTTCCATCTCATGAAGAGATGAATTTTTAGTAGAAGTTTACTTTTCTGTTTAATCATTGTCAATATTTGTAGTTTTGATCAATTGCATCTTTTAATAATTGTAATTATAAACCCAGGGCAGAATAATGGTTTTTAATATAGTCTTGTGGTCACAGGAAATAAATTCCAATTTATTGATATGTATATATTTTTGTTACAGAGATATACAAGAAAAGATTTTCCAAAAATACACTAAAATACAAAAAAGGTGATACAATGAAAACAATATTTCATTAGGACCAAACTCTATAGGGAAAATGAAATGGAAAAAGGAACTAAAAAGAAAAATAAATGAGGTAAATTTGCTGACTGGCTAATGGACTTGTTCACTTATTAAAAGGGTGTTAATGAACATGAAAGGGCTATGGTGTTATATTCCATCCACTGCATTTAAAAGAGTGATGTGACTTTCTAAATATATAAGTATTTACAATTTCTCAGAAAGTATACCCTTTGCAGTATTTAAACTGAAGATTAAAAATGTTAGTTGTTGACTTTAAAATGTGTAAGGGGTACATAGTTTCCCCAAATTCTTTAAGGGTGTATTTGAGTAGGAAAGTTGGAAGGGCAGGAGCCCAGAGATCCCAAAGGCCTGATGTCAATCAAGTGGCTGGCCAGGGTGGAGTTGAAAAGGGCCTAAAAGAAATGACGGTTCCCTGACCTTAAAATCCACCGCTTTAGGACCCAGTTTGCTTACATGGTAACTCCTATCAAAACCTATATGTGACCGGTTTGAAAAAAACAAAACGAAATAGAACAAAACAAACAAAAATCCCCCTAAGTTTAGAGTTTGGAAATAATCTTAGAACAGGTGCGAATTGTAGGTGTGAGCCTGTAATTTAATAGGCCTCAAAGTGGGCTAGATTCACTCATTCATTCAATTATTATCTCATACCCTCAATATGTCCTGCAATGTCAGGTGCCACGGGGGAATATAACGAATAAAAATATACAGTTCCCATTCTCAGGAAGCTTAAAATTAGGCCAGGGGAGACAGGATTTACATACAAAGTTAAATGACAATGTCACAGGCTGTAAGGATGCATTAACTAAATAATTACATGAGTAAACATCACAGTAATAGCCTTGGCAGTAAACGCCACGAATGCAGAAGAGAGTCACGCACGGGGAGCTGGAGTAGTCAGGAGAGGCTTCCTGGAGGCCCTGAGCGGGGTGCGGCAGGAAGGCAGGCTGCGTGACCGTGGCCGGAGGACCGGCCAGGAAGGGGCGGGCCGGGGGCTGCGGGCGCAGGAGCAGGTGCGGAAACTGGGCCCCCGCAGCCCAAAGCCCTCTTGCTTCAGGACTGGCCCTGAGCCTGTGCCCCTGTGTGTGCTGTTACAGCTCCCTGGAATGGCCTTCCTCTCCCCAGCCAGTTGTATTTATCTTCCGCGACACCTCTCCCACGCTGCTCCCCACCCTCACTTGTACCCCTGCCTCGTGGCACCTTGTTCAGCGGTGCAGCTGTGCCTGGGACAGAACTCAGATGGCAATGTTTATTCCCATCTCCCCTCCCCTACTAGGCTCCGAACCTCTTGGAGGCAGAGACTGTGTTCTGTGCATTTCTTCTCGGACCCCATCACCATTTGGTACCTACATTTTGGTACCCAGCAGCCCACCTGTGCCTCTGGGCTCCGGGACATTGCCCTGTGCAGGAAGTGCTGGAAGCACCTGGAAACGTTTCTCCCCCACATCCTCCTTCCCTCCCCCTCCCCACCCCAACCTGGAGCCCTTATTGGATGACGGAGAAATATGGGAGTCTTCTGAGCCCCAGTTGCCCTCTATGAGACTTTGCTTGGTTCCACACAGTTGCTTGGCCTCCTTCCCTTCCTGGTCCCACTTCCCCACTCCCTTTCCCTCCTCCCCACCCTTATAACTTTTTAATAAATCCCTTTTACTTGAATTTTTGTCTCAGGATCTGCTTCTGGAACATCCAACCTAAGACACAACGAACGGTTTGCTATAAACCCTTGCAGCTGCTTTTTACTGCGCATGTGCAATAGGGATACTGTTGCCCAGGGCATACAGATTAAGCTCTCACTTAATTTGCACAATAACCCTATTGTTATCAACATTTCTCAGAGGAGAGAAACAAAGGCCTGGAGAGGTACAGTGACTCATGCAAGGTCATACGGAGAAAAATGGCAAAACTGGGATCTGAACTGAGGCCTGTCCTGATTTTAATTACATTATCCCATCTCTTTATTCATCTGTGTAAATCTGACATGGAATACAGTGCCTGGGCCTGCATGGACACTGAATATGTTGTATTTGGGTTCTCCACAGAAACAAAACCAATAGAATATACATGGAGATTTATTATACGAATTGGCTTTTCAGATTATGGAGGTTGAGAATGCCCACAATCTGCCGTCTGCAAACTGGAGAACCAGGAAAACCAATGGAGCAATTTAATCCCAGTCCGAAGGCCTGAGAACCATGGGAGCCGATGGTTTTAAGTCCCAGTACGAGTGCAAAGGCCCAAGAATCAGAGGACTGATGGGGTAAATCCCAGTCTGAGTCCAAAGACCAAGAACCAGGAGTGCCGATGTCCAAGGGCAGGAGAAGATGGGTGTCCCAGCTCAAACAGAGAGCAGATTTGCCCTTCCTCCACCTTTTTGTTCTGTTCAGCCCTCACAGATTGGATGGTGCCCACCCACATTGGTGAGGGCGATCTTCTTAACACTGTCTACTGATTCAAATGCTAATCTCTTCCAGAAACACCCTCACAGACACACCTGAATGTAAGGTTTCACCAGGTCTCTGGGCATTCTTTAGCCCAGTCAAATTGACACATAAAATTAACCATCACATACATGTTTTATGAATGGCTGAATTCATTAATGAATGGCGAGTTTGGGCAACAGAGAGTAGATCAAAATGTTTAGAGTGAAGGGTATATATATATATATATATATACATATATATATATATATTTTTTTTTTTTTTGGCCTCATCATGAGGCTTGTGGGATCTCAGTTCCTCAACCAGGGATTGAACCCAGGCTGCGGCAGTGAAAACCCGGAATCCTAACCACTAGGCCATCAGGGAACTCCCAGAGTGAAGAGTTTATAGCCTGGAGAAGAAACAAATGTTGTGGAACAAGTAGGTTGGGGGGAATTAGAGAAGGTCTTGGTGCCCGGCTCAGGAGCTCATATCTGAAAGTCTTTCTCCTTGGATAGAACTGTGTTCTTTGTGGGGAGGCACACATAACCTGTTTGGTGTACTGTGGCAGGGAGGTATGGGATAGAAGGGAAGAAGGAAGTCTGGATTCCTCAAACTGGCCCTCCCTCAGCAACTTCTCAAGCCAGTGCAATGGAGTTTGTTGGGAATGGAAAGAGAAAAACTTTCTTAAAGGAGAGAGAAAGTGAGGGAAAGACCTGAGTCCCTGATGTAACCCAGGAAAGGATCTCAGGCTCTTTGCATCATTTCCACATTATGTTGGTTTCCATGTCTTTCTCCCCTTGAAAAGTATGAGCTTCTTGAGGGCAGGGATTGTGCCTTGTCTGTCTTTGTATGCCTTACTTCTCTCCTAGTACTTGGCCCACAAGGTGTTCAATAAAGCAAATTATTAACCCCTTTTTACAGATGAGGAAACTACTGTTGACAGAGGTAACACCTTCCAAGACAACACAAGTGCCAAAGTCAAAACTGGATGTAAGTTCCAAACCAACTCTTCCCAGTTTGACACAACAGGTGGATGAGTGGGAGAGGGAAGGGAAAGCAAGAAGTAATTGGAGATTTTAATACCAATTAATAGGCAGCAGATATTGGTACCTAAAAATGCTGTGTTTATTAGCTGGGAGGAGGCTAAGTGGGACTGGATGTTATGGAATATTAACACAGGGGAACCCACTGTGCCAGCTTATCCATTTAGATTAGACAATGCTGATTCTTCCCCATCTGCCTTGGCTGACCTCACCTAAGAGTGACTGCGGTGGGGACACTATTGCATCTTATGTCAACATGGAGTCATAGAATTAAATAATAGAATAGGATCTCTAATAGATTTAGAGAACAATGGCTCCGTACCTTGGACATGGCCCGTAGTCAATAAATGCTTAGCCAATAAGAGAAAAGAACCTTGAACTGGTATCTTGGTATAATCTAATTATAGAAGCTGAGTTACCTTGAGAAAGCATTGGGCACAGCCCTCAGCCTTTGGGCAGGCGAATAATGTCTTTGGACTAGACAGAAGAGTTGGTTGTCTGCTCTCCTTTGAAGATCTCTAGGCAGGGAAACTCCAAACCACTCATTTGTTTATCTATTTGCCCATATAATGGTCATTTATTGAACATCTACTCTGTGGGGTGCTAGGTGATGGTGACAATCTCAGGGAGAAGTTTCAGTCCTCCCTGCCCTCGAGGAGCTCTGTGTCTAGAGAGGAAACAAAGATGTATTAATAAATCATGACAATAAAATGTGATAAAAGTTAAATTAGGGAGGTGCACACCCTAAGGTACAAGCCCAGGAGGGAAGTGCTAACTCCTCTGCCAATTTCATGTTTCAAACTCATCTGACCAAAGACTTGCTTTGGTATAAACTTAAGCTCTCTTGCTGTACATTTTCTCCCTCTAATCTTTAATTAACTGCCCACCAGGTGTCTAGCACTGGCTCAAATAACTTGTCGAATTAAACCAAACCCCTCTCCAAAGGTTTTTCCAGCTAATACCCTTCTCTTTTGCAGCATAATCTCAACGGTGATGGGGACAGACAGGATGGTGTAGTGGTGAAGGCATCGGATTGTGACCCAATTCGTTGTTCCTACTCTGCCATCTGATCTCTGCGTGGCCCTGGGATGTGAATTTAGGGGATTTCCTTAATAATCTCTAAATTCCCACGCAAGGCTGACAGCCTCAGTTCCTCGTCTGTGGTGTTCCACGACCTACCACCAGAGGGCAGCATAGAGACTCCTCCAAGGCGTTTCCCTCCAGAGTCCTCCTTGTTGTGCCTCTAACATCATCACTCGCCCGGCCTCCATCAGGTCCCACTAATGCCCTCTTAGTCGCCAAGGTGACTCCTCTAAGGTGAGTCAGGCACATGAGGTGAAATGAGGCAGGCGCTGGGGCCCTCAGGAAAATTCAGGCCAGGCTGCTTGCCCAAGTGGTCCATTCATTATCTATTCTTTCTCTCATTATTAACTGAGTTCCCTCCATGAGCCAGGCAGCGCTAAAGCTGTGGAAACAGTGGTGAGTCAGAAAGGAGGGCCCCACCCTCCTGAGGCTTACCTTCTAGTGGGGGCAGTGAACAACAAGCGATGCATACAGGTTGTATGCAATAGGCTATCACGTCCTGATAAGAGCTATGAAGAAAAAGAAGGCAAGAGGAAGGACATAGCGAATGATATGGTCCATGAGTGTGGGGATGGAGGGCTACAATTTTAAATAGGAAAGTCAGAGAGGGCTTCTGAGAAGATGGCAAGTCACAAGGACTGAATGAAATGAGAGACTGAGCCAGGTCATGTAACGATCCAGGGAGAAGAGGAAAAGCTAGCTGTGTGTAGCCTGCAGCATCAGGATTCCAGGTAAAGTCTCCAGCTACTGGTAGGGGGCATCATCTTAATGCCCTGAACTTGTGTCTGCAGCTCCAAAGGGTAAATGATAATTTCTGTCTCCTAGGAGCATTGAGAGAATCAAGATAAATCCTGCACGTGCAGATGTTTATGGCGAGCTGATTGTTGCACGCTGTCGAGGAGGAGTTTGTCCTTCTCTGCTTCTAGTCCTGGGGCCCCAGAGAACAGAGCTGGACATGGGACGCCCGCCTCTCCAATAGGATTCTGTGTTTACTGGTGTGTTACCTGTGTGTGCGGGTGATGCATCAGGCACCAGGGACACACTGGGGGGTGAGAGACGCTCCCTGCCCACGAGGAGCTCTCAGCCAGAGGGATTCGGACAGTCCGGGAGAAGGAGAGAGGATGGGCCCCTGCAGATCCCACCCCCGGAAACAGTGAGGGCCACAACCTGCCTAGAAGTCCCTCCTGGGACAAGTCCTTCCAGACTCTCCTGAAAGCACATTCAGACTCTGCCCCAGTCCCCGATTTCACCCTTTCCTGCTGGATCAGGAAGGAGCTGGGTCTCTAATTCTGGGTGACCAAAAACAATAAAATGCGTGAATAGCAACAGTGGAAAGAATGACTACTTAATAGCTGAGCGTAATGAGCAGACAAGGAGTGCTGGTTTCCCTAGCACTCGCTCCACAGAACAGAGAAGAGGAAAAATATTATTGTTACTCTGAGAGCTAATCACAGCCTCTATATTCACCTCCTCACAAGACAGGAGGGCTGGTGGCCAAATCAGATGTGGCTTAAACAGAGCTATGAAGTCTTGGACTCTAGGAGCATGACCGTCACTCAGCTGACTCCCTGCTGCTTGCAGGAGGGCAGGGGGAGGAAGGGAAAAGAACGGGGGTTGGGGGGACACATAGCCTGGTGGGCAGAGCCCCTGCCTGCCAAGTTTTTCCTCTACGGGATTCACTGGCTGAGGATGCTCCTCTCTCTGACCCTGATCTTCACTCCCATGTCCCTGCTGTGGTACCCGGGTCCCTTGGAGGGTGCAAGCGGGGTTGCTAAGAGGGTGAGAACAGGGCCGGGAAGAGCAAAAGTAGATGCTCACCAGGCCAAGTTCCAGTAGGTCAGTCCTAGAGGAGAGAGTGATGGACCAGGGAGCTGAGGGGGAGAAGAAGGAAGAGTGTAGCTGAGTATGGACCACACCATGGAATATATTTTGAGGAAGTAGATGTATTTTGATGGGGTGGAGACTGCCCCCCAGAGCAGCAATTCTCAGCCAGGGGTCACACGTTATGCTGGGGTGAGAGTCCCTGAAAGAGTCACTTAGGCGATTTTTTTACACAGCACTGCCTACCCTACCCCAGCATCAGATGAATGCCTTGTCCAGGGGGAAATCCCCGTACTTCCTCTTCGTGGCCACGTGAGCTCTGCCATTTGTTAATGGAAGTGTCCTGTATCCCTCAGAGGAAAGAGCTCATCCAGGGGAGAGAAGAGTGGCTCAAGGGAGACAGTCACTGACGAGGAATGAGGGCAGGACGGGCAGGCCCACGAGAGAGCATAGGTGGGTGGCTCTGTGTCAGAGCCCAGTTCACGTGCCTGCTGCCACTGCCCGGCTAGACCAAGCACTCTTGGAGGCCAGGCCTTGGCCATTGGTATATCCCACCTAGCACCTCTAGTGGGCTTTGCAGGTAGTAGATGTGGTTGGGAGGGATAGAGGGCACGGAAACCAGAGGGGGGGGGGGAGATGTGTTCCAGAGAAAGGTAGAAGGGGGAGGGTGGCCTGGACACATTCATTCATTCTTTTGTTCCCCCAAATCACCAACTGCCTAAGTACTTGGAATTCAGTGGACAGACATGTGCCTTGCCCATTGCTGTGGAACCCACAATCCAGAGCCAAGGTTTCTGTCGCATTTTGAGGTCGCATGGGGGCTGCATAGATGATGTACTACAGAATCTATCTGAGAGGAGAGTAAAGAAGTCAGGCCAGGTGGAACGTGGGTTCTGCCGTTGATCATCTACCACGGGGAAGGAACCACGAGGAGGGCAGAGAAGGGTAGACTAAAACTGAATATAGTTTAGCCAGTCACATGGGCTCACCTGGGCTAAGGAGAGTCCACCCAGGACAGGGAGGGCAGGAACGTCCAAATACAAGTGCATTCTGTCCTTCTGTGTTCTTGGTCATGAGAGGGACCCGGTGGAGAGTGTGGATGACTCAGGGCCACCCACCTCCACCACGGGTAAAGCAACACCAGTGGACCCAGAGTGTCAGCTTCCCGTGTGAGGGGGGATGAGTCCACCACAGGTGGAAGGAGTGTGATGGAGAAAGAGAGAGCAGGAGAGGAAAATGGCTTTGACTGAAGCAAAGGAGGGGAGAACCCACAGGTCCTGGAGCCCAGAGTGGCTCCGGTGGCCTCTCCACTACTCCCCACCACAGAATAACCTCCTCTTTCAGGCTTTTTCCCTTCTTCTTCTTCTTTTTTTTTTTTTCATTCCCTTTCCACCTCTCTCAAGCCTAAGCCTTAAGTCTACCAAGGACCCCTGCATGGAACACTTGTTCCAGAACTTCTGTCCTTACTTTCAGGCCCATGGGTGAAATGCAGAGAAGAAAAGGTTGAGTGAGAGGGACTTTCTCACTTAGGATTTGCTTTCTGAGACTTTGATGACACAGGAATTTGCACACATTCTTATAAGATTTAAGGAACCTCTGAAGTCTGTCCACGGACCACTGCCATTAATTTATGGCATGGTGTCAGCTGAATGAAGAAATGGGGCTTACGTGGATTGGGTTTGAGTGCTTTCCAAACTCTTTTGCTGGTTATCAGCTGGTTCGGGCAAATAATTTAAACTCAGTTTTGTCATCTGTGAAATGGGGGAGAAAAAACATTTACCTGTAGTGCTGTTGTGAGGATTAAACACCAGAGCACGTGTTGAGTACGTAGGATCATATCTGGCCCACAGTCGGCGATCAGGAAACGGGGGTTCTCTGCCCCCAAGCCTCCTCTCCCCAAGCTGCTCCCCACTCAGACCCCTCAGTTCCCGCGCCCTCCTTTAGCCTGGTGTTATGATCACCGCCCTGCTGGTCCACGCGGCCCGTCCACTCCTCCAGCCCGCTGTTCCTCTGCGTGTACACTTCCCATGCCAACCCAAGCCAGCACTCCTTCGAAGCACACCTTCAGAGCCGCCAGGGCCCTGAGTCTGAGCCACCTGCTCCCTGCTCGTCTCATCATTCCTCAAGGGCCAGGGAAAGTCCCGCCACTTCCTCGAAGCCAAGTGCCTGCCCCATTTCTCCAGGCCCGTCTTCTCTCTACACTGTGAGTTCCCAGCTGGACTGCAGCTCCTCAAAGGCAAGGACAGTTCATCTTCCTTCTTGTTGCGATTTAGGACCGTGTACCCTGAACCCGTGCCCCGTGCAGAACGCGGCATCACAGAGCAGCCCAGGGTGGCTTGGAGTGGATGCAGCCCGCCTTCTTCAGGTATGGGGCAGGGATAGGTATGGGAGGCACATGCTTTAAGCTTGGCCTTGTCTGGTGGGGTTTACTGGGCCTCCCACGTTCTCTCACTCAGTCCTCCCACTGGGCAGGGCACTCGCTGGCGGGGTGAGGGATAGCCCCGGGGCTGGAGAACACAGCAGACCCACCTGCGCCACCATGGGCCTCGTCTAACTGGTGAGCATCCCCAGGCGCCCTGGCCTGGGCGGTCTCTCAGCCAATGCCCTTTCCTGCCCCCCGGGCCCCATCAGCTTCAGATTTTCACGGCCTGAGCTGAGAGAGGGTGAGACCCAGGGACACAGCAGAGTAAGACACATCGGGGCAGATTTCAGGAAGAAATAGGGAGAGCGGAGGAGAGGGGTTCAGAGGGCCCCCGTGTGAGCAGGCAGTGGAGGAATGGGGCGGACGCGAGTGGGGGACGGGGTGGAAGGGGTGGGCAGGAGGGCAGCGGTCAGGAGGAATGTGACCGCACCATTGCGTGGTGTGTGTGGCTGGAGATTTGGCGAGAGGTCCAGAGAGACTGTGCCTCCTTCAGCCCCGGCCGTCCCAGCCCAGGTTGGGAGGAGTGGGAGGAGAAAACAAGACAAACGTTGCCACCTCTGTTTATGCTGGAAAAGAATACCCCACAGGGTGCAAGCCATTCCTCCTTTTCTGTCCACCCTCAAGGCTCCTCTTCTCACGGCCACTCCCCTCCCTGCACCCAGGGCCCCCTCCCTCCTTCCCCGCTGGAGATGGAGCCAGCGAGGCCTGAGACTCTAGGGAGGAACTGACTTTCGGAAGGAGTGTCATCATTTTAAATTGCACCCTCGTGTGCACGCGTGCCTGCTGCTCTGTAGGGGGCGGAGGGGAGTGGAGAGGAGACTCCTCCAGGTCAGCTGGGCTGGAGACTCAGGAGGGAGGGCCTGGGGCTGTGCGTGAGCCCATCTTAGTTGCCATCCCCCAGTGGAGGACACAGACGGGACATGCAGACGCCACCTGCCAAGAGCCTGTGCCAAGAGGGCCACACCCTTGTCCCATCTAATCTTTCTGATAATTTCCTATTCGATCCTCACAGAAATCCTGCAAGGTATACATCATTTAAAATACTACCATTTTACAGATGAGAATATTGAAGTTCAGAAAGGTTGGGTGAGTTGCCCAAAGCTGGGACTTGAACCCAGGTCATCCTGATTCTAAAAACCAGTGAGGGGACTTCCCTGGTGGTCCAGTAGTTAAGACTCGGTGCTCCCAGTGCAGGGGGCCCGGGTTCCATCCCTGGTCAGGGAACTGGATCCCACGTGCTGCAACTGAGAGCCCGCATGCTGCAACTAAAAGATCCCGCATGCGGCAACGAAGATCCCACGTGCGGCAACTAAGACCCGGCGCGGTCAAATAAAAAAATAAATAAATATTTAAAAATAAAATAAAACCAGTGTTTTCTTTTTTTCCTCCCTACTGCATCAACCCTCTTCAGGGGTCGCTCTCTCACTGCCCCCATGGCCCCTCTCCCTTCCACTCCCATTTTGGGCGCTACGGGACAGTCAAGGGCTAGATTCGCTGGTAGCCACTAGCCGCATGTGGCTATTTACATTTAAATGAATTAAAATTAAGTAAAATTAAAAATTCAGTTCCTCCAGTTGGTCATACTAGCCCCATTTCAAATGTTCAGTGGCCACATGTGGCTCGTGGCTACCGTATTGGGCAGCACAGAGAGAGAACATTTCCATCATGGCAGAAAGTTCTGTGGACAGTGCTGGGCTGGGTCAGAAGCAGGGCAGGAGACAGAGAAAGGGAGAAACGAAGCGAGGGCTCCGGAGGTAGGGCTGCCTCTGTGAGGAGACCAGGGCAGTGCGGGAATGAGAGTCCAGGCCAGGGGAGCAGGGAGAGGGCTGGGTGGGCTTGGGGAAGAGGCAGAGAACCTGACCTGACTCCCAGGTCCCTCCTTCCAATACTGATACCAGTGAGCAATTAATTGGCTGGGGTGGGGTCAGGTTCCAAGCGGAGAGAGGGGAATGCGATGGAGGAGGAACCACCCCCTCTTAGCAGGTCTCAGGGCTCTGGTCCCCCAGTCCTGCCCTTCATCCTTCAGGGACCCAAGATTCTGCTGACACTCCTTGGTCCTACCGTGGATCCTACCCAGACCAAGCTGGCTGCTTCCTGTTGCTCATCCAGTCTGGGCAGCCAATTAATGGGCGGGTAGCCAATTAATGGGCACCACCTTCCCAATTAGTCCTATTAGCCTCTTGCTCACCCACTGGAGCCAGGGTCACCCCTGGGAGAGGGGCTGTGAGTGGCCTGTGAGTAACCAAGGCCCAGCTATGACAGGGGTCCTCAGCCCAGGCCTGTCCCCGGGCTGAGGCCCTGGCGTCCAGCACCTGCGTGCCTTCCCTGGAGCCCCCCGGAAGGGAGAGGTCAGGGAACTGGCTTTGGAGTGCAGACACCAAAGGTCCGCTCACTGGTGGCACACATAATAGCTGTGTGGCAGGCATGGTACTTGGGCAGTGACAGCAGGGCGTGGAGTGTAGATCCTTATATCCGGAGGAAGAGAGTGGAAGCTGAGTGGTGGGTCTCAAGGAAAGGGGGGCGCGGATCCAGAGGCTGTGGAGGGCTCCCAGGCGGGGTTAACCGTGCGGCGGGGGTGGGGGCCACAGCAGGTACCCGGTACGAAAGGGAAAGTTGAAATGCCCACATCTGTGCATGGAGGGAGGATGGGGAGTCAGAGAGGCCAACACTGGGGAAGGCAGGAGAGTGAGGGAGCCAGGGGACTGGGCCCCATGGTGAGAGTGGCCGCCCTGGAGTGGGCGGCCTTCGGGGCAGAGCACCTGGTTCCAGGTTAGGCAACGAGGAGCCGGGGCAGGCCAGCCAGGTGGCCCCAGGGGCACGGTAACCCACACTGCAGCCACCCCTGCTGCTGAGTAGGCAGATACCCAAACTGATTACTTCAGCTCCTCCCGGCCACACCAACATCCCCCCCACCCCGGCACCTACCCCTCCGTCTCTCCTCCCCTCCCCACAGTGACTCCTGCCCGGAGAATGTTCAGCCCTGACATAAAGGCCCCGGGTGTTCACGAGCTGCTGTCACTCAGGAGGCCACACAGTCCAAGATGGGTTCTTCGCGAGCATCCTGGATAGGGCGTGTGGGAGGGCAAGGGATGTTGGCATTGCTGCTGGCCGGTCTCCTCCTGCGAGGTAGGAGGCTGGGGGCCCTGGGCACAGAGAGAGTGGGGAGTGGAGGGGGCAGGAATGCAGATGCCAGGTCAGGGAAGGCTCGGGGGAGCCCTGCGTGGGGAGAGTCCAGGAGAGGACCCAGCGAGGGGGGGAAGGGCAGGGGCTCTGGAATCTGATGCTTGAGTCTGGGGGCCGCTCCTCACTGCCTTGGCACCTCAGGCAAACTGCTTAAATTTACTGAGCCTCCGTTTCTGAAACTCTAAAAATGAGGCTAAAGTTAACACCTAGCTCTAGTTTCTCTATGAGTCTCTAATTAAGTAATGTATGCCACAGTGCTGTCGAATTCCTAGAGAGTTATATAATGTTGGCTGTTGTTGTTATTATTGTTATTATTATTATTAGAGTGCTAGAAGATGGAGTCGATATTTAATAGTCATAATAATTGTTACCATTCATAGGGCCCTTTTTATGTGCGAGACACTCCACTAGCACTTTAAATGCATTAGCCCGTTTGATCATTAGAAGGATGGTGTGAGAGAAGTGTCCTCACTCTACACAGGGGGACACTGAGGCTTGAAGAGGTTGGGAAACTGGCTCAAGATCACAAATTAGAAAGCAGTTAAGCCGGGATCCAAACCCCAGGCTGGGTGACTCCGGGGCCTGTGCTGTTGATCACGGTGACCTTGCCCATAGCCCCGTGGGTGGGAGCAGGCTGTGTGGCATCGGGGGAGCAGAGGAGGAGCGCGGGGGGGCCCTGGCTGATTAGTGCAGCAGAGTGAAGGGGGCGGGGCTGCGGGCAGAGCTGGGGTTTGGTGTGGAGGTGGATGCATTGAATTTCTTTCTGAGGAGAGAATGGGGAACTCACAGATTGTGGAGACCTGGTTTTTGGTGGGGTGTTCGAAGGAGGAATGGCAGTAATAAATCATGTCTGATGCTTTCTGCTTTTGTAAAGCACCTTCTGCATACATGGTCACATCTAGTGCTCACCGTAACGCTGTGAGGAAGGCAGAGCAGATCTGGCCTCTCCAAATGTATGACCTGAAGTACGTGGCTCTGTCCACACCACTTGGGACCGGAGGTGGTTGAGGTGGGGAGCAGAGGAAGGGTGGGGGAAGGTGAGCCTGGGTGAGGAGCAAAGGGTCAGTTAAGGAAAGAAGTAAAGACAGAAGCGGTCAGATGTGGGCCTGGGGGCAGACAGGCACACGGTGCTGGCCAGCTGGGAGACAGCTGATAAAGGTCAGGGGCCTGGAGGAGGGCTGCATCCTCATGTCCCTGAGCTGGGCTCGGGGTGCAGGGTCCTGTCCTGCTGGTACAAGCGGGTTCTGAAGTGACAGTGTGTGCCCCCATGTCCTGGCCCCCACCCAGCTTTCTTGGCATGGGCGGTGCCGAGGCGGGAAGCAGAATTTCCATTCTGTACCCCAGCCTGGCCTCTCAAGGGGAAGCTGGCGACCCAATCATAGTCCTCAAGTGTCCTGTCCTCTACTGCGGTCCCCCCACCCCTCCCCCACTTTCTCTTTTCTCAGCGTCTGTTTGGCTATTTTCCCTCCCTTCTCAGTCCTCTGTGGTTCTGTCTTTCATCTCCTCCTTCCGTCTGGTCCCACGGTCTCCCCCACCTCTCAGCGTCTCAGTCTCCCCCGCTCTCCATCTCTTTGGGGTCTCCCTGCCTTTTCCACCCCAAACTCTCCCCGGGCTCCTCTCGTGAGAGATCAGAGTAGCAGATGACTGAGGTGGGTCTGGGAGGGGAGAAAGAAAGTCCAGCCTCTCTGGCCCTTGCTAACCACTACTTTCCTCCCCAGGGACCTTGGCCAAGAGCATTGGGACCTTCTCAGACCCCTGCAAGGACCACACGAGTATCACCTCCCCCAGTGACCCCTGTCTCCTGGGGAAGGGGGGCTCCAGCAGCTTCAGTAGCCAAAGTGGCTCCAGCAGTTCCAGCAGTTTTCTTTCGAGTTCCAGTGGCTCCCATGGTGGCTCCAGTGGCGGCTCCAATGGCTCCAGTGGTGGCTCCAGTGGCTCTAGTGGTGGCTCCAGCGGATCCATTGCTACCCATGGTCGTTCTTCAGGATTTTCGTTATTTAAGCCAGGAACGGGGTATTCCCAGATAAGCTACTCCTCTGGATCTAGCTCTAGTCTACAGGATGCATCTAGCTCCTCCCAGTCAGGAAGCATCAGCTCCCAGTCTGGAGGAGGCTCGAGCTCTTCTGTTTCCCAAACCTCTTCAATGTCCAGCAGCAGTGGCCCGAAGGTCAACGCCAAGCTGCACCCCTGTAGTTCCAACATCCCTGACTCTCCCTGCAGTGGGGGACCCATCGTCTCGCACTCTGGCTCCTACATCTCCAGCTCCCATTCTGTGTCTGGGGGTAAAATGCCTGTAGTGGTGGTAGTGGAGCAGCATGGCTCTGGTGGCCCCAGAGTGGGTCAAAGCATCCCCTGTAGCAATGGTGGCCTTCCAGGCAAGCCCTGCCCCCCCATCACCTCTGTAGACAAATATGGCAGCTATGAGGTGGTGGGTGGCTCCTCTGACAGTTATCTGGTCCCAGGCATGACCTACATCAGGGGCAAAATCTACCCGGTGGGCCACTTCATCAAAGAGCACCCCGTCAAAGGCTCTCCAGGGGTTCCCTCCTTTGCAGCCGGGGCCCCCATCTCTGAGGGCAAATACTTCTCCAGCAACCCCATCATCCCCAGCCACAGCTCTTCTAGTTCCAACATCTACCAGTCGGGAGCTTCCTCGGCCATTGTGTTCCAGCCAGTGGGCTCTGGTGGAGTCCCGCCCTATGGCGTTGGCTCCAAGGGCTCTAAGGAGCCCTGCTCCCTCTCCAGCTCTGGAGTCCACAGCAGTTCTAGCCTTTCCAGCAGTTCTGGTTCATCTTTCCATTCCTGTGGTGGTGTTTCCCAGAGGCCCAGCTCCTCACCAGGCACTGGCTCCTTCAGTGGCAGCTCCAGCTCCCAATCCCATGGTGAAATCATCCTTCAACCCTGTGGCAGCAAGTCCAGCTCTTCTGGTCACTCTTGCATTTCTGTCTCCTCCTCAACATTGAGTAGGGGTCCAGCTGGCTCTTCCCAACATGACTCCTCAGCTGGTGCCAAGCCCTGTGGCTTTGGTGGCTCTGGAACTATCCCCTGCCACTCCATCCGGGACATCCTAACCCAAGTGAAGCCCCTGGGGCCCCAGCTAGCTGACCCTGAAGTTTTCCTACCCCAGGGAGAGTTACCTAACAGTCCATAAAGCAGATTTTGCCTACACACATGTGCAGGCATACACACACACACACACACACACACCCCATCTCCCAGGTGGGAGAAGTCCAGGGGCCCAGCCATGGGGGTAGCTCAGTTTCCACCCTCCCAAGAGAGCTGCTCTACTTCCCCCATTGTCCCAATGTGGCAGACTCTCCCTTATCAGCTCTTCTTTCTTTACCTCCCCAAATTGTAGGCTCCAAATCCCTTTCCTCATTCTCTCCTACTGTTTAGATTCCCATTGTACTGCAGTGCCCTCCCTGCCTGATACCCTCTCCCTAGAATTTCCTCTGCCATTTCTTTGAGATGGTATAGTCCATTGGCTAAACCTACTCATTCAGATTCTTGACTGGGAACCCCCTGAAATGTCCTACAGTAACTCTGATGCCTGGACAAGCCATCCCCTCCCCGCCCCCCTGTCCCCCCTTTGCCAAATAAAGCACAATCCGAACAGTTATTTGAAAACAGTGACCATTTTTCACTGATCTCATTTCACCATCTGGTCAACCAGCATGATATGCTGTTGGGTTCTCACACTCCCAATTCCACTCCCATCCTCCATTATAGAGCTCACCACACCCTTTGTGAGTTCCCAACATTCCTCTTTGTCTCTCAAGGTCTCCATCTCAGTCCCCCTTCCTGGCTGCCACTTCCCTCAACGTTCAGAGGCTTCCCTGTGTGTGGGAGATAGCAGGGTATCTGCAGAGACTGGAGCAGGCTCCCTGCTCTCTCTGAGTCCTGGACAGATGTCTCAATAAACTGTGTGAACTAGATTAGACTTTTTGCCTTCTTGGAGTCCTGGGTCTCCTCTTGGGACCTGAGTGATGCTCTCCTATGCCTCTAAAGGTCCTGTGTCCCCCACTTTCATTCATAAATTGGCCTGGTATTTCTTACATCTTACAGCTCCTCCCACAAAGGAGGAAAGTCATAAATATTTGTTGAACTGAAAGCAGGGGTTAGTTGGTCTCCCAGATCCTTCCTCTCACATCTCTTCTCTCTCGTTGCCCCTGGAAATCCATTCTTGTTCCACTGCCCATTCACTCTGCAGTCCTCCCCTCTCCTTACATAGAGCCCTAATGATTTCCTCCCTCTCCCCACATGGCTCCTTCTCCTCATCCATTAGATGGCCTCACCTTCTAGATGCCATCCTCTCTGGGAGTCCCGAGCATCGATTTCCTGGGTTTCTGGGACACCAGGAGCCTTGGGAAGGCTGGAACACAGCAGCCCGGACCAGATTCCTGGGGACTGAGTAGGAGCCAAGGGGGGCGTGGTTCTGGGAGCTGTGGGTGGAGGAAGTGAAAGACAGAGAGGACAGGAGCATGACGGGTGTGCAGCCGAACACGGTGACTCACTGGCCTACGTCGAAACGCCCCAGCCCGTGGTAGAACAGTGTCCTCCCCAACAGTGTCCTCTCCACCTTCACACTCCTGCTGCCTCTGCTGTGGTTCTAGAGTGAGAGCTGGGAGAGGTGAGAGGGCCGAACACTACAGTGGGGAAGGGGAGGTGGCCTCCATGGGAGAAGACTGAGAAAGTGGACAGGGTGCCGAGGGCCACGCGACTATGTCCTGGAGACAGCAGGGAAGACACTGAGGCCAAGGAAGCTCTCATGCCCCAAGGAGGGGAGGGTGGGCTGTGCTCACCCTTACAGGAAGAGCCTCACCCCAAAGCACAGGCCACCTCTCAGAGCCTCTGCTTGGCTGCAAAGGAATTCACCCCTACCCTAGGATCTAGCTCATTCCCTCCTACTGGGATGATGTCAGCTGGCCCCAAATTTAGGACTGTTGTTGAATTCTCGAATCGGCAGAAATATGTTATGTTGATCAGAAATGACCTGGGGCAGCTGAGCCAACCTGCAGGGTTGACTGGAGACAGAGGAGGGCTCCAGAACAGTCCTGTTTCTGTCATCACTGTGGGGTCACCCTTGGTTACCATCTGCCCCCTGGACTGCAGCCAATGACAGGAATCAAGGCCCTCAGAGTCTCTGTGGACCGCAATTGTGGGAGGGATGCAGCCTCTGACACGAGTATTCCTCTAGTCTCTGGTGTGATCCAGGTCAAAATGTTCTGAAAAACTGGTGGATGTCACCCCAAAAGTCTGCTGCCCTGTACCCACTGGACAGACCTGCACTCTTTTTTAAAAAATTTTTATTGGCGTATATGTTGTCCACTGGCCAGATTTGGAGAGGAGCTCTTTACCCTTCTAGTAGCCAGCTAGCAGGGGCTGGGGATGAGGATGGAATGGTAAAATCTAACAGCTAATATTTAAACTTCATGCAACAAGAGAAGCCTAGTCTGGGTGCGTCTTGGAAGCAATAGAGAAACAAAGGCGTTTAAACACTTTTTATTGGAAAAATTCAAACATATTTAAGAGTAGACAAAATACTTAATGAATCCCTATGCTCTCATCATTCAGCCTTAACAATGATCAACTCATGGCTATTTGACAACAGCATTTCAATGCCCTCCTTCTACTTAGTTGGAAACATCTGCTCTCTCTCTCTCTCTCTCTCTCTCTCTCTGTATCTCTTGTATTCTGTGGATGCATTTGACCATCTAAGGTAGGCAGACTTGTGCCCTCCCCATCACCAGAGATGTCCATGTGTCCATGTCCTGATGCCTGGAAACTGAATATGTGAGGTTCATAGCAAAGGGAAACTGTTTGCAGATGGAATTACGGTTGTTAGTCAGATGACCTTAAAGTAGAAAGATTATTTGCAGATGGAATTACGGTTGTTAGTCAGATGACCTTAAAGTAGAAAGATTATCTGGGATTATTTGGGTGAGTCCCATGTAATCATAAGGGTCTTTAAATATGGGAGAGGGAAGAAGAGGAGGTCAGACTGATGCAATGTGAGAAGATCCTGCTGTTTCTGGCTTTGAACATGGAGGAAGGGGACCATAAGCCAAGGAACTCAGGTGGCCTCTAGAAGCTGGAAGATGCAGGGAAATGGATTCTTCCCTCGGGCCTCCAGAAAGGCTCTACCAACACCTCAATTTTAACTCAGTGAGACCCATGTCGGACTTCTGCTCTTCAAAATTGTAAGATAGTAAATTTGTGTTGTTGTAAGCCATTAAGTTTGTGGTTACTTGTTATAGCAGCCATAGGAAACCAATATACCATCATCTCTTAAGGATAGGAACCAGGTCTATTTCCCTAGACACAGGGTCTCGTCTAGGAGCAGCCCCTCAGAAGGGGGTCACTTCTGCACCCCAGATCCTCCTGCAGGTTGAGGTCAAGACGATGTTGCTATGGTCCATCTGGTCCACTGGTTGCCTCCTCTTCCCCTTCCCTCAGGCCTCTTTGCCCGGAGCATCGGTGTGGTGGAGGAGAAATTTCCCTGAGACTTGGGGATCAATCTGCCTCTGCTTGGGCAACCTTCCTTGACCGGCCCCTCCAACTCGGAACATCCTCAGCCCAGACCAGACCCTGGGCCTAATGATTTAGCAAGGGCTCCTCTGAAGCCCAAGCTATGGGGATGCACGAGAAAGGGGTGCTGGAAGAGAATGATCTGGATCCCAAAGAGAAACAGAAGCAGGTGTTTCTATTGCTGAGAAGTCAGTGAAGAGATTGGGACCCCAAGGGTGAAGGTCCTCATGTGCCTGGTGTCGGCAGCCAGGAAGGGTAGGGCTGGCAACCAGTGATGAGCTGTCAGCCAGGACACCTGGGTTAGGAAGGGGTGGGGAGCTTGAGGAAAGGAGCAGGGTGGGAACACCCAGCTTCCCTGGGTCATACAAGTGGCACCTGTTGCCACAGAACGAATTAGGAACGAGGTGGAACGTAGAGATATATTGTTTCCACAACCACTGGCTCAGCCTGTTTCTGATGTCCCCCGCCCACTAACAGGATAAAGGGCTGGCTGTCTTGGGGCTGAGGGAGATGCAGAGCAAGATGCAGGGCCATGTGGCAGGGAGCCGGGCTCCTCTGGGCCTGCTCCTGGTCTGTCTTCATCTTCCAGGTATGGAGGCTGTGCCAACCTTTGGGCAGGAGTGGACTGGTGGTCCTCGGGGAACTGGGATTGAGGGAAGAGGTGAAGGTGGGAGCGTGTACAGTTGGGTCGCTGAGGGAGGAAAGAGTTGGCACAGGCAAAGTGGAGGGACTTGAAGCAAAGGGAATCAGGGAGTCAGGGAAGGGAGGGCACTGAGACTAAACATCTGGTCCACTGGTTGCCTCCTCTTCCCCTTCCCTCAGGCCTCTTTGCCCGGAGCATCGGTGTGGTGGAGGAGAAATTTCCCCGAGACTTGGGGATCAACCTGCCTCTGCTTGGAAAACCTTCCTTGACCGGCCCCTCCAACTTGGAACATCCTCAGCCTGGGCCTAATGATTTAGCAAGTGATCCTCTGCAGCACAATGCTTCTCCATCACATGGCTCTCAACCTGCAGGAGGTGCTGGGGTACAGAGGTGGCCCCCATCTGGGGGGCTGCCCTCCATGGATTCCTGGCCCTCGGAGGACCCTTGGCCGACGATGGCTGCTGTGGTCGACGACCATGTGGGAGAAGTGCTGCCGGAAGAAGAGTCCTACTTTTCTAGTGCGGCTGCCCTCCCTCCGGGCAGCGGGCCTTTGCCTGCAGAGACCTCTGCATACCCCGCGGACACCTCACCTGAGGCTTCACTCCTCCACGAGGACTCTGAATCTAGACGGCCACTCCACTCTAATGTGCTGGGTGCCCAGGAAAAAATCCATGCCCGACGCCTTCCCTGGTCTGTCATCAACAAAATTCGATGGCCATTTCTGCCTGGTCACTCCTTGGGGCCCCTGAATCCCGGTCTATTCTGGGGAGGTAGAGTTCTTGGCACTGGATGGAGACCAAACCCCTTGCCATACCCTATGGGAATCTGGGGTAACGGTAATCAATACCCAAGTACTGGCTGGGGGAGTATTAGTCAGTATCCAGGTACCACATGGGAGATTATTAATCGGTATCCAGGTACTAGCTGGGGGAATAGTCATCTACACCCAGGTATTAATCGACTTCCTCCCAGAGTTCTCCGTGCTCCTGGCTCTTATTGGAGCACCCGAGCTGGCTTTCCCAATCCTCAAAACCCTGGGTCACAGTGGAGTTAGGAGAATGACAGAGGGGGACAACCCTAAGTTAGAAGTCAGAGAAGGGAGTTCTGCTCCCTCCCCTTGCAGTGTGAGCTAAATCAAGATCCTATCAGCTGTTTTCTAGCGTCCCCTCCACTTTCACTGCCTCCCTGCTCCCCATATGCTGATCTCCAATAAAACACAGCACTTACTGAATCCACTTCTCCTCAGTGTCTTTGTTTCTGGGTGCAAACTGGAGTTTTGTCCATCCCCATTTTCTAGTCATCCTCATGTGCCTCTAGGGTCCTCCTGACACTCTCTTGCTATCCCCATCCTTTGCAAAAGATCAAAGCCCAGGTGTTTGAGGGTGGGGCCTCGTGGTCTCATCTGGGCCAGGTGGGAGAGCTGGTTCCAGAACTGTCCTGGAATCTGAAAAGGGAAGGAGAGGCAGCAGGACTAACTGAGATGGCACCTGTGGCAGGAGGCAAGGATGAGGTCCAGGAAGTTGGTACCAGGGCCAAGTGGGGAATGAATACTCTTTGATTCAGAGACACAGAGGGTCAGAGAAAGTCATTTTTGTCTATGCTTACCTTTTCTTCCCAGAAAGTTACGGTTCTTGGAAGTGGAAGAGGCATTGATCTCCCTTACACGCATCGCTTGGTACATTGTGTCCCAGAGAACCACAGACTTTGGGCATTTGCTGAACAAATAGCAGACCTCAATAGAGGAAGAAAGGAAAGGGAGAAGGGACAGGAAGAGAGAAACTTGGAGCCAACAGTCCTGCCTATGGCAGCATTTGATGCTTTTATTCTCAAGTGATGACACAGTCTCTTCTTTTGGTCACACTACCCTCCCTTTGGTTTTCTCAGGAGCTCAGTATCCTTGTACAGGAGTTGGAGTGGGGTGAGGAAGGGTCATTCTAAGAAAGTGCAGAAGGAAGTTAACAGAAGCTGGTGGGGGTGCTGGGGTTTCCAGGGGGCACACTCCTGGTGTCCACCCATGTCTTCCCATCACCAGCCACACCACCCTCTATCACCCCAACCTCCTTCCCCAATTCTTTCCCACCCTGGACTCTCACTTTCTCCCTGTCCTGGGGCAGGCGGTTCTGTTTTCAGCACCTGTCTCTTCCACAAGCCCAAGCTCATTCTCAGGCTTGGTCTCATTTCTGTCTGTCCCTCTTTCTGGCTGCCTCCCTCTCTCTAGTCACTCCTATTTGCACTTTTAAATTCTGTGTCGGCACTCCCCTCCTCTGTTCCCCACAAGCACCACAGGAAAGGGACTTTGCTTGTTCACTGCGGAACTCCCAGCACCACGGACAGCGTCTGGACCTAGGTCAGCACTCAGCAAACACTGAGTCAATGCACTCGCACTCTCTCTCTGACTTCCCTGTTTTCTCTCTTCTTCCACTTTATTCCTGAGCCACAGGGCTGCACACAGACTCCCATCTGTACTGCTACCATGCCCTTCCCAGAGCCTCACTGACATCTCCCTAGAAACCCCACAAAGCCCTTCTCAGCTTGGGAATGCTCTGTACATTCCATTCTTTCACCTTCATTAACAACTGTGAGGAAGAGGTTGTAAAATAAAGAAACTGAAGCTCAGAGAGATTAAGCAATTTACACAAGGTGACATAGCTAACACGTGACAGAGTCAGTGACTCAAACCAAGTTTTTCTATCTGTCCAGGGAGTGTTCAAGTATAATATGCAATTAACAAAAACCCATCTAATTTTTAATTGAGTACCTGCTATGTGCCAGACTCTGGATGAGTTGCTTTCACAACACCCTTCCAGCTAATTCCCACAACAATCCCATTGTGTAGGCACTGCTGGGCCCATTATACAGGTGGAGATACTGAGGCCCAGAGAGGGAGGTGAGCCAAGGCTGACAGAGGTAACACTGAGCTGAGGGAGTGCAGTTCATCCACTACTTGGTGCTGATGGATGGTCCCGGGTAGCCGTGGTCAGCTTTGTCAGACTGGTCTTTGCTTTAGGGTTAGTTGCTGCTATTAAAAAAAAAAAAGTGAGATTGGTCAGTAATCTGTGATATAGTAAATGTCCTAAGGTCTGCAGTGGGAGCTGATGCTCATATACAGATTTTTACATTTTTATTAGTGGTTAATTGGTGGAAGTAACTGCTGGAGTAGCAGGAGTCATTTCTCGAAGGTCCCGCAGTAGAGAGAGCACTTGGCAGGAAGTTGGAAGACGAGATTCCCCTTCCATGTGCCCACACAGCTCTCTCTGCTGTGTCAATTTAGGCTGGTCATTTGCCTCTGCAGACCTTAGTTTTCTCATCTGTAAAATGGGATGAAAGCAGATGTCCAGTCTACCTCACAGGATTGTTATGAAATTTAATTAAGATAATGATAGGACTTCCCTGGTGGTGCAGTGGTTAAGACTCTGCGCTCCCAATGCAGGGGGCCCAGGTTCGATCCCTGGTCAGGGAACTAGATCCCACATGCATGCCACAACTAAGACCCAGCCACAACCAAATAAAAAAAAATAAATGATAATAAATAAATAAATATTTTAAAAAAGATAATGATAAAGTACATTAGAGACTGAAAAATGGAACAGGTGTAAGGGCCTGATTATAATGCAAAATGTCGTCTCAGTGAGGCAGTCCTGGTGGCATCACAGAGAAGGAGAGTTCTTAGCCCACAATGGGCTGGTCGGTGAAGTGGCTGTAGTTGACTTCACGGTTGACTGTTGAGTGTGGTGTGATGCTTCCCCCTGGGAATTACACTCAAGAGAATTATTCCAAGATCAAGAAGGGAGAGTCGGCTTCTCCTTGAACTATTTCATTCCTCAAACAAACTTGTGTTCTCTCAGACATTTTTCACTTACACACACACTCTCGGGTGATTGTAATAATGGCGTCCTTTATCACATATTTACCATGAACAAAATGTGTTACAGGGTTATCTCAACTCTCACAACAATTCTAGGATGTACTTACTCTGATTATTTCTATTTTACGGGTGAAGAGACTGAGGCTCAGCAAGGTTAGGTAACTTGCTGAAGGTCACACAGCCAGTAAGAGGTGGAGCTTGGGTATGGTACCATTTGGAAACCGCAAGCAAAGTTGGGCAAACTGCACAGAGCAGGTGAAAGCAAGATTCTCCAGCCCCTACAGTTTAATCACCACCTGGAGTCCTTCCTCCAACACGTTCATTTTCAGCCATTTTCATGTCATCTGAAGACCAGCAGCCAGGCTGTGGTTTTGTCTCTCCAGACCAAATGCCTGCCTCTTGTGTTCCTCTCATTCCACTGGAAGGATGTTCCCTATTGCCTTTTTATACCTCTTTCTTTTCTTTTTATTTTTTTCATTGTTTGGCAGCTCGCGGGATCTTAGTTCCTCAACCAGGGATAGAACCCTCGCCTTCGGCAATGAAAGCGTCGAATCCTAACCACAGGACCACCAGGGGACTCCCTCTACCTCTTTCTAGGTCTGCTTTCTCCCTTTGCTGTCAGGAAACTGGTAAACACATCCAGAAGACACTTTTACGAACCCAGCTTGTCACACGTGAGAGTGAGCACACCAGCCCTCGGGAAGATCGATCACATGCCAGGGTTTCTAGTTCTGTCCACTCACAGAATATCCTGGTCAAGGAGGCCTGTACAGTCCAGGGGAGGGATAGTGGGAGGAGAATAGGTGTTTCAGGTCTTAGAGGCATGGTCATGGCCAGGGTAGGAAGGACCGTTTTCACATTCTCAGTAGCAATGACTGCTCGGGGCTGTTACTGTCCCCACATAGATCAGTGGGGTGGATATGGCTTATCCTGAGGTGGTAGTAAAGTTGGTGCTATACCTGCTGTTTGGTTTAAAGCAGTGGGCTAGGGGCTTCCCTGGTGGCGCAGTGCTTGAGAATCCGCCTGCCAATGCAGGGGACATTAGGTTCGATCCCTGGTCCGGGAAGATCCCACATGCCGCGGAGCAACTAAGCCCGTGCACCACAAGTACTGAGCGTGCGTTCTAGAGCCCGTGAGCCACAACTACTGAGCCTGCGTGCCACGACTACTGAAGCTCGCGTGCCTAGAGTCCATACTCCCCAACAAGAGAAGCTACCGCAATGAGAAGCCCGCCCACCGCAAAGAAGAGTAGCGCCCGCTCACCGCAACTAGAGAAAGCCCGCGCGCAGCAAGGAAGACCCAACTCAGCCAGAAATAAATAAATAAAATAAATAAACTTATTAAAAAATAAATAAATAAAGCAGTGGGCTAGGCTGATGTGAAATAATTTCTGGTCTAATAGGGTCTCCAGTTAGGCAACCCCCACTGTGGAAAGGTGGTAGAAACAAGTTGTGAACTAGTTTTGAGACCATTTAGTCTTTCTTGGCCTCAGGAAGGCAGTTATGACTGACTGAGCGGAAGCCGTTTTCTTTAGCATCTTTCCCACTGTTCCTCTGTCTCCTCTCTATGTACCTTTTTTCTGTGCTTAACTGCTCCCTGGCTACCCAGGACAATCCATCAGGATTCCCCTCTGGCTGGTCTGACCACCCATCCCATGCACTGGACTTTCCCCCTTGCCTCACCCCCATCAAAACCCACCTCTCCTGTACCCCATTGCTTTGGGGCTCTCTGTTCACTGTGACATTGTAAGATGCTGAATTCAGAAGAACTAACTCTGTTAGTGATGAACAGGGGCGAAGATGATGAGCCTAGAAAGATAAAACCAATCTACTATGTTAGTGGACCCTTAATTATCTGACCCCAGCCTCCCCTCCTGGAACACAGTGCCATTGTCTAAAGGACTTTAAGGCATTTCTGTGTAATGTAAAGTTTGTTACCCTTATGAGTTTGTTAAACAATTAACATTTAAGCACTAAACAACCTTCCTCTGCATACTACTTACATAACTACTACCTCAAAACTTACAGATTTAATAAACCAAATTTTATTCAAACATTGATATTGTTTCGCACTTAAACCAATTTAAGCATTTAATTCAGATCTCAAGTCTGATGTGTAAGATTCTCTTAAATGTCTTAAACCCCTTAAGCAGCAAACAAACACAAAAGTTATTATACCATTTACAAGACCAATCACTTCACTTCCACTAAAAATCAGTTATGAAAGGCTAGTTCCATGGATTTAAACTTATTTCTTTTTTTTTTAATTCCTTAAATTCTTTTTATTTTTTAAAAAACCTTTATTTTTTTTCCCCGTTGCCATAATGGATTTTTATTTTTAAAACTTATTTCTTTATTCTCCTTCTCTTTCCTCTTCTCTTCTTGGGTTGGGTTGCCTTTCTAGGATGTCAGTATTTTCTCTTTTTATCCCATCCTGAGGTTTCAATAAACTTAGGAATGGCATTTTGACCACTTTAGTCTTGTCTGGACATGAGGCGTGGTTGCACAGTTTATGATTCAAATCTGGGCTGCTGATCACCAGCATGAGCTGTTGCTCTTTCCTTTTCCTCCCCGCCCCTCTTCCTCTTTCTCCTTTCCTCCTCCTCCTTTTTCTCATTCTCCTCTTCCTTCTTCTAATTAAAGAAGACTAGTTGAGTCAATAAAACTTAAAAAAAAATTTCTTGAGATATTAATTCACACACCATACAATTTGCCCATTGAAAGTCTATACTTCAGTTTTCAGTATACTCACAGAGTTGTGCAACCATCACCACAATCAATTTTAGAACGTTTTCATTGTTCCCCAGAGAAACTCCGTGCCCATTAGCAGTCACTCCCCATTCCCCTTCCCCTAGCCCTAGGCAACCACCACTCTACTTTCTGTCTCTATGAACTTACCTATTCTGGACATTTCATATAAATAGAAAATACAATATGTAGTCTTCTGTGACTGGCTTCTTTCACTTAGCACAATGTTTTCAAGGTTCATCCATGTTGTAGCAGATATCAGTACTTCATTCCTTTCTATTGTTGAATTCTCTATTATTTCATTGTATAGGTACAACACATTGTATTTATCCATTCATCAGTTGATGGATATTCTGAGCTGTTTTCACTTTTTGGCCATTATGTATCATGGTGCTATAAACATTTGTGCGCAAGTATTTGTGTAGACATATATTTTTATTTCTCTGGAGTATGTATCTAGGAGTGACTTTCTGGGTCACATGGTAACCCCACGTTAAGCCTTTTGAGGAACTGCCAAACAGTGATTCTCCAAAGCTGCTTTACCATTTCACATTCCCACCAGCTGTTTATGAAGATTCCAATTTTTCCATATTCTTGTCAACACTTGTTATTATCTGTCTTTTTATTAGAGCCAGCCTAGTGGCTGTGAAACCGTATCTCACTGGAGAATAAAACTCTTTTTAAGTGCATAGATTTTAGAATTTTGCAACCTATTTCTTCTCCTTAATATAACATACTTAAAAAATCCCTCTTGATCAGTGGATTTTTCCACTCATTATGATACATTTTTCTCTCATTATGATATGCTGACTTGATCTATTAGCATTATTATATCTTAATTCTTATTTGTATCTTATTATAATTAGTAGGGCATTCTAGATATTTATTCTAGGAGATGAGGAATTGGGTTGACTTTATTAGCTCTCTTTTTTAGTGATTTTGTTGTTGTTGTTGTTAATTTATCGTTTTGGTACCTACTATTGAAATCACCTTCTTGGGAATTCCCTGGTGGTCCAGTGGCTAGGACTCTGCACTTTCACTGCTGAGGGCACAGGTTTGATCCCTGGTCAGGGAACTAAGATCCTGCAAACTGTGCGGTGTGGCCCAGAAAAAAAAGAAAAGAAACCACCTTCTTCCTTTCACTATTGCCTCAGACATCCTCCCTTGTCAGGCATTCTTATTTCTGCTAAAGTTCATACTTAGAGTGGGGCTACTTGGCCTTCTCACAGTTGCCTGTGTTTTTTTCTTTTCCGCTTATGTAGGTGAAAGAAAGCATCTCTCTCTGCTTTATAACCACACGCATAATTGACAGAAGAGACAAAATGAACAATTCCCTTTTGATTAAAATCCATTTTTAACAACTGCATCCTTTCTCTTCTGTTACAGACATCTTTTGTGCACTTTGTATGAACCTTTATCTTTTGAGTATCATAATGATCTCACAGCCTCTACAGCCACAATTGACTTCAGTAAACCATAATTATTATTCCTCCTCCTCGTCTTCTTCCTTCTCATGCTCAGTTGTCTCAGGTTGAACAATGGAGATTCTTTAAGTTGGCTCCTTTGTCCTTTATAGCACTTTCCTTGACATTCTTGAAGGTATCCTGGCTTTCTGGCAACAACAGAACATTCAAGTCCTGTCCTAAGTCTTTTCTTCCCTGAGACATGGAATCAGCTAACATCCAAGTCTTGCATTATATGGGTTCTAGTTTCTTTTCTTTTCTTTTCTGGTGCACTGTTTCTGGAAGCACTGCAATACCAAGTCAATGCGCGGAGTGAATGGAGCAAGCTCCTATTCCATCTCCTAGCTCCAAAAATCCATTTAATATATTGTCCTTGGATAGAGGATGTATCAGATATTAAACTGATAAGAACAGATGCAGGGTTCTAGTTTCTTTAGGTGAAGAATAGTATTTGAAACCAAAGGCGAGGTATTGAGGGTCCACATGAGGGTTGGTGGTAACAATGTTACTTCCTCTGTTGACAACTTTTAAGATAGACAATTTACATGGAGTTTGCTAATTTAACGTGATCTGTGTATTGTATCCTACAGTCATGAGCCTATGTGGGTCATCAATCACGAAGACTTTTCACGTCACCAAGAGACTGAAGGAGAGGAACACAACCTGAACCAGGTTGTGTGTGAGAACAAAGCAGAGGCACAGGTGGAGACCAATGTAGGTGTGGGCAAGGTTGGAGGGTTGAGGTGAGGTTAGGACCCACAGGTAAAGTGAGGTTAGGACCCAGAGTCAGTTCACTGTAGAGATTCTGAAGTCATTAGATTGGGACAGGATGAAGTGCTCAGTGATTTCTGCACCTGGCTAGGGTCTGTTTGAGCTATAGTCATTCAGGGTGGGACCATATTCAACCCTGTTATAGGTTGAATTGTGTCCCTCTATGTTGAAGTCCTGACTCTGGGTACCTATGAATGTCATCTTATTTGGAAATAGGGTCTTTACAGAGGTAATCACGTTAACATGAGGTCATTAGGGTGGGGCTTAATCCAATAGGACTGGTGTCCATATAAAGAGGAGGAAATTTGGACACAGACACACACAGAGGGAAGACAATGTAAAGACGTAAGGATGATGTCACCTACAAGCCAAGGAATGCCTGAGGCTACTGGAAGCAAGGAGAGAGGCATGGAATAGATAGATTCTCAGGGCCTTCAGAAGGAATCAACTCTGCTGACACCTTGAGTTCAGATTTCTCGCTCCAGAACAGCGAGACAACAGGTTTCTCTTGTTTAAGACACCCAGTTTGTGATGCTGTGTACGGCAGCCCTAGCAACTATGCAAACCTTTTAACATACACCTCCTTCACCTGCCACCTCTCCAGTCTTCTCTCCAGGATCACCCGAGTTGTTACCAGTCATCTGCAACTCAGTGCAATGGACTCTAAGATAACTTTCTTGAGAGCAGGTTACACTGTTCACTCATTTAGCCGTTAACATTGCACACTTACTATGTCCAGGCACTGGGGCTACAGTAGGGAACACGACTCACATGGTCCCTTCCTCCTGGACCTTA
This sequence comes from Eubalaena glacialis, assembly GCF_028564815.1. NCBI lineage: Eukaryota > Metazoa > Chordata > Mammalia > Artiodactyla > Balaenidae > Eubalaena > Eubalaena glacialis. Next base: position 23,736,555 of record NC_083722.1, on the reverse strand, counting down.
CAGGCTAACAGGGGTGAAAAACACATCACATGTTTACACGAAGAATACTGAATTTAAAACAGTGATGTGCTATAGAGCAGGGCAGCCCTGTGTGTGTGTGTGGTGTGTGAGGGGGCTTGGAGGATGGTGGCAGGGCAGGCACCTTCCAGGCAGAAGGAGCAGCTGTGTAGGACTTCCCTGGTGGTCCAGTGGTTGGGACTCTGCGCTTCCAGTGCAGGGGGCGTGGGTTCGGTTCCTGGTTGGGGAACTAAGATCCCACATGCAGAGCGGCCAAAAAAAAAAAAAAGAAGGAACAGCCGTGTGAGGAGGGGAGGTGCTGGAGCAGATCCTGCGGGGCCTTGTAGGCCCTCTTAGAGATTTGGGGTTTTGGGGTTTTATCCATATCTGAAGAACCATGAGAATTCAGAGGTTGAAGCAGGGGAGAAACATATTTACCTTTTAAAGTGATTTTTCAGAGTGGAGAAGGGATTGAAGGGGAGTGAGTGTAGATGAGCTAAGGGGGAGATTTTGATGATGGAGGAGCTTCAGTAATGTGAGAAATGGGTGCAAAAAAGGGCTTCAGATTTGCTGGCTGCTGACTCCAGCTGGGCAAGTCACCCGGAGAGGAAATGACTCCTCAGATGCCTTCACGCGGCCTGGCACAGTGAGTGTTTCATGCACAGGGAGGTGCTTTTGTTTAATTATTGAGTTTGTTTCCTGTTTGTGCCCTTCTTTCTCACATGGGGATCCTCCTGGCCTCTGGCCTTGGTGGTTACAGCCATCTCCTAATTGGCCTCTTACCCACAGGCCTTGTCTCCTGCAGCCCATCCTCAGGTCAGCTCCAGCTGGGGAGAGGGGAGAACGGGGAGGTATTGTTTAAAAGGTATAGACTTTCAGATTTACAAGATGTAAAGGGTTATGGTGATGGATGGTGGTGATGGCTGCACAACAATGTGAATGTTTTTTGTTTTTTTAAAAATTTATTTATTTTATTTATTTATTTTTGGCTGCGTTGGGTCTTCGTCGCTGCCCGCGGGCTTTCTCTAGTTGCGGTGAGCGGGGGCTACTCCTCGTTGCGGTGCGCGGGCTTCTCACTGCAGTGGCCTCTCCCATTGCGGAGCACGGGCTCTAGACACGTGGGCTTCAGTAGTTGTGGCACGTGGGCTCTAGAGCTCAGGCTCAGTAGTTGTGGCCCACGGGCTTAGTTGCTCCGTGGCATGTGGGATCCTCCCAGACCAGGGCTCAAACCCATGTCCCCGGGATTGGCAGGCGGATTCTTAACCACTGCGCCACAAGGGAAGCCCGTGAATGTTTTTAATATTACTGAACTGTACACTTAAAAATGGTCAAGATGGTGAATTTTATGTTATGTGTATTTTAATACGATTTTTTAAAAAGTCAGCTCTAGTCAGGCCACTCCCCTGCTCAAGTATCAGCTGGTTGCAGAACCTGGAACTTGCACTGAAGGTCATTACCACGTGGCCAACTGCCCCTCTGGATTCTGGCTTCCTCTGTTCCTCACCCTCATCCCTGGGCCCTGCTCTAGGCCAGGGCAGACAATACTGGAGGAACTCAGAGAGTGGCTTTAGAACCAGTGAATGCATGTAAGCAAGCAAGTACCTGGCCCCTGCCCAGCACCTGCCCCAGCAGCTGGCCCTCAAGCCCTTGGCCACCCTGCACCCTTGCTCCTCTCACCCACCCCCCTCCTCAGTGAAAAGCAGGAAAGAAAAAAAATGATACCCAGGAAAAAAAAAGTAATAGAGACGTACAGCTTGATCTCTTTTTTAGACGGTATATTCATGGAAAAATTTCCTTCAGGATGTTATTCAGCAGTTACTCCCTGGTGGTGGAAGCTTCCCAGCTTTTTACTTTGTAACCATAGGCACTGTTTGAACTTTTTCAAGGAGCATATACATACAATACTAGGTTTACAATGAAAACAAAGAAACCAAACCAACAAACCAACCAACCCATCTGCAAATGACTCCTTGTTCAAGAAGTCTTTTCAGTGAGAACGCCTCTGCCCTGTGCCTTTCTCATGACATTGAATAATTATGGTTGTAACTACTGTAACTAATGGGCCAGGCACTAAACTCTCCAAACCTGTTTCCTAATCTGTAAAACAGGAATAGTCAGAGATCCCATGTGATAAAATTGCTGAGATGACTCAAGCAAATAATTGCATGTTAAATGCTGACCATAGTATCTGCCACAATAAGAACTTAATAAACTTTTGCTGCTGTTACTATTATTACAATTTTCTCTAATTCCAAACAACCATCCAAGGTAGGCATTATCAACAATATAAATGATGAAAATAAGGCTCAGAGAGGTTTAGTAACTTGCCTAAAGTCACACGGCTAGTAAAGGGCCTCCTGGGAAGTTAGATGGAAGTTCATCACTCATGAGTGAAAGTTGTGGTGAATTTTCACAGTAAATGAGAGGCACCATCTGGGGAAAGAATTGCAGATGTGTTAAGGAAACTTGGGAATAATCAAGTGCAATCAAAGGAAGCATGCCTGGTTGGAGATTATAACTCAGAAAGAAAAAATCAAATTCATGGTACTGGGCTCCATCTGAAGAAAAACTGTGGCTGCAGAAAGGGGTGGCCTTCATGGGATCCAGGAAAGGGAGACACAGGGGACAAGAACTGTGAGCTGTTTAATTGCTCCCTGTAGGGAGACAGGCTTGTTCTGGCCATGAATATTCTTTCTGTTTTAACTTACTGTTTTTTTTTTTTTTTGGTTGCGCCAGGTCTTAGTTGCAGCATGTGAGCTCCTTAGTTGCAGCATGCATGTGGGATCTAGTTCCCTGACCAGGGATCGAACCCCAGGCCCCCTGCACTGGGAGCGCAGAGTCTTATCCACTGCGCCACCAGGGAAGTCCCTGTTGTAACCTACTGTTAATCAGCAGCACCAAATGGCTGTGATGTCAAGTGTATAATAACACTGAACTCACATTCATATTTTATATATCAAAAGATGGCTGGAGGGGACTTCTTATGTCAATTTGATGAAGAATATGTGTGCCACCCATTTCATGATTACACTAGAATATCTCCCTGGATTAAGCTGGACCAACAGCACAGGCACATGGATTACATTGCTCTGAGTGATTCTGCCTGAACATGGTACCACCAGCTGTCACAGGGACACTGGAAGAAACGAATAGACCCTATGAAACTTGTATTCATGATAAGGATGTGGTTGAGGTACTGTTCACTTTATCCCACCACTTCCACCGGGACCTCCTCATCTCAGGAAAACGAATAGCTGTGCATCTCCTGAGATTCTGGTCTCTTTTTACTTTACGGACATTGGGTGCCATGAAATGACTGTGTTTCCCTCTTTGAACTGGCTGCTAGAGAGCTCAGTTCCAAATCTGTGGTATTCCTGCTGGCATGATGTTTACATTAACCTTACTCTTGGTTTTATCTGATTTTTCTAACTCTTCATTTCCCCTGGTTGTAATTCTTTATTGTTTAAGCTATTTTAGATCATGTTTAAAACAAGGCTGGAATAAACAAATACCATATTTATTCCAGGACTGGGATTTATTGTGACCTGGATGCAATGTTCCCAAAGTACCCACCTGTCGTGACTTTGATTTCTTGGTCACCAAGCAACATTCTGACTGGCAGTCAGCCTTCCCCTTCTAGGAATCTTACTACTAGGAGGTTGACACCCCGGATACTGGGCAAGAGCATTCCACCTCAGGAGCTAAATGGTTCCTAAACCAGAGATCCAGCAATATCTTGCGTGTGTTCCAGTTTCTCTTCTGGGACTGGGGATTGTTCTAGAGCTCAGAAGGGAGTTCCTGGGCAAACAGTGCAGCCAATTCTCTTGCTTCATTTTATATGAGGTAAACCCCTCTGTAATGCTTTCCAGGGGAAGACGAGAGGAAAGAACCAGCACTGAGGAAAGACAGAGAGTACTAGGCAGCTTACTGTAAGAAGACATTCATTCTTTTTTTTTCTGATTCATAATTCATTTATTATGAAATCATGTAAAACTCAAATAATTGAAACAGGATTATTTATGTGATCATTAAACCCAGGGCAATTTCTACAGATTTTTAGCCCTGCTTAATGGAAATCTTAGTTGCAGATATATATTTAGCCAGATTTCATTCCAAATATTGTTCTTTCCAACCAATTATTCCTCATTACAGTTGACATGCTGTACTTCCTCACTGTAATAGAGTATAAAAATCGCTTATTCTTTTATTGCACCAAAGAAATACAAAATATGAAAAGTAATACACAACAATCCCCTTGACAATTATTCATGCTACTTATATGTTGTAGTTTAATTACTAACAACTCTAACTTAATCACTTTTTAATAAACTTGCTTTTCAACAGGAATATTTCAACTATACTAGCCATGATATTTACATCATGCGAGAATCAAATTTTGCGTAATAATTAAGCTTATGTTTTATGTGAAGCACACACATAAGACTTATGTTTAGTAGGACCACACTGAAAAGAAAAATGATCATCAGCACAATGGAAATGTAACTCATTAAACAACACAAAGTGGCCTCAAAGAGTTAAAAAGATTAACTTTTATATAAAATTGATGGCATACTATGTTAAACTTATATAGAGAGCCATGAAAAGCTTAAAACTTTTTTAAAGGGGCATAAGAACAAGCTAGTCCAGCATGACCTGCTAGTTTGATAACTGAGGATGGCACCTCTCTGCACTGTGGCATTAGTGTAGTAGTTTTCCACTGCTGCATAGCAAATTATCACAAACTGAGGGACTTAGAAAAGCACAAATTTAATATTTTACTGAGGGACTTAGAAAAACACAAACTGAATATTTTAAAGTGTCCATGGATGAAGAGTCTGGTTATGGGTTTTCTGAGTCCTCCACTCAGGCTTAAATCAAAGTGTAGACTGGGGCTATGATCACATCTGAAGCATTGGGTCTGCTTTTGCAAACACTGGTTGTTCACAGAATTCATTTCCTTGTGATTGTATGACTGAGGTCCCTATTTTCTTGTTAGCTGTTGGACAGGGACCGCTCTCAGTTCCTAGAAGTTGTTTTTTAGTTCTTTGCCCTCTTTACAACATGGCAGTTTTCTCCTTCGATGCCAGCAGGAAAACATCTCTTATGTTTCATATCTCTCTGACCTCTTTTCAAGGATTACTTGATTAGGTCAGGCTCACCCAGGATAGTCCCTTTTTGATGAACTCAAAGGCAACTGATTAGGAAACTTATTTACATCTGCAAAATCACTTCTGCCATATACAGTTCCATAATTATGGCACTAATACCATATCACTACCACAGTTACAAATCCTACTTAGATATCATAGTTACCACAGATCCACAGATATCATAGTTACAAATCCTACTTACACTCAAGGGAAAGGGAGTTTACAGGGCATGTACACCAGGGTGTGGAATCTTGTGGCCATCTTAGAATTCTGCCTACCACAGTATATTTCTACTCTAACTTCTGAATAGCATTTCAGACATCCTGTGGTTATGGGATGCTGAAAGACAATTTTTATTCTATTATTTTTCTTCAAACTAAATTTGGGAGGATGCTCAGCAGAGAGCTATGAGGCATTTGGCTGCTGAATGCACAGGAACCAACAGACAGATCTGAAGTCCTGGAGTGGAAGCTGGCCACCAGCCACTCAGTGCAACAAGAGGTGAAAATGGCTAGAAAAAGCCACAGCTGCACTTTGGTTGTCCACTCTGGCACTAGACTGCACGTTGACCAGCTGGCTTCATCCACTGACATGTAGAAAGCAGAGAGAACAATCTAGGAAAGGGTGAAGAGTAGCATGTTTGGTGCCCTAATGCTATAGCTTCCATATTACCTTCATTATAGATCCTTTACAGACTAGATTTTTTTTCCTGCTTCTTATAGCAAGGAACTGTGGCCTAGCTCTGTTCTTACTGTGGTCATGGCCACTTTTACAGATATCTCTTTTACTGCCATCACAATAGATCACAGTGAAATTATTGCCTGGGTGCAAATCCTAATTTGACAGTTTATTGGCAACACAGCTTTGGGAAGATACCATCTCTTAACCTTAGTTACCTTGCCTATAAAATATACATAGTAATAACAAATCAGAGTTTCTGAGTCGAAATACTTAAAACAAGTGAAGCAACCCAGATAAGTACCAAGAAAAAAGAAAATAAATGGTACTGTTGTTATTGTTATACCTAGAATGAGGTGGGTGTTATAGTTACTTTGCTCCCAAGGTATACCCAGAATCTAGTGCCATGTCTGGCCTATGACATCCACTCAACGTGTGCCTGTTAAAACTCTGGTAAGCCTATCTTCCCCCTTCTGATGTACCCTCAGTCTACACTGTTGTTAGAGTGATAGGAACATGTCATTCTCCATCCTCAATTTTCAGTGGTATCTCACTGACTCCAGAATGAAATTCCCAAACCACAGCAAGGCATACAAGTTTCCTTCCAACCCTTCGAGGAGATCTCCAGCCTCATCTCCCAACAATCTGTCTTCAAGTCATGCTGAACTACTGCTGTAGCCAAAATACCAGGTTTATTTCTCCAACTGCTTCCTTTTCCTTCTGAGAAATTATTATCCATAATTTAAGAATCAGCTTTTCACTTGGGTGGGGTCTTTCACAAGCTCCTAACCAGACAAGATTGACCCCATTTTCCTTTCTGCTTTGTACTTATCTCAACTATGATCCTTTCAAGATTTATGAACTGGTTGGCATAACAACCTCCTTTATGAAACTATGAGTCCTTTTTTTTTTTTTTTTTAGTATTTGAAAATGTGACTTTTTTTTTTTTTTTTTGTCATCAATTTTATACACATCACTGTATACATGTCAATCCCAATCGCCCAATTCAGAACACCACCATCCCCACCTCACCACAGTTTTCCCCCCTTGGTGTCCATATGTTTGTTCTCTACATCTGTGTCTCAACTTCTGCCCTGCAACCCCGTTCATCTGTACCATTTTTCTAGGTTCCACATACATGCGTTAATATACAATATTTGTTTTTCTCTTTCTGACTTACTTCACTCTGTATGACAGTCTCTAGATCCATCCACGTCTCAACAAACGACTCAATTTCGTTCCTTTTTATGGCTGAGTAATATTCCATTGTATATATGTACCACATCTTCTTTATCCATTCGTCTGTCGATGGGCATTTAGGTTGCTTCCATGACCTGGCTATTGTAAATAGTGCTGCAATGAACATTGGGGTGCATGTGTCTTTTTGAATTACGGTTTTCTCTGGGTATATGCCCAGTAGTGGGATTGCTGGGTCATATGGTAATTCTATTTTTAGTTTTTTAAGGAACCTCCATATTGTTCTCCATAGTGGCTGTATCAATTTACATTCCCACCAACAGTGCAAGAGGGTTCCCTTTTCTCCACACCCTCTCCAGCATTTGTTGTTTGTAGATTTTCTGATGATGCCCATTCTAACTGGTGTGAGGTGATACCTCATTGTAGTTTTGATTTGCATTTCTCTAATAATTAGTGATGTTGAGCATCTTTTCATGTGCTTCGTGGCCGTCTGTATGTCTTCTTTGGAGAAATGTCTATTTAGGTCTTCTGCCCATTTTTGGAGTGGGGTGTTTGTTTCTTTAATATTGAGCTGAATGAGCTGTTTATATATTTTGGAGATTAATCCTTTGTCCGTTGATTCGTTTGCAAATATTTTCTCCCATTCTGAGGGGTGTCTTTTCGTCTTGTTTATGGATTCCTTTGCTGTGCAAAAGCTTTGAAGTTTCATTAGGTCCCATTTGTTTATTTTTGTTTTTATTTCCATTACTCTAGGAGGTGGATCAAAAAAGATCTTGCTGTGATTTATGTCAAAGAGTGTTCTTCCTATGTTTTCCTCTAAGAGTTTTATAGTGTCCAGTCTTACATTTAGGTCTCTAATCCATTTTGAGTTTATTTTTGTGTATGGTGTTAGGGAGTGTTCTAATTTCATTCTTTTACATGTAGCTGTCCAGTTTTCCCAGCACCACTTATTGAAGAGACCGTCTTTTCTCCATTGTATATCTTTGCCTCCTTTGTCATAGATTAGTTGACCATAGGTGCGTGGGTTTATCTCTGGGCTTTCTATCTTGTTCCATTGATCTATGTTTCTGTTTTTGTGCCAGTACCATATTGTCTTGATTACTGTAGCTTTGTAGTATAGTCTGAAGTCAGGGAGTCTGATTCTTCCAGCTCCGTTTTTTTCCTTCAAGACTGCTTTGGCTATTTGGGGTCTTTTGTGTCTCCATACAAATTTTAAGATGATTTGTTCTAGTTCCATAAAAAATGCCATTGGTAATCTGATAAGGATTGCATTGACTCTGTAGATTGCTTTGGGTAGTATAGTCATTTTCACAATGTTGATTCTTCTAATCCAAGAACATGGTATATCTCTCCATCTGTTGGTATCATATTTAATTTCTTTCATCAGTGTCTTATAGTTTTCTGCATACAGGTCTTTTGTCTCCCTAGGTAGGTTTATTCCTAGGTATTTTATTCTTTTTGTTGCAATGGTAAATGGGAGTGTTTCCATAATTTCTCTTTCAGATTTTTCATCATTAGTGTAAAGGAATACAAGAGATTTCTGTGCATTAATTTTGTATCCTGCAACTTTACCAAATTCATTAATTAGCTCTAGTAGTTTTCTGATGGCAGTTTTAGGATTCTCTATGTATAGTATCATGTCATCTGCAAACAGTGACAGTTTTACTTCTTCTTTTCCAATTTGTATTCCTTTTATTTCTTTTTCTTCTCTGATTGCCGTGGCTAGGACTTCCAAAACTATGTTGAACAATAGTGGTGAGAGTGGACATCCTTGTCTCGTTCCTGATCTTAGAGGAAATGCTTTCAGTTTTTCACCGTTGAGAATGATGTTTGCTGTGGGTTTGTCGTATATGGCCTTTATTATGTTGAGGTAGGTTCCCTCTATGCCCACTTTCTGGAGAGTTTTTATCATAAATGGGTGTTGAATTTTGTCAAAAGCTTTTGCTGCATCTATTGAGATGATCATATGGTTTTTATTCTTCAATTTGTTAATACGGTGTATCACATTGATTGATTTGCGTATATTGAAGAATCCTTGCATCCCTGGGATAAATCCCACTTGATCGTGGTCTAGGATCCTTTTAATGTGTTGTTGGATTCTGTTTGCTAGTATTTTGTTGAGGATTTTTGCATCTATATTCATCAGTGATATTGGTCTGTAATTTTCTTTTTTTGTAGTATCTTTGTGTGGTTTTGGTATCAGGGTGATGGTGGCCTCATAGAATGAGTTTGGGAGTGTTCCTTCCTCTGCAATTTTTTGGAAGAGTTTGAGAAGGATGGGTGTTAGCTCTTCTCTAAACGTTTGATAGAATTCACCTGTGAAGCCGTCTGGTCCTGGACTTTTGTTTGTTGGAAGATTTTTAGCCACAGTTTCAATTTCATTACTTGTGATTGGTCTGTTCATATTTTCTGTTTCTTCCTGGTTCAGTCTTGGAAGGTTATACCTTTCTAAGAATTTGTCCATTTCTTCGAGGTTGTCCATTTTATTGGCATAGAGTTGCTTGTAGTAGTCTCTTAGGATGCTTTGTATTTCTGCGGTGTCTGTTGTAACTTCTCCTTTTTCATTTCTGATTTTATTGATTTGAGTCCTCTCCCTCTTTTTCCTGATGAGTCTGGCTAATGGCTTATCAATTTTGTTTATCTTCTCAAAGAACCAGCTTTTAGTTTTATTGATCTTTGCTATTGTTTTCTTTGTTTCTATTTCATTTACTTCTGCTCTGATCTTTATGATTTCTTTCCTTCTGCTAACTTTGGGTTTTGTTTGTTCTTCTTTCTCTAGTTTCTTTAGGTGTAAGGTTAGATTTTTTACTTGAGATTTTTCTTGTTTCTTTAGGTAAGCTTGTATAGCTATAAACTTCCCTCTTAGAACTGCTTTTGCTGCATCCCATAGGTTCTGGATCGTCGTGTTTTCATTGTCATTTGTCTCTAGGTATTTTTTGATTTCCTCTTTGATTTCTTCTGCGATCTCTTGGTTATTTAGTAATGTATTGTTTAGCCTCCATGTGTTTGTGTTTTTTACGTTTTTTTCCCTGTAATTCATTTCTAATCTCATAGCGTTGTGGTCAGAAAAGATGCTTGATATGATTTCAATTTTCTTAAATTTACTGAGGCTTGATTTGTGACCCAAGATGTGATCTATCCTGGAGAATGTTCCATGCGCACTTGAGAAGAACGTGTAATCTGCTGTTTTTGGATGGAATGTCCTATAAATATCAATTAAATCTATCTGGTCTATTGTGTCATTTAAAGCTCTGTTTCTTTATTTATTTTCATTTTGGATGATCTGTCCATTGGTGTAAGTGAGGTGTTAAAGCCCCCCACTATTATTGTGTTACTGTCAATTTCCTCTTTTATAGCTGTTAGCAGTTGCCTTATGTATTGAGGTGCTCCTATGTTGGGTGCATATATATTTATAATTGTTATATCTTCTTCTTGGATTGATCCCTTGATCATTATGTAGTGTCCTTCCTTGTCTCTTGTAAAATTCTTTATTTTAAAGTCTATTTTATCTGATATGAGTATAGCTACTCCAGCTTTCTTTTGATTTCCATTTGCATGGAATATCTTTTTCCATCCTCTCACTTTCAGTCTGTATGTGTCCCTAGGTCTAAAGTGGGTCTCTTGTAGACACCATATATATGGGTCTTGTTTTTGTATCCATTCAGCAAGCCTGTGTCTTTTGGTTGGAGCATTTAATCCATTCACGTTTAAGGTAATTATCGATATGTATGTTCCTATGACCATTTTCTTAATTGTTTTGGGTTTGTTTTTGTAGGTCCTTCTCTTCTCTTGTGTTTCCCACTTAGAGAAGTTCCTTTAGCATTTGTTGTAGAGCTGGTTTGGTGGTGCTGAATTCTCTTAGCTTTTGCTTGTCTGTAAAGCTTTTGATTTCTCCATCAAATCTAAATGAGATCCTTGCCGGGTAGAGTAATCTTGGTTGTAGGTTCTTCCCTTTCATCACTTTAAGTATATCATGCCACTCCCTTCTGGCTTGTAGAGTTTCTGCTGAGAAATCAGCTGTTAACCTTATGGGAGTTCCCTTGTATGTTATTTGTCATTTTGCCCTTGCTGCTTTCAATAATTTTTCTTTGTCTTTAATTTTTGCCAGTTTGATTACTATGTGTCTCGGCGTGTTTCTCCTTGGGTTTATCCTGTATGTGACTCTCTGTACTTCCTGGACTTGGGTGGCTATTTCCTTTCCCATGTTAGGGAAGTTTTCGACTATAATCTCTTCAAATATTTTCTCTGGTCCTTTCTCTCTTCTCCTTCTGGGACCCCTATAATGCGAATGTTTTTGCGTTTAATGTTGTCCCAGAGGTCTCTTAGGCTGTCTTCATTTCTTTTCATTCTTTTTTCTTTAGTCTGTCCCGCAGCAGTGAATTCCACCATTCTGTCTTCCAGGTCACTTATCCGTTCTTCTGCCTCAGTTATTCTGCTATTGATTCCTTCTAGTGTAGTTTTCATTTCAGTTATTGTATTGGTCATCTCTGTTTGTTTGTTCTTGAATTCTTCTAGGTCTTTGTTAATCATTTCTTGCATCTTCTCAATCTTTGCCTCCATTCTTATTCCGAGGTCCTGGATCATCTTCACTATCATTATTCTGAATTCTTTTTCTGGAAGGTTGCCTATCTCCACTTCATTTAGTTGTTTTTCTGGGGTTTTATCTTGTTCCTTCATCTGGTATACAGCCCTCTGCCTTTTCATCTTGTCTATCTTTCTGTGAATGTGGTTTTTGTTCCACAGGCTGCAGGATTGTAGTTTTTCTTGCTTCTGCTGTCTGCCCTCTGGCAGTTGAGGCTATCTAAGAGGCTTGATGGGAGGCTCTGGTGGTGGGTAGAGCTGACTGTTGCTGTGGCGTCAGAGCTCAGTAAAACTTTAATCCACTTGACTGTTGATGGGTGGGGCTGGGTTCCCTCCCTGTTGGTTGTTTTGGCTGAGGCAACTCAACACTGGAGCCTACCTGGGCTCTTTGGTGGGGCTAATGACAGACTCTGGTGGGGCTCACGCCAAGGAGTACTTCCAAGAACTTCTGCTGCCAGTGTCCTTGTCCCCACGGTGAAACAGAGCCACCCCCCGCCTCTGCAGGAGACCCTCCAACACTAGCAGGTAGGTCTGGTTCAGTCTCCCCCAGGGTCACTGCTCCTTCCCCTGGGTCCCGATGTGCACACTATTTTGTGTACGCCCTCCAAGAGTGGGGTCTCTGTTTTCCCCAGTCCTGTCGAAGTCCTGCAGTCAATTCCCACTAGGCTTCAAAGTCTGATTCTCTATGAATTCCTCCTCCCATTGCCGGACCCCCAGGTTGGGAAGCCTGATGTGGGGCTCAGAACCTTCACTCCAGTGGGTGGACTTCTGTGGTATAAGTGTTCACCAGTCTGTGAGTCACCCACCCACCAGTTATGGGATTTGATTTTAGTCTGATTGCGCCCCTCCTACCGTCTCATTGTGGCTTCTCCTTTGTCTTTGCATGTGGGGTATCTTTTTTGGTGAGTTCCAGTGTCTTCCTGTCGATGATTGTCCAGCAGCTAGTTGTGATTCTGGTGTTCTCGCAAGAGGGAGTCAAGAACACATTCATTCTGGCAGTCGTAGCTGCTGACCTGGGGCAGGTTAGAGCAGCTCTCGAAGTTTTTATAAAACGGAGATAATAATATCGCTCCCCAACTTGTATGGATTCAATGAGACGACTCATGTAAATCACTTAGCACAGCTGCTACAACTATTGCCATTTCTGTTGCTGCCAAAACTATAACCATTAATTATCCTCACTACAATTCTGCGAGGTGGGTAAGATCACTCACATTTTGAAGACGGGAAGTGGGGAAACCCGCGCTCCTGTCACTCCGCAGACTTCCACTAGAGGGCAGGCCGAGGCAGGGGATGCGTGAAGGAGCCAGGCCTTTGGGTAGCTTTGTAAGCGGGAACAAGCGGCAACAGTGGGGAATAAAAGCAAACACTGATGCTTTTACTGAATAAGTGTGAGGCCCCAGAATTTTAAAAGTACTAGCCAGGGCTCCATCTCTTTCTCCCCATCCCTCTGGTCCTGAAGTCTGCCCTGCTCAAGGTCTCTAGTGGTCTTTGCTTCTTTCCCGATGACTCAGCTCACAGTGACACCTAAATCCGCCCCCTCTCATCATTTCTTCTCTCCATACTCTCTGAAACTTAAGGACTGGGTTTCCCTCACCCTCAGATTTCTTTCACTCCAGTAAGTGAGAGACAGGATGCTGAATCCCACCCTGGGGCAACTCAGGTTTCTAGGCCGAGCAGCGGCAAATAACATGCACCATTCCCTCCTGCAGAGCCTTAGATCCAGGGGCTCTTTTGATTCTCACCAAGATAATTCTGGTGATGACCCCTGACTGGAGCCCCGCTCCTTCCCCTCTCTTCCCCCCCCTACACGCTCCAAGCCGTAAGGGCGGTCCCTACCTCCTCCAAATGCAAGCAACGAAGAAATCGGGGCGGGCTGGGGCGGGCTTGGGGAAGGAGCGGTGCCCTTCTGGGGGCAGGACCGGCAACACCGAGATTTAGAAAGTTACTACTGCTGTATTCTAAACACAGTTTTAAATGCACCAATAGTTACTCTTTCAGTCTTGGATTCTATTTGTAAAAATTTCTGTGAGCGCACACTATTTCACTTCTAAATGTCTCAGGCAACAGAAGGCATCACAGCTTCTCTACCTGCAGAATATAGAATCCTGAGTGCTGCTCTGAGATTTCACACACCCTCCAGAATCCCTTTCAGATTTCTGAGTGTAAAGGAAAAATGATTAGACACAAAGCTGTACAAACAAAATGCTCCCAATGAATAGGGCTTTTCTTTGAGGTGGGCTCTACTATTTGGGCAAATAAAAACACTATGTTCTTTCTAGAAAAGTGAAACCTAGATGTATTCATCAGTTATGTTTCTGCTGAAAGTGGCAGAAATCTGACTCAGGCTTGTCAAAGGGGAAGTCATTGTCTTACTGAACAAACTAAAGAAAAGCAGGAGAGCAAGTGAACCTCAAGTACAGCTAGAACCAGGGGCTTGAATGCAACTAAGACTCCCCACCCTTTGTTTCCTCTTGTCTCTGTATTGGCTCCTTTTTCAGGTCAATTACCTGTATAAGCTGTAACCTTAGCCATGTCTAGGTTCATATCTCTTATCTCCGCCTCTGCTCTTCCCTCGGTTCAGCCTCGTCTCTGTGTCCCAGTCTACCCACCTTTCCATGCACACTGTGTGGGATTCTCTGGAGTCCTGGTGTGTTGGGCAGAGTCACCTGTGGTGTGTCGTGGATGCTTACTGGTTGTGGATGGAAGCAGGGAGACAAAGGCAGCTTTTCACTCCTCCGTGTGGCTGATGTGTCTCCTCCAGGTCCCAGTTTTATGTCCAGAATCAGCCGATTCTGTTCAGCTGGAGGCCTGGCTCAGCTGCAGCCTGTGGGGCCCTGGGGAGCCTCCCCTGACCCCTGACCCCGAAGTCCTGGGTCAACATCAGGGCCAGAAATTAGATCTGAGTCCAGGACCACAGGGCCTTTAATTTCAGGTTTGGAAGTGGCTGGAGGGATCCAGACAACTGGTCCCTGTCTCTTAGGTCCACGAAGGGGAAGAAGAATCAGGACATTGGGGTGTCCTGGGCTCTCGGGACTGGGGAGGAGGGGAGAGGATGCTTGAGGCTTCAAACGGTGGCGGATTTGATGCGTGGACAGGAGGGGCCATGCTTGGTGTCCTTGGGTACGGTGTTGGGACGCCTGGGTCCTGTAGGTCTGGGGAGGGGGGAGGTCATTTTTGTGTCTCAGGGAAATGTTAGGGGGACCTCCGGGCCCAGACTCATGGCTGATCTCCTTGTCGCCACTGTGGTCTCCAGGCTCCAGTCCACGTCCTGTCCTCTGCTCTCCAGGAACCACCTCCATGGCCACCAGCTGGGCAGGTCTTCTTCCAAAGGTCTTTAGCCAGTCTTTTAGGCACAGTGGTCCCCGCTGTCTTAGCTCATAGGGAGACGATGTCCAAGAAGCCCCGGGCTGTGAGCTGGGACGGACTCTCCCTTCCTTGAGTCTCCCTGCTGCCCCCCAGCATCATGTGTGTGTGGGGTGGAGTGAGGACTGGGGGTGAGGTTATTTCTCTGGAAGAGAGGAATTCCTTTAACCACCTCCCCTCTCTCCTTTTCTCTTTTCCCCTCTTCCATGTGTATTTGAGTTATACCATACCTGTAAGGACAGGAAAATACCTAAAACTTAAGTATAATTTACCAGCAAAATATAGAGCTGACACCTGTGTAATTGTCATCCAGGTGAAAAACAGAGCCTCTACCAGCGCCCAGGCCAGAAGCCCCTGTGCCACTCCCCACACAGACCCCACCCTCCCCACACATGTGTCCACTGGGTGACCCGCCCTGCCCCTCTCCTCTCTCATTCCTCCCCCTCCACTCCTGTTGGCCTCCATCCCCTAATGTCACTGTTTCCTCCCTCTCCTCACTTCTCACTTCTTCATAGGCTGTTACCTTGGGGATTCCCTCCTCCTCCTCCCCCTTTTCCACCCCATCTTAGGGATGGAGGTTCCAGAGTTGATTCCTTGGAGGAAGAGCCTATAACCCTGTCAGCAGCTGGAAGAAGTGACAGGGACTTGGGGTTCAAGGTCCCACCCCAGGAGGCTGAGGACACCCAGTATGTTTGTGAGGTCCACCCTGGACCTGGGAACCAGCTGTTATGGCCTTGAGATCTGATCCTCCCTGAGGCCAAATTCTTTAGTCATTTAATGGGGAGAAAAACGTCCCTGTCAGCGTGTATTTTGGGTAACAATTCAAACTTCAAACTTGACACTGGATGGGATGCCAACTTGTGTGCACAGCCCTGGCCTGCTGCTGGGAGCCCAACGAGACCCTGGGCAGGTCCCCGGTAAGGAGGTCAAAGGGGAGCTCAGGTGTCCAGTCATCAGCACTGTGGCCACACGGGGGCGCCAGCACTCTGCTCTCTCCTATTCAGCACAGCGCCGGAGAGGTGGGCTGTGGTCTGTCAGAAAGAGATGGCTGCCCTGGAGGCTGGACAGCAATGGGGGGATGAAGATGCCTTCTGAGCAGCTCCTGGGGGTGAGGCAGAGATTGGAGGAGAGGAGAACCCTGGAGCCCTGCTGTGTCTGAGGTTTCCATCTTTTCTCTCCACAACTCCTCTCTCCACCTCATTCATGAAAACACCCTGGAAAACTCAAAGTCAATAACTGTTTCTTCCACTCCCTGTTTGTTTCTGGTGGATATTTGAAAAAATATATACTTTTTAATTTTAGTATAGTTCGAGATTTACAAAAAAGTAGCAAAGTTAGTAGAGAGTTACTGTATATCCCACACTCAGTTTCTCCGTGTTAACATCTTATATCACCATCATACATTTGTCATAGCTAATGAAGCAATATTGATACAATATTACTAAAAACACCCGAATTTATTTGGATTTCATTAGTTTTTCTTTTTCCTGATCCAGGATCC
The DNA here is from genome assembly GCF_028564815.1 of Eubalaena glacialis. Classification (NCBI taxonomy): domain Eukaryota; kingdom Metazoa; phylum Chordata; class Mammalia; order Artiodactyla; family Balaenidae; genus Eubalaena; species Eubalaena glacialis. The sequence continues at coordinate 23,720,085 of NC_083722.1, read as the reverse complement.
TATCAAAGACATATTATATTAAGTCCCAATCATGTCTCCTTCAGGCTCCTCTGGCTGTGACAGTCCCTCAGACTTCCCTTGTGTTTGATGACCTTGATGTTTTGAGTACTCCTCAGGGATATTGTAGAATGTCTCACTATTCGAGTTGGGTTTTGGGGAAGAAGACCACAGAGATGAAGTGACATTCTCCACATATAAAGGGTATATAGGGGCTTCCCTGGTGGCGCAGTGGTTGAGAATCTGCCTGCTAATGCAGGGCACACGGGTTCGAGCCCTGGTCTGGGAGGATCCCACATGCCGCGGAGCAACTGGGCCCATGAGCCACAACTACTGAGCCTGCGCGTCTGGAGCCTGTGCTCCGCAACACGAGAGGCCGCGATAGTGAGAGGCCCGCGCACCGCGATGAAGAGTGGCCCCCGCTCGCCGCAACTAGAGAAAGCCCTCGCACAGAAACGAAGACCCAACACAGCCATAAATAAATTAAAAAAAAAAAAAAAGAACTTACATAATTATCTGAAAAGGTTATTAAAAATACTACTCCTACATATGTGTGGGCCTTTTCATTTTCATAGATTTCAATAAAAATAATGGATTCACTGCAGAAGTAAACATGAAAATCCAATGGTCTTCTATGAGACAGAAAAGAAAGAGACTTGCAAAAATATAAAAATGTAAAAAGCTCCACTGTTCGCAGTACCGTGTTTATTTTGGGAAATAATTATTTTTTCACATTAAATGCATGGGTTATTAATATTATTCTAAATAAAATAATAAAAATTTTAAACTGTATTATTTCTACTATGAAAAATATCGATAGAAGTATCCACATAAACAAAATTATCTTTGCGGTCGTCACTAGTTTGTAAGACCGTATCAATGTTCTGGCCACAATGTTGTGAAAATCGCTGACTGCACAGTCCCCGGGCCAGGAGTCAGGGAGACAGTGTGGCAAAGAGCTCTCTGAGCAGAAGGCGCAGGGTCACGCACAGTCCCGGGTCCCGGGAGGGCCAGGCTCTCAGGCTCTCAGGGCGTCAGGCGGTCGCTGGGGCGGGGACGCTCCGTGGTGGGGATTCCCCGTCTCCCCGAGTTTCACTTTCTTTCTCACAACCCGTGTCGGGCCCTCCTGCCTGGACACTCGTGACGCGGCCCCACTTCTGACTCCCATTGCGTGTCCCGTTTCTGGAGAAGCCAATCAGCGTCCCCGCGGTTCCCGGTTCTGAAATCTCCACCGACCCGCCGGGACTCAGTTTCTCCCCAGACCCCGAGGATGCGGGTCATGGCGCCGCGAACCCTCCTCCTGCTGCTCTCGGGCGCCCTGGCCCTGACCGAGACCTGGGCGGGTGAGTGCGGGGTCGGGAGGGAACGGCCTCTGCGGGGAGGAGCGAGGGGACCCCGGGGGTCGGGGGGGCAGGACTCCCAGGGAAGGAGCCACGCCGCCGCCCCCGGCCCAGACCCGCCCCCTCACCCGCGTCCCCGCCTGTCCCTCCCTGGCTTCCCGCCCCCTCTTCTCTCCCCCCGAGGTGCCGGCCCTTCTCCGACCTCCACACCTTTTCCGTCTCACGAGCCCCTCGCCCCCTCCCCCCTCCCGGCCCCGTCACCTCGGACCCGGGACCCGCGCCGGGAGGAGGGTCGGACCGGGTGTCACCCCTCCCCGCCCCCAGACTCCCACTCCCTGAGGTATTTCCACACCGGGGTGTCCCGGCCCGGCGGCGGGGAGCCCCGCTTCATCGCCGTCGGCTACGTGGATGACACGCAGTTCGTGCGGTTCGACAGCGACGCCCCGAATCCGAGGAAGGAGCCGCGGGCGCCGTGGGTGGAGCAGGAGGGGCCGGAGTATTGGGAGGAGGACACGCGGATCTCCAAGGACAACGCCCAGACTTCCGAGCGAACCTGAACATCCTGCGCGGCTACTACAACCAGAGCGGGGCCGGTGAGCGACGCGGGCCCGGGTCCGGGTCACGACCCCCATCCCCAGGGACGGGCCGGCGTCGCCCTGAGTCTCCGGGTCCGAGGGTCACCCCAACATTGCGGGACCCGCCCGGCCCCCCGACTCGGGACTTTACCCGGTGTCATTTTCAGTTTGGGTTTAATCGCTGCGGTTGGTCGGGGCGGGGTCAGGGTCTCACACCGTCCAGTGGATGTACGGCTGCGACGTGGGGTCGGACGGTCGCCTCCTCCGCGGGTACAGTCAGGACGCCTACGACGGCACCGATTACATCGCCCTGAACGAGGACCTGCGCTCCTGGACCGCGGCCGACGCGGCGGCTCAGATCACCAAGCGCAAGTGGGAGGCGGCCGGTGCTGCGGAGCACGACAGGAACTACCTGGAGGGCAGGTGTGTGGAGTGGCTCCTCAGATACCTGGAGACCGGGAAGGACACGCTGCAGCGCGCAGGTACGAGGGGCCGCGGGGCCCCCCTGGTCTCCCCTCGGGCTGGAGCTGGCTTCCCACAAGGGGAGGAAATGGGGTCCCTGTGGGAACACCGCCCCAACTTCTTGTCGGGAGAGGGAGGAATCCGCCCAGGTTTTCATATTCTGTACAAGACAGTGATTCACCGGTGGCCTCACTTCTCTGAAAGACAGTTAAGGAATCCAGTCTCTTTGGGAAAGAAGCAGGAAACCATCCCTGAAATAACTGACCAGCGGCGCCCTTTGACCCTGACCCCCATCTTGTGAACCATGACTTTCTCTCTCAAGGCCTGTTCTCAGCCTGAGAACATGTTAGGAGGCCTGACTCCAGCTTTCCTGAGTCATTCAGCCTCCACCAAAGTGAGGACCATTGCCTTACGTGGAGTCATTCCGCCTTACGTGGAGGCTTCTATCTTGGCTTTCACCCTGACTCCAGAACTTTCCAAGGACTGGGAGATTTTCCCAAACCCAGGAGTCCAGGCTGGTGTCTGGTGTTTTTGCTTCTTCTTTTCAAACCTGTTGTGCTGTCCATTCTCAAGATGGTCACATGATGCTGCTTCAGTGGCCCATGAAGGTAACCCAAAGTGTGAATTTTCTGATTCTTCCTCCTCAGACCCTCCAAAGACACACATGACCCATCACCCCATCTCTGACCGTGAGGTCACCCTTAGGTGCTGGGCACTGGACTTCTAGCCTGAGGAGATCTCACTGACCTGGCAGCGTGATGGGGAGGATCAGACCCAGGACATGGAGCTTGTGGAGACCAGGCTCTCAGGGGACAGGACCTTCCAGAAGCGGGCAGCCCTGGTGGTGCCTTCTGGAGAGGAGCAGAGATACACGTGCCATGTGCAGCATGAGGGGCTTCAGGAGCCCCTCACCCTGAGATGGGGTAAGGAGGGACATGGGGGGTGGAGCTTCCTCTCAGATAAAACAGGAGCCCTTCTGGACACGTTCAGCAAGGTCGGGATTCAAGCCTGAGGTCAGGTCCCCTTCCCTTTCCTCCACAGAACCTCCTCAGCCCACCGTCCCCTGCATGGGCCTCATTGTTGGCCCATGGCTCATTGGTTCTCTTGGGGGTCACTGGAGCCGTGGTGGCTGGAGCTGTGATCTGGAGGAAGAAGCCGTCAGGTAGGGATGGGAGGGAAGGGTCTGAGTTTTCTTGTCTCACTGGGGGGTTTCAAGCCCAGGTAGAAGTTTGCCTCCCTCGTTACTAGAAAATACCCTACACACACATGTGGAGTCTGGAGCTGAGTACTGACACTTACCCTTTTGTAAAGTACATGTGAAAATGAAAGAGAGATTTTTCACCTTCATAATTCCAGTTGGGGGCCTGTTTCTCAGCGCTTGCAGGTCAGAGGAGAAGGTGCCTGCTGAGGACGGACTCCCAGGAGGGCAGCTGGTCCAGTCCCCCCACATCTCCTTTCTTCGTGTTCCTGATCCTGTCCTGGATTTTTGGTTACAGTTCTGGACAGTCCTCTGGGGTCCAGGACTAGGGGGTTCCTCTAGGGTCTCATGACTCTGTCTTCTCCCTGGCCTCTCACGTGACGTTTTCTTCTTACAGGTGAAAAAGGAAGGAGCTACGCTCAGGCTGCAAGTTAAGTGTGGAGGGGGTGTGATTCCTGAGACCCTTGTGAGGGTGCAGAGAGGAGGCCATGGGGGGCTCACCCTCCTAAAGTTCCTTCTCTAGTTTCTCTCCTGTGGGTTCTGACCACGTCCTGGATTTGTTCTCCCCCAGGCAGTGACAGTGCCCAGGGCTCTGATGTGTCTCTCAGGCATCCTAAGGGTGAGGCTCTGGAGGGTCTAGATTGGGAGGAGGGTTGGGGCAGAGGGGATGCCCTGGGAGATGGGGATTCTTTGAGTGGGACATTTGAGCATGTGGGGGGCTGTCAGAAGGTCAGCACTTATGTGACTGCCCTGAATTTGTTCATGATTATTTTCTTCTATAGTTTGAGACAGCTGCCTTGCGGGGACTGAGTGATGCAGGATTCCGCATCCCACCCCTGCATTGTGACTTCAGGATCTTCTGACTTTCTGCAAAAGTCATCTGAATGTGTCTACGTTCCTGTTAGCATAAAATGAAAAGGTGGGGAGTCTGGCCCACCGCTGCCCACCACGACCCCTCCCCACGCTGGCCTGTGTTCTCTTCCCTGATGGCCTTTCCTGACCGAACAGAGGTGGGGCTGGGCCATCTCCATCTTTGTCTTAACTTCATTTTGCGCTGAAAAGTAATGTCTTTCATATCCTATTGAAAATCAGGATCCAAACTACAGATCTCCCCCTACTATATAAATGGGTCCTCATCGGTCTTGTCCCCCAGTGTTTGTTTATTTTGGTCTTTTTCCTAAAACTGTACAAATGTTAGATATTTAATCTTTGGTAATATGATATTACGAAGAAATTGCTTTCTTCTGTTATTGTTCAGCTTAGTCATCTTCATATATGCTTAATCATTACTAGTTACTTCTGTTATTTCGTTTTCTTCTGTTTTCTTTTTTTTAATTAATTTCCCTTGGCATTTCAATGTCTTTGTTACTGGCTTCTAAGAGCTCATTTATGACTAAGGATGTTAACAATTTGTCATGCAATGTAAATGAAATACCATGTTTTACTGCCATCAATTTACTATGGTGTTTTGTATTTTGGTTGTGTATTAAAATATAATCATGTTGTGCCTTAAAAAAAAAAATCAGGATATGAATTTGTTTTTTTGTTATTTATGCCATGAGGAGTTGATGGGATAATAAAGGTGAGGATTCCTAAGGTTTGAGAGAGGAAATAAATGGAAGCACTGAGAACCTTCCAGATTCTGTGTGTTTGCTGTGCTCTGTCTGTTGCAGGTGGGACAGGAGGAGGCTGTGAGGAGCTGAGCGTGGACACGGCCAGTGCCCACTCCGTGCTCACTGCATTGTGGGCTTTGTGGTCACTCCTGGTCACATCTTCTCAGCTCCTTTGTCCTTGTCCCTTCAGTAGAACTTTGTCCCACCAGGAGCTGTGATCTCAGAGGAAGTCACCAGGTCAGCCTCGGCTCAGGCCTGTGTCCAGTCCTCAGCCCCCATCTTTTGGGTGTTATTTCTTTGTTTCTTTAGAGGTTTTTGCCTGAGTTTGTGTCTTATTCTCCTCTGGGTGTCCCCCACCTCTGACAGCTGGAGGAGTCATTTTGCCAGTGGTACCCACAAGGTCCAAGGCTGCCCCTGCACACTGGAGAGTCTGTGGTGTCCAGAGATGGATTTTCAGATTCAACTAGCTCCTGCCTTCCTTCTAGGGTTTGATTGTTCTTTCCATATTTCCCCCAACCTTCTCAAAGGATCCATATTCTGGAATTAGCAGAAAGGCAGGAAACCATAATTTCTCATCTTAGATAAGTTCCTGTCAGAAATCTGCTCTGCTCGCCTACCCACTCTCCCTGCCCTTAGCTCTAGTAATCCCAGTGCTGGCTCCAGTACAAACTCATGGATTTATAAAGCAGAGTCTAATTTAGGTTTATATTTTGTTGGAAAATAGGACCCATAAGTCAAGGATCATTGTTTTCTGAAAAGAAAAATATACTTGTGTGAGGCAGTGCGGAGGAGGGTTGGTTGGTGGGAAGGGGAGAAGAGCACTTGTGAGAAAAATACTGGCAGCATTAATGTCAATGTGAGTAGATGTTGTGCTGTAGCTGCCACAAAACAGCATTTGGCCTGAGGTCACATTAGTAAAGATGCTGTCTCTAGAATAGGGAGGTGCTTTACGTTGACTATTCACTCAGGTGATACCGGTTGTGTGCCAGATATATGACACAATGTTTTGCATCTAGGAAACTTCACTGAAGTTAAAACAAAAAAATTGCTGGCTTTGTGGAGCATGTATTCTAGTGGGAAGAAACAGACTATATACTATCAGCATAGTAAATAAGGAAAGTGTTCTGTTACAAGGGGATACGTACAATGGAAAAGATGCAGTGGAGAAGGTGATCCAGAGTGTGAGAATGGGGACAGGGAAAATGGCTATTTTACTAGGGCGGTCAGTGTGGGCCTCACTGGGAAGGTGACCTTTGAGGAAAGATTTGAAGGACATGAGGAATTATCCCTGAGGATGTCTGGAGGAGGTTCTTTCCAGGCAGAGGGAACCTCCAGGCAAATGCACCAGGGCAGAAGCATGTCTGTGTGTCCCAGTTAAAGTGAGGAGGCCAGTATGGCAGGAGCAGAGATTAATTGAGATGTGATCAGAGGTACAGCCAGACCATGGAAGGCCTGGAGGATGCTGGAAGGGTTTTGACTTTTGCTCTGAGTGGGATGGGCGTTATAAGATAGTTTTGAGCAGAAGAGGAACATGGTATGACTTCTTTATTTTTTTTTTAATAGGTTTTATCTCTCTTATTTATTTATTTATTTAAGCTGAGTTGGGTCTTTGTTGCAGCGTGCTGGCTTTCTCTAGTTGTGGCGAGCGGGGACTACCCTTCATTGCAGTGCGTGGGCTCTAGGCGCGTGGGCTTCAGTAGTTGCGGAGTGTGGGCCCAGTAGTTGTGGCTCGTGGGCTCTAGAGTGCAGGCTCCGTAGTTGTGGCGCACAGGCTCAGTTGCTCCGCGGCATGTGGGATCTTCCCGGACCAGGGATCGAACTGTGTCCCCTGCACTGGCAGGCGGATTCTCAACCACTGTGCCAACAGGGAAGTCCTTATTTTTTTAAAAAATATTTTAATTTTATTGTATAGTTGATTTACAATGTTGTGTTAGTTTCAGGTGTATAGCAAAGTGATTCAGTTATACATATACATATATTTGTTCTTTTTTAGTTTCTTTTCTTATATAAGTTATCACAGAATATTGAGTAGAGTTCCCTGTGCTATACAGTAGGTCCTTGTTGGTTATCTGTCTTATACATAGTAGTGTGTGTGTGTTCATCCCAACCTCCTGATTTATCCCTCCCCACCACGTTTCTCCTTTGGTAACCATAAGTTTTTTTCAATATCTGTTAAGTCTGTTTCTGTTTTGTAAATAAGTTTATTTGTATCTTTTTTTAAAAATTAGATTCCACATATGAGTGATATCATATGATATTTGTCTTTCTCTGTCTCACTTCACTTAGTATGATAATTTCTAGGGCCATCCATGCTGCTAAAAATGACATTACTTCATTCTTTTTTATGGCTGAGTATATTCCATTGGACTTCACCTTTAAAAGTATCACTTTGGCTGCTGAACTGGGAGGCAAGGAGGGAGTGAGGCCCTAGGGAAGCAGTGGGAAACTAGTGCAGTGTCCAGGCTGGAGATGGCCATTGCTTTGACTGGGGTGTGAGCGGTGGGTGTAATGGGAAATAATTAGATTCTGGACACGTTCTGAAGGTGGATTTTACAGCATTTGCTAAAGGATTAAATCTGGGGTATGAGAAAGAGGAATTAGGGAGGACACCCTAAATTTTGGACTATGTAAGTAGAAAAAGGGAATTACTCTCACCAGAGATGGGGAAGACGAAGGAGCATATTTTTTTGGGGAGAGGGGGCATTATGGGCATTTGGTTTAAGAGATGTTGGAGCTGAGATGTTATTAGAAATACAAGCCAGGTAGTTGGATTAACAGTTGGACAAATGAGTCTGGAGTTTAAGAGCAATGTCTGGGCTGGAGAAATAGATTTGGGAGACGATGCCACATAATGATATTTAAAGCCTTGAGAACTGATGAAGTCTCCAAGGGAGGGAGTGATGGCTGTAGAAGAGGAAGAACAAGGACTGAACCCCGGACCCCCCAGCGCTATGCGATCGGATCAGATCACACAGCTGAGCAGACTGCGTGGTTCTGACACCGCGTCTAGAAGGCCCAGAGACCCGGGAGTCTGATCTTTGCTTTGTACAGGAAACACCTGGACATCTTTTTAAGATTCAGGAAGTCAGAAAGCATGAAATTCTAGGTTTATAACAAGGTTGGTGTTGATGCTGCTGGTCTTCAGATCACACTTTAAAAATTTTTTATTTATTTATTTATTTATTTATTTATTTATTATTTTTGGCTGCATTGGGTCTTAGTTGTGGCATGTGGGATCTTCGCTGAGCATGCAGGATCTTTCGTTGGTGTTCGTGGGCTCTTTGTTGCGGCGTGCAGGTGTCTCTCTAGTTGTGGCATGCGGGCTTAGTTGCCCCGCAGCACGTGGGATCTTAGTTCCCCAACCAGGGATTGAACCTGAGTCCCCTGCATTGGAAGGCAGATTCTTTACCACTGGACCACCAGGGAAATCCCCAGATCACACTTTTAGTAGCAAGAACGTTCGTAGACCAGGATTCCCACATGGTTGTGCATCAGCCTTACACATAGGATTTGCTGAATAAGCTCTTCCTTGGTCTTGTGCCTAATACTCTGAGAAGGTGGTCCTGGGGAGAGGCCTGAGCATTTTGTAAGAAGCCCCACAAGCAATCCTGGTGTTCAGCCAGTTTGGGAACCACCAAGGTCAGTGACAAGAGAGTGGCCAGAGAAGGGTCTTAAATCCACATTTAAAACTGTTTTTTTTTGGGCTTCCCTGGTGGCGCAGTGGTTGAGAGTCTGCCTGCCAATGCAGGGGACACGGGTTCGAGCCCTGGTCTGGGAAGATCCCACATGCCGCGGAGCGACTAGGCCCGTGAGCCACAACTACTGAGCCTGCGTGTCTGGAGCCTGTGCTCCGCAACAAGAGAGGCCGCGATAGTGAGAGGCCCGCGCACCGCGATGAAGAGTGGCCCCTACTCGCCGCAACTAGAGAAAGCCCTCGCACAGAAACGAAGACCCAACATAGCAATCAATCAATCAATAAAAAAATAAATCTTAAAAAAAAAAAAAAAAACTGTTTTTTTTTTTTCAGAACGAAAAGGGAGTACCTATATTGTCAATTATGAGATGTGATGTTGAGAAATACATGTAGTTCTCTCTACCATGGGGTAGAGTCAGGTGGAAGACTTAGGAAGTGGTTCACAGTTCAGCATAATGAAATCCTTGCTCTCTGAAGTTATTCTCCAGACTGAGTTCTCAGTCACTCTTGGAGCAAACAATGAGATCCAAAATTTTTCTAATTTAGGCAGAAAGTACCATATATATATGATATGGGGGCTCATATCATTTTGGGAAGGCCACAGAACCAGGCTTGAGGCTCCACGGGATCAGAATCCACAGTGTCCACCCTAGGCCAGGTCCCACATAGGAACATTCGCCCCTGTTGCTGGGCACAGATGTCACTGCTCACACAGTGAGCCCCGCATGCTGGACGTGGACCCTGCGGCGAGGACGGCTGTCACTGCGGCTCCTGACAACTGGAGGTTGTGTAACTCCCACTCACACCAGCCTTGCCAAATGCATTCTGCACAGTCCCAGCTTCTCTGTGTCACCATATCCTGAGTAGAGCCTGAAATGTGGTCTCCTGAGTGGTGGGGTCTGAGCTCCATGCTGTGTCCACCTGCAAGAATGTTTGGGAAAGTGGGTTTTCCTCTTTTATGGAGGAAGGTGGTCTCTGCCTCCTACCAAGACTCTTTTAGTGTGGAATTCTCCTAATCTAGGAATTCTCCTAATCAGGTATGGGGGTGGCGAGGGATGGTAAAAGAGTGTCAGATTTCAATCCTGAGACTGGAACTGGATCTGGTACATTGTAGGCACTCAGGTTTGGTTGAAAGAACAAGTGACTAATAAATGACATCCAAGGTAGATACTTACTTGCTTATTACTCTTACTCTGAATTTCTTTGTGAGCTGGTGAGGGAGTTTTTCCTTCACGCAACCAATTCTCTGATTCTCAGATGCCAACTGGGTGTCCTACAATTCAACTCAATTCTGACACGAGCTACCTGGAATTAGCATCAGACCCCACAGGTTTAAGGACTCGGTGCCACAGACTGCCTTTACTTCAGAAGCAAGTTGCAAGCCTCAAGTCCCTGTGTTACCTGCACTTCTGTCTGACTTGACTACAAAGCTAGGGGTTCCCCCCAAGTCTGATAATTTGGTAGAACAAGTCATAGAACTCAGGAAAATGCTATGCTTACCATTACAGTCTATAATAATTGATACAAGTGAGCAGCCAGATGCAGAGGTACCTAAGTCGAGGTCTGGAAAGGTCCCGAGTGTAGGAGCCGCAGTCACCGTGGAGTTGAAGTGTGCTACTTTCCCAGCATGTGGATGTGTTCACCAATTTGGAAGGTCTCCGAATTCTGTCCTTTTAGGGTTTGTAATGAAAGTTTCATGATGTAGGCATGATTGATTAAATCATTGACCATTATTGACTGACCTCCTCCTCCAGCCCCCCTCTCCCCAGAGGTCAGGGAGTGAGGCTGCAAGTTCCAACCCTCTGATCATGGCTTGTTTTTCTGGTGACCAGCCCCCATCCTGAAGCTTCTAGGACCTATCAGCCAAGAGTCATCCCCCTAGCACCCCAAAGATGCTTTTATCACTCAGATATCCTGTCTTTGACGACAGATCCCTTAGAGCAGAAGGACCATAACAGTTAAAACACGCTGACACATGACTAGCGTCCCATTCAGTCATTAACAAGTAGTCCAGTCCATCTTCCTATTGAGAATATTTACATGGCAAGTAAATTCATGAAAAATTGCTCAACATTTTTAGTCAGAAGGGGAATTCAAATTAACCATAATATGACATCGCTGCACACTGCCCAGAGTGGTTAAAATGAAAAAATCATGTAAAATCAGTTGCTGACAAGAATTTGGGCTAATTATCTCCCATATATTGCTAGTGGGAGAGTAAATTGATTCAAATGCTTTGAAAACGTCTTTGGTGGTAGCCAAACATTCACTCGCCAGCATTTCCACTCTTAGTTATATACTCAATAAATATGCATGCATATGTGTGCCAAACATATGAAAACATTATTCATAGCGGCCCAATTTGTAAAATCTGGATATAACAAAAATGCCCATGAACAGCAGAGCGACGAGAAATGTGGTCTATTCATATAATGGAACACCATGAGAGTAAATAAACTACAACCACACACAACAATAGGGGTGAGACCCAGTGACATAATGTTGGGTGAGAGAGCCAGACACAGAGGGGCATCCACTGTATAATTCTTCGCAATCAGAAACTGGCAGATCTTACCTACGGTGTTAAAAATCAAGATAATGATTACTCTGAGGGGTGGGGTGGGGAGGTTCCTTTATGACTGAATAGGATTCAAGAGGGTTTCCTGGGATGCTGGAAATGTTACTTGATGTGAGTGTTGTTTACCCCAATGTTCACTTGGTGAAAATCCACTGCACACTTATGAGCTGCCCACCTCTCTATGGGTATAAAGTTTCAGTTTTGCAAGATGAAGAAGTTCTAATGCTCTATTGCACAACAACGTGCATATATTTAACACCACTGTACTGGACACTAGAAAATGGTTAAGCTGGTAAATTTTCTGTTATATGTTTTTTTTACTACAATAAAATTAATTAAGCCTAACTCATTGAGAAACAAAACACATTACTTCCTTAATTAAAATGTATCAGGGCTTCCCTGGTGGCGCAGTGGTTAAGAATCTGCCTGCCAATGCAGGGGACACGGGTTCGAGCCCTGGTCTGGGAAGATCCCACATGCCGTGGAGCAACTAAGCCCTTGAGCCACAACTACTGAGCCTGCGTGTCTGGAGCCTGTGCTCTGCAACGGGAGAGGCCGTGACAGTGAGAGGCCCGCGCACCGCGATGAAGAGTGGGCCCCGCTCACTGAAACGAGAAAGCCCTCGCACAGAAACGAAGACCCAACACAGCCAAAAATAAATAAATAAATAAATTTATTTAAAAAAAAAAATGTATCAGTAAGGCCTATATTAAAAAAAGAGAGAAAGGTGTAGGCTACAGAAAACTGGACATATAACGCAGGAGAAAGACAAAGAGAGATCCTTTCTGCCTCATCTATCATCCATGGACCAGCAGAATCAGCATGATACTTACTGGATAGAAAACCAAGCTCACAGGTCCCATCCTTGACATCCTTACTCAGTCTGCATTTTAGCAGGATGCTCAGGTGACTCCACAGCACTTTACTTATTTTTAAAAAATGTTTATTAGAGTATAGTTGATTTAAAATGTTGTGTTAGTTTTCAGGAGTACAGCAATGTGATTCATTTATACATATACGTATATCCACTCTTCTTTTCTTTTTTAGGTTCTTTTCCCATATAGGCCACGACAGAGTATTGAGCAGAGTTCCCTGTGCTGTACAGTATCCACAGCACTTTAAAGCACTGCCCAGATGGTGGTGGAGGGACATCCTGGGAGGGTGGCTCTGCTCCAGACGTAGAAGATTCCAGTCCAGGTGGGAGCACATCAGAAGGGCCCAGGAGGTTATCTCCAAAAAGGAAAAATTAATAGAATGCCCAAAGTATCCTCACTTCTTGAAAGAATCATACAAATAGAAGAAACATCAAAGTTCAATTAATGAGAGCTACATAGAAAATAATCAGACAAAAACAAAGGCAATTATTAACTCAGGGAGAACAAGAGGTTGTGCAGAAAGTGAGAAGTAGTAGAGTTTACACATGAGTGTATTAGTCACGCAAAAGAAAAAGCTGAATGAACTAAACATGATCACTATATAAATAAACTGGGAAAGTGAAGGAATGCGAAGCGTGAAAGAAAGCAATGACTATTAACTATTGCATCAGCCACTGTGTGATGTGACAGACAGTGGCTGTGACAGAAAAATCAAGCAACAGTTCTAACAAGGCATTTTGTTTGGAGACTTGGAAGTAAAAGCCAAAAGAATCAGCTAAAAAATATGGAAAGTGGTCACCTCTGGGAAGGCAGAAATTGAGAAGAATCAGAGAGGACTACAGTAATAGTCTATTTCATGAGAAAACTAGCACAGATATTTGACCTCTTAATTTACAGATTAAATTAACCACACTGGGAATTCCCTCGCGGTCCAGCAGTTAGGACTCAGCACGTTTAGTGCTGTGGGCCCGGGTTCAATCCCTGGTCGGGGAAGGAAGAGCCCACAAGCTGTGTGCCGCGGCAAAAAACCAAACAAACAAACAAACCACAAAAATGAACGAGTATGAAAGTTTATGCTTAATGACAACTGAGTACAACAAATGGCACTTGAGAGTTGACTAAAATGCAAGAATACTCGCATGGAAACATGCAGCCACAAGGGTGTGAATGACATCAACCCTGAAAAAAAACATGAAACAATACGTCAGTATACACCTATCTGGATAAACAGATGCATGAATGAATTCTCTATCCCTGTTACCTTACTGGGCACCCTGTGAACCAGGCACGGAGGGAACAGTACCTGACTAGAGCCGCTCATTACCCTCTTGCTTCCAGGCAGGTCCTGCTGCAGAAAGCGCTCCTGTCAGCTGCTTCGAGTCTGTGGGAGGTGCCCCCTAGTACACTCTGCCAGCAGTGCTTTACCCGGGTGGGGCTAAGGTTGTCCTGACCAAGAAGAGCACCACTCACCTGTGTGCCCCAAGGCCAGAAGTCAGGAAGGACTGAGGATCAGATGGAGAAATCTCACCTCCCCATCTGCCCTGCAGAAATCAGTCTGAACTGATGGAGGGAGATGCTGATGCTTGATTGATTCCTCCGCCTTCTGGATTCCTTTACTCTCTCACCTCAGCCCAAGGGTTCCCAGCAGTCACATCACCCTAGAAGCAGACTGACCCCTATTCCTCATAATCAGGAGACCCCAAAGCCCTGTCCCTCTCCCCCTCCCGTGATATCACCCTTCAGCTCTGCTTCATCACATGAGGGTTACAACTGTTCAGGGGAGATTCCCCCACCCAGGGTCAGCCCCTGAACACTGGCCCCAGGTGTATTTTCTCCCAGCCCTTTATACTTTGCTGTGAATCTGTCAGTCACTGGGAGCTGGAGGGGAGAGAGAGGTGGAGAATTTTTAGCGCCGCGTCAAGGCAGTGAGATAGACCCCTCCTTCTCCCCAGAATCTTACTCGCTGTCCCTTCCCAGACACGTGAAATAAAACACAGACCAGACGTGTACATTTAAAGAGCAATTAAAACTTTTAATATGAAATTATACAGATATTGCAGACATGAAGTAATGCATATACAAGTGTGACAGGGTGTGAAGGGAATCTCAAGTTTCCAGAAATCTGCTATTAGTCATTTTGGGAGAAGCCACAGTGAGGAAACTTACTGATAAAGCTTATTTGCAATAATTGAATTATTATTATTGTATTCTATTATAACATAAAACAACAAAAATAGAGTTAGTAACTAGTGTAGTGCAGCAGCAATCACCTCACATATATGAATGCTTTTAATCATCCCCACCACAACTGGAAATAAACACTGTTTTTCTCATTTCATAGATGAAGAAACTGAGGCATCAAGAGGGAAAGTGCTCAGGGACATAGAGAACAGTCTAGTGGTTGCCAAGGGGGAGCAGGGTGGGAGAGGGTAGGAGTGGGAGTTTGGGATTAACAGATGCAAACTGGTATATATAGGATGGATAAAGAACAAGGTCCCATTGTATAGCACAGGGAACTATATTCAATATCCTGTGATAAATCATAATGGAAAAGAATATGAAAAAGAATGTATATATATGTATAACTGAGTTACTCTGCTGTACAGCAGTAATTAACACAACATTGTGTTCAATAATTCAACTATACTTCAATAAAAAATAAATTAAAAAAAGAGGGAAAGTGCTATATTGTAAATCAACTACACCTTAAAAAAATAACAAATAAAATAAAACATAAAAATAATAAGATAAATAATAGAACACACACAAAAGGGAAAGTGCTAGTAAGACCAGAAGAGGGAGCTGAATTCAGGCCTCTGGCAGCAGATTCTAAGCTCCCCCAGTGGAACTGATGGACGCAGGGTCTGACAACGAGGACTGAAATCCCGGTTGTGTGAGGCCATTATGGTCACTTGGCTCCATCTGGCATTGATCCAGGTCTTGTAGGCTAACGGCTTTGGGGAAAAGGAAAAACCAATAAATAAATGACCAATTGGCTGCAGAATATTGCTCTTTATTCCCTCAGAGATTCTCCTTCAGTTGCTCCAAAGCCAGGTTCTGTCTTTCTCTGAGGGAAGAAAACACCCCGCCTATTTTGCCCCCTTTTTGCCCAGCCCTTGCTGGACTCCTCCCCTGACTCCCCAACATCATCACCTGTCCCTGCTTCTACCACCCTCCACGACAGGGACAAAGGTCGGCAGGACGAAAGGACAAGATCCAGGAGTGGAAACCCAAAGCCCTCCCGCCTTAAGCCCGGACCCATCCCCGACACAGTGCGAGGCTCCGTCACAGACGGGTCCCGACTCCGCGTTCCTCCAGGCCTGGGAGTGGACACACACACAACTCCTTCCTCTCCTCCGTTCTCGGGCCTCCTCACCTGCACAAGCACCTGTTCCACTGCCCGGCTCCAGCTCAGGCCCTGACCTCCACCTGCAGCGCACCCTCCTGCCCGCCCCCAGCCCTGAGCCAGCAGCTCCTAACTGGAAAGCCCATCGAGAAGCCCAGGTGACAGCAGCCCCGTCTAGAAAAACTGGGCTGCCACAGGCCCTGCCCCTGACCTGACCCTGGAACACCCCTGGTTTGCAGAGGCCTGGCCTTGCCGTGACCCTCACTCCCCGTCCAGGCTCTCAGGGTGCACTTGGTCTTCTCTCCTCCTTCCTGGTCCACTGCCTCCTGGAATCCCAACTCCACCCCAAGTGCTGCTGCTAGGCTGAGGCTGCACAGTCCCTCCTGCCCTGTTCCAGGCAGGGATTCAACCAGGACCGCCCTCCCTTCCTGTAGGGATCTGCTGCTCAATGCGGATGGGGGGGACACCCCCAGCCCGAGGCTGTACCTGGCCCCCTCTGCACCCTGGGACTGCCACTGCCACCATCCACCTCCCACAGGCAGCACCCCATTTGAATTCCTCTTTCATTTAATATGCACCGCAAGGTCAGTATTGGAGGAAATCCTATTGAGCTTTGCCACCTGAAGTCATAAACATTTGTATTGGACATCAAAAATTTTAAAAGTAATTTTGAGAAATTAGCACATGATCTTCACACTGTTTTCCCAGCAAATGCCCCAGTGACATACAAGACAACCGTTTCTGCCCCAAGGGAACCAGAACTCATGTTCCCTGGGGGTGGGGTGGGTGGGGAGGGCTCGGGGGTGCCCCAGGTGAGAGCAGGAGCAACTACAGAGCTGCCTGGTCCCCTGCTCTGGCTGCTGCATGGACAGAGCCTCTTGCTGTAGGGCAGGGTGACTAACCATCCCTGTATGCCCAGGCTGAAGGCCAAATGATGATAAGGGAATTGGGCTCGTGGATGAGAAACCACGTCCCCAAGCATGCCAGTGACACAAAGAGGTGGCATCAACAGAAGAAGCTGAGTCTCTGCACACGCCACCTTTTCACTGTTCCACGCTCTGCCTTTGCTCTTTGCCAAACACAAAGCTCTGCTGCTCTTTTCCTCTCCCCTCAAGCAACCTGATTATGGGGAAATCAATGTGACCATCCCCTTCTCCAAATCTACAGGGCAGTGACCACCATGAGCAAGGGAACTGGCTCAGGGAGGGCAGGGTGAGGCCACAGAACACAGACCCAGTGCCCTCCTCTAAAGAGCCCTTGGACTGTGTCCCGAGGGGCTGGACAGGAAAGAACCCGGAGGTAAGATAAAATCAGTGACCCCAGTTGTCCAAGGATTGGCTGTTCTCCTCTCCCCAAATGGTCAAGGGGTATCTGCTCACTACTCCTCCATATTAAGGAAACCCCAGCAAGCATGGGGGCAGCACGTGATGGGAACTTGAGAAGGATGCAGGCTGGGAGTGACCCAGAGGAAACGAAACTCAGAAGACAGTTCATGGAGGAGGAATTGAAGAGGTTGCAAAACATCTCTAAGTGGGGCCTCACAAGGGCGCATCACAGGCAGGGCTCTGGCACCATCCACTGACCCCTAGTTTGAGCCTTATGATTCTTCTACTTGGATTCTTAATACTGGCTGAAAAACTGGGGGAGAGAAATGCAGACACGAAATCACCTTTCCTCTGAATTCCTCCTCAGTTTTTAACCCCTCCTCACCAGGTCACAAACACTTTACTGCAGGTTCCTTCTGATTCCAGGATCACCTAGACCCTCCCAACCAGCACATGATCCAACACATGCTCCCCAGACAAGCCCTGGTGAGTCTGAGAGTAGAGAAAAAGAGATGACAACAAAAGGAGCTGCAACCCTCACTGCTGCCCAGTCTCACCCAGAGCAAGGAGAGGCCCCGCTGGACACTAAGGGCCCCAGCCTGGCCCTGGATTTGGGCAGGACCAAGGGGTTAGAGCAGACGTGGCTCCTATTCCCCTCACAAACATTCCAATGTCCAGCTCTTGGAACAGAGGCTTGTCATCCTCTCATATCTGGGCAGAGGGACACGTAGGGGACCCTACGTCCCAGGCAGAGCCCCTCCCATCCCCACCCCCTGCCCAGATTTCTCACCTGGGCTCCGCACAGCTGATGCTGTCTTCTTCTTCTTCTTCGTGCAGCAAAGGACACAAAGCCCGATGATAATAACAACAACCACAGCAGCAATACCCAGAATGGTCCACCACCGACTCTGATGCACCAGGGTCTCTCCCGAGAAAGGGCCTTATTATATATAACCCAGGCACCCCAGAGCCACAGGCCTGCTCTCCTCTCCCTGACCCTGGCCTCTGACCCTCCCAGGGTCACAACCCCCTCCAGGCTCACCACAGGCTCACCAGAGGGCACAGGGTGTGCACTGTGATTCCCGCTGTGTTCCACGTGGCACTTGACACGCTGTTCCTCTCCTTGGGGAACCCTTATGGTCACCCAGGTCCAGTAGGTCCCATTCCCATCAGGCAGGACACCCCCAGACTGCTGGGCTTCCCAGCTCATGGGTTCCTCATCTGGAAACCAGGCCGCTGAGATATTCCGGGAAAAGAAGCCAAAAGCCCAGCATGTGAGGTTGACCGTGCCCTCCAAGTCCTGGCTGCGGGTCACGTTCACGGCTGGGGGCCCTGGGGGAGAAAACACAGAGCCAGTGAGGCCCGGGGCCAAGCCCTGCTCCCTCTAAGGAAGACGAAGAGAACAGAGCTGCTGCTCCCCACTCTCCACCTCTGGCTGAGCCCTCGCCCACCCCAGACCTGCTCCAAGTCTGTTCTGCACCCTGGGGCCCAGTTCCTTTAGCCGGACAGGAGGAGGGGCTGTGATGGGGCCTCACTCTCTTGCTGAGGAGGGGGCCGTGCGGGGTGGGCTCCTGGGGACCAGCAGGGAACTTTCTGGGACAGGCAGGCTGGGAGCCAGGGGGGCCCACCCCAGTCTAGGGGCTTCCTCTCCTGACTGACACCCACCTTCCCTGGTACAGTTTCTGTCAGAGGGCCCACTGCTCCCCTGGATGATTGTCACCGGGGCAGTTCATTCCCCTCCCCACCTGCCCATCTTTCTATATGAATTTAACAGAGCAGGAAGTTGCAGGACACCACGCCAACAGAGCATATATGCACCCAGAGGACAGGGAGGGTCTCTGTGGGCAGAGTCACGGCGGGGAGGCTCTAGGGGTCTGGGGGAGAGGAAGGGCCCTGGTCCAGGAGCAGTACCTGTTCTCTCCCTGAAGCCTGTCCAGGATTCCAGATAGCCCCGCGGTCTTCCACAAAGCTCTCCCTGCACGTGGGCCCAGTAATACTTGCTTTGAAAGCCATCTGTGTCCCTGGACTTCTCCATTTCCATGGCCAAGGTCGGACCCAACGACTAGGGTACTGTACATCGATGGGTCTCCAGGTGAGAGGAGAGGAAGAGCTCCCCATCTTGGTAAGAAGCCTGAAGCCCCAGGCGTGGTTGTCTTCTTGAATTTCACAGCCCACGATCTCCTGGAGGGAATTCACACCTGCACCCCACCCCACCCCAGCAGTGACTCCTCCAGTCCCCATGTCCCTCTGTCCTCCCACCCAAGTGAGAAACTCCAGCCAGAGGGCTCCCTCCCTGCTCCCCTTCATGTCTTCCCAGTGCTGCTGCATCACAGCCACCTCCCTGCTGAACTCACAGACCCCCTTCCTTTGTCCCTTCCCCCTACATCCAGTGGAAAGGAACAGGTCCCTGCTCTGGGCCCCAGACTCTCCTGGGAAATGCCTCACAGCACTCTTGGCCTCTCCCCACTCTCACCTCCTTTCTCCTCCTGCAGGGCCAGGATTTCTGCTAGAAGCTTTCTGAGGTCCTTCCAGGTCTCTGTCAAGTCCTTGGACTCTGTGTCCCACGTCTCAGCTCCCAGCTCTTCTGCCCACAGTCCCCGGGGCTCTACCTTGCCTGTCTCACGGTCATAGTGCAGGAAGGCCTGGCTATCCAAGTGTCCCCCAGCGAAAAAGCTGGACTGCACAGATCCATCCCGGGACAGCACCATGAGGTTGTAATGAAGACTGTGTGATCCTGGGAAGGGGGAACCGCAGATGAAACAGCTTTCCAGAAACAAGTGCACATCAAATGTTTACCAGACAAGTTCTGCTGTCCTGACCTGCTCCAGGACTGAGGATGCAGAACATGCACATGTACAAGGGACCACAATGAGAATTTTTCCAACACAGGGGAAAAAAGAAAAAGGGAAGTGAAGGAGAGGGGAATTGAGGAGTGGAGGGAGGGGTGGAGATGGGCAAACATGCAGGACAAGTGCCAGGACAGGGAGGCACCGGCTCCCTAAGGGTCCAGGCAGGAGGCCAAGGGGAGAGGTTGGCCTGCAGGGGGCAAGGGAAAGGCAGGAAGACCAGGGTGAGGGGAGGTGGAGTCAGAGGGGCGGGAGGGGCAGTGTCAGGCCCAGGATCAGAGGGATCCCTGGTCAGAGGCCGGTAAGGTGAGATGGAGAGCGAGGGCTGCTGCCCGTGGGGCAGGTTCATCATGGACGAGGTGGGCTCAAGGGAGGGTGAGGCACGAGGCAGAGGGGCCTGAGGGGCTGGGCTGTGGCCCTAAGAGAGTGGAAGGTGGGCCAGTACCCCTGGTGGAGGTGAAGCAGTGGGTCTAGGCCCAGAGTGCAAGAGGCATGGTGAGGCCCCAGGTGGGGAGGTGGCTGGACCTGCCAGTGTCCCCTGGGAGAGGTGGGTGTTGGGGGCCTGAGTCAGTGCCATGTGCCCAAGGGTCATGGAGAATTAGAAGGAGCGGTGGCAAGAGAAAATAGAACTGGAAAGCCAAGGTGCACATTGGGAGGGACCTGCACAGTGGGAGTGGTTGGGGGCAGGTCACACCTCCACAGAGGGTGTGGGTCAGGCAGCCAGCACAGGAGGGCGGGGCTGGGGGAAGACCCCCTGTAGGGAAAGGCCAACTCACCAAGTGGCATCAACAAGGATTTTGGATACATGGTTGAGGTAGTGAGAGCCCACTGGGGTCAGTGAACCTAAGAGAGGGTGATGAAGGCCAAGGAGGTGGGCAGTTGGACCACGGGTTGTATTCCTGTTGAGGAGGGAGGAAGGGCAAGGGGCTGCAGAGGAGACAGTGGTGAGGGCCTGGATTGGGGGGCAGGGGATGAGCATGCCTCAGGGGTGACTCTGGGGGACCTTGGGTTAGGGTGAAGACAGGAGAGGAGGGGTGCTGTGGGTGAGGGAGGGTGAGGGTGAGGTGGTGATTTGGGGCACCACAAGAGGGGGCTTGTGATTGATAAGAACTTGGTGAGGGCCCACGGCAGGTGGACAAGGAGTGGGAGCTGGGCAAGGTGCCATGGGGGGAGGTGCAGAGGGACCAGGGCAAGTGGAGTCCAGCAGCTGAGGCCTGGAGAGTGGAAGCCTCCAGAGAGTGACGTTTGGGATGCAGGAGTGGGGAAGGGGCAGTGCTGGGTGAAAGGCCCACAGTGAACGAGGGCCAAGGGCAGGTGCCTGCACTGGGACGGAGATAGGAGGATAGGTGCCAAGACCGGGGGAGAGGTCCTCCCACAGGGGCTGTGCACTGTGCTCAAGGTACAATTATCGTCAAGGCCCATCACCACAGCTCCCCCTGGTGATGAAACTAGCGGGGATGTAGGGAATTCATACTGGGCAAAAGTGAGTGTGGGCAAAAGTCAACCCCAGAAATGTAAGGTTAGTGAAAGCTGGGGGAAGGTAGGAGCCATACAGGTGACTGATCCTTGCAGGTAAAGATCCATGAGGGACGAGAGGATGAGGGTGAGGATGCCCTAGGAAGGGATCAGAGAACCGCAGAGAGGAGGGAACAGCAGGGAGGGGGAGGGCAAATCCTGAGGGGGCGCAAGAGATGGCAGGGGAGGAGGCAAGGAGAGAATCAGGTGTGGGAACACGTGTACAGCAGAAAATTAGAATTAACATTGGTGGTGGTGGGGGAGTGGAGACCACAGAAATCACAGGAAGAATCCCTTGGCTCCAAAACTGTCAGACCCTAACTTCTTTCAGTGAAAATAATGAATAAACAATCTATAATAAGAGTAGAGGGTGTGATGAATTGGGAGATTGGGATTGACATGTATACACTGATGTGTATAAAATGGGTGACTAATAAGAACCTGCTGTATAAAAAAATAAATAAAATAAAATTCAAAAATTTAAAAAATAAAATATAGTAAAAAAAAAAAAAAAAAGAATAGAGAGTTTTATTTGAGCCAAATTAAGGACTAGCTGGGAAGCCAGCTTCCCAGATAACTCTGAGAAACTGCTCTGGAGAAGCAGGGTTTTCAGCACAGTTGTGTTTTTTTGTTGGTGTTTTTTTTGGGGGGGGGGTAGTTTTTTGGCTGCCTCGCACCAGAATCTTAGTTCCCGGACCAGAGATTGAACTCCGGCCAACGGCAGCGAAAGCACTGAGTCCTAACCACTGGACCACCAGGGAATTCCCCTTCAGCACAGTTTTATAACTTGTCCGAACAAAGAACATTGAACAAGTCAGGGCTACATTTCTCCAAGGTTTAAAAAAAAAAAATAGACCAGCACGTACACGTACAGCACGCACAGTATGGCCTTGGCACCTGGGAAGGGAGTCTTATCATCAAAGGTGAACCAGCGTTGGAGTCCCAGGAAGAGGGGCATTTAGTCTTTATTTTTAACATGGACATTCTTTACTTCTGGTCAATATGCCCTTTCCTTTAATAATTAAAGCAGATGTACAATGTATGTCTGACAGGCCACAAAGAGGCAATTTACTTAGCGCAAAATTCAACTTAGTTCATGTATAAGCCAGAATGACTTCCCTGTATCTGAACATGTGAAAACATATTTTGTCGCTTCTCTCAGTGAAAGTCAGGATCGACCACGGTGCCCACAGCAGTAGGAAGTGTGGTTCAGGGCCCTTGGGCCCTTCCTAGAGCTCCTGGTCACTAGAAAGAGACCCCCAACTCCAAGGACTGAGGCCCTTGAACACTGCCTGCCTGGAAGCTCCCCGATTCCCGAGGCCAGAAACGGGAAGAGGGCAGAGCTGAGAACAGGAGGAGAGGACAGCGCTCAGGGGCCTAAGAGGGAGCCCAACACACCGGTGGGAAGTGGCCCCCTGAGCGTCGGACCTCCAAGAGCCCTTGATCGCCTCTGACGGGAGCAACCCAGGCTTGGGGGCAGCCTTCCCACCCAGGGGAGTCAGAGGACGGGGATGTGTGAGGAAGAGGAAAGCAGGGAGGGCGGGTGCAGCAGGGGGAGCAGAGGGTGGGAGTTGGAAAGAGACTGAAAAGCGGGAACGTGCTGTGGTGGCTCCAGGCTGCGAGCAGCTCCCGGCCCCTCCCCGACCTCACCCCGCCCCCACTCCCCAACTCCCCCGCCCCCACTCCCCACCCCCCACCCCGCTGCACCGCAAGTGAGACGGTCCCCGCGACGCTCACCGAATCCCACCCGGACCCTAAAACCTCCCCAGGCTCCCGGCTGAGGACCTCAATGAACGCCACTCACCAGCGGCGGTAGCCGGGAGCACAGAAAGGGCAGCGCCGGCTAGAAACGGCAGGACAAGGAGCAGCCCTGGCAGCCGCGCGGAGCTGGACCGCTGGGTGGCGCTGTTTCTCCCCGGGAGATGCCGCCTCCTGGCCTGTGGTCAAGTGTTTCTCTGACCCGCCCTGCTCCGTTCCTTTGCAACTTGCTTCTCCTTCCTCGCCGCTGCGCCTTCTTCCTTCTCGCTTGCTCTCCTTATTCTCCTTTTCTTTCCTTCCACTCTCACCCTCAGCGGTTGAGGGGTTTTAGCTGTGCTGGCCCAGGACCTGGGGATTTTATCTTTTGTGTGGCAGCTTCTAGAGGGCCTGTCGCTGAGGCTGTGATGTGAGGCCGTGATGAGGATGACGGAGGAGGAAACGGGGCCTCCTCTCAGCTCGCTGCCTTGGGGGGTTCTCCGCAGGGGCCCCTTAGGCTAACGCCCCTCCTGGAGTCTTAACCACTGGACCACCAGGGAAGTCCCCGGGTTGAATTCCTGGGTTTCTGCACCCATCTTCTTAAAAGAGAATACTATATCTCTTCAGAAGGGACTTCATCCAGGAAAAGTAAGTGGATTACTCTCAGGGCCTGGAATATACTGATGTTTCTTCTGTTTTAATGATGTTTTCCACCACCTAAACTCATTAGGAAACCCATTGAGGTGAGAAATGTCTCTCATTAAAAACAATCCAGATAACTTCTCCAGTAACCACGTGCATTGGCCCTTTAGCTCTCCTCCCTGCTGAGGACCCATCCCTGGATTATTTTCTAACATCCATCAGTTCCGCTCTCTCTGGTGACAATCTGCAGGAACATTTCCATTTTTTTGATGCTCCGGTGATTCTCAGCTCTTCACAAGCAAACTAGACCAGAAAACTGCAGAGTCTTGTGCCTCAAGCATTGGCTTGGATTGGACTCAAAGCACTTCCTCTTCAAAGGGCAGCACTTTGAAAACTATAAACCTGTTTTGTTAGTCATGATGGAAAGAGATTTCTGGAGTTTCAAGTACCAAATCTACCTGAGGAAAAAAAGTGCATTGATTCCTGGTTTTGGCAATGTACTACAGTACGTGAGATGCTTTCATTGGGGTAAGATGGCTGAAGGTTGCGTGGGACATCTCTGAACTATTTTTGTAATTTTTTTGGTGAGTCTAGAATTATTGCAAAATGAAAAGAAGGAGGAGGAGGAGGAGTGGGGGGAGGAGGCAGAGGGGAGGGGGGGGAGAAAAGGAAGAAAAGGAGGAGGAAGAGGAGGGACATTAAAAAATGTCCTTAATGAAAAATTGAGGACATTCCAGGAAAGGGGACTCTCTTTATTCCTGAGGTTTTGGCTCCAACTCTATTGTGGCTTCTGACCTTAGTAAACTTGATTAGTGAATATGTCTAATCGCAATGACTCTTTGCCTAGACAAGAGGCACGGTTGTGTAGAGGCCCGCCTCACCATGCCCTGTCACATGTCCCATGAGTCCTTCACTCTTGGGCCTTCAAAAGAGGGGCAAAGTGTCCCTCACCAGCAGGAGGGGGCTCTGAGTAATTCCCATGGACCAGCCTTAAAGAGTGATTTTGCCTGGAGTATCTTTCACACTTATCTCCCTCAGGACCCCAGCAGGGCCATTGGAGCTCGTAGGTGACTGATGGAGGCTTTTGGGATTTAGGATCTTGATTATGTCATCTTTGAAGACTTGCCCAACATCTGGCATGGTCTGGAAGATGACATCAAGGAAGGTATATGCAGAACCCTGGGAATTGGAGAGTTGAGTCACTTGAGAGTCTGAAAGCTCAAGAGCAGCTGCCTTCTCTTGGGCACAAACCAAGATTGAGGGGATTGAAAATACATTGCATCTCCTTGGTCCCCACGGGCACAAGCTTATTTGTGACCACAGCTGCTTCATTGGCACGAGGCTAAGGAAGCCTTGGGTTTCTGCAGGGTGTGAGAAATCAGAGAGGAGAGCAGCAGATGGAAAGGCGGAGAATATAGGGCCCTGAAATTTATTTGATATCTGCTAGAAATGCGAGGTGCAGCATTTACAAAAAAGTGTAAGGATACCAATCTCAGGATACCAGGGGAAAGGGATAAATGAAACAATCTGTAATATGTGGGCAGGAAAAACTGAGAGGCATATACATTTAGGAGAGGTATCCTTATCATACATTTGTAAATTTTCCAAGATGTGGGAATGTTTCAGACATGACTTTTAAAGAAACAACACAGTCTGCATGGATGGTGGAGCTTATTTTTTAAACCCAGTATATGTCTTACTGTATATTATTTCCCAAATGTGTTTTTGCTCATTTGACTATTTTAAATTTTTACCAAACTTATACATGTATATAATTTTAAAAGGCAGAAGGTCCTACAAGACTTATAACAAAAAGCTGTGGTCCTTATTACCACTTTCCCAATCTTTAGTTCTCTTTCGCTAGATGCAAACATTTCAATACTCAGTTGGCTTTTATCTTCCTATTTTTAATAACAAGTTGTATCAGTCAGGGTTGAGTGAAGGAACTAGAGATTATTCTAGGTTTATTAAACAGAAAGGGATTTTACAAAGACTGTTAGGAGCTTTTGAAATCTTTAGAAGGGCTGAAGGAGCAAGTTCTCAGCTGAGCCTTATGGAATGACAGCCAGAACAATGTAGATATATTTGGTGTTCCTTTAATGGCTTGTATATAAATTTATCACTAATCTCTCACCAAATTCTCCTTCAACAGTGTAGTTTTCCTCTCCATTCAAATGCATGACAATTAATCAATTTTATCTTTTTCTTGGACATAGACTTCTGTAGCCAGGTGAAGGAATTCTCTTTATTCCTGAGGCGTTGGCCCCAAACTCCTGTTTCAATCTGGACCTGTTGATCCCTTATTGTCCCACATAGGTGCCTCTTGGGATGTTCCTTTAGCATTTATATATATATATAAAACATTTATATATATAGCATTTTTATATATATATAGCATTTGTATATATACAATACATAAAACATTTATATATATAAAACATTTATATATATAGCATTTTTATATATATATAGCATTTCTATATATATAATACATAAAACATTTATATATATAAAACATTTATATATATAGCATTTTTATATATATATAGCATTTGTGTATATATATACATAAAACATTTATGTATATAAAACATTTATATATATAGCATTTTTATATATATATAGCATTTGTATATATATACATAAATATATATACATATATACAAATATATATACAAATGTGTATATACAAATTGTAATATATATACAAATATATATAATATATATACAAATATATGCAAATATAATACATATCTATTATGTATACAAAATATATATTTATATATATATAAAATGATACTGTTTAACACCTGAAGGTGACAAATTATTCTGGATTAGACATTTATGTATATAAAACAATACTGCTTAACACCTGAAAATGACAAGAGAAACTCTGGAACTTTCTTGACCCAGGGACAGGAAAGAATGACAGGACCATTGGTTGCCATGGGCACTGTTTCCACAGCTGCATTGCTGTTTTGACTGTCATTACATGTAGTTTGAAGGACTGTGCTATGAGAAAAAGTATAGCTTTTTCTTGATTTAACAGTGATCTAGGCAGGACAGACAATAATAGCCCCACTTAATTAATGGATAAACTAAGGCTGAGAGAGATTACACACTCTGTAAAGGGGCAGAACTAGATCAGAACCCAGGTTTTCTGACTTTTTCTTTTCTGGTGTCTATTTTCAGTCTGTAACTCATCTATGGTCAAAAAAATGAGGAACTCATTTGTGGCAAAAATCATCAGACATCCTACAGTCACTAGAACAAAAACCCCACAAAGGTAGGACACCTGTTCACTACTGTAGCCTCAGTGCTGAAGTCAATGCTTGTCCCAGAGCTGGCATTTAGTAAATATGTGTAGAATGAATGAATGGGTAAATGAATGAACGGTGTAGCTGTTTATAAGTAAGGAAACACAGCTCCAGAAATGTTAAGCGACTCACCAAAAGTCACTTATCATATTTTATAAATTACAAGACATATGTTGACATATGCTGTGCTCAGTGCCCAGCAAGTGCAAGACAAGGAGGGAGCTGGTGTGTGACACTGTGAGATGGTAATGCAAGCCAACTTCCCCTGAGATACTCTAGGCGATCAATTTCCAAGAGACGCTCATCTCTCAGAGGAACACTACCCAGCCATTGCCACTAGAGGGCTCATCAAGACATTTAATCAGGAAGATACAGGCAGTCTGGGAGCCCCTTTTTGTTCAGGCCATTTGTTTCCACGGTTTCTTTTCATTGCATTCCCCCCCACCCCCATTATCTCTTTTCCCATGCTAGCTCTGTATTCAGATTAAAACTTCATTAATGTCAATTTAACAATTTTACCACATCCAAATTTTTCTAATGCCAGTTTTCATCAATCCTGACATTTATGTTATTTGTCTGACTTCACTAGTGAGTTCTGCTTTTTAAACACTTGCAGCTCTGTGATCCAGTATCCAACGATGCATTATACTTCAGCTCCATTCACAAATCGGGTATCAACTGCAAGCAGCTAAACACAAGCAGTGAATACTAATCAGAACAAGGAAGAATGGGTCTGTTGTGGTCTCAGTGTGAGAGAAAATGCCTCTGCTCAGGGGTGCATCTGTACCTCACTTTGCTTGCTGCCCCATATGGTTACATGACTGATGGTAAATGTCACTGCTGAAAGCTCCACGAATTTTTTTTAAGGTTCCCAAAGAGGATGTAGAACATTAAGATATTTCATAACTTTTGCATCTACATGACAGCAATGTCCACGAGCTTCCGCCAGGCACGTTGAAGGCAGAAGCTGTTTATATGGCTCTCCACTGTGTCTTCGGAGCCACACATAGTAACTGGCATATGTGTCCTATGTAAAGATCTGGTGGATGGTTAAGTGAATCATCACACACCATCTCTCCCATGGGTAAAGCAGAGGAGCTGAAAAACTCTCCTGGGTGGAGAAAATCAAAAATACCTTGAAGCTGCCCTGATTCAGGGCTGCTGCCTTAAAAACTCTTGGGTGGGGTCCTAAGCCAAAAATGGAGCAACTCTGCTTGTGTCCAGTCTTCAAATTCTTTCGAGGGTGAGGCCTGAGATGCTGCAAATATTTTAAAAAGCAGAATGAACCTGTCAGGGCAAATTAATGCCGTAAATGTCAAAACTGACGACACATTTCCTACTGTTCATTGTACACATGGAGATGGGTTTATTTGTGTCTGCGTGTCCAAAATTCGTTTTCAGGCTGGGGGCTCCCCAAGAATGGGGAGGGTGTCTGGTTTCTCTTGCTTGGCTCAAAACTCAAAACAGATTAAAGGTTAGGTCCAAGGACCTGTCACTGAAAGCCTAGAGAAGAAAAAGCTGAAGGATAAAGGTTTTATGAGGAGGGTGCTGAGCAGTTATTCATCACTTGAGATTCAGCTCTAATGAGGTAAACAGTGAATGAAGACCTGAGTTTAACTCCACCTCTTCCACTTCCACTCTGCCACTCTGAGCGGGGGCTACTCTTCGTTGCGGTGTGTGGGCTTCTCATTGCGGTGGCTTCTCTTGTTGCAGAGCACGGGCTCTAGGCGCACGGACTTCAGTAGTTGTAGCTCGCCGGCTCTAAAGCGCAGGCTCAGTAGTTGTGGCGCACGGGCTTAGTTGCTCCGCAGCATGTGGGATCTTCTCGGACCATGGCTCGAACCCGTGTCCCCTGCATTGGCAGGCAGATTCTTAACCACTGCGCCACCAGGGAAGCCCCATTGAATTGAAACTTTTAAGATGAGACTATTTTTTTTTTTCAATTGAGGTGTAGTTGATGTACAATATAAGTTTCAAGTGTACAACATAGTGATTCACAATTTTTAGGTTTATAGTTATTTTAAAATATTGGCTATATTCCCTGTGTTGTACAATATATCCTTGTAGCTTATTTATTTTATACATAGTAGTTTGCACTTCTTAATCCCTTACCCCTATCTTGCCTCTCCCCCCGCCCCTTTCCCCACTGGTAACTACTAAGTTTGTTCTCTATATCTGTGAGTCTGTTTCTTTTTTGTTATATTTACTAGTTTGTTCTATTTTTTAGATTCCACATATGTTATAGCATACAGTATTTGTCTTTCTCTGTCTGACTTATTTCACTCAGCATCATACCCTCCAAGTCCATCCATGTTGTTGCAAAAGGCAAAATTTTCTTCTTTTTTTATGGTTGAGTAATACTTCATTGTATATGTATACTACATCTTCTTTATCCATTCATCTGTTGGATACTTAGGTTGCTTCCATATCTTGGCTGTTGTAAATAGTGCTGCTCTGAACATTGGGATGCATATATCTTTTTGAATTAGTGTTTTTGTTTTTTTCAGATATATACCCAGGAGCAGAATTGCTGGGTCATATGGTACTTCTATTTTCAATTTTTTGAGAAACCTCCATACTGTTTTCCACAAGAGGCTGCACAAATCTACATTCCCACCAACACTGTGCAAGGGTTCCCTTTTCTCCACATCCTGGCCAACATTTGTTATTTGTGTTCTTTTTTTGGGGGGGGCCTGACTCATAATTTAATAGATGTGCAGGTCCGGGTCCCTTATTTCTGCTGCTCACGGGTCCACTGCTCTGGGGTCAGGGTTTTCTGCTCAAAGGCATGGATGTGCAGGAGCTCTTCTGCTAGGCAAGTGTTCACAAGCCAGTATCTCTGAAGCAGCGGCTTCCCCTCGAACTTGGCCGACACCACCAGGACTCGGAAGCTGGACGCGCAACGGCTGGGAGTCATGTCCTGCATTTTCACGTGCTCCGCCCCCAGGTCCCACTGCAGCTTCTCCCGGCGGTACTCGGCGAGCGACGAGTTCCATTGTGGCAGCCCAACGGGGGCGGCAGCCCAGCGGGGACAGAACCCTTGCTCAGACCCCTGCCACACTTATTTGTGTTCTTTTTAATGACAACCATTTAGACTATATTTAAAACGCTAATGTAATGGGGGGAAATGAAGAAAAATCATTATTGAATGCCAACTCGTTTCATATATTGCACTCAAGACCCCTATTCTCAAGGAATTAACGTTCTAGTGGAAGGAGATATACAGTGAACAAATAAATTAAAACAGAAGTTCAACGAGTGATCAACTCCATAAAGGAAATAAATATGGTGATATATAGACCTAGAGTTAGGGGTTTTAGATAAATCACAGAACAGATCATGACTAGATTAGAAAAATAACTGTTATTAAGGTATCAAACAATACCTTCTGTAGGGAGAATGTTGAATCACTATTGCTGGACAACTTCACCAAACATTCTCGTTTGTAAAGATGGGAGACTGGACGGGAATGTGCATTCGCAGACATTTTTGTGAGACGTGACAAATGGGCGTAAATCCTGTTCGGGAACAATTCTTTAAGGGGTGTGCTTGCTCAGTCTCCTCAATCTGGGCAGCACAGTAACAGCATGTGCCTGTTGGGGTCACCTGGATTTTTCTTTTTTTTTGGGGGGGGGTCATCTGGATTTTGTACTGCCCTTTAACAATACCTAAAGAAAGACATTCTCTAAACATTGGGCTTTATAAAGAAGAAAGGAGGATTAGCTGAGTGTGGCTGGACTCACACGCTGGAGTGAGCTGTATATAGTCACTAAATAGATGACACACATAGATATATGTAGCAAATTACAAGTGTCACAGTGAGTATGATGAGTAGTATGACTTGGAAGCCAACTACCAAATCTTGTAGTTCAGGGTCCCAAGATTAAGGGCGGGATTTCCCTTACTCTTTAAGGCTTCAATTTTTTCCTTCGGGATGTTTCTGCAGCGTCTTCACCTTGTCGTTTTCTACCTTCAGTACTGTCCAGAGACCAGATGGCCATGCATCTCTCTGTGGGTCCTTAAAGGCAGGAACCATGCCCCCCTTCCTAGCAGCACCTTGCAGAGGTGGCCACATTCTGGAGATGGAGGCTACATGGTAAGATGAGGGAGGTGGACTCAGCAAAGCCCCTGCACTTTTGGCAGAACTGCTGACCCAGAGGGACATGGGTGTCTTGGGGGTAATTAGTATGGGCCAGTTGACTTTAAGAGTTTCCCTTATCCTATGTACCCTTATGCCACTATCCTATGTACAACCCCGGGATCTGTGGAAGCAGCAAAAAGAACTAAGACTGAATTTCCCTCTGGTCCAACTGGTACTCAATTCATACTTGATGAGTGACCAGTGGGCTACCTCCTGTAGACATGGTCTTTTGGCCTGGGTGTTGGGAGGACTTGGATGTGGTGCTTTTGAGAGAACAGAAACCTGTATCCCTCAGCTAGACAGACCGAGATGAACAGAAAGGCATGGAGTGTTTGACCCCTGCTGGGCACTTAATAACTGTTTTGTTAAATGAATGGATTTAGATATGTGACCTAGACTGAAACAAATATTTGCTTTATTTCTTTGATAATACTTAATGAATATCTCTTATATTTGAGTTGTGCGTATCTCCCCCAAATAGTTTTTATGACTAAACCTGGTAGATAAGTAAAGGCAATTTTCCTGAGGGCGTAACCATGGCCAGAATTAGGTGATACTCAGAGAAGACAGGCATTCTTCTGAGTGTCCCTAACATGCTTATTCCCAGGGCCAGCCACCTTCCTCATCTGGTGATTCCAGGGCTCCAGACTGGGGGAGGGGAGTGGAGGCCTGAGGACAACACACATCATACTTCGTGGTCCTTTAGTGGCTGAGGAGTCTGGTTTGCTCTAGAACCAACTGTAGCCACTACTGGGATCCTCTTTATGGTGCATGCCAATCCATGGCATGGGGATGATAAACAACTCTGGTGGATGGATTTAATGGGTGCAGGAGACAATTTTCGTAGGGAGAAAGAAAGTGGTTTGTTTTTAAGACTTGGTTCCTCTCTTAATCCTGGTGGTTTGTGATTTATAAAGATCTATTCAACTCATCTCTATGGCTCCTTCCTATTTATACCACTTTCTTCAGATCCTGATACTTACCACTAAAGATACACAATTTCCAAAAATGTTGAAGTCATGTAGGAAAAATAAAATTATTTTGATCAGTGGAATTGGGGGAGGGATGGAAATACAGATAATTCTTTTTTTTAAACTTTTTTTGGTCAAATATTTAAAAGTTAAAAATTTAGCAAGTTTGGTAATACAAACTTTCCTCTTACTTTCTGTACACTGAGTCTCTTGAATCATCTCTTGTTTTTAGTCTCTCTAAGAGGTTAAGAAGGCGCCATTGCCAGGACTTAGAGTCCTGGTTTGGAGTGAGAAAAGACTCCACCTAGAGCGAGAGTATCTGACTTTTCATCACGAGCCACATGATCAAAAAGCCACTTGTTTGTGATTACAGTGAAGTTAAGAAGGGCCTCCCTCTACTGATGAATATTGAACGTGATTCATGCGTGTGTCAAGTACATGTGAAGGCTTTCATTCCCTTTTTCCTTTTCTTAGCCATCCTTCAGAGTGCCCTAGTTTCATGGTGTGCTTTTGGTGGAATTAAACTGAACACTTCAACTGAATAAAGCATTACTTTTTGCTTAATCACACTTACAGACTGATCCTGCACTGTGGGTTTGCCTCTTGGGGCAGAGATCAGTGCACAATGGCATCAGTGACCAACAGGAATGAATGAGGTTTTAATGACCTGCATGAGCTGGCCAATCATGTAAACCACCCCTGCTGAGATTCCAGCATGCACTTCATCCTTCAGTCAGGATGGCCCCAAAGGGCCGGCCCTTTCATTTCCAGCAGAGGCCAGAAGTTGAAGGCTTGCTTGGATTTTAGACTGAAAGTCAGCAAGAGGAAGTCACAGGGTTGGCATGGAGTCCTTTTATCTCCATTTTTAGAAACAAGGCCCCTCAGAGACAGAAAAACACCTAGAACCCCCCTTTGAGAGCTGTCACCCATTGTCTCTCCAAGACAGAGTAGCCCTGCTCATAAAAACCTACCCAATCCTGGTTTAAAAAAATCTTCTGCAGAATTCCAGAGTGGGTAGTAGTTAATACAAAATAACATAATTTCTGACATGAGTGGATGTCCCAAAATGTTTCCAGTTTCTCCTCTTCTCTTACCCGACCAATTTCTCATCTTCTTATAAAAATTTCCAAAGTTTTACATCTGTATTTACTTAATAGTTTAAGCCTCACTCCAGTTCTCACCATGTCTTACTATATTTGTGTTTTTATGGTCCTCTTTCTGTCTGCTTTATCTCTCTCCATACTGTCTTTCCCTTCCCTCCTCTCTCCTTTTCCCTCTGTCTCTCACACCTTCCTTTGTCCCTCAGTTCTGCCCTCAATTTTTATGCTTCTTGCCCCTTTTCTTTCTCTCCATCTCTGTGTCTCTCTGCGTCTTTGCAGAGCTCTCTCTATGTAGGTTTCCTCGCCTTTGACAATTTCTTATGCCTCAGCTCCCCTTGCCCACCTCATCCTCCTCAAGTGCCCTTATTCCCATAATGTCCTTCACGTTTCAGAGCCAGATACTGACCACTAGGAAGCCGAATCCAACAAAGAGTGCAACAGTGGCGGCAGCGGCAGCCAGGGAAATGAAGGTGATTCTGATGGGTGTCAGGAGCCCAGAGGGTTTCACTGCTGTTACTGAATCTGTTCCCTCCGGTTTAGTGTCTGGATGTTTAGTGGTATAATCTTCTGTGGTCCCCAGGTCTGGGATGGTGTAGTCCTCTGTGGTCCCTGGATCTGGAGTGGTGTAGTCCTCCGTGGTCCCTGGGTCTGGGGTGGTGTAGTCCTCTGTCGTGCCTGGGCCCTCAGTGACATGATCCTTAGTGGTCCCTGGGTCAAAAAGTGATAGAGTTTTCTCTTGTCTTTGAGTTTTCAGGGCTGATCTCTGGGTCTTTAGTGGAAACATTTTGGCTTGTTCCTACTCAAAAAAAGTCTCTTTTAATGTGGATCATTGATGGCCCATCATCATCTGCTTTGCTTATTATTCTTCACAAGTGTCTTGCCCATTCAAATGACACTTCTCCCCATATAATGTGATTTTAGTTATTTGAGTTAAGGATCATTTGATATTTTAGATTTAATTCTGATAAAACATTCTACAACATGCACTACAGTATGGAGTATCCAGAGCTAAGTCATGTCCTTAGAAGATCTTCTCACCCAGCCTTTGATTCTGCCCTTTGTGGTTCTGCTCTCTTTCCATGGAAAAGTAAACCTGACTCTTTCTAAACCTCCCTTCCCCCTGGGTTGGTATTTCAATAATCTGGGTATTCAGACTCCATGTTTCTTTGTGTCACCTCTCATCCAGTTATGCCTGGGTCTCTGGTAAACAAGTGAGGCAGGAGCCATGATTCTTATTAGAGATTGAATTCAGGTCGTGGCTTGGTATATGTTTTAGAATGAGGCAGCTCCTGGGTCAGATCTGGGGCCACAGTGGCAAGATTGAGGGCAGGTAATATTCAAGGTGGTTTGAGGGTAGGAGAAGTCACAAGGGGCTGTGGATGTGGTCTGGTTGGGGTTGATAGAAGCACTGTATTGGGTATAAGTAGAAGGAAGAGATGGATCTTTCCACCTCCCACCACCTCCTCCTGCAGGGCATCAGGACTGGGAGTTTTTATTCTTATGAATAAGTGCAGCCCACATGGCATAAATTTTGGAGATTTCGGCTCCTCTGCTCAAAACAATTCCCCCCTACCTGCTGCCGATTCCTCAGATTCCTCAAATAGGGCTCAAATATTTCATTTCCCAAGGAGAGATGAAATACAGAAACTTAAGGTCTAAATAATGAAAAGCAGAACATTTCCTT
This sequence comes from Eubalaena glacialis, assembly GCF_028564815.1. Lineage (NCBI taxonomy): Eukaryota > Metazoa > Chordata > Mammalia > Artiodactyla > Balaenidae > Eubalaena > Eubalaena glacialis. The sequence goes on along the minus strand of NC_083722.1, from coordinate 23,685,132 downwards.
AAAAGAGGATGTGAGAAAGATAATGAACAGGACCATCGGAACCTACTCCCCTGTGACAGGGAACTGGGGGTAGGTACCAGGGTCTGGAGCTCCCCAAGGTTCTCTCACCTATTCCACACCTTCACTCAAGACTGGCCCTGCCTGAGTCCTAAGAGGTTCCTTCTCCAGGGATCCTGGCCCCTACCTCTCCAGACCTTGGGGAACCTTTGCACTCTTCTCTCCAAAAATAGTTCACTCACCCAGTTCCAAACACCAGAATAGAAGCAGCAGCAGGAGAAGGGATGAGGCAGCACATTTTCTTTTTTCATCTCAAGAGAATCCACATGGGCTGGAACCCAGGATGCTTTTTCCTCCCTCCTTCTCTCTACTTTTTCTATCTCTCCTTCTCCTTAAGCACAGAGTGGCTGTGGGGTTCATATGTGCTGCTACCAAAGGAATCCAGGATGCCTGGGTCTTCCTTCCTTCTTTCAGGGAGGAACAGCCTGCTCCTTTACTCTCTGTCAATCAAGGGAAGAAGAATTTGATGCAGAGGAGGGCCAGGGCAGAAGAGAGATGTCATAAGTGCAAGAAGGGGATCTTGGCTCTGCCCAGAGCCCAGAGTTGAGCATAACAGGGGATCAAACTTGTCAGCGTGGGTGGCATCACTTTCTGATGCAGAGCCCTAGATGAAAGCTGTCCCCCACACAATGTCTCAGTGCTCAGGGAGGGGCTTGGGCTTCCTTTTCCACAGGTGGGAGTGGTAAGGTTGGGGCGACCAAGGAGGGTTTATGGCAGGCCTGCCTGGGGGATAGTGCATGGTGAAAAGAGGGCTAGATGTCAGAGGGCACAGAGCACCTTGGTCCTTAACAGAAAGGAGGAGCGTTGATGAGGGGGGAGAAATACCCAATCTCTCTATCTTTTTAAAAATGTTTATTTATTAATTTGGCTGCGCCTCATCTTAGCTGCAGCATGTGGGATCTAGTTCCCTGACTAGGGATTGAACCCCGGCCCCCTGCATTGGGAGCATGGAGCTTTAGCCACTGGACCACCAGGAAAGTCCCCCAATCTCTATCTTAGAACTGCCCTCTTCTCTCAGTCATCCACCCAAGTCCTTTTCAGTGGCTCATTTCCTACCCGCAGATTCATCTCCTTGCTGCTATTACTTGAATGCCCTCAACCCACCAAGATTTCCTCAGTGACCAGGTGAAATTAGTTCACCTCCAAGAGTTCCATCGGGCTTGGAATGAGAATACCCATATTCCTTCCTTTGCTGATTCCCATCCCTGCGTCGTTCAATATTGTCCAGAAAATTATAGCTGCTTGTTTTCGTTCAGAGTCAGGAAGTTTCCTGCCATTTGTGGGGCCTCCCTCTTTCTCAGAATCCTCTTAAGTGGAAGAGGAACTCGGGAATTACAGGACAGCTGGAACCATGTTCCCCTCTCAGATGGCAGCTGATTCCCTGAAAGTCAATTTAGTGAATGGCTGGTTTACCAAATTTAATTGATTACTTCAACTACTAATTTTATTTGAGTGGATTAAATATTATTTAGATGAATTAAGAAGGTATTTGTATATATTTAATATAACTAATGAATATATTTTAAAGGGCTATCATAAGGAATAGATATTATTTTTTAAGTCAAGAGGTACAATTTGCATATAATAAAATTCACCTTTTTTCATGTATAGATCTATAAAGCTTTTTGTTTTGTTTTATTGTAAAATTTTTTATTTTGAGATTATTTTAGACTTATAGGAGAGTTGCAAAGATAGTACAGAGAAATTATATAATTTATACAATTATAGAAACTAAGAAATTAACTTTGGTATAATACTATTCACTAAATTACAGAATATATTCAGATTTCATGTGTTTTTCCATTGGTGTCCTTTTTCTGTTCCAGGATCCAATCCAGGGTTCCACATGGCATTTATTTATAGGTCTCCTCGGTCTCCTCCAATCTGTGACAGTTCCTCTGTCTTTGTCTTTCACGATGTTGACACTTTTGAAGAGTATCAATATTTTATAGAGTGTCCTGAAACTTTGTTTCTTTTTAAAAAATTTTTATTAGAGTATAGTTGATTTACAGCGTTGCATTAGTTTCTGCTGTACAGCAAAGTGTATCAGTTATACATATACATATATCCACTCTTTTTTAGATTCTTTTCCCATATAGGTCATTACAGAGCATTGAGAAGAGTTCTCTGTGCTATACAGTAGGTCCTTATTAGTATCTATTTTATATATAGTAGTGTGCATATGTCAATCCCAGTCTCCCAATTTTCCCCCCGCCCCCGCCGAGACTTTTCCCCCGGGTAACCATAAGCTTGTTTTCTACATTTGTGACTCTGTTTCTGTTTTGTAAATAAGTTCATTTGTACCATTTTTTTAGATTCCACATGTAAATGATATCATATATTTGTTTTTCTCTGTCTGACTTACTTCACTCAGTATGACAATCTCTAGGTCCATCCATGTTGCTGCAAATGGCATTATTTCATTCTTTTTTTATGGCTGAGTAATATTGCACTGTATATATGTACCACATCTTCTTTATCCATTCTTCTGTCGATGGACATTTAGGTTGCTTCCATGTCCTGGCTATTGTAAACAGTGCTGCAATGAACATTGGGGTGCATGTATTATTTCCAGTTATGGTTTTCTCTGGATATGTGCCCAGGAGTGGAATTGCTGGATCATATGGTAATTCTATTTTTAGTTTTTTAAGGAACCTCCATACTGTTCTCCATAGTGGCTGTACCAATTTACATTCCCCTGCAACTTTGGTTTGTTTGATTTCTTATCACTAATTTGTTTTTGTGGTTAAATCAGGGTCATGAATTATTGGGAAGGATACTGCTGAGATGATGTTCCCTTCTTAGTGCACCGCATCAGGGAGCTTGTGGTATCAACGTGCCTTATCACTGTGATGCTAACCTTGATCACTCGGTTAAGGTGGTGTCTGAAAGAATTCTCCACTGTAAAGTTACTATTTGTCCCTTTATAATTACTAAATACTTGGGGAGGGGTATTGAGACTATGCAAATATCCTATTTTTGCTTAAACTTTCATGCACTAGTTTTGGCAAGTATTGGCGCATCTTGCCTGCAGCTATTATTATTGTGGGTTTGTCCCTCCTTCCTTCTGTATTTATTAATTGGAATTCTTCTGTAAGGAAAGTTGTGCCTTCTCCCCAATTTATTTATTCAGTTATTTACATCAGTGTGGACTCATAGGTATTTATTGTGTTCTGTGAGTTTTGATATAATACTATCACAATTTATTTTGTTGCTCAAATTTTGGCCATTGGGAGCTCTCTCAGGCTGGCTCCAGTGCCTTTTTAATATTCCCTATCCTTTTTTCAAAGTACTTTTCTCCACTTTGGCATCACAAGATGCCCCATGCTCATTTTGGATTTTCTCTGCCCAGGCCCTGGAATCAACCATTTCTATTAAATTTTTTTTCTTAAATAAGCTTACAGGCAGTGAAATGCACAGGTCTTAAGTATTCAGTTAGGTGTGTTTGACAGATGTCTATTTACCTGTGTAACTAGCAGCCCAACTGAGATATAAGACATTTCTATCATCCAGAATGTTCCCCCTTCCTAAAAATTCTCACCCCTGTGGGAAATTAGTGATCTGCTCTCTGTCACTGTCGATTAGTTTTGTCTATTCTAGAATTTCAGACAAATGGAATCATACAGTAGGTTCTCTTTTGCGTTTGACTTCTATAGAGCTGTTTAAAGCTGTTTTGTTAATAGTATTGCAAAATGTACATCAATGGCCTTGGTCCTGTTAAGAAGGCTCTGGCAAAGGTCCAGACTATGAGAACCATGGCAAGGGCCAAGCTGATGAAACAAAGGTGAGTGATTCATTTGCACAAGGAAGGATCATCAAATGCGTGTGATAAGCAAGTGGCACCAGAACCCTTGACAAGGGCTTGACTTTCAGCAAGAGCCCCGTGCTGACCCACAGGCTTTTTGTCCCTGTTCTGAGGCCTGGTTTTTCAGGGACTGCTGAGAGCCTGGCTCCTGGCAGCACAGGCTGGGCCCGCCCTTGCAGAAACTCGGAGCACGTTCTCCCTGCCCAGGACTGCCACTGGGGCTGCGAGCCCGCAGGAGAGAAAGGAGGTGACTTACACATGTCTTCCCAGTGAAGAGCAGACCTGTGTGGCCAGGGAACCAGGGAATGTGCCACGCCTGGGTACAGCCCCATTAACAAGGCCTTCTCTGCTTCAAAACCGGCGTGATCACTCCCCTGCCCCCTTGTGCTCTAATATTGCACAGACTGTTTTCTTGTTGTGCAACACAAACCTGTAAAGTCCAGCATCTGCCTTCCCCCATCTTTCCTGATTCCATTCTTCTGTCAGCCCGGAGGCCTCCAGGGAATGGGGACAGAATGGGGAAGAAAATGGGACAGATATAAAGTCTGGATTTCACTCTAGGGATTTGAGAGCTGGGAGAACACAGGGAAGAGTGGTCTTTAGGATATAAGGAACCTCCATTCACAGTGATATATAAACACACACCCACAGAGTCTGGTTCCGCATATATTAGATGCATTTATTTAATAATTCAGTCACAGGACTGTCAGAGGCTGAAGCAGAGCTGGGAGGAGCAGCCCTGGGGGCAGGAGGGGCAGACACTCAGAATCCCAATCCAGGTCAGCTCCCTCTCTGCCCCCGAGGACGGTGATGCTTCTGCCTTCAGGGACGCTCAGGCCACTTGTGTCTCCCAGTCAGCTCCATAGCTGCAGGAGGAGACAGCTGTCCTCTGCAGTCAGTTACAGTGGCCCTTGACCCTTCTGGAACTTCATAACAGCTGTGAGTGCATGGCCATGGGGTGGTAAGAGGTCTATGTTGAAGAGGTTTCTTAGGCACAGAGAGTTTCTCTAGAAAACAAGAGGCTGAATAGTTTCAGAGTCTTGCCCCCCTCTTCAGTGCTCTCTGATCCCAAGCATCTCCCTCCTGCCAGCTTTGCCCCTCCTCATTACTTCTTCTGGTCCCCTTCTTCCCCTCATCAGTTTCCTCTGAATATGTCTTGGCTTTTTGACTCTCTGTCTTGCTGACTCTAACCTGCTGTTTCTGTGTCTTTCCTGATTTTCTCATCCCTGTTACTCCCACAGTGACTCTGCTCTGTCTAGCTTAGTTCCTTCCTCACTTGCCTGCTCTCTTTCCCTCAGTAAAAGGGTTTCCTATACATCAGGCACTCATGAAATGGAAGAGGAGTCCAGTGAGGAGAATCACAGCCACCGCAACCAAGGCCAGAGTAACTAGGAAGACTTCCCATGGCCTCAGGTGTCCGCTAAGGTTTTCCTCTTTCATTGGAGGAGCAGTACTTGTGCTGGTGACACTGGAGATAGTAGCTGTTGTGTTAGTTCCACTGGACAGTGTGGTTGATCCAAGGGAGGTGGCTGTAGTGTTAACATTAGAAGTTACAGCTTATTAAGGAAGGATGGCTGATTAGTTCCACTGGAAATTTTGTTTCCAGGTGTTGTGCTAAGTGCCACATATGAATTAGTACTTCAAATACTCACAATACCTCCATGAGGTAGGAACTGCTACTACCCCCATTTTATAAATAGGGACATTGAGGTTTAGAGAAGTTAAGCCTGGTCCCAGGTTAGAGAGCTAGCAGGTCATGTAACAGGGATTTAAACCAAGGCAGCCTGACATGAGAGCCAACCCTTAACCCATATACTATTCCACATTCTAAGTCACATGACCTGGGGAGTCACATGACCCAGGGTCACAGGTATTAATCCTTCTCTAACTATTCATGATACTCTTCAGGTAAAGAATATAAAAGAGATAGTTGAAGGGCCCATGTGTATATATTGAGCTACTCTCCAAACAGAATTGTACCCTTCTTCCAGAGGAGAAATAATCAAGGGGAAGTTTGGGAGGGGAAATAATGTGCATTTTCACTATCAGGTAATTCTTATGCACACAGAAGTTTTGGAGCCACCAGGTACAGGATCCCACATGACCTTGGCACCTGGCCTGGCAGAGAACTAGCCAGGTAGTAGCTGGAGGAGATCAGGTCTCCCAGGATTCCAGGAAGGGACACAACCTCCTTGCTTAGTGAGTCAGAGTTAAGGTGAGACCCATGCTTTTTCCTTCTATCTCATGCCTCTTTCCTACCTGTTCTGATTTTCCATCCCAATAACAACCAAGCTCTTGGCCTCCCAGAAGCCTAAATACTCTCACCTCATCTATGGCTCTGTTCTTCTGCTGGGATATAGGTTTTCTTCCCCTTACCTATTCCTTTCTTAGTATTATCTAGACTAACACAAATATTGCAAATTTAGGCAGAAGACCTAAATAGACATTTCTCCAAAGAAGATATACAGATTGCCAACAAACACATGAAAGAATGCTCAACATCATTAATCATTAGAGAAATGCAAATCAAAACTACAATGAGATATCACCTCACACCAGTCAGAATGGCCATCATCAAAAAATCTACAAACAATAAATGCTGGAGAGGGTGTGGAGAAAAGGGAACCCTCTTGCATTGTTGGTGGGAATGTAAATTGATACAGCCACTATGGAGAACAGTATGGAGGTTCCTTAAAAAACTAAAAATAGAACTACCATACGACCCAGCAATCCCACTACTGGGCATATACCCTGAGAAAACCATAATTCAAAAAGAGTCATGTACCACAATGTTCATTGCAGCTCTATTTACAATAGCCAGGACATGGAAGCAACCTAAGTGTCCATTGACATATGAATGGATAAAGAAGATGTAGCACATATATACAATGGAATATTGTCAGCCATAAAAAGAAATGAAATTGAGTTATTCGTAGTGAGGTGGATGGACCTAGAGTCTGTCATACACAGTGAAGTTAAGTCAGAAAGAGAAAAACAAATACTGTATGCTAACACATATATATGGAATCTAAAAAAAAAGGTCATGAAGAACCTAGGGGCAGGACGGGAATAAAGACACAGACCTACTAGAGAATGGACTTGAGGACATGGAGAGGGGGAAGGGTAAGCTGGGCCAAAGTGAGAGAGTGGCATGGACATATATACACTACCAAATGTAAAACCGATAGGTAGTGGGAAGCAGCTGCATAGCACAGGGAGATCAGCTCTGTGCTTTGTGACCACCTAGAGGGGTGGGATAGGGAGGGTGGGAGGGAGGGAGATGCAAGAGGGAAGAGATATGGGGATATATGTATATGTATAACTGATTCACTTTGTTATAAAGCAGAAACTAACACAACATTGTAAAGCAATTATACTCCAATAAAGATGTTAAAAAAATATATTACAAATTTAGATTTAGGGGAAGAGTCCAAAAACTTCTTGTTAATGCCTCTGATTAGGGTTATGGTCAGAGTCAAGAGAGAAACTAGGGGAATTTCCTGGCAGTTCAGTGGTTAGGACTCCGTGCTTTCACTGCCAGGGACATGAGTTCAATCCGTGGTCCAGGAACTAAGATCCTACAAACCGTGTGGTGCAGCAAAAAAAAAAAAAAAAAAAAAAAAGAGAGAGAAAGAAACTTAGTGAGAAATTGAGATGGGAAGCTGGCCTATGGACAGGGAATAGATTTGTTTTGTTTTGTTCAGGGGCATAAACAAATGAGTCAAAGTCAAGGAGGGGCAAATTCTAGAAAAAATTCAATCTGTGCAAGTGTGGAACAGCCCCCTGACAAGTTTAATTAGAGGGAAGGTGACTGCTGTCAGAGATGTTGGAAATGGATTCCTGCCTACTGTGGGTTGTCAGGCATTAACTTTAAGTTCACTTCCAACTCCAATGCATCTGTATTTGGGATTGGTTGATTACAGAAGAAATAGTCCAGACTTCTGGGCAGAAGAGTTGTTACTGGGAACAGAATAGAGAACAAATGCTGGGTTGGATTGAAGAGAATAAGGCAAAATATTGGTCCTTACTTCTTTGATGAGAATGAGAGCTAACAGGCAGAGTGTGCATCCCAGGACTGGACAGCATTTCCCCCAAACACTACTCAAACTTCAAGATTATCTTCTTCTAAACAAAATTACTCACTATTTCCTAAAAGTAGTAGAAGATGAAACAACAGCCAGCATTCAAGGGAAAATGTTTTTCTCTTCATCTTGAGAGTCTCTGCGTGCCAAGCCTGGAAGGGAGCGTTCCTGAGTCCCAGATGTGATTAGGCCTAGAAGGGAAAGAAAAAGAACTGAGGGTCTTGAGAAAGAAGAGTCTCAAGTTGGAGATCTGAGGCTGGAGTTCTGGGGGTTTTGGTCTCCAAAGAATGGGTCTACAATAGGAAGAAAAACACCAGTAGGCAGCACCTGGGGTTGCAGACTGGGGACGCTGGATGCCTGGTCCCTTAGGATCCCTCCACAGAATGTCACCTCTTTCTTTCTCTTTCAAAGAAGGTGTTTATAGTGTCATCTGGGTTGGGCCGGGGCTGGGTATATGGCCTGTTGTTCTTCCAGCTGTGGGCAGGTAACAGAATACCTGAACTCAGAGAGGAGAGGTATAGAGGCCAGGAGATCCATGAGAATGGAGAGTGACATGGTCGCATTAGGCAGGGCCTCGGGAGGAAAAGGAAGTAGTACAGTTCAAGGGGATCATGTTGTCAAAGTGGAGGGGACTCACCCTCTGAGGCAGGGATGGGGCTAAAAACCTGTTCTAGCTCAAGACCTTGTTTCCTGGAGAGAAGTCCTGAGTAACTGGGATAACTGTGTGGGGGCAGGGTGTGAGAAGGTAGACTTGATGAGCAGACCTTAGTTGGAAGGACACATAAAGTGAGATTCACTGTGAATGGGGACGGCGGTCCGGACCTCTGGGTGCTGATGAGCATACGGTAGGCACACATCTTGAATGAGGTGGGAAGAGAGACTCACGGATAGACTCTGGGATCTCTGAGGCATGGGAGGTGGGGGTGGGGAGAGCAGGGCTCGGGCTGTTGAGGAGATGGGACCAGTGGTGTACCAGTGTCAGTGTATACCTGTTTGCAAGGACCCCAAATTGTTAAAATTTCAGGATTTTTGCAGCACAGCCATCATTAAAAATTTGAGTTCTAATTTGATACTATGTGTAATCAAAACAAGCTGTCTCTACCCCCTCCAGCCATGGAGGCTTCCTGGAAGAGGAACCATTTCAGATTCTTTTTTTTTTTTTTTTTTTGGAGTGCCATGCAGCTTGTGGGATTTTAGTTCCCTGACCAGGGATCAAACTCAGGCCCTCGGCAGTGAGAGCACATAGTCCTAACCACTGGACCACCAGGGAATTCCCCTGAATTTCAAATTCTTTAAATGTTTGGGTGAAAGAATATTCACTGTGTGTGAGGCCTGATGGAAGTGAGCTGACAAGCAGGAGATGAAGATTCATCCCACAAATATTTAGTGATTTCCTACTATGTGCCAGACATTGTACTCCAGTAAACAAAACAAATAAATTTGTGTTATTTTGGAGCTTATATCTAAGATATGAGAGAACTGTGAATGACTGAGTTTTAAAAGCAGGAAGAGAATGGAATGTGGTAGAAAATGTGGTGTTGGATGGGGAGTGGTCAGGAATCTAGATTCTAGGATGCCCTAGGAAAGGGCTTGGTAGTTGATCTGCCCACTGTCTGCGATAGGAAGTCCCATATGGGTGACGGATGAGGAGTGTGGTTCGTAACAAGTCGGTATTGGGATCTCAGCACCCTGCTCTAAGGGTAAAAATCCCAATAACATTTCTAAGTAGAAAGATGTTTTCTCTACAACCAATTAGAGTTACAGGACTTGTTTTACAGTGCAGGTTTACTCATATATTAGCACTTTTCTCATCTTTTTAGTGGGGATTATAATCTGAACTTCATAGGGTTGTTGTGAAGATTAAATGGTGGTATATTAAAAAACTCACAGAAGTCACTCAGAAGCAAAGAACAATAGCAAAACAAACACAAAGTTTAAAAGATAAGCATTTCATTGGGATACAACATACATTAATAAACTTTTATTTTTTAGAGTATCTTCATTTCTTAAGACTGTCTAGTAATTTTCTTCTTTATCACACGACATCTGGAGGAGACACAAGAAGGGAGGAAGACTCTTTTTAAGGACAAAGTCAAGCTCTGGAGGGCATTGAAATGACCTGGGTGGAGGGAAGATGAGGAAGCAGCTGCCATAAGAGTAGTCACTGTGCCCATCCCCACACCCTGTCAAGCAACCTCCTTGATCCTGGGATTCTGAGTTATGGGGAGAGCCAAGGGAATACATTTACTTGACATCATTTCTAAGCCTGATGAGGCTGTGGGTCTCTTCCAAAACAATATGCTGCCTGAGTAACCTCGTTGGTCAGACATGGAGAGGCTTTCCTTGGTCCTGTCCTTGACCCAGGCCATAACTTATGGCCATTCTCTGGGAACATTCTGGTCTCCCATCTTGACTCACTCCCCCATCATTGTTCTTTGTCTTCTCCTCCATGACCCTTTCCTCCGCCAAGGTTTCCTCCCTTAGAATGTCTCCCATTATTCAGTGTCCATAGCCATGCCCTCTTCAGTGACCTCCTCTAAGGTCTGCCCTGTGGTTGTCACTGGTGTGGCCTTTTCCATGGTCTCTTTCATGGCCTCAGGCCTGTGGTTTCCATCATGGCCTCCACAGTAGACACCTTGATGACTCATTTCCACAATCACCTTCATGACTGTGGCTCAATTCATGGCCCACATTGTAGCTTTCTTCATGGCCAAGGCCACAGGCCCCTCCATGGCTCAGTTTATTGTCGAGGCTGCAGAACAATGGACCCAGGCCAAGGTCATGGGTGTAATAAGTGTCAATGTTTCTCAGAAGCAGAAGAGTATCCCTCTAAAAGAGAAAGATGTGGATATTTTAAGAGAGTACTCCTCTCACATTTCACAATACACCTGGTTGACTAAAAATCACAGACTTTCCCTTTTTTTTTCAGGTATTTATCTTTATTTTACTGAAACTGAAATTAAAATTAATAACAGTAAGCAAAGTAAAGCACAGCAAATGTATTGTAGAAGATATACATTAAAAGGTCAGAGGTATAAAAATGAATGGTTTATCCTTTTCCATATTGTTCCTGCTTTAAGGATTTTAAAAAATTGAAGTATAGTTCATTTACAATGTTGTGTTAGTTTCAAGTGTACAGAAAATTGATTCAGTTATACCTATATATATAATATATACTATATATATTCTTTATCAAATTCTTTTCCATTATAGGTTATTATAAGATATTGAATATAGTTCCCTGTGCTATACAGTAGGTCCTTGTTGTTTACCTGTTTTATATATAGTAGTGTGTATATGTTAATCCAAACTTCTAATTTATCTCCCTCCCCCTGACTGTCCCCTTTGGTAACCATAAGTCGGTTAGTCTATTTCTGTTTTGTAAATAAGTTCATTTGTGTCATTTTTTTAGACTCCACATATAAGTGGTATCATATGATATTTGTCTTTCTCTGTCTGACTTACTTCACTTAATATGATAATCTCTAGGTCCATCCATGTTGCTGCAGAGGGTATTATTTCATTCTTTTTTATGGCTGAGTAATAGTCCACTCTGTGTGTGTGTGTGTGTGTGTGTGTGTGTGTGTGTGTGTGTGTATATATATATATATATATATACACACACCATCTTCTTTCTCCATTTATCTGTGATAGACATTTAGGTTGCTTCCATGCCTTGGCTACTGTAAATAGTGCTGCTATGAATATTAGGGTGCATGTATCTTTTCGAATCAGAGTTTTCTCCAGATATATGCCCAGGAGTGGAATTGCAGGATCATATGGTAACTGCCTTTTTAGTTTTTTAAGGAACCTCCATACTGTTTTCCATAGTGGCTGTACCAATTACATTCCCACCAACAGTGTAAGAGGGTTCCTTTTTCTCCACACCCTCTCCAGCATTTATTATTTGTAGACTTTTTAATGATGGCCATTCTGACTGGTGTGAGATGACACCTCATTGTAGTTTTGATTTGCTTTTCTCTAATAATTAGCAATGTGAGCATCTTTTCATGTACCTATTGGCCATCTGTATGTCTTCTTTGGAGAAATATCTATTTAAGTCTTCTGCCCATTTTTTGATTAGGTTGTTTGTTTTTTGATATTAAATTGGATGAGCTGTTTGTATATTTTTTGAAATTAACCTCTTGTTGGTAGTATTGTTTGCAAATATTTTCTCCCAATCTGTAGGTTATCTTTTTGTTTTGTTTATGGTTCCTTTTTCTGTGCAAAAGCTTTTAAGTTTAATAGAGACTAAAAAAAAATAGAAAAGATCGATGAAACTAAAAGATGGTTCTTTGAAAAGATAAACAAAAATTTTTTTTTTTATCTTTATTTATTTATTTATTTATTTATTTTTGGCTGTGTTGGGTCTTCGTTTCTGTGCGAGGGCTTTCTCTAGTTGCGGCAAGCGGGGACCACTCTTCATCGCGGTACGTGGGCCTCTCACTATTGTGGCCTCTCTTGTTGCAGAGCACAGGCTCCAGACGCGCAGGCTCAGTAGTTGTGGCTCATGGGCCTAGTTGCTCCGTGGCATGTGGGATCTTCCCAGACCAGGGCTCGAACCCGTGTCCCCTGCATTGGCAGGCAGATTCTCAACCACTGCGCCACCAGGGAAGCCCAGATAAACAAAATTGATAAACCTTTAGCCAGACTCATCAAGAAAAAAAAAGGGAGAGGGCCCAAATCAATAAAATCAGAAATGAAACAGGAGAAGTTACAACTGACACCATAGAAATATGAAGGATCATAAGAAACTACTAAGAGCAACTGTACGCCAATAAAATGGACAACCTAGAAGAAATGGACAAATTCTTAGAAAGGTACAATCTCCCAAGACTGAACCAGGAAGATATAGAAAATATGAACAGACCATTTACTGGTACTGAAATTGAATCAGTAATTAAAAAACTCCCAACAAGCAAAAGTTCAGGACCAGATTGCTTCACAGGTGAATTCTACCAAACATTTAGAGAAGAGTTAACACCTATTCTTCTAAAACTTTTCCAAAAAATTGCAGAGGAAAGAACACTTCTGAACTCATTCTATGAGGCCACCATCACCCTGATACCAAAACCAGACAAAGATATCACACAAAAAAGAAAATTACAGGCCAGTGTCACTGATGAACATAGATGCAGATATCCTCAACAAAATACTAGCAAACTGACTCCAACAATATATTAAAAGGATCATACACCATGATCAAGTGAGATTTACCCCAGGTGTGCAAAGATTTTTCAATATCAGCAAATCAATCAATGTGGTACACCACATTAACAAACTGAAGAATAAAAACCATATGATTATCTCAACAGATGAAGAAAAAGCTTTTGATAAAATTCAACATCCATTTATGATAAAAACTCTTCAGAAAGTGGGCATAGAGGGAATATATCTCAACATAATAAAGGCTACATGTGACAAACCCACAGCTAACATCATACTCAAAGGTGAAAAGCTGAAAGCATTTTCTCAAAGATCAGGAACAAGACAAGGATGCCCATTCTCGCCACTTTTATTCAACATAGTTTTGGAAGTACTAGCCACAGCAATTAGAGGAGGGAAAGAAATAAAAGGAATCCAAATAGAAGAAGAAGTAAAACTGTCACTGTTTGCAGCTGACATGATGCTATACATAGAAAATCCTAAAGACACTACCAGAAAGCTACTAGAGCTCATCGATGAATTTGATAAAGTTGCTGGATACAAAATTAGTATACAGAAATCTGTTGCATTTCTATACACTAACAATGAAAGATCAGAAAGGGAAATTAAGGAAACAATCCCATTTACCATTGCATCAAAAAGAATAAAATACCTAGGAATAAACCTACCTAAGGAGGCAAAAGACCTGTACTTCGAAAACTATAAGACACAATGAAAGAAATTGAAGATGACACAAACAGATGGAAATATATACCGTGTTCTTGGATTGGAAGAATCAGTATTGTTAAAATGATCACACTACCCAAGGCAATCTACAGATTCAATGCAATCCCTATCAAATTACCACTGGCATTTTTCACAGAACTAGAACAAAAAATTTTTTAATTTGTATGGAAACACAAAAGACCCTGAATAGCCAAAACAATCTTTTTTATTTTATTTTTTATTTTTGGCTGCATTGGGTCTTCATTGCTGCACGTGGGCTTTCTCTAGTCGTGGTGAGCAGGGGCTACTCTTTGTTGCGGTGCGCGGGCTTCTCATTGTGGTGGCTTCTCTTGTTGCAGAACATGGGCTCTAGGCGCACGGGCTTCAGTAGTTGTGACACATGGGCTCAGTAGTTGTGGCTCGTGGGCTCTAGAGTGCAGGGTCAGTATTTGTGGTACACGGGCTTAGTTGCTCCGCAGCATGTGGGATATTCCCAGACCAGGGATCGAACCCCTGTCCCCTGCATTGGCAGACGGATTCTTAACCACTGCTCCACCAGGGAAGACCACCAAAACAATCTTGAGAAAGAAGAATGGGGCTGGAGGAATCAGGCTCCCTGACTTCGGACTATACTACAAACCTACACTAATCAAAACAGTATGGTACTGGCACAAAAACAAACACATAGGTCAATGGAACAGGATAGAAAGCCTAGAAATAAACCCACATTTATATGGTCAATTAATCTATGACAAAGGAGGCAAGAATATACAATGGAGAAAAGACAGTCTCTTCATAAGTGGTGCTGGGAAAACTGGACAACTACATGTAAAAGAATGAAATTAGAACATTCTCTAATACTATATACAAAAATAAACTCAAAATGGATTAAAGATGTAAATGTAAGACCAGATACTATAAAACTCCTAGAGGAGAACATAGGCAGAACACTCTTTGGTGTAAATCACAGCAATATTTTTTTATGGATACATCACCTAGAGTAATGGAAATAAAAACAAAAATAAACAAACGTGACCTAATTAAACTTAAAAGCTTTTGCACAGCAAAGGAAACAGACTTTCACTTTTTAAGAGAACCCATTAAAATTTTTTTCTTCATAATCTTTTTACTTCTCTGTGTCTCTCTTCATATCCATGTGTTATCTTTTATTTCTCTCATTGTGAAAACATCAAAATAAGGAAAAATCAAATAAAATAATAACCTCACTGTGTCTATATTCTAATTTACTATGCTGTACCAATATAATGTGGTGGAATTTGCAAAGCAAAAATAAATCAACATCCCGGTGTTCAGGGGATGGACCACCAAAGAACAGGAATCCGTCATTGTATTACTAAGGAAATGCATGTTTGTGAGACCAGGTATAACTTTTCTGGATGAGCCACAGTTTTGAAATCCAACATATTGCCTTTCAGTTAAAAGCATGGATTCCTAAAATTAAAAGATCCTGGGTTGAGTTCTCTGCTGTGTGCCCTTCAGTAAGTTTGTTAACCTCTTTATATCTCCTTGCATATGAAATGTGAATAGTGTCCTTATGTATGAATAGTGTCCTTGTATATGAAATGAAGATAATAATAACACTTTCCCCATAGTGTTATTGGGGGGATAAAATGAAATAGCACATGTAAAATGCTCTCATAGTACCTGCCACAAAGTAAGTGCTTAATGAATATTAGCTACCATTATTATTGCTATTACCTCTTGGTTTTGAATAAGAGAGTGCCAGCATGTTTAGGAGAAAACCAGTGGAAGTGAGTCTGTATGTGGTGCCCTATAATTCGAGGACATTTTAGAGTTTAAAAGGAATAATCTATAGTTGGAGTGGTCTTCATCATTTATACTCTGCTATCTTCCACACATTGTTTAAGGTACCTCTCTGTAACAAAAAATATAAAATAAAAAATTCAGAACAAAAAGAAAATACATTGGAATAGGGGAGCAAGTCCAGGTGAAAATCTGAATGCAGAATGCAGTCTGGAACTGGCGTGCGGGGACAGCTCTCTCAGCCTCCACAAGGAATGTTAGAAAGCCCGTGAGCCCTGGCTGAGCTCTGGAAACCTCTGTGCCTCATCAGGCCGTTTTTATGTCTCCCATCCTCTCTGGTTTCTACCCCTGTTTTTCTGCCTTGATATTACTTCCCTTACATTATTCTACTGTAATATTTTTTGCTTGTAAGATTTTTGTTAATCACCCTACCATGCTTCTCTGCACCAAAAGATATGTTTATAAACGTAAAAAAAATTTCCTGTGGCTTGTAAGTGTTAAATTTCTCAGTCCTCAATAACATTTTGGTGAAAAGTAAATGAAAATGTTTTTCTTATGCAATATTTTTATCTTTCCCCCTTCTCCAACTCCGCAATGTTTTTCCATATTTTCAAGAAAATGTGCAACATGAACCTTCCCAATATAAAAAATAATAACAAAATTTATAGAGTGCTACCAAATGTACTATTCTAAGGGCTTCACAACAATCTCATGAATTGGGTACTGTTATCACCCTCAGTTTTACAGATAAGCAAACTGAGACCCAGGAAAGTGAAGGAATTTGTGGGAGGCCACGCTGAGCTTAGATTTAAAACCGGAAATTCTAGTTCTTCAATCTGTGCTCTTAGCAGGTATGCTGTACAGCCTCTGGATCTTCCTTTCGTCTTAAGATAAAATATTAGGGACTTCCTGGGTGGCGCAGTGGTTAAGATTCTGCCCTCCCAATGCAGGAGGCCCAGGTTCGTTCCCTGATCAGGGAACTAGATCCCACATGCATGCTACAACTAAGAGTTCGCATGCCACAACTAAGGAGCTGGCAAGCCACAAATAAGGAGCCCGCCTGCCGCAACTAAAGACCCAGCACAAACAAATAAATAAATAAATATTTTTAAAAAAAGATATAACATTAATCAGCTGGAAGTAAATGTACAACTTATAATGTCTTTCTCCTTGAAAATCATGCAAAATATCCAACTGTGATCTAAACCAAGAAACTCTTGAATGAGACACTGTTTCTCCTTATGGAGAACGGTGTATAAGCCAGGGAAGCGTGCTTCATAGTAAGTTGCTATTTCCCAGCAAAGTTTTACAAATCTTGAATATTCTAAAATAGGTAGACAGACAGATAAGGCGGGTTGATTTGCCATAGGGTTTTCGCCTAGGTTAAATAAGGCACTGCCACTCTTATTATTTCTTACTGATGCTGTGTTTGCTCTGCTTTCATGAGTTGCTCCCCCCAGAAGGATGTATTCTTTGACAGGAGATGGAAGAGAAGAGATTGTTAAGCAGAAATCTTTATCACCCCTGCTACCTCACTCTACAATATATCTGAATCAATAACATCTTAACATGTCCAAAAATTCCCAGTTTATTACACTTCTTTTAGCCCCTAATAGGAATTTATGTGAGGCAAGGGAAAACATGAAGCCCTCCTCTGGGTATACGATGACTAAATTAGAAGAGATTTTGAGTTATCCCCTTTATTTGCACCCTGGAATTTTTTGCACCTAGGGAAATCCACCGTAATAATATAGGAGCTAGAATGTAAAAGGTGGGTGGGTGGCTATAGAAGGAAAGCTAGAAAAGTATAACTAGCAGATGCTTTGACCACAGGCACAAAATACATACAGAAGTTGAAGATCTGGAAGATGATTCCCATAAGATATCCCACACCTGCATAATACTCTTTAGAAAGCCTTCATATACCTCCAAGGGTATGGGCAGACTCCATTTAAAGATCATTGCACTAGGCCAACAGTGCAAAAGCGCTTAATCCTGTCAACTTCCTAGACCTCTGCTTGGGTCAAACTTCCTTGGTGAGCTGGGGCTTTGTCGGGTTAAAATATGTTTCGTCCATGTAAGCAGATCCCATGATGAAAGTTGAGTCATGATGCTTCCTAACTCTATGTACACACTCCAGTTTCTGGGAGTAGCGAGATGTTCACAGTGTAACCATGTCAATTAACCACAAGCTGAATTACGTACTCACCGTGGTTTCATCTCTTCATCTCCCACTGTCTCAAAGTGCCCATTGCTGTTTATCTTTGGAAATCAAAATGTTTATTTACACGATACGCCTGCTGGGTAATAATATTTTTACAGCTTTATTGAGATATAATTTATATAGCATATTCACCTGTTTAAAATAGATGTTAATGCGGTTTAGTATATTTACAGAGTTGTTATTAATAAGCTCTTTCAATTTGCAGACTAAAATCTTTCTTCCCTGTTGTTCTTTTAGTTCCTCTGGTCTATCTCTTCCTTTTTTCTCTGTTTTGAATCTTACTACTTGTGTGTTAGTCCTCCTGAATCAATCCTCCAAGTGTGTTCTATTTTCTGTGTCAGTGATTTTCCTCTCTGGTTTGTTGTATCTAATTGAGCTACTTTCTCCACTTGCTCTTCTAGATAACTAACTTTATTCTCAACCAGCCTCTTTGAATTTGTCTATTACAATTTTAAACTTGAAAATGCATGTTTTACATTTTTTAATTATCTAAATGGACTCCCTTGCCTTATTTTCACGTTTTTCACATTATGCTTTCCACAGTTCACACCAGTGGGAGGCAACTTTCTAGGGGGTTCAACTCAGCTTCTCCTTCCGGTTGCTGGGTCCCTGTAGGTAAGATAATGATGATGTTGATGATGATGATGATGGGCCTGTACATGGCTCAGCATGGCCTCACTGACTAGGATCAACTGTCTGGTTTGCTGACACTTGAGAAACCCAATGAGTGGTGGAAGGCAGAGCAGTTTCCACTGCTGTGAGTTGGGGTGAACCCACCAACAACCTGCTAATTCTCTCCTGAGGCCTCTGTCCCCGGTGGAAGTCGTGTCACTGTCCTCATGGATTCAGAGCAACCCAGCCTTTCAAAGCAGCTCGCCTCTGTCCTCCAAGACCTGCAGGATCAGGGAGCCTTCTATCCTAGACCATGAAAGGGGTATGTGCAGCCTTTGTGGGAAGGGAATTCATGAGAATCTCAGGCTTTACCCCAAGTGTCTCTGCCATGACCCTCTTGAAAGGAAATCTTAGCAGGCCAGGAAGTCTTTCCCTTGATAAAAACAGGAAGCACTTTCTCTCTGCTTCCAAAGGCAGCACTGAGAGTGAAAGTATCAACCAACACCTTCATTCTGACAATTAATCCAGGTCTAGAGCAAATGTAAATGGCCTGGAAACTGTGGCTTTGAGTGACCTCCCTCCCCGCCCCTCCCCCCACCCAACAGCATACCTCCTCCGGTCATGCTCTGGGTTCTGCATGTGCTACAACATAATCTCTACCTACCACAGGCCTAATCCATGAGCCTGTAGGATCCGGGCACTGCCCTCCCTTCTCATCTCTCCCAATTCAATTCCCCTCTCAGTCTGGGAGATTCTTGGGGGCACAGGGTTCCTGCTCGGGGCAAGAAGGATTAGAAAAAGGGGACAGATATGGATGATGTCTCTGGATTTTACTGTGGAGATTCTGAATGCCAAGTGGATTCCAGCATGGGGTTCTCTCATACAACCGGGAAATTCAACTCGGCGCAGCAGACACCCACTCGTGTGCGCACACAGGTTCTCTCTGTGATATAGTTTGTATGTGTTTATTTCTTAGCTAAATGACCAGCAGAGTCTCCTCTTTCCAGTGTCTGGTAAAAGCAAGAGAGAGGGAGGAAGTGTCTTCCCCAAGGCTGGCAGAGACCCAAACAAAGCTGGGAGGGGACTCCTGGGGACGAATGAAAGGACACTCAGATCTCTGGTCCCCCAGGCTGGCTTCCTCTGTGAGGAATGTGGCTCTCTGGCTTCAGCAGCCGCTTAGAGCCCATCGTGGGTCTCTCTCATCTCCATGGCTACTGAGGATACTGGTCTCCTCCAGAATCTGTTAGGGCTCCACCCAGACCTGTGGTGGACTCCGTGATTCCCTCCAGGGCCTGGGCCGAGGTTGGGGCCATGGAGTCGGTAGACAGCTGTGTCAAAGACATTTCTCAGGGACAGGGAGTTTGTCTAGAAAAAGAAGGCAGAATCATTTCAGAATTGGATTCCCCCCCACCCCCGAGAAGCCTTCACCAGGGACTCCTTCTGGAATCTTCTCCCCCTTTAAACCATTTCACTCATTCAGCAGTCCTTCCACCAGTCTTTATATCTTCTTTTGCTCCCCTTTCCCCACAAGTCAATAGCTTCCTCTGCACATTGATTGGCTCCTCTGGTTCTAACTTGCTATGTCTCTTTAGTAACTTTCTCCTGATTTTTCTTTCCTCCCTACTCATCCCTAACTTGGTGGCCCTACTATTCATACCTCATTTCCCTATGTTCCTGCTATTCCTTCCCCCCAGGCACTTCCCACCAGTGCCTATATATTAGGCACTCACCACACAGAAGTAGAGTCCAACAAAGAATCCCACGGCCACTACAACTGAGACCAGAGTGATGAGGAAGATTTCCCATGGCTTCAGGGACCCACTGGGCTTCACTGCATTCACTGGAGTTCCAGCACTTGTGCTAATTCTGTTGGAAGTTGTGTGTGTTCCAGTTGACAAAGGTGTACCAGAGCCTCCTGTGGTTGCACTGGATCCAGAGTTGGTGGCTGTGGTGGTATCACCATAGGTCGTGCTGGATGTAGTGCTGGAGGCTGTCCCAGTCCCACTGGAGGTTGCACTGGATCCAGTGTTGACAGGTGTGCTGGTTCCTCCAGAGGTCAGGCTGGATCCAGTATTGGAGGTTGCGCTGGTCCCTCCAGAGGTCAGGCTGGATCCAGTATTGGAGGTTGCGCTGGTCCCTCCAGAGGTCACGCTGGATCCAGTATTGGAGGTTGCGCGGGTCCCTCCAGGGGTCACGCTGGATCCAGTATTGGAGGTTGAGCTGGTCCCTCCAGAGGTCACGCTGGATCCAGTATTGGAGGTTGTGCTGGACCCTCCAGAGGTCATGCTGGTTTCAGTATTGGAGGTTGTGCTGGATCCACTGGAGGTCACTTGGGATCCAGAGTTGGTGGCTGTGGTGGTACCACCATAGGTCGTGCTGGATGTAGTGCTGGAGGCTGTCCCAGTCCCACTGGAGGTTGCACTGGATCCAGTGTTGACAGGTGTGCTGGTTCCTCCAGAGGTCAGGCTGGATCCAGTATTGGAGGTTGCGCTGGTCCCTCCAGAGGTCAGGCTGGATCCAGTATTGGAAGTTGCGCTGGTCCCTCCAGAGGTCACGCTGGATCCAGTATTGGAGGTTGTGCTGGACCCTCCAGAGGTCATGCTGGTTTCAGTATTGGAGGTTGTGCTGGATCCACTGGAGGTCACTTGGGATCCAGAGTTGGTGGCTGTGGTGGTACCACCATAGGTCGTGCTGGATGTAGTGCTGGAGGCTGTCCCAGTCCCACTGGAGGTTGCACTGGATCCAGTGTTGACAGGTGTGCTGGTTCCTCCAGAGGTCAGGCTGGATCCAGTATTGGAGGTTGCGCTGGTCCCTCCAGAGGTCAGGCTGGATCCAGTATTGGAGGTTGCGCTGGTCCCTCCAGAGGTCACACTGGCTCCAGTATTGGAGGTTGCGCTGGTCCCTCCAGAGGTCACGCTGGATCCAGTATTGGAGGTTGTGCTGGACCCTCCAGAGGTCATGCTGGTTTCAGTATTGGAGGTTGTGCTGGATCCACTGGAGGTCACTTGGGATCCAGAGTTGGTGGCTATGCTGGTACCACCATAGGTCGTGCTGGATGTAGTGTTGGAGGCTGTCCCAGTCCCACTGGAGGTTGCACTGGATCCAGTGTTGGCTGTGGTGGGTTCACTGGAAGTTGGGCTGGGTGTGCTACCACTAATGGAGGTTATGCCTAATGATAATCATAAATGATGATCTATATTGAGCATATATACTTTCTGTTCAATGGTTGGTTAAACTCATTACGTGGATAATTCTATTTAATGCTCACTACAGCCCAGTGAAATAGATATTATTATTATCAACAGCTAAGATGAAAAAATTGAGGCTTAGAAATGTTGACACTTGCCCAAGTTTGTACAGCTAGTAAGTAGTAGAACAGGAATTTGAACCCAGGCCATTGAATCTGCACTTTTAGCTACCATGCTAAGTCACCCTCCACATCCACCCCCAACACCAGGGTTACATGACCTAATTTCACTGATAGTAAGCTTATTCCATCATCTGCTGTACAATATTCAACACAGATAAAAAGTATTATAAAGGAGTTGTAGAACCCAGGTGAAACTAGTATATATTGATTAATTCATTATTAAAGTGGTATTGCTTCTTTCTTGGAAAATATTTCTGAGTGTTATTCAGAAAACACCTATATTAGAATTATCTGGGGAGCTTGTTGAAAATAAAGATTTCTAGGCAAACCACTCCAGACTAAATGAATCAGAGTCTGAGATAGGCCTAGGTATCTGGGTGATTACATATGCATTAAAGTTCCAGGGGCTCCTGATTACAAGGCAAAGGTTAGAAAAGAGCAAGTTATATGTAACTTAAATATATAAGATCTCCCAGGATTAAGGTCTGCAAATCAAGATCTACAAGTATAGGGAAGCATTTCCACCTTCTTGAAGGCTCAGCTAGAGTTAAGGTTGTGCCTGTTTTTTGCCTCTCACTACCTTGAAGGACAAAGATGCTCAGCCTCTCCAGATAAACAAAATTTATCTCATTTGTGGCTCATTTTACTATTAATTTGGACATGAGTGCCTAGCACTTCACCCCACACATATGTAGCTTATTTGAACTAACATAGGATTAGAGTTTAGCTCTATTTGGGGAAGGCCCCCTAAAATCTGCAATGGGGTACAAATTGGAGTTAAGGTTAGAATCATGAGTAAAACTAAATAAGAAACTGAGATGAACAAGAGTAGGGGTGACGTGAAAGAGGGAGTGGATTTGATTTGAGAAGTTTTGGAGAATAGAATAGTTGAGTCAAAATTGTATGAGGGCTAATTTTGATTCAAAATGATGAATTCTCGGGGCAGTACCCTGATGGTCTAGTGGTTAGGATTCGGCACTTTCACTGTCGTGGCCCGGGTTCAATCTCTGGTTGGGGAATTGAGATTGTGCAAGCTGTGTGGCACCGCCCCCCCAAAAAAAAAAAAGAATTCTCTAAGAAGTCATGCTTCCTAGTTGCACAATAGGAGACAGCCCAAGGAGTGTTTAATAGAGTGTCAGAGGTGCGGAGCAGAGTGGGAGTTAGTTTTGACTTGAATCCTTTTCTACTTGGCCTGAGGCTGACTGAGGCTGATTGTGGAATAGGGGTTAAGGACACGAGAAAAATTAAGTTTTTATAATATAGAAGAGTGATATTTTAAAATAACAGTCAACTCTTCTTGTTATTAATATTTATTAGACTGAAGTGATTGGAGTGAAATGATGACCCTCACTCTATGGCGGAGAACCAGAGTTATTCCTAGTGCTGGTCGTCATCTCCCACAATCCCTCAAAAGTTCACAGACCACCAACCTTTAAAGAAAAGCACTCACCGTATTCTGAAAGTAGGAGATGCAACAGTAACCAGTACATAGGGCAAATGTTTCTTTTCTGCATCTTGATCTGCCTCTTTGTGGCTGGTAAAAAAGATGCTTGGATCCCAAATGTGACGAAGACCTAGAAGGCAAAGAACAGTATTCTTGAGAAAGGAGAGTTCAAGGTGAAGAGATAAAGGCTGGAGCTTCCAGGAGCTTGGGTCTCCAATGTATGTGTTCTTGGAAAGAATCTTGGGCTTAGCGGGGTGGGAGACTGGATGCCTGGGCTGCTTGAGCTTCCTCCACACGATGTTGTTGCCTCTTTCTTTATCATGGAAGAGCTGCAGGAGCCTTTATAGCTTCATATAGGGGAGGGGTTGGGAAGTTGACTTCTTCTTCTGCCAACTATGAGCAGGTAACAAAACAATACTGAGCCTGGGAAGGAA
The DNA here is from genome assembly GCF_028564815.1 of Eubalaena glacialis. Lineage (NCBI taxonomy): Eukaryota > Metazoa > Chordata > Mammalia > Artiodactyla > Balaenidae > Eubalaena > Eubalaena glacialis. Next base: position 23,661,448 of record NC_083722.1, on the reverse strand, counting down.
TAGACTGGGGTTCAAGAGGAAGGTGAGAAAAGAGAATGACATGATCATACTAGGCAGGGCACTGGGCTGGGTTTGAGCAGGAAGTAGAATGGGATAAAGGAATCAAGGTTGTCAGAGTGGAAGAGACCCACCCTTGAGGCAAAAATAGGGCCAGAAACCTGTCCCAGTTCAAGACTTTGTTTCCTGGTCAGGAAGTCCTGTGTGCATGCTTTTAACATGGAAGAAGCCCTAATAGACTGAGCTGAAGGGCAGGACCCGACATCTTTGAATCAAAAAAAAAAGAAAAAAATGAGACCTCAAAGAGAGCAGTAACTAGGGATCTGGGCTCCTGGGATATGGGCAGAAGACAGACGGTACATTGCTGAGCATGCAGTAGGCATCAACAATGCACAATGACTGAACAGGGAAAGAGAGATCCACGGGTAGTGTAGCCATCTTTGGGGTCTCTGGCGCATGGGGGAGAGTGTTGAATATGCAGGAACAAGCCACCTGTCACACTCATATCAGGTAAAGGGGTGGTATAGGGCCCCCCTTTTTAAAAATTTATTGAAGTATACTTGATTTACAATGTTGTGTTACTTTCTGCTGCACAGCAAAGTGATTCAGTTATATATATATTCTTTTTCATATTCTTTTCCATTATGGTTTATCACAGGATATTGAATATAGTTCCCTGTGCTATACAGTAGGACCTTGTTGTTTATCCATTCTATATATAATAGTTTGCATCTGCTAATCCCAAAGTCCCAATCCTTCCCTCCCCGACTCCCACAAAGGCCGCCTTTTGATTCTCAACCATAGGGGTTCCTGTCTTGTTTGTTTTCGGAGTAATTCATAGGAACTTTTCTTCCCTGAGATCCTTCAGATGTTCCTTCTCATCAGCCTTAATGAAGCATCTCTCGGCAAGGTATACCACGGGCACCACATTAGGAGACTTCAGGTCTGTTGTGGGAGGGAGATACTTAGTCCAAGTCCTCTAGGAACTTCGAGTTGGGTCTGGACGCAGATATAGCAGCAGAAAGGACACACAGTCAGCTAAATGAGCATGACTGAAGAGACCCAAATGAGTGGAGGGTTGGGGAGTTTATGGGGAAGGCTTCTTGTGGCCAGGGTAAAGGGAGTGGGATTGAAGGGAGTTCCAGTGCACAGTCTGTATGACCGAAGTCAGCTGTCTCCATTCCCTGTCAATGAGGAGAAGCTTCGTGGAAGAGGCGACATCTCAGGTAGTTTATTTATAGGTGAATGGGTATCCCCGACATGTAAAACCTGCTAGAAAGAAGCTGGAAAGCAGGAGGTGGCTGGAGGCATGAAGGAGCTTGGAATAAGTCAGTCTGAGAGGAGGGACAGAGTGTGCTAGGAAAGGCTTACATGCCTAGCAGCTGTGATGGGTGGTTCCTGAGGTTGAGGTGTGAGGGGCCAGTTAGTGACGGGTGGGGTCTTGAACTCCCAGAAATCCTAATCTGTGGCTGTAAAGCCAATAGCACTCTAAGAAAGAAAACTTTTCTTCCCTCTAGAATTAATTGGAGGCAGAGGTCCTGAATTCAAATCCAGATTTCACCTTTTAGAGATATCCTAAAAAAGTTTTACATGCATACTTATCAGTCTAAATGTAATTAATATCTTTACGATCCTTCAAAACAATACAAGGACCTTGGAACTCTTTCATTCTTATTACCTGTCTCCCAGCTCAAACCCTAACATTATCAAGTGTGTTAATTCTATCTTGTTTTTTAACTTCATGAGAAATTATTGCTATCTGCTAACACACCATAAGAATATAGTCACACAGCTACATTAAGCTGCAAGAGAGACTGGGAAATATAGTCCTTTGCTGGGTGGACATGTGCTCAACTAAAACTTGAGAATTCTATTTTCAAAGATGGATAATGGATATTAGTAGACAACCATAAAGCTATGACAATATCTATAGTTTTTTGTGGATCTGATCCTGTTGTCTATTTGTTTTGTTTTGTTTCTTGCTGGCTTTCACTCATGGTGCCTCATTTGTGATTTGAGATTTATGACTATAAATTTATTTTTCTTGGGTTGTTATCTATATAAGTCCTTTGAACCCCAAGATGAGTTCTGATCTTCCACAGTGAATTTGCATGTTTTTGCCAAGCATAGGGAGGCAATACCACTTGAAGATTCCTTTAAATTAAATTATAGGCTTGAGCTCTTTTGAATTACCTAGGTTACATGATTTGGGGCTGCAAACCATGTAAAGTATTGTGGTTACAAGTTTTTTCTCAAGAGGTACTTCCCCCATCTTCCCTTCCTCAAGAGGTACTTCTCCCATCCTCCCTTCCCCTGCACTGAGTTTAGAGACAGGCAATTTTGCTTGCATTTCCTTAGAGGAGGGGTGGGTTTGTTTTTGTTTTTGTTTTTTAATATTTATTTGGCTGCGCCGGGTCTTAGTTGCAGCACGTGGGATCTTCATTGTGGCATGCAGGATCTTTTAGTTGTGGCATGCAGAATCTTTAGTTGCGACACTTGGGATCTAGTTCCCTGACCAGGGATCGAACCTGGGCCCCCTGTATTGGGAGCGTAGAATCTTAGCCACTGTACCAGCAGGGAAGTCCCGGGGTGGGTCTGGTTTTAGTTTACACTCTCCCTGAAGGTTTCAGATTTATGTGAAGGTCTACTACCAGAGTCCTCACCTGGGTTGGTCTGACTGAGGTTGTGCTACCTGAAGCTTAAATGCACTGGTTGGGCAAAAGTTGGCTTGAGTACTCTTACCTCCTTAGGTTCCTACCTTAACTTAGTCTTTACTTTTAGCATTCCTTACTGTCCTGCTGAATCAATGATACTTTTAAGAAGATTTTTTAGTACACCATTTTTAGTTTTTCAACATATTTTCAGACACCTAGCCCATTATAGAGCCAGAAATTTAAGTCCTCATTGGATTGTTCTGAGAAATAAATGATGGTGTATTTAAAGGCACAGCACAGTGTTTGGTGCATAATAAGCATGCAACAATAAAGGACAAAGGAAGAGCATAAATATATAGATGCCAAGTGTATTTTGAGATTTTAATAGTAGCACGTTGCAGTGATTTTCTCCTTACTTGTCATATAGCATTTGGAAGAGACAAAGAAGTGGGGAGGGAGAATCTTCCCAAAGATGAAGGAGACCTGGAGGACATGTGTAGGTCAAAGATGGCTTTCTGTCTACCTAGTTTGTATGATTTGAAGCTACAAACCCAAATGAAGAATGTTATGCAATTACAAATTCTCAAGGGAGGTTTTTACTCCCCTCCGCTCAGTGTCAAGTTTAGAGACAGACATTTGTCTCAGTCGCCAATGTGCAAGGTGGGCAATACAATTTCATTCTAGTTTAACCACTGAAACTTTAACCCTTTTAGGTCTCAGCTTTCTTTAGAGTCTCCTATTAGACTCCACCCCTAATGCAGGTCCTAGACTTTGTCTCCTGTACCCTAAGTGCTAAGAAGCTGTGAGAAGGTAAGCTTAAATTCACCAGATACGGCAAATGCCCTCAGTGTGACAGCTGGTTCAGAGCTCTCCTTCAGCCTCTCTGAGTCTCTGCCTTCTCTTGGTTGTTGATCTAAATATTACCTACTGTCTACCCAGCTGATTGATACTATCTACCCAGCTGATTGATATAGTTACAAATATTTTTTTCAATATTTTATCCAGTAATTTTTGTTGCTTTCATTAAGAGGGGTGGTTAATGCATCTTGTCCACTATTTTGCCAGAAAAGAAGTTCTCAAAAGATTGTTTTGAGATTACAAATTTCAAAATTGTTAAATGATAGTGGCTTTAAAGTTACGTAGTACAATGCTTAGCACTTAGTAAGCACTCAGTAACAAAGGGAAAAAGGAGGGGAAAGAATGCTCAAACAGATAAACAGGAAGCAAGTCATCTTGCTACCACAAATAGTATGAGCTGTGTTTTTTAAGGCTGTAATAATATCATCCTTCTTCCTACTGGTCACACTGTGTCATGAGGAAATAAAAAAAGAATTCCAAAGCGAAAAGGCACAGGTTATTACTTGTGCATTAGGAGAGCAAAGAGAAATTGTTGTACAGTTGGTTACTGTGACTTCCTAAGAGGTTCTGAACTATGGTTAAGCTTAGGGAGAATCTTTACTTGAGCTCAGGTCCAAATCTGATGAGGCTGCAGGTCTCCAGAAACACTCTCTGTTTTTCTGGCTGCCCTGTTGGTCAAACCCTCTATGATTTCTATCTTTTCTCTGGCTCTTTTCTTGACCTTGCTCATGACCATCTCCATGGCCAATTCCCTGAAGACCTTTTGGAAGCCCATCTTGACCCACTTTATGGCCACTGCCTTCTCCTCCATGAGCCCCTTCTTCTGCGATATTTCCTTTTCCAGAGTGCCCTGCATTATCCAGTCTATGTCCATACTCCCCCTTCCTCTATGTCTTCCTTGGCAGCCTCTTCTGTGATCCACTTCATGGCTCTTGTCATGGCCTCCTCCATGTCCATGACTCCTGCCAGGATTCATGCCATAACCACCCCCTTGGCTGTGGCTTAATTCATGGCTCACTCCATGGCCTACCCTGTGTCCAGAGCCATATGCTCCTCCATGAACCAGTTCATTTTCTAGGCTATAGAACATTCCAGAGCCCAATCCTGAGTCCAGGTCCAGACCAAGGCCAATTCTGTGGTCATGGAGGTTATAAATGCCTTTGTTTATCAGGGGAAAAGAAAAGTCATTCTAAAAGAGAAAAAAAATATATTATTAGAGTTAAATCCTTTTCTTTCAGATCATTAAAACTTGGATTGTCAAAAATCACAAAATTTCACTTTCGTTCATTCTTTGTGTGTGTCTCTCTTCCTCTCATTTATTTATTTATTCACTTCTCTGAGAAAACAGCCTTCCTGATTATTGCACTTGCATATTCTCTATATGAATGCTACGATCATTGCTCTGTACCTTGGCAAATCCGCATCCTGTACCTAGAGTAGAGTCTCCCAGAAATAGGGAGTCTTTCATTGAGTTAATCAGCCAAGAAAGTTGCGCGTCTATGAGGAAAGGTAAAAACAAGAAACTTATGAAAGTTCATAAAATAGAAGTCAGAATAGTAGTTACCCTTTGCTGGGCAGGTATTGACAGGGAGGGGACACCAGAAACTACTCAGATGATAGGAATGTTCAATATTTTGAACGGGATGGTGGTTATTCGGGTGTGTACACATTTTTAAATTAATCAAGCTGTACACTTGAGATCTGTGTACTTCTTATAAGTTATACTTCAAATTTTTTTAAAAAATAAATTACTGTTTTTTAAAATTTATTTATGTATGTATTTATTTATTTATTTATGGCTGTGTTGGGTCTTCGTTTCTGTGCGAGGGCTTTCTCTAGTTGTGGCAAGTGGGGGCCACTCTTCATCGCCGTGGGCGGGCCTCTCATTATCGCGGCCTCTCTTGTTGCGGAGCACAGTAATTGTGGCTCACAGGCCTAGTTGCTCCGCGGCATGTGGGATCTTCCCAGACCAGGGCTTGAACCTGTGTCCCCTGCATTGGCAGGCGGATTCTCAACCACTGCGCCACCAGGGAAGCCCCTCAAATTTTTCTTTTAAGATAAAGGAAGACCCATTAAGAACTAAAGGTTGGAGAACCAGCTTTAAACACTGTGGCTAAGAGAACAGGCTCTGCTGTGGAGCAGACTTGGATTAGAGCCCCAGTTCTGTCACCACCTCGCCCTGTGATCTTCAGCAAGCTACTTCAGTCTCTGACTCCAGTGTCCTAGCCTGTAAAATGGGATAATAAGAGTACATGCCCCAAAGGTGGTTAAGCAGAGTTAAGGAGAAACAATGCTCTCTTGCACTTTTAGTTCTGGACCTCGCACCTAGTAAACAGTTAATAAAATGCTAGTTATTATTATTACATGTTTATCTTAAACAATTAGAGGATTGTTCATGGCTGGTGAGTCACATTTTGTTCTTGCCATAGGGAAGGATCAGAGGATCTGAAATAAGAAACACAAGCAAGTTGATTATAAATTATGCCAGCCGTTTATGGCTGGTGTGTGAATTTTTCATTGATTTATTGTGTATTTACTCGGGCTCATCCTACACATGCTGAAGACCACTTCAGGAATACATACTGCCAAAATGGGAAAGTATAAATATATGTTTTAAAAGTAGAACAAGAAAGATATATTAGAATAGGAGATTAAGACCAGGATGCAGAATAGAATGCAGAAATGAAGTCTGCTGCTGGCATGTGGCTGTCAACCCTCCCCTGTCCCCAGAGAAGTGCGGGGGACTTTAGGCCTTGAAACAGGTGAGCTCTCACAGCATCAGAAGCCTTGCCTACACAAGGGCAGGAGTTTCTGGGGCTTCTGTCCTTGCTAAGGGTATTTTCTTGTTATCCTCAGTGTGTAGTCGAGTATTTTGAAATGGCCAGCCTATCTGAGCTGTGCTAAGACGTACCTACAAAAGTGAATTTCTTTTCACTTGGGTAAAATCATAAAAAGAGGGGAAAAGAGCCCCACACTCTCACCCCAGGAAGTAGCATGTGCTAATATCTACGACCGTGAAAAATCTGTTGGGGGCCCGAATGATCATCACTTTCTAGAGATCCTTTTTCTGGTGCTATATAGTTCCAGCTATTTTATAAAAGATATGCTTTCCCTTATCCTTGCCTCTATCCACACCACATAGACCCATACACTTACCTCTCTCTTGGGCCCCCACTTCACATTTGTTTTCTTTTTTTTCTACTTCTTGCTATATAATCTATCATTTATATTTTCTGTTTTGCTCCCTCTTGCGGTCTTTGTATTATGCTTTGTGAGAAAGTAAAAATCAGACTGAGAAAGTAACAATCTACCCTGCTGTTCACCAGGCTGGGATAACAATGTGGATCAAACCAGATGCAAAGATTACTGGAAAGAATATTTTTCCCAAGGACACGCTGGAGCTGTAAAACATCAAAACAGCCCCCTTCTTTGAGTGACTTACTCACTTTCAATGATTTCGTCAGTGAAAAATTTAGTTCTCTAAAATAATAGAATATAGCAAATTTGCTGTTTGAAATTATATCAGTAAGAAGGAAATATCCCATTCTTGTCTGGAGAATCTAAGTTACCTTGGCACAGAGAAGCAGCCTGGATTTCCTACCCAGAGGCAGATGAGTTTCTGAATAACATTCCACATCTCTTGTAACTTTGTACTTTCCAAGGAAACCAGGTCCACTTCACAGTCTAGAGCTGCTGTGGATCCTTGTACACACAGCCCTGCTTTGTTTTGAGCTTATTGAAACTCTGCTTCATTTAACTTTCACCCAAACTCCACGCTTCCCTCAATACTGTAATGACTCTTTTCCTTAGTTGGTAAGAAGCTCCTTAGTCCCTCTAGTGTACAGTCTCCTTTGGTGCAACAAGCCGATAAATCTGACTTTGTGAGACTACAACTTTACTCCTGCTACTCTTATGTTGATTGGGTTAGCATACGTGTGACTCGCCACACACTGACTGCTTTCTCGTTCTGAATATCTTGCTGGTCCCATTCCCATTATTCTATTCCCACTCATGATCCATCTTCTAGGTGGGTTCCCCCCATCTCCATGTACAGTAACTCACCAGGGAAAACTCAGTCTACTAACAGTCCAACACCAACCATGACTGCAGCCCAAGAGATGAGGATGATGCCTCAGAGCCGCAAATATCCACTTGGTTTAATCACATGTGCTGGTATGTGGCTCACGCTAACTGTGCTTGTGCCCATGGAGACTGGGCTTGTTTTATGGGAGATGGTGCTGGTTCCAGGAGTGGTGGTTGGCTCATGGGTAGATCCTGTCCTGGTGGTCCTAGTACCTGGCACTGATGTGTTGGATGATGTGCCAATAATGGATGTGCCCAGGCTAGAGGTGTTTGGGGCTCTCCCAGGGACAGTATTCCTGGTAGCAGGGGATGTGGAGTCCATTCCAGGAGCTGTGGAGACAGAGATGGGTGTAGTTGGTTTGGTTCCAGTGATTCTAGTGTCTAGGAAACAGGTCACACGATATGATGCATTGGTAGTGGAGATAATTAACAAGGAGGCAGGTGTCCTTAGAGCAGAGGAGTGCTGGTGGTTTGAGGAGAGGTGTTGTGGTGGGATGAGAGATGGTAGAAAGTGATTCGCCTGAGGCCATGGTCCCCAGAATAAAGGTGAGTGTCTTACAGAAGAGGAGGTAGAATACGTGCATAGATGGTGCTGCTGATGGTGGAAGCAGAAGATTGAGGAAATGTGACCATGACCCATGTGGATGTGGGAGATCTATTCAATTACGGAAGTGGTCACCCACAGAGAAGAGGGTGGGTTGGGATGAAAGGAATAGGGTCTGATAGTCTTGTGATGTAGTCACTGGGTATAAGGATGGTGCTGGAGGAAGAGATGACAGAATAAGATTTTTCCATGGATGAGGCAGTGCTCATGGCTTGGAGCAGAGGTGACATAAGCGAACACAATCGTGGTGATCAACAAAGTCGAGCTGAGTGTGCTCGGAACAGATGACCCACGTGAAGAGGCTGGCGACCCCAGGGATGGAGGCGGGGTGGGGGCGGGGGACTCAGACAAGGTGGGAGGACAGGAGAGGCAGTAGAGGTGGTGGTGTTGGCAGCAATGGTTGTGTTTAGATGAGACGTGGCTACACTGATACAAGAACAGTGTCCGTCACTGGAATAGCAGAGGGTGGCTCAGAACAAAGTGGGTAGAATCAGTTCCAGTACGAGTGCTGATGGCAAGTGCAGAGGTGGTTTTATTCAGAGCAAGTGCCAGAGTATGAAAAAAGAAAATAGTTTGGTCTTGGACTAGAGCAAGGATTGGCAAACTTTTCCTGTAAAGGGCCAGATGGTAAATTTTTAAGCTGTTTGGTCACAGTCTCTGTTACAGTTACGCAAAGTAGCTGGAAAGCAGCTATAGATGTAAACAAATAGGTGTGACTGTGTTCCAACAGCACTTTATTTGGAAAGACAGATAACAGGCCAGAGCTGTCTTGTGAAGTATCGTTTGCATCCCCTGGACCAGGGGTCAGTATGTTGAGGCCACAGTAGTTTCAGAGGCCTTGGCGGGCACAGACTCCACAGTGGTTCCTGAGGCTGTGGTAGAAGCTATGGTGAGTGGTCTCAAAGCCTGTGGTGGTTTCATTGGTGGAGACTGTGGTGGGCACAGATGTCATCATGGAGGCTGAGGTGCTATCAGAGGCTGTGGTGGTCTCAGCGGGCATTGTGGTAGCTGTGGAGGGCACAGAGCTGCAGCTGTCACAGAGATTTTAGTGGAGACTGTTGTATCAGAGGCTGTGCTGGCGGCTGTCCTGGTCTCAGAGTTGGTGGTGGAGGCCATGGTGGTCTCAGAAGATGTTGTCGTGGTCCTAGAGCCAGTGGTGGACGCCGTGGTGGACACGGATGCTATTGCTGAGGACGGGTAGTCTCAGACGCTTTGGTGGAGGCCTCGGTGGATTCAGAGATCAAAGTAGAGGGTGTTGTGGGCACGGATGTTATCGTGGAGGTTGTGGCGCTCTCAGAGACTGTGGCTGAGGCCAGGACGGGGGACTCGCCCAAAACTCCACCCCCCCATCAGAGTGGCTTCAGGGTGGGAGGAGGGCATCGGCCGGGGCCCAGGTGGACCGCTCCTCGGGGGGAGATGGGGACCTGGTGGGATCCTCAGATGAGCCTACTGTCGCCCTCTGCCAGACTCCGCTCTGTTAGGGAGTGAGATTCGGGAGCCACAGGTCAAGTGGAGCCTCCAGGGAAGGAAGGCCGCGGACTGGGGAACCCAGAGCCCGCGCTGCCCTGCCCCGGGCCGCCCTGCTCAGGCTCCCCCTAGGAGCTCTAGCCCTAGGGATCTTGGGTGCTCGCTGCCAAGGCGTGCTCTCCCTTCCCCAGGAAGGGGGCCGGGGAGCATTCCCTGCCTTGCCACTCACTCATTAAGTAATTTTTCCTAATGAGAGCCCAGCTCCAGAGCTTGTTAAAGGATTTCCCCTTAGATATCAAAGTGATCATTAGCCTGGGAGAGAGAAGTGGGAAGGGAGACATTCAGGGCCGTGCCCTGGGGCCCATGGCACCCACTGTCCCTGTTTGCTTTGGGGAGATGTAGAACCTCCCTCACTCCCCCAAACACACGCTCTTTGACCCCCAATGCTCCATATTGGTGCCTTGGCAGGGAGGCATTGGTCGAGTTGGATGTTTTGCTTTATTTTGTTTTGGTTTTTTAATTAGGGTCCAGGCTGGGGAAATTCATGGTTAGAGGCTGGGGTTAGGGGGTATCTGCTTTCCTCCCAGAGGGAGTGACTCTCCTGTCATGGCAGCTGCCACATGCTGAGTCACCATCTACCCAGAGACTAAAAACCGGGCAGTTTCCTCCTTTTTCCTATGGCACTCCAGCCCTCTTCCAGAACCCAGGTGTCCCTCTCTGCCTCAAGGCTCTCTCCAGGGACCTAAGTCTGGGGTCCCTCTGGCACCTGGCTTGCCTCCTTTCTGGCACTCACGCTACAATTCTGCCCTTAGCAGAGCAGATCTCCAGGTGAAGATTTAGAGAGCCCCTCAGGCCTCAGGGCCCTCCCAGCCCAGGGCTGGGTCCTGGCAGATAATCCACTGACATGAGTGTACGGATTAGGATTACTGTCCATGATGGGCTTCCAGCTTCCTGCAAATGGGGATGCCAAAAGTGGCAAAAAGCTGCTCGTGGCCCTGCTGTTTGATTCTGGATAGAGTCAAGGTTGGAAGGCCTGTGGCAAACTAGAGTGCCTTTCTGGTCAGCAGAGATGCTGATGCTATCCTCTTCCAGTAAGAGTGAGACCCAAGGCTACATGGATGATGGGCGGTGGTTCGGTTGGGACTGACATTTGGGCACGGAATGGTTTTGGAGCAGGGCTGCTCTCCTAACATGAGTATGGAACATGGCAGATGTGCATAAATATTGGGCTTAATTCATTAGAGTCTTGTTTTATTCTGTGTAGTACTGCCTTGTGATAACTCTTACTGAATTATTTAATTTTAATTTTCCTGTATTTGTGTCCCAGATGAGAACTATGTCTTATACTTCTTTGTAATCCTCAACAGAATGTATAATAGGTGCTTAGAAATACTTGCTTATTAATTAACCCATTTTCTCCTCATTTTGTCACCATGCAAATGAGCCAAGCATGAACTCAGGCTGGCTCTTCTGGAAATCCAGGAATGAGCCATTTTAGGAACAGTGGAAATTCAGCCTCCTCTTCCTCGACCCTCTGAAGAATTCCTGTCTTCCAGCAACTCCTGCTCAAGGTCATCTGTAAGGTCACAGCCAGAGCCAGGAACACCAGTCAGGACTTTCTCCCAACTGATAGTCCAGTAATTACGATGCCTTACTTTATAAATATTTTACACTTTATTGTAAAAAGACCAATAGATAGAAAGAAGTTATCTGTCATCAGCTAACTCTCCCTTACTCCCTCTGCCCAATCAGTAATAGGTGAAAGGGCTTTAATAAATTGGAGAGAAAATCCAGAAAACATACACAGATGAAATGTCTGCAAGGAGAAAAATCAGAATCTGGGGTGAAGGTGTGGAGAGAATAGGGGCAGTAGAGAAGATGGATGACTCCAGAAAAAAGCCAAGACTTTGGGGCTTTGCGGGGAGAGAGGAAAATAAATGATGAGTGGGGAACACCGTCAAGGAAGGTCTGGGGTGGGGATCCATGGATGAGACTGCAGGCCAAACAAAAATCCCTCCCTGTGTGCCCACACACAACCCAGCAAGCCAAACCAACAGGATGCCCACTGCAGACATTTAGGAAAACTAAGGGATTCAGGAGGGAGAGAGAAGAGCCATCTGGGTGACAGATATTTATGATCTTTTCTGGAATTTTTCTGCAAATGGAGAGGGTGGAGAAGGAAATCCTCTTTTCTTCTCAGATCCCATTTTTTCATTAAAAAAAAAAAAAGTCAAGGGCCCTGGGAACTCAGAGACAAGCCTGTTTACACACAAACTCTAAGTAATAGTAGATGGAAATAATATAGGTTGGTCCTGAAACCCAGAAGCTCTGTCTTTCGACTCCCCCTGCCCATAACCCTGACTCACAGTCAGTCTGGAGCATTGCCTTCTAAGGCTCACGAACTTCCCTTCACTGTGCTGTCCCTCCCAAAACTCAGAGTCCTATATTGATCCCCACCTCGTACATCCATCAGACACCTTTTCATTTTCAGATCATCATCTTCTATAGAGAACACTTGCCTGTATTATTCGTTCTTTCTTTTCTATACCCCAAACTCATATCCTTTTTGCTTATCACTTCACCCCTTGACCAGTTTCAATAACACAGCAGTTGAAGGGTTGATGTGTTAACCGTCAGTACTTTGCCCTTCCTGGAGTCCAGGAAATAGGAATTGTGGGTCTCATTTTCCATCCAGGAAAGGGGTAGGGCATGGAAGAGCTGGGCGTGGGCGATTTCTGAAAGATCATCATGGGGAAGAGATCTGGGCCATGCCGAGAGTCTGTTGCTCCATCAGGTGGACTGGGTAGGAATTGGGGCCCCCATTATCCTCTGGGTCATTGTTCTCAGTGTTCTGGATCAGTGCACGGCGTGTTCGTGCCAAATAGGAGACCTGTGATTGGGAAGAGAAAGGAGGAATGAGTACCATCTGCCATGCCATTTACTTTCCTCGACACCCATATCTCAGGTCCTTTGATTCTATTCTCCCTGACCCTGGACGTTGGCTTCCTCCTTTCCCAAGATTCCGTTCAAACCCTAATCCTTATTCCAGCCCCAGATCCGGTACATTGAGTTCCAGACTTCACCTCCAGTTCCCTCCTCTGTCTTATTTTCCTTATTCTAATATCCCCCATTCTCACACCCCAGACTTTATCTCCAACTCCAAAATTTTCCCTGCTTTACACCCTTTTTTTCTCAGCCACTGCTTTCTTCCCAATTCCACTTTTCATGTCGCATGCATCTATTTTCTTTCTCCATAGTTTCCACCACCACAATCCCTCTATTACCATCCTCCACACTATGCCTCTTTTCCTAGACTTATTAGTCCCTCCAGTTCTGATCCATAACATCTCCTCAACTCCTTATCCCATGAGTTCCCTCCCCTGGGCATCACTCTCCCTTACCAAGAAGATCAGGCCAAGGAAGACCAGGAGGAGAATCACAATCAACAGGACCACGATAACTATGGCCCATGCAGGGAAGGAATCATTCTCCCCCATCTCTCCAGCATGGAAATCTCCTTGTGAGCCATCTTTGTTCTGGTGTGGATGGCTCTTGTCAGGGGCTTCCGACATGATCGACCTGGTGGCTGTAAAAGAACCAACTGGCACATGACGGGAAACCTCAGTTTTATTTGGACAAGGAGAGGTAGTACTGATAGATGTGTGTCCTGTGACCTTCACTGGAGGTCTTATACTCTCTGTGGCTGCTGTGACTTTTGTTGAATTTTCTGTGTGTTTAATTGGGGATTTTATGGTCTCAGTGGCCAATGTGGTCTTTTCTTGATGTCTAGTAGATTCTGCTGGAGCTCCTGAGTTCTTGTAATGGGTCCATTTGGTCTTTCCTCCATGTTCTGTGGGCTTTGCAGGGGCTCCAGTGCTTCCCTCATGGATCGATGTGGTCTTTTCTTCATGTTCCATGGGTTTTCCTGGGGCTCCACTGGTCCTTTCATGGCCTGATGTGGTGCTTCCTCCGTGTGCTGTGGGCCTTTCTGGGGCCCCCATGGTTCTCTCGTGGCCCGACACGGTGCTTCCTCCATGTCTCGTGGGCATTTCTGGGAGCCCCGTGGTGTTCTCGTGGCCCGATGTGGTCTTTCCTCCATGTCCTGTGGGTGTTTCTGGGGGCCCCGCAGTCCACTCGTGGCCCGATGTGGTGTTTCCTCCATGTCCCGTGGGCGTTTCTGGGGGCCCCGAGGTCCGCTCGTGGCACAACGCGGTGCTTCCCCTGTGTCCCGTGGGCATTTCTGGGGCCCCCGAGGTCCTCTCGTGGCCTGACACGGTGCTTCCCCCGTGTCCCATGGGTGTTTCTGGGGCCCCCGTGGTCCTCTCATGGCCCGATGTGGTGCTTCCTCCGTGTCCCGTGGCTGTTTCTAGGGGCCCCGTGGTCCTCTCATGGCCCAACGCGGTGCTTCCCCTGTGTCCCGTGGGCATTTCTGGGGCCCCCGAGGTCCTCTCGTGGCCTGACACGGTGCTTCCCCTGTGTCCCATGGGTGTTTCTGGGGCCCCCGTTGTCCTCTCATGGCCTGATGTGGTCTTTCCTCCATGTCCTGTGGGTGTTTCTGGGGGCCCCGCAGTCCACTCATGGCCCGATGTGGTGCTTCCTCCGTGTCCCGTGGCTGTTTCTAGGGGCCCCATGGTCCTCTCATGGCCCAATGCGGTGCTTCCCCCATGTCCCGTGGGCATTTCTGGGGCCCCCGCGGTCCTCTTGTGGTCTGACATGGTGCTTCCCCTGTGTCCCGTGGGTGTTTCTGGGGCCCCCGTGGTCCTCTCGTGGCCCGATGTGGTCTTTCCCCCGTGCCCTGTGGGTGTTTCTGGGGGCCCCGCAGTCCACTTGTGGCCTGACACGGTGCTTCCCCTGTGTCCTGTGGGTGTTTCTGGAGCCCCCGTAGTCCTCTTGTGGCCCGATGTGGTCTTTCCTCCGTGCCCCGTGGGTGTTTCTGGGGGCCCCGCAGTCCACTCATGGCCTGACGTGGTGCTTCCTCCATGTCCCGTGGGTGTTTCTTGGGGCCCTGTGGTCCTCTCGTGGCCCAACGCAGTGCTTCCCCCATGTCCCGTGGGCATTTCTGGGGCCCCCACGGTCCTCTTGTGGCCTGACATGGTGCTTCCCCCGTGCCCCGTGGGTGTTTCTGGGGGCCCCGCAGTCCACTTGTGGCCCGACGTGGTGCTTCCTCCATGTCCCGTGGCTGTTTCTAGGGGCCCCGTGGTCCTCTCATGGCCCAATGCGGTGCTTCCCCCATGTCCCGTGGGCATTTCTGGGGCCCCCACGGTCCTCTTGTGGCCTGACATGGTGCTTCCCCCGTGCCCCGTGGGTGTTTCTGGGGGCCCCGCAGTCCACTTGTGGCCCGACGTGGTGCTTCCTCCATGTCCCGTGGCTGTTTCTAGGGGCCCCGTGGTCCTCTCATGGCCCAATGCGGTGCTTCCCCCATGTCCCGTGGGCATTTCTGGGGCCCCCACGGTCCTCTCGTGGCCTGACACGGTGCTTCCCCTGTGTCCCGTGGGTGTTTCTGGAGCCCCCGTAGTCCTCTTGTGGCCCGATGTGGTCTTTCCTCCGTGCCCCGTGGGTGTTTCTGGGGGCCCCGCAGTCCACTCGTGGCCCGACGTGGTGCTTCCTCCATGTCCCGTGGCTGTTTCTAGGGGCCCCGTGGTCCTCTCATGGCCCAATGCGGTGCTTCCCCCATGTCCCGTGGGCATTTCTGGGGCCCCCACGGTCCTCTCGTGGCCCAATGTGGTCTTTCCTCCATGTTCCACAGGCTTTGCAGGGGCTCCTGTGATTTTTTCGTGGCCTGATGTGGTCTTTCCTCCATGTCTCGTGGGATTTTCTGGGGCTCCTGTGGTCCTCTCATGACTTGACCTGGTTGGTTGTTTTTGTTCATTAGGTTTTCCTGGCTTTTGTGTGGTCTTTTCAGTGGTCTTGTCTGAGGTGGTACTTGGTGTTACAGTTTTAGCTGTGTTACTTGTTACTGTTGATCTCTTTGTTGTGCACTTAAGACAAGTTGTCTTGCTCTTGGGTGCTGGGGTTGGATGTTTTTCGTGAACCAATCCTTTATCTGTGTTAGTGGAGTCATTAGTATAGATGTCGTGTTTGTTCTGGATAATTGGGTCTTTTCCTTGATTGCTGGGGTTTTGTTCAGAAGTGGGAGGAGCATCTTGAGTTGCAGAGCTTTTGGAGTTATCTACAACATGGTGAGTCAGCTTGGAGTGGTGTGTGGTATTGCATTGGTGTTTTCGCTTATGGGTTTCTGTAGATTTTGAGCGGTCTGGGGAGCTGTGTTCTGAATGAAGAGGAGTGTGGTCAGAGCGGGTAATAGAAACAGGGCCTGGAGCCAGAGAGAACAAATGATCAGATGTTGGGTGTTCACGAGTTTTCTGGAGTTCTTGAAGTGTGGCAGCACCTGTGAAGGGAGAGAGGCAAATAAGAAACTTCCTCCATGCTCTTCCCTGCTTCCCTTCTCACCTTATCTCTGGGGGTCCCTTTGTTACCCAAGATGTATCATCTCCCCAGCCAGTCTCTTCAGAATACTCTGGTATCTAATCCCCATTCTCACCTCCAGTCTCTGGACCTTTGTTGAGGCTGTCCTTTCAGCAGCAATGCCACCTCTCTCCTCTCCACTTCTACTCTTCAGTTCTCAATTTCAGATCTTTCTAGCTGTATGGCATCTTTCCTGACCTTTCTAAGCAGATAAGATCCAGCTTCATCTCAGTGCTCAAAAAATTTTTTGTTAGTTACTCTTTCCTGCTACCTTCAACGTGACATTACAGTTGTTTGTGTGCCTGTCAACCTCTACTCCCTGTCTGGCTTATCACACTGTAAGATTTTGAGAGGAGATATTGATTGGCCTTTTGCTCCACAAGTGCTGTTTTAGAGTTTATATACTTATGGAATGGAGCTGCCTTTCCACTGCAGAGCTGAGAGGAAAGGGAATAAATGTCAGAATCTCTATCTTTCCATAATAGTCCAGCTCCATCACAAATGTGACTGTGTGAGAGACTGAGGTGAGACCTCTGGCAAAACTTCCCACAGAGATTAGTAAGTAGACACAGGTGATGCGTGAGAAGATAAGAAGAGGGATGGACGGTAGGTAGAGGAGGGGGATGGGAACCTTTCATTTTGGTGATGAAGGTTGACCTGGATGCAGGGAAGCGGATGAGATGACTCAACCCTTATGGTTCCCCACTGTCTCCCCCTCTTCACACACCTGAAGCCATCTGAGATAGATGAAGGTGACCCTTTTGAAAGAAAAGGATATCGACTTGGGGGTCCTGGGAGGTGTGAACAAGGCAGCTGGATTCTGGCAGGGACCGACTATGTTTATGGACAGTGTGTGAGGGAAAACACCCCTATCAATGAACAGATGTGGGCCTTAATTCCATGGAAGAACAACCAGTGGGAACAGAGGAGATGTCTCTGATATCTAACCAGGACAGTAAGAGCCAGGAGAGCGGGAAAAGTGAGAGAGATAGCGTCGTTACATAACTGAGCTTTCTAGACTCTGTTAGTTCAAGGTGGCAACCAGAACCTGGACACAGTCCCAGTCACAGGAAACCACAATCCACCCACCTCCCTGCTGACTCCTTAAGAGGGTTGAGGGTTGGGGAACTTAGTCCTTGAAAGAAATACGGGTGGACGAGAAGGGGGTGAGGGTAGGAGGTAAGCCCCAGTCCCTGATGGGATTCAAGGTTGGGGAGAGAGAGGAGGGCTGAACTGCCAGGCCCTCACTTCACCGGGCCGGGTCCATTCTCTGATTCCCTCGGCAGCAATACCGACTGTGACCCTTGTTTATTGGGCCCCTTCTTGGGGCCAGGAGCTCGGCTAATTGCCTCATAGTCATTCTCTTTCTGGGTTGTCTTCTAAGGTGATTGATCTCCCAGCTCCCCACAAGGCATCTTAGAATCTGTCAATGTCCCTATTTTACAGCCAAGAAACTTGAATTTCTTGGAGCAATGGTGACTTGCACACAATCCCACAGCCAGAGCAATGGCCAACCTTTCTGGAACACTTACTGGGAGACAGGCAGGTCCTACGAAGGAGGGGGTATTAACTCATTTACTTTTTACAACAGCCATTTGAGGTTGAGAACTATTTGTTATTCTCCCTTTTTATAGATGAGGAAACAAGGTTCAGAGAGGTTAAGTAATCTCCCCAAGGACACTCAGCAAGTAAGAGGTTGAGCCAGAACAGGAACATACATTCTGGGCTCCCAGGCCCAGGCTTTAACTGGTTAAGACCACACTATACAGCCTATAGGTCAGCCCAGTCTCTTGGGGAAGGAAGAACACTGACATTTGTGGAACCTCTGAAGGATGATGCTCATATATTTGTTTAGGGACTTCCCTGGTGGCTCAGTGGATAAGACTCGGCGCTCCCAATGCAGGGGGCCCGGGTTCGATCCTTAGTCAGGGAACTAGATCCCACATGCATGCCACAACTAAGAGTTCTCATGCCGCAACTAAGGAGCCTGTGAGCCGCAACTAAGACCCGGTGCAACCAAATAAATAAATAAATAAAGTGTACAACTCAGTGGGTTTAAAAAAAAAAAAAAAAAGACCAAAAACATATATTTCTTTATTTAATCTTCACCACGAACTTGTGAGGCAAGTGTACGATCTTACTCTTTTGCAGGTGAGGAAAGGAAGTTCAAAGAGGGTGAGTAATTGGCAAAGAGGCTTTTCACTACACCCCAGATGCTTTTAAATGTGATAGGAGATGACTAAATATCCATGGAGTGAATAAATGTGCAGGCAGCAGCCCGGAGTGGCAAATTCCACTGGCCTTAAAGAATCAGAGGAGAGGATAGAGTCCAGGCACTATCTCTCACTAGGTTTGCATCCTTCCTCAGGTCACTTAAATGCTCCGAAGCCCCATGTCCTCAACAGTAAATAACGATGATGTCAACCTACCAGTTTAGTGTGAAGACTAAAGGAAGTATGGAGCATAGAAGACTCTGGAGCGTAGAAGACTCTTTAAAGTGTTTGCTGAATTCAAGTTGTAGTCTTTGAAACAATCTCATACTTTGCTCTGCTCTTCTCCTGGTAGTAAGGGGAGCCTGAGCCTGTGGCCTTGCCCTCCTGTCTTCTGCAGCTCCAGGTGTCTCTCCTGGCTTTCCCCCCTACCCCCCGCCACCCCATACACTTCTGCGTCTACCTTGACCACACCTTCAACCCCCCCCACCCCTGCACACACACATTCCTGAGCCGCTTCCCCGTGCTGTGTTTTATCAACATTGCACTCACCAGTTTCTAATGTATTACAAGTGCGGTTTACTTCCCACAGCGGCAGGGACTTTTATGTGTTTTATTCATTGCCTAGGTCCTCCAGCCCAGAGCAATGTTTGGCCCATAGGAGGCACTTCATAAGTATTTGTTGAATGGATGAATGAGAGAATATTTTAAGACTGATGAAAACTCTTCAGAAGCCATGCCAACAACCTTTCATTATGCATATTAAGTAAGAAAACAAACATAATTGTGGCCTCAAAGGTTGGGAGACCAAGGGTAACTTCTGCTATGTTAAGTAATTGAGCCCTGAGATGAAAAGATGTTGAAAGAAGGTCTCTCGCCCACCCGTTTTGGGATATTGGTCGTTATTTAACCACAGGAGCCACATAGTCAATAACTAGACTCAGATAACTAGATTTTAGAATTCCAGATCTACATCACATAGTTGTGGAACCATTGATTATAAAATCTGGAGTTGAAGCTCAAGGGATTCCTTGGTCCTGAGTCTTGAGGCAAATCAGTGACCTAACCCCCAGGTTGAGATGACCACCTCTTCTCCCCAGTAGATCTATCATTGGTAGCAACTTTCTTTTCCTAGGAAGTTTCCACCATGAGATATTCATTTCACTGACTACAATAATGGTCAGAAAAGAACTGTTTTGGTCACTGAGGTATAGGTAGAGAGCAAAACCTGGCTTTAGCACAAGACACTGGTGGTAGATACTCAGCCTGGATAAAAGAGTAAAAACAAATCCCACAGCATTAAAACTATGTACAGTTCCAAGGGTCTGTTCTATCTGCTTCATTCACTGGTTTGAAAAGAAGATGGACATCCTACTAAGTGACTCGTGCTATGGAGTCTCTGTCAGAGCAGCCTCACGCAAAAGAGTATTTCTGATGTTTCTTGGTGTCCCATCCCTCAAAAATGGCTTACTCCATTTGCAATAACGTGCGTAAATGTTTGTTAAAGTGTCTATACAGTTTAAGTTCAATATGTGACCTAAAACACAGACATAGTAAAAAAGATGAAAGAGAAAAACACTCAAATGTTTGCATGGACAACTACAGAGTATTAGAAAAGATTTTCTTTTTCTTTCTAATTTTTTCCATTTTTCAGCTTCTAGATTGAGCATATATTATTTTTGTCATAGAAATTAAATCAAATAACATTTACTATAGGAAAATGTCTTTTTTAGATTCTCCTCAGGCAGGACCTCAGCCCCATCTGTGCTTTCTTCAGTGATGATTTAATCTAGATGCTGCACCTGTGGTTCTGTGGCTGCATGATGCAGACTCTGGGGTTCTAGGATCTAGTTATCTGCGTCTGGGTATTGACTGGTCCTGTGGATAAGTGACAGGGCGTACCCCAGACCTGTGGGCTAAAGGTCTTCATCCACTCCTCTTGTCACTCTTCCCTCCCTAGCCTGGCCGCACTGTCTGCTGGACACAGTTATGTGTCAGCCCTGACTTACACTCCACTTCCACCCTGACTCCATCCCAACCCCACCCCAGACTCAAGCCCTCCCCTACCTATCACCCCCTTGCTCTTCTCTGCAGAATATGAGCGCCCAGCGGCTCTTCCCTCCCCACCCGTGCCCTCCATCCCAGCCAGCCAAGCTCTAGCGTGGCTGTCTCCCAGACCACACACACAGAGCCCAGAGTGTCCTGCTCCAGAATTCGGATTTTGAGTGTGCCCTGTGCCTGTCCTGTGCCTCAGAGAAAATCTCCCTCAAAAGTGAATGTGAGGAGGGACTTCCCTGGTGGCACAGTGGTTGAGAATCCGCCTGCCAATGCAGGGGACACATGTTCGATCCCTGGTCTGGGAAGATCCCACATGCCTCGGAGCAACTAAGCCCCTGCGCCACAACTACTGAGCCTGAACTCTAGAGCCCGGGAGCAACAACTACTGAGACTGCGTGCCACAGCTACTGAAACCCACGCACTCTAGGGCCTGTGCTCCGCAACAAGAGAAGCCACCACAATGAGAAGCCTGCACACTGCAGCGAAGAGCAGCCCCTGCTCGCTGCAACTAGAGAAAAGCTCACATGCAGCAACGAAGACCCGACACAGCCAAAAATAAATAAAATAAATAAATTTTAAAAAATAAAAATAAAATAAACTGTAAAAAATAAAGTGAATGTGAGGAAAAAAAGTGAATGTGTGTGGAGATGATTCGGGACTCATTCCCTTCTGCCCCCTACAGGTTCCTCTTCCTGGGCAGCAGCAGGACAGGAGGGGATGGAGAGCGGCAGGTGGGACCATCAGCCTGACAGGAAGGGGAAGAGAAGGTGCGTGGGACTGGGTGGTGGGCGGCTCAGGGCGGCTCTGATGCCTCTGTCCCCAGACCCTCGAGGTGGGGGGAAGGGCATCAAATCAAGGCACTGCTGAGACCCAGCAGAGACAACTTAGAGATGCCTCAGCCCCTGCCCCTGCCCCTGCCGTCCACCATCTGCCCAGTCACCAGCTTGCATCCCCTCCGGCCCCAGCATGACCCTGAGCTCAGGGAAGGAGAAACTTGCTCTAACATCACCCTCGATCAAATACCATTGGAAGGAAAATCTGCTGCTTCCCCTGCCCACAGTGCTGCCCAGAGCATCCAGACTCACGACCTTCCCGGGCCTGGTTTGGGATCATCAACGCTGTTACCATGGATGACCCTATGCAGTACCTAGAGAGTCTCTCTGAATCTATTTTTGCCAAGTGTCTACCTTGTAAGACCCTCCTCTGAATCGCCCAGGCCCCTCCAAGCTGCCCCTGTGTTTGGGCATCTCTGCTCCCCAGGTTCAGTCACAAAACTCTCTTAACTAAGTGAACTAATTTTGCAATTTCACTTTATCTTGTAGGGTCTATTTTGCTTGTCAAACTTTTCTATCTTTCTTTTTTTTTTTTTTAATGATTCAGCACCTCTTTTTTTTTTAAATTTATTTTATTTTATTTATTTTTGGCTGCGTTGTGTCTTTGTTGCTGCACTAGGGCCCTCTCCAGCTGCAGTGAGTGGGGGTCACCCTTCACTGCGGTGTGCGGGCCTCTCATTGCGGTGGCCTCTCTAGCTGCGGAGCACGAGCCCTAGGCCCGGGCACCCCAGCAGCCGTGGCTCGCAGGCTCTAGAGCGCAGGCTCAGCAGCTGTGGTGCGTGGGCCCAGTTGCTCCGCGGCATGTGGGATCTTCCTGGACCAGGGCCCGAACCCACGTCCCTTGCATCGGCAGGCGGACTCTTAACCACTGCGCCACCAGGGAAGCCCTCTTTTCTTTTTTAAATTTTTATTGGAGTATAGTTGATTTACAATGTTGTGTTCGTTTCAGCTGTACAGCAAAGTGAATCAGTTATACATATATGTATATCCACCTTTTTAAAAAAGTTTTTCCCCATATAGGCCACCGTCAAACTTTTCTATATTCACTTTCCTACCAAAGCCTTGGGATGTTTCCCAACTGTAAAATGGGGATAAAACCATACACACCTTATCGAGTTGTCATGCGGATTAGATAAGTAAACACAGATGAAGTGCCTAGAACAACGCCAAGCACATAGTAACTGTTGATGTCAGCCAGGCAGCATCCTTCCCATTTTACAGAAGCCCAGACTAAGTACATGGGCCAGAGTCAGGGCTGGAACCCAGATCAGAACTGAGCAGGGCTCTTGGGAAAGAAATGCACCTTATGCCCCCTGAGGACAGCGGCGGGGGTGGCGTGGTGGAACCCCTGCTTGCCTCTGTGACTTTGGACAAGCCCTTTACCTCTCTGAGTCTCATTCTCCTCACTATAAAATGGGACATTACTAACCACCTCAGGGGATTTGAGGACATGAAATGAGATGAAGTACCTCGAGTGCCTGTGAATTCCCTGCACAGAGCAGGGGCTCAGGGAGTGTAAGGTCCCTGCCGCTGCCTACCCAGGACTGCCAACCCAGCCAGTGTCTTTATCCAGACTAAAAGAAGCCCCCCTCTGGTGGCTGCAGCCTTGCAGGCCACGTCTTGAGGAGCAGAGCATAGGCTGTAATTCATCTCCGACATGCCCCTTAGCTGGCAAACTTGAGCAGTGTACATACACCCTAGACAACTGTATGCAGTAGCTCCGAACCCACCCCCTTTCCCACCACATAGTCACTTGCTGTTCATTTCTGTGATTGGTCGTTCAACCATATGAATGCTAAGAAACAACCCCTCTCTATTTTCTATCCCCCCATGTGATGGTGACCCCTTCGCCTCTGAGGGCACCTTACCTGCCTCCTGGGAAGCTAGAAGGAAGAGGAAGCAGCACTGGAGGCCAAAGATGGAATGGATGCCGTGGGCCGGCTGGGCCATGTTGGAGCTGGATGGCTGCTTGAGGCCATGGGCTGGGGTCCCCTCAGCTTATATGGGCCCAGGTTTGACGTCATTGGGGCTGGGGCCCCTCAGGCCTAAATCTTAAACAAATGGAACTGCCCCACCCCACAGAGGTGCCCTGATAACGGGAGACCGCAGCTGCTTCGTCATGGAGCGAGGAACGTGGGTGCCTACTGAAAGGGTGGGATCTGGGGGCAGGGAAAGGCAACTGGGAGGGACAGACTCCTGCCCCAGCCCCAGTGGAAGGTGGGGGGTTGGGTGGGCAGCCTCCAGGGTTCTGGGCAGGTGGGGAGCAGATGATGGGTTCCAGAAGGACTGAGTTCTGCCTGGGGCTGGATGGGGAGGGGGCTGGTTGGATGCCTGGATTCTGGGAGGAGATTCAAATTCTGGTTCTTCTCCAGCTGCACATTCACCCTCCCACTTCTCTCGCGTCAGCCCAGCTCTCCACACCCCTTACTCACACAAGGTCACTCTTTTTGCCCTGGGTGGAGCTGTCCATGAGTATCAGGTGAAAGAGCAGAGAAGGGGGAAAGCCCTCACATAGCCCACTGCTGCAGAGACAGGTGCTTCCAGGTGTCCAGAGATGACAGAAGAAGTGGGGACAGTGGGGGCAGTGGCAGAGACAAGACAGCTATGGAACCCCAGGGACTGACATCCCTCACCAGGGATGCCAGCAGGTCCAGGCCACCCGGAGGCACTGAAGCCAAGATATTTGGCAGAGATGCTCAGCGGACAGGGGCTCTGCCTTCCCTCTCCCCCGCTTCCTCTCCCACCTCAGCCCAGCGGCAGTCTCTTTGCCTGCAAGCCCCCATCCACCCCTAAACAGAAAAGCAGACCTCTCATTTCTAGGAGCTCCCTGGAGTCTCTCTCTCCCCTTTGTCCTGATTCCTTGCCTGAAGCAAACATTAGCTCAGAGACTGTCAAAATTCATACACTGCGTTCCCAAGAGACAGTGGCTGAGGCTGGAGTAAGGGGAGGACAGGCTACCTGGGACTCTAAGGAGAGAGAAAGCCATGGGTCCAGGTGTCTAAGTCACTGCCTCTATCGCCCACTTAATTTGTTCACTGTGGGTCTCCGCTACTGGAAAATCAGCACCCTGCAGGCGAGGTCTTTGCCATGATCGCTGCTGCATCCCCAGCACCTGGGACAGGGCCTGGCACACAGGAGACAATCAATAGTGTTGACTCGGCCGAATGGAGCGGAAGCCAGGGCTGGCTACTGCCTCTAGGGGGACGTGGAACAGGCAGAGGGGGTGGAGAGGGCTGGACCCAGAGGACAGGAGGCCAGGGCCCTGGGGCAGCAGGGCTCACGGGAGGACTAGAGGGCCAATATGTGAATCCGTCTCAGTACTTGGCATGACTGGTCCCTAAGCCCTAGGCAGGGCTGGAATGGGAGGGAAGAGGAGCGGCCAACTGCTCATTAATGCAATTAATGGGAGATTAATTAAGCTCCATGGAGTCATGCCAAAGACCGACTGCTCAGAACTGGGCAGCCTTCCTCCCAGGCAATGCGTCCTGAAGGATGGGGAGACTGAAGCAGAGGCAGACCCCTCCCCTGCGGCTTCATCTAGACGCAGGGCTGACTGACAACTCCTGTTTCCACTAGTCTGCTACCCCACACTTTCCCCCAGGGACCCAGGCCTCAGTAGAATAAGGGACAGTAATACTGCTTACATCACAGGGCTGCTGTGAACTAAAATATGTACAGTACCTGGCACATAATGTGTTATTTAAGTGTTAGTTATTATTATATATAAATATATATATATATTTTTTAATGTAATGCTTGTAGGACTAGTCCATTTATTTCCCTAAACTCATTATTGGAATATGTTCACTTCCTCTAAATTTTTTTTAAAAATTTATTTATTTATTTATATTTATTTTTTGGCTGTGTTGGGTCTTCGTTTCTGTGCGAGGGCTTTCTCTAGTTGCGGCAAGTGGGGGCCACTCTTCATCGCGGTGCGCGGGCCTTTCACTGTCGTGGCCTCTCTTGTTGCGGGGCACAGGCTCCAGATGCGCAGGCTCAGTAGTTGTGGCTCACGGGCCTAGTTGCTCCGTGGCATGTGGGATCTTCCCAGACCAGGGCTCGAACCCGTGTCCCCTGCATTGGCAGGCAGATTCTCAACCACTGCGCCACCAGGGAAGCCCATATTATATATTATTAGTTATTATTATTAATGAGGAATATGGAGCACAGAAAGGTTAAGTAACTTGCACAAGGTCACACAGCTATAATGGCAAAGCCAGGATTCAAAACCCAGGTTATAAACTAACTTCACAGAGTTGATTCTTCACTACCTAGAGCTGAATTTAGCACCTCCATGGGCTGGTCAGCCTGCAGCGCTCCCAAGCCTCTTTTTCAGTGGCCCCAAACCCGCATTCCTGCCCGGTCAGTGTTTCCTCTCAGCCACCCAGACTGCGGTTCCCTTTTCCCCTCATCCCTCCCTAAGTGTGGCAAGCTGTCATCTTTTACCCTGAAGCCCCTGTTCTTCTCAGAGTTCTGGGGCACCAGGTCCCAGCTCCACTGGCCTCAGGGACCCACACATTTGGACCATAGCTTCACTCACCTTTTTTTTTTTTTAAGATTTTTTTGATGTGGACCATTTTTAAAGTCTTTATTGAATTGTTTACAATACTGCTTCTGTTTTATGTTTTGGTTTTTTGGCTGTGAGGCATGTGGGATCTTAGCTCCCCTACCAGGGATTGAACCTGCACCCCCTGCATTGGAAGGCGAAGTCTTAACCACTGGACTGCCAGGGAAGTCCCCACTCACCTTTTTGATACCATACAGTAGGCTGACAGTTGCTGCCACCAAAGTGAGAGTGATCAACACAATGGCCCAGTCAGGGACAGAGCCCTTCTCCTGTGGCTTTGGGCCTGAGGAACACAGGGAGACCTCAACCCCCTGATCCCCACTGCCCTCTGTGACTTTCCATCTTTCCGTCTGTGACTCTGACATCTATGTAACTCTAAGACCACGTTTCTCTGTGGAGTTCTGTCTTGTCATCTCGGGAACAGAATCTCAGTGGAGGGGGTTTTAAAGGGCTTCACTCCAAGCCCCAGTCACCTCTTCCCGACACCTGTGGACGTGTCTGTGAGTCTCTAAAGTCCTCACTGACATCCACGTCTCTCCGTCTTTCTGAACCTTCCTCCATATCGCAGGCTCTATTGTCCGCATCTCTCTCCATCTGTGATGTCTCTGCACTGTGAGGGTCCCTGGGTGGGTCTCTCTCCTTCTTCTGAGCTCCCCTGTCCTCCCACCGCCCCACCCTAACTCTGATCTCTAAGGGGAGCCAGAGTCAGTTGTGTGTTTTCCCTCCACTCATTTCCTGCCCTCAGACTGCCTGGTGGGGAGACTAGGATTGAAGGGGAGGGGAGGAGGGAGACAGAGGGAGGAGGGAGGACAGGATCTGTGGAGGGGATGCTTGTTGCCCTGGAGAGACAGATTGGGCCATGAGGAATAAAGTTGAAAACCTTTTGAGGAAGCAATCAGGTAACCAGACATCTGGCTGCTGGTCGGACCAGAGGCTTGAGGGGGAACCGAAACCCTTTTAAGTATTGGAGACATCCTCAGACATACTCAAAACACAGTTTAAAGCAGGTCCTAATGCCTGTCCCTACACTCCTCTCCAGGAGCCGAGCTGCCTGCAGGTCAATGACCCAATGCAAACAAGAGCACCTTACAGGTCGGGACGCTGAGCTCAGGGGATGTGGTGGCCGCCCCAGCTGTGGTGGCAGTGGAACTTCCTGAGACAGCCCCACTTGGTGTGGAAGTCCCAGGCACAGGTGAAGCAGTCCCAGGGGCTGTTGTGGCCGAGAAAGATCCCAGAAAGGCAGAGGGGAAAACAGCTAGAGGAGATCTGAGCGAGAACAAAAGCAGAAATTCCATCCAGTGCCCCCTCAATTGAAATCCTAGCGAGTTTTTGGTAGAAATTGATAAACTGATTCAATGAAAATGAAAGGACTGAGAATAGCTAAGACAGTCTTAAAGAAAAACAAAAGTGGAAGACTTACACTAGCAGACCTCAAGTCTTGCTGCAAAGCTGCAGACATTAAGGACTGTGGCACTGGAGTAAGAACAGACAGAACAGAATAGAGTCCAGAAATAGACCCACACATACATGGTCACTTGACTTTTGATAAAGGGACTCACACATTTCAATGGTGGGGAGAGAGGGAGGGTCTTTGAAATGAATTGTTATGGGGCAACTGGTTATCTGTAAGGGGAGAAAAGGAATCTTGACCCCTACCTCACTCCATACACAGAAATTAATCTGAGATGCATAATAGGCTTAAATTTGAAAGCAAAAATAATAAAGTTTCTGGAAGAACGTGTAGGAGAATATCTTCATGACCTCGAAGTAGGCAAAAAAATGTCTTAGGCAGGATACAAAAGGCACTAAGAGAAAAAGTTGATAAGTTGAAAAGCAGAAGGGGAGCCTTTGTATAGCCACCAAGGCCAGGATACTGCTTCAGTGAGGTTCCGGGGAACTAACAACTTACTCAGGGCTGAACACAGGAAGCCCCCACCCAAAGCTATGGGCCAAGCCAAAGAGTTCTTCAGAGATGGACTGAGCAACAGAAGTATCACCTGACAAAGTTGATACCACTCCTGACGTGCTCCCCAAAATGGTCAGATCTAAAGTCTGAGGACTGCTGGGCAAAGCCCCAGATGTTGAAGAAACTTGAGAAACTCACAGAGATGGTGGGGAGACCTGCAGAGATATCCCCAGAGGCAGTTGGGAGACCAGCAGAGACATCCCCAGAGGTGATGGAGATGCCTCCAGAGTTAGAGGTCCCCAATGGGATCAGCTGAGCTGTTGGAAGAAGAAGAAAGATGATAAGATGGTGTTAGAAGAGTTGGCCATCTCCCTGGGTCCAGAGTCCACATCTTGACCCCAGTGCCTCACGTCAGAGCCCGGATGCTCACCGTAGCCAGCCAAGGCCTGCAGGCCCAAGAGTAGCACCAGTGCAGCGTCCATGATGCCCACTGAGGTGCGTATCCAGGACTGTCTCCCCGGCTCTTTAAAGGCTTTGAGGCCTTATTACAAGTCTCGGGAGAGCCAGGTGTGCCGGGGCCTCCATCAACACCAGGATCTCCATTCCCAGGGAGAGGCCACCAAGCTGTCCCCAGGGGGCTAACCTGTCCCAGCCTGATCCCAGGAAGCCATGGGTGAGGGGGAGAGTGAGTAAGATCCTGAGGACTCCCCTACCAGGCTCTCAGGCTCTTTCCGGATTAGGGATCTAACCCCCAGGCCCAAGTCAGTCCCCAGCCCAGGCCCTCTTCAAAGGGAAGAGACGCAGGTGTCCTATTCCCAAGGTCCTCTTGCTCCTAGAAGTATAACCATTGGGGGTGAGGATATATGGGTCCCTTGTGGAAGCAGGATTTGGGAGCTGGGTGTGGGTGGAGAACGTCACTATCTGGGGACTGCATCTGACCCTTAGGAGAGCCCAAGGCAGGGCAGGAGGGTGAACACCTGAGCCGTCGTTCCCAATGGCTGCAGCCCACAGAGCTTTCCATTCCTTTGGCTGAGAAGGGGTGACGGGAGAAGAGAGACACCTGGTAAGACAATCATCATGTTCAGGGACAGTGCAATGAGCAAGTTCAGAACCCAGCTCTAAATCCACCGCACCGGATTCCACCACTTCTAAGCTCTGCGGGCTTGGGCAAGTCACACGACCTATCGAAGTCTTCGTTTCTTCACCCCTAAAACTGGGGTAATGTAGTACCTACTTCAAAGGGCCATAATAAACATTAAAGGAAATAATGTTTCTAAGGTGCCTAGCACACAGAAGCCTCGGCTATGATTACATGGAAAGAAGAGGGCCAGCTGAGAAAGACATGGGCATGCTCCCACTCTCCTCTTAAGAGGACCCAGATGCCCCAAGGCATCTCTCTATGTTCTCACCTTCTCACCCCTGCTGTTACCTCCTATATCTGATGATCTTTTTGTCTATTCATTCTTCCCACTCTGGGCTTCCTGCTCTCCAGTACAAGTCTGGGAGCCCTGGGATCGCACTTTGTTTACTTTTATGGGATAGACAGTGTCTCCCTCCATCTCTCCATTTCCCTGGTCCTGCTTTTTTTTTTTTTTTTAACATTTTTATTGGCGTATAATTGCTTTACAATGGTGTGTTGGTTTCTGCTTTATAACAAAGTGAATCAGTTATACATATACATATAACCCCATATCTCTTCCCTCTTGCGTCTCCCTCCCTCCCACCCTCCCTATCCCACCCCTCCAGGTGGTCACAAAGCACAGAGCTGATCTCCCTGTGCTATGCGGCTGCTTCCCACTACCTATCAGTTTTACATTTGGTAGTGTATATATGTCCATGCCACTCTCTCACCTTGTCCCAGCTTACCCTTCCCCCTCCCCGTATCCTCAAGTCCATTCTCTAGCAGGTCTGCGTCTTTATTCCCGTCTTGCCCCTAGGTTCTTCATGACCATTTTGTTTGTTTGTTTTTTAGATTCCATACATATGTGTTAGCATACGGTATTTGTTTTTCTCTTTCTGACTTACCTCACTCTGTATGACAGACTCTATCTAGGTCCATCCACCTCACTACAAATAACTCAATTTCGTTTCTTTTTATGGCTGACTAATATTCCATTGTATATATGTGCCACATCTTCTTTATCCATTCATCTGTTGATGGACACTTAGGTTGCTTCCGTGTCCTGGCTATTGTAAATAGAGCTGCAATGAACATTGTGGTACATGACTCTTTTTGAATTATGGTTTTCCCAGGGTATATGCCCAGTAGTGGGATTGCTGGGTCATATGGTAGTTCTATTTTTAGTTTTTTAAGCAACCTCCATACTGTTCTCCATAGTGGCTGTATCAATTTACATTCCCACCAACAGTGCAAGAGGGTTCCCTTTTCTCCACACCCTCTCCAGCATTTATTGTTTGTAGATTTTTTGATGATGGCCATTCTGACTGGTGTGAGATATCTCATTGTAGTTTTGATTTGCATTTCTCTAATGATTAATGATATTGAGCATTCTTTCATGTGTTTGTTGGCAATCGGTATATCTTCTTTGGAGAAATGTCTATTTAGGTCTTCTGCCCATTTTTGGATTGGGTTGTTTGTTTTTGTGATATTGAGCTGCATGATCTGCTTGTAAATTTTGGAGATTAATCCTTTGTCAGTTGCTTCATTTGCAAATATTTTCTCCCATTCTGAGGGTTGTCTTTTCATCTTGTTTGTGGTTTCCTTTGCTGTGCAAAAGCTTTTAAGTTTCATTAGGTCCCATTTGTTTATTTTTCTTTTTATTTCCATTTCTCTAGGAGGTGGGTCAAAAAGGATCTTGCTGTGATTTATGTCATAGAGTGTTCTGCCTATGTTTTCCTCTAAGAGTTTGATAGTGTCTGGCCTTACATTTAGGTCTTTAATCCATTTTGAGTTTATTTTTGTGTATGGTGTTAAGGAGTGTTCTAATTTCATACTTTTACATGTACCTGTCCAGTTTTCCCAGCACCACTTATTGAAGAGGCTGTCTTTTCTCCACTGTATATTCTTGCCTCCTTTATCAAAGATAAGGTGCCTGGTCCTGCTTTTGGCTTTTCTCCCTGACTCTGCTCAGGGTCCTCTCTGCCTCCATGTACAGGGGCCCACTGGTTTTGGGGGGAAGAGGGAGAAGATGAAAAGGGAGGCAGCTAAGAAGACAAAGGGCATGTGCCTTTGTGCATTCTAGGGGGTTTACGTGACAAGTTTGTCAGTCTGTTGAGCTTACCCCTGTGTCTGGCAGAATGACGGATGGGTTCTAATCTCTCTGCTACTGACTGTGTGACCTTAATAAGTCATTTACCCTCTCTGAGCCTTTGTTTCGCAGTTTTTAAAGAAAGAAGGTAAACTAGATGGGCTCCAAATTCCCTCTACAAATCTGTCCTTGTGTTTGCCATTCTGAGTGCCTTGTGAAAGGGTGTTGGCTGGGAGGATGAGGGAATCCCTTTTGCCATGAGTGCACAAGGCAGGGGGGTGGGGCGGATATTTGATGAAATTCGTGTCCCTTCCTGAGTAGCTAGGATATTTTAGAGCAACTAAAACAAAATATTCAAAGACGAAAGTTCCCCCTTACCCAGATTTCTCACCTAGAAAGCCACTGTGGCTGGGGGAGCAGAACACCTGGGTTTGGGAAGAACTTGTCCTAACCCACCCCTCCCTTTTGGGCCCACATTCCTGAGCCCTTCGGTGCCAGGGATGATAGAAATTAATTGCAGTTAATAATTAATCCCTAAAGAGCAATGAGAGGCCCAGGCTTGGGTGGGGCCCAGACACCTGCACAGAGGGATACCTCCTCAGCTTCCCTCTCTGTGAGACCAGGGACCCACCCCCTCAAGCCTCGAGACATGGGGGAGAAGTGGGGCGCAGGATCGAGGAAAGGGGACTGCCCTCTATTTCCCCAGCAGCCCAGTGAATGGCCCTCTCCTGGGTCCTCAGAGCCAAACTGAGAGAACCGGAAAGTCCAGTTCCCCAGCTTCCCCCTCCCATCTCCCCACACACACCTGTGCTAAGGATTGAGTGGCGAGTAGGAAGGCAGGCCAGTTAAGGAGAGGCCAGCAGGCCTTCAGACATCTCTTCTGTCCATCTGAGAAGCAAGAAGCGATAGAGCCGCGATGGGGGCTGGGCTGTCCCTCTTCATCCTCCTGACCCTCCTCGCCAGCTCACAGGGAACAGGTAAGGTCTGGAAGGCTAGACACCTGGGTGCCCAAGACAAGGGTCCGAGAAAGGGAATGAGAGAGATGGAGGCACCCTAGTCCTGAGCTCCTGAGTGTTCAGGGCTGAACTCCTGCAACGAGAGGGTCTGGAAGGGCCTTGTCAGGGAAGAGGAACGCGGGTGGGTGTGGGGCAGGAGGGGGTGCCCGCATCTCCGAGGGAATCCGGCCCTGGTGGCTGGGTCCTAAGCTGTGCTTTTGGATCCCTAGGGTCAGAAATGACTTTGCAACTGAAGATGAAGGACTCTTTTCTGGCAAATTCCTCCTATGATTCCAGCTTCCTGGGACTGCTTGAGAAGGTAGTCCTTGGGGAGGGAAAAGGATGGGGCTGTGTGAACTTGGAGTGCATTTCTGAGTCAACTTGGGCCTCTGGCTGTCTCCGGGGTGTGAGTGACAGCCATCTTACACCTCGCCCTCTAACTCTTTCTCTCCCTCAGCTCTGCTCCCTCCTCCACCTCCCATCAGGGACCAATGTCACCCTGCATCATGCAGGATCCCCACACCACGTCACCTGCAAAGTCTGAGAGCAGTCGAAGCCTGTGCCCTTCTTGGCTGGGGCATCCCGTCCCCGGGGTGCAGGTGCAATGCCTGACCCCGTCTTCCAGCAGGCCCTCACCCTGCTGAGTGGCAGTAAATATGCTGAGCTCAATGACTTGACTTTGTGGGTTCATGAGCAGAGGGGTCGGCAGGAAAATGGAATTGGACACTCAAGTCTCTGACTCTCCCTTGTTAAGCAGAGGGTTTCCAGGGTGGACGCTCTCTCTCCTAACACCAGTGTCAAAGGCCGGAAGGAATGTGGGGAATTAACTGCTTGGACACACACACACACACACGCCACACACACATACACATGTGCATATACACACACACTTCAAGCTGAGTTCTTCAGAACACCTGGGAATAAAGAAAAGGAACATTTATTGAATTCCTGCTTTGTTCCAGGCGTGAGGCTTTCCCATTTCAATGCTTGCAACAATCTTGCATGTAGCATAATAGGTCTCATTATCCAATTTTACAGATGAGGAAATTGAGGCTTAGCGAGCATAAGTCACTCACTGAGGTCCATTAGCAGTGGAGAGATCTGACACCAGGCAAATGCCTTGGCTTAAGCAAGGTTTTAATTTCATCTCCCCCTGCTTAAGCTTTGGGGCTGGGGGCTCAGGAACCTCAGACAGGGATGTGAGCAGAACACCCCCAGGATATGGGCCCCCTTATCAAGGGATCCACACAGGTCAGTCTGGGTAGGACGTGGCGTGGGGGGCAGTTCAGGTGAGAGATGAGGGGTTCAGCTTGTGAGAGGATGGCCAGCCTGGCAGAGTGGTGGGGAGAAGAGGATGGGTGTTCTTGTGCTGGTAACTATGGGAACGTGTAGTCCCACAGGCCCACTCTTAAATCCTAGGTGAGTTTCTTATTCTCTTAGAGCCTCCATTTCTTTACCTGCCAGATGAGGATAATGATAGTACCTGCTTCCTAGGATTGGTCTGAGGATTACATGGATAAGTTACCTAGGGCACTTGCCATGGTACCTGTCAGATAGTGGACCTGGGAGGTAAGGATCGTTATTAGGGTGGAAACCTGGTCCCAGCATATAAATCCTAGTCCCCCAGGGGTCCTCCTTCTCCTGCCTTTTTTTTTTTTTTTTTTTGGCTGCGCAGCTTGCAGGATCCCAGTTCCCCGACCAGGGATTGAACCCATGCTCCCTGCAGTAGAAGCGCAGACTCCCAACCACTGGGCCACCAGGGAATTCCCATCTCCTGCTTTTCTTGAGGCAGGTACACATCTGACTCCACACTCAAGATGATCTTGACTTCTTACCGGCTGTCTCAAAATGCAAGCATGCAGCCCAGACTTGACCATGTGGAGGGCATTGGTAGGATTGCCTCCTGTTCTCCACAATACCTGTCCTACCAACCCCGTCCCCCACTCCCCCGCACACCATCACCACCATATGAAACTAGAGACTGACTCCTTCGGAGGGAGGGGAAGACAACAGTTCCATATGGAGTATCCCTGAAAATGAGAAAGCATAGTAAAACAAAATTCCTTTAGTTTCCTTGACAATTGTCCTGAGACTATGGGCCTGGAGGAGAGGTACCTGGGGGCTCCAAAGGGCCCCAGTATTTCATGACTGGCCCCTAGCCTGCACTGGTGGGCAGGTGACACCCATGGGTCAAGTGAATAGGCCCCAAACAAGTCAAGGGATTAAATGTCTGGATATCCAAAAGGCTGGAGGAGCAGACAGCTAACTGCTTCTTTTTTTTTTTTAGTTTTTATTTTATATTGGAGTATAGTTGATTAACAATGTTGTATTAGTTTCAGGTGTAAAGCAAAGTGATTCAGCCATACATATACACGTATCTATTCTTTTTCAAATTCTTTTCCCATTTAGGTTATCAGAGAATATTGAGCAGAGTTTCCTGTGCTATACAGTAGGTCCTTGTTGGTTATCTATTTTAAATATAGCAGTGTGTACATGTCAGTCCCGAACTCCCAAGCTAACTGCTTCTTAACCTGGTTCTCGAATCTCAGGGCCTGGGATCACAGGGCTGTGATTTCCAGATTCTTTTCTCAAAGAATTCTCTTCCCAGACTCAAGGCAGAGCGGGGCAGTAAAAAGAATGCTTTGGGGTTCAGTAGACCTAGGGGTGGCAGAGGCTGCTAACTTTCCCCTAATAGTCATTCCCCTCCTTTTGGATAGTGATGTAAATATTAGCTGAGCACGTGGCTATGTTACATTTCCCAGCCTCCCTTGCAGCTAGGAATGGCTTTGTGATCAGGTTCTGTCCAACGGGTTGCAAGTAGAAAGGAAGTATGTATACAACTTCCTGGTAATATCCTTGACAGGAAAGTCACTTCCTTTCCTTTCCCTTCTCCCAGAGGGAAGAAAACAAAGTCTTTACAAAGGCCTACAAGGTCCTAGACCAGCACTTTCCAATAGAACTTCTCATGATGATGGAAATGTTTTATTTTATAACCTGCACTGACCACTATGGTAGCCACTAGCCACACGTGGCTATCAAATACTTGAAACGTGGCTAGTGTGACTGAAAAACTGAATGTTTGGTTTTATTTAATTTAGATAATCAAGTGGCTACCATTTTGTGGCTACCATTTTGGACAGCACAGGTCTAGATGATTGCCTTGAGCCTTCCCTGACCCCTACCACATCCCTTACCTTCCTGAGTTCACCTCTCACTCTCCCCGCCGCCCCCTACCACCTCCTTGCTACTCTTTGAGCTCTGCAGGTGTACTCCCATCTTAGTGTTTTGCTCTGGCTCTTCCCTCTACCTGGAACACTCTTCTCCCAGACATCCACTTGGCTAATTCGTGTACCTCCTGCAAGTCTTTACTTAAATCTCACCTTTACAATGAGTTCTGCCCTGACCCATTTCATATTACAACCTGCCTCCCCCCAACACACATATGCACCCGAGCCCCCTACCTTATTCCACCCTTTTCCCCCCTGGCATTTATGACCTTCACACACACTGGTTTATTTATTTACATGTGTTATTTCTGACTCTCCCTGCTAGAATGAAAGAACTACAATGGCAGAGAGATTTGTTTCATTCATTGATGAATCCAACGGTCCAGAATAGGGCCCAGCATATAATAGGTGCTCAAGAAATACTTGTTGAACTGGGGGAAGGGAAAAAGCAAGGTGCTCACTCCCTCCTTTTCCTTTCCCTCTGGGTGGGATGTGGATATAGTGGTGGGAGAAGATCTTAGACCCAGAGTTGGGAAGAGTGTATCAAAATGTCAGGAAAGTAAGATCAAAAGGGGTATGGGACCCTCTATCGCAGAGTCCTGCACTGCTTCTGCCAAGCAAAAGAAACACCCATCTCGTCTGAGCCATTACCTTTGTTGTTGTTTTTTTGTAAATAACTTTTATTTTTTATTTTTGAGTTGAAGTATAGTTGATTTACAATATCAGTTTCAAGTGTACAACACAGTGATTCAGTATTTTTATAGGTTAGCCACCATTATCTTTGAAGCTTGGTTACAGCAGTTAGAAAACTTGCACCTAACTTACTGGGTTGAATCCCAGTTGACACTTTGGACTAGTTACTTTTATTCCCTGAGCATGTTTCTTCAACTCTAAAATGGAGCAAATATCCACCTCATGAGGTTCTTGGGAGGGTTAAATGGCACCACAGAGGACTCAGCCCAGTATAGGCCCGCCACATACAGTAGCTTCTCAGAGCTGCTGGACAGAATGTCACTTGGGTGTGGAAGGGCCAGGCCCCTGAATTCCACCAATGAGACAAGGTGTTGGAGGTGGAGGTGGCTAGGTGGGCATCTGTGCATGTGTATATCCCTGCCTGGGGCTGGGCGGTGTGTCCCTGGCACTCTGGTTTCAGGTACACAGAAGCAGGGGGGAACTCAATCCCCAGCACAACCTACAGCTCCCCTTAGGCCTGCAGGAAGTCCCTGATCCTCTCAGCGCCCTTGGCGATAAGGCCAAGAAGCAGGGAAGCTTCCTTCCGGTGAGAAGCAGAAGAGGGAGGGCCTGCAGAAGTCGGGCCATTGTCAGTAAGTGCAGGAAGTAGGTGGAAGCCAGGTCACTGCTCCCAGGCCCTACCGAGAGCTCCTCCTTCCTCCAATGAGGGCGGCCCCACCCAGCACCCACACTCCCACTGTGGCCCAGAACCCAGCGCTAAGAGGCCACCCGCCTCTCTCCCAGACCAAAGTGTCAGGGAACAACCAAGAGGCAGAAAGTCACCACTGGGGGAAAGAGGGACAAAAGGACCACAAGCAGACATGTTTGGGTTCTTAAGTTTATCTGAATTTCCTCATTCCTAAACTTCCAGGTGGGACTGCATAGGAGGGAGGCTGCGGCAAAAACATGAGCGTCTCGAGGACACCCAGTCACTCTGACCAAACCAGTCTGTTTCCTCATTGACGAAGGAGGGAACTGGACCACATGGTCTCTGAGGCTCCACGGCACCATGACAGTTGCCGAATCTGTCCTCAAAGGCGGGTCTGGGAGGCAGGAAAGCTACCAGGGATGGTTAGAGCTCAAAGCTCCCCAGGGCTGGGAGACACATCCATCAAGTGCCGGAGGTGAGAGGCCGCCTTGTCCAGTTTTGACAATTCCAACTGGAGGGAAGAAAGCTGGGCAAGGAGGGAAGTAGGTGAGGATCGAGCTATAGCCTCCCCCCACCACCCCTGTCCCCAGCCCACGTTCCCTTAGGGAGTCGGGCATCCTGGGTCGCCTGCCCCAGCCTCACCCTCTGCTGCCTCTGAGTCTCTGCCTCTCCCTCTGACGGGGTCCGGGCTATGAGTCCATCAAGCTGCTTCTGCAACTTGTGTCTTCGGGCAGCTAGCCGAGGTAGGTGGGTCTGGGGGTCCACCAGGCCCTGCGGAAGAACAGAGAGAAGGCTCAGACATCTGCAGTCCACCCAGCATGCCCTTCCCCCCATTCTAAGATCCCTCCTCACTTTTATAGAACCCGCCCCTTGCCCTCCTCCCAACATCCTTTTCAACCCCACCCCTCCCTCCTCCAGTCTCCTCTGGTCACCTGCAGCTCCATGTAGACCTGAACGGTGTCACTGAGAGGGGCCTGGGCCCAGCCCGAGGGAGCTGCTGCAGCTGGGGGTAGAAGGCCCACGGCCCCACAGTGGCCCAGGGTGCCCAGGGGCTCCAGGAAGGCCTCAAAGAGGCCCTGGTCTCCTGGCTCTGAGCTCTGCAGCAGCACTGGGGAGGAAAGGAAACTGTCAGGGTCAAGAGATCAGCTCCTCATCCTGCACCTCCTAACTCTGGGCTCTGTCCTCCAGGCTCCCCCTCTTCCCCACCAGCCCCTCCTGTCTGCAGAGACTCAGGAGCCCAGGGCCCGCCTCACCTCGGGGCCGGGCCTTGGTGAGCTGGTACGTGGCGCGGAGAGCCCTCAGCGCCTGCACAGCCTCCTGGACCCGGGAGAAGTGCCGCTCCAGCTCGGGCTGGTGCCAGTGCTCCTGGAGATGGGCACCCAGAGTCGATAAGCGGGCACCTGGGAGACTCAGTCTCAACTCTCCTGGCTCTAACCTCCACCCGCCCACCCCTATCTCCTTAGAGCAACGATCTGCTCTCTCCACCACACACATAATTCACCACCTCAAGGAATGGAACATGGCAAAAACCGGGGTGTCATCTAAGAAGGTCTTAGATGATCGCTGGTTAATGTCTGTTTAGTCGCTATGACTGGAGGTGACAAACAACCAAAAATCAGAATTTAAAAGATATTATTCAAAACTCACAAAACCAAGTAAGTAAAAAAGAAATTGAGTTAAACTTTAGAATTATTTTTTGGGTGAGTTTGTAACATTTTATCCTTCTCAAGTTATTAAAGCTTAAAACTGCACTAAGATTTTTGGGATATCCTATCACTAACAACTAATCTCATCACAACCATGACATGTACTATTACTAACCGATACACAGTCACACAGCTAGTGTCAGTCTGGTGACAACGTCCTACTCTAACCACTTGCTAATACTGCCCCCAACACCCAGCCCTACAGGAACAATCCATCCTCCCAAAGACTCCACAGCAAAATACAGACCACCACTGTCAATGACCCCACAGCAGCAAGCCCTTCTAGAAGACTGCTCCCCAAGCCTTTACCAGAAGTCCCACTCCAAGACTCCATGGACGTGACTCACCAAGCTGCGGGCACTGGGGTAGGGGGCAACACAGATGCTGGGGGCAGGGGCGCCACCAGGCCTGGGTGGCAGCCTCTGCCAGAGCTCTTCAGCCAGGAAGGGCATCAGCGGGGCGAGGAGGCGGAGACCGACGTCAGCGCAGGAGAACAGGACCTGAAGAGGCCCCGGGGGGTGGGGCAAGTGCAACAGCACCGGCTTCACAGCCTCCTAGGAAGGAGGCCAACGGGTCAGGGGACGTCCATGGCCATGTCCTTCCTCCACACGCTCGCCGCCCAACCAGTGGGGATGCTGTGGGTAAACACGGGCAGGAGCACCCAGCATCTCTGAGACCATCAACTGTCCCTGGACACAGTGTGGAGCGTGTGACAATGGGAAATCTAGGGCAGGGACTCTCAGGGATGGGTGGGGAATTAAATTGTTAGGGAGGTTTGTGTTGTTTAGGATGAAAAGCACTGAGTTTTTTTTAATCAAAAATAAATTTTTTAAAAAGTTGAGAAACAGAAATCTAGGGCAGTGGTCCTGGGCCATCAGTGTCAGCATCACCTGGGACAAGAAATGAACATTCTTGCCAACCTGCTGGCTGAGCTGCTCTGGGGGTGGGACTGACACTCCGCGGTTAACAAGCCCTCCCTCTGAGAGAAGCCCTTGGTCTAAAGACCCCTACTCTTCCTCCCTGTCCGCTCCCAGCTCCCAGCCTGCCCAGGGTCCAAACTGAGCAATCACAGGGACTAAAAAAAATCTCCATCTGCCTCCCAATCCTGCTTTGTCAGACTGGGTTTTGTAGAAATCTCCCCTCCTCCTCCTCTCTCTTCTGGTGACAGGCAGGGAACAGCGCCCGGGCCAGTCCCAGGGAAGAGGGGAATGAGGATTTCCCCATCTCATCTGTCTTCCTGTCCGGAGGGAAGAATTAGGAACCCAGTTCAGAGCTCTCCGCTAGGGGAGAGGAAGCAGGTCTGCAGGAGGAATGCCCTCGCCTCACTCACCAAGTAGACATCACAGAGGTTGTGAAGCCAGAAGTGGTGCAGGGCGTGGGTGACGAGCGCGAGCTCGCAGGTGAGGAAGCCCCGCTCGCAGTCCCGGGCAGTGCGGGCCAGGCAGCTGAGGATCCAGGCGTCCATGGGGGAGGCGGGGGACAGCTGCGGGCAGAAGGGGCTTCAGGGTGGGACAGCTTGACTCCCACTCCGCTGCCTCCTCTCCTTCTAGATGCCTCCACCAAGCCTCAGATGTCAGACTACCCAGCTCCCAAGCACCCCTTCTTTCTCTCTTACCTCCTCTGCAGGCTGGGGTATGAATTTCTCCCCAAGAGCATTCAGGACAAAGCGCAGGGCATTCCAGATCTTATTGCAGAAATGTCTGAAGCTCAGGACCTCAGAGACAGACAGGTGCAAGTCGCCCCCTGGGAGGGAGAGACAGGAGGGAGCGTGCACTGGTGGTGGCTGCACGGGGAGTCCTTGGCCCTGCCCTGCCCTGCCCCACCGCACAGGGGCCACTGCCAGCTGCCCTCGCCCGGGCTTACCCAGGGCCCCATGGGAGCACAGGGCGAA
Organism: Eubalaena glacialis; assembly: GCF_028564815.1. Lineage (NCBI taxonomy): Eukaryota > Metazoa > Chordata > Mammalia > Artiodactyla > Balaenidae > Eubalaena > Eubalaena glacialis. The sequence goes on along the minus strand of NC_083722.1, from coordinate 23,621,337 downwards.
TCTCAGGGCATCTGTCCCACACTCGGGGATCCCATGAGGGAAGTCCTTTCTCTGCAACCAGAAAGAGAAGAAGGGTGGTAGCTGCCTATGAGGCTGCAGGGCCAGAAGCTGGGTTGCAGAGGAACCTGGTGGCCACGAGCTAGAGGCTGGGATGGGTCAGACACTGGCGACTCACCTGTGCTGAGGCCGCGATCACCAGCTCTGCGGGGTCCAAGTTCCCATCCCTCAGCTTCTCCTGCAGCACCTGGGGTGGGTGAGTAATTCACTGGCCTCAGTGGAAGACCCTGCCCCTACAAGGGTCCCGCCTACTGACCCTCCCAGCTCCAGCCCTCCCTGCCGGCCCCTCCCCTGCCTTCCTCTCTCCTGAAAACCCCATCCCTCTTCAGGCCCTTCATCCTGACCTGCAGTTCCACCCCACTGATGATGTCCCGTGGGTCCAGCACATTCCCCAGCGACTTGCTCATCTTCCGGCCCTGCCTGTCCCGAACCATGGAGTGCAGCAACACCTGGGGGCATGGCGGGGGTCAGCAGAGGGGGGCCTGGAGAACTTTCCCCTGGAGGATCCCCTGGCTGTCCTCCAGGCTTTAGGGGTTAGGCTGGGAAGTGAATCAGGACAAAGGAACTGGGAACACAGAAAACCCCACATTAGGGGTCAGAATGGACAACAAGGCTTGGGGAAGACTGGGGAGTCACAGAGAGGGGCAGGGCATCAAAGGGCCGTTACCTTGCTGAAGGGGAGCTGCCCTGTAAGCTGGGTCCCCAACATGACCATGCGGCCCACCCAGAACAGCAAGAGGTCACTGCCCGTTTCCAAAAGTGACAGGGGGTAGAAATGAGCCAGGTCTGGGGTCTAGGAGAAAAAGATAAGCAGTGAGAGGCCTAAGCCCAGGGCCTCCAGCTCTTCTCAAGACTCTCTGGGGGCCCTGGGGGCCACTTCCTCATCCCCACCTTCACTCTCTTCCTCTCAACCCACCTCACCTCTTGGGGCCAGCCCAGGGCAGAAAAGGGGAAAAGAGCCGAGGAGAACCAGGTATCCAGGACATCGGGGTCTGGGAAACAGAATGGGGAATGGGAACAATTGGAACCTCAGCTTCAGAACCTCAGCCCACTGCTACCCACCTTTCCAGCCCAAGCCCCACCCACAAACCTCAGCCCACTGCTACCCACCTTTCCAGCCCAAGCCCCACCCACAGAGACCAGGGGTCGAGCCCTCTGCCCCATTCCCAGCTTTCCCGACCCTACCTTCTCTACCTCACTACCTGCTCCCTCAAACACCCAGACGCCCTCCCCTGCCCTCCCCAGCTTTAGTACCCACCCCTCTCCAGGATCAGCTCCGCCCCTGGTCTCCCTGTCAATTCTGCAGCTACTTCTCTGGCCTCAGCCTCTGTCCGCCCGACCACCCAACAGTCCTTCGTGTCGCCCTGCAGAAGTAAGGGGTAGGGAAGAGTGAGGAAGAACAGCACCTGACAGGTGTGAAACACCACTGAGTTTTCATGTTCTCAGGTGGTCTGAGAATGGCCGGCACCCTCCGGTGGTGGGATGAAGAATCGCCAGCTCAGGAGCTCTGATCACACAACAGATGTTTACGAGACCAAGACCAGAAAGCACAGCAAAGGCAGGGAGCTGGGACCAGCACTGGAAGTCCTCGGACTCCTGTGCTAAGGCTCTTTCAGCCACACCCAGCCCTCCCTTCCGCTTCTTCCTACCAACCTGTGTGTGCTCCTCTACAACCAGGTAGGCTGGAATCTGATGACCCCACCACAGCTGCCGGGAGACACACCAGTCCCTGTCGGGAGGACACAAGTGATTTCCTAGCATAACCAGTGGGCCCCCTCCCCATCTCCTGAGAGCCCCCCTTCTCCTTACCCAGTGTGGGAAAACCAGTGCTGCCAGTTCTTCTGGTGGAAGGAGGGACTGAGCTCCAGGGCCCCTGACTCCACAGCCTGGAGGGAAAGGACCTTTAGACGGTGCTTCCCTACCTGCACCCCTCAACCCCCCATGAATGGGACAAGTGGTCTCTGAAGTGGTTCTAAAAATCAGGAAGAACCTTCCAAGCCTCCTGAGAAGATTCTGGGCTTGAGTGAGGATGCAAGCCAGCCCTTTCTGGGCACCAGGCCTCCATCCCCACAGCTCTCCTCTCAACGAGCACAGCTAGAGAGGTCTTGGGGGCAGAAGGGCCCCCAGCCTCCCTGTTTCTTCATTCCACTGCTCAGGGAGTCCCCCGGCCCAGGCCCCAGGCCCTCCTCACACTGCAGCCTCACCTTGGCAGCTCTGTCCCCCATTTCCTGGCAGCGGACAAACCACTGGCTCTTCGGTAGGTATTCTACCACATCCCCGGAACGGCTGAAAGGGACACAGGACCCGACTACGTGCCAGGCCCTCAAGCGCTGAGGATACAGCAGCAAACAACACTGACACAGAGCTCGTATTCTAGCATAAGGGGTGCACAGCCCATCCTGCGGTCACTCTTAAGCTTCATCCATTCCCATCTGGGGTGGTCCCTACGGAAAGGAGTGAAAATGGGGTTACCTGCAAATGGGCAGCACCATAGGGTGGTCCTGGAATCCCCGGAACAGGCCCCGTTCCCTCAGTGCCGACAGAATCTTTTCCCGGGCCACAAATCGGTGAAGACCCTGGGGAAAAGCAGCAACAGGAAAGCTTAAAGGCTGCTAGGAAAACAAGAAAGTGGGAGAGGGGAGATGGGGCAGAGGGTGCCCCCAAAGGACGGGGTATCACTGAGCTGGTACTACCTGCAGCCAGTCCCCGCAGAGGGAGGTCATGGTCCCATCCTCCGCAATGACACTCAGGGGGCTCAAGCCGTGTCGGGCCCCCAGCTCAGCATCGGCAGGGCTGTGAGCTGGAGTCACCTTCACTGCCCCTAGGGGAGCAGAACTGATGTAAGCACTGAACCCTGACCTTGGCTTTTCCAGATGTATGTATCGTCATCGCCCACGCTACCCTATCTCTCCCTCTCGTCCCCCAGAAGCCCTGACTTCCTCTCTCTCCCCTGCCCCTACTCACCTGTGCCCAGGTGTGGCTGAACAGCACAGTCTGTGATAAGGGGGAGAAGCTGCCCCGTCAAGGGATGACGAAGTTGTCGCCTATGTAGATGCTGAAGGGAAGGGAGAGGGATCAAGGACAGGCATGTGTGTGGGATGGAAGGGTCTGGGGTGGGCATGAGAACCCTGAGAATATGAGGGTGAAAACCAGAAGGTAAAGAGCCAGAGCAGGGCTCGGTAAACTTTTCCTGAAGGGGCCAGAGTATAAATATTTTAAGCTTTACAGGCCAAGAGGCAAATTCAGTCTCTGTACCACAACTCCACTCCGCCACCATGGCCGAGTTAGATAACACATGATGTAGCTGCAGATGATACAGAGGGAACGAGGGTGGCTCGTACAAAAACAGGCAGTAGGTGGATCTGGCCCACGGGCCATAGTTTGTCAGCCCCTGAGCTGAAGTGTAACATCAGGAAGAGAAGGGAGTAGACTCAGAGCCACTGGACAACTGAGATGAGGGAAATCTTAGGAAAAGGAAGAGAAAGCAGAGAGGAGGAGCTGCCATTCTAAAAGGAAGGGAAGAGGATGGGGGTGGGAAGGCCAGGTGGCAGAGAATGCGCTGTGTATTACTGTGTATCGGGAGTCATCGGGATGGACGGCCACAGCCACGTCTCCAGGCAACGTCTCTGGCCTCGTGGTTCCTACCACAACTTCTGCATCTGAAGACAAAATTCAAGCACTTAAAGTTGGTCCTCGCCCTCATCCCATACTCCTGACAAAGCTAAAGCCAGGAGAACTGGCAAAGGGAGGGGACAGGGATGGTCAAAGTTGAGCAGGCCCCCAGGAGTAACTAGAGAAAACTAGGACCAGTGTCTACAGGAGCCTGAGGTTTCCCCCAAGCTAATGACCAGAGGCCTGAGTGGGTGTCTGGTGCTGCGGAATTCCTCAATAACTTGCTTGTGAGACAAGGACAGAATGTTAATAAATACAACTAGAATCCTTGCTTGGTGCACAGAGGACACTGGGGGTTCTCGGTGCCCTGATCATAAATGCTGTGCATTCTTTGGGGCAAGTAGCAGCCTCTCCTACAAGAAACCTCCTCTGACTATTCCAGCTCATCTATCTTCCCCTTCTCCAAACTCTTGGGAACACTTATTGTTCAAACCACACTGCAGAACTGATCTTTTGTCTCTTCCGGGGGTAGCAGCCCCTTGCAGAATTATGCTAAACTCCCACAGGGCAGTGACCACGTGCACTTTTCTTACATGGCCCAGGATACCCAGGGTGAGTGCCCATGAGGACGCAACACTACCAAGGTTCCTTATGTCATGTGGGAGATAGGCTGGTGGGTTCCCTCCATCAGCCCAACATGGGCTTGAGAAAACAGGGGAAGCAGAGACAAGTGGGTGACCTTTCCGAGGACTACCCTCACCAGGCTCTCCATCCACGGGGAAGGCCACGGAAAAGAGGAGGCCAAAAGACACAGGGGTGGGGGAGTCAGGCAACCGAAGCTCCGTGCAGCCAGGGAGGGGCCGGCTCTCCACCTGGAGGCGTGGAAAAAGCAGGGTCAGAGAGCAGCCTTTCTGCAAGGCTTGCACCCGGCTTCCCACCTCCATTCATCCACGGCCCCGCCTCCCTGCAACCCATCTAAAAGCCACTTGGAGGATTCAGGAGCCACCTCCCTTCCCTCACCTAATCCTTGTGCAGCCACAGTTACAGAAAATATTCACCAAGCACTTAAACCACGCACAGGTGTTGTGCCGAGCACCTTCCAGGAGTTCTCACTGAATTCTCACAACACCCCCATGACACAGGCATTTCCATCACCCCTAATTTACAGACTGAGGAAACTGAGGCTGACAGAAGCTAACAGCCTGCCAGGAGCCACACAGCTGGGAGGTGGCCAGACTCAGATGTGAATCCAGGCAGTCTGGCTCCCAAGTCCAAGCTCTCCCCCTGCCTCAGAGCTCTCACAAACCCGCCTCTCCTTCTCTGCCTCACCTCAATATCCGAGATGGCAGAGCGTAAAGCACACGACCAGTTGACAAGCTGCCGGCTCCGGTACAACAACCCAGCCTTGTAGAGCCGCACGAAAGCTTCTGTCACAGCCACTGAGGAGCCCTAGAATGATCTGAGTGTCCACATCCAACAGCCTCTTCTCAGCCCATCACCCCACTCAGGGACCCGGGCATCCCACCCTGCTACCCCAACACACACAGCAACCCGCCTCCCTGCACAGAGCTCTAAACACCTCCCCAACACCCACAGGGACCACGGCACGGAACACTCACGGCATCCATGGTAAAACACTCTCGGTCCCAGTCCAGGGAGGCCCCCAGCACTCGGAGCTGCTCACAGATCTCTCCACCTTTCCTGGAGTGAGTACGGCATTGGTTTAGCCTCTAGAAGCTAATGGACACAGACAAACCCAATATGGGGCCTTCTATGACACTGAAAGAAGCGTAAAGTTCTACAGTAACGGGAAGGGGCAGCTGATTTGTGAGAAACCCAAAGAAGCTTTACAGAGAAGATGGCATTTGTTAACAGACCTGGAAGAAAGAGGGTAATTTCAAGTGGATGGAAAGTGGGAATGGCTGAGGAGAGATGATGAAATCTAAGCAAGGGAAAATGGGATAAATAGAGGGAAAAATATACATATATACATACATATATATACATACATATACACAAGTATCTACATTTTAACATATACAATACACACACACACACACACACACACACACACACACAAAGCTTGGAGACCCCACCAAATGCTAAGGGGCTTCAGAGCTTAAGTCACCACAGGAAGTTAGGACTGAATGGAAAAAGCCTTGACTACATGTTAGGAGAGAGGGGCGGGGAAGCCAGGACCCAAACCTGCTGTCTCGGCCCCTCCAGTCCTGCCCACCATACTCACTCTTCCTTCCACTTCCACACCTCCCTAAGGAAGTCTTCCCGGCTCAGCTCGTGTCTCCTCACTCCTCGCTCCTTCCACAGCTGTTTCTCCACCACAGCCTACAGCAAGATGCGGGGGCAAACAGAGAATCAGGTCGCTTTGGGGGAAGAACTCTCTCACCCAAGAAAAGGAAAAGTGGCGAAAGACATACTTGAGTAGCAATCCCTGCATGATCTGATCCAGGGACCCACAGCACCTGATCCCCACGCATCCGGTGCCTGCAAAAGAAATACCGTCATGGGACTTCCCTGGTGGTGCAGTGGTTAAGACTCTGCGCTCCCAATGCAGGGGGCCAGGGTTTGATCCCTGGTCAGGGAACTAGATCCCACATGCATGCCACAACTAAAAGTTCGTGTGCCGCAACTAAGGAGCTGGCGAGTGCAA